>NC_080745.1:87181825-88381825 GCF_020826845.1 Diceros bicornis minor | reverse complement strand
AAGCACCCCTGACCTAGCAGCCCTGATGCCAACTCGGTGGAATTGGAAAGGCTCTGGAATTCCCAAGCCCTGGGCTTAAAGCTCAGCAACGCCACTTCCTGGCTGGTGCTCCTGGACAAGTGACTTAACCTCTCTGAGCCTGTTTCCTCACTTGTAACACGAGGATCCTTATCCCCTTGTGGCCTCTATTCATGTGTACATGGTCTTCCCTGCAGAGTGGTCTCAGGATTAGAGGGGAGAATTCAGGTGAAGTCCTCAGCTCAGGGCCTGGCACAGGCATTAGCATCCTTTCCTTTTTTTTTTTCCATCTAAATGTATTGAAATACCTATTCTAAAAGCATTCTTCTTTTTCATATCTTTTAGCTCAAAAGGATTTACATTCATACCTTTTCGGGACTGTATTTGTTATGAGTCCACAAGTAATCACACCCCTTGCGGTGCCTGGCGTGAGAATGCTTTGAACTGGAAATGCTTGGAGGGGGCTGAGGAGGGTGTGGGTGTGACCTGGAGCCCCAGGACCGAGGCCGCCGGCACTGTGGGCACGCAGGCAGTCACATGGAGGGAAGGCCTTCACCCATTATCACAGGTGCATCCCACGGCACAGCTGGCGAGGAGGGACTGTTTCCCAGTTAAAGACGGAGTGTTAGGCTCAGAGAAGTTGTGTGTCCCGCCCTAGGCCACACAGGAAGCAGGAAGAGTCGTGATTTGAACTAGGAAGACCGATTCCACGTTGTTAGCCACGGTGATAGATGAGCCATGGTCAGTTGACAGAGCATTTCCAGGCAGTATGTGGTGTAATTCTCACACCAGTCCAGGGTAGGAATCCAGCAAAATGGGCCTGTTGTCCTCATTACAGGTGAGGCAACTGAGGCCCGGGGACGGTAAATGAGAGGTTGCATGCCAAAGTCACATAGTGAGTTACTGGAAGGCCGAAGACTTGCACTTAGGTCACTGGGGAAGGAAAATAATATGCCTCTTAGGGTTGGAAGGATGAAAGAGACAAGACCCATGAAGTGCTCATAGTAATCAGCACCTAGTGAGCGCTCACTATCTTGGAAGTTCGGACGAGTAACAGTGCTGGGGCCGCCCCCGTCTTGTCCCTCTGCGCCACACTGCCTCTCTGGGACCTGCAGTGTGAGCCCATCCGAGTCACACGACAGCTATGAAATGCCGGGGCAGCCTGGTAACGTCAACGTAATACAGAAGTCACCCCGGGCTTCTCCGTGTTTGTCTGCCTGGATGAAGAACAAAAGATTTATTTAACTATACTGTATCTTCCTTCAAAAGAACATTTGTAAAAGCACAAATGGAGACTCGAAGTCTGAACTTAGAACGTGAGCCACTGTGAGTAGCTACTGCCTGCACCGCCCACAAACTGCCCCGCAGCTTGGCCTAGGTGAGCGTATCCATCTTCAGTCTGTAACGTTTCTGTCACCTCCAGACATTCTCTCGGGTTCTCCCGGGTCACCTCTTACTGCAGCAGTCCAGTGTGCCGCCCACCAGTCGTTAAGATTCCACGGGACCTCAGCTCTGCCATTGCCAGGGCGGGAACGAAGGACAGAGCTGGCACTGTCAGCAGTTACTGTGGGTGGTTTGGGAGCCACAGAGACGCTGTGTACCCAGCGGGAGTTGTCCTTCATCACAGTGACTTCACTGGCTGAGGCAGGATCTTTCCAGGTTGACAGAGGACACGGGCCTAAATCTGGATTGGGTAGTGTGGCTTTCCTGTCTCACCTGTTTGTCAGGTGGTCTTGCTGCCTCCCCAGGAGTCTATAGGAGCCACCATTTGTACAGCACTGCACAAATTACAGGTGGGCCACAAACGGTCAAGGGGGTGATCTCTGACCTGAACTTACTACTGACAGTTGACTTGGGAAGGCCATGTGCATGTCTTTAAAGGCCACACAGGGATCATCACAAAGCAGTAGGTGAGCAAATTCGTAACCACCACCAAACTAATAGAGGCAACTGACTTTCCTCTTTACTACCTGCCAGATGTGTTCCCTACTTTCTCACGGTCCCCCCGCACATAGGCCTCTGGACTGGCCATCATCATGCCTAGCCGGCAGTGGCAGAGCTGGGCTCCAAGCCCGGGCTACCGGCTTCCCACACCTGAACTGGCACACTCACTCCCCGGTTGGTTCCCAGTGATGGAGTGAGGACATTAGCACTGGGCTTCCAGGGGCCCAGTGTGGGGTAAGACTCCACTGCTCCAGAGGGCACCATCTGCAGCCCTGGTCCAGCCCTTCAGGCTCCGTGGGTCTGGCCAGGCCAGTGGCAATGAGTCAGACAGCTGGAACTCTCCAAATGTTCCTCCTCCTGTGATCAGAGGGATTGAGAGGGAATAACAGGCGCAGGTGGGAAAATCGTTTTGTGACCACACTGCTTCTGCTGAAATCACAGTTGCTGTTTGCTAGTTCCCAGTCTCAGGCAGTTTCTTTGTTTTTTAATTTTTGTTTTTAAACAGCTTTCTTGAGATATAATTCACGTACCATAAAATTCACTTTTTATGAATTAAATATGTACACTTTTCAAGTGTATCATTCAGTGGGTTTTAGTTTATTCAAAGAATTGTGCAACCATCACCACCATCTAATTCCAGAACATTTCATCACCCCAAAAGAAACCCTGTACCCATTAGCAGTCACTCCTCTTTCCCCCACGCCCCCAGCCGCAGTAGCCACTGATCTACTTTCCATGTCTATGGATTTGCCTGTTCTGGACATTTCATATTAATGGAGTCATTCAGTATGCAGTCTTTTGTGACTGGCTTCTTTCACTCAGCGTGATGGTTTCACGGTTTCCGTGGTGTAGCATGTGTCAGTACTTCACTCCTTTTTATTGCCAGATAGTGGTCCATTCTATGAATATACCACCTTTCGTTTTCCACTCATCAGCTGATGGACATTTGGGTTGTGTCCACTTTTGGGCTATTATGAATAACACTGAACATTTGAATACAATACTTTTTGTGGGGCCTGGCCCGGTGGCGTAGCAGTTAAGTGCGCACGCTCCACTGCTGGTGGCCCAGGTTCGGATCCTGGGCACGCACCGATGCACCGCTTGTCAGGCCATGCTGTGGCAGCGTCCCATATAAAGTGGAGGAAGATGGGCACAGATGTTAGCCCAGGGCCAGTCTTTCTCAGCAAAAAGAGGAGGATTGGCGTGGATGTTAGCTTAGGGCTGATCTTCCTCACAAAAAAAAAAAAAAAAGCTTTGTGTGGACATAAGTTTTCATTTCTCTTGGGTATATACCTAGGAGTAGAATTGTCAGATCATATGGTAACTTAATGTTAACATTTTACCAAACTGTTTTCAAAGTGGCTGTACCATTTTGCCTTCCCACCTGCGATATATGAGGAATCTCATTTCTCTACATCCTCGGCAACACTTGCTATTTTTTTGTCTTTATGATTATAGCCATTCTAGTGGGTATGAAGTAGTATCTCATTGTGGTTTTGATTTGGATTTCCCTAATGACTAATGATGTTAAGCATCTTTTCATGTGCTTATTGGCCATTTTTACATCTTCTTTAGAGAAATGTCTGTTCACATCCTTGCCATTTGTCTTTTTGTTGTTGTTGAGTTGTAAGAGTTCTTTTTTGTGGATACAAGTCCCTTATTAGATATATGACTTGCAAAAATTTTCTCTCACTCTGTGAGCTGTCTTTTCACTTTTTTGATGGTGTCCTTTGAAGCACAAAAGTTTTTTAATTTTGATAAAGACCAATTTATCTATGTTTTCTTTTGTTACTTGTGTTTTGAGTGGTGTATCTGAGAAACCATTGCCTAATCCAAGGTCTTGAAGATTCACTCCTGTGTTTTCCTCTAGTTTTATGGCTTTAGCTCTTACGTTTAGGTCTTTGATCCATTTTGTGTTAATTTTTGTGTATGGTGTGAGGTAGGGGTCTAACTTCATCTTTTTCTCTGAGTTTCTTGAGGAGTGGGTGCTTCACAGGGTGGAGTGGGGGGGCCTCTGTGGGACAGCAGCCTTCTTCTTCTCATTCTGATGTGCCCTGGGGAGGAGCACCAGGCTGCAGCCTCCTGAGGTTGTGCAGAGGCTGCACTGTGCACTGTACACCAGCCTGCCTGGGGAGGGAGGGTGCAGAGGGGCTGGGTGAGGCTGCTTATGTCGGTGTGCTCACCTCACAGACCACTCCCACACAGGTGCATCGTCCACGGTGTTCATCTGGGGGTGGGGAGGCAGGAAATGAGTGTGTTCTCTCTGCCAGGAGCTGTCAGTCTTCTCGTTTCACCCCGACGCAAGTGCTGTGAGGCAGGGATAATTGTGCCCCTTCTACAGATGAGAAAACAGGATCAGAGAGGCTCAGTGACCTGTAGTGACAGCTAGCAAGGGCCAGAGTCACGACAAAAAATCATGTCAGCCCGAAGCGAGGCTCTGGATATGACCCTCAAATGTGCTTGTTCAGAGAGGGGTCCTGCTGACGAGGCCCAGGCCATCAGGGTTTCTAATCTGGAATAATGATGATCCTACAAGCAGCAGCCAGTGACAGTCACTGAGCATTTATCTGTCCTGGGCACTGGGCCAAGTGGTCACACGTGTTGCCTCATTTAATCCTCGCACAGCCCAGCAAGGAAGGCTGTTAACCTTTCTGTTATATGAGTGAGGGGACAGAGGCCCAGAGAGGCTGGGTCACTTGCTATGGCCACCGTCCTGTGGAGCTGGGATTTGAACCCAGCCCTCTGGCTCCAGGCCCTGGTCTTGACTGCTCTGCTTTCCTGGGGGTCCAGCCACCGCCCCTGCCACACCCAGAGCTCCTTAGACTTTGTTCTGTGCTCCACCTGACCCCACCCAGGGCCCCGAGACATGAGGCAGAGAACTGTAGGCAGCTGAGGCTTCCGAGAACGCAGCCAAGATGGCAGGCCTCAGGTCCCTGCCACCCACCCGAGCCACAGGGATCGTGAGATCTCGCGCAGGCTGCTGGTGAGGCTGTAATGAGCTCATGAAGGGGAAGGCATTTTGCAGGCTATAAAGCCAGGTTCAAGTCAGGAGATGTTGTCACATTTATAAGCTCTCACGTCAGGAGCGACGTCCTAACAGACAGGGTGTCCGATGGGCCCTGCACACCTTGCCCTCCTGCTTCCCCCAGCCCTGCTGTGCGCTGAGGCCCCTCCCCTCTTCTCTCTGCAGTTTGCAGCCATCGGCCCCACCACAGCTCATGCCCTGGCCGCCCACGGCCTGCCTGTGAGCTGCACCGCAGAGAGCCCCACGCCGAGAGCCCTGGCCGCTGGCATCAGGATGGCGCTTCAGCCCCACCGCTGCTGAGTCAGCTTCCCTGTGCCGGCCCGCTCCCCCATGGGCCAGGGACGACGTGCTGCTGCCCTGGCTGGAGCAAGGCATCGGGCAGGGGCTCCCAGGAAGCCGCCACCCTCAAACTCTGCCTCATACTGAGTGGAGCCACCTGGAGAGCAATCAGGACGGGACCTGGGGCTGGCGTAGGGCCCGTGTGCGCCTGACTTCCCTCCGTGGAGGCTAGTTGGACCCTCGCCCTGCACACGCCCAATCCCAGCCCCTGCGAGAGCCTCCTCTGGCAGCAGGAAGGAGATCAAATAAACCACACTGGCTGCTCGCACTGACTGTGTGTTGCCCCTTGCTGTGTATTGTTTTCAGTGCAAAGCTGTGCTGGGGGAGGAAACAGAGGTGTCCAAGTTCTGATGTGAATGATGAAGTTTGCTGTGTATGAAGTAGTTTGATTCATCCTATAAAAAGGACCTTGAAGTTCCTGCTTCATGAGCTGTGGACTACTGTAACTCAAATGCGGTGAGACTTTCTTTCCTTCAGAAATGTAAATGCAGTGTAGCTAAGGCATGGGAGCTGGGGCAGGCGGTGGTTCCTGAGAAGGGACTCTGCAGATGCAGTGCCCGGCAAAGAGGCAGAGGAATTGTCCCCAAACTTTATTTCCACTTTTTAAATCTTGGCCTGGAATTTGAGCTGGGTGAATGGAGCCCGTGTCTGTCTTCAGTGACGCGTGAGCTGGTGGGAGGAAGGGTGGCTGTGTTGCCCCACACAGTGGTCTCTGTGGAAGGTCTGCGTAGGAAGGCATCTCGTATCGAGCAGCCTATGTGCCCTGTGCACAGGGCTTGCATCTCTGGTCTCCGTTCCTCCTAACACCCCTGAAGAGTGGACATCACTGTTACTCCCGTCTCTCTGGTGAAGAAACAGACTCAAGACTTGCTCAGGGTTAAATGACTTGCTCAGGGTCACACAACTAGTGAGTGACAGAAGTAGGATGAATTACAAGGGATCTCTGAACATAAGCACGTGGACCCAGACTAAGGACATTCGTAAACCACCTCTCATCGTTAACAGTAGTAGGGAGGTAAGAACCCGCTGACGATTGCTCTCCAAATGGTGTGACCTGGACAGAAGTTCTGCAGCAAAGGTGCTGTGAGGACCCTGCGGTTTTTGTCTGTAGTCATTTTTCTGAATACAAAGCAGAATCTATTTCACCACTTCTTTCTGATTTGAAAGTCGAATGTGGATCGTTGAGTTGAGCTTAGAGTCCTTCCCATTCTTGAGGAACCCTTTTCTGCTGGAGTTATCCTGTCTGTTCTTGGGGAAGAGCCCAGCCACAAGCAGGCCCTGCTCGGGACTCCAGCGGCACCTTCCCGGGTCCTTGCAGCCCTCCCTAGAGCCACTCTGTGTCAGCTCTGCAGGAGCCGCGGTTGCCAGGAAGCTGCACCCACCACACCAAGGTGGCAGGAGGAATGTCTTGAGGCCAGCCTCCAGATGGAATGTCTGGGACCAGAGCCGGCTAAACTAACCAGGCTGCGGTGTGGCTCTGCTGTGTAAGACGAGCACACAGCTCCTGCCACAAAAGACTGGTGTGTGGTGCGGACAATACCCGGACTGGGGGAGGCAGTCCCCTGGTCACATGGGAGGGCAGAGCGTGGAGGTCAAGGTCAGATTGCTACAGGAGTTTCTCAGTTTTCATCTACTCTTTCTCTATTTTTGGCTAAGGCAGAGGTGCAAGCACAAACCCTTAGGATTATGAACAGAATTGAAAGTTATATGGAAAAACTTGTTCCTTTTAGTATCGCGGAACCACAGGAGTCCACTTTATTGCATGCTAAGTGCAATGAACATAGTTTTGCTTTCCTTTTTTCTTTTTTTTTTTTCATGATTCTCAAGGATTGAGGCCCCTGCCATGGCCCTCAGAGTCGTTCTGAGACCAGAGGTGCAGATGCACAGGAGGCGGAAGTGAGTCTCTTCTGACCTGGGGGCAGAACCCTGTACACACTTCACTTTGTAACTGAGTATGTGCAGGACTGCCAGCTGGGAGGGGTGGGCACGTCCTCTCCAACAGAAAACAATGCTGGAACTGGACAGAATCGTTACCAACAACCATTTCAGGGCTCTGGAAATTGGCCCAAGTCAGACAACAAATTAAGAAGCATTTATTCTTTTTTTTTTTTTTGGTGAGGAAGATCAGCCCTGAGCTAACATCCATGCCAATCCTCCTCATTTTGCTGAGAAGACTGGCCCTGGGCTAACATCTGTGCCCATCTTCCTCTACTTTATATGGGACGCCACCACAGCATGGCCTGACAAGCGGTGTATTGGTGCGCGCCCGGGATCCGAACCCAGGCTGCCAGCAGCAGAGCACGTGCACTTAACCGCTACGCCACGGGGCCGGCCCCAAGAAACATTTATTCTTGAAAACCAGCTCAATCTTTGGGTCAGATGAGTGGGAGATTGTGGCCTTGTGGCCTGGTGACCCTCTCAGCCCATAGTCCTCATCCCTGTGGGGCCCAGTGCAGGGACCAGCAGCTTCGCCACCCGAGGGGCCGACTGGAGTGGTGTGGGAAGGGCTTTTTCTGTGGAAGGTGGTGAACTTGGTAGGAAGCGAATGGGAATACCTGCACATTGCTAGTCTGGGGTGTGATTCCAGCTGGGGTGAGCAGCAGACCAATCAGACATGTAAAGGGACATCCTGGGGATGAGGGTGCCACAGAAGGACTAGGTTGGCCGGCTGGGGAGGGGTGCACATGTGCAGCTGTGGGTGTGGGCCTAATGCAGACAGGCCAGAGGGAACTTCTGGGGTGATGGGCGAGTGCTAAAATTGGTTGCATAGGGTGACCACTTGTCCCAGGGAATTGAGTAAAATAATTTGGAAAGCACTGCATTATACATGTTTTTCTCTATAATATCAAAGTGAGATAGATTAGACCATGAATTGGGGCCATGGCTGCACATCAGAACCGTGTGATGTGCATCTAAAGACGAAGTTGCTCGGGCCCCACCCCTCGCCATTCTGCTTCACTGGTTTCTAGGGTAAAGCCGAAGCAACAGGAGTTCTTAGATGCTCTCTAGGTGATTGCCATGTGCACCCTCACGTGAGAACCACTGGATCACAGGAACCAGGTCCCTCGTGGCCGGAGTGTGGGCACTAACATACTGCAGAAGCTGGAGGAGTACAGCATGGTGCTGAGCAATGAAGAAGGAAGGAGAGAAACCCGGCTGGAGGCAGATGGGGAGACAAAGGAGAGAAAGGATGGCATGGGCTTCAGAAGAGGGGCTGTGACCAGGGAACCAGGCGAAGAAGGGGTTACTGAGGATCTGCTTATCAGTCAAGTGTTTTTCAGACAAAAAAGAAACTGTGTTCTGTTTTGCAGAAGTTTCAGAGAAATCACACATTTGCAGGAAGACCCGACAAAATGTTCCAAGCACCAGACATCCTAAAGTTACCTAAACTCATTAGCATCTTACATTCTTCTCCTCTGGGAGGGTCCAAACAGCCATGTTTCATCATGTGATATATGTAATAACATGTACGCATGTGCCTTAAAAGAACAGTCATTACAAATAAACCTTTTATCTTCTGTTTTCTTTTGTGTAAAGTCTCCACCGGCACTGAGCCTGGGGAGACACTGCTTCGGGAGTTATCCTCAGTGTTCTCCATTGTTTGTGCGAGGAATAAACCTTTTCTTCATCTACGTCTGTCTTGGTTGTGCTTTTCAGCTCCGCACTCACCAAGAGACGAATTCATTGAGCTCGGTTACAGGGGGTCTGGAAGAAGGAGGGGCACAGCCCCCCACGATGGGGCAGGGGAAGGAGGCGGCTCATTGTCACAGCCCAGCGAGGGCAGGGTGGAGTGGGAACAGGGGACAAGGATTTACTAGATGTCTACATGAGTCTTCATCCCCACGGCAACCTAAAGTGATCTTTTAGAGGATGTGATCAGGGGTTAAGGCGAGGCAGGCAGGTCTAGTTAAAGATGGGGATCAGTTTGTGATCAGGGAGGGTTCCAGCTGAATTGGCAGGAGGAGCTAGTCCATTAGAGAGAAGGTAGGCAGGGTGGTGAGGGTGTGGTTTTCTGGTCATCGCTCGGAGTGGGAACCTCGGCCTTGGCAGCTGGGCTGGGGAGTCCTGTTAGCAGTTTAGAACATGAGGGCTCAGGTGGCAAAAGTCAGTTTTAAAGTGATAGGAGAAGGAGCCCTGGTTCTGAAGACACTGGAGATGGCAGAAGGTAGACTCTCAGGTTTTCTAATACACAGCTTAGGAAAGTAAACCCAGAGACGTCACACATTGTTAGTTCTGCCCATTCTTCCAGAGCATTACAGTTCCTCTAAAGGACCGTAGTTACGTTAGTGAGTAGTCTGTGGTCTGGTAGGGGCTGGAAGAGAGTGACTGGAAAGCCCGCATAAGGAGGAGCTCATGGAGGACGGGTCCAGCTGGGGAAGTTAGGTTTGGGGTTGTGGATGTGCAGGGTGCCTCCAGGTCCAGTGTGGTAGTGGGGAGTGCGGGACGAGGCAGGAGTCCCACACAACACCCTGAGAGACCCCCCAAGTTCTAGGTGAAGTGATGGCCCAGCAGGGAGGCTGGTTACCAAGCTCCCTGCGTCCTCCCTGAGGATCAGGAGGGACAGAATGTGGGGTGGGAAAGGACAGAGCAGGTAGAAGACATTCAACAGAAGTGTGCAGGGGGTCTGCTAAATTCTGGGGCCTGGGTCCCCTCTTTACAGGGGCTCCTGTGCACCCACCCCAGCCAGCTCCCATGCTGGGGAGAGTTGGTGAAGGAAGGACTTGGCAAAGGGAGGGAGTAAAGCGTCATGCGGGAATCTAAGAGCCAAACCAGTCTGGGCCGCGGGCAGGGGGTCAGCAGCGAGCGTCGAAGGGGTTCCCTCTGGACCTTTAGCCACAGCTCACGGTTATGGGACATTTTCTCAGGCGCTATTCCCAGTTTCAGGAGCTTTAACTCAGTTACACGTAATAACTCACTTAATGGGTTGAAATAAGAGCTCCACACCAAGTATTATCTTAAATGTTAATGCAATTGTGTTAAATGTGAATGGAAGGTAACAAAATAAAAACATTGTGTTGTGAGTTTTCAGAAAATAAACTAACAAGCAATCATTTTACTAAAAATTCTAAGGGAGAAAGATGTCCAAGGTAGGCTTGGCTAGTTGGCCCCAATATCTATTACCCTGGAACAAGAACCCTTGATGTTTAGCAGGGAACAGGCCAGCTAGAATAAGAATTTTCCAGCTTCCTTTCAGGTAGGGATGGCCATGTGAGTAAGTTGTGGCCCAGGGGATGTAAACAGAGGTGAAATATACACCTC
Organism: Diceros bicornis minor; assembly: GCF_020826845.1. NCBI lineage: Eukaryota > Metazoa > Chordata > Mammalia > Perissodactyla > Rhinocerotidae > Diceros > Diceros bicornis. The sequence continues at coordinate 88,371,240 of NC_080745.1, read as the reverse complement.
TGGCCCCTTCGTCCTTCTTGTTTCCTGGAATGCAGATATAAGAGTTGGAGCTCCAGCAGTCCTTTTGGGCCCTGACATAACCTTGGGAAAGGAAGCTTAGTAGAACAAGATGACACTGTCTGGCACTAAACTAGCCCGACTCTGGACTCCTTGAATGTAAGAGAATATCAACTTCTATCTTGTTTAAGCCACTATTATTTTGAGGTTTTCTGTTACAATCAAATCTAATCCTAAGTAAGAAAATAATCAAGTTGAATTGGTAAACTAAACATCAACAAGATAAAATTTTTTCAGTTTGAATAAAATACTTCTTAAGAAAAATCTTTGGATACTATAAGCTCCTTATATACTTACTCCTGAATCTTTTCTTTTCAACAGTGCAATTTTAAACTGAATTTTCGTATTACCTGTAGATCTATGATTTGTGTAATTGTGAAGTGTTACAAAAGCAGCAGAAACAACAAGGCTTTCACGTCCTTATCAGCAGAATTCTCATTTCCAAAAAATACTGATTAAAAAAAGCTGCAGAAACGTATTTGCCCTGCCCCTTGTCTCGGTCTTGTTGGTGAGATCTGTACTGCTCAGAAGATATGCCAGGCCTTACAGGAGAAAGCCACATCTTTTATCGTGTCTCTGAATTAATGTTTAGTGACTTAAACATTTCCCTTCAACATCTCGTTGAGTCCTCAAAACAGCCCTCCCAGGTGGGTCTGTCTTACGAAGAAAATTAGGCTTGGAGGAATTAAACGCGGGATAAGTGAGGCGGAGCCAGAGCCAGACGCTGACTCAGCGGCAGGAGATGTAGACACGGTGTGTTCACACAGGAGTGTCAGATCCGCCCTCCACCTGGTGGGGTTCCCCGGGACCTGGAGGTCTGGAAGCAGACTAGACTCAGGGAGGAGGGGGCTGTCTGCCTAGCACAGAGACGGAACCCGGCTGGTCACGTGTGACTCAGAGGCTCATGTGGTCAGGGAGCTGGGCTACTTTCTGCCACCAGAGATGCAGTTTTTGTAGGATCTGAAGTGTTTGGGCAGAGGATAGGGGAAAAGGATTAATAAAACCCCCTCCATCCTGATGTTAGTTGCAGGACGGGCACTCAGTCAAATAACTAACTTGGTGACAGGCCTTGTGACTGAATCATACAGAATTTTCCATACGGAATAAAACAAGCCCTTTGTAACCCGGATTACAGCACAAACCTACCTCACTGCTTCTGAACCATCTGCTGCCCCCTTTTCCCGTCTGTGCCACCCCGCCCTGGCTCACATCACCCCCACACTCCTGCAGAGTCGCCACGTAGGAGCCCCCACTGAGGTATCGATCAGGGTGAGGACGAGAACCAGCCCTTCCAGAATGGACTGCGCCTGGACTTCTTTGCTAGGGATGGGGAGCAAGTTAACAGTCCAGAGGGTTCAGGAAGCTCAGGAAGGGGGGCGCATGGCACCCGGGAGGAGGGGCAGGAAGTAAAAGGCTCAGAGCTGGGCCCCAGGCTCCCTGTCACCGACTTGCTGCAGGACACCAGGAGAGTCACTCCTGGCCCCTGAACTCCAGGTCCCCATCTGTCAGGAGAGGCTTCAACTACTGCCTCCTGGGTGTTTCCACTGCAACTCAGGAGAGCGCTGCTGCTACAGCCTGGAGGTAGGACCAGAGCTTCATGTTGCGATTAATCAGTACCGTGTAACATCTTCCTATCAGTAAGCAAACAAACACAACCTCCCTGCTGTGTCTGAGGTCAGAGGGTCACCTGGTGGAAAGTGCCCGAGATGGGCATCACTGCTCGACACCTGACGAGTTCCAGGCCCTCTAGGTGCCCGGGGGTCAGAGCCAGCACAGCTCCCGCCCTCAGGGGACGGCAAACACCTCGAAAGAACAAAGTCAGGAGGCAGCTGAGCAGGGCGGACGGTCTATACTTCCCACGAGAGGACAGTGGCCGGGAGTCGCAGGGGAGTCCCCCCTCTCTGGGCGACAGTCGCCACGGCCCGGCTCTCTGAGGCATTGTCCTTGGGCGCCTGGCAGTGGAGGGCGAGGAGAGGGCAGTCTCCGGACGGCCTGCTTCCAAACCGAGGCGCTGCCTTGTGTGTCGATGCCACTGATTGTCATGTTTTCCTTCAGAGGTTTTATGAAAAGCATTCGATTAGATTTCTTTATTTTAAGCCCCTTTCTTACAGTTGTCTGGAGGTTCAGCTGGGCACATCACGCCATGTGACCCGGCCCTCGATTATACCTCTCTGCCCCTCTCCCGGGTTCTGACCCAATCTTTTCCTCCCCAAACATTTTTATAAATGTTAAATAAGGGCAAAATGCATCATAGGACGCGGCCGCAGGCAAGGCCCCAGGTGTGGCCAGTCTGACCTGGTCAGTCCCTGAGTCACCGCGTCAGGCTGCGTCCTGTGATTTCACCGTCCTGCTCACAGGCTTAACTTAAACTTTAACCCAAACTTAAAACATTCATTTACTGCCAGAACACTGCTCCTTTGCTCCAGATCAAGTGAGAAACATGGTGAAAAGAGCTCCAAGTTAATTATCCTGACTTATACCCCATTGTCAGGAGTCCCCCAGGCTCTTCACAGCTCAGCTTCCCCATAGTCCTGTAGGCCCACCTCACTGTCCCCAAGGCCATGGCAATGAATGAGAGAGCACCCTGAGAGCACCCCAGCTCAGGCAAGGGGAGATCAGTTCAGCCCGTCCTCTGAGTGAACGCGAGGCAGAGCCTCATACACAGCCTCCCCCGCAGTCTTCAGTCTGCAGTGCCTGGGACAGAGAGGGCCCAGCCAGTATGCTGATGTAACCAGCTGAGGGTAAACTCAACCAAGTCAAGCGACAGCAAAGCAGTGCTGACACACTGCTGCCAGCTGAGAACATTCTACTTATGAGCTCACAGCCCCAGGCCAGAAGGGGAAGAAGCCAAGATTCTACACTCACCTGCCTTTGCCTTTTCAAACCCGCCTGCTGCTCCTGACCTCACCCAGGGTGTGGCCACAGGCCAAGGAATGACCCTGCTCAAGCAGGAGCCCCAGGAATCCCATCTGAGGGGGGGGCTGCTATTCACTGTTACCCACATCACTCACTTCAACGTGTCGGCCACTTTGCAGTAAAGACAGAGGACACAGCACGTCAGCAGAAATGCGGCGATCAGTAAGCCGCCACCAACGGCAATCATAATCTCTAAATCAATCATCTCAATCATTATGTTGAAGTGAAGCACACACCTGGGCAGAGAAGTGCAGGCAAGCAGTCAACGTGGCTTCGCTCCCCACACAGCCCCCGACACCCTCAATATGCTTCCTTTAGTGGAGGAAGAATGAACCCCAAACCACAGGCCCTGTGTGTGTAAAACATGAATGAATCTTCCCAGAGAGGCCTAGGATCCCAAGCTGCCCAGGCAGGGTAAAGGGCTTATTTGTGGATGAAAAGGGGCTGAAATGCAAAGTCTAGAGAGCAGGCGATCAGAAGGACAGAAGGGGGAGGAGCCTGTTCCTCCCTTGCACAGGCAGTCGTGTGCAGCTGCAGATAACAAGCAGGCCTGCCCTTGAGCAAATGATTTTGCTCCCAAACCCCGGGGCCTCCTGAAATACATTCATTTTTGGAGTTAGAGTTGACCCCTCGCAGTACATCAGCCTGAAAAATCTCCTGCGGGAATAACTAAGGGGACGATTTTTCAAAACGTTACGTTGTGCAATGCTGAGAATATGCAAACCCAGTTTGTAAATGATATGTGTTTTAGGGAAAACGAGTTTTCAATCCTCCCACTGACAACTGGGCCATGCCATCTCAGCATTTAAGGAGATTCTAGAAGCTTCCGGGCAAACTCTTCCCCAGGCTCAGAGATGGGGAGTGTGCTGCACAGACCAAGAACCAGCTTCTCCAGGAGCCCTTGTCCCTCCTTCGCTCTTCATTGTAGGTCACACGCCTTCCTCTGCCCTTTTTCCTCCTAAATCCAACTGATTTCCTCAAATTCCAGTTTACCTGGAATAAGCAACTGGGTTAATCAAACTCGCTGAGCCTTGAGAAGCCAGTCTGTTCAGAGGCGTAGTAGTAAGTGAGGAGAAGAGGGCTCTGGGGAAAAGCAAACAGTCCACCGGTGCGCACACTTCTTTGAGTCCAGTCGTCCTGAGTGCCTGATGCCAACTGCACGATACACTAGAAAAAATAATAATTTTAGGCACAAGACCCTTCAGTCATACACCCCTCACACCTCTGACCCCTGAGAGGGAGCGTGCCGTCAGCGTCAGGGAGCACTGTCATGCAGCTTTTCAGACCTGACTTGCAGAAGCCCAGTCTGGGGCCAGAGCTCGGCACGGACAGGCCCCGGCTGGGCCTTTCACACCCGTCGGGACGCGGGCTGTGTGACATCAGCCCTCAGGACTCCAGCTCTCGGTCACAGAGTTCTCCGTTCCGTTCCATGTTCAGAAGGTTAGCCTCCCAGGAAAGACAGAATGTCCAGATAATATTTTGAATAATTTTGTTCTGAGTCTTGCACCTTTACAGGTTTTGGTTTCCCCCAGAGAAAAAGGTTAAGGTTTGTCTTCTAATCAAAACATAGTTTGAGATTTCAGTAAAAAAATAGAAGAAAAGCCCAGTCAAGTGGGGAGGTGAACGATGCCTTATACTAGAGAGTGATGCACTGTTTTAGCCACACAGGGACACCAGTAGCCATTTATCATGACTCACATATACGTTCACTGGCATATGTTGATATGGTTAAGTAAACTGGTAACTATAACTGACATACACATAACTAGCTAGATATATATAACATATGACTGACACATAATTGACAGACAAAATGCCTGTGTGCCACTCCAAGTAATTTCATTCTGCCTTTCATCTTCTTAGTATTTGTTTCACACAGAGTTTTCAGGATGTGCCTTCCAATCAAAAGCTAATTTAAAATTTAATAAAGAATGAGGCCCACAGCTGAAAATGTGGATGGTGCCCGGGTAAATCTGGTAATATGAAAGGGTTAGTACTAAGTTTTAAGGCATGATAATGGTAGTGTGCTTTTCCTTTTGTTTTCTTTTTTTGTGTGTGAGGAAGATCAGCCCTGAGCTAACATCCATGCCAATCCTCCTCCTTTTTTTCCCTTTTTCTCCCCAAAGCCCCAGTAGATAGTGGTATGTCATAGTTACACATCCTTCTAGTTGCTGTATGTGGGAGGCGGCCTCAGTATGGCCGGACAAGCGGTGCGTTGGTGCGTGACCAGGATCCGAACCCGGGCCACCAGTAGTGGAGTGCGTGCACTTAACCGCTAAGCCACGGGGCCAGCCCCCTCCTTTTTTTCCCAAATAGTCTATCTTGTACAGATCCACACTGAAATATTTATGCATAAAATTACATTTGATCCCTGGGGTTTGCTTCTGAATATGGAAAGTGCAAGGTGGGGGCGAGGGTAACGAGGAGAAATTCCAAGCCCTGAACCATGCTGGTCTCCTGACTGCTAACCCAGGGTTCCCTCCCCACTGCCGGTCCCCCTCCCGGGGGAGTGACCACGACGCTCTCACACTCAGTGGTGATGGTTCAGGGAGCTGGGACATCATGTCCACAGGAGCGAGGGGGAGGGTGCAGTAAGGAAGCCCGGGGGGTGGGAGGAGTGAGGATCTGCGGACACAGCTGGAGTGAGTGGCCCTTAGTAATCAGAAGGGTCCCCACACCATACTCATGCCCCCCACACAGCAGGACACCCAGTGTCCACCTGGCACATGGCTGGCCCCAGAAGCCTCCGAGCTGGCAGGAGCTGAGTGGAGCTGTGCAGGCACCTCGGTGAGTGTCCCAGGTACCTCCTGGAGTCACAGGAGCTGGCCTTGCCACTGCAGCACCAGCGTCAGGCCAAACTCCTGGTCTAGGAACCCAACCTGGAATGGATCCCCGGGCTCACAGTCTAGTACTGTGCCCGCCCCAGGAACCCCAGTGTCCTAGAGCCCAGTGAGGGGTCTCAGGCTACAGGGCCATCAGACAACCCGGCACAGAAGGGGTGCTGGGGCACCCAGGAGGGGTTGCCAGGCCAGAGGGTGCAGTCTGCACCTGCCTCTGGGCTGCACCCTTTTTAATCTACCTTCAGTAGAGCAGCTGGGAGGATTCTTTAAATCATGAATCAATAAAGTCACTCTCCTGCTCAAAAGATGCCCACTGAACTTAGGGTAGAATCCAAATTATCTGCCCTACAGGCTCTTCATCATCTGCCCATCCACCCCTCTTTTCCATCCTCACCTCCCACCTCCCTCCCCTTCACTGACATCAGCCACACTGCCTTCCCAGGGGGTCCTGCCTCAGGGCCTTTGCCTGTGTCCTTTCCTTTGCCTACACCGCCCCCAAATTCCCAATCACATGTGACTGTGTCCTTATTTTTCTTTCATTGCAGAATTTCATCTTTGCAAGAGGTCTGTCGGTCCACCTTCATATTGACTCCCCACCCGCTCAGGGCACTCACTTTCCCTAGTTATATTCTTAGCCCCGTCACTATGTGAATTTTTCATTCATTGTTTTGTTTACTGTCTGTCTCCCCCACTTAGAAGATAAGGTCCACGAGGGCAGAGAATGGGTTCATCATGTTTATGTCCGTGTTGCAGTACCCGGAACGGTACCCAGTATTTGCTGAATGATGAAGAATGAAGACCTGAAGGAGAGCGCCACACACTCGCACGCTTGCTCTTCTTACCGGACCTTGGACACGGGAATTCTGAGCTCTCTCTGCGCTCACAGAGCCTGGGGACCTTAGTCACCTCCCTCAGGCTCTCTGGACGCGACCAGTTAGAAATTCTGGGCAGCTGAACCTGGCCCTGCCTAATTTTCTCCTCCCCGTCCTCTGCCACCTCCTGTCCCCCTCCTCCAAGAGGCTCCTTCCTGAGGGGAAATTGAGAGGGGCAGTGTGGGCCAGGGCATGTTCTAGAACCTCAGGTGATTCTAGTTTATCCTCATATAAAAATCCTTGACCCATAGAATGACAAATGATAAATACTGTATTCATGAACACGGAAAGATGCCCCTGACCGTGCACTGAGTTTTAAGGAATAAAATAGAATAGAGAATATATGATTTATGTAAAATTATACACAGATATTTCTCTACACATGTACACAATATATGTATCTGCAAGAATGTTCACGGAGGGGGCCGGCCCCGTGGCTTAGCGGTTAAGTGCGCACGCTCCGCTGCTGGCGGCCCGGGGTTCGGATCCCGGGCGCGCACCGACGCACCGCTTCTCCGGCCATGCTGAGGCCGCGTCCCACATACAGCAACTAGAAGGATGTGCAACTATGACATACAACTATCTGCTGGGGCTTTGGGGAAAAAAAAGGAGGAGGATTGGCAATAGATGTTAGCTCAGAGCCGGTCTTCCTCAGCAAAAAGAGGAGGATTAGCATGGATGTTAGCTCAGGGCTGATCTTCCTCACAAAAAAAAAAAAAAAAAGAATGTTCACCGAAATGTTACCATCTGAATCATAGGATTTCCTCCTTTATTCTCTGTACTTTTAAAATTTACATTCTCTTATACTGACTATGATTCCTTTTATAAAGAGAAACAAAAACAATAAGCAAAAAATAAGTCAGAGAAACAAACAAATCCCTAAATCCCAGCACACCAAGAAAAAAAACTGGACCCAAACTATGAGCAAACTAACGTCATGGTTGTTAAGTTGCAGGTGCAGATCTGAGTCTCAGCTTGTTGCATGCGAGGTTTTGGCCTCTCCCAACGGGACCCAGGGACCCTCGGAGCCATTCCACAGTGCACTTGGGCAGCAGACTTGCCCTCACGCCCCTCACCATGGAGATGGAATCTGCAGGCGCCTGCAAGTTGGGGATGTAATTACCCAAGGATGTGGCAAACATGGGGGCTGCGAGGGGGGACATTCTCAGCCCAGCAAGAGGGGTGGTCCTGGGGTCTTCAAAGGGCAGCACATCCAGGGCCTGCTGTTGGGCACACTTCAGGCCTGGGTGAGAAGGGCTTGGAAACCTGTCGTTTCCCTGTGGCTGCTTATAAAGGCGTTCCGGGCCTGCTCTCCGAGGAGGGAGACGGGGACGGAGCAGAGGCGGGAGAGCGGGGCTCCGATGGCCATGCGCGCTGCCTCCATCTTCCGTCCGACCCTGCTGCTCTGCTGGCTCGCTGCCCCGCGGCCCGCCCAGCTGGAGACCCTTTTCCACAGCCGGGACCGCTCGGACCTGGAGCCGTCCCCGCTGCGCCGGGCCAAGCCCATCGCCGACCTCCTCGCGGCGCAGGTAGGAGAAGCCCCGAGAACAGCACCACGCACATGCACACACCGGCCCATGTGCGTGCACACATGCGCACTCCTATGCACGCACATGTGCACACGCATATGTGCACACACATGCATACATGGGCCCACGTACATGCACATGCACACACAATGTGCACACACACCTTCTCAGGTGGGGGACCTCGCACAAATAACCGGTAAACACGGAATATAAATGCTTCACAACACAGGTAAGTACACAACGTAAATACAAATATGCATAACAATATGCAAATATAGACTATCCTGTATGTTATCTAAGACAAGTAGATAACATAGATAAACACACCTGTGGAGCGCACTCGTACTCGCAGCCCGTGCATTTCTCCCCCGCAGCGGTTCCTGTCCAAATACGGCTGGGCAGAGGCGCCCCCGGGGTCCCGGGATCCCAGCCCCGAGGGGCCACCCGAGGGCCCCCCGGCCGCCGCCCTGGCCGAGGCGATGCGCAGGTTCCAGAAGGTCAACGCGCTGCCGGCGAGCGGGGAGCTGGACGCGGCCACGCTGGCGGCCATGAACCGGCCGCGCTGCGGCGTCCCCGACACGCGGCCCCTGCTGCAGGCGGCGCGCCCCGCGCCCGGGACCCTGGCGACCCCGCGGGGCCCGCTCCCCAAGGCCCGCCCCAAGCGCTTCCTGCAGGCGCTGCTCCCCGCGCCCGGCGGGCAGCCCGAGGACCCCCCGCCCGCTGGGGGGCCCCGGGCCTTCTCCAAAAAGACCCTGACCTGGAGGCTGGTGGGCGAGGGCTACAGCAGCCAGCTCTCCGTGGACGAGCAGAGGTACATCTTCAGACTGGCCTTCCGGATGTGGAGCGAGGTGATGCCACTGGACTTCCAGGAGGACCTCACGGGCCCTGGAGCCACGGTTGACATAAAGCTGGGTTTTGGACGCGGTAAGGAGAGCAGACGTGTGCCTCCCTGCCGTCCCGCATAGCCTGAGTTGGGCCCAGTTAGCATAATGGGAGTTTCGGGTCAAATAGGCTGACTTGAGTCACCCCACCCTGGCCGCCTGCTTGCCTGTCACAACCTGCAGAGCGGTGGCACCAACCCCGCCTCCTGGAGTGTTCTGAGCTGGCACCTGTCAGGGCATGGGCATCTTGTAAGCCCTCTGGAGATCTTGCTTACAACTTGCTGGGAAGGGGACAGGCATGTCACCCTGCACAGAGCCCAGAGTGGTCACACCTGGACACTGATGCGGGTCCCTCTACTTGTCTCAGAGCAGGTCAGCCCAGTGAGCATTGCTCACAAGAACTCAGTGTGCTCATCAAAGTACAAGTAAACCAGGCCTAACTTGACGCCTCCCTTCCCTCCTCCTGTGGAGAAATAGTGTAGTCTACGGACCTGAGCCAGTGGCTGGGGTGGGGTTCGCCCAGCCCCCCCACCTCCTAGCTGGGTGGGTTTGGACCAGGTAACTTCCCTGCAGCGCCATCTGGGGACTAGAGGTGCTGGTCTCACTGGATTAACCTCCCACTGTGAGAAATACAGGGCACAGTTTATTGAAAAACTACAAACGTTAAGGGATGTGACCACTGGGATGCCCTGCCTTTATTTCATGACAGCTCAGCTCTTAGGACCCAGCTCAGATCTTGGCTCCTCCGTAAGCCTTTTGACAGCACCCCCACGCCACCACACCCACCCTTCCCGACAGAGTGGAACAGCCTCCATCCTCTCGGCTCCCACAGTGTTTGGGACGAGCTCTGTTTCTAATAGTCTTTAGACTTTTTGACACACACACTGTTTACACACCACCCGTGTCTAATGCACTCCTCACGTTGAGGGGTTGTTGCTTCTGCCGCTGGACTACAAGGCCCTGGAAGCCGGAACCCCACCAGGACCCAGAGGTAAGGCATCTGTGCAGTGGGCACTCCTAATTCACCCTGACACACCCTCCCCTCGCCAGGCCGGCACCTGGGCTGTCCTCGGGTTTTTGACGGGAGTGGGCAGGAGTTTGCACACGCCTGGCGCCTGGGCGATATTCACTTTGACGACGATGAGCATTTCACACCTCCCACCAGTGACACGGGCATCAGCCTTCTCAAAGTAAGTGGTCTCCCACTGCTCGGAGTGACATTGCAAAGGGCAGCGCAGCAGGGGCTGGAGCTCCTCCAGGGAAGTGTCCATCCTTCTGAGAAAGTTCCCCGATTCTCATTGTCTTTCCCTTCTCCTTAACAAGCGCCTCTCCTCTCGAGGCACAGGCCTGCCCTCTGTGACGGGATGGGACCCAGTGGTGCTCAGACACTGGGTGGTGCCGCACCCGTGATTTATGTTTGCTTCCAGGTGGCCGTCCATGAAATTGGCCATGTCCTTGGCTTGCCTCACACCTACAGGACAGGATCCATAATGCAGCCAAATTACATCCCCCAGGAGCCCGCATTTGAGTTGGACTGGTCAGACAGAAAAGCAATTCAAAGACTGTATGGTAAGACTGTTCTGGAGGAGTTCATCCTCACAGCTCACAGAGGACACTCAGGATTCCAAAGCCTGACTGGACCCACTCAGCCCTCAGTGGGAGGCTGCCCCCAGGAGCACAACATAGTGCAAGTCACTTGCACCCAGGAGCCGCTGCCTTCTAGCTCTGTGATGCTCATTCTCTTAGTGACAGGTGGACATGCCCAGACTAGCCACTGGTGGAGAGCAAAACCCACTCCCTGGAGATTCCCTCCTGCGTCCTCTCTTTCACGTGCTACGTTACATTCCTGGGAGGAAGGAGGAGAATGCGGTGGTTTTCTAAACACAAGTGGGCCACAAGTGCATGCCAGGCCATGGTATCCCATGAGAGCTACGGGAACTGGAATCCTCTGGAAGAAGTTTACTGTAATCCCAAGGCAAAGAACAGCATAGTCTTGCCAGGATAAGAATTAACCTCTATTTAATTGTTCAGGCCAACGTACTAGTGGTTAATTATTTAACTGAAGTGATTAATGATTTAGCACAGAGACTGAGGGGAAGGAAAGCTTACCCTCCACTTTTCCACTTAAAACAGGGACCATCCCATTTCTGTTCTGTTCAAACCGTCCTGTTGTCGGCACTCAGCATCTTTGGAGAATAACAGATGCCACGACATTTATTTCCCTCAGTGGAAATCTTACTCTTGTGTGTGCCCAGAACCAAACTCCTTCCCTCTAGTGACGTCAGATCGGCCATCAGAAGAGGCATCAGCTATATTTAGGGTGATCATGTAACTAGCATCCAAACTGAGACACTTTCCCGGGAACTGGATTAATAATGAAGCCAGAACAATTCACATGAGCCAGGGCTGTCGTGGGCCGCCGGGGGGGTCCCTCCAGCTGCCTCCACTCAGCCAGGGAAAGTCTATTTCCAATCTCATATGGTGTCTTGCTCTAAGATGTTTTAATAGAAAACTCCAGCTTTGCAGTTGTCTCTATTCAAGTCACACATGAAAGTAGGAACAGTTGGTTTTTGCAGGAGGTGACAAGTGGCTAGACTTTTCTTTTCTTTTTTAAGGTTCATGTGAAGGATCATTTGATACTGCGTTTGACTGGATTCGCAAAGAGAGAAACCACTATGGAGAAGTGATGGTGAGATTCAGCACATATTTTTTCCGCAACAGCTGGTACTGGCTTTATGAAAACCGAAACAACCGGACACGCTACGGGGATCCTATCCAAATCCTCGTTGGATGGCACGGAATCCCAACACAAAACGTAGACGCTTTTGTCCACATCTGGACGTGGAGAAGAGACGAACGTTATTTTTTTAAAGGTAGAGGTTCTTATGGGTGGCTCTATTTCCTTTATTACACAAGTGCATTCACAACCTTCAGAATTTTGAGCCCCTAGCAGGGAATCTGTTGTAATGCTGTTGCAGTTACGTACTTAATTCCTGTCTGTTCCACCAGACTGTAAGCCCTGTGAGCCACATCTTTTTAAGAAGGCACTGAATGCATCAAGTGAACGAATGAATGAGTGAATGGACGGTGCTAGGCGCTGAGGTGGTTGCCAAAGAACTGTAAGCAAGGGCGCTCCCTTCAGAAGTTTTAATCTGATTCTGGAGAGAAAAAAACCTTAGCAGCCTTCCAACAGGAGAAGTATGTTTTGAAGGAGTAGAATGAACAGACGAGATGATGACTGCCACCTGGAGTCAGATGGGGGCACCACCCACATCAGGGCTTGACCCAGACTTGAAGGATGGGCAGGACCTAGGAAAGGACCCTGGAGTGGTGTGTGTGGCGGGGCGGGGGGCAGGGAATGGAGCTGGTCAGACGCAGGAAGCAGAAGCAAAGCCTTACAGCCGGGCATGAAAAAGGCGTATCTGGGGGACAGCCGAGCCCACGGAGGAGTGGCAGGGTGCTCACACGGCGAGATGCGGTTGGGAAGACGGGGTCAGCCTGAGCACGGAGAGCCTCGAACACCAGGGTCAGGCGCTGGACTTCATCCCGAGGGCAGCCCGGAACAGGGGCAGTTTCTGAGCGGGGAGGATCACTGTTTTGCGGGGAGGCAGAGATGGAGGGGGGCCTGCTGGCCTTGGTGAACACAGAGAGGGCAGGCCTGGGGCGTTCTTGCTGCCACTTCCGCTGGCTCAGAGGCCGCCATGCCCGGGGCCACAAGCCTGTGTCCCAGAGGCAGTGGAGTCCAATCACAAACCGTGATTTTGTGGCACTGCTTTTTCTTCCCCTTCCCAGAGCCTGTGCCCAGAGTTGTGTGCACGGACTCTGCCTGAATCCTAGTCGTATAGCCATGTGGCTTTAAATAGCTCAGAAAGAGTTAATGAGGCAGGAGCCAAACTGAAAGAACATTGAATGCAAATTTTGCCATAAGAAACCTGAGTATAAATTTGGTCTTAATGTCTCTTCTCATCACACAAAGGAAGAATTATTTTAAGTTCAGTTACATAAAGCAATTGCCTCAGGGTGGACTTTTATAGTCTGGATCTTTCCGAGTTGGAAGCACATCTTTCAAGGCTGTAAGAAGTCCGGAGCTAGAATTTGTATTGGCAACACTCAAGGACTCTTAATTGTACAATTAGGTCATCATAGGGGATTGCTATAATACAGCTGTATTTTATTCTTGGAGCTTTGAAAACATCTTAAATTTAACTTGCTGTGAATATTTTAAATTCAAAAAACATTGCAGTTAGAGTGAATTGCACCTCTGGCTGGACGTACGTCACACTCTTCTCAATGGCAAACCTTCCCAAATATACTATTTGGTTGCCAAGGAACGTAACCCCTTGCAATGTTTTGTGAGTTGTGAACACAAGAGGATCTAACTCAGTGGATTTATTCTATTGTATGCTGACAATATGCCAGATACTCAGGATTAGGAGCTAATAAGGAAAGCTTAGAATAATCCTGTGCTGTTTCAGAGCACGAAATTAGCATTGGGAACTTGAAGTGAAACAGAGCAAAATCCAAGATACTATTTCATAGGCTGAGGGGGTAAGTCATTGGGTGGAACTGGGGAGCCCTGGGTTGTATCCCTGGGTCCACCTAGGCTGTCTGAATTTGGGTGAATTGCTTCAACTTTCTCTACTCCAGTTTCCCCATTTGTAAAATGGGGCTGCTGGTGGAACTAAATGATTCCAAACTCTGGAAAAAGGTAGAATTTAATAATGATTTCATGATAATGATTTTCATGATTTTTTTCCTGCAAAAAGAGGGCTTATATTGATTAGGATAGGAAAATGATTCAGGACAACCCATGGGCCCTAACAGAAGGAAGATCGTTAGACTATAAAGGAAGAGGAGAAAAATATGATGCTTATGGGAAAAAGACCACATGATTTTTGTTGTTTTGATTTTGCTTTCAATGAGCGCCAAAGGGCTGGGGTAGGCTATGAAAGGCAGCCAGCATTCTAACTGCAGCAATGATGCCTAAGAAAAGTGGATTCCTGGGGTCAAATCTGGAAGTAATTCCAGACCTGGGGAGTCATTCATTTGGGCGGAGGCTTCGGTCAGATGCTGCAAGGCCGGCTTCGTCCCGGGATCGCGGCAGAACACCACAGTTGCCTGGGATGCAAGCTGTCCTCTGCCGTTTCCTGCGATTTAACAGTAATGAGCCGCGTTAAAATCTGTTGTTTGGCTCTCAGGAAGTCAGTACTGGAGATATGACAGTGACAATGATCAGGCCCACACAGAAGATGAACGAGGAAAAAGCTACCCCAAATTGATTTCAGAAGGATTTCCTGGCGTCCCGAGTCCCCTGGACACTGCCTTTTATGACCGAAGAAAGCAATTAATTTACTTCTTCAAAGAGTCCTTCGTAAGTAGACGGCTTCCCAGCCGGGTGTTGCTTCTGTTATCCCTAATTGAAATTTATCAGATGACCAAGTTCTTAGTTAAAAGCTCTTCTCATTACTGCAGACCTACAAGGCAATGGCAGATCATCCCATCATATGGATAATTATTAGGAACTTCAAGCCCAGAGAATTTGGTGCAAACCACAGATTTACTTACCTCCTTACTATAAATTAACCTAAAAATCAATGATTTTCAGAAAAGCCAGTCTTACTTTCTTATTTGCTTTGCAGGTGTTTGCATTTGATGTCAATAGAAATCAAGTACTTGATTCTTATCCAAGGAAGATTACTGAAGTTTTTCCAGGAATAGAGCCACAAAACCATCCTTTCAGAAATATAGATTCAGCTTACTACTCCTACGCACACAACTCCATTTTCTTCTTCAAAGGCAATGCATACTGGAAAGTCGTCAATGACAAGGACAAACAGCAGCACCCTTGGCTTCCTTCAAATGGCCTATTTCCCAAGCAATCTATCTCAGAGAAGTGGTTTGACGTTTGTGACGTCCATGCCTCCACCCTGAATATGTGAAGAGAAAAGTAGGCAAACGGAGCGAGTCAAAGGATTTCTCTTCTAAGAGAAAAAGTCTGATTTCTTTTACAAAGAAAACAAACCAGAGTTTTAGTAACCAAAGTGACGAGGGCTCCCTAAGTTAAAACCCCATGGAAAAAGCATTACTTAAACTTTTAAAATACTTGATTTAAAAGTCAATTTCTCAGTCAAAAAAATAATTCACCAAATAATTTTACAATTTTTTTAGGCAAGGTTGAAAAAAAAAAGGAATCCTGAGGAATCGCTGTCTTTGCTGTCCATTCTCTCCAGGGTTCTGTAGCCGTGTTCCCGACACTGTCTGTCCCTCCTCCCGCCGATTTCATGGGTAGATGGGAAGGCGGCCATAGCCATGGGGTCCATCACAGAAGATGCCGCCCGCTAAGGGCATGGAAATGTTACTGCATGAAAACTTGGGGATTCGATGGAAAAGGTCACAGAATTCGAATTAACCACTCCAAACTTCCTATTTATATTTTTCTAATACTTGACAGTGTACAAAAAGTTTTTGCATGTATTTCTTGATCTTCATAACTCTGTCAGCAGCAGGCCAGATACTGCCGTGCACATTTCTAGTCGAAGGAACTCAAGTTCCCTAGCTGTGTCCTGCCAAAGGTCTCACGCAGCAGCCGCTCTTGCCCCTGCTCCCCAGTGCAGCCTGGTGCCCTGGCACTCGCTCTCCATTCCTGCAGTGCTCTCTCGTTTGAGCACAGGCCTGCATCCCAAACAGTCCTGAACAGCACAGCTGTCTGGCTCGCTAGAATTCATATAATGTGCTTCTCCCCCTTCAGAGCAGGAAACCCTTTATATGGCAGCTGATTTATGATCTGAGGGCTAACAACCAAAATAAGACTGTTGAAGCTAATTGGATAACTTTATTTTTCCTATGTCAGTTATCTCTAGGATAGGCATTATGTCCCTTTAACTTCCAGATAAAATAGCTATTACGGCTTCTTAACACAAACTCCAACGTCTGTGTAATGTTTTGGGCACTGAAATTAACTGAAAAAGACTCCGTCGTCTCAATGATCAGGCTACAAATACCACAGTTCTTCTAAAGGAACAGCTAAAACACAAGCACTTCAAGAAGCTTTAAAATCAGATTACAAAAACTTTTTTTTTCTCTTTTTGTGAGGAAGATCAGCCCTGAGCTAACATCCGATGCCAATCCTCCTCTTTTTGCTGAGGAAGAGTGGCCCTGGGCTAACATCCGTGCCCATCTTTCTCTATTTTATGTGGGATGCCACCACAGCGTGGCTTGACAAGTGGTGCGTCGGTGCATCAGGTATCCGAACCTGCAAACCCCGGGCCGCTGAAGCAGAGTGTGTGCACCTAACCACTATGCCACCGGGCCAGCCCCTACAAAAACTTTTTAAAAGGACCTTTTTCCCCCTGTAGGGACTTTCATATTATTGCTCTGACAAGTGAAGATAGGTATAATTTATATCTTCTTGCTTAAAAACAAATTTTCCTCTTGACTGAAAGGCTGCTCGGCAAGACAGAGGCTAGAAGACAGAACTCTAACATCTAACCCCTGCTTATTTCTGCATAGGCAGAAAATCCTTTTGGATTAATTCAGTAATCCAAAATTAGATGTAATCAGTGGAAATGTCCAGGTGTGACCAGCAGAGCGAAGACAGCGCCCTTCTCTGTGCGTGCTGCCACAGGCGAGACAGGAGGAGCCGTCCTCATACGGGATGTCGCTGATTTTGTACAACTGCTTTACAATTTAGTCAAAACTTTAAAGGCTTCGATGACTAGCGTTTGAAAACTGATGCAGATCTGTCCCAAGAACAATGCAAACTAAATAACAAGGAAGCGGACAAACGGCGGGACAGTTCTGCCAAGCCGACGGACGTCAACGCACGGTCCAGGGGAACGCCTGACGGTCTCGGCGTGTGAGAGCAGTCTGTAAAAGCTCAGCTCAGAACGAGTGTGCTCCGGACAGTCTCTCGTACAGTTCAGATTCCTCCAGAGGTGCGGCTGCCAGTGACCCGGAGGATCCGCGGTGAACAGGACCGCAGACGCACTCCTGGAGTCATCGGCAGCACCTCCCCCTGCACTCAGGCCCACGGACGTGTAGGGGCAGGCTCTTGTCTACAAAGGGTCACACACATCAACCCAAACCGTCCCCCTGACAGGAGAGAGCATGCTTGATTTCTAGGTTACGTTACCTTTCGTGAAACTGAGATTACTAACCACGACAAGTCCAGCAGTGTACACTGCGGGCACTGGAGAACAGTGTGTCTACGCAACTGGACCAGAGCCATGAGGCAGCAGCGGCAAGCAATAAGTGTAATGTTCCAGTGAGAATTTAGTGGATGAAGAATTTGATGTTTAGTGTTTTTAATCTTTACTTTGTAAAATTTATTAATTAAACCAGTTCAAATAAAAACTCAATGAGCAGAATGTGAAATGGAAAAATACAAAGACATTTTAAATAAATAATTTATTTATTCAAAATAGTTTTCTTACCTTATTCACAGTTTCAAGTTTAAAACGAAAAAAAAAAAAGTAGTAGTACCTATTCTTGATCAACTGTCATACAAAGTCACAGAAAAGCAGACCCTTCAGAACATGCACTAAATACAGAGAATTGCACGATGGCTAGCCTTCGAAAAATCCCGCACTGAAGCTTCTAAAAAGGCAGCCTTCTTTCTGTGTGATTCAGAAGGAAACGTAGATGTACAGGAAGTTTCTTTAACCCACTTGAACCACTAAAATCATTTGGATAAGAGGTCCCTTGACCAAAGTAACATTTATCCAAAATAATTATATCTTAAACCCATGTAGCTTAACATACTCGAAAAATATTTAAAACTGTAATTGCATCACAGCAAGTCTATTAATATTGAGGTACCATGTACTTCTCCAAGAAACAAATGCTGGGAGCGTTAAGTCTGATTCTGTTTTAGCACTTCAGAGGAGAAGACAAAGGACTCAGCCGTGCTGTGCCTGTCACGGGAAATGAGAACTCTGTTTCCACTGCTGTGCCTGTTTTAAGTGGATATTTCCCTCATATTTAATGAAACGAAGCACCAAATGGACACACTAGCCCCCGAGTGCAGAAGGCACTGACAGCATCCCTGTGGCCACAGCCGGGGCGTGAGTCACTGAACGGCACTGGCACCGCCACGGGCAAGCTGATCCAGCAAATGGATGAGAACGTCGATTCTTTCCACAAGAGTTGCATTTTTGTCAGCAGTAGCTCTCAAGAGCTGGGAGTAAATTTGCTTGTTGGTTTTGAGGACGACATCTTCTTCAATGTTACTGCTGGGTTAAAAAAAAACAAAGAAGGAGAGGTGAACAGTGATGCCCACCAAGAGTTCAAAAAGGGATCCCCAAAATAACGGTAACGGCCCAGCTGCCCCTTTTCGGAGGGAAGCAGGTGCTCCCTTAATGCCTATTCCATCCCAACCTTCTTGCACCGACTGCTTGTAGGTCTGTTTTTAGACATTTATTTCAATACATCAATTAAAACCAGTGTTCACTCTTTTTACAAATCTCTGCGTGCCTACTATGTACCGGGAACTGCTCCTGGCAGTGAACAAAAGAGACCCAGTCCCAGCCTTCATGGAGGCTGCATTCTGCTGAGGTAGGAGCTGGAGGAAGACATGCGTTAAAGAAGGCGGCACAGTGCGAGACCACGCTCTGAAGAAGATGCAGTGGAGACAGGCCAGGGCATGGGAAAGCTCTCCAGTATTTCCTCCACTCTCCACGCCCAGCCCGAGGACCCCCAGACGGGGAGCGAGCGCACGTCTGAAGCAGCCGTGGGGTGGCTTTCCCTGGCCTGGAATCCCCTAGGACTTGAAGCACAGACTGCTGACTCACAGGAACTCCTGCTCTGCCACGTATCTAAAAGGTCAGTGCACCTTCTCTGTGAAGAATGCCCCTCAGCCGAAGGCTTCCAGACTGTACTCCATTTAAAAATTGCTTTAACAAAAACTTAAATTTGCAGTTTGTTCTGAAAATATTTCCCCCACAGGAGAGATCAATGGATTATGTTTATGTTACTACTGGAAAAGACCAGTAATTACAGGGCAGTTCATTTCTAGCATCCTTTTTTTAAAAAAAAAACAAGTCCAGATGTAATACAGACCTCTGGCCACACGTGACAAGGTAACAGCTGACACTGCGACTCCTGAGAGTGTGCACGTCCACACTGGAGCCACACAAAAACCGTGTCACCTCAGAAGGGCAAAGACTCGTATTCTTATTCTATAGATGTAAAAACTAAGGCCCAGAGGGTTAAATAACTTGGATCGAGGTCAAAACATTATGTTTTCTAACCTCAAATGCTGTGTTCTTTCCACGCACCAACGTGCATGCTGTCTACCTTTGCCCGAGTGCCCGTCAGGCCTGCAGGGAGCAAACCAGCAGTCAGAACCTCCCCCTTGCCCACATCAAGGCTCAGGCTGTAAGGAATCTCTCTCGCTTCTTTCACGGCTCCCCTCACTCCTGCTCAACAGGACCTACCTTTTCCGTACTGTGGCTGGCCTGACCCCAGGCCCAGGCTGGAACCATCGTGGGCCGGCTCACACGGCCCATTTCTTCAGAGACCCATTTCTCCTCTCCCTCTTATTCCTGTTTCTTTTATCAGGCAAACCTCCTCCTCTCTTTCCCTCAACACCACCCATGGCACAGTACAAGTGACTCTTCAAAATGCATTCACTGGCTGGAGTTTGGCCTAAGATGGCTACGTTTTAGTGTTTTTGGGGGGTTAAGATTCATAATTCATGAAACCTCTAACAACCTTTTAAGAAATTTAAACTCCTACTGACAGTAATCAACAACACTTCACAATCAGAAATGGTGTTCCAAATATGAATCATTCTCCATGGACAATGATATCACATTTTAGCTGGATGCCTAAAGATAACTGATGGCTGCTGGGATCATAAATTTAAAACCCTTTGATTTGTTCTGATCATAATTCTGAATCTTAAATCTTCATCATCCAATTTCTACAAATCATTCCCTTCCTTAATCAGCTCTCCTCAACAGTTTCATTGAACTATGACCTCTACTCAGAGAGTCCCATCATTTCATAGGGTTATCTTTTTTCCAAAGGCAACTAGCTTACATTCTTTTATTTTCCTGTTTACCAATCTTAACCAAACGTTAAATTTACATAACTGGCTGGGAACAACCCATAAACCTAAAGGATCTGTTCTCTGCACTACGGTCAAGGGCTTCCCAAACCCTCAGAGATTACTTCTATTTTTTTATAATTTTTCATTATATTAAACCCCAAAGCCATCAACAGGTCAAGAGGCTCCAATCTTGCTAAAGCAATGAATATTAAAATACAGTTAAGAGCAAATAAATTCTTCATCCAAAAAGGAAAAATACAACCCAACAGACAAAACTAGCATTTCTAGCAGGACAATGCCAAGGCAGCTGTCATACGAGGAAGGGCTTGCAAAATCTCAAAAGGAAAACAAAATTGTTTTAAATTAAATGCATCTTAATTGCATCTTAATTTTCTTAGATTTCACTGCAATTCTTTAGGAGTCCAAGGAAATTAGGATTTGAATTACTAAACTCGGTTTATTCTTTTTTTTTTTTGCTGGGGGAGGTGGCAAACAGATAGTCAAAACATAAAGGTATTAATGTTTCCTTTCTTTTAAAGTCTAGTTTTGATTTCCCTTAACTCCAAAAAGCACTGTTCACTAACTCATGGTGAAATACCGGGGCTCGTGGCACAGGATGGTGTCCTCTTCACCACAGAATCATAGATGCTTTCATTTTCCTATCAGTGACACATGACAGTCATTGACTTAGTCACCAATATTTCTGTTTTTAAACTTGCCAACACATTAATTGTATTAACACAAATATCACATTTCTGTCTTTAAGAAACCTTGAAAAATTAACACAAATTAGCTAAATAGGGCTTTATGTATTGTGATACTGTAGTTTATAAGAAACATATATTTGACCATTCAGATGACCAAAATATATTTCTCATATATATTTAGTCTTCCTCCACAGTTCCTAGCTGTGGTCCCAAAACCCTTGGAATTTCCTCAGTGTGATAGTGTCTTTTGTTCTGTTGATGAAGGTGACCGTGGGCCCCCCCCGATGGTGGGGCCTGGCTGCCAGGAGAACTAGCCTGTGATCAGAGAACTGGGACTTGCAGCTCCATCCTGATTTCCAGGGAGGGGACAGAGGCTTGAAGTTGAATGAACTGCCAGTGGCCAATGACTCAATCATGATACGTAATGAAGCCTCCAGAAACACCCAAAGGACAGCTCATGGGCCCTTTTTCGGAGAGATTCCACCTTGGGAACCAGAACGCTTCCCAGTGCCACCGTGCCAGGCCCCAAGCTCCACGACGACAGAAGCTCTTTTGTTGGGGACCTCGCCCTATGTATCTGTTCATCCGGCTGTTGATTCGTATCCTTTGTAATAAATCAGTAATCTAGTGAGTAAATGGGTTTTCTTGAGTTCTGTGAGCTGTTCTAGCAAATTAATCGAACCCAAGGACGGGGTCATGGGAACCTTATTTATAGCCAGTCGGTCAGAAGCACAGGCAACAACCTGGGCTTCCTGCTGGGGTCTGAAGTGCAGGGCGGTCTTGTGGGACTGAGTCCTTTCCCTGTGGAATCGGATTCTATCTCTGGGTAGAGAGCGTCAGAAGTGAGTTGAATTCTAGGACACTCTGCTGGCAGCCGAGGAGTGCTTGTTGGTGTGGGGAGGACTCCACACACATGCTGGAACTGGGTCCAGGAACTCTTCTCATGCATCATGCATGAAAACTTTAGATTAAAATATTTTTCAACAGAATATTAATAACCTGAATAAACAGAAGGTTAGAGGACCCTCCACTAAAATAAAAATTACTTAGGTCACACATATGACTGTTATGATTACAAGAGATATTATAAGACTGAGCTGTCAGTCAATTACTCAAACCACTGATTTGTAAAAATCAATGAATCACTGTGTTTCTCATAAACATATTTATATTGCCACCTTGTGGAAACCAATAAAAATTTTTTTAAATTTACCCACGGCTGTTAAACAGGAAAAGCTGTGAGTTTTTTCAGCTGTGTGTCACTACAGGCACTGTCTCCTTTGCCTTGGTTCTTCAGCAGACAGGTGTGTCTGCTGAACTGTGGCACACACATCAACACCGAGCCGTGTAGCAGTGACAGGGCACAGAGCGGATGCCAAGGACTCACAGCGGGTTGGGTGAGACGGCAGTGCCCCTAACACTGAGTGCTCCTCCCAAAGGGCAAGCTCTCCTTAGGCCACAGAGAACAACTCGAAAGCAACTATTGGATGGGGTTTCTGCTCAGAATGTAGAGAGCTGGAAAAAATATCATTCCCACCCTTATGACAAAAACAATAAAAGCAGGACAAACTACAAGTTCATGACTTTGCTTAAATCCATCAGAGAGCTGGGGTCGCAGGGCAACCAACTAGTCTGAAAACTAAGGATAGACAGGCCCATACAAGGAGAGATGGGAAAGTACCTCCTTACCAGGGCAGATGCAGCCAGACACCACAAAGAAGAATTGAGCTAAAATAGTTAATGGGCTGGTAGAGGCCACGTGAGGGCTGGTGAGGGAGTGTGGGGCCCCCAGGGCTGCAGGTATGGGACGAGTTCGCATCGTCTTATAGGCTGAGAAAGGGACCTTCACAGTGCAGGCCTAGGCAAGGGGAAGAGCTACAGGAGGGGCAGGCAACCCCCCTGAACCCTTCTCCAATGCAGGGTGTAGGGGTGGGCAAAGGGAGAGGAAGGCAACAAGCAATGTCAGCCTTAGGGCACAGGTGACAGAGATGCAGAGACGGGGAAGGGAGCAGGAAAAACACTCTCCCCTGGGGGACGGGCAGGAGCAGTGTCAGGCCAGAGCCCTGAGACTCAGGGACCCAGTGTCTGCCAAGACTGAGGCTTACCCAAAACAACTGAGAGGCCTGGCCAAGTGCCCCTCCCCGCCCTAACGGGCTAAAAGCCCTGAAGGACAAGTGAGAGTGGAATAGGCTGGAGTGCTGTAAAAGCACGAAGACAGCCATCTCTGAGTGCCGTGCAAAGGGAAGACCTAAAGCTAAAGGTGGAGCAGACATTAAGAAAACCCTCTGCACACCTGCTCCACCCTAAACCCAGGCATTGCTTAAGGAATCTGAAGCCTGTGATGCACAGAAGGTAACCACAGCTCAGCTCCAGACTAGAAAAATGAATGCACCCCCCAACTACCCCCCTGCCACTAAAGGCCTAACATGGGACAGGCAAGAAGTTATTCCCCTCAGTCTCGACTGTCCTACATGAGAAGTCCAGTTTCCCACAAACAATTATGAGATGTAGAAAGGCAAGGAAACAACACACGCCAAGAGACAAAAAATCAACAGAACCGACTCAGATATGACACGTCTGTTGAACTATCTGATAGGCGATTTAAAATGACAGTGATTAATATGTTAAAGGCTCAAATGGGAAATGTGGACAGTGTGCAAGATCAGATTGGTAACTTCAGCAGAGAGATGGACACCATAAGAAAGAACCCAATGGAAATACCCAAAATGAGGAACATAGTCACAGAGATAAGGAATGCCTTCAACAAGTTCAATTGTAAACGACACAAAACCAAGTAAAGAATCAGTGAACTTGAAGATAGGTTAATAGAAATTACCCAAACTGAAACACAAAAAGAAAAAAAGAGTGTAAAAAACTAACAGAACATCAAACAGCTGTGGAACAATATCAAACAGTCCAACATAGGTATAACTGGAACCACAGAAAAAGAATACAGAATGAGGCAGAAGAAATAAAAATACTGAGAAGGAAAAAAACTATCAACTCACAGAGGCATGTCATGTTCAAACTGCTGGGGGAAATAGAAAAGAAAATCTTGAAGGCAGTTAGAGAAAAAAAGGCACATTACATACAGGAAAACAAAGCTAAGGATAACAGCAGGCTTCCTGTTAGAAAACACACAAGCCAGAAGGCAGTGGAGGGACATCTTTGAAGCATGGAAAGAAAAAGTCTGTCAACCTAGATTTTGGTACCCAGCCAAAAGACCACCCAAAGCTGAAGGAGGAATAAAGACCTTCTCAGACAACCAAAATGGAAAGAATTCAGCAGATGTTAAAGAAAGTTTTTCATGCAGAAAGAATATGATACCAGATAGAAAATGGTTATCTATACAAAGAAGTTAACAGTACTAAAAATGGAATATAATGAAGATAAAATAAATTCCTTGTTCTTTCATTTCTCTATTTAGTTTTGCTGAGGAAGACTTGTGCTGAGCTAATATCTGTGCCAATCTTCCTCTATCTTTTTGTATGTGGGTTGCTGCCACAGCACGGCTGCCGACAAGTAGTGTAGGTCCATGCCCGGGAACCAAATCTGGGCCACTGAAGCGAAGCATCCCCAAAACTCAACCACTAGGCCGTGGGGCTAGCCCTCTTGTTCTTTTATTTTTAATTGCTCTAAAAGGTAACTATCTAAAGCAAAAACAGTAGTAGTGTATTGTGTGTTTATAAGACATGTAAAAGTAAAATGAGTGATAACAATAGTACAAATGATGGGAGGGAAGAATTGGGAAAATACCATTTTAAGGTCTTTACATATGAAGCAGTATAATATTATTTGAAGGTGGCCTCTGATTAAAGGATGTAAACCCTAGGTCAACCACCAAAAAATTTTAAAAGTGGTATAAATAATAAATCAATTGAAATAAAATGGAATCATAGAAAATGTTCAATTAAGAAAAGGCAGAAAAAGACAGAACAAAATAGCTAGCAAGAGGATAGATTTTATCTAACTATATCAATAATAACATTAAATGTGAATGGTCTTAAGACACCAATTATAAGTTTAGATTAAAAAAAGACCCAACTATATACCATTTTAGAAACTCACTTTTAATATACATGACAAAGCTAGGTTAAAAGCAAAAGACAGAAAAAGATATTAGCCAAAGGAAAGCTGAGTAGCTGTATTCATATCAAAAACAGACAATAACAAAAACATAATAAGGGGATCAATTCTCCAAGATATAACTATCCTAAATGTGTATACATCTAACAGAGCTTCAAAATACATGAAACGAAACTGATAGAACAGAAAGGAAAAACAGATGAATCCACAATTTTAGTTTGATAGAACAAGCAGACAGAAAGTCAGCAGGAATACAGAATACTATGAACCAATGTAATCTAACGGACATTTACAGAACACTCTATCCCAAACAGTAGGATACCTGTATTTTTCAAGTGCACATGGAACATCTGCCAAGACAAACCATATTGTGGGACATAAAACAAATCTAAACAAATGTGAAAGAAGAGAAATCATACAAAAAGTTATGGTCTCAGCACATAATGGAATTAAACTAGCAATCAATAACAGAAAGATATCTGGAAAGTCCCAATATTTAGAAATTAGGCAGCATACTTCTAAATAACACATGAAGTCTAAGGGAATATCAAAAATTATTTCAAACTGAATGAAAAAGAAAACATAACATTTATGAGATGTAGCAAAAGCAGTGTGAAATTTATAGCAGTAAACACTTACACTAAAAAAAAAAAGGTTTCAAATCAGTAATCTAAGCTTCCACTTTAAGAAACCAGTAAGAGAGCATATTAAACCCAAAACAAGCAGAAGGAAGGAAATATAGATAAATGCATAAATCGATGACACCAAAATTACAAAAACCATGGGGAAAAAAATCAAATCAAGCTAGTTCTTTGAAAAGATCAATAATACGGATAAACTTCCAACCAGACTAACCAAGGAAAAAAAAAAGAGAAAACAAAAATGACCAATATCAGAATGAGAGGGCTATCACTACAAACTCCTGTAGACATTAAAAGGATAATAAAGGCACCCTGTGAACCCATACATTCGACAACAGACGACGTCAACTTTTTACTCAAGAAGAAAAAGACAACTTGAATTGTATTATGTATTTATATAATGTTAGGGAAGAAATAATAATTCTACACTTTCAAAAAATAGAAGAAACATTTGCAAATTGATTTTATGAGGCCAGCACTGCTCTCATACCAAAACCAGATGAAACCATTACAAGAGAACTGTGATCCCCCTCGGACAGACACAAAAATCCTCAACACAGTATTACCAAATGGAGCCCAGCAATACATAAAAAGAATAATACAACACAACAAAGTGGAGTTCACCCCAGAAATGCAAAACTGGTTTAATATTAAAAAAAAAAAAAATCAATCAATGTAATCCACCATATTAACAGACTAAAGAAGGAAAATGGTATCATCATTTCAATATATGTACCAAAAGCATCTGACAAAAACTCAACATCCATTCAGGATAAAAACTTTCAGCAAATTAGGAATAGAAGGGACCATCCTCAACTTGATAAAGCCCCACAGCTGATGGTATACTTAATGGTAAAGACAAAATGCTTTCTCCCTGAGATCCTAAGGAATGGGGCCAGGGAGGGGGAGACTACAAAGAGCAGCGAGAGGGAATTTGGGAGTGATGGAACTGTGCTGTACCGTGATTGTGGTGGTAAACCCATGTCTTTGCATTCATCAAAGCTTGAAGTACTGTACATTGCAAAGAGTAAATCTTAATGTATATAAATTAAAATATAAAAAGAGACAAAAATTATCTGTACCCTAGGATTATAAATTGGTAAAATAGGCATTGGATAACTGACAATAATGGATGTATCAGGATGAATGATTTTTTCTTTCTTCTATTTTCCAAATTGTGTAATATAGCCAGATTGTACTTACATTTAAATAAAGAAAAGCATATTATTTTCCTGATATAGTACTTACTACTAGAATTTTAAATTAAATTAATAATGCCAACATAATAACCCTGGCAAAACAATATAATGGTAGAAGATGATATATGTATATGAGAACATTTTTTGCTGATCTGCTCACTCTTTTCTCTTCACTAATTTCTTGGGCTTTAGAGAGACTTTGGTGTTCTGTCTCTACTTCTTAAAGTGCAGTTGGCCCTGAGTATCACAACTTTGGTCCTGACTTTCTGTTAAAGACAACACTCAGGGGGCTGGCCCCACAGCCGAGTGGTTAAAGTTCTGTGCACTCTGCTTTGGCGGTCAGGGTTTGTGAGTGTGGACCTACACCACTCGTCAGCCACGCTGTGGAGGCATCCCGCATACAAGGCAGAGGAACACTGGCACAGATGTTAGCTCAGGGCTAATCTTCCTCAAGCAAAAAAAAGAGGAAGACTGGCAACAGAGGTTAGCTCAGGGCAAATCTTCCTCACCAAAAAACAACAACAAAAAAAGACAATGCTCAGAAGAGTTATTAGAAACAGTCACTGTCTTCATTCCAGGGTCATTCATCTGTCTCAGGGAAAATACTACAAACAAGAGGGCATATTTACCCTTAGGAAGCAAGATCTGTTTCTATAATTTCAACACGTAGTAGGCTACACGGAGATGCTCCTCAACTGATTTAACAGGAAAGAGCATCACTTAAAATCCCAATTGCCCACATGAAGACAAGAAGAATACGGTCCTTTTACCTCGTCGGAGAGATTATCTGTGTGCTTTCCATAGTAAGGTGCTGGGAAATAAATTTCCACAACTAACTATTCGATTTACCTTGTTTTCTTTTTAGTTGAAGATAGCAGTTTGATGGACTGAAGGAGAAGGAATGACAATCGAGATTCAAATATACTGAGGAGTTTGATCACTTCTTCTCGGTTAAGACTAGGAGAGGAATCAGCAGCTGGAGTGGTCTCATCACTCTTAGGCTAAAAACAACAAGAAGTTATTTCAGCTACCCGACAATTACAACTTCATACTAAAGTGATGGCACTGCAGTTTCATTAATCCAGTAAACTTTTCAACCAAAAACAACACAAACAAACCCAAGATAATTTTTTTCAGGGACAGCCCTGTTGGCGGTGGCAGAGGCTGTAACGAGGCCTCTTCCTCCTCCCTCTCCTGAGGTCATTTTGATAGACTAAGACACAACAATAAAAAGGTCTCACACCTGACAGGCACTTACGTAGAATACATTAATCCTGAATGAAAATCTCCTGACCTTCCACCATCAGACGCTAAAGAAGCAGGATGGAAATGGTCCTATACATGGTTTGACAAACCAGGGCTAGAAAAGTAACAGGCTGGTGTACCATGGGGGCTCCAGGAAGCTGTCGGCAATGGCAGGTGGCAGCCTGAATGCAGGAATGCCTGGCAAACCAGCAAGGCCTGCCCAAGGAGCCTGCTTAAGCCCATTACCATTCAACTGCTCCCAGGCAGTTGAGTGGAAATTATAAAAGAGTGCATAGGGCCGGCCCCATGGCTTAGCGGTTAAGTGCTCATGCTTCGATACTGGCGGCCTGGGTTCGGATCCCCAGTGTGCACCAACGCACCACTTCTCTGGCCATGCTGAGGCTGTGTCCCACATACAGCAACGAGAAGGATGTGCAACTATGACATACAACTATCTACTGGGGCTTTGGGGGAAAAGAAAGGAGGCAGATTGGCAATAGATGTTAGCTCAGAGCCGGTCGTCCTCAGCAAAACAAAAAAGAGGAGGATTAGCACGGATGTTAGCTCAGGGCTGACCTTCCTCACAACAACAACAACAAAAAAAAAGAGTGCATATATCTTTTCTTTCTCTTGGAAAAAACCCAAAAAAACAGAAGCCAAACTTAACAGAGACTTTATAGTCCTAGAGCCTTACTAACCAAGGTCTATGTGGTTAAAGAAAAAAATTTTTAAATATAAAAGATATACTTGCAAATTAAAAAAATATTTTCATAATTCCACCAAGAAAATATAATAAATGACTGTTAATGTGTTTTTATGCAGAGCATACATGTGTATATGTCTGTATACACACACAACATACATATGTATACAAACACACACACATACACACTCTGTAAGTTCACTATACACATTCACCATTTAGCATTTAGGTTAAGACACATAAAACACAAAGATAAATATTTTCTCCATTTACCTGGTCAAACTCCTCTACAAGCTCCTTTCTGATGAGCTGGAACGCATGCTTAGTTCTCACCATTATATCAAGAGCCCCAGACAGTGTTTTTAATTTTCCAACATTGCTATTCTGACCTAGAGTGTTAAACACAAAATGATCATTCCCTTAAATATAAATCTAGAAGCCCATCCAATGTCAACGCATTCATGAAAATTCTGATTTTGAAATGCTGTAAAGGTAGTTCATGACAATCCCAACAAATCTTCTAAATCCACATTTTGTTTAGTAATTATCTCTAGAGAAAAATATTAAGTCTAGACAAAGCAATAAATAATTGTTTCCCTGCCTCACCATTTGGTTCCATCAGGGTGAGAACACAATCTGTAGGGAATAAGAACCGTATCTGAGTGTCAGGTTAAAGCGGACGAGCTGGGAGGAGTCTACGGTATGAAGGTGTCCCCACTATTCACCAGCTGCGTGATGTCGCTCAAGTCTCTGAAGCACTTAGTATTATCAGTTGTCCTACCTGTTAAAATAAGCATCTAAACTTACTGATCAAAGGCAGGAAATCCGACCAGGGGGGCAAGGTTTCATTTTATTCTGGGACCTGAATAAACTTCCCTACAGCTACCAGATATTACAGAGCACCTCTGCCCCTGCTTTCCAGGAGCTTACATTCAGCCGTGTGCGTGGTGGAGTGTAGCAGGGGATTAACCTTGTCCAAACAAACCTGGCCTTTGCCCTTGGCTCCCAGGAGGGGAACTCTAAGCCCTTGGAATATCCTGATAAGAGTGTCCTGGTTGAGCTGGGGGCCCTGGGCCAGACTGGATAGCCTAATAATTGATTTATTGTGGGGGCTTTGGAACCCATGACCTACACAGGGGCTGGAGACAAAGGTCACCCATGTGGCAGTCAACCATGTCTGTTAGTGGCCCAATAAAAACTGTGGACACCAAGGGTTGGGTGAACTTCCCTGTGGGAAATGCTCTGTGCACTCTGTCATACATCACTGCTGGGGGCAGTTAGCACTTTGTCTATGACTCCACGGGGAGAGGACAACCAGAAGCTTCTCAAGAAGCTTCCCTCTCAGAACTCTCCTGGACTCTGCCTCATGCACCTCTTCTCTCAGCTGATTTAATCTGTATCTGCTCTGTCACACACAGTAACCACAAGCATTAACAGCTGTCAGTGAGTTCTGTGAGTCCTTCCACTGCACTGTCAAACTAAGGGTGATTTTTGGGACCTTAAACTTGCAGTTGGTGTGAGAAGTGCATGTGGTCTTGGGGACTCTCCAACTCTACAGATGGGGAGGGAATAACTGCTGCCTTCTTCCTTTACAGCATAAACCACCTATTATCTTAAAAATCAATGGATAAATGTGATTTCAGTGCTGAAACCTTGGATTTCAAGATCTTGGCATCTGGAAGGCAAGCTGTTGATTATGTATGGAAATCTACTGGGGGCAAGCGGAAGATAATAAAGACATTAGGAAGCTAAATGTCACGCGTACCAGAGAAAAAAAATATTGGATAAAATGAGATAGAATAAAGGTGTTGTAAACTAGAGCATTTGTTACTCTGGCCTATAAAAACTCACAAACAAGGCTAACAAAACCCCCAAAATATTTACATTACTTTTCTCAGGTATGCAGAGTATTAAACATTTTTTAAAAAGGGAATTAACCATATTTATCATCTTAGCAAATTTGTTCCCAGTATCTATTCTTTTTTATGAGATGATGCCTGCTCATTCTAAGGAATTCAAACATGGCAGAAAACTCAAAGATGCAAATGAAAAAAGATCACTCTAAACCCACCCTCAGAAAGAGCTACTGTTAATCCTGAGTGACCACCCCCCACACCCAGTCATACATCAGAGACTGGCAAGAAGTTAACAGAAATAACTTTTAGTAAAAAGTACTTTTAAAAACTATTTTGAATAGGTGATACCTTCTCAAAATGCATCAAGTCCAAATTGGTATACAGTGAAAGCCCCCCTCCCCAGAGGCAGCAATGTTATCAGTGTCCTGTGCATCTTCCCAGGGTACCATACAAGCACAAGTCATATGTGTGTTATTACATTCATTTTAATTTTGTAGAAGAAAACAACTGAAATGAAACCAAACAAACTGCTGTACTTCAAATAAATGTTTCCTGCTTCTTTACCACACAAGAGATATTTCTCAAAAGATCCCTCTGCAGAAGGGGAGCAGGTAAACAAGAGTGAGGAGAGAACTTAGGAAAAACCTTCACTGGTGGAGACCAACTACTCCCTGCGTGGAAATGACATCAGAAAGCAGCCTCACTTTCTTTCACCCTTCCCTTCCCTCCCAATTTATCTTTATCTTGTTCAGGATCTAGAGTTACAGCCTGTTCTAGAACTGTAATCCACAGCTGCCAGTATCAGTTCTATGTTTAAAGGGATTCAACAGGACCACTACTCCTTTACCATTGCTCCTCCATTCCTAAGTTGTTCATGATAATTTAAATCTTTGTCTGAATTGACTTGTGACAATTTTTTTTTACATAAGGGACCATGGGCTATATTTCAACATTTCTAGTCATGAACATAATCTAATCCATTTCTCTAAGTAAAAGCACTTCAAAAAGTATAGAGACTTCTCCTGATCTCTACCCAGTCACTAACCGTGGGCAAATTAAAAAGAAAACAGTATTACTTACATCCAAGAGAGATCCACAGGTCTGCCTCATTCTAAGACAATCCGACACTAAGCCAAAGCTTACAAAGCTAAGAAATGAAAAAAAGTACGACTTACTGGTCATCTGAAATTCTGCAAATGCTACTCTTTCTAACTGTACTCTAAGTAGTTCACACGGAGCGTCTTTCAGAAGCTGGAAAAGCTTTACAGCTTTGCCGTAATGAAGATCCGCGAGCACCCGGTGTTGCTTCCTAAGATGTTCATCACCAACCTAGAACCACAAGTACAATAAAACAACAAATCCTAAGGCTTGCGTTTCACAATAAATACTTAATCAAGTTTCCGACTGGATCACTACATGCTTTTTAGTGTTGTTGTTGTTTCTCTATAAGTCTTATAGTTTCAGCTCTTACATTTAGGTCTTTAATCCATTTTCCGTTAATTTTTGTATATGATATATGATGGGAGGTATGTGTCCAACTCCATTCTTTTACATGCAGATATCAAGTTGTTCCAGCACTATTTGCTGAAAAGACAATTCATTCTCTCATTGAACTGTCTTGGAACTCGTAAGCTTGCTTTTGCCTTGAGGATATTAGGCCATCTGGGCAAACCTGAATTTTGGATGGGGGCCTGCTGTGGCAAGGAGAAAAGAGCCTAGGGCCAGTTCAATGTGGAAAGAAATCCTCTCCCATTAAGCTGGACCTCAAAGGACAATAACCTCAGGGTAAGGGCAATCCAGAAGTAAACCCAGGCCCAAGAGACTGCAAGATAAGTTGTCTTGGTACTGAGCTAAGAGAAAACAACAAAATAAACGAAAACATCCTTGCTAAGCTGTACAGCACAAGGCTCCTGGCAGAAGCAAGGCAACTTCTCTGAAGGAAGGCACCTTCAACCTAGGCCTCAAATTATTCTTAGAAATACATGCATTTGAGCAGCAGGATTCACGTACAAGACTGTTCATAGTAGATTACTTCTAATAGCCTCAAATTAGAACAACCCCAAAGTTAGTAATCATAGAATGGATAAATAAACTGTGATACATTCATTTAATGAATACTACTGAACTAAGAAAAAGAACAGCCATGTGCACCAACCTGAAAGAATCTCAAAAACATGATGTTAAGTGAAAGGCGATAAGCCACAGAATACGTCCAGTATGATCATTCTATAAAGTTCACAACCGGGTAAAATGTAAACATATTGCTTAAGAGGTAAAACACAGAAAAGGTATGGACACAACGGAAAATCCAGGACAGTGGTTACTCCAGGTGGGTATGGAGGGAGACTCGACAGGGAGGGGTGCACCGGGGGTCCCTAAAGTTCTCTTCCATTCCTTAACCTTGAGGTGTGGTACAGAGGGGTTTCTTTTTGTTATTCTTTAAACTGTACATACGCCGCACATACTTTTTTTTTTTTTTAAAGATTTTATTTATTTATTTTTTTCCCCCCAAAGCCCCAGTAGATAGTTGTATGTCATAGCTGCACATCCTTCTAGTTGCTGTATGTGGGACGCGGCCTCAGCATGGCCGGAGAAGCGGTCCGTCGGTGCGCGCCCGGGATCCGAACCCGGGACGCCAGCAGCAGAGCGCACACACACAACTACTAAGCCACGGGGCCGGCCCTCTCACATACATTTTCTACATGCTTTACATGCATGTTCTATTTCATAACAAAAATTTTAAAAGATGGGAGATGGGTACTTCAAAATTTGCATAGAACCATTACTACAAAGCCTAACTACATTTAAAAAAGCCAAAATAATACACCCAGGCACATATATAATTGTGAAAACTAAGACCCAATCAACTATAGTAGAGAAAAATACATGGCATAGGCAAGAGGGGAAAAATACCTACACTCCAAGTTTTTCTCAAGTAGCTAATAAGATAGATGGCATTTAAAACATATATTGAGGAGGGCCGGCCCGGTGGCATAGTGGTTAAGTTCGTGCACTCCCCTTCGGTGGCCCAGGGCTCACAGGTTCGGATCCTGCGCGCGAACCTATGCACCGCTCATCAAGCCATGCTGGGGCAGCGTCACATATACAAAATGGAGGAAGATGGGCACAGATGTTAGCTCAGGGCCAACCTTCCTCAGTAAAAGGAAAAAAAAAAGAGGAGGATTGGCAAGGGATGTTAGCTCAGGGCTAGTGTTCCTCACACAAAAAAAATAAATAAATATATAAATAAAATACATATCGAAATGTAAGAAAAGCACTCAGAGCACTTTCAAATGGACTTGGCACTGAACTAGAATTGGAAGGGCAATACCTGATTCCTCAGACAGCTGTGGTACATGGACGCCAGCCTGTGATGGATGGTTGCAGCTCGATACTGACAGAGGGGCTGTCGAGCAGACACCGAGTCCACGTCGCAGTACTTCAGGGACTTCATCATAGCGTCACTGACTTCTTTTTCAATCTGTTTTTTTTTTTTAAAGGGGAGGGAAAAAACGGAGAAGCCTATAATATTATATGAGAATTTTAAAAACATTTAAATACTACTTGTAAGGAAAACATGCTCAATATCTATTAACAAAGGAAGAAATAAGGTTGAAGACTTCTTCTATAACCCAGCGAATGTGATTACCTGCTCCTGAGCTCTTCTAGACAATGGAGCATAATCCTGCTGCAGAGTTGCCATTGTGAAGTACGTAGTGGACAGCTCCCAATTCACGGAATCCCAAACAGCTGGGTGTATGTCTCGTGTTCCCAGCGACCTCAGAGCTTTCAAATAGTAATCAACAGCCTGTGAGGGAGGAACAAGCACAGTTCTGCCTCAGTTTAAATGTACGCCAGTACTACATTAAAATAAAACATACTTCACAATCGCCCAGGTGTTAATTTGATTTGGGGAGAATCTATAAAAGGATAAGACTATGAGGGAAGGAGAACTTCTTCAGTGCAGGAAGTTATTTCAAGTGGACTGCATGCCGCCCACTTCCAGCTCAAGTCTGTCGTGAGCCTGAGTGCTTTCTGACTCCTGTGCATGCGGCGGGGGTGCATTTTCTCCCTTTGTTTTTTTTTTTCTTTCTAAATGAACATGACGGTTTATATAACTAGTAAACTAGAAAAAAATAATTTGATGAATCTAAGGATAAAACATTTGCTGGATCTGACTGTAAGAAGAAGCAACTCCTCCCACCCTTTGCGCCCCCCCATCCTGAAACACATGGTCATTATATTTAAGCAAATAAAATCACACTTAATTCCATTACCCAGCAATAATTTCTACATTCCTTGTGTGTATTTATCCACTCTTTTTCTGTGTATACGTAAACTTAAAAAAAGAAAAACAAAAACAAGGTCACTTTTATTTTAAAATTTACCATGCTGCAAACATTCTTCACGTAATTTAAACAGCTTTACATTAGACAAGTGCTCGTTTCCCCACTCCCTCTCCAACACCAGATGCAACCACTTGCCAAAAAATATTTGGTAATTTGATAAATAAAAGAAACTCAATTTTTAAATTTCATAAAAATTTAAATTTTGAAATTTTTCTTACATGTTAACCATATACATTTTTTACATGTATGAATTTTTTGTTCAAGGTTATTTGCTCTTTTTCTATCAGAAATTTATTTTCAATGATTCTTAATTGTTCTTTATATATTAAGGGTTTATGAACCTCTGATCTGTCACATACGCTATAAATATTTTCCCTCGATTGTGGTTTGCTTTTCAATTTTGCTTTCTGTTGTGCATTTAAAACCTTATTTTTTAAATTTATCCATCTTTTACTTTGTGATTTCTGCTTTTTGTGTTATGCTGGGAAACTCCTTTCCCATCCCATCAAGTAAACTTCTTCCTATATTTTTTTCTGGTACTTTTACAGCTTCACTCCTCCATACCGATCTTTAATCCATTTGACATTTACTCTGGTTACGCCAAAACAATTTACTGAATAATCGCTTTTTCCCCTACCAATTCAATGTCATCCTTGTTACTAAATTCTTTGTATTCTTAGGCCAGTTTCTAGTGTTTTAATGATCTGTCTAGTCCTGTGCCATCACCATAGTTTTAATTATTTTAGTTTTATAATATTTCAGTGGGCAATGGCACAGGTAATGACAATTAGGAGTGAATGGATGAGGTCCAACATGTAAGCAAACATGTTACCTTATTATAATACAAGCCTTCTTCTGGTGAAAATTCACGTTTAAATTCATCACCTGCGCCACAGTGCGCCTGTGCACAAATTCGCATGAGCCTTCCTGTGTTACATAATAAAAGGGCAGCATTCGTAGCATCGTCAATTGACTCAAAGTTGTGAATTCCTTTTTCAAAACAAGAGAAGCTTTTCTTCCACAACTGTTGCTCTGCAGCAGACACACTTTTGCTCACTTCACAAAAAAAAGAAAGAAAACAACTGTGTAAGCAGACACACTGGAAGTAACCCACCAGTGTCTCTGGATGCAATGAGAGGAGGATGGCAGTGACAGGACGCCTGATGGCGAGCCAGCCACCTGGGATCAACCGCACACACTACTCTCATCACACCTGTTATGGCTGAACTGTGCCCTCCCCTGCAAATGCATGTTGAGGCCTGAACCCCCAGATGTGACTGCATCTGGAAACAGGGCCTTTAAAGATGTACTTAATGTTAGGTGAGGTCATAAGGTAGGGCCCTATTCCAACAGGACTGGTGTTAAGAGCGAGACACCAGGGACACGCACAGAGAAAAGACCAGGTGAGGACACCACACACTTGCAGAACGTGGCCATCTGCAAGCCAAGGAAAAAAGCCTCAGAGAAATCTGGCACCTTGCTTTTGGACTTCCAGCTTCCAGATTGTGAGAAATAAATGTCTGTTTAAGCCACCCAGTCAGTGGATTTTGTTATGGCAGCCTGAGCAGAGTGTTGTAACACTCAAACATAGCCCTCTTCAACATTAACCAGCTGATATTAAAGCAAGCAAATAAAAACATCTGAACAAAGCACTATCTTACAACAATTCAAAAGACCTGGTCCCATGGAGTTTAAGAGGTACAATCTGTGTTTTACCTAATTCCCTATGTTTCTGACTACTTTTCATATTCCTTCACTGACCTCCTCCTCCAGAAGCACTTTAAAGGCACAGGTTCTTATTATCTCAGGAAAAAAAAAAAAAAGCACAGGTTCTCCCACTAGCAATGAACTCCTGCACCCTAATGTCAAGCATACGTCGTACATCAACAGGCACTCAATATAACTCATTTCACTTACCTGCTAGCCTCAGCTCTATCTCAGCCCTTTTTCTTTCTCATGCTGTATGTCCAGCCTGTACATTTTCATCCATTCTCAGGGCTTCAACTATCACCCCCACGTGAACGGTTCCCAACCTACATCTCACTAGCCTGAATAGCTCTAAGCACATACTTCTAATCGACTACTACCTTAGGCCTCTCACCCACACATCCACAGGTATCTCCAACTCAACCTGGGCCCAGCAGAATCCACACCCTCTGCCTGAATGACACAAGACCACTTGCTGCTGCTGTAAACATCCACTGGCCCCTTCCTAATGCCGCCTACTCAGTCTGGACAGCCTCCCCTTTCCCATGTCTGCCGGCTGACAGTCTACATATCATGTACAAATCTGCTCAAGCTACACCTTCTTCCCAAAAGCCTTCCAAGATCCCCACAACTTCAATAAACATCTTCTTTCCCCACTCTTCTATTGTACTGAATCTGTACTTATAACATTTTTCAGAGATTTGTATTCATATCTGGCTTGCTGACTTGAAGGAGAACTACGTTTTAACAATTTTATTTATTTATTTTTTCCCCAAAGCCCCAGTAGATAGTTGTATGTCATAGTTGCACATCCTTCTAGTTGCTGCATGTGGGACGCAGCCTCAGCACGGCCAGAGAAGCGGTGCGTTGGTGCGCGCCCGGGATCCGAACCCGGGCCGCCAGCAGCGGAGCGTGCGCACTTAACCGCTAAGCCACGGGGCTGGCCCAGAACTACGTTTTAGCCAATTACATATTCAGCACAGAACCCAGCACAGGCTAACTGTCCAATTCACTTCTGAAATGATCAGATGGAGGATGGAGGACACTGAAATGATGAATCCCAAGGGGAAATAATGTTTTTTCCTTATTTTATTTCTTGATAATTTAAGAATAAAAGATTCTTTAACTGAGCACCCCTTTATGACATAAAATCAAGGTTCTTTGCTTGAACCATATAACATCAGCAGGATTTTCTAAAGAACAGGCAATAAAGAGAGGACTCCAAAGAGATACTCACCCACTCTCTCACTCTGTAATGCAGCAGCCTGATTCATATAAAACACACCGATTTCATTTCTAATGTTACCCATCCTCTTCAATACTTGTACATAATGTTCTGGGTTTTGGCTTTTTAAGTCACTAAATTGCAAGATTTCATTAGCAGCTTCATAACATTTACAACTAACTGAAAGTTGACTCTCTAAGTCTGTAGACAAATCAGTTGCCCATGCAAATCCTTAAAAAAACACAAAAAAGAAACATCACTGTGAGTCATGTAGACCCTTCCTCCTTAGTATCTAAGTAATCTGATATTTTTAAGATAATAAAATAAATGCAATATAGTATAAACATACGAAGATTCAATCGATGCAACTAAAATTTTAAGTTTCAAAGTAAAGATCTCTTAATTTATTTAGAAAACTGTATTTTCTTGGGACATTAATGTTTGATCAAAAGAAACATTTTCCTGCCTAAAAATACCAAACAATTCCCATGACCCAGATTTTACCAGGTACACTTGCTTATTGGTATAGACCTAAAGTTGTCCACTGATACAAGGTAAATTGTTTTATTTTTAAAATTTTAATTAAAAAAAATAGTTCTTGAAATAAAGCTGATTGCTACTAGAGGCTAGCTATGTGCACTAGAGTTCTCCAATGTAAGTTGAACTCACTGAAGAAGCTGCTGGATGAGCTCTCATAGACAAACACGCCACCTAGTGGGGACTGGAGTGAACTCAGGTGCAGGGCCTGAACAAAGGGAGCACTCCTGCTGCTAACACGCAAGTATAGGACAGAACAACACACCCACAGAGTATTTTACAAGAAGTAAATATGAGGGGACTGGTAAAAACACACTGAGGATTTTCTCACGGTGTCTATTAAAATAAAAGGATTATTTAAAAAACTCAGAAGGGGAGGAGGGGAAGAAAGAGGGCAAAAGACGAGGAATAATTCACCTCCCCCCAGTATACTTCTCCAGATGTTAACTGTCCAAAACTTCTTGGGAGGTATCAGAAGACATCATAATTTAAGAGCATAATAAAACAATTCCATGATAGGCTGATTTTCAATCTCATTTTCTGCCCTAATTGCCCCATGCTTACACAACTGCATTGAGCTAAGAGGGTGGGATGCTGCTGCTGTGGACTAAATCCTCCCATTTCCCAGTTTTAAAATCTGACAGCTCCAAAAGAGAGTGATACATTCAGTATGTATGCAGGGATATGTTCAGACAGCCAACTATGAACTAAGTTTAAAAAATGATGATCTCTGCATCCGAGCCTCCAGGAATCATTCAGAGGGTCATTCATCCACTTTTATCAACTGTTATTCCTATTCAAAAGAAAACCATGGCTTGGTTAGCTGAACACAAGGGTTACCTAGAAAAACCTCATGAAAAGTCAAGGGCAAAGAGTCAACACAACAGTCTTAGAGTTTATTTTATAGTTAGTTCTAGTTGTATAATTAGTAATTATAAAATATTTCAGAACCTTTTTATATACAAACACACAGAATCATGCTCAATATTAAAATTAATTGAGAAATAAATGAAACAAAACAGAGCAATATCAAAACACTAACATTTCTGACCCTTTTCTGGACATACTCCAATAAGCGAAGCTGGACCAAATCATCCCAGGGTGAAGCAAATGACGCATCTCGCTGGCATACCTTGACAACTGGACTCCCTGTGGAGGCTGTGCAGGATCTCCTGATCCTCTTTAGTCTGATAATTAAACTCTTCAAGGTGTGCTGCTCTGTTATTTGCATTCTGGGCCAGCATTAGTTGGATGTCACCACAGAGTGTCAGATATTGAGAAAGAAACAGCAGCACTTCAGAAAGCATATTGGTGCAGAGGCAGCAATAAGTATCTACGTGGAAATGGTGGAAAGGAAAAAAATATACAAAGTGCATTAAAAATTAATACAGTAAATATGAAGACAATACCATTGTAACTACTCTAAGTTTATTTTATGTCAGATATCGTATATGGCTTCACGTATTTCAAAATAGAGTGGTTTTAATAGAGATATTAAACCACTCAGAGCAGAAAATAAAATACTAGGTAACACACACAAGAGAAGAAAACGTTGCTTAACAATTGAAGTTCACAAGAGAAATGGGAGGAAGGTGTCACGGTGATGCGACACCTCCTCTGTTCTCCCCGCCCAGTGCCTACTACACACGTTCCTCCACAGTGGCTTACCGTGGCTCTGCAAGGCTAATTTGATGTATCGCAACGCTCTTCCATATTTCTGAAGGCTCATGGCAGCATCAGACAAAACATAATAGGCCTTTGATGACTTGAGAATCAGCTGCAGCTTCATTTTATGTTGCCAAGAACCAGGGATCATTCCAGATTGACTAGAATAATGACCCTTCTGAAGGGAGCCCACTATGACACGGGGGAAAAAAGGCAGCACATTTTATTTGACTGTACGTCTCACTATGCAAAAATAATTTCTGTTTCTTGATAGAAACACTCCAAGCTTAGGTACTGTTGCTCCAAGACGACTGGTAAGTACTCTGCGTTACTACTTAACCGCAATGACGTAAAATGGCAGTGTTTTAAGGACTCTCCCTTGGGATATCCCGAGGCCTTCTGCTGCCCTGCAGCCGTCAATTCTGTCATTCTCTTTCAGGGTCACTGACAGAACTGAACTCATGGCTGACCTCTGCCTCCTTTCCCCAGTCTACACGTCAACCTGGCTAAAAGTTCACCTTCCTAGAGCATGGCTTGAATCACGGTGGAACCCGTTTTAAAACATTAAAATGGCTTCTCACCACTTATGAAGTCACGTCTAAGTATCTTATCCCTGTTCCTAAGCTACATTTTTTTGCCTTACTTCCCGGGACTCCACCCCTACTATCCATCAGCCAAAGTCAAGGTACTGCCTGCTGCCTACACAGATGTTTGTCTTTCCTAGCTCCCATCTCAGCAGACTGTTTCCTCTACCAGGAATATTCTTTATCTAAAGTCCAGCCCATTACTATCTTCTTCATCCAACAAGTGACCACTTCTGTGCCAAGCACTGTGCTAGGCACCAGAAACAGTGACAGGAAGGTATACGGCCTCTATCCCTGAAGACCTCTCACACTAGAGGTAGAGACGGGCTGGCAACATGAAGTACAACAAAATATATTAAGTGCAATTACAGAGATAAGAACAAAATGCTGTGGGGACCCCTTCTCCTAATCTCCCAGCCTCAAGATTTCTCATTTTTTGATCAGCTACAACACGTGAGTCTTTCAAAGCAGTGAAAGACACTTAGTCTCTGTTCTGGTTTTATTTGTGCATGTATTTCTTTTTCCTCTGCTACTCTTACGCATTTTCTGTGTGTGAGGCATTGTGAGAAAAACAAAGATGAACAAGATGAAGTTCTTGCTCACAACTGTGTTCGTGTGCATGTGTAAAATCATTAGTCACAGCTGACTATGATATAAGGCAGGCGTCAGTAAGTGCGCACAGGACCAAGTGCTAAGGGAATCAGTAATTCTGACTGGGGACACAGGTGAGCATGGAGACCTTGAACACGAGTAGGATTTTCAACAGCTGAGGGGAGGAGGAAGGAAGGGACAGAAAAGGCATTTCAGAAAAAAGAATACCATGAAAAAGGCACAGAGCTGTCTCAAGTCCTAGTGTGCTTCTCCTCATTGCCTGCAGGCTCAGCCTGGCATACAGGAAGCACTACAAAAATGCTGGGGAGAGAAATCTACCTCCTCCTCCTCCCACTTATGTTCATGAAAAGGAGAAAGATCTAGAAAGCACTTGGTATTATTTCAAACATATAGGCTTTCAAAACATTTTTTTAAACAACCAAAACTGATTAAAAAGCGTGGGAGGCAGTAAGTTTGGAAAAAGAAATATAACTTAAATTAAAACAAACAAGAACCCAAGACTTTTACTTCAAAGTCCACATGTTCTCCATGGAGTGATGTTCCTGAGGAACAACTGAGATAATTTATAAGTGACATTTGTCACTTACTCAAGTACCATGAAGTAACAACAGCTAACACTTCTATGGTGCTTATTGTGTACATTGTTCTAAGCACTTTACATACAGCAACTCATTTAATCCATATAACAACCCTTTAAAGTAGGCACTACAATTGTCTCCATTTGGAGAGAGAAAACAAGGCTCAAAAAAGTGGAACAACTTGCCCTAGCAAAGCCAAGATGTGAAGCTAGGCAGTTTGGGTCCTAAGTCTGTGCTAGTAAACACTCGACTGCCTTTCCTGAAGCTGTGACTTCTTAGGAGAACCCTAGCAGGCTGAGGGCATTAGCTCCTCCCAGTGGGTAATGGGAAGAAGCAGGTTCCTTATGTTCTCATTGGAAACATTTATAAAGGATTGAAATTATCCTGCTTGTTTTATATTTCGAATGAAAGGATATTTTCCCCTACCTTCCATTCATATGATATCCTTTTTCTGAATTCCCTTCAATGAATGCCTTAATTGACATAAGTCTGTTGTTGATAAAGGACCAGTATATTATTCTATTGAAAAGGCCTTATTTGCACATCAATTCAACTTACTTTTGTCCAAAAACAACGCCATCTGCTTCTCCAGGCCCTCGGGACCCCCCCTTGTGGATTCATCTTCATATTTTAACGGGATTGGAGTGTTAGGGTCAGCTGCAGGAAGGTCGCTTTCTTTTTTAATGCTGCTATCCACCGATTTTAAACCCTTTAAAAAAGGACAAACATTTATAATGTATGTAACTGAAGGTCAACGAGAACTAAGTATAAGGCAATATCTGGACTACTGAACACATTTAGGAAAATTTATATTTTGAAGACAGACTTTAAAAAACTAAATTTGACCTGAAAAAGCTGGGAAAAACTAATTTTCACTTTACGCTTAAAGGGAAAAAAAAATCACAGCAGAATATTATTCAGGAATAACATTTGGACACCAAAACAAGTGCCATTTGCATATCAAGTACAAGGTCCACTGAAGTAGTGAAGACTAAACTAGAACTTACTTCCAGAACATAGCTAAGCACAAGTCTGCAGCGCTCTTCTGTGTCATGGCAAACTGGAAACGCACAACTGGGCTTCAGAAACAAACATTTAAAATTATTAATATGCTACCAACATGACAAATTCCGCAGTTCTCATCTCCTGGGAATTACTAAAACTCTACCAATCAATAATTTCAAAATTTGCTTGTGCATTCAGTTTAGTGAGATATCTGATATTAAGGTTAATGTACTGTTTTAATCACAGATTAAACTGATATAAGCATCATCAACAAAAATCTTGCTTAACAAAAAGATCTTCCAGCATATATGTTGCTTTAAGTACTTAAAATTTTAAAAATAATTCTATGATGACAAAAAAGCAAGAAAGCGAGTGGTAACGTTTTAGATAAATGTATACCTAATCTAATAGGTCAGCTCAACTCCTAATTAGCACTGATACCTGGTAACACACAGTTAACAATATCATCAGTTTAGAATTACATTAACACGTATCACCAATGGTCTCACTGTATAATTTATATGCTTCATTAGGAGCTACACTAGTTAACAACCTCCATCTACTAAGAAATATCATGTGTAAGGGCCTCTGTGAGGCATTCCGGTGAATCCTGTGAGGCTGGAAGTACTGTTCTCAGTTTACAGAAGACAAGCCAGCACAGATGTGAAGTAATCTGTCCAGGGACACAGTCAGTGCGTGCTGAAGCTGAGGCTCTGGAGCCATGCTGACTGTCTGTCCTTCAAAAAGTACACTGATGAGGCAAAGCTAACTAAAGACGTGTTTACATGAATACTATGACTGCATTTTCTGAGTGCTTTAGCTATTAATAAAAAACGCTATCTCCGTAAAACACTGTAAACTAACATACCACTGCATCTTTAATTATCATCTAATTGCCCCCTAAATCCAGGGTCTTGTGTTACAATGCAGTTGCCCAAATACATGTAACTTCTGCAATCAGTAACTTTGTTTATCATCAGAAGAACATTTTTCCTCCACTGTGGGGCACACTGAACGAGCACCAGAATTCAGATGACAGTCAGTAACTTTTTCCTGTAGTCGTTGAGTCAGATAGTCACTGAGCATCCACTGTGTCTAGACACGGGGACACAAGAGCGTCCACATCCTCAGGGAGCCTATGTTCTAGTGAAAGGACACAAGACCTTCAGGTTCAGATTATGCCCATGAAGGACAGAAAAACAGAGCATACTTTGGCTAGAGTGGTCAAGGAAGGTCTCCTGGAGGAGGCGACATTTCAGCCAAGACTTAAGGCTTACAAAAAAGGCAGCCATGAACAGATCTGGGGGAAGGTAAGTTCCAAGCACAAGCAATAGCAGATGCAAAGACCTCAGATGGGTATGATCTTGATGAGCTTGAGAGACAGAAACAAGAGCAGCGTGGTCAGGGTAAATGAGAGGGGAAAGTCAAGGAAGAGGTCAGAAAGATAGGTAAGGTTTTAGGGTGACTAAGAGGTGACCTCTAAAAACCTATTTGGATATAAAGTTTCTGTCTGAAAGTTAAACTCAGAGCTTAAATTAAGAGATTATTTATAAATATGACTGTATTTCAGTTCATGGAACAGCAAGAACTCTTTTAAGGCTGACCTGATCTGATAACAGGGAGGTAAGTCTGGAAAGTAATTATATTTTAGAAAACTGAAACATAATAATACTGTCTTGAAA
This sequence comes from Diceros bicornis minor, assembly GCF_020826845.1. Classification (NCBI taxonomy): domain Eukaryota; kingdom Metazoa; phylum Chordata; class Mammalia; order Perissodactyla; family Rhinocerotidae; genus Diceros; species Diceros bicornis. The sequence continues at coordinate 88,326,714 of NC_080745.1, read as the reverse complement.
AAGACTGATGACAGAAGAACAGTCAACACAATCCACACCAACAGAAACCTGATGAGTAGGAAGCTGTTAGGTCTACCTGGCTTTGACTAGGCTAGAGACATGTCCAATCTAGCTGACATGGCCATAGTCACTGAAAAGCACTGTCCTGAGCACAGGGATAATGAACCAGATATCTCCACACACTGATCAAGGAGCCACCCTTGTCCACTCTGATTCTATGTTCACCAAGCAACCTACACGTTCAGTTTCCCAGCAAACCAGAAACCGGGAAGAAGTGCCCTGGTGAGGAGACATGACTATACACTGGTCACTGGAAAGGAAAATCTCCCGCGTAAAAATGAATACATTGATGTGTGGTTTACGTATTTGTCCACCACAGGTTTGCATGTGGGTCAGTTACCCTGGGACAATTACAAAACCAAGTTTTAGAATTCATAAAGCTAATGATTATTAGACCTTGGACCATGAAGGATTTATTGAAATAATGCCATCTTTTGAGAGGCTAACTGTATTCAATTAACAATTATTTGTTTTTCCTTCGATAACACTTTAATAGAAATATGAACAGGCTTACTCTGATTTGATGAATGGATTTGTATTTTTCCGGAACTGACAGTTCTCCAACAGACTTAATCACAGCGACTGCTTTGCTATCGTCTGCTGGGCCAGAGCCGGTGCTGTAGGGCCCGTTCTCATCGCTGTCAGGCGTCTCCTCCTCCTCTTCACTGTAGCTCTCGTCAGAATTCTCATTTGAAGGAGACTCAGAACCGTCTTCTGTTTTAGGTTCATCCAATTGAAAAAGTTCTGACAGCATGTAATTGGCTGAAGCAATAATCTTATCAAAAGAAAAAAAAATATGTATAAGTGACTGTCATCAAAACTGAGCACTCTAACGTGGAATGAATTTTACTACTGTACTAACAAATTTTAGGACATCTGCAAAGACGGTTTCTTGCACAGACTGTAATACACACAGCAATGTTCCCGCTTCAAAGCTACCAATACTCTGAATGTACTCTGTAAAACCCTCATGGGTTGATATGTTTCTTACTTCCTGAATTATTCCATCCCTGGCCCTCTCTTTAAAAAAAGGTGGCAACTGTATTTCACTGGAAACAAAATAAAAGTTTTCAAGTGAAGAGTGTCATAGCTAAAATATTAGCAAGATATCACTCCATATCAATTGAGAAACCAGAATTTCTCTTTACAAGCTATGAATTAGTAAGAGTTTCTCTTTAATAGGCAACTAATATCTACTGTAATCGACGGTACCAGGGGAAAAAACCTCCATTAGCTTAATAAGGGCAAAGTCCATCCTGGTATCTCTTAAAATTAGCATTTATTTATTATCATTTATTCCACTCTATTATTTGTTATTAAGTAATTCTTCATTACAGACACTCCACAGTTTTAACATTTTCTAACTTTCACATAAGCTATTCAATTTCCACTAAACACCACCATCTCACTCGGCAATTAGATTTTTTTTTTTTTTGTGAGGAAGATCAGCCCTGAGCTAACATCCGTGCTAATCCTCTTTTTTTTTTTTGCTGAGGAAGACCGGCTCTGAGTTAACATCTATTGCCAATCCTCCTTCTTTTTTTTTTCCCCCAAAGCCCCAATAGATAGTTGTGTGTCATAGTTGCACATCCTGCTAGTTGCTGTATGTGGGACGCGGCCTCAGCATGGCTGGAGAAGCGGTGCCTCAGTGCGCGCCCAGGATCCAAACCTGAGCCGCCAGTAGCGGAGCGCGAGCACTTAACCGCTAAGCCACGGGGCCAGCCCAGCAATTAGATATTTAAGTCAGAAATTGTTTTGTCGTTTTTCTTCAAAAAAATTTTTCTCTCAAGTTTAGTCTCTAGGATAATCTTTTTTTGGTGGTGTTGTTGAGGAAGATTAGCCCTGAGCTAACATCTGTTGCCAATTCTCCTCTTTTTGCTGAGGAAGATTGGCCCTGAGCTAACATCTGTGCCCATCTTCCTCTATCTTATACGTGGGATGCTGCCACAGCATGGCTTGGTAAGCGGTGCATAGGTCTGCGCCTGGGATCCAAACCTGTGAACCCCGGGCCGTTGAAGCAGAGCACGCGAACTTAACCACTACGCCACCAGGCCGGCCCCTCTAAGATAATCTTTATCTTCAAAGTGGATGTGGCTACAAGTAAAATTAACTTGGATCTTTAAAAAAAAATCATATATACTACACACTTTTTCTGATTTAAATAGGATACAACAACTAGCCTTACACCTAAAAATATAGTTGTCAAATTCAGACAACTGAGTGGAAGGGTGGTGTGAAATTGTGGGGCACATGACTAGGAGATTATTTTAAGAGATGTTTTTATGAACTGTTACAGAATGTGAACCTTATTTATACTAACAAAGTGATAAAAAGGTCCATTTGTATAAATGGATCTTTTAAAAAATACTGGAGTTTTCCACCTTCTAGTAGTGATAAAACAAAGGAAAAAAGACCACTATCTTAAAATTACATGAGTTCTAAATTTATAGAGCAGTGCTCTCCAAGAGAAATGTAATATGAGCCACATGTGAAATTTTAAATATTCTATGGGCTATGTTAAAAAAAATAAATCTGGAGAAATTAACTTTAATATTATATTTGATTCAATAAATCCAATATTATCATTTCAACATGTAATGTGTACATACACACACAATCTTCAAAATTCTGTGTGTATTTTACACTTAAACCACATCTCACTTCAGATTAAGCACGTCTTAAGTGCTCAACAGCCACATGTGGTTACTGGCTACCATACGAGATAGGGCAGTTACACACTACGAATTAGGCAGCTTTCATGTCTAGGCAACAATTCATCAGAATGCTAGAATTTTTTTAGAGAGTAAATAAATGTTAATCTTACTTGAGGATGTCTGCTTTTGTCCAGCAATTTAACACAATTAAGAAGCAATGTTCTAATAGTTCCATAGTGCTTCTTATTTTGATTCTTCTTCATCATCATGTTGCAAGCAACCCTAAAAAGAATGTTTATATCAACTTTACTCCCCATTCATCATTCTCTGCAAGACTCAAGTCTAGGCAAGCTCTTCTTTCCTTCCAATAGAATAAGGGCTATAAGAAACAGTATAATATTGTATTTAAAACTCTTCCAAAGTTTATTTTGGTACAGTCTATACATGTATGTATGTGTATGTGTACACACATACGCACTTTGTTTTTTAAACTATGAAAACCTAAAAGGTATTTAAAAGCCTTGGCTTGGTTAGCATGGCTGTAAACTTTAAAGTTTTAAATAAGGCTACTTCTTCATCTTAACTTCTTGAAGCACTCACTTATATAAGAGAATAGCCACTGGCATTGTGAATGGATTCTGGTACTTGTCTTCCGTTTCTTCACAAAGAGTAGTGAGATCATAGAGCTTCACTATATCACTGCCACTTGCTGAAAAGAGAAACAAATACACCTCATTTTACAGTAGTCACTCAAATCAACTGGTGCTCATTCAAGATAGGCTCACCTTTAAACAGCCAATAGGTATGTCCTTCTTTGGTACAATTAGATTTCAGAAATGATAAAATATTCTGTGCAATGTCTTTTATGACTTTAGTAGAAAAATTAGAGTTTTCCAAATTGGGAATCTCTTCTGTCTTTATCATTTCATACTTCTATAAAACACAGATATAAGCAGTTTAAGAGAAAACCTAGGCAGCAACACTTCTCTTATGAAAATGCAACCAAATATACAAATCTTGCAATTACAGATCTATGTAGCATGAAAGAGTTTAAACCAATGGTTTTCGATCTTTTCATTGCTTCCACATTCCAAAGGAATCTGACCCACCCCATCAGCAATGCGGTTGGTTTACTTCTCAAGAGAATCATCACCAGATTTTGAACCACAAATGTAGGCATGATCTTATTTCTCTTCTCACATGGAACAATCGCACTCTACACTCTCTTCCACTCTACTCCAATGGTCTTCAACTGGGAAGATGGTAAAGGAAGGTAGACTTCACCCAGTAAGCTTTTCCCCCAGACACTAGAATCACCTGGGAAGTCTCTCCAGTAGAAACTACTCTTCCCTTGAGCTCTGGACTCTATTCCTTTAAAGAAATGGAGCACAGGGAGTAGGGGTGGGGTAGAGGCAGCAGTAAGAGTAAAGACAGCATGGACATTATCATCACCACTTTTAAAGTGCCTCCATATTTTTCTAGCTAGTCTTCTGTTCACACTCCCTAAATGCCTCTTACCATGTTTCCTGAACTACTCTGAGACTAGAAACTCCACATCAACTGGAAAATAAGACCAAACACAGTCTCCTAACGTTGGTTTTCATCCTTCTTGGTTCATCTAAAGCCCCCAAATCATCGTTTCCTTCCTTAAAACACTCCTCTCCCAGACTTTATGCTGCCTATTCTGGTTCTCCTTACCTCTCTCTGAATGTCCCTCCCTTTTCACCCATATGGGGAAGGCTCTAGTGACTGATTCTAGTAGCTTCCCGTGGTGATGGAACTCCAACAGCATCCAGGCAGATGATGCCTCCGCTCACTTTTCTAGCCCAACCTTCTCTAATGCCTGCAACCTCAAAATGCTCACTGGACATTTTAATGCTTTCCTCAAACCAAACACGTGATGAAGACAAATATATCACCTTCCCTGCCTAAACCAATTCAATGTCCCCATCTCGGGCAACAATACCACCACTATTCTAGTGGCTAAGCCCTGGAATTTCCTTTGATTCTTCCCCTCTCCCCCATTCACGGCTTCTCATTAAATGTTGCCCTTTAGGGTGATGGTATAACGGTGGTTCTCAACCAAGGGTGCAAATCAGAATCATCTACAAAGCTTGCTTTCTTTTTCTGGACAAACACACAAATCCCACCTATCCTGAAATACTGGGGGTCCAAGCAAGTGTATTTTTTAAGAGGCCACAAGTGACTAATGCATACCATTGGTTAAAAATCACTGGGTTGGAGTACAATGGATAACAGCATGGCCTCAGCCAAATACAGGCACCATCACTTACTAGCAATGCAGCCCTGGGTGACTCACTTGAGCTCCCTGATCCTCAAGTTTCCCTCTCCATCAAAAGGGAATAATAACGTAAGAGTAGCTAAAAAGGCCAAATAAGATAATGCATGTAAAGCACTTAGCAAAGCGTCTGGAACAAAACAAGCACTCGAAAAATGCTAGCCATTGTTATCGTTGTCAATTCTTAGCAGTTCCTCTGTAAGTTGCAAGAGCAGTGCAATGCCTAACTGCTTGTCTGCTGGTCTCCAAGTCCTCCCTGTCTGTTCTACATGCCATCTCCAAATATTCCAACACAACGAACTTCACCTCCCAAAGCCTTCATGATTCCAGCTTACCAACTGAACCAAGTCCACACTCCTTAGCTCAGCATTCATGGCTCTCCATTATTTGGTCATGACTTGTACAACCTTTTTGCTATTTTGCTGTTTGAATCCTGTGTCCCCTAACTGGATTTATCATGAATCCTTTCATTTACTTACACTAGTCTTTTAAAATCCATCTCGTTTTTTAAGATGCAATCTATCATTCAAGACCCAGTTAAGATGCCACTTGTTCCAGGAGGTCTCTCTTTCAGACCAAAATAGTGGAGCTCTCACTCTTCTCTGATCATCCAGACTTCCGTGTGGGTACCACACTTCTCATGCTTAGTCTACTGTCTCCTAGTTTTCTCCCTACACATTGTGATTTCCCATTAGATTATATCTTTCTGAGTAGTAAAAAAAACTTTATTGTCTTCCCCCTACATTTATAATGGGGACAAAGCACCTCATAAACAGAACATGCTCAATAACAATTTGCTATATAAGCTGTATATTTCATGCAATTATTGCTGTGGCCTTTCTCTAAAACTGTGCATATACTGACTAGATATTCGCATACTGAATAAACAACCTCCTATAGTATAGACCACGTTCAGGCAATTATTTGGGGTGCCTGGCATTAAAATTAGAGTTCTATGGCTACAAATGTAGGTTTTAGTATACCTATGACCTTTACAAAAATTACCTGTAAAATTATACTCTTGTAACATCTAGAATTCTGGTATCACCAACACAAATGTGAAAACACTCAAATTTCAGTTTATTCACAGCTATCTTCCTTGCCAAAAATACACCCTAGTATTTGCTGGCCTTAAAAACTTTGGTGGGGTACTCTGTGCACCTATTTGCATTGGAGAGATTATTAGAAAAGCCACACTGTATTTTACCTGTACAATTCCGTTTACATGAAAACACATCACGAGCTCTGGTACATTGCATATCAAGTTGTCCAACCAATAGTCAATTCCAGTTAACACATTAATTGGTTTGTTGTTATCCCTAAAAACATACATTTCTAGTGTTATTTTGGTTTAATTAAGACATTCCGTAATGAATCATGAGACTTTTTTCCCCTCTTTAACTATTCTACTCTATTCTCCCTAGATGGCAAGTGCCATATATGCTTTCTTTTCTGATGAGATATGCACATGTAGCTCAGGGGATGTGTTATAGTTAACATTTTCCATAAGCTTTGCTTGGATTTCTAACTGGTATCCATAAGAGTTTTCAGTAAGAATAGAAGGAAATATGACAGCAGATGACTGTGAGCCTACAGCATGCTCCTCATACAATTTGAGATAAAAGACCGACCACCATGCATGATAATACCCAAGTCAGAATTCACATTGGCGAATATGAGCAAATACTCCTGGAGCATTAAGACACAATTAGTTAACAGAAAGCTGGTAAACCACCTCCTTAACTAATTAAATAAATTCTATTACATGCTCACAAGTTATAGATTCAGATATAAGACTGAGCCAGTATAACAGATTTCTGACTCCAGTCATTATGGACTAGAATAGAAACCCAGCTACAGGCCTTTCACCATTTGCTGATAACAGCTCCTTCCTCATTGTGGCCATTTCAATTGGTAGGGGAAGGCAGGAGGTGAAAAAACGTAGAAAAAGGTAACCGTGCCCAAATAGATAAGTGAAGGGCAGATGGAACACTGATTCTAAAGGAATACAATTTTGGTTTACCTGAGACGTAAGCTGACTGCTGGATATCTGCCTCCTCCAAATATAGGCATGTTGGAGCCAACTAACATATGTATATCTTCAAACGTCCATAAAATATTCCGAACAAAATCATTTTTAAGACCCTTTGATTTAAAATAAAATAGGGAAGATTATTATATAATAAACAGGAGATCCATAATTTCCCCCCATGATTCACAGAAAGACTAGAAAAAGGAAAAGACGGAGGAGACAAAGTAAATTAAAGTTGCAAAGCTGTACGATCACAGAGATGTTTAGAAAGTGATTTTCAGGATCAGGTGGATTTTTGCCCTATGAAGTCCAATTTAGACTAGTTGGAAATGACGAAGCAGACTGCGGATCAGGTGTCCCGGCCTGGGCACCCCCGAAAGCATACCTGACTGTTCTCCCCGTCATTGAACAAAGTAGTCAGGTTTTGTTCTTTGGGTGCTGAGGCCACATGCCCCACTATGTATGAGGACTCAAGAGGCTCACTTCCCTGTGAAAAGTGCAAGGACAGGAGTGATTCTGCAGCTCTAATTTCTCAAAAATGGTCTATTTTTTAAAGAGTATCACCTAAACATTCAAAGCAGACACCTCAAATCTACTTTGGTGAATCAGAACTAATACAAGTCATTAACTCTCATCACTAGGGGGCTCACTTCAGCTCTTAATTATCACAGCTACAATAATAAGCTAATCACATTTAGATCTTAAACAAAAAAGATCAAAAATTATTTTAAGCTTTCCAAGCTTTCAATTTTTCTCTTTTTCGGGTGAATTTGAATACCATTGTTTTTTCAGTCTACCCCATCTCTACTGACTTAAAAATTGCCTAAGAAACCTCAGCCATATTGTTGAGACATGGGTCATCAGAACAGCCTCTAGTCTCACATTTCCTAATGTGAGCTTCACAGAATACTAGAGTATCCCAGAACACTGGGATACTCGGTGAAAAATTTCCAGAGTAAACTTTGAGAAATGCTGCTTACCACAGACTTGCTTTTGGAGAGCAACAATGCTTATTACCACAAAAAAGCCTCTGAGAGGTCCTGCAGTGAGAAAATCTATTTCACCTCTATATAACCCAATGTTCTCAAACTTATTTAATCTCAGAACACCTTTTATTCTTAATACACTCTGGGGACTATATTTTGGAAAACACTTAGGAAGGGCAACCTTTGACAATGGGTAAACTCAGTCTACCACTCAATTTTCCAACCATTAGGACAACTGCCATTAAGAAACATTACTTTAAACCTTTAATGTCAATGTCGCAACAGACCCCAAGATGGGCACGCTATGTGCGCACACACTGCTTATTCCATGAACTTCTGTGTTACTTCTCAACTTATGTGTATACTAATGGGCTTAGCATCTGCCTGCAAAGTTAAGTACAGTCAGCGCCACATAACGATGTTTTGGTCAAAGACGCACCGCATATACGACGGTGGTCCCGTAAGATTAGTACCATACAGTCTAGGTATATAGTGGGCTACACCACCTAGGTTTGTGCAAGTACACCCTATGATCTAACGACACATTTCTCAGAATATAACCCCATCGTTCAGCGACAAATGACCATATACATGACTGCAAGCACGGGGGGATCTCCAGTGCTTTTGCTGTCTAGTCTTCTCCTTAAAGAATCCTGATAAAACTCAAACTTTTTTATTTTATTTTAGTTTACACAGACAAGTTACCAACCTATGGACCAACTCCCAAAATTATATTTGCCAGGTAGTTGCTTTAGTGGAAGTTTGGGCTCTAGGTGATAATGTTCTCAATAAAGGTTTGGCTCCAGGGCCAGACCACAGACACCTATTTAAATTCTATTATTGCTTAACATAGGCCTCAAACTGGCAGTGTTAGTTTTGGGAACAACAATTCACGAAGTGATAGCTTGCAAACAAAAATAAATCTCTAAATTTTGAAATTTAGGCAGTATAATATGTTATAAAAATATTCTATAAAGGTTATTTTTATGGCATGCTAGCTCTGCATACGAATATGCCATTGCTGAGACAATCTGACTGCTTATAGGGCCCTTCTATATACGTGTGCAATATATGGATGCAGTGGAGTATTGCCATAAGAACAGGCCTCTGAAGTCAGGAAGATCAGGGTTTAAACCCTAGCTCAAACTTCACCAGCTGTGTGAACATGGACCAACATTCATTCTTCATGGGCATTAGTGTACTTATTTGTAAAATGATGCCATCAATACTTAATACATACACAGCTTCAAGGACGAAAAAAATTTATGCACATACACACACACCATAAAGTACACGGCACAGAGGCATTAAATAGATGCCAGTTCACTTCCTCCACATGCAAGTCAAAAGCCTCCAAGATTGTCATAGTAACCCCTAAACAAGGTAAGGACAGAATGATAAGGCTGGGATAGGAGATGGGTGGTAGGAGACTAGTATTTCTATCGTGTTTTTTTTGTAATGTGTGGGTCCTGAGGAATACTAAATGAATTTTTAAAATCTCCTTTAGTGAAATATAATCACATATAATCACATGACATACATAATCATAAAACACATAATACAGTATAATGACTAATTACAAAGCAAATTACCCATGCAATCATTACCCAAGTCATGACACGGAACCGTGCTAGCAGCCAGCACCACTGCCCCGTCTCATTCACACAACATCCCTCCTCCTGGTGTTCACCACTAAGTAAACTTGCATGGTAATCACTTCCTTCCTTATCCTCAGAGTTTTCCCAACTTTGGAAAAAATTTAAATTCATTACATAGTTTAATGAGGTTTCTCTATCTTAAAACCTACTAAAACTAAAATCAAGTTAAACGTATTTGCCTCCTATAATCCTATAATTTGTGAAGATAGCAACAATCTGGACAAATAATATTCAATATGTGAGAACACAGAACAAGAGGAAAAACACGATTTACAAAGTTAAAGATCTTATTTTTATCTTCTTTGAGTTTGTCAATATATTTTCTTGAAAACAGACATGCACAATTTACATCTATGAAATTATTTTATTCCTTGTTAGATACAATAAGGACAAAACAAGCAAGAAGAAGAAGTCAAGAATATAAGAGACAAAAGAGACAACTGTACTCTCGCTTCCTTCCTAAAAGCTTTATAACATTAATGTGGGTTAAGTCTCAGGAACTTCATCCAGAAAATCTTAAGGGCGATTTTAGGCCTAACAATCTGACTAAAAGTTAAGACAAGAAGGTCAGTATTTAAATTACAAACAAGCCTGTAAGTCTCAATATTTGATAGGCATTTATTATGTATCTAAAGTTGAAAATATACCATATCTCTATATTATATATAATAATACTCTTATGACTTTAAGGAGATAATCAGTATTGATAAACACACTGGTAAGCTATTTTAAATGCTGATAAAAAATTTTAAAATATTTTTAATTATTTAATTAAAATCTGATCTAGTCACTCATATCTCTTGTAAATTCTACTTTGAAAAACAAAAAAATATTTTTTCTAATTGTGAGACATAAATTGATAGAATATTTTTTATGCCTCTTCATCTACTTTTATTAACAAGATAATTAGTTTTGTCTTCTCAAATGAGTTTACTGAATTAGCATCTAAGCACTAACTAACCTGACTGGAAGCACTGGGATCTTCAGAAACTGAAGAAGGCATTTCAAACGGGGCGGGCCAGGAAGCCCCATCCGAATTGTTTGTCTGGTCTGAACTGGACGATTCCTGCTGTTCTGCAGCAGATGGGACGGGCTGAGCGGCTCCATCGCCATTGATACTGGCCAAATCAGAAATACAAAACGTCACATGGTTACTAAAGTTAACTTACATAACAGTCTACTAGTTTTTAAAATGCAGCTTCTACAATCAAGCGTAAATTTTATTTAAAAAAAGGAATATAAGACATTGAAATGTCAACGATACTACAGTGGCAAAACAAATTATTACTTTATTGGCTTCAAATTAAATTTTAGATCATAATTTCACTTTTCCTCTTAAGATAAAAATAAACAAGGAGCCAAGTACCTGTAATATAAAAACTTGGAAAGAATAGCCTTCTGATACCAGTGCTCTTTGCTTTTTTTCTTCCTCTGCCACTTCTGATCAATAAGTCTTTGATAAAACTCTTTCAGCCATGTCCAATCACCAGTCTGAATAATGTAAGAAATTGATAAAAACAAACCTGTGGTCAAAACAATTTGTTATCTATTACTCTTTTACAGGAAATACTCTCTATTTTTTGAATATTGTTTCATAAACACATACTTACCTTTCTAGACTTAATTCCTATCACCTCTTTTAGGAAATCTCTCTCTCTTCCTTCTCTACCTAAGCCAGGTTAGGAGTCACCTTTTTCCATAACATGTTCTTTAGTGCCTGGAATAAGCCCCACTATGCATACTGTATTGAAATTATCTGTGTATGTGTTTATAACCCCAAAACTGTAAGCTGCTAGGAAGCAAGGACTGTGATTTATTCACTGTCACATCCCAAGACCTGGTCCAGTGGCTAGCACATACATATAGATTAAACTGAACTGTGGTCTTCAAAGGAAAAAACATTTATTTTAAATGTCAATTTAAAATCACTGTAACTTATTTTCCTTTATCAAAGCATTGCAGGAACATTCTTTATTTAAAGACTAGCCTAAGGGACTGGCAGGACCATAAACTATTTGCAAACAGTCCATGACAAGGGAAGTACATAGAAATGGAGAGTAAGACTTGAGAAACTGCAACATTGTTATTATATTTAACAAAAGTCTCCATCATCAACACACTGAGGGAAAAACAGTCATTTACCAACATACAGTTTGAGAAGCTCTGCTTTAAGAGAACCAATTAATTCCAATAACTATGTACTCATAGGAATAACTTTTAACATTTTTCACATTTTCTGGCAGCCATGTTTCATGACAATCTCTTTAATGGAAACATTAAAGGATTTTTCAGAAATTTAAAGTAGGTCCTTAAATTTCAGATTTTTCACAACTTTCCTCATTGGTTTCATCCTTTTCCTTCCAAGAATCCTGGCTGTTGGTATCAACAAAATAAGTTTCTTCCCTGTTCTCTCTATTTTTTCTTTATTAAAGCTTTTTTATCTTCAGTGAAATTTCTCGTCTCTCGATTGTTGAAGTACTCAACTACATTTCCACTTTGGCCTTTCTTTGAAACAAAATCATATTTCTAGTGCCCTTAAGTTGTTAAAACAACGCTTTTCCGGTTGTTTTTCACGAGTATTACCTGTGATGATCTCATAAAGAGTTCTTGAATATCCAGCTCATCTAACAAGAGAGTCCTTCCTATGCGGTGCACTGCCATGCTCACGTGGGACTTGCTGTACGGAATCTTCAGGAGCTTTTTTATGTTCTTAAAAAAATTAAGAGGAAAAGTAGTTTAGAAAGACTTTTTCTAGTGTGATTTGGAATCTTTCAAATTTTAACTTCATTCAATTTTAAAGCACAGTAAACCTTATTTCCCTAAGGTTATACACAGTACTTTACACAAACAGCTAAATACAAACCCATGGAAGACAGAGCTTTAAAATCAGAATCACCTACACTTTATAAGTCATCCGATGTTAATGTAAGTGATGGTCAAAGGTTTATTTTTACATTACAAAACTTCCTAAAGTTAAGCGTGTATAGGTCACACTGCTGCGCTGACCTAGGCTTTTAGCATATCAGATAAAACTCACCAACTAAGGAGCAATAGATTTTGCTAGAAGCATCATTCTAATTCTCAACTGGTCACATTAGACAAATCATCCCAAACATTACAATCACTTGTAATTGCTATTATTAAAATACAACCACCAATATTAATATTATTACCACTGCCATTGTTTTGGGGGTTGCTCCTTCCTCTCTGAAGAAAGGAGATATGGTAAAGACTATTACTTTAATAACAAAAAAAGGCGTCCAATAATCAGATAGTTGTATCTTATTTCATCAGTAACTTTTCAAGACTACAGAACACAGCATGCTTTAAATCCCCAGCAGAAACACCCCAATTACATTCCACAGTAAGGACACTTACTTCAGAGTCAGAGACCACATCCACGTCGTTTCCTACTGAATCGATAAAGTCGTATGCCATACCAAAGCTAACGAAGGGAACAAAGGCCACAAACGTCATGCTCATAATAACGCAAGAAGAGTTTATAACAGAATGCCGTATTTCATTGCTTCCAGGATACACATTTTCTACATTCTAACATCTCTGAAATCAGTATGCCCATCACCATTATAGTTGGCTAGTTCTTCCTTCTTAGTGGTACATAAAATAATGGTGTGACTTAAAATCAATGGCATCTTAGATTTGATAAAATATAGTAATAATCATTAGAAGCAATTAATAGGAAACATCTAGAATAAAAACAGTTAACAATTCTTTTCTTTTTTCTTGGTGAGGAAGATCAGCCCTGAGCTAACATCTGTTCCAATCTTTCTCTTTTTGCTGAGGAAGATTAGTCCTGAGCTAACATCTGTGCCCATCTTCCTCTATTTTGTACGTGGGATGCTGCCACAGCATGGCTTGATGAGCAGTGCGTAGGTCTGCGCCTGGGATCCAAACCTGCAAACCCCGGGCTGCCAAAGCATAGTGCATGAACTTAACAACTATGCCACCGGGCCAGCCCCTATTTTCATTTTTGAATTAACAAAGCGCAAAAAATCTCCAGGAGAAAACAGTTAGCTCAAGATATTATTCTTTTTAGATGGAGAGATAAGAAGAATAGAAACAGAAACATTTATTAGGATTTCAGTCTCTGGGACTGTGTTCCTAGTGATATACAATACTACCCTTTTAAAAAACATATTTGAGGGCCAGCCCTGTGCCACAGTGGTTAAGCTTGGTGCAACTCTGCTTCGGTGGCCCAGGTTCACGGGTTCAGATCCCAGGCGCAGACCTACACCACTCGTCAGCCATGCTGTGATGGTGACCCACATACAAAATAGAGGAAGAGTGGCACAGATGTTAGCTCAGGGCTAATCTTCCTCAAGCAAAAAAAGAGGAGGATTGGCAATGGATGTTAGCTCAGGGCAAATCTTCTTCAGCAAAAAATAAAAAAATAAATAAAAATAAAAAATGTATATGAAAAAAATGCACCTGACACCAATTCAGCCAGCAGGAGAAAAGAAAACAAATGTTGTACCAGGGACCATGAGAGGCAAATCTATAATCTACAAACCTGAAAAGCAGCTGAGGTGACCACTTTTCAGATAGTAAGTGGCAGAGAGTCAGGATACTTACCTCTGACAGCCTCACCTCAAAGCATACTCTGATGATTTACCACACAGTCTAGGCAAGTTAGTTAACCTTTTCTAAGCTTCAGTTTTTCCATGTGATAATTAGTTAACAGTACCTAACTCAAAGGGTTGTTGTGAGAATTAAATAAGGTAAACATATAAAGTACTTAGAGTGTACACAATCAACAATTATTTAAATCACCTCATAACAGTTAATTATGTTGACATATCATAATTTATTAAGCCATTCTTCTAAAAGAAGATATTTGGACTATTTCCAACTTTTTGCTAGTATAAATAATGCTACAAACAAATATTTTGCAAATATAACTTTTACCTTCTGAGGCATTAGGATAATCTCCAAACTACTGGCTTATAAGATATTAATGTATTTATGGCTCTTGCTGTGTTATGTGGAAATATTTTAGGTTCAATCACTGAGAGGAAAAAAAAGAGAACCCCACACATTAAATGGTGTACAAGAATATGGACATTAGCACATTTATCTCTATAAGACCCCTGGCCACTCTCTCAACTTTAAATACCACCAGCAGAATTTCCAGCAAGTGTCAAAGTCAAGGGCATAGGTCACCCAACAGGCTGGGTTTCTACACCAGGCTGTTTCAGACCAGACAATCCACCACCATTTAATGCAAAACTCCACAGGACAGATTAGGCAGCGTTAAGGGTTTTCCTCCTCCTGTGCCACTCGACTCTTCGTATCCACACATTCAAAAAGCACGTAAATTGGCTAAAAATAAAACAGCTGATTGAATTTTAGTGGTCAAAACTCAGCTTTGTTAATAACATGATGAAAACTCAACAGAAGCATATGAAGTTGATATGTTCATATAACAACATAATCATATTAGAACGAAAAAAAGGACTCCGAAAATCAAACATGATCTTCTTCTAAAGAGAAACCTTGCCAAGTTGATGAGCATTACCAATTAAACTGAAAAGCAAGTATTAGAGTTTGGGGGCAGGGCTGGGGGGAGGTTTGAGGGACAAGTAAAAATACCACTGATTGATATTTACCTTGAAAATGGCTTGCTTTTCTTACTATTGCCAAGAATGGTGGTTCCTGCTGGCCCTAGTTTGGCACTCTCTCGTAACCAGTTGGCAGGTGGGAGTTTCAAGTCTGTTTTCTCTTCAAGGCGTGCAAACGCTGTTCGAGGAGGGGCAGAAGAGTATTTCACCACAGCTCGGCTCTTCACTTCATTGCCTCCAAGAAATAAAGCTGACCCCTAATTAACATATTGAATGACACTTTAATGAAAACTCCTAGAAACGAAAAATCTCACCTTTATAAAGAGAAAAAAAACCCCACCACATCAGGCTTCACAAGAATGTATGCTATGTGTTAGTAACAGCACTTAATAAATGCGATCATAGACGGTCACATTTACTTAGCTCTTTTTCACATAATTTCAAAGAAAAAACATGAGTCAAAGAGTATGATGGCTATGGTTATCTGCTAGGAAACAGGCCAACCAATCTACCTTTCAAATTTTATTCACGAACGTGGAAAAGCAGAAACTAAGGAGAGTCAACAGTGTCACATTAACTAAATGCAAAATCTGACAGAATCCTCTGTTCTGCATTAAGGATGTATTTTAATTTCAATAACATACATCACTTAGAAAGTAGCTTGTGGTAAGATATCTGGGGCCTTTTCCTTTTTAAGCAAACTCATAGTAACTGATTCATCAGGTCATTACACAAACACTCTGAATCTCGGACTTCACAGCGAGGCACTGGGGTTCCTCACCTGCACTCCCCCAGGCAAGCTCGGCGTCTGAGGTCACTGTTTTAACCTCCTTGCCCGCAGCCCCTTCCCGGCCTGGCAGACACTTTGCACCCTGCAAGTGTCAGCTCAGTCCCCTCCCGGTGAGCTCCTCCCCGACGCCCTTCCCTTTCCCTGCAGCTGTGCACGGCTGTGCCGCATGCTGGAACCGCGTATTTACCGGCACGCTCCTCGAGAGCGGAGATCCCAACTCACCTGTCGGTTCCCCCCAGCAGGAGGGCAGGACTGCTTCTGATACGAGTGACTTGCACGTAAATACCTGGATACCTGGCGACAGGCACACGGGCTTCCACTCCGTGTGGGGCTGTCGGGGAGGCGTGGAGAAGGCGCCAGAAGCCGCCGGGAACCGTGCCATCCCTCCCCGGGGGAGCGGGCCCGCAGCCCCCGGAGCCCTGCAGGTCCCGCCCCGCGCTGGACTCACCTGTGCCGCAGGTTCCTCGGACTCCCCCTGGGACAGGAGGCTGAGCCCTTCCCGAGCAGCGGCTCCGGCTGGCGGAGCCTCGGCCCCCGCCTCCTTGGAGTCCCCCATCACCTCGGCCCACGGAAGGCGAGGAGAGGCGGGACCCAAGGAGCCGCCACAAGAACCGGGCCCAGCCGCGCAGGAGCACAGGCGAGCTAGCGCCAGAGCCGCCCCGCGCACTGCACTTCCGGTCTCAGGAAGACAGGAAGGAGTTGCGGTGACGCGTTCAAATCTCGCGACCTTTGTGCCAGAGGCCCGGCCCCGCCTCCCGCGGTGGAAGCCACCTTCGCGGCGGGGGCGGGAACCGTAGTGCGCCTGCGTCTGTCAGAACCTCCTCGGGAGACCGCTTCTCGCGGTATCTGGTTCCCAGGCTCCACCCCTTGCACGCCGCAAGTCTTTGTTGGCAAACTTCTGCCGGGAGATTTGTTTCCGCGTGGTTGTCGCTGTGTGGGAGGGGAAACGCTGCTCTCCGTGTAACCAGGGGCTCCCGTTATGTCAAGTAGTGGTGTTAGCCCTCCCCTCTCCTGTAGTCCCCCTCGGTTTAGAAACGGGCTCAGGCTCCGGAAGGGAAAGATGTGTCCAGGTGAGGGGCAGGCCAGCTCAAGGCCGCGCGGACTGGGCGTCCTGCCCCCGCATCACAATGCCTGTGTGGCCCCACAGTCTCGAGTGTAGGAGCGGCGCTGAGATGCGCAGAGGAGGCCCTCTGCCTTTACCTAAGAATGGATTTCAGAAGTGGTGGCACCTCAACAGGGTTTTGCAAGGTGCCACGTTTGCTGCTTAGTGACTGGTGGAGTATCTACGGAGAGCCCTCTATTCGTCAGGCCCCAGGGAACTAGCAAAGAGCATTCTAGGTGGTACAGGGGCTTCTCAAGTGTTAATGTGCATAGGAAACACCTGGGGGTCTAGTTGGCATGCAGATTCTGATTCAGTAGGTCTGAGATGGGCCTGAGGTTCTACATTTCTATCAGTCCCAGGAGACGCTGCCAGTACTCTGAGTAGCAAGGAGGTAGAGAAATAACCGGACCGTTGTACAGGTTTGAAGGTGTTAGGCTCTCTTATCCTCGGACTGCACACCCAATATCTTAACAAGCTTAGTTAAATGCAGCCACATCCTTCATGAAAGTTTGCTTAGTTTTGCGGTAAAATATTGGAAGCTTTTTGAAAAATTAGTTTTGCTTTGCAGTTATTTGGCTATCTCAATTTGTAATTTACGTTAGGCTCTGGTAACTCACTATGTGCATATTTAGAAATCCTTGTGACTGAGCAAGTTCAACTTACAAATTATTTTCAAATGTAACAAAACATTTTTATGAATTATATTTAATAATGAATTTGATATAATAGTATGTTTTGTAGACACTTTGCATGTATTGATTCTGATACTTAATCATTTCCTGTTTGTATTTTGCAGTCAATTCTTTTTGCAAGTAATATATTGTTATTATAGTAAAAAGTTGAACGCAACTTAAATATCTAACATTAGGAGGATGGTTCAGTCTGTTTTTGGCACATAATACCACTAACTTGGGCAACTATTAACTTGTTTTTCAAGAATATTCAAGAACCTTTAAATTGTACATGGTATGATGTTAAATGATAAAATTTTAAAAAGCAAATATGCAATGTCATCCTAATTTTAAAAACGTCTATTTCTGTGTCTATGTCCATAAAAACATATCTCTGAGTGGTAAAATCAAGTGATTTAAAATTTATTCTTTAAAATTTTATTTTCCTATTTTTTCTCTCTGATTATGCATTATTTTATAGTAAAATATAATTTTTATTGTTTTTAAGCATATATAATTTAGCTTCTAATAATCTTGTTTTATTATATAATTCTATCGTTGTCAAAAGAGATTTCCTGAGGTAGCAGTAATTCTTTGTTCAGGACTCAAATACATTGCAGGCCTCTTGAGAAGTGTCTGAACCTTTGTTGATGATGCTTAGTGGGAAAATGTGTTGGAAACAACCTGTGAAAAGACAGAGAATGAAACAGAGAGAGCCAGGAACTCGCACAGAAAAAGGGTCAGCAGCAGAGAGGATCATGGGAGTGGAGGGTCCTCAGGCTGGGGGACCAGGCGCTCCCAGGAACTACTTGTGGAGGAACCCTGAGGAGGCACGAGGTTTCCTGGGCCACTAACAGGGCTAGGACTACAGAGATTTAGGAAGTAAAGGAGACGATCCCTTAGGGCAGAAGAAACTGGGCACATCTGAGTTACATAAATTTTATACATTTTTCTAGCTCTGAGTGCTTATTTTTTCTTTTCCCTATTCAAAAACTTTGCTTAAAAAAAAAGTTTTTTTTTTTAAAGTTATTATCATTATTTCTAATGTAAATGATTGAAATATAATATTGTGGGAAAACATGGATCATTACTTCCAGAAGTTCACATTTTAAGATGCTTATTTCTGTTCATTTTTATATTGCATCAGTGTCCGCCTTCCCCCTCCCTCCCTGTCCCCCCAGCTCCCAGCCCTGCAGCTCCCAGGATGTACTTCATCATCCATGGCCTGCTCTGCCTGTAGGTGCAGGTATCCTGGCTCTTGTAAGCAGTCATCGCTCTCATGTTTACCTGCCTCCCCAGGGCCTGATGCTCTTGCCATTTAAGAAATGTCTGTTGAATGAATGAACTGCTTCTAGTTTTCTGCATCAACCAGTTGTTCCGTAAGTCTGTGTTTGTTGTGCTTTCCCTCTGTCTAGAATACCTTTCCTTCCTCTCCTGGCTTATTCCTCAAGACTCATCTCAGGTATCATCCCTAATAAGTCTCTCCTGACTCCTCCCCCTCCTTACCCCTTAGAGTCCCTTTCTTTGTTCCCAAAGCCTGTATGTAGCTTTATCCTGCACTTGTCACTTTGTAGAAAAATCACCTGTTTGTGTCTGCCTCCCTTGCCGACTGTGAGTTCCTTGAGGGCTAGTGCCCTGTCTGATCAGCTCTGTTTCACCCACAGCAGACACAGCACCTGCAGACAGAACTGTTTTAGCCCTGAGGCGATGTAGGTAAAATGAGTAGTGCCAACAGGCTTTTAAAATGCTTATCAGAATGTTTGAGACACAAAAACAGTGTTGTTGGCTCCAAAATATTTTTTTAATCTGCAAAATCAGAGCTAAAAACGTTTAATGAAGTATCTCCAAAACATTGCAGTGTCAGTGTCATTAATTATTAAAGTCAGTATTCACACACAGGTGGTTCCATTCTAAAACAATTTGTAGGTTAGACTTTCTCTGCTTACAAAAATCTTCCCAGCACACATGATGATTTCAGAGAAATGCCAGTCAATCGTACATTCATTTGGTTACTCGCAGCACGCGGTATTTTCCAAAGCAAAATTAGATATCTTTTCAAAAACTATTACAGTTATAGGTAAGGCAAATGTGCCAAGGTCCACAGAGTTCCTAAACAGCCCCGCCTGCGAAGAGCAGAACATTCAGGGAATGCTTAGATTGTGACTTGTGCCCCTCAGTTTGCCACAGTCCCCCTCCGTGACCTAGTGTCTTACACCTACCCAGCCTCACTTGTTGACTTTGCCTGCTGCACGTTGAAAAGCCCTGAGTTTCTGACTCCTGGTCCTGGACTCGTAGAGCTGGAAGAGAGATTTGAGATGATCTGAGCCAATCCTGTCCCTCTTTAGATGAGAGCAATGCAGTCCAGAAAGGAGAATAGAATTAACTTGTTGAATGTCATACAAAGCTAGTTTAATAGCAAAGACAGGACTAGCATGTAGGTCTCTGACTCCCCAGTAGCCTTCTAAAAAGTTAAGTTGCAGATATAGGCTAGTGGAACTTCAATTTGTTTCAGAATCGCCGAGGAACTTGTTATGTGAGCAGATCCTCTATCCACCTCCACATTGTAAACTGATATCTCTAGGTAGGCCAAGGAATCTACATTAATCTACATTTTTAGTGAGATTACTAGTGTCTGACCACCCTGGCATGTAGACCATGTCTTAGAACAGTGACCTCTAAAGACAATCCTCTGAGGTGCAGGAAGAACTATAACTTCCTTTTCTTTTAATCTGAAAAGTCAGGGCAAAATCAAGCCTTCCTAATACTTAATACACAGGTTGACACAGGTGCCCTTTCTTGGGCCATGGTCAGCTAGTGTATGGGTCAGGTAAGATTGGGATACGCAGCCGAAACAAACAATCCGCAAATGTCAATGACTTACAACTAGGGTTGCCAGGTAAAATACAGGCTGCTTTGACGTTTTGAATTTCAGATAAACAGTGAAAAAATTTTTAGAGTAAGAATGTTCCAAATATTTAGTAGAAGTGTGTCCCAGGCAACATTTGGGTCATACTTTCACTCGTCCATGTAATCTTTACTCCAGGACCCAGGCTGATGAAACAGCCTCAATCTGGAGCGTTGCCAGGTGGAGTGGTGGAGTGACCAAGAGATTGGTGAACCAGAAACTATGTCCTAAAGCTTCTGGTCAGAAATGCTAAACATCACTGCTCCTTGCTTTTTTGGGCACCAAAATGAGACATATGGCCAAGCTTAGCCTCAGTGTGGCAGGGAAGACTAATGCTCCTCCTAAGGAGGGGGACTGGGTATCTGCGGACCATTATGCAGTCTACCACAGCATATGGTGGTTTCGGTGGGCTATCTGATGCCATCCACATTTGGTGACAAAACAAGGCCTTTAGGAGAATCTTTTCAAAGTGTGGTAGTAAGATGAGGGGTGACCTTGAAAATCTCATGTACCACACAGAGATCACAGATCATCTTGTGACAAAGCACTTAAAAGAATTGTCAAGCTTAGAAAATGAGTTACTATATTTTCTTTTACAAAAAGTGTTCCACATTTCCTCATCTTTTCTGTGATGACTAGCAGCTGTCATTAGGATGCTTCAGGCGAGAGTTGCACAGAAATAAACAGAGTTAATCTGTTCCTTCAAGATAAAGGTGATGTTTTAACAATGAGTGAGAAAATCATTGGTTTTCAAAAGAATCTTATCCTATGGAGAGAGCATTTTTGAAAATATATGTTTGGAAGTCTTTCCAACATTATGTGATTTTGTTGCTAAAAATGACGTGTATCGCTTATAAAAAACTCATATCTGCACACTTAACTTTGAAACTGAAATTTCTAACCCACTTTAAAAATCTCCCAAATGGAGAGTTTGCATTTTAAATATATTGAGGAATTCTAAGGAGGACAGTGGTGCAGATCTGGCTTTCCTAAGGAGCGGAGAGCTAACTCGAAGGAGATAGCAAGTCTCCTGTGCTCCTCAGCCACACTTTCAGGGCTTTGGAAAAATCTATCCACATCTTCATTGTTTTCTTTGATACCACTAGTTGGCCTTCTCAGAATGCCCAGACTGATCTCTTTGTCAGCCGTGAAGTGATCTGTTTACTCCACAAATGTGCCTGCAGGATTCACTATTCCCAGGCTGCCAGCCGAGTTCTCCTCTCTCCTCCCTCTTGTACCTCCTGTTTTTAATTTTGTTTCATGACAACTGTCCGTTGACCTTTCCTCTTCAGGTATGAGTAAATAAATTGCATATAAAACAACAAACTAAATATCTCTGAATTATTCCTTGACGCCATTTAATTGGTTCATAAGAAAGACTGATGGACTTCAAAGAAGATGGAATTTAGCCAAATTTCAGTTAAAACCTTTGCATAATTTGTGGATACAAATGAAATGCGCAGTTGACTTGGTAAGCTCTGAGACCATGTGATTCTTCCTAGTTAGTTTACTTATCTTTTGAGATATTTTAAGCAATGGCAGCCATTAAAACCAAGTTTTAAAATAAACTGAACTTAGGACACTTCAAATTGTTACATGGCAAAGTTTTCAGCCAAGAGTCATAAGAATCAAAGAAACCTATTCGACCACTTTACTCTCTTTTAAAAAATATTAGAACAGAACCATTTGCAGTTAAAATAAAAATATTGTAAATATTGATTGCTTTAGACTTTAAAAAGTTTCTACTCTTGTATTTTTATGTTAATATACTACTGCGAGTATATCTTTTACAAATAAATACACATATATTGGGGCAGCATGTTCAGAAATATATATATATTTTTTTCTGGTGAGGAAGATTGGCCCTGAGCTAACATCTGTTGCCCATCTTCCTCTTTTTTTCTTGAGGAAGATTGTCCCTGAGCTAACACCTGTGGCATTCTTCCTCTATTTTGTATGTTGGAGACCGCCACAGCATGGCTTGATGAGCAGCGTGTACGTCAGTGCCCGGGATCTGTACCCGTGAACCCCGGGCTGCCGAAGCGGAGCATGCGAACTTAACCACCAGGCCACCGGGCTGGCCCCCAGAAATATTTTTCATAATCATGTGTAATAAGAAAGTTTATAGACTACTACTTTTAGAAAGACTATTTTAAATGCACCATGGTACCCGAAACCACATGCTAGCTACTCTTTCAGTCAAGAACAAGTATCAAGTTAATGATCTATATTTTCCTTTACGCCTAAATTTGACAACAGTAGAAAAATTTTAAAGTAAAAACAATGCAGACCTTGATGTGCAATTTATCAGTGTAATAGCAAGGCACTCTTGGTTGCAACTATGGGATACCTTATTTAATTATTAGGTGATAATTATTTAATTGCTCCTCTGTAGACTAATAACATTTAAGCAAACTATTTGAAATTATTTGGAAACCATTTCAACTGCATTTGAAGGAGTTCCTTTTCTAGGTACCCGATGAACTCAAATTCTTTTGCAAGCTATTAGAGCTGACTTTCAGAATATAATGCAAGTGATTGTAGGGGCAGGTTGTCTCTGCTAGGTATTACTTTCACAGCAGAAATGTTCTTCGAGTCTTGGTGAGCTTTATCCTCTGATGCTGATTATTACCCTAAATGAATCCCAGGAACAGTTTCAAAGTCACTCAGGACTGCTCTTCAGACACGTGTTGGTGGCTGGAGTCCAAGCGGTTATTCATGCTGTGCATACTGGGCTAAGGGAGGGAAGGAAAGAATTCCCAAATGAATCTTCAAGTCAATCCTACAGTCAGGCGCTGCTTGTGGGTCCCCTCTGCCTTTCCAGTTAAGGGCTTGCCCTGTGCAGACCCTAATGAATCATTTAGCTATTACGCATTTACGAGGAGGCCGCCAGTGGAGAGAACAAAAAGAAGGCATCACTAAGTGAAAAGTGTCGTGTCAAAGCCGCAGACTGGAGCTTTTTACTAAACATATCTACATTTGTCTTCCTTGTGGGCATTGAAGAGAGCTATTTTACTTTCTCGGTGTCATTCAGTCACTAAGCACCCAGTAACAGAACCCATTGCGTGTGAATGTTGGGCAGAATGGTAACTACTGGATGAACCACGGGTGTTATCCACATATGACAATTTTTTACATATTTACGTTTTTTTCTCTTTAGGAAATGGAGCCAGAATCCACAGATGTCATTATCCATCTGCACACTTTTGTTTACTGCCCAGAAGGCAAGAATATTGCATTTTAAAAGTGTCTGGACTTTTGTTCTTTCTTATCACAAATGACTTGGGAAGCTCTGGCCATTCACATGTACCCGGAGCGAAAGTGCAAGTCAAAGCCTGGCTTCCTGGAGAGCTTTGAGATTCTGGTACAAAAGGCATTTTATGAGCACAAAGTGGAAAAGCGTCATTTATGTTCATTTGCTGCTGTGGCATTTCTCTCTGGAATCTTCCTCTTGTCTGTCAACATTGTGCAAAAGGACTGGCCTCATCTACATTACAAATATCATTCTTTTAGTGGTTGGGAAGTAGGAAAGAGCAGCACAAGAGTGGGAGGAGAAACTTAAGCTCTCCCGTTGAAGGGTCTCAGGCTTGTTTATCCCTAAAAATGGTTGTACATACTCGGTATGGATATTATGAATTGTTTGGAAAGACCTGAGCAGCATCTTGGCTGCAGTTAATGTTTATTATCTGATTGCAGTGACCCATGGGAGAATCACAGCTGTAGGGAAGACCCTCTGAAGGGTCAATCAGAACAGAACCTCCTGGGCAGAGGGTAGCTGGCCTCCACTGCCGCAGGAAGGCTTCCAGAGTGAAGAAATTTCCACCAAGATGGCTCCTGTGACCTGTGGCAGATCTTTTCTTGTAGGGGGCCCTGCTTGGTGTGATTTAAGAAGCATCAAGGACTCTCTGTCCCAGAAGATCTCAGTGTGTGCCTTATCTCACACACAGGTGAGGGTTGGCCAACTGGATTAGTTGAAATAGAGCCTGGCTCTGAGGGCCTCCCATTCCCATCTGGGAATGTTCTAGAACATGGGGCATTACCCAATAGGCAGAGCCTGGGATGGTATTACTTGGGTGAAAGTTCTGAGTGTGTGTATGTCGGGGCATGTAAATGAATGAGGGGCCTATAGATGCAGGGACAGAGACGCGCGGAGGGCAGGAGTGCTGCCACAGGGAAGGATGGTACCCAAAGGGTGGGGAACCCATATTCCAACCCCTTCCCTCATACCTCTGCCTGGGACCTCCTCTGAGTCTGCAGATCAGCTGCTGCTTCTCCTCTTCCTTTGCCTTCTTTTTCAAATCTTTTAATCACAAAAATTTCAAATACATACAGTAAAATGAGCCCCATGTTTCCATCGCCATTATCCACTTTGAACAGTTACCAACACATATCCAGTGTGCTTCCACCTGCCCCCCCTTCCTAGGATTATTCTTGAAATGAGCTCATCCTTAATCCTTTTTAATTTAATCCCCCCTGTTGCATTTTTCTGGCCATTTCCTTCTGTTCTGTCAATCACTGTCTTAGGTTAGTCTGCCGGGTTGGCTATGAAAAGACACATTTCTCAAGAGAGCCCTAAGCAGTTCTGAGAGAAATGTAGGGATTGACCAAACAATGTACGCTTAATTCAATCCCATCCAACAGACACTGAGTCCTAGGCACAGCGCTGGGTTAAAGAAATCAGCAGAATAGGACTCCTGACCACAGGGGCCTAGGATCTAGTTCTGGGGCGAGGACAGGGCTGAAGCAAGAACTCAGTAATAAACGGCGGTCTGCGACCACCGAGGAAGAAAATGGACCAGGAGTGGTGGAGGTTCCAAGGCAGGAAAGCACATTGGGCTGGGAAGGGTGAGGGTCCAGAGTGGTCAGGAAGGCTGTGGAGCCTGAGGTGGTTGGGGAGGGACTTGGAGGGTTGGGCAGAGGGTAGGACGGTGAAGAAGAGACGCTTGCCAAAGTGTGGAGGTGGGAGTGGCCAGTGGGGTGGTGCGTGGGAACAGGAGAGTCACCCAGTTGGCTGCAACACATGGTGCAGGGGGCTTGGTGAGAGGAAGGGGGGTGGGGTTTGGCATGAGGGGGCAATTGGTTCTGTCTAGGTTAAGAGCTAGACAATTCTTATTTCTATGTAAGGAAAAACAAAACTGGATTTCTAGAAGCATGGCTATGAAAAACAAGCTCCAGACCACAATTAGGAAACCAAAAGAAATCAAGGTGCGCTTAATGGAAGTTAGGCAGCAGAGGTAATAAAAGAAAACTCAGGTAGCTACCTAAAATGAAGTGGACTCTGGGTCCACTAGCCAGGCAACATGTATTTTTTTAAACCTATAAATGAACTTGTCTGTGACTTCCCACTCCATAAAATGTAAATTAAGCCATCGTCCTTTTCCACTGAGTTCTGAAATATATGGTTTTTACCTTTGCGAGTGAACTAACTACATGGACAGACATTCTGGCGTTGCTTCCATGTGAGGGATAGCAAAGAAGATGGAGAGCTTTGGCAAAATGTTCACATTTTGTAAATGAAACAGAATAATAACTTGATTTTTCAAAAGAATAAGGTTTTCATTACAAATATAAGCACATTTATGTTAGAAAATTCAAACAGCAGCAAAACACAAAAAGGCAAGAAAATGCATTGTCCTACTACCCAAAGAACAAAATTTTTAATACTTTGGTGTCACATTATGATTTTGGAACATGTTTTAAATACTGAGTGACTTCAATGTTCATCCCTCCTCCCCCCAAACCCCTCATTCATTGTGCTTATCAGTGAGATTTGGCATTAATATTTATATCTCTTTTGACTTTAAGAGTCAATTCTCCTTTGAACTCAGATTTCGTGTGGGATACAGGGGATCATCTTGATATTAAATGACAGAGAAAATTTATTCTCTGATATGGGTGAAACCAGCTCTGTGCCTATTTTTTTTTTTTTTTGTAGGGTCTGGGGAAAACTATAAATGGAGGTCTGCACAGTATATGTCTAAATATCTGTAGTTATATATTAAGCCAACAAATTGTTAATTATGTTCTAGTCTCCTTCTTTGATTGACACACCTTCATCACAGCCACCCCTTGGAAACTATTAAAATATGTCTATCCTCCGACCTTCCTGGTAGATGCCCCTTGGCCAGCCCTCAGGCACAGGGGCAAATACACCAGGTCCTCTGGGGGCCCGGCCTGGGTAGCAGCCTGAGTGGACCCAGAAGCAGGCTTGGAGCCATTCAGGCAGGATCCCTGGAGCTCCAGGGGGCCTATCTCCCTGTGGGCAGGGGCGTGGCTAGAGCAGGAGCCCCTCTGGCTCTGTTGTGAGTCAGGCATTCCATGTTTCATATGTCAGGTGGTGTGCTGGCTGCTGGGGATGCAAATATGAGTAAAAACATTCTAGTGAGAACAGGCAGAAACTTTCAAATAAATACCCCCCAAACTGTGAACTTGCAACTATGAATTGACCCAGTCAGGAAAGTCAGGAAGGAGGTAACTAGGCAACAAAGGGAAGAAAAGAGAATTTGAGCACAGGCCAAGTCCTGGCAGCAGTGGAGAGCCTGGCCAGGGCAGGCACGGGAAGATGGTGGCGAGGCTGGGGCAGAAGAGGTGTGAGGCAGGGCTGGAGAGGCAGGTGGGCACCGACCAGGAAAGGCCTCCGTGGTCTTGTCAAGAAGTTTCTCTGTATCCTCAGTGAAAGGCTTTGAGCAACGGGTCACATGATCAGAGTAAATGAGGCTACCCCAGGCTTTTGAATTGGCCCAGGCTAGACATGCTGGTCCTTTAGACCAGTGGGTGATAGAGGAGATGGACAGAGGCAGACAGGCTCCAGGGAGATTTAGAAAGTGAAATGGCCCGGGCTTTGGGATGGATTGGATTAGGGACGAGGAGGAAGTGGGTATCAGGGATGCCTGGTGGATGAATGGGATGGACAAGCTAGGAACACTGAGAGAGGGTAGGTTGGAAGGGTGAGTAGGTCATGAGTTGGCTTTGGGACCTGTGAGTTTGAGGTGCCTTTGGGTCATCTAAGAGGGCAGCCAGCAGGCAAGAGGATATACCACTTGAGCTGTAAAAAGGGCTCGGGGCTACAGATTTGTGTGTGGGAGTCATCTCCGTAGAGATGGTGAGTGCAAAGTCATGGGTGTGATGCCTGGAGAAAGACTGCCTGCTGACCTGGGAGAAATTAGACAACCCGAGCTTGCAATGCAGAAGAGAATCTTAAGAATGAAATCACACGAGCGGTGAACTAAAATGAGAACGAGATACCTTCCAGCAACCTTGCACGTGACATTTGTCAATGCAAACAGACTTGTCATGCACAAATCACCTGCAACAACAGAGAGGATTATGGATGAGTTGGTCACCATCGCACGGGGTCTTTTTGTGTTTGTGCGTCTAAATCAGGTTCTTGTCACTTGCACACCATTTTGCAGTGTGTATTTGTAAATATGTCTTGCCAGCATATTTTATGCCTCAGTTAATTTAGTTGACATCTAATTTAGTTGACATGTAAAAATAAAATCAATTTTCAGACAAAATACCCATAAAATAAGTGAAATGCTATAATAGGTTTCAAGAAATTAAAATGTAATATATTTAGGCTTCTATTCTAAAGCAATTTCATCTAGAATAGTAGATATTGTAGATGTAATATTTTTCTGAATCTCTGTCAATTACACAGTAATAAATGTTGCTACTACATATTCAGAAATTTATTGCTTGGAGTAGTTTGTCATGAAAAATGAAAATTTTTGTTGGGGTTTCCTTTAAAATGTCAAAGAGCTTAAATGTAAATACTTTGTGTGTTGACGTTCAGCTATAATTAAGCCATGACAATGATTATTACTTTGGATATAAACACTATCAAATTTTCATTGGGTGAGTTCTTTTTTAATTAATATTGAGTTATATTCTGTTTATGATCCTGTTTGCATATGTTTCCTGTCATTTTCCAGTTGTCTGCTTGAATTCTGCTTTTTAATAGTGAGTTAGCAACTGATAATGCGTATTGATTTCAGTTTTGCTTCTAATTTACATTTTTATCTCTTTGGTTGATGTATTTGGCTTAATCATTTTATTTCTATAAGCAGTTGTACAATTTGTTAATTTAGCTAGATGATTAAATTTGGCTTCTAAAGAGTTTGTTTTAGAAAATGGTCCCTGATG
The DNA here is from genome assembly GCF_020826845.1 of Diceros bicornis minor. Classification (NCBI taxonomy): domain Eukaryota; kingdom Metazoa; phylum Chordata; class Mammalia; order Perissodactyla; family Rhinocerotidae; genus Diceros; species Diceros bicornis. Next base: position 88,297,833 of record NC_080745.1, on the reverse strand, counting down.
TAAATTAGCATTTGGCATTTCCAACATGTCAAAGGGACTGGTCTCTTAAAGATAACTAGAAATGTAACTCTAAATTCTTAAAAGTGGTTTCATAATTTTAAAACCTCTGACTATGTAGAGCTGTATATTCCAGTAGGTGGTGCAAATCCACTCCATTTCAAATGGAAATGTAATTTAAAATTGTGATGTAACTATTTTCACTATAAAAATAATATTTCAACATATTTTCTCAACTGCAAAATTGTTTTCCTCTATTTCTAAAGGAAGCTCAATTTACTCTTTCAACGCTCATTTATGTCTTATTCCATAGGTGCCATTAGGGTAATCATTCTTACAGGAGAGGTGAGAGGGAAAATTAGGGGGCTACAAAAACTGGGGAGACCTGTTAAAAGTTATGAATACAAAGAAAAGTCATTTGCTTGTGTGCTTCAATTCCATAATAAAATGAGCATGATGTGAGTATCAGCATTATTCTAATGGTTTTTATGCCCACATGATGAGCTGAATGCCATGCTTTATCTTTTATAAAAATTGGGGGTATTTCCCTCCTAGGAATCTGATATTCTCATACTAGCACGGAAAATATATATACAAGGATATTCACTGCAGCATATTTCTAAAATTAATTTTTGCTTTTATCACAGTGACACACATGCCTGAGAGGCAGCAAAGTAGGATGATAATGAGCAGAGACTCTGGAGCTGGCCTGCCTGGGCTGGAGCCCTCCCCACCTCTCTCTACCCGTTTCCTTTGCTGCAAAATGCAGATCATTAAAGGCACCTCCCTCAAAGGTATACGATGATTAAATAAGCATATACATAAAGTACTTAAAGCATGCCTGGCACACAGTAAGCACTGTATAAATGTTAACTGTATACTTTTAAAAGTCAAACAGTGCATAAAGGATTGTAATGAAAAGCAGCACTCTTGCCACATCCCTCCTGTCTACCCCTCGTCACTTCCTGGTGGCAGGCACTCACAACTCTTGGCTGTTTTTCCTGTTAGTTACCACCATAACTTTAAATATTATTCTTATACAGATATTTCTTTTTAACTATTTTATCCTGTTTTAAGTGTACAATTCAGTGACATTAAGCACATCCACAACGTTGTGCAGCTATCACCAGTATCCATCTCCAGAAATTTTTACCTTCCCAAACAGAAACTCTGCGCCCGTTAAACAATAACTCTCCATTCTCCCCTCCCCACCAGCCCCTAGTAACCTCTATTCTATTTTTTATCTCTATGAATTTGCCTATGCTAGGTATCTCATATAAGTGAAATCACAATATTTGTCCATTTGTGACTGGCTTATCTCCCTTAGCATAACGTCTTCAAAGTTCATTCATGTTGTAGCATATTTGAATTTCATTCCTTTTTTAAGGCTGACTAATATTCATCATATGTATATGCCACATCCTGTTTATCCATTCATCTGTCTACGGACATTTAGATTGTTTCCACCTTTCGGCTGTTGTGAGTAATGCTGCTGTAAACATTGACGTACAAATATCTGTCTGAGCTTCTGCTTTCAATTGTTTTGGGCAGCTATTTATTGATTTATCAGCTTTTTACATTATCTTGTGATTTCCAGACATGGTAAATCAGACAGATGATGACTTAATTACAACAAACTCTCTACCTTTCTGTATATACACTCCCCAGACCCACCCCCATGTAGTTTTCACTAAATAAAATACCAGTGTTTTCCCTATTGTAACTTACAAATGTTGTCAACTGTCAGACTAGAGCCAGAGTGCTCTAGTCTGTTGTCACTTTTCTGGAATACTTGTCATATTTTTCTGGAGTTAACAATGGCAGCAACTTGACGTTTGCCAGATTTTCTATGTATCATCCTGACGTTTTCCTTAATGCTCTGCTTACGTGTTGAGCAAGCACAGGAATTCTTTGTTGTTTTGTTTTAGTCTTTTCTATTTTTCCTCTTTTCCTGGAAGCCCAGTGCCCTCCTGCTCCAGCCTGGAGTGGGTGTTCCCTTGGACCACTGTATCCTGTAGCTTCCCTTTTCCACCATCCTGAGACTTCTCTTCTTTCTCGTGTTGTTTCCTGCATCCCATCCTTGTTGTTCAAAACACATCCTTTGCCAGCTTCCTGAGAAAAGGTACATGGGAGGTAACAATGTTGAGTTCTTGCACATGATAAAAATATATTTTTCTACCCTCCTTATTTTGGTAGATAGTTTGGCTGGGAATAGAAATCTGGATTGAAAATCACTTTGATGCGGTATCCTTTAAGGCACCTTTATTGGTTTTAACTTTCAGTGTTGCTGCTGAGAAACCTTATGCTACTTGGATTCTTATTTCCTGTTTTATTTTGAAAAATTTCAAACCTCCTATAAAAAAACTAAAGAACAGAATAATGAACACCTGACTACTCCACACCTAGCTTCATTATTGTTAACATTTTGCCACATTGGCTTCCTCTGATTTCTTCTCTGTCTCCCTCTCCCTGTCTGTCTGTCTATCTATCTATCTATCTATCTATCTATCTATCTATCTATCTATCTATCCATCCATCCATCTACCAAGCTATATTTCTATCCATCTATCTATGCATACATAGATATATCTGTATGGGTGTAATTTCTTTGTTGAATATTTGAAAGGTGCAGATATCATAATGCTTCCATCCTAGATACTTCAGCATGGCTCTTCTAAGAACAAGGACATTAGCCTATATTTGTGCAACACTGTTATCACAGCAAGATATTTAACACTGATAAAATGAAATGCAATATAGAGTATATGAATTTCTCCAAAGGTCTCAAATCATCCTTTGTAGCTGCCTCTCTTCTTTTTTGTTTAAATAAATTTTATTTTTAGAATAGTTTTATTTATTTTTTATTTATTTATTTTTATGAGGAATATTAGCCCTGAGCTAACATCCATGCCAATTCTCCTCCCTTTGCCGAGGAAGACTGGCTGTGGGCTAACATCCATGCCCATCTTCCTCCTCCTTATCTGGGACGCCACCACAGCATGGGTTGACAAGCGGTGCATCTGTGCGCGCTCAGGATCCGAACCCTGGCCGCCAGCAGCCGAGTGCGCGGACTCAACTGCTACACCACTGGGCCGTCCGCCTTTCTTCTTTTTTGATCCGGGATTGAATTGATGCTCCCAGATTGCATTTGTTCATTGTAATGGACACTGTCAGTGCCCTGCATGTGTCTGGAGACCACTCAGTGTGCACTGGCCAGCTTGCAACTGCCGAGAGCTGCATCGCTGTGCCTGAGGGTTTTTCTCCAGAACTGCAGATTGTTAGACTTTCACTGAACTGCCCGTTTTGAGTCCTGTGCTCCCTCAGCTCCGTGTCCCATTTCCTCACCTGTGGAGATTCTCAGCTTAGTTTTGTCCAGAGGTCAGCCTCTGCCCTCCTCCTGGTGCTGTCAGAGTGGAGATGGGGGAGTAGTTGCTTGGCTACATAGGGTGGGAAAGAGGTGAAGGTTTAACCCCTCTGTCTACAATTTTCAAACAATCCTCCATCTTCAGCCCCTGCCCTACCCTACGCCCGCCTTCCACAGTATTTGTGTCTCCCAGTCTTGGGGTCTGTGTGTCACCTGGCTAACTTCCTATTGGCACCTGAGATGTAGCTGCTGCTCTTTGTTGCAACAGCTGCTGTTTCTCCACCTGCTTTTAACGTTCCAAAAATTTGCTGATATCTTTCTTTCGTTATTGTCTCCCCTTTAGTTCTCTTTGTTCTTGTGGGTCTACACCTCTGAGAAATTCCTTTATTGGAGGGTTTCCAGAAAGACAGAAAATAGAAGCATGTGGTAAATTTGCCACGTTGATCCAGAAATTTCTCTGTAGCATATTTTTAATAGAAAAAAACATCATTCATTCAAGATTATCAAGCACCTGTCATGCACCAGGCCTTGGGATGTGGTGGTGAGAGCAAAACCAGGGATAAGACCTGGGTTTATGGAGCTAGTCTAGAGGGGGGACACGAACACATGATGCGTTACAAAATGTGATAGGTGTTTTGAAGGAAGGTTCAGGTTTCTACACTTAAGTGGGAGACCTCACTTTGTCTAGAGGAAATCTGGATTCTCACAGGAAGTGGTGTTTAAGATCTGAAGGATGAATAGGAGTCAGATAGATAAAGGGGCAGGGTGAGGTGTGGGGCAGAGCACTGTACGAAGTAGAGAGTGTGGTTTGTGGAGGGAGTGCAGGAAGGGAGGGGGAAGATGGTTTGAGATGCAGCCAGAGACAAAGGCAGTGGCCAGAGCAGTCAGGAGATTATGGGCCATATTAAAGACTTTGTGTTTATGCTCAATATAATGGAGGCCACTGAAGGGATTATAAGAGTTGACGTTGTCTGATTCATGTTTTCAAAGACCATGGGGTGCAGAATGGCTTGGGAGGAGAGAGCAGGGTGGATACAGGGATTCTAGAAGGAGTCAGTCATCCAGTTGAGAAATAGTGGTCATTTAAACCAGGGTGTTGGAAATAGAATTGGAGAGAGGTGGATGGATTTAAGAGATATGACAGGACTTGGGGATGGCTTGGATTTGGGGAGTGGAGGAGAAAAAGATACCAGGATGACACCTATTTCTTTGGTGTGTGGACCTGGTGGATGGTGATGCCATTCACAGGGACAGGAAACTCTGGAAAGTAACTAGATTTAGGAACTATCAGAAACAACAGAAGAGCGATCAAATAGCTTGTTATAGAGGCAAAATTAGAGCAGCCATGGCTTCAACCAACAGGAAGCCAGAAAGCCAAATAGACTAAGAGTCTATTTGGGTCATGACTCTAGAAAATAGGGTCAGGGTCCAGATCATGGAACCAATGATCAACAAAAGGTTCTTCTAATAAAATTCTAATCTCAGTCTTGAGAGGACAGGATTGAAGACGAGGGCTCAGGAGAGGGAAAATTCAAGGATGTTGGGTAAGCTGCTCCTTTTAAAACTTAAAATCTTCATTTCCAAGGGAAGCTAACCATCTCTGGAGGACCTCATCATCTCAGAGGACCTCAAGGAGGAGACAGATCAGCTTCCAACTCCGGTTGGAGATCCAGGTGGGCTGTATATGACACTAACTGTCTGAAATGGGAGGCAGACCAGGCAGAGCCAAGCGGCCTCTAAACAAAACGGGGTGATGGGCTTCAGTTAGATCTGGTGAGGGGCTGTGCTCTGAGTGGGGCCTCTAGCTGCCTCTCTGGTTAAACTCTGCTAGGTCCTCAGCCCCAACTTCAGCCTCATCCTCTACAATTCTATTCGTCAGGGTTCAGGTGGGAAGTAGAGCTTGCCCTAGATGGTTTAATGAAGACGCTTCAATGAAGGCGCCACTCATAGAGGTATGCGCAGGTTAAGGGTCCATAGGGGATGGCAAGGCTTTGTCACCACCCTGGGACTGAAGGGATGAGGGAGGGAATGATGTTCCTGAAGCCCAGTGAAAACTGGAACCAGGGAGGATGTGGAGTGAAGAAGAGATGACTGGAGAAAGAGTGCCAGAGCAGGAAGGAAGCGGGCAAGAGATATCCCGGGTTTCCTCTCCTTTTTCTGCTCCCATCTCCTATGGCTCAAACCTGCCAGGAAGCCAGAGAGCAAAGGAGGCCAGGTGGTGCTGTTGGCAGGGTCAGCCTGGGTAGGTCTGAGAAGGATGGAGAATGGAGCAGGGAAGGGGGGCAAATGGAGAAGCCCACACACATCCCTTCCAGAACGGCCCACATCGTCGCCCGTGCTCTGCTAGTGACCACAGCCTGTGCCACTGCTGGTGGGAGACGCTTTCCCGAGTGGAGCCTGACCCCGGGATGTGCCCAGACCCCACTGTGCACCCCAGATCTGGCAGGGAGGCTCTCATATACCCACACTCAGAACGAGCATGGAAACTTCTCCCAAGGCCAAATGGAAATGGCATTTGGATTACCCACCATTTGGCCAGATTATCTGCACCATTGCCTCCGTCCATTACTGAGGAGCGCAAGGAGGGGTCTGCTCTGTCCTCGGTGTTCCAGGATGACCTTGTGGGGAGCTGATTACAGACTGTGTGTGGAAAAAGAAGATGTTTGACTGTCATTCTTTTTCTCTCTCTGGTTCAATGAAGCTTGCACTTTGGCCTGTGGCTGGAACCCATATTGAAGAGCCTGTCATTGCTGGAGATTTTTATGGAAGACCTGAATTCAGACTGAAGCAAGGCTTTCCATTAGCAAAGCTGTACAGAATCCATATTTGCCTTTGAGCCTTCCAGTCCCCCCATTTAGTGCTTGGGGGTCCCCTGCTGCACAGCACTTCTCCTCACCCTCATCCCATCCACTTGCCACCTGGCTGCACCCTCCCTGCCAAGTCATAAGAAGGACAGATGCCAACACAGCTGCAGGGACCTCATGTCTGAGCAGAAAAGAGCATGAGAAGAGCAGAGAATGAGAATGAGAGGCAGGATCCAAGGTCAGGCCTGGGAGAGTCCTGGAGAATCCACCTTGGGAATTAGGACCTCTTCCTGGGGGGTCTCCAGTTGGCATGGAGAGCATCTGCCTCTGCCACAGCCTCCTTTACATCCCAAAGCCCTGACTCTATGGAAAGACTTCCAGAGCCTCAGAGTGGGTCCCTAGCTCTGGTCCTGCCAGTCTCTGATTTCCTAGGTCCCCTCCTCCTTCTGCCCTCAGCCACCACAGAGTTCCCATGGGCATATTGACAAAATGTGTGCAATTTAGGGAACCAATAGTATGTTGTAAAAAGAGCTAATTTTTATTTACACCTAACTATGTATCAGGTACTTTTCTGTGCATTTTGCCTATATCAATAGCTTCAATCCTTACAACAGCCCAAAGATGTAGGTACTATTGTTATTATCTCCATTTTACAAATGAGAAAACTGATGCACAAAGAGGCTAGCAACTTGCCCAAGACCATACAACTAGTAAGTGGCAGTGCTGGGGTGTGAAGCCAGCTGGTCACCACCCAAACTGTATTCTGACCCACGGGGCAGTACTGCCTCTGCCACCATCCCTGGCTGGGTTTTCCCAGAATTTTTGCCACTTTTTATACATTTCTAGGTGTTGGTAGTTTTTCCTGCTGTCCAGAGAAATGCTGAGTTATTATCATCCAGGTGGCTTTTGCTTTCAAGTATGACTTAGAGAACAGAGAACAGATAATTCTGGAACTTTTTAAAATTCTGTTTTACTCCACTGAATTGAGTTAGAACAGTGGTTGGCAATTTTTTTGGACCAAAGCGTCCAACTACACTAAAATCCAAAAAACATGGTCAGCAAAGACGCAGGATGAAATGCCTATTTTGTTAACAGAAAAATATATAGCTTTATATTAATGATATTGATATTATGATTAACAAGGGAATAAATTAAATATGGAACTTATCATCTTTAGTCAATAAAATTGAATGGTGGCCTTCTGCTATTTGCCCTTTTAAAGTTTTCATGATAACTTCTTTCCCCTGCCTGTCATACCCCAAAGGGAGGGACTGAGCCCTGTGGGTAACAAATGAGCATGTCTTTTAACGAGAAGGAAGCCACACTTAGGGCAAGAGGGGTCGCTTGACCCTTGGAGTGTGCATCTGGGGCTGTCTGTGCCAGCTGGAGGAAAGCTGAAATTATAGGGTGAGCAGTGGAGCTGTCGTGGAGACCCTGGGATTTGCCAAAAGAAGTCGTTTCCAGGGAGGGGCAGATAGTGTTTTGGGGAGAGTTCAAACCCAGAGTGGGCTGGTGGGCTGGGGTTGGAGTCAGCTACATGGAGGGACCATGGGGACCAGCGAGCTAGAATTCCTTTTTCCCTCCCCTGCCCCTGTTGGGGTGCAGCCTCCTATGGAGGTATCATTCCTGGGCAGAGTCCATACCAAGAGGCTCCGACTTGCAGAAGATAAGGGTGCTGGAGGACTGAGACATGCTCGGCAGTGGTGGACATCAGGGGATCGGCCAGGAACGTGGGTGAGGAGGAGGCCTGTGGAATGGATCCCAGTCTGGGCAGTAGGCTCCTGGGCTTTGAAGTCATTAGCCAGGCCTCAGGTAGAGATCTCTGACCTTAGAGGGAGCAGATTCTGTTCTTTCTTTCCCTTCACTTTCCAGTGGCCCCATTTCTCCCTTTCCCACAGGCCCTCCCCTCGCCCTCAGCCTGCGAGGCCAAGCTTTCTCTCTTTCCCAGTTTCTTGTTTCCTTTCAATGTCAAGAAGGAAACTCATTGGCTCACGCACTAAGTTCAGGGGTATTGCTGGCTTCAGGTGCAGGTTCAGCCTGTGTGACCAGGACCCAAGATCCCTCAGACCCTCCAGGCATGTCTTCCCTATGAGTTGGCCTCAGTCTTGAGGTACTGAGGTGGAAAGGTGGCAGCAGAGATGCCAGCCCACATGCTTTTGGATTCAAATCTGTCAGGAAAGACTGAGATTCTTTCTCAGCTCTAAAACTGAATTTACTTTGCTCTAATTGGCCTGATTGTGTCCTTTGCCCATTCCAGAACAAAACATTATTGCCGGGGGAATGTGATGCTCTGATTGGCTAGTGCTGAAGCAAAGGACAGAATCAACTTCACCTAAATTACATGGAATGACAGTGGGGATGAGACAGAGATAGGGGTTATTGCTGGAAGGAGGGGGATGATGGATGCTAGAGAGGTGAGCCCCAAATATCCTCTACACCCTCAGTTTCTCCAGCACCTCCTTCTCTCATAGCAGCCCCTTTAAATTAAGATCTGGTCTCTTGGAATGAAGCCTGACCCTGATCACTCGTCCAGTGCCCCTGGGACCTACTTTAACCCCTTTGAGGTAGGATCTGTCAAGTGGTCTAGTTACTGTAAAAATTAACACTGGATATTAAAGAAGTCGTGCCAAAAGCTTTTCAATAATACAAAGGATGTATATTCCAAATTGACAAGATCTACCTCTTTTGGGTCTGATTCCTGAGGATGGAAGCTTTGAAACCTTCATGATTGTGTTCAGAGGACCCCATGAGGACTTTTAGGCAGGTCCTAACCTTCCTGCTTAAAGATCTCGGCAGGAATACCGCTGGAACTTGGAACTTCGTTATTCCTCGTTGTTTGACTTTAGGGTCTCGAGGTCTGGGTTAAGGCCAAGTGTCATGGTTCAGCAGACTTTAAGCTTGATAGGATTTCACTTTCCATAATGCAAGGCTTATTAAAGTGGATTCCAAAGGAGCTGATGGGGGAACTTCTCTGCCTGGCATGAGGGTGGAATGACAATCCTTCCAAGCAGATGTATACACAGTCCTCAGTCAGGCTGTGAGTCCTTCAGAGTAGGGACCACCGATTATGCACCATAGTATCTTCAGCACCTAATGCGGGGTGGAAGATTGCCTGTAAAATCCTTTTTCTGGAACACATGCAAATTCATGATTGATCATAGCCAGTCGGGCCTTCTCTGCTTTTAGCAGACCATCACTGATTTTGTCTGTTTCATAGCTTAATTTACATGCCCTTCTCCTTGTCTGGGTCTTGAATTGTTATAAGACATTGATCGTACATTACTTGCTTTGCTATTATGCTTCCTTTTAAAAAATCTTCTGTTTCTGACCACAATAGCAATACACGCTCATTACGGAAATTTGAAAAATTCCAATGAAGAAAAAAACTCAAATAATTCTAAAATTTTTGTGTAACTTTCCATTTTTCCATGAATATGTATATATATTTTTACAAAAGAGGATCATTCTGTATATGTATTTACCTTTATTTTTTAGTGAACAATATAATGTACACATTTTTCTCCCATTCTTCTATGTTATTCATGACTGCATTGGGTTCAGTTGCACTTTCTTTTTTTTTTTAAAGATTTTATTCATTTTTTTCTCCCCAAAGCCCCAGTAGATAGCTGTATGTCATAGCTGCACATCCTTCCAGTCGCTGCATGTGGGACTCGGTCCCAGGATGGACGGAGAAGTGGTGCCTCGGTGCGCGTCCGGGATCCGAACCCGGGCCACCAGTATCGGAGCGCACGCACTTAACCACCAAGCCACGGGGCCGGCCCATCAGTTGCACTTTCAATGATGTTTCATTTTTTTTTTCTCTAACAAAATGTAATGAGCATACTTAGGGGTAAATCTTTGTGCAAATACATGAGTATTTTCTTGGGGTAAATTCTCAGAAGTAGAACTGCTGGATAATAAAATATGGATATTTTTAAGGCTGTTTGGGAACTATTGCTATCAAATTACTCTTTGCTGCCAATAGTAATTTCTTAATTCTCAGTCCTGATGCCAGACCTGGCAGCACTGTCTATCAGTGTCTAAAGTGCTCCTGGCTGCCCAGTGGGGCAGATGTTGCCAAGAGCTGACCTTTGTAGATGAGACTTCCTACTATAGTGGCCCTTTGCTCCTGGTCTTTAAGGATTTAGTGTTTCCCATTGCTTCTTGTTCACGTCTCTTTTAAAGTTGATGGTGAACGCAATCTCCAGTCTGAGATCATGGTTATTCAGGAAGGCAGTGCTGTGCTGTCTGTTGCTCGATTACTTAGCTTTCATTCTTGTGAATTTCCCAATGAACCGCCCGAAGGCATTCTTGTAGGTAAGGGCTTCCCTACTGGAGAGCAAGACCTGCTCTCTGGAGGCCAACTGTAGGGAGGGCTCTGCCATATGGAACTATTCTGACCGCAGGGGTGATTTTGCCTAGGTGGTGCCCCAGTTTCCAGGGATGGCCATGGGGATTTTCCTGGGAAGTGAGCTGAGGTGTTTCAGCAACGCGGCTTTTTAAAACTGTGGGCTGGCCATTCTTGGTGGCCTTTTCAGATGCCAGCAACAATTGGCCAGAGTAGGAGATGCTCGCTGGAACGTCCCTGGGCTGTCCATGCACAAGTCACAGCTGCTCTGGCCAATGGGAAATGAGAGCTAATTTGCTCCAAGGGCCCTAATTGGCTGATGGTGCAATTCTGTGCCTACTATTTCAAGGCTGTGCTTCTAGCCCCAGTTTGGCAGGCTTGCTCCAGACATCTGGCAACAATGATCAGAATGCCTCTTTCTTCAAGGAGGCTCACAATCGATTCATCTATGGACTCACAAGGAAGGGCTCATTTAGTAGAGCCAACATGTTTCAAAGAAAAGTATATTTTCATTAACTAGTCTCAAAGCAGTAATTATATGTTCAGAGAACACAGGAAAAATTTATTTCTAAATATTGGCAGTGAAAGGTTGAAGGCGGTGTGTGCATATGTGTGTGTGTGTGCATGTGTGTGTCCAACGTGTTGCATGTGTTTTAAATAAACCTAGCGTCTTCCCCTCTAAAAGGAAGCAGGAAATACAATTGTAGACTTTGAAATTTAATTTTTAGCAACAGGATGTGTTTCTAAATACTGCTAATATATCAAAAGGAAAATGTGTAGTTAAAGGCTTTAAAATTGCTATCAAAGCAATTGTGAAGCAAATGAGGTGCCTTTTTTTTTTTTTTTGAAAGGATGGTGGTGTCTGAACACTGAAAACCAAATTTCAACCAAGGATCAAAAGCAACAGTGGTGTCTATGCATGAGATGCAGCTGAACTTCGATGCTCCCTGATCTGATTCACAGTTTATAATCACAGTTATCACAGAACCATTAAAAGCCTATTAACTTGAATTCCCACAATTCCTTGAGGGCAAGGGCAGAGAGAGAGCAAAATAACTTTGAATGTAAATGCAACACAACGTTGGAAAGGAGAGAATCTCTTTTAATTATGCCAGTGAAGGAAGATGTCTTATGGATGCATCTACCCTAGCAGATGGCTGATGAAAGAATACAACAGGAAGTCTTAGGACGCTGGGGACGTTATAAAAATGATTTTCTCTGCAAAGAGTCTGGGAAAGTGTCCGCCCGTTTCAGACCTCCTTCTGGGAGGAGGCAGAGTAGATGACTTGTTAAAATGTGTTAACTGCTCGGTAGGTTGGCTGGACAAACACTGCTCAGTGTCCGATTGAATCCGCCTGAGAAAGATTCTCAGCCCCATTTGGTGGAAGCAAAAACCCGACAAATATTCAAGCCATTGTCATGAGAGAAATTTGATTTCATGTTTTTTCACCCTTCAGTGCCTTTGCTGACATTTCCCCTAACGATGCTGTTATGTGCCTGACAGTAAGACAGTGCAGTCAATACGCTGTCCTGAGACTTCAGATGAAATGGAGAGTTCTTCGCTCACCACAGAACAATTGGGGGCATCATACAGCAGTGGGCTGTGTGCGTACCAATGACGGAGTCTGTTCCCAAATCTCTCAGCCCACCGCGGTGAGGTACCCACCTTTGCATTGGGATGCTGCCCCTAAACGGTCCACACTCACATGCCCCCAGCGAGCTGGACTCAGTCCTCCCCTCGCCTTTGTAAAGGGATATTGGAATCACCTGATGAGGGGAAGTGCTTTCTCTCTGTCCTCTCCTGCACTGATTCTGAAAGAACTAATTCCAATCGATCCACCCTCACCTAAAATAAGGTCTTCCTGCACGAGTTACCTGCATTCACTGCCCAGTTTGCTCTCGTTCCCGCGATGGATAAAGCCAATGGCTTGGTCCAGAGGGAGTGGGTTATTGACGAAGTGCTTAACTAGGCTCACAGCCCTGATGTGGTCATTCTCCTACAGTCAAAACGACTGGACCGTGGCACGGAAGAACCGTGAATCTGGTTTATCTCATTTGCCTGAGCCACAGTTGAATCAATGGGGCAGCAATCTAAATTAAACATTAAGACAAGCACACTGCAGCACGTTTATGTAACTGTGCAGAGAAGCAGCATGTGTCTCAGGTCCTCCAGGGAAAACACTATCCACTTCTCCACTTCCACATCAGGCACACTGAAGGTTGGTGTGGTACAGTCTAGAAAGATTTTGAGCGCCTGAGGAAAAACCTTTTAGGTAAATACGATGCAAACTCTTTCAGCCTCCTACTTTGGCTTCCAAATCTTTGAAAGTCTAGAGGACAGTGATCACTGTCCGAGGATTAGACCGCAGTGCTTATCTGCAGGTGCAAGATCAAATGTGCCCACGGGGACCCTGAATCCACTGTCCTTTCCTAGGAGGACTGAGGAAGTACTGAACACCGACATGGCCAAGGTGGATCTCACATGCCTCCTGATTCTCTACGGCTGCACTTCTCTCACTTTGATGTGCACATGAATCACCCAGGAGTCTTGTTCAAGTGCAGGTTCTGATTCAGTAGGTCTGGGAAGCCCTGAGACTCTGCATTAATAATAAACTGCCAAGTGATGCCCGGGCTGCTGGTCCAAGGACCACATTTGCAACAGTGAGGCCCTGGTGGGAGAGTTCTCTACCTTACTGTCGACTCAAACATTAGAGGGAGGTAGGGAAAAGAAGACAGCTGATGTTTTGGTGACAAGATAAGTTGGAAGCAAGAGGGGGGAGCAGAAGACCACAAGGAATGATCCAGTTGTCCCTTAAGTGAAGGGATGTATCTAGACTGGCTTCAATGCCACATCTGTCTGGTTCCTCCATCAGGGCATCACTGACTGAGCTAATGAGTAGGCGACTCGTGCAGAAGGCAACATTGCAAGACTCGATGCTGTGTATATTTTCTACTTGCCTTTTCAAGGCACGCTCTGTGGGCGGAAATGCCCTGGAATGTGAAGAAGGATCAAGAGCGAGAAAGGACAAATTGATGGTCATCCACGCGATTAACTGAGTTGATGAACCTTGGATCCCTGTAGAGCTGGAGAAAGTGGGGCCTAAAGCCAGAACTCAGCCCAAGTCTGTCTTTTATGACTTTGTCTTCTTATTATCTTTGTAACAAGGCTCTTTTATTAGCTCACAATTTCCTGCCAAGTTGATGAAATCTCCATTATGTTTTATGGTACAAAATAAGAGGATAAAGGAGATTTTAAAAGGCCTACACATCTCTTCTTCGTTCAGGAAAACTGCCTCCTCTGCTTCTCTCCCCGTGTGGGGTAGAGATGAACTTTCCGTCAAGTTCCAAGACCTGTTCATTTTCTCTTCAGCTGAAAAATATATATTTATTTTGCTGTTTTGCTTTACGATTCTGAAGCTGGCTTTTCCCATCTGAGTGCTCTCCATTTGGAACCACACTTGCAATTACCACTGTCTTTTATTCTATGTTTTTGGAGGACTACCCCGTTCAAACTTCGAGAGGACAAAGCAGCTGTCTTTCCAAGGGGCGAAAACAGTGGCATCAAGTCTCCAAGTAAACCTCAACCAACATGGAAACACAGAAGTGGAAACAGGAACAAAATCCCGACAAGCAGAGAGACGGGCATCAAACTAAATATTTCTGCCTGTCTTTTTCAGAATTTGGAGAAAGAATAAACTTGACATGCCTGCTGCATTTTAGGATGCACCTTATTTCTAAGTGGCTTTTCTTAAAAAAACCAAAGCTCTCACCTGGCTTTTTTGCGTTGTTGCCTCCTGCTGACATTGGCCAGCTGGTCAAGGTCACAGAGGGCAAGGTGTCTGTCCACTGCTCTCCGATTGCCTTGAGGCCCTGAGTGGCCAGCCTTCCACTCCTCCCTCCAACCAGTGCCGTCCTCTAGGCATAAAAGTCATCTTGGTCTCCTTCTAGTTTTCTGAGTGAGCCAAGCTCCTCCCAACATCAGCGCCTCCAACAGCATGTCCATCTGCCTGGAATGCTCTCCCCTCTTCCTTGGCTCCTGCTGTCATTCTTCACTTCATGCCTTCATCACCTTCCTGGTCACCTTTCAGATTCCTTCAGGTCCCTCTGTCATATGCTCTGAGGCACGCTCTCACAATTATGACCTGTCTCTCTCACAATTATGACCAATTATTTGTGTGGTACTGTCTGTCTCCCCACAAGAGAGTCAGCTTCATGAGAACAGCACGATATTTACTGTGTCCTTCACTGTGTCCAGTATAATTTGCTAGATTGCAGCCCTCCTTTGAGTGACCAATTCTCCAAATTATCAATTAACCAAAAGCTTCTCTAGAAACGATTTGAAAAGTTCATAGCAACTCATGTGTCAGCAAGGTTATCAAAAATTCAGTCATTTCAATGACAGTGTCTCTCATAATTTGAATTTGGGGTGTCGTGCGTGTTGACAGTGTCAAGTGTTTTTATAAATGTTACTGTGAGTTTCTACCTTTCAACTGAATAAAATTCCAAGTTGTCAAGTTATCCTCTTTGTCTTTCAATTAGTCTTGCTTTTCTAGGTCCAGGAATTGTTTTCTTGAGTGGAAGGGAGAGAGAGGCAATTAATTTTCCAGAGAGTTTGCAACAGAGGGTAAAACAAAAAAATGTGCCTCACTTTACAGATGCCCGAGTACTTTTCAAGATGGCATGCAAAGGTGTTGTGCATCCATTACAATTGCCATTAGTACCAGATGAATCGTTAACGATAAAAAAGTGCAATTCAGTCACCTCGATTCGGTTGCTGTTTGCAGAAAGAATCCAGATAGTTTACCTTGCAGGGTGAAATGAAAATGTGTTTTATAGTTCAGATGCCTGGGAATTTCTCAGCTGCTCCACATTTTACATGCAGATGGATCGGCTTTCCCCACATGCAAGTTAAGTTGTCCAGGATTTGTGGACATGAATGTGGAGGTGAAACTTTCATTTGCTGGAATGACAAACTGAAGCATCCCTGTGTGCGCAGGGTCTGAGTGTTTGTGGGGGCATCACAGATGGGTGTGGGCATGGGCAGACACACGGTGAAAACATTCCTGCATAGTACCCAAAATTCCACCACCTTCCCTCCTGCAAAAGACAGCAAATCATTAATTAAACAAGGAATGGCATATGGCACTGAAAATGCATGGAAGAGACAGACACATCTACCTTTCATGAAATCCTTAACACTTCGAATGTATAAGATCTAAAAGTCAAAGTGCACGACAACTGTCATGTCAAAACGTGTATTGGGTGAAACAATTTACTATAAACATTGTAGATAGTTCACTGAAAGTAATTTTTAGTTAATCAGTAATTTGGGGGACTGGTCATTGGATGTATTGGTAAAGTCATGATTTACTGTTTATAAAGACTGATTTTGGTGATTGCCTTAGCGCTTTTTGAAAACAGTGCTGACAATGCTGTCATGTGTCGCTTAATGGCGGGGACACATTCTGAGAAATGCATCATTAGGTGATTTCCTCGTTGTGAGAACATCATAGAGTGTACTGACACAAACCTAGATGGTATAGCCTACTACACACCTGGGCTATATGGTACTAATCCTCTGGGACTGCTCTTATATACGTGGTCCATCATTGACCAAAACGTCGTTATGTGGCGATTGACTGTAGTGGATATTCAGTAAATATTTGTTGAACGAGTGAATAAACACTGCCATGTGCTCATTATTGCCTTCACAGACACTCCCTACCAGGCTGTTTGGATGCCGCGTTCCGAGCGGCCCAGCACGTGGAAAGGCACAGGCGGGCTGGCGCCTGACCCTCGGGTGCTCTCAGCCCAGTGATTTGAGTGCCCCGGGTGCTACAGGACTGGTTTTCAGAATGGTGGGTCGCAAAGTTCAGCCCAGAAATCCAAACCTCTGAAAATAATAACATCAACAGTGAACAGCCCTACCCCAATCTGTGGCTGGGAAATCCTAGCTGAAGAAAAATTGAATTTCATTTTTCCTGGCTGAGTTTTCTTTATTCGGTTTTAATTTTCTTGGACAAATTTGTTAGAATTTTAAACAATCATTCAAATGGGGAAAACTGGAACACATCTTAACCAGTGATCACATACCTCATTTAACAGAGCACAAGACGAAGTACAGAGGAGATGCAAAATATATTTAAAAATGAGATTTCAGTTCTACAGGATTTTCTGCTCCATTGGTGGATACAAAGTGAGTGCACACGAAATACCGTGTTGAAAATGGCACTGTTTTTAGGGTTTTAAACTCCAAGTCTTTGGCTCCCCCCTCATTGCTTCACTCTCAGTTTCCGGATGTGGGAGAAGCCGCCTTCCGCACTAGTCCATCCCTTCATTTGTGTAGCGCTGCTTGGCTCCGCTTCTCCTGGCGAGGGCTGCCGGGGGAGCACGTGATGTCGATCATCTGACCCCTAGCTACCAGAGGTCACCGTAGAGAGGGATTGTGGCTAAGAGGTAGGCATTTAGGCCCCGTTTTAAGCAAATTAAAGAAAGGGAATTAAAAGCAATCCTCCTAAAGTCACCACCCAATAATCTAGCAGGGTCAGGGAAGTGCAGCAGAAGGAACCCTGTTTGATGCTGGCATTGAACTTGGCCTCAAGATGTCTGGGTTCTAGTTTGGGCTCTGCCACATACTAGCTGTGTGACTGAGGGCAAGTCCCTTCACTTCTCAGAGATTCAGTTTCCTCATCTGTAAATGGAGATAATTACCAAGACCTGCCTCAGTTTCAGTCTGTGTCCCAGCAGGAACCTGATGATCCACTTCAAGACAGAGGAGAGTTTAATGAAGGGTCTCCTCTCAGAGATGTGGGCAGGGTTACGGGACCTGACAAGGGACCAGCAAGAGTGGGAAGCCTTGCCCACCCCTAGGACAAAGGCGCAGGGCAAGGGAGCTGTTAACAGTAAGAGCTGTGGCTGTGGGAAAGGGGTCCTGACCTGAGCGGGGATGTAGGTGGAGGAACACAGCTCCTTCCAAAGTGTAGGCTAGGAGAGAGGGAGCCAGGGGATCAGTCCTTCCACCCAGTGGGCTACAGGGGCCGATGTGTACATTTCTTCCTAACTCCACGTTCACTGATGTTAGTTGCTTAAAAACCATGGTAACAGTATTTACACCATGGAAATGGACAAACACCACTACAAATCAGACTGTTTGTTCCCTAGAGAGCTGGTTGTTACTCATTTACTAGCACACCACTGCCTTGACCTAGCTCCTTTTGTCCTTCCAATTCCCACTGGTTCTTTCTATTAGATGAACCCAACCAGCGCCAAAGGGTGAGGGAACAGGTGATGCAGTCTTGGTATGCCGGGGTCCAAGGCACAGAACAGGATGGGGATGGTGGAGAAAGAATCAGAGTTGGGGGGGCCGGCCCAGTGGCGCAAGCAGTTAAGTGTGCGCGCTCTGCTGCAGCAGCCCTGGGTTCGCCGGTTGGGATCCCGGGGGCGCTCTGATGCACCGCTTGTTAAGCCATGCTGTGGCAGCGCCCCATATAAAGTAGAGGAGGATGGGCATGGATGTTAGCCCAGGGCCAGTCTTCCTCGGCAAAGAAGAGGAAGATTGGCATTGGATGTTAGCTCAGGGCTGGTCCTCCTCACACACACAAAAAAGAATCAAAGTGGGGAGTAGATACAAAAGGAAAATAACCAGCACAGCTCTTAGGGTTGTTGTGAAAGTCATATAAAACGATGAATATAAAATTACTTACTAAACAGTGAAATGATTTCCATATGTGTCCTTCCTGACTTTTACAAAAGTACTTTACGGTTTACAAAGTACTTTTACAGGGTCTACCTCCTTTGCCACCACAATGCTGAGAAGTAGTCAGCACATCTTCTGCTTATCCTTGCCAGAATCAGGAAAATCCAAAGTAAAGATAAGAGAGCATTTTACACCCGTCAGTGTGGCAGAGCCTTTTGGTTTTCCTTGATGTTTGTCCTGTCTCTTTTATGGTGATAGAACCTTCAGCTGGACAATGACCCCACCAGGACAAAGCCTATTTTGCAGCCTCCCTTACATCGAGGGGTGACCATGAGACCAAGTTCTGGCTCACAAGATGAAGTGTCGTTTAGCAGCTGCAAGGACCCTTCCTTAGACGGAAGCAGCTGAGCCAACGGTGTCCTGAACCAAGGGGCTGGGGTTGGTCCAACATCATGCACCGGGACATGCCCTTTCTCCTCTCCTTCCCTTCCTCCACCCTGCTGCTGCCTGGAACACAGTCGCCCCTGGGCTGGCGGAGTGGTGAGAGGTGGGAGGGAGCGTCATCTTGAGGGGTGGTCAGCAGGTAGCAGAAACCCAGGCAGGATTCACTTTTCTCACATAGCTGGGCTGCCTGTTTAGAGCTCCTCAACCCCAAAAGAGGCTGCCCACCATCTTTTCCTCCTCTGCCCTTACCGTGTGACTTTTGGCCTCATGGTTGCAAGAGGACTGCTCCACCTCAGGCATTGCGTCTAGGAGCCCACCTCTCTGGGCCATCAATGCTGGTGGGAGGAGAGGTGCCATATCACTAACACGGTGACTCTTGTTACAACACCCAGGTCAATGATTAGGGGATGAAGAGGTTGGGGACACAATTTCCTGGTAAAAGAGAGAGTGGGACAGATTCTTCTGTAGATGTTTACTCTTATTCTCACATGGAATAGACAAGAGAATTGTCAAGACACAGCATTTAAAAGAACGAGAAAGAAAGAAAGAGAAGCAGGAATCACACTACTGAGTAGAAGTTAGGCAGGACTTGAGTGTCCAGGCTGGAGAGAAAGGCCAGCTTTCTCCACAGCCTGGGCGAGACCAGGTGGCCCCTGGGAAGGCTCGAGAGCTCTGGAGCTGTCCCACGACCCGGTGCCCCGTCCATTGGCTACACGACCTTTGTTTCCTCATTTGTAAATGCTGAAGGGTGTCGGGGAGAAGAAATAAAATAAAAACATGTGTAAGGGTTAGTTTAGCACAGCACCTGGCATTCAAAAATTATTCACAAATGTTGCTCCCTTGTGGCCTCGACGGTATGCAGGTAGGTGAGTGCTCCATGAGTGAGTCCCTCTGGTTGGATCTGAGCTGGGAGACAGAGGCAGCTGTGGAAGGAACAGGGAAGGAGGCTTGGGTCCTGGGCGAGGCAATGCCACTGATGAGGACAAGGTCATCCTCAGCCCAGATTTAATTTACTTCTCTGAAAACTAAGAGGTTGGGACAGATGGTTACCATGGGGACATCTAACTCAAATATCATCAGTTCGAGGATTTAGAGGGTACAAAAAGTCTGCCATTATCTCTAGACTGTCTCGTCCTCACCTGTCTGACCTGTTTGTGGGGCTTCCTCAGCTGGGACCTGGTGGCTCTCTGCCTCATGCACTGGGGAGCCACAGCTGCAAGGCAGCAGCGTAGGAGCCCTCAGGGGGCTGAAAGACCCGCACCCCTACCCATTGTGATGGGGGCTCTGATTCCATGACAACCATGGCACTCCCAGAGCCCCCTCCTGGTTGAGGCTGAGAATTAAAGATCAGGAAGAAGGAGGAGGAGTGGCTTCCTGGATGCGTAGAGCTTAGGAGGCAATGGAGAGGTAAAGGAGCCAGCCTCAGCCACCTTCAGCTTCCTGCAGTAAATGGCCAAAGGGAGACGCTTCAACCCGCCTTTAGACAAGGATGGAAGATGGGTAAGTAAGATGGTGCCCTCTCTTACATTTCTCAGGCCACAGGGGTGTGGTCGGGGGCACAGAGTGAGTTCAGATCCTGCTGCCACTACATACTGTAGCATGACTTTTGACAAATCACTTGGTCTGTGAAATGGGACTCTCGTGGCATTCTTGGGATAATTAAGTGAAATGACGTGTGTGTGACACTGGCACCTTGTGAGCATCCACCAGGCAGTATTGCTGTGTGCTCTACTTTTTCTTTTTTCTGTAACATCTGTCTGCTAACATCCTGTATAACTTGGGATATTATGTGTGTGGTTTGTCTGCCCCTACTAGATTACAAACTCCACGGGAGCTGGGATCCTTGTCTTTTTTGTTCACTGCATGTATCCCGAGTGCATAGGAGAGGATCTGGCACACAGGAGGTGCTCAATAAAAATTTGTTGAAGGAATTCATATTATACTAGAAACCTCTAAACACATTCCTGTTGGCTCACAATCTGATCCCCTTAGTCTCACCACACTATGAAATAGAAGAGTCAGGGAATGCGTCATTTAGCCATCTTGATCATTAGAAAACTTTCCCCTTTCGGCTTCACACTCTTCCTCAGACCCCTCTCTCATGGTATCGCTTACAAAGCCTTGTGGGATTACCACTACCCTGGCATCTTTAAGAAACATTTGCTTCCCACCTAAGTGTGAGGTCCCAGTCCTGCCACAGCCAGGCACCACTATTGTTTGTTCTCTAACGTGTATATTTCATGCGTTGACAGGTCTTTTCGATTTCTGCTTTCTACAGTTCATTCCAAAAGGAATGTAAGGGGGATCGCAGCAGTAGCCTGTTGCCTGCACCCTCCCTGACACTCACAATGAGAGACAGAGTCAGAGAAAGCCGTGGCGCTAACCTCTTTTAGGGCACTAATACATAGAAAGTTAAAAAATTTTTGTTTGTTTAAAGGAAAAATGGAAAACACCTTGGGTCTGAAGGTTTTAAAAAACTGACTGTACCCACCTGGGCATAACTCTGTCTAAGTAGCTTAGTCTTTCTAAATCTCAGTTTCTTTATCTGTTAAATGGGAGCATAATGTGGCCAGGTTAGAGGGTATTATGGGGACTCATGAGATAATTCATACAAAAATGCTGAGTATAATGCATGGGAACATAGTAACCACTCAATACTTGCTAACTATCATATATACATAATAGGCTTTTTTCGTACACCCTGCTTTTTTCCACAAAGACTTGAAGTAATGTGTGGAAAATATTCACAATAAAATAGTAAAGTATAAATAAAATAAAAATTCAGAACCAGTTTAAATATACTTTAGAATAAGAGGTTCAGACTGGGAACATATATAACATAGATGTACAGGCCATATGGTCTATGTAGTAGCTATTTGGGCATCAAATTTGGCTCTGAGTTCCCTGGCAGCCAAAGTAAAATGGGAAATAGTGTGAACTACATAATGTTGATCCGCCATGAAGAGAAAAACATAAGTTTCTCAGACTAAGTAGCTTCACCTCTTCTATCACCTACAATATCAGTTAGAATTGTGTTTGACTGAATATTATAAAAATCTGACTACAGTGTCTTAACCAGACAGAGGTCTATGTTTCTCAAGTAACAATAAATCCAAAAGTAGGGAGTTCAAGGCTGGCACCAATGCTCTAGGGAGTCATCGGAGGCCCAGGTTCTTTTCAGCCTTGTGTTCTGACATCCTTAACGCAGGGCTGTTCAACGCACGCAGGAAAATGAGGGGAAGGTCGAAGGACAAAAAGACAGAAGGCCCCTGTCAGCTAAGTCTCCCCCTTATTATGGAGAAACAATAACTTTCCCAGGAGCCCCGCCCCACCTACTTCTGCCTTCATCTCATCGGGTCACATGTCAATTTAGTTGCAAGGGAGTTTGGGCAAGTATTTTTTAACCAGCCACATTGTCACCCCAAACAAAGTCAGGGTTCTGTTATGAGGGAGGAAGTGAGAATGAACATTGCATCTCTCATTGCAACCCCAGGGATATGCCCGGGGCCCGGGTTTGGCTGGAGGGACACCAACTCCCAAAGTCTGATGTGAATCTTTGATGTGCCAGCACCTAAGAGCACAAAAAGAATAGTGCTGATCATGAAGTTTCACAAAGTAACTTGTTGGTGAGTAGGGAAAATGAAAGAAATGGTTGGCTCCGAGTCAGCAGTGGCCCATTTGGGAGGACAGTAATGGCCACATTAGAGGTGACAGTCATTTCGCAGTTGACCTTGCTGGTTGTAATCTGGCTGTTGCCGGGTAGGAAAGGCTTTTTCCACACACTTTCACCTTGCCGTTTAATATTTCAGTCATTGAGTGATTGAATGGAGCAAAAATTTCCCCGCCAACGAGTTAAAAAGCTATATTTCACGGTTACAATGTCTAACAGAAGGGTTTATTTCACAGCTATCTTATTTTACCCATTAAATATATATTTTGAAAGAGTGAAATTAAAATGCTAGAGCCATTTTTTTAGTGATTTAGTGATTTAGTCCATAGACTAGCAGAATACAAATGAAGTCAAGTCAGTTGTCACTTAGCTGGTGAGAGGGATCATCTGTGATGTTAGGACAACTCCCCACCCCAGCCTGATTTTCCATAGCTTCCTGGGCAGGAGTGTTGATGCCGTCAGATGGGAAGAAGAGAGAAGGGAAAGGTTGTGAGTCTGGAGGCTCTTTGTATTAGCCATATTTACTTTAAAAAATAATTGTTTAAAAAGGGTCTAAAAATATACAGAATGAATTAGAAATATATTGGTTGACTTTGAAAAATGTCTTGGGTATATTGTTAAGTGGGAAAGCAAGGTACAAAACAGTATGTCTCCTCTGGTCCAATTTTGTAAAGCAGTGTAAGTTCCCTCTGCAGGTACAGAGGTTTGTGTGTCTGATCATATGAACACTCAGTTGTTAATGTTGTTACCTGGGGCGGCAGTGGGGGTGACAAGAAGGGGAAGGAGAAAATAACCCAAAGTTACTGTTAAATAAAAAGGTATTTATAATTTTTAGAAATCACATTTATAATATGATCCTATGTATGCAAAATTATCCACCTATATTGGTGTACATTGGCATAAGAGTGTATGAAAAAGACGGTCACCAAACAGTTAAGGGGAAGGGGCGATAGGATTTCAGGGGAATTTTACTTCCTTCCTATGTTTTTCTTTACTGTTTGAATTTTTTAAAACCACAAATATGTATTACAACTCTAGTCAGAAGCAAAATACAATTATATTTTGCTGTGGTCAAAAAGACAATGTAATGGAAGCACTTAGTTAAGAAACACTTAGAGGGGGCCTGGCCCAGTAGCTCCACTTTGGTGGCCCGGGGTTCACAGGTTCGGATCCTCGGCAGGGACCAAGGCACTGCTTGTCAGGCCGTGCTGTGGCGGCATCTCATATAAAGTAGAGGGAGATGGTCATGGCTGTTAGCCCAGGGCCAATCTTCCTCACACACACACACACAAAAAAAACCACTTAGAGAGTGGACAATGATCATGAAAAGAGTCTTCCTCCTTCTCTGCTTCCCTTCTCCCGGGAAGAACGTTCAGTTCCCACCCATCCTGCTGAGGGCCTATGCACTGGTGAGTGTTGGTTTGTGTGGCTGTTTCACTGCCTTTGATCCCCGTTCCCACTCTCCTCACCCCACAGGCAGTCATTCGAACGTGTTTAATGGGAGTTCTTCTATTTCCATGTGTTCTTGTAAATTATGTATTGTGGCTTTGTGTGCATGGATTATTTATTTACATAAATGGTGTTGGGTTATAGATCTCATTCTGTTTCTTTTTTCCACTCAGCGCCGTGTTTAAAGATCTCTCCACTGCTATGTCATCTAGCCCATTGCTTCTTACTCCTGCCATGAACGCCCCACCAAGTTTACAACATACATGATATAATCTCCCCACTTTTTGACATAACCAGTAACATACTAAATACACTCTCGTGCAGACATTAAACATAAGCCTGGATATACAGTTATGTCGTGACTTGAGACGGAATGAGAGAGAATAGCAGTGTCGGCCAATATCATCATAATCCTAAAGAGGAAGGAGGACTGAGGCGATGGCAATGGGCTTGGAGACAAGGGAGGGGACAGCTGTGAGCAAAAAGAGAACCAGCTAACTTATTGAGCACTCTCTGAGTGCATGCGTTTTCTGTTTAATTACATCTACCCTATCAAGTAGGTATTATTATTCCCATTTTACAGATAAAGAAACTGGGGCTTGGAAAAGTTAAGTCTCTTGCATAAGGCTCACCTTGTAGGAGACAGAGCTGGGATTGGACTCAGGATCTTTGAATCTACAGTTGGTGACCCAACCTTCGAATTATGCTTGCTCTCTTTGTGGGAATTTTCACCAAGAGTTGGGGTTTTATCTTTTGTTTGTATTTTAGTTTCTATTCACATTTCTCTCCTAGTGATCCCTATTTCAAAGCCCACTTCGTTGGGGTGACTTTTAAGCGGTGCTATTTAAATAAAATTGGGGTGAGTTACAGTGGCCATCAAGTGCTGCTCTCATCTCCCTTCAGGAATGGACTCCTTTCCCCAGCTGCTGAGAATGTGGCCTTCAGTGGTCCACCCCTAGGGATTTCTTGGCCAAAGGAAGCTGCCTCCTCAAGGTCACCCCCTCTTCGTGGGGCAGCCCACACCCAGTGACTGATCAATGATGGTGCACAAAGGCCCAGTCCCCTTGCCCCAACTGAGGACAACTCTGAGAGGCCATCCCAGTCCAGAGCTCCCTGGGGGGTCATTTGAGGCCTTCGTTGGGACCACCTCCTCTGCCCACTCCTGTTTCCTTCCTTCACTTTCAAAGGGAAATGCCAAGCCCCTACCCCCCACCTCCCCTCCCACCCTCTACCATCCTACATTCTCAGTGGAGAGTCAACTGGGACCCTTCTCTCCTCACCTTCCCCGCCCATGTCTTAGGGTTCACTTCAGACCCTCGGGAGGTTGGCTCACCCCTGTGAACGTGGGCTAGATCCTTGGCTCCAAGTATGGGGGGCACCCTGACCAGAAGGAAGATCTCCAATAACACATTTCTGTCTTCTCGGAGTACATCAACTCACTCTCGCAGGGCCACACCCTCCTTACCAGGCTGCAGAAAACTTTCCAGGCCGCAGTGCAGCAGGGGTGGCCCCTGTAACTTGAGACGACCGGCAGTGATGGCTTTGGGCCATTACAATATTTTTTGTCTTGGAAAGAATACTTGAAAATTACAAAAATTATGCCATTTCCATCTCATGCCAGAAGCACCCAAATTGCGTTTTAATCACTTTACAGAGGAAGCCCTGATACTTGGCGTGGAGACTCAGATGTGTCTGGTTTTAATCAAGGCGTGTGCTGTTTTCCAGTTCCCTCACATCGGACTGACGCAAAAGACACCAGAATCCATCACAAGTGCTATGTTAAAAAAGCCCCAAGGTCCACGTTTGTCTTGGCAAGCGGACGGGAAGCTACCGCCAATCTACAAAGTCCGGGAGAAGGTGAGTCCAGAGTGCTGGCCATGGCCACATGCTCCCGTGGTTCTCCAAGGGGGCTGTACCACGGGCGTTTTTGGCCAGACAATTCTTCCTTGGAAGGAACTGCTCATTTACCATCCC
This sequence comes from Diceros bicornis minor, assembly GCF_020826845.1. Classification (NCBI taxonomy): domain Eukaryota; kingdom Metazoa; phylum Chordata; class Mammalia; order Perissodactyla; family Rhinocerotidae; genus Diceros; species Diceros bicornis. Next base: position 88,272,087 of record NC_080745.1, on the reverse strand, counting down.
TGGATCCTTAAATGCTGGCAGTATCCCCACCTCACACCCTGGTCACTGTGACATCCCAAATACTCTCTAAAAGGAACTGCCTCCTGGTCCAGACAATCAAGTTAGATGTCTATGGATGAGCAGCAACACCTTTGGTTACAGCTCACCATTCATTAACACCCACGTTCTGCCTCCCCAGGCAATTCATGAGCAACTTCAGGGGCGTGAAGTGGCCTGAAAGAGAGGCAGGCGTTGACTTCACTTGGCTGACTCACACTGCCACCCTGGGCCAGGGCTCTGGTCTTCTAGGATCCTTATTGGTCAGATGAAGAAGTTGGCCTAGATGGCCTCCAAAGTCCTTTGCTGCTGTCAATTCCATGAACTTATAAACTTTTCCTTCTTTCTTTCCAAAGAAGATGTTTTGAAAGGGAATTTTTGTGATTTTCAACAAGTTGGCAATAGGTTGTGTTTGAAAGCCTTGAGTTGATGAGCATACCTATGGCCTCACTGTCTGTGCTGTTTGCTCCTCTCTGGTGACGAGTTTAATTCTTACTTGGAGGTCACTTTGCCTCTTTCGTCTTCCTTCCACGCCACTGTATGTGGGTTCTGAAAGCATACTGGGTTCTGATGTATGTCTTTTCATCTTTCCCCTCGATCTTTTCCAGCAAGCAGTAAATAACAACTTCCCCTTCTCTGTACACGACAATCGGCACAGCTTTCAGAACTCTGGGTACTACCTCGACTCCGTGAGTATTTCTCTCCAAATTGCTAACAAAACGGGGAGCAACATCAGGGCTCTTGATTTTCTGAGGCGCGTTAAAGATTGAAGACTTTGCTCAAAATTGGAACAAGGCCAAAATTAAAGCCTCGTAACAGGTTAAAAAAATGCACGCAGCTCTCAAGGTTCCAGGCCGCTTTCCCAGTCTGCTCCAGCCTTCCAACTCTGATTTGTGCTCTCTGTACTTCTCCCAGCGCATTCCCTGTAAACGGTCTCATTTGTGAGCCTCCTTGTGAAGATCTGCCATAGCAGGGAGGGATTGCCCATGTGTGTCTCTGGATGGCACAGCCAGGGCCCACAAGGAGGAGTCAAGGGAGCGGGAGCTTACATAACATAAAGAAGGACTTCCTGCTACCTGCAGTTGTCTTCCCTCTAGAGGTGGTGAGCTCCCCATCATTAGGGAAAATAAAGTCTGATAGCACTTGTTAGTGGTGGTTAACACAGCACTGTGCAGTGGAAATATATCTCGAGCCATATATGTGATTTTAAATTTTCTAGTAGCCACATGAAGTAAAAAGAAACAGGTGAGATTAATTTTAATAATATATTTTATATAACCCAATAATTCCCTAAGTTATCAATTCAACATGTAATCGGTATAAAAATTATTAACGAGATATTTTACATTCCCCAAACTAAGTCTTTAAAATTCAGTTTATATTTTACACTATGGTACCTCTCAATTGGGAAGATCCGCATTTCAAGGCACGTGCGGCTGGGGGCTATCAAACTGGACAGGGCAGGGCTAACATATCTTAGGTAAAAAGTTGTATCAGGTGATCTCTGAGAATCCTTATCGAACGTGAAAGTCCGTGATGGGTGATGGTGATGATGATGATGTTAATAATACCCACCATTTATTGAGCATTTGCCATATGCTAGCATATTAGCTCATTTAATCCTCACAACAATTAATTACAATTGTTGAAATTACAACAATTAAACCTACTGGTTAATTACTCTTATTATCCTCAGTTTAAGAGACAAGGCACCGGAGAACCAGTGAAGTTAAACAGCTTGCCCGAAGTTACTCTTTCCTCTAGGCTATAATATCTCTGCTAAATTGAAGTGGTTTAACCTAAAAAATCTGGTTTGCCCCTGGCAAAGTGTTAAATAAAGAAGCAGAATATCCACTCCGACTGCCTCTCTGACAGAAATGTTTAATATGGTTTTCTAAATTACCTAAATAATATAGGTCCTTTAAAAATTTCAAATAATACAGAATTACATAAAATGAAAAAAAATAAAATTGGCACTCTTATTTTCCCTTCTTAGAATCTCACTTTGATGATTCACTAATAATGTTTTGGTAGGTAAAATTTGAGAATTTTTGCAATTCACATGCAAACATACACACATAATTGTACATCCTGTCAATGATATAAACAGGATTGTACCACATATATTTTACCAGAGCTATGCCGGTCTCATAGAAAGTTTCTCTATGGAAGCTTTCCAACTTTCTCTATATTCTGGAATAGTTTACATAACATGTGGATTTTCAGTTTAATGAAGTTAGATAGAATTTGCCCATAAGATTATTTGGGTTTGATATCTTTTTTAGAGTCTTTTTTTACTACCTTTTCAATTTCCCCCTTGATTATTAATCTGTGCAAACTTTCTATCTCTTCTTGAGTAGATTTTGCTGACAATGTGTTTGCCTAAAATTTATCTAGTTCATTTCAAATTTATTGGTATAGTATCTCTTAAAATACTCTTATTTGCTGTTCTTTTTAACCTTTTTCAGTTGCATGTTTAGTTCAAATACTTGCAACTGTTTTTGTTAATAAATTCATTCAAACTACAAATATGCCTCAGATTATTGCTTTTGGCTATGTCCCAACGGTTTTTCTAACTAGGGTCTCATTATTTGCTTCCAAATAGTTTATGATTTAATTTTTAATTTTTCTTTTAACTAAAAATAATTTAGAAGAATGTTTTGAATTTTCTATATAGTTAGAATTTTTTAAGATCATCCTTTTGTTGCTAATATCTAGTTTTATGGGTTATAGTAAATTTTATAGAATATGTTCTGTGATTTCTACTTTTTGTATTGTAAGTATTATCTTTGTTACCTTGTACCTGATTAATTTTAACAAGTGTTTCATGGGTGTTTAAAAAGAATATATATTCCCCATCCGTTGGTTTCCAAGTTCTTTATACTTATTAATTCAGGACTGTTAATTATGTTATTCAAATTCTTCATACCTTTTTCTTAATTTTTGTCTTGACTTGTCATTTTTTCCTTCTAAGATTATTCTTGAGTTTCTAAATTTTTTGCCTTACGTAGTTTAATACCATATCTTTCTGCATAAAAATTCATGAATATTTTATTTCTTGGTGGCTTTTGTTATTTATCAATATTAAGTATCCCTCCTTATATGCTTTGATGCTCCTAGCCATGAATTCTACATTGTGATATTAGTTTTGCCACTATTGCTTTCTTTTTGCTAACATTTGTTCCTTATGTCATGGTCCATTCCTTTTTGTTTATACTTTTTAGTCATTTTCTTTTGGGTTTATTTTTTTTTTTTACTGTAAATAGAATAGAACATGGTGTTTAAAAAAAAATCCAAGGGTCATTGTTTCTTTTCTTTTTTTTGTGAGGAAGACCAGCCCTGAGATAACATCCAATGCCAATCCTCCTCTTTTTGCTGAGGAAGATTGGCCCTGGGCTAACATCAGTGCCCATCTTCCTCTACTTTATATATGGGACACTGCCACAGCATAGCTTGACAAGCAGTACGTCGGTGCGTGCCTGGAATCCGAAACTTCGATCCCCGGGCCACCGAAGTGGAGCGAGTGAACTTAATCTCTGTGCCACCGGGCCGGCCCCGAGTCATTGTTTCTTTATATGAGAATTTAACCCATTCATGTTATTATGATAAATTATGTTTTGGGTTTATTTCTGCTATCTTATTTTATCTTTCCTATTTATTATGTTTCCCTGTTGTTTGTTTTTTTTCTCCCTCTATTATCTTTGCCAGATTGAATTTATTTGCTCATTCTGACTTCTATTGATCTCCTACTAGTGGTTACCCTTAAGTATGAACGTTTAAGAACTATATTAACATGATATTACTCCATGTGTGTAAAAATTAATATCTATAGCTTTTCCCCAAGAATAAGGCTGGTCCTTCAGGGTGCTCCAGCTCCCCCACTTCCTTTTCCAGGGGGTCTGGTGGCAGTGGTCAGGCTGTGCTCTCCCAGCTCATGGAGGCACCTTTCTCACTGGATAAGGTTCAGTGGCGCCTCCTGAAGTTCAAAGCAGTGGCCCTGACTTCCCTAGTCAGGTTGAAATCTTGGAATTGCAGTTCCAGATTGGTTCTTTCTCTCTCTCTCAACCTTCTTTCCTCTCTCCTTCCTTCCTTTCTTTCTTTTTGTGGATTCTTAAAGTTTCAATATATTTCATAGTCACGTGATCAGCAAGCATTGAGACTGAGTTACAAGCTTTACTTGTTACTTCCCTTGTAGCTCTTTCCCCTATTTGTTTTGTCCATTCGTTATATTTGTTTTTTGGTTTTTTCCTGACGTATCTGAAAGTAATGTGGGCAGAGTGAGCAGCATCTTCCATTTGTCCCTCCAGAGCTGCTCTCCTCTTTTTCTCTCTGCTCTGGCCCTGGGGGCTGATCTGTGTGGACTGTATTCCTCTCTGAGCCCCTGGGACCTGGACTCACTGCACCATCCTTGGGGTTTTCCCACGTGTGTGTAAGTAGCCCCTTTATTAAACTTTCCTCAGATTATCCTAATTTGAGTGTGCCATCTGCTGCCACTCAGATTGATACTGACCCTTATGAAAAGACTACTCACTTTACTATACATACATTGCTACATAATCCTAATGTCTATTTCCTTCTAGTCTTTTGTCTAAGCATAGTGTTTTCTTTTGTAGTTTTTGCCTAGTTATGATCAAATCAAAAGCACAATTTCGAATACATAGTAATTCTCGGGTCCACGTGTAAGGTGCTGAGAGTAAACGAGGAAGCCTGTGGGCAGAGACCCAAAGCTGCTGCTTCCTTCATGGGAAGCTCTGAGACGAGAAAGAGTCCAGCCTCTTCAGACTTCTCGGAGTAAGAATCGTCTATCCCACTGAGTGCCGGGGACGCAGTCCGGGATGGATACGCTGAGGAGCCACCTGGGTGCAGAGAACCTGCCCAGGGTCCCTGGGAGTCTAGGCTGGTTAATAGGCTGTTTCAGCTCTGTTCTCTCTGGTTCTGCCCTCGGTGTCTCTAGAAGTCCAGTCGCCCTGGTGAGAGTGGAAGGCTTCAAGAACAATAACAAACACTACCATGATGATGTTTTGAGTGTTGATTTACATCCTTGAACAGGTTAGAAAAGACACCTCTTGTAACAATTGTCATGCTGTGCATTTAAACATACGATGTCATGTAGCTGGTTTTGCTAAAGACTTCAGGACTGTGTAACCTTGAATATATTTCTCTAATCTTGTAATTCTTCCGCAGGGCCTGGGACGTAGGAAGATCTCCCCAGAAAAAAGGCAACACGTTTCAAGAAATTTCAATCTTTGGGCGTGTGACTATGTTCCGTCTTGTCTTGATGGCTTTTCAAATAACCAAATATCATATGTCTACCAGGAAGCTGCGGTGGTCCCAATTTTCAGACGCTTTCCAAGACATTATAATGAGATATGGAGCACTTTTAAATTTATTCCTGAGCGAAGCTATACAGAGTTTTTGAAAAAGAATCCAAAAGTAAGGTTCGCTATTGACAAAAAGACCGGTTCTCCACTGGAGCCCTAATCCTTCCAGAAGATTCTTGATGAGTTTTGTAATATTGGTATTTCTTTGGACATTCTAAAAGTATGTGTTTCTGACTCAGCACTACCATTTACCATAAGATTTGTTTAGCGTTAGAGATTAGAAGACTGTATACGCTTTAATGCTGAAGTGAAGTTTTCTTGCAATACTAACAGAGATTAAAATCTTTATATTGAGAAACCAGAAAGGAAACAGATTATGTTACCACTCTCCACTTTAAAAATATTTTTATGATTTTTAATAAGATTGAAAAACATTCAAGTCCTTATGAAACAAAGATATGTGGAGATATACACATTTTAAATTAATGTATTTTAAATGAAAACGTGTTTAAACGAATTTTAAAATTGCCACATTAGCTTCTGGGGAGAGGTAAAATTACATAATTAATATATGGTTACATTTTCATTTTGAAATTTCAAACAATACAGAGGAAGTAGGAGTCCTTCCTGATTTCACCACATCTCCAATCCTTGCCCTGTCCTCAGAAGTAAGTCCACCGTTTGTTTTTATTCTGTGCATTTACAATCATATAAATGCACATAACTTAATAAACATTTTAAACATAAACTGTGTTACACAGTACAGAATGTTCTATAACTTTCTTTTGATATTTCACAATGTATCTTGGAGTTCTTGCAGTGTCAGTATGAATAGACTGATTTGCTTTTTGAACTGGTACACTGTATTTCCTAATATGGATGTACTATGTTTTTAAAAATTATCTTTTTTTAATGAGCATTAGAATTATTTCTAATTTTTGGCTGTTAGACCTGGTGCTACTTGTACATGCTAGATCAACCTCTTAGGGTCCATGTTTACATGCGCTCTGGAGTAATCTCTGAAAAATTACCTTGTTAGTGTTAGATTGGATGTTATGCACAAAGTTTGAATACATACTGCCAAATCACCTTTGAAAAAGATCGGACCAATTAAACTCGTACCAACAGTATCCGTGAGTTTCTGTCCCCCAACCCCCAAATTATCTTTTAGATATTTAATGATATTTAGAGACAAAAAAATGGTATCCTGCTATTTTCTTATTGAGCATTTCTCTGCTTACTAGTGAAGCTGAGCATCTTTTCCCACTCAGTGGCCATTTACATTTCCTTTCTATAAATTGAGCAGTGTCACCATCATTCTATACCAAAATTTTCATGTTTATATCTGGGTATTTTTCCTATACATGAATTTTAGAATAAACTTGTCAAGTAAATCTATTGGCAATTTGATAGGAATTTCACTGAATTTAGATATTAATTTATGGGAGAATTGACATCTTTATACCATGGTGTATCTCCCCATTTATTCAAATCTTATTTTATGTTTTTCAGTAAAGTTTTATGTTTTCTTCACATAGATTTGAAATGTTTCTATGTTTATTCTTGCATATTTTGAAATTTTGTGGCTATTTTCAACTTTTTTTTTTTTAACTTATACTCTTAGGTTGGTTTTGCCTGATGCATATAAAAGCTATTGATTTCTTTATGTGAATCTTGTATGTGACCACCTGGCTAAACTTCTAATAAATAAATAAATAAGTATTTTAATAAAATAAAAATAAACTTCTAATAATTTTTCAGTGGATTCTCTTGGATTTTCTATGTAGGTGATTATATCATTTGGGAAAGTGATGATTTTATATCATTTCTAACATTTATACCTTTCCCCCATCTTATTGCATCCATTTGAATATTAGTACAGATAGTACATATCCTTATTTATTTATTTATTTATTTTGCGGGGAAAGATTCACTCTGAGCTAACATCTGTTGCCAATCTTTCTCTTTTTCTTTTTCCTCCCCAAAGCTCCAGTATATAGTTGTATATTCTAGTTGTAAGTCCTTCTAGTTCTTCTGCGTGAGCTGCCGCTACGGCGTGGCTACTAACAGTAAACCCGGGCTGCCTATGTGCAGCAAGCCAAACTTTAACCACTAGGCCATCAGGGCTGGCTCTGATTTCTGAATTTAATAGGGCTGCTTTCAATGTGTCACTCTGAAGTCTGACTTTCATTGTAGATTTCAGATAAATAAATTTTATCTAGTTAAGAATGTTCTCTTATATTCTTAGTTTCCTATTTTTTCCTGTAAAATATATTTTTAAGTATATGCACATGGGAAAAATTTCAAAGAAAATAAAAATAAGCAGTGAAAAATGATTTTCCTCACCTCCCTGACTTCCAGTCCCCATTTGCTCTCCCAGAGCCAGCCTTACTGATGATCTTTCATGTGCATCATTTTCCAGGTGGTCCGTGCACAGACTGCTTCTCTCTCTCGCCGTCACTCACTCACCCTTAACAAACGTGTGGTAGACACCACTCCACTGTTGCTTTCTGCCACTCCACTACCAGCTACACTTATGAATATGTCTTCGAAGTTTCGAAGTTAATCCGCATCACTACTTATAAATCCACTTACTAAAAAAAAAAAAACCATGGCTGGTTGGTATTTCATTACATGGATGTGTCATAGTCCCTGTAATCTTTTGATGGCCATTTAGGCAGTTTTCGGTCTTTACCTACTATAAACAATCTGGAATAAACATCTTGATAGAGAAAATATTTGCATTCACCTACGAGTATTTCTATGTAATAAACTCATAAAAATAAACTTGTTCAACAAAAGAGTATGTGGATTTCAAATTTTAATTCATATTGTCAAATTTTCTAAAAAAAGCTTCGCTCCAGCTTACAATTTCGCTAAGAAGATATGAGACGTGAGAGCTCCTATTTTCCCACACCCTTGCATTATCAAACTTTATTACATTGGCCAATTTGTTAGCTAAAAAATGGTATTGCATTTTAATTTGCCTCTCTCTCATCGTGCGTGTGTGTCGCTATTGAAACGCCATTTGTGTTGCTTTTGCTATGAACTGTTTATCTGTGTCTTGCACTAAGTTTTCTATTGGTTTGTTTGTCTTATTCTTTAATCATTTTTATAATTTCTTGATATACTAAGATATTAAACCTTTTGTATCAAATGTGTTGTGTTTTATCTAGTTTGTTGGTTTTTGTTCCTCTTTGTGACCATATATATATATTTTAATTAATAGACTATTTCTTAGAGCTGTTTTAGATTTTCAGAAAAATTGAGTGGAAAGCACCCAATTCCCTTATCCTCACTCTCTCTCCATCCCCACCCCCCACAGTTTCCCCTGTTATTAACATCTTGCATTATATTTTAATGTAGTAAAATGTATGAATCTCTTATTTAATGACTTCTGGATTTCATGCCTTGCTTAGGACCTCTTTTGTTTGAAATTATTAAATAATTCTAAGAGTTTTTTGCTGTAGTTCTTGTTAATGTATGGGGTGATATTATAGCAAATAATATTTTGGCATTTATTGAGATGATCATATAAATTTTCTATACTAATCTGTTAATGTAATATAGTATACGAATGGATTTTCTAATGTTGAGCCATTCTAGCATTCTGAGGACAAAGTCTTGTTGGTTATGATGTATTATTCTTTTGATAAATTCAGGATTCGATATGCAAGTATTTTATTTAGGATTTTACAATCTATGTTTACTATGCCCTGACACTGCTTCTGTAAATTGCAAATATCTATAGAATTTGCCCTGAAATCTCCCGGACCTGGTGCTGTTTTCAGGTGCAGGTCTTTGAACATCTTTTCAATGTATTTTATGAAGGTTGGTCTGTATGGAGCTTTTCTTTCTTTCTTTTTTTCCTCTAATTTTGGTCGTTTTTATTTTTAGAGGAAGTTATCTATTTTACGTGGATTTTTGTTGCTGCTGTTTGCTTTTGATCTCACTAATTTATACTTTCATGTTTACTAATTCTATTCTTGGGCTTATTTTGATTTTCTTTTTCTAGTTTTTCAAGGTGAAAGCATAACTCAATTGTTGGCAGCCTTTCCTGTTTTCTTGTGAGGCTATTTCTTTCAAATGCCACTTGGTAGATACATCATGCTTCTCTTCTTCTTGTTCGTTTTGAAGTAGCTTGTAATTGTTTTCTTTTTCAATCTAAGAATGGTTAAGAAGGGTATTTTCTAATTTATTCTTTTGTTGTTATTTTTCACTGTCCATATTATATTAATTGATTAAATAATTTCTGCGTTTTGGTCGGTGATTAAAGACCTGTATGATTTCTGCTTATCGAAAATTTAGAAATTTTTTTTGGCTTAACACATGGTCAGTTTTTGTGACTGTTCTACATGTATTTGAAAGGGATGTGCAAACTCCCTTTTTAAAAACTTTTTTATTTTGAAATAATTATAAATTCATAGAAAGTTGTAAAAAAAAATTAGTACAGAAGAGGTTCTTCATCCCCTTCCCCCACTTTTCCCTGGTGGTGACATCTGCCATAACTAGAGTACCACAGTCTATTAGTTTTCCATTGCTGTGCAGCAAATTACCATAAACTTAGTGACTTGAAACAACACCCATTTATTAGCTCACGGCTCTGTAGGTCAGAAGCCTGGGCACACATGGCTGGGTTCTCTGCTCAGGGTCTCAGGCTAAAATCAGGAGTCCACCATACTGCACCCTCCTCTGAGGCTCGGGTTCTCTTTCAAGTCCACGTGGTTGTGGCAGGATTCAGTTTCTTGAGCTTGTAGGACCGAGATACCTGCTCCCTGGTTGGCTATCAGCTGGGGCCATTCTTGGCTCCTAGAAGTTGCTGCTTTCCTTGCTACATGGCCCCCTCCAGCTCCAAAGCCGGCAATGGAGTTTGAATCCCTCTCACATTTTGTGATTTCTCTCGCAAGGAGAGTCTAGTTCCTTTTTAAGGGATCACGTGATTCGATCTGACCCACCCAGGATAATCTCCAATTCTTTTTGTTTGTTTGCTAATTGACAACATGCATTTATTTCTCACTGTTCTGGAGCCTGGGAAGTCCTGAAATATGGTGGGGCAGATTTGGTGTTTGATGAGGGCTTGTGCTCTCTGGAACCTCACCTGGCAGAAGGGTGATCTCCATATCTTAAGGCCAATTGATTTGCGACTTTAATTACGTCTGGAAAATCCCTTTTTCCATATAACATAACATAATAATGGGAGTGATACTGCATCATATTCACAGGATCTACCCACACTCAAGGACAGGGCATTACACAAGAGGGAGGGTTGATGGGTCGGCTTAGAATTCTACCCACCACAAATATCACAACAGGAAATTGACACTGGTACAATCCACAGACCTTATTCAGATTTTACCAGTTTTACATGCACTTGTGTGTGTGTGTGTGTGTGTGTGTGTGTGTGTGTATTTCTAGGTGTGTAGCCTCTTTTGCTGGCTACAAAATTATATATACATTATATCTAGCTTGTTAATTGGCTAATCAAGTCTAACATTTACATGATATATACACTTGGGAATTGGGTGGGGATTCACTTTCAGAATCCTTGTTTTTAATTTTTAATTTTATGATTTTGGTTTTTTTTTAAACAATAGAATATTTTCTTCAATTATTTCTTTGATTATTTTCTTTCCACCATTTTCTCCTTTTCTTCTAGAATGCTAAGAAGATGGATATTGAAATATCTGGATCTATCTTCCTTGACTCTCAAGTATTCCTTTCTATTTTCTACCTGCTTGTCCATTTTCACTGGTTTCTGGGAGAATCCCTAAACTTCCTTTTCCAGTCTACTAATTGGCTCCTCAATGATCCATTCTGCTATTTCGCCAATTTACTGAAGTTTTCCTATAACCAAACAACATTTTAATTTCCAAAGTTTCTATTTGGCTCTCATTTACAGTCACAATATTTAATTCTGTCTGATGATAATTTCACTTCTTATATCTTGTTATTTTTCTCCATTCACTTTGTTTCCTCAGGAATTGCTGTATCTGCTTGCCTTTCTAGCATGGTGCAAACAATTGGTTTCATGTTCATGTTGGATTTTGAGCATCCGTGTTTGCTCATCTGTGAGCAACGTGCATGTTCTTCTCACACTGTCGGCCTGAGGGTGAATGAGAGGCAGGATGTCCTGCCCCGGGGCGTGGCCACTAGCTCTGCTTCTGGGAGAGGGTTCCAGTTTATCTATTGCTACCTTCCTGGGGCGCTGCCCTGAACCCATCCCAGGTAACTACTCTCAATTCCCCTGCTTTGGCACAGACACAGATCCAGTTCACTGCTTGGCCCAGAGAATGTGATGGGGACACTAGCAGAAAACCTCTATAGACAACAAGTGCCTGGGCCCTGCCTCTTCCCAAATCCACCGCCTCTACACTAGCACCCCTGGAGCAGTTACCACATTTGCAGCAGCCCCAACGTGTACACTTTGATCCTGATTCCATATCTTAGAAAATCAGGATCACTGGCAATAATGAAAAGCAACCTAAAAGTGAATACAGTGGGGAAAAAAAACAATCCAATGTGATTAAATTCCAGCCAAACATGGTTGCCTCCTCCAGACTTCTTGTCTGATGCCCTCGGATTGTTGAAAAGGGAGATTAGTAAGCATGAGAGGTGTTAGGCATACCATCACCAAACCCAAGGCTTCCTCCTCAACCTAAACAGAAGGTTTAAGATAGAAATGTAGAAGAAAAAGAAGCAACTTTCTTAATCTGTAAGCCATTGTTATCTAATGCTGCATCTGTCAGCCACCTAAAAATGTCTCCCACACCTCAGGAAACCCAGACTAAGGGTTGGGAACAGACGTCCTCAAAGTTCTCTTCCGACGCTGAAAGACTAGGTCTCTGCACATGCCAGTCTGTCCCTCCTCCTTGCAGGGTGCTCCCTGCCCTCAGTGACGTTTCGGAGTGCACGTGTCCATGTGGCACACAGGTGACACATGTAGAAGGCAGCCTCAGCATGTATTGATCTCAATTGCGAGGAGTAATTTTTAAACCCTTAAACATTGGCTTTCATTCTGTAATATATAATTTCACATCTGGGTAATCGCGTGAATAACAACTTCTTACCCTGAAAACCATGTAATGTTTGGTAAAACAAATATTCCAGCCCCTTTGTGTTGGTTTTGAAATTACAGTTATTACTCCCCATCTCGGAGGGCTGGATTCACCTTCAGCCCACCTCAGGTAGAATTCACTGCTGGAGACCTTCAGACCTTAGGAGAAAGATAGGAATGTGACAGCAGAGTCATATTAAATCTTATCACAGCCTTTACAAATTGTTTTAATATTTAGTAAAGTAAGGTTTTAGAAAATGAAGCACTAAAATAAAGAGACTATCCAATGACACTTTATAAATTAGTAATCGTGGAGGTTTCCATTCACTGTTCCTTTTGTGGGGGAAACTCTGTAGTTGCTCTCTCCTGTCCCCAGTCTCAAAGAGAAGCTTTACTTTTGTTTGGATTTAATAGAATGCCTTATAACAGGCAGATGTTATGACATCTGAGCTGCTTCTGATGTCTAGTCCTGCGTCTTGGGTCCCTGATCCAGGCATTCAAAGTAATTGACTGCTTGAAAATCTCTTTGGGATTGCACTGTATGCGACTCTCAAGGCCATATCCCCATGCACAGGGCTATGTGACAAGTCTCGGATTCCCCAGCATGAAGGTGACAAGTCTCAGATTCTCCGGCATGCGGGAATCCCTTCTCCTCCAGGTGCATTTCCTTCCCTTCCCTCCGCCTATCCCAGGGCGTCCTTGTCCTCGCAAACCCTCACTGGCTGAGCCTCTGCCTCACCTCAGCTTTCTCTGCCCAAACACCAACAATCTCCAGCAAGCGTGACCCCAAATTCAACTTACTGGAGATGAAATTCAAAGAATTACCAAAAAGGTATACAGAACCAAATCTACAATTATGTGAAGGAGGGAGGTGGGGACGGGGAGCATCAGCCTCACTCTTTGGGATTAAATAGTGGGGGGGTATATTTACCATCTACAGAAGCACAAATTAGATAACTTGCCCTGAAAACCAGTCTTTTTTCACTTAATTGTTTTCTACATAAAAAAATAAACAAAACCGTCCAACGACCTCACAGTTCTCAGTTCAGTGAACCGAGAACAAAAGAATATAGCACTTTAATGGAAGGGCAGGTCTTGGGGACTCTAGGGTTGACGCCCCAAATACAATAACCCATTTTACAAAAATAGATGTCTTTAATAACTTGGCACAATGTCAATGACTTGCCATTGTTGGTTCTTTGTTTTAGTGTGTTGTTTTGAACAGAGGAATAAACAGCCAGTTAAAGAAACCCCAACCTACTAATCAATTACATGCAGGTGTTTATAGATTTCTTCTGTGTAAATGAATTAGAATTGGACTTGTGCCATCCTGGAAATGACTTAGACACTAAAAGAATGGCTGATGGCTTAGTAATAACGTTTCAGAGTGATGTTGCCTAGTATCCATGCTAGAACAACACCGGGAAGCTTCAACTTTCTGTGCGTGTAGCAGGCATGCGCATAACCATTGAGTTTCTAATTTATACTTCCAAAAGTCAGATCTAAAGGCCCTTAAACATGATAGTTAAAAGAGCAAAGTGATGATTCCCTATATGAAACCAACTCTTAAACACTGCCTATTTTTAGGCAAGGAAGCACATTCTCCTCTGGTCTGTTTTGACATTTATGACTAATTTTAAAGATTGCCTTGTGTCTTCTCTTTGTTTTGTACATTTTGTAGCTGTATTTGGCCACAACCATCTCTGTTCTGGTGGCCACGTACTGGATTCAGATGTGGTGACTGTGTTTCTCCTTCTATGGCTGATAGGACAGCCATGCCGGGAACAATTCCACTTTGTGGTTTAGTGGTCAATCGCAACTCCAATCCCAGTTCAGGACACATCATTGCTGGCCCGTGGGTCAGGAGGAACAGACACGTCACTCAATTCAACTTTTTTTTTTTTTTTACCTACAGGATTGGTACCATATTGAGGACTCCTGAGGGGAGAGATGGATATCGGGGAGGAAGGGCTTGAAATGATAAGCTAAGTATAGATTTCCCATATGTTCCGCTGAGTTCAGGGAAGAATCCATGCTGTTATGGTAACACCCTAAGAACCATAAAACAAGCAAGAAGAATCAATTTCCTCCTCTAGGCTCTTTGCTGCCGCCTACAATCTCTGGTCCTGGTGCCTTGTCTCGAGCCAGAGATTGGGGAAGACCCCCTTCAGCTCAGCACTGGGCTCTCGGTCTTGGCAGTACTGCTTTCTCTGGATGAAACGGGGCTGGCACTTCCCAAGCACTCAGGGCAGTCATTGCACGAGTCCTGTGCCGCGCTGAGGACTCAGAAAGTGCTGTGTAAGTGTGAAATGCTGTACGTTGCCTTTATGAGTACCTATCAAAACAAATGAAAACATCTCATTTAACACACAGTATTTAAGTAAACACGTTACAGATAGACCAAAATAATCCCCCCAAATATTAAACAACAAATCAACCCCCTGTCAGAGATTGACTCACTGAATAAACGGAATGAATAAAATTGTAACTCACGCGTATGACTATGGCTCTATGAAATTGTTGAATCTGTTAGGTGTAGCGTGTGATTTCTGCACGGAGTAACTAAATAACCTCAAATGCTTTATTCTCTTCCCAATCAAAATCAAACAGATCTGCAAATTTCCATATTGGGTAATGCAGGCAGAAGAGCACAAATCACATTTTCCTCCCTTCTTCCCCTCCCGCAAAGACAGCTAGCATCGGAAGGTTCAGATCCAAGAGCCATTGTTTCCGCTCCACCTGGGCACTGGTCTGGCTGCATCATTTGCAGTGGACAACTCTCATTTCCAGCAGAAAGAACAACTCTGCCCACTACTCACGATCCATATGGCTGCTCACAGGATCATAAGTGACCACAGCAGAATACGGCCTTCTCTGCCCAAGAACACATTGCAATTCCTTAGGCCTGAAGGAGAAACACTGAAACTTCTTAAATATTCTGCTGTTTATAACCTCCGTCTAAGCTTCCATGACTCTTACCAGCCACGAGTGGCATATGCAATCCTTCTCCAGCAAACGCCATTGTGGTTCCAAGAGAGGATCGAGAAGTCTCAACATAATTCCACGGGAGAGATCTTATTGTTCCTCCAAAGAATATTTTGTATCAAAATCAATGCCTAACAACTGTGACATTCTAGATCTTTAAAGGAAGGGTTTGGCTCTGCTGGTACACAGCCATCTGAGAGATCAGTGTCTTCAGTCATTCAGGATAGTTCTGGTTAAAGCAGATATGTTTGCCAACTGAATCTGGGCTGATTTCCAGCTCATCCCTAATATGGCCCTTTGCCCACACCTGCCCCACACACCCCCTCCCAATTGCCTCATTGCCTTTGGGCCTGGTTGTGTAGCCACGTTCTCATGTGTACCCATGTGAATACATGTAAGGCTGCCCAAACACCTCGTGTGTTTACTCATCATTCGATGGCTATTTTTCAAGCCCCTGCTTTGGGCATCGGGGTTCAAGGGTGAGTAGTAACAGACCCTTCCTTGCTCTTAGTGCGTGCAACCCAGACTATCTGTCAGACAATGAAATGTAGCAGCCTCCTTGCAATAGCCGGGATGTCAAGCTAAGAATGCAGATTAAGTGTGGATCAGGCGATAATACTTTGAAAGGTCATAATTATAATTTTATTAAGCTGTGATCAGGGAGAGAAGATAAATGTCATAAAAATGTGTTTAATATTGGATACATATTATATTACAGAACAATTATGAATTTGTGTTTCCTGTGTACAGTAAAATTTGGATATGTGTAAGGGCAAAAGCTGAGGATAATTTTTTATCTGCTGGATGAGGAATTGATTTTAATTCTTTCTCTGCTAATTACAGGAAAATTAGAAAACAAACTATTTACCAAAGCACTAAATACATTTTGATTACTTATGGATATAAGCAGTTATTTTGGTTTCATTTATTTACTTACTGAAAGTGTAATGATGGCAAAATTAAGAATTAATTGTGTCATAGTGAGGGATTACGGGTTTATTCGGCAGATGGAAGGAGGTCTGCCATTTTCCCACCTTATAGTTGGGAACGTGAAGTTGCAGTGTTTGCCCTTGGGTGAAGTTAGGCAGCACTTAGCCCCTGCTCAAACAGAGGGAGCTTTGCAGGGATGGAGCAGAGGGACCAGGCTCGGGGAGAAGGTGATGAGTGTGTTTGCAGTGGGGTTCAGTTCAAGGTGCCTGGGGGAGGCAGAGGGAACTCTCCAGCAGACAGCTGGGCATGGAGGTTCAGCTCAGGAATAGCTCAGGATGAGTTAGGACCAGATATGCAGAGAGGAGATGGGATGAGAGCTTGATGGAGGAACAGGCTCAGCAGAAGGACTTTTGTTTGGCTTAAAACAACACAAATTTATATCTTATAGTTCTGGAGGTCAGAGTCCAAAATGGGTCTCACTGGACAAAAATCAAGGTGTGGGCAGGACTGCATTCTTTTCTGGAGGCTATAGGGGAGACTTCTTGCCCTTTCCAGCTTCTGGAGGCGACCTTGGTTTGTGGTCCCTTCCTCCATCCTCAAAGCCAGAAATGTTGATCCGAGGCCTTCCCACACCACCATCTGTCTGGTTCTGTCTTCAGGTTCCCTCTCCAGCTCTCTTTTTCAGGGGGGAGGTGGATTTTTTTTAACATAGTAAAGAGCAATGCTTACAGACCAAAGCAAAGAAGGGAATGGACGTGGATGATCTGAGGCTGCCTAAGGATGGGGGCGGAGGTAGGTGAGGCTGGTGCCCTGTGGGGTGGGGTATGCGCCTGGAAAGGGGACCTGCCTCTGGGTGGCGGGGTGTCACATGGCACAAGTGGATGGTAAGAGAGGAGAGAAACCTTTGAGGGCGAGGGAGGACTGGAGTCTCTCTGGAGTGACTGCTGGTCTTAGGGAGGTGGAGGGCAGGTCTCCAGCTTAGAATGAGGTGCCTGAGGTGAGACCTGGGGGAAGGTGGATATGGAGTCCCCATTTCAGGTGAAGGCTGGGCAAGGCGGTCCAGCTGCAGGAGGTCCAGCCACAGGGAGGTGGTCTGGATTTAGAGAGGGTCCTGGGCCCCGCTTTAGGATTTCCCAAGAGGGCTCAGCAGATCAGGAGTGAGACAGGAGAAAACGATGAAAGGGGAGTGAGATTTGGTCCTGTGGGAAAGCGAGGAGATGGAGGCTGTGAGGAGGCCTGCGCAAGCCCCCTGAGGCTGGCGGCACAGTGTGTCTCCCGGGGAGCCTGAAACAGCACCAAGGCCTGGGTCCCACCCAGTTGGTTAAGGCAGGTCCCTGGGGTGGGGCCCAGCTTTGGTATTTTTTTAAAAGTTCCCCAGGTGATTCCAGGGCCAGCCAGGGCTGAGAACTGTGGTGGGACACAAGGAAAAGCCCTGTCAATACACCAGGGCTTTTGGAGAAGCTGGAAAGGGACTGAGGATGAGAAGAACCGACCTGAGCAGAAGGCCATGGGGCACGCACAGGAGAGAGTGGGGTGAGGGAGTGCAGTGGGGTGGGAGGCTGCAATGGTACGATGGTGGGTCACAAGGCATGGAGCAGATTTATGGAAATGGAGCACAGGATTGAGAAAAGTGATATTTGTGAACTTATTTGGGACTTTTACAAAGGTCTCAAAACTGAATCTCATCTGGTTATTCATTTAATGAATGGCCTTTATAAAACAATTGAGCAAACACAATGTGCAAACATTTGAAGTGTCCTAGAAATTCAGGCTGCCAGTCACCAAAGAGAGAGGCTGAAAGAGCCCTGGGGGGGCTGGGATCCACTCTGGGCTGCGATTAAAGCCCCCAGCCCCGAAGCTCGTTCATGTTGCGAAAGAGTGCTGGCTGGTGTGCACGGACAACAGGAGGAAATGTGAGAAGGCAGGCAGGGCCCCGAGGGCATGAGATGACACCAGGATGTTGCCAGGTCCACAGGCTTGGATGATGGCAGCACTTAGGGATAGCAGAAGACTCTGTACATGCCCCTGTCTGCTGAACCTCCATACACGAAACACCTGCCCAGCATCCAGAGCATATGGAAGGGGACTGCCAAAAGAGCATTCCGGAATGTCTTTGCAGTGGACATCATGAAGACCGGCCTTAGCTTCCTGGCTGCAAGCACAGCTTTGGTACCCAGCTCGGTTACTACTTATCTTGGTGGCCTGGGGCAAGTGACTTCTAAATCTTGACTTTCACATCCTTCTGCTGGGGCTAATTATAGGGCCTACCTCCTAGGATTAAGGATTACGTGAGAAGATGCATGCACGTGTTTTTCAAAGTGCTAGGTGCAGGCTAAGAGTTCTGCATGTAGAAGCCCTAGTGACCTGGAAGATTCTAATGGCCAGTCATTAAGGTCTGCAAAGTGACCACTTTGGGTCCCTTCTCCTGGATGCATGGAGCAGTGCGGTGGCACTGTCTTCTTGTCAAGACTCTTTGCCATTAAATATTTACAAAATCAGGTCCCAAGTTACAATTCTCCTGCACCAACAGTGGATTCTACTAGTGCCTGGAGAACTGAGGAACATCGGGTAGGTGATGGGTCTGATGTGGCCTTGACTACTTATCCTGTCCTGCTAAGGGAAGACCTGGCCAGTCCATCCCAGCCCCCAGCTGGAAGTGTTTCTTCCCTCTCCTCTGAACTCCCTCACAGCCTTGAGCCCACTGCTGTGTTGGCTATCCGCTTCATCTTTCTCCTTTAACTTGTCGTAGTGCTTAGCTCTCTATCTGACCCTCACCAACGATTTATTGCACTAATGAATGAGTGAGTGTTTCAAAACAGCCAACCACTAAAACCAGTGTTTGCAGATATGGGCATTTTCTTAACCTTCTGATTTTTAACAAAATGGGTGTTCTCCATTCTAGAAGCGGCAACAATCATTTTGCTTTATAAAGCTGCTGCCAGGTAAGTAAAGATGGGTCTACAAAGATGACAACGTTTTACCGAGGTCACATTTGTGGAAAAGAGCTCTCCGATTCTTCTCTTCTGAAGACGGATTCTCTTTAGTTATTTATTTAATAGCTGTGATCACAGGTAGAGAAGATAACGATTTTTGCTCTGGACTAAGCATACGAAGGGATACATTTCATGAGGAAACGTGCCCAAAGCAAAAGCCGTTTTCCCTCCAGAACTCCAGTCAAGACTCACAACCCCAGTGGGCTCGCAGAGGAACGTGTCATAACAACACAGCCTCTCGGGGCTGTCACAAATGTGCGGAGGTCAGACTACCTCCTCTGCTCAGCGTGAGAGAGTCACCAGAAAGCTGGGAACGGGCTTCCACCGTTCTGCAGAATGACTCGCACCATCTATATTTTAGGTCCCCAAGCACTCAGGCGTACACAAGATTAATCAGATTCAGAACATGTTTTTTTAAAAATCACATATGTAACAAACACCCTTCAACCTTTCTCTTAAATGACTGTACAGATATCAGTTCGTTGTTTTTAAACATTTGGACACGCCCTCGGCACCAAAAAAATCACATAAGGTAATTTTTTTGAACCAAAGAAACTAAAGGTATCTAAAGCCCGGGGAGCAGACTCGAACCTTCAAGGCAGCTGGGCGAGTCCTAGGTCCCCTCGAGCACTGCTCTGCCTGCGCCTGATGCCTCATTCCCCCGGGCCATGTCTTTGCTCAGCCAGGGTCTGCTTGCACGACGCAGTCAAACAAGTAGAACTGTGTCCATTTATGGGAAAGTCAAAGACCAATAAATAAAAAGTTTAATTTCCTGATTCCCTGAAGTCGATGGGGCTTAGAAAATACTCACCAATCCTTCCAACAATGGTCTTTCAAAAAATCGTGTGAGCAGCACCTTGTATCAAATTTCATTGCTCATAAAAAGGAATCAGATAATGTGAAGTGAAAAAAAGCAAGACACAAAGTACACGGTGTTTACAACTAAAACACTATCTGCCTTGGGCGAAGGCCTGGAAACGTACAATCCTTATCAGATCTTTGTGAGGGGCAGGATTTGGGGCGATCCTTTTCTCTGTTTTCTAAATTATCTGCTGCTATATTGGTTTTACAACAATAAAAAATTTTAAATTGATGGGTAAAACAATTAGTCAAATGTTTAACAGATGCTATTCCTCAGAACAAAGAGCGTCACTTGAGGCTTCCAACGTTAAACAAATCAGCTAAAAACTGAGAAACTCAATTAAGTATCATAGGACTGAATTGCTTAGCTTTCGTCTGGAGGGCTGTTGACTCTTATGGATGTCCAGAGTTACTGACATTAATAAAAAGTAATCCCTCATCAGGTCTCTCCACTTACTGAATTCTTCCAGGTAATTAATAATATTTAGGAAATTTTCCCTCTGCAAATGTGATACGGAAAGATGAGGCAATGAACTGGGAGTATAATTCCCATCTCTAGTAAGAAAACAACTTGGGAGATACTAGCTGGATTACTCACGTGGACTGTCTACAGGGAACAGACTGCACGGAAGTGGATGAGCCAGTCCTGACCCATTTCAGCCCACACTGTCAGGCTGAGCCGGTCAGCATGAGCTCTTCATCCAGGGACCATATCTGAGGGGCTCATTGCCGGGCCGTTGCCATGTCTGTTGACATGGAACAGCCGGGGACAAACACATGAGCTGGACCGGTTCTCTTGGCCTGTCTCTTCTGTTCTGTCCCATCATCTTCCCTGGCTCCCCTTTTTCCAACCATTTCTCAAATGGTGGTCCTCAGAGTTCCATTCCTGACCCTCTCCCTTCTCTCCCTCCTTTCCCCACTCCTCTTTCTTGCATGCATTTTGTCGGCCAATCACTTATGTAGACAACAATTCATTCAGCAAAATTTGCTGCACCCTCCCAAGGTGCCAGGCCCTGTACTAGGCACAGGAGACACAAGACAAAGGAGAGTCACTTCCCTCTAGGAGCGCACATTCCAGTGAGGAGGAGACATGCAGAGAAGCAAAAAAGATTTAATGAGATAGGTGCCCCAGGCCAGGGCTGTTTCCTCCTGGACTCTATCTCTGGACGTCCCATAAGCACGTCAATTCAGCAAGTTCAAATGCGAGTGAGCTCAAGCTGTCTCTCAGAGGGACTCTTCCCCCGCCTGGTATTCCGCATTTTGGTTAAAGACACCACCTTCTATCTAGTCACCAAAGCCCAAAGCCTGGGAGTCCCCTTACTCCCTCTCAGCCCCTCTATCCTGCCATTCTGCCTTGGAAATATCTCTTTAAAAATTTCCTTCTTTCCATTCCCGCCGCCACTGCCCCAGGTATCCCTCGCAGCCTCCTGCTGTCATCTTTTGGCATATCCTCTTGCTCCCCCACGGCCACCATGCTCCGAGTGATGCTCCTAGTATACACCCAACTGCACGGTGTCCATGCTTAAAAACCATTGAAGGCTCCCCATCAGTGGATCAAGTTCAACCTCCCTGCTGTGGTCCTTAACCACTTGGGGCCAACCTCCAAGTGAAGCCTCCAACCACCCACTTCCTAGGTCACCATCCAGGGTGTTGAGCGCCTGTCATTTTCCAAGCATATGGCGTCGTCGACACCACCGGGCCTTGGCTCATGCTGTTCTCTCTACCTACAATGCTTTTCCCCACACCCTAGTAGAGGTGGTCATCCTGGAAAAAATCCTATTCATCTGTTGTTCAAGACCCAGGTCCAGTGCCATCTTCTCAGGATCCTCACATTCCCCAACTCTGCCCCTGGGCCATCTCCTTTCTGATGACAACACAGGAAGTTTGAGGTCAGGAGTGAGATCTCCATCCTATCGTGGTGGCCACACCAAGAGAACTTCTGGCTACACAGTCACCCCCTGAAATAGCTTGTGGGTAGTGATCACAATACCAGGGTTTGGTATTCCTGAATACTGGGCTATTTTTTAAAAACCCAAACTACTCATAACTTAAAAAATAAAAAATGTGAATTAAGACTTTGGGTGTACTCAGATAATGATAGGCAGCAGAACATTTTCAGATTAAAGGAGGTTGCACTCATTGAGAAAGCATTCTGACCACACTTTTCCTGTCTAAAAAAATCCTTTCAGGGTATCTGATTGTTGCTTTGATGTCTGTTTTCAGGGTTACTAGTGAAATCGAGGGGTTTTTTGTTTGTTTTTTTTTGTGAGGGAGATCAGCCCTGAGATAATATCTGATGACAATCTTCCTCTTTTTTTGCTGAGGAAGATTGGCCCCGGGCTAACATCTGCGCCCATCCTCCTCTAGTTTATATGGGACGCCGCCACAGCATGGCGTGACAAGCGGTGCATCCGTGCGTGCCAGGGATCTGAACCTGCAAACCCCAGGCCACCGAAGCGGAGCGCGGGCACTTAATCGCTCACCCCACTGGGCGGCCCTGAGGGTTTTTCTTTTTTTTTTTTTTTAATGTTTATTAGTCATTCGTATTTCTCCCAGAAGTCCTTGATGGAATCCTCTTAAAATGCAGGCGGGGGGCCCGCCCTGTGGCTTAGCGGTTGGTTGCCCGAGCTCCGCTGCTGGCGGCCCGGATTTGGATCCCAGGCGCACACCGACGCACCGCTTGTCGGGCCATGCTGTGGTGGCAACCCACATACAGCAACTAGAAGGATGTGCAACTATGACATACAACTATCTGCTGGGGCTTTGGGGAGAAAAGGAAAAAAAAAGGAGGAGGATTGGCAATAGATGTTAGCTCAGGGCTGGTCTTCCTCAGCAAAAAGAGGAGGATTGGCATGGATGTTAGCTCAGGGCTGATCTTCCTCACCAAAAAAAAAATATGCAGGCGGAGGTGGGGATAGGGATGGGGGTCTGAGAGGGAGGCTTCTCGGAGAGGAAAGTAGACAGAAGTCCCTTTCCCGCCCTTCCTGGAGCCTGACCCCTCCTATCCACCTGTGCTGCAATCCCTGCTCTGCCCTCTCTTTTTTCTTCTGGAGCTAAATCCTGGAAGATTTCGCCTCTTCTCTGGGATATTTACTCTAACGGGACTTCTCCCTTGATTCTCCTGGAGACACACAAGCAGAAAGGATGGAGGGTTCAATCCTAAACGCTGACCCACAGTCAGATCGAGAGCATGTTAGGAGCAGGGGTAGAAGATGATGGCAGTCACACCCCGCTTAAAAATAAAACACAGTATAGGTTCCTTATGGAAATGTGTGCAGTCAGTCTTCAAGACCTTTCCCTGTGATCCACGCCTCCCTGTATTCATGCCCTTGTGTACTCCCGTCCCATATTGATCAGGGCTGCCCCTTGTGACCAATAGAATATGGGGAGGTGACCATACCTGACTTCTGAGGCCAGGTCATAAAAATGGAAGAGCTTCTGCCCGGCACTCTCTGTTTCTCAGGACACTCACCCTTGGAACACAGCCACTGTGCTCCGAAGAAGCCCAGACTCGCCCTCGGAAGAGTCACGTGCAGGAGAAACTGAGGCCCCCAGCCTACAGCCAGCCTCAACCACCAGACCTGGGTGAACAAGCTTCAGAGATTTCTAGCCCCCGGCCTTTAAGTCTTCCACATGAAGCCCCAGACAAACCATCCCCTGTCTGAACTCCTGACTCACAGAGTGGCTGTTTTGCACCATTACGTTTTGGGGTAATTTATTATGCAGCCCTAGTCGGTGGACCAAGGTGAGTAGTGAAACCCCAGTAACAGAATTTTGCCCCAACATTGCTATCACCAAGTGTGAGCAGACCCCGAGGGCTTTAAGGCCCAGCAAAGGAGATGTCTAGTAAATGCCTGTTGAAAAGACTCAGAAGTATTTGGAGACAAGGCTCTGTGGACGGATGTGTAGACAGCCAGCCTCTTGGGATGTTGGTTGGGATGCCTCATTTCTAATCGTCTTAAAAATGCACAGTAGGCGACCATACAGAAGAATACCACAAGAGGGCAGGTGTACATACTGAAATATGGCTTCCTGGACTTAACCCCAGTCTCTCATGCTGACTTTTTTTTTGCATTTCACTGATGATTTTGTTTGCTATTGATCACTGCCCACATATCGGCTTCATTTTGAAGAAGTGAATCTACAATTCAAACTCCAGCCATGTAGGAAAGCCTTCAGTAGGAGAGTCTCCCTAACAGTTAATTTAACATGCCATATCTGTAGTTCTTATAAATATATTTTTGCAACGAAAACACCTACAATTTCATTACTAAGAAAAATTGAGCTGCTATTTTTAAATGTCAGTGGGATAAACATTGCCTGACTTTCTATCACGGCGCAAAGGCAGATGTGCTGTTTACTCGATCTCATTTATTTCATAATGGGATTAAATAATGCTTCATTATTTCATAATGAACAAAGTAATATGTGATTTTGAAAAAAGACGCAATTACACTTATTTTTCTTTCACCTCAGAATCCTCCCCTCCCCCAATGCATTCTGAGGTTAAAATGAACTAATTTGTTGGGTAATTTCAAGTCGCCTCAATTTCTCCAAGAAAAGATGAGGAAAGAAGCTTCTCAGACCCTGGGGTTTTTTTGGTTACAAATTGTTTCCTCAAAATGTTTCTTGCAAACTCCAGCTGGCCTAGCTCACGAGTGCTTCTTACGCACGGCACACACAGTACTTTCCTGTGGCCGGTGGCTGCTGTCTCTGCAGCATGGTTCCATTGCACTTCCGGTACCCACAGTGCTGAACCGTCTCAGACTCTGACAGATCGCTCACTTGAATTTGCCGTGCACCAACCCAGGGCCACCGCGGGGAGGCCGCGGAGCTCGGCAGTGGAGAGTTTGGATGTGTCAGTTGCGTGACCTTGGGCAACTCAGCAGCCACTCTGAACCTCAGCTTTCTCATCTGTAAGATGGAGTCCACACTTCCGTTTTCTCAAGAGGATGTTGTGAGGACTGAGTGAGATAATGGATGGGAAGCACTTACCCCTGTGCCTGGCATACAGTAAGTGCTCCATAACTGTTCTACTCCTACCACCACAGCTACGACTCTCTCGTGACCACACACCACTTGTGGAGTGTCTACTACAGTGCCTGGGACACAGCAGACACTCGGCAGACAGTTAGCTATTATGACTTTTGACTGCCCTGCTTTCTGTTCTATAAAAACCTTAAAAAATGATTTTGAAAACCAAGCTGCTAGATAAGTGCTGCATCTCCCTTACTAGCTGTGTACAAATGCATGACCTCTCTCAGGTCTTCTAGAAGATTCCTCCAGAACAGATGCTCCTTTCCAGGCTTCCATGCTGCCTCTAAAGAACCAACTATTATCACTGGAAAAAAATTCCAGATGACTGAAGGCTTCCATGCCATTTTCCTGGTCAGCGTTGGTAGAGATGGACGTGCTGATCTATCACAAAAGGCGGCAGCTTCTGAAGCAGCATGTCTTCTGGTTTCTGTTCTGAAGGTTTGCTGCAGTAGGATTCTAGGAAGATTTTTGCACAACTGCCACAAACCTAAATCGGAGGCCACCATAACGAATTAGTAGTAGGGGGACATCAGTTGTGTTTCCGTGTCCGAAGTGCTGAGGTGGGGATCACGGAGGACAGAACATGCGCCGTCTGCATTGAGCAGGCCCGGCTCACGCAGGGACTCTGAAGGGAGTTCTTAGAAACCATGCTCCCTCCCAGCCAAGCACACGCAGTCAGGTGTTTTGGTAGGGGAGAATTCCACAACAGCACACTTGCTGCATTTTTTTTCCCTTCAACATGCCAAATGTTTCTTATCATTACATAGTCTCAGATATATTTTATTATGAGGTGTTTTTTTTTTTAAAGGCACCAATAACTTGCATAACCTTTAACCTGTGAGTGTAAACATGCTAAGTGTGGACAAGCAGTAAACTGTGACTCTAGTCTTAAAGCCACTTGGGGTAGCCTGGACAAATCTCTTAACCTCCCAGTGGGAGAATCTTTGATGAGGCTCTTGTGGCTTTAACATTCCAGGAGTCACACCTGGCACTTCCCAGATCCCTCGGCGGGCGAGGCTGGTGCCTATCTCTGGGCTCCGGAGGGCCCTGGGCCCACCTCTGTGGAGCCTGCTCCTCTGCACGGTGACACACTCACTGGTTGGTCTCACACTCAAATGTGGGTTCCTTGAGGACAAGGACTGTGTCTCATCACTGTGGCATCTGTCTTAGTCAGTTCTGGCTGCTATAACAAAAATACCATAGACTGGTATGTCTTAAACAACAAGCATTTACTTCTCACAGTTCTGGATGCTGGAGATCAGGGTGCCAGCATGGTCAGGTTCTAGTGAAATCTTTCTTCCTGGTTTGCAGACAGCTGTCTTCTCGTTGTGTCCTCACATGGCAGAGAGAGAAAGCTCTGGTCTCTTCCTCTTCTCACAAGGGCACTAACTCCATCATGGAGGCTCCACCCTCATGACCTCCCAAAGGCCCCACCTCCAAATACTATTACAAGGGGTTAAGATTTCAACAGATGAATTTGAGAGGGGACACAGACACGCAGTCCATAACAGTATCCCAAGAGCCTCACACAGACTTGGGCCATTTCCCGAGATTGTAACATGAATGGTGCCCCCTAGAGTTGTGCACTGTGATGGCATATAGTATTGGCACTCAAATATTTGTTGAATAAAAGAAATAATAAACAATAACATATTTCTGATTCAAATTTTTAAATACTTTTATTAAATTAAGAGCAGTGTCAGTTTATAATAATGTAAAATACAATGCTTAAATAGAAATGACATTTAAATTAAAGACATGCTTTCAAGGAACTTAATAGATTTTTTTTCTGAATGACTCTAAGCATGCTTAAATATTCTAACAGGCCAATGGTTTATTGATCAGAAAAACTTAGGTATTAAATTACTGGCTGAATACTGCCCTAGGAATCCCATTTGTCTTTAAATTATAGGGTGGTTAATTTGATAAATAGCCAAGATCTATTTTCATTTTTGTAACATCTAAAAGCATAATCTGGTGATCTTTCTTCTTCTATACAGAGATATTCTAAAGGAGTGTGTCTAACCCCACAAGTAAGCATTTAAATTTTTTTCAAGTGTCAATATGCTCCAAATTCAGATTAGTGAGAACATCTCACTTCTGTGTGTTTTTTTAAATCTTGTTCTCTCAAGGTTCTTCCCCTGCTGGAGACACAAAATTCAACAAATCCTGTTGACTCTGGAAAGTAGCAAAGAAGGATTTAAGTTAATTCAGTGCTTGAAGGAGGAGCTGGAGCAGCTTGCCAAGATGGTGTTATTCCTCTGTGGAAGCCTACCACCCACCACCCACTGCCCGGGACCCCCCTCCTTCCCTCCTCACTCTCCTCTCTTCCCAGCTCAACTGCTGGGGGAGATCCCTGGGAGGTTGCCCTGGGGGAAGTGAGAGACCGTTGGGCGTCTCCAACTCTGCCATCCTGGGTTAAGCCCATGGAAACCTCAGAACGGCTCAGTCTGTATGCAGCTTATATCACTGTTGGGACCCGACTGTGATTCTCAACATTGGATTTAGCGCTCTCATTGATCCTGCTCTGCAGCTGCTGGTTCCCAGTTCAGTCGGGCAGCCTCATCTCCCAGGGAAGTCTCACCTCCCTGGTCGCCATCCTTCTTCCCACTTCATGGCTTGTCCTATCTGGCCTTCAGTGTCCGGGAGAATTCTCTGTTTTGGCATCAGCCTTCTGTTCTAGACTATGAAAACTCAGGAGGGAGAGAAAGGTCAAATTCTTCTTTGTATCTTCACTCCTGGAGGGGAGCAGGCACTTCACTGATTAGCCAGCTGAATGAGTGAATGAATGAATGAGCAGAAACCAAATGAGAGAGTGTGCACGGAAGTGCTTTGAAAACAGCAAAGCACCATATGAAGCACATGGATATTGACTACTCATGACCATTCTCTGTTCACCCAGGACAGAGCAGGCACTCAGCGTCGCCTGTGGAAAGCGAAGGCTGGAAGGCTGAGGGGAGCCTACAGCTGCAGCTGGGCTCCAGGAAGCAGAGACCCGGGTGGAGTTCAGCATGCAGGATGTTCATGAGGGAGAGCCTGGACTGCACCTGTGGAGGTGGGGGGAGGAAGAAGGACTAGGCAGAGGGAGAAGTTGGGCTGTGATGCTGGTGGCCCGATGACAGCCTTGGCTATTCCCACGGGG
The DNA here is from genome assembly GCF_020826845.1 of Diceros bicornis minor. Classification (NCBI taxonomy): domain Eukaryota; kingdom Metazoa; phylum Chordata; class Mammalia; order Perissodactyla; family Rhinocerotidae; genus Diceros; species Diceros bicornis. The sequence goes on along the minus strand of NC_080745.1, from coordinate 88,243,728 downwards.
ATAGCCCTGAGCCAGGACGGCCCTTCAGAGTTGTCCTGAGTTGGGCTAAGATGACCTGGCTGTTATTCTCTGCACTGGTCAGATGTTAGATATGGGTCACCCGAGGAAGGGGTGTGACCTGGGGCAAGGCAGCCCCCTTCAGTCCCTGAAGGTGTGTGCTGGCTGGGGAGGTCTGAGCAGTGTCCACTGCACCTGCTCTGACAGACTCCATGAGCCGAGGGAGCCTGCTCAGGGCTGAGGCGGCCGGGCTTGGCGAATCCTTTGCCCAGCGGAGGTGCGTCAGTTGGAAAAACACAGACTAGTGTATACGTGGTGGGGGAGGTTCTTTGTCACCAAAGTGTATTAGGCCAGGTGCTGGGACTCCCAAAAGTCCAGGACCAGGCCTCTGGGGTACTGGCAACCTTCTGTCTCGTGCTCTGGGGCAGGCATGACATCCAGTAGTGCACTTATGACATATCGACTTTTCTATATACACATTATGCAAATTACACCTCAGTAATGCCTTTCAAATTATTTTAAAAGTTTGTAACAAATGGGTTGGGTTTAACCTTCCAGTCTGCCTCCTATTTCTACTTTTTAAAAGAGAAAACATCATTAGGATTTTCCTACATACAAGTCTGCCGACCCCCAGATGGAAACGAAAATTTTAAAACTAAACTATGAACTAAGCCAGAACATCAAAATTATCTTTGGGTCAAACTCAAATTTCACTTTAAATTTGGACACCTCTCCATTCCCTACATGAACCCATTGATAGCTTCCCATCTCATTCAAAAGAAAATTTAAAAACTTTGGGGGGGGGTGTGATCTAAATTGTTTTTCATTTCCTTTCACCAGATGCATCACTCTGTGGCAGGACTGCCTCTGGCTTTGGGCTTAGAAACAGGGATGAGGGAGGCACAGTCCCTGCCCACAAGGGCGCACGGTCTGCTGGGAGATGCCATGCACACATGCAGGCTAAGGCAGTGGCTGAGCTGGGAGCATAGAGGAGAGACAAGGGTCAGCAAGGACTTTCTGGAAGAGGTGCTGCCTTGCCAGATTTGGAGAGATTGCTATCGAAATGGTCTGGCACGTTTCCTGGAAACCTCATTTTGCTAGCGTTTGTTCTCCTCCAAAGGCCAGGTCACCCTGGCCTCCTCGCGGTCATGGCCCCTGCATCCGGGGTCCCGCCTTTGTGCATTTGTCCTCCTGCCTTCGTGCTCCCTTCCTTATCTTGCTGTGCAAAAAAGTGGCTTGCTCTTAGGTTCCCAGGTGGCTTTCTGTTGGAGTGACATGGAGGGACGGTGTCGGCCACTGCTTTCTTGCTCTCCTTTTTTTTTAACTGCAGAACTGTACATCTTGTGAATATTTGGTCAACTGTACATTCCCCACCTCTCTCTTAAACTTCCAATTAAGATTAGCCCATGATACAAGTTGGGTGGGGGAACGTGGGGGAACCTCAGGGGCTTGAATGGCACCCGCTGACTGGCTGTGAACGAGCCTGACAGTAATGACCCACCCCATCTCTTTCCTTGGCCTCATTGATCCCTTTTCTCAGGACAGCGTGGAGAACCAGACCTTGGGTTCGGTTCAGACTGCAAACAGCCTCAGGTCCGCAGGACACGTGGTGACCTGCTTTTAGGTTTCTCATTTTGTTCTCTGGTCCACGCCCACTCCCAGCACTCACCAGCACTGCCCCCGCTCCAGGGAAGGCGAGTCCTGCCAATATTCACTCCACATCCTTTTGCCATCGTCTGGGGAGTTCTTAGGGTGATACCGGGCAGCAGGGAGATCTGGGGAGGAGGAGATTCAACAGCCAGAATACGTTTCGCTTCCACAAACATTAGAACAATTTGCCTTTCTTGAGCCTGCAACAGTTCACAGCTGGGAGGAGGGATCCAGGACTACAAAGTTCATCCAGCTTAGAACAAAAGAGTCGCTGCAGGTGGTCCCGAAAGCAGAGACTTAAGAGTGTATGATACCAAGATGGGGAAATCGATGCCGTAGAAAACCCTCCAGCCTGTCCGCACGCCTGTGTTAATCCAGCCGATTCTCATACGCGTGTCCACTCTGAGGCAAGGATAAGATGATCGCCGTTCACACATCCCCATACTGGGTCTCCAGGGCCAAAGCAAAGAGGAGACTGATTATTTGTAAATTCAAACTGCATAGACAGCCATTCAAAATAATTGACCTTCAATCTTTTCTTTAATGTGTTATTAAATCCCTGGGTACATATTTGCTGATATAACATTCACGGTGAGGCTGTGAAGAGCTGGAATGAACTTAAAATGCTTTTCTCACACTTACAGAGTCACTTCAGACCACCTGTCAGATCCCCACAGAGCCTCAGGCCTTATCATTTCAGGGGCCGTGGTTGATCAGGGACTGACACAAGCTTTTTCTCTCATTTTGAAATCAGCCAATGATTTCAAGTCAGCTTCATATTAAAGATATTACTAAGAAGGAATGAGCTAATGCAGAAAGACAAATCTCTCCCAGTGTTGCTCTGCTACATGCAATGGTGGCAAATGCAACGTCGAAAATTACCTGTTGTGAAGATATACAAATGGCCAACAAGCACATGAAAAGATGCTCAACATCGTTAATCATCAGGGAAATGTAAATCAAAACTACAATGAGATACCATTCCACACCCATCAGGATGACCACTATCAAAAAACAGAAAACAACAAGTGTTGGCAAGGATGTGGAGAAATTGGAACCCTTGTGCACTGTGGGTGGGAATGCAAAATGGTGGAGCTGCTATGGAAAACAGTATGCAGGGTCCTCAAAAAATTAAAAATAGAATTACTTTATGATCCAGCTATCCCACTTCTGGGTATATATCCAAAGAATTGAAAACAGAGTATACCCCAGTTCATAGCAGCATTATTCACAATAGTCACAAAGTAGAAGCAGCCCAAGTGTCCATCAATGGATTAATGGATAAATAAAATGTGGTCTAGCCATACAATGGAATATTATTCAGTCTTAAAAAAGAAAGAAATCCTATAACATGCTACAACATGGATGAACCATGGGAACATTATGCTAAGTGAAATAAGCCAGTCACAAAGGACACATACTGCATGATTCCACTTATATGAGATCCCTATAGCAGTCAAAATCATAGAGACAGAAAGTAGAATGGTGGTTGCCAGAGGTCAGGGGAGGGGGAGTGGGGAGTTGTTGTTTAATAGGCACAGAGTTTCAGTTTTGCAAGATGAAAAGTTCTGGAGATTGACTGCACAGCAATGTGAATGTACTTAACAATATTCAACTGTACACTTAAAAATGGTTAAGATGGTGACTTTTATGTTATGTGTATTTTACCACAATTAAAAAAAAATTACGTGTGGTCGCCTCCTCACAGCAGTTGTCATTGGCTGTCCAGTGGTGTTCTGCCAGAATGTGTGTCACCCCAGGTATGTTGAGTCCTTGACTGTATCTTCCTGATCCATGTCCACCACGGTTCCTGGATGGGGTCTGGCAAATAGACGCTCAGCACAGTTTTACTGAATGTCTGAGGAAGAGAGGGACAGAGGAAGGGAGGGAGGGAAGAAGGAAGGAACAGAAAATCCACAAAAGATAAATTACAAATGGACAGTAACCAAATGAGAAAATTTTCAGCTTCACTAGTAATCAAAGAAAAGCTCATTAAAGCAACAATGAGTTTCCATTTCTCACTATGAAATGAGCAAAGATTTTATTATTATAATTTAAATACCTAATGCCGGCAAGGACTTGTTGAGATGGATAACTTCAGACAGAATTCATACATTTCTGTAAGGAAATGTAATAGTATGTATGAACAGCCCTATAAAAATTCATATCTTTTGACCTAATAATCCTCCATCTAAAAACATATCCTAAGGAGTCAACTAGATACTTAGACAAAGATTTAGGGACAAAGATGCTTATTATAGAGTTATTTATAATAGCTCAAGGACTGGGGCTAAACATCTGGCAAACAGAGAATGATGAGGTATAAGATGAAAAATTATGTAGCCACTAAAAATTATATTTTAGAAAAATATTTAATGATGTAAGAAATTTTTACAATGATATCTGCACATGGGTTATGTATATAGTAAGATTGGTTTTGTAAAAAAACAAATTGAAATAGAGAGGAAACATAACACATCAAAATGTAATCTATGATTTCTGGATGAGGTGATTATGACCGATTTTCCTTTATCTTCTAAGTATTCTAGAACGAGCATTTGATATTTTTGTAATATGAAAAAATGTGATTTGAAAAAGTAAAAATTATGTCACCATTTGAGTATCTAAAAGTGCTCGGGGAAGGCAAAAATGATGAGGCGTGGTCCCTCTCCTCAAGGAGGGGATGCATGGTGGTGGAGACCTCCACCATGAATCTAGGAGACTGCTGGTGTTGGCCCTGGGTGGTGGCATGGTGGGGAGGGAAGGCTCCCTGGAGGCATGGAGCTTGCATGGCCATGAAGGATTTGAGCCCTTCTCTCTGCTGCCACTGGACTTGTTGGTAGTACTTCCTGCTGACTTTGTTCTTCCCTGGCATTGCTTGTCTTGGGCACTCAGCTCCTGTGATAGGTTGACAGTGCTTTAGGGTTTATTCTCTCCATGACCTATGTAGGCTCAACTCAGCCAAGATAGGCTATTCTCCAAGGTTCATCTCCTTAATACCCTTGCTGCAGCAGGCTTTCAAGTCAGTGCTTATTAAAAGTCATCGCTTGGCTTGTGTCTGCTCTGGCAAGGATCCTCTTGCTCAGAGATCAAGGTTTGGGAGATGGCAGAACCCACACTGCCTGAAAGGTCATTCAGGCAGAAGCCTGGAGTCCTAGGCTGCAGAGCAGGGAGGCAGTTACCTCAGCTGGAAAGTGGGGAAATGAGACCCACAGAGGGATAGTGGCTTGTCCAAGAAGGATACGAGCCCAGGGCCGGAGCTGAGACTGGGTCCTAGCTTTCCCGATACCCAGGCACTGCACAGGTGAACCAGTACCCTGCACTCTGCTGCTGGAGGGGGCGTGACCCTTGCTTCCCACAGGAACCCTGGACTTACTGCAGTGGTGCAAAAGAAGACCAGGGCAGGCCGTTGCGGGTATGCGGTGGATGGTGGCTGCTTTTAGTACTGATATGAGAATGATTAAAATTATCTTCGTGGGCACATCAGGAGACCATCTGGACATCTTTTGAAATCTATAATGGAAAAAAATTACGACCTACAATGTAGCCATCTTTCTATTTTGGTTTTATATAGTTTTTTCTTTTTCTCTGATTATAAAAGGACTACATGTTCTGGAAGTTTTAGCCAATACAATAAACAAATCAAAGACATGAGTTATGACTGGTAGACATAAGACAAACTAAATTATTTTTAGGTATTATGTTTGCCTGCTTGTAAAGCCCAGGGGGATTACCTAGAGAACTACTACTGGGAAGAAGACAATGACACAGTCAAATGAGCCAAGGCAGCCCTTCCTCTGGCTGCAAACTCATAAAAAGGCTGGACAAGATACAACTGTATAACTATAAAACTATATACATATATATGTGTGTGTATGTATATATGTGCATATTAGCTAAGCCAAATAGATATAGGTAAGGGCTGATAGAAATAAATGGAAATTCTCAGGTGTCCTAAACAAAGCCAGAGGGGTAACACATGGGTAGGTGTAGGTGCCTGGCATTTTGATGGGTCCTGGAGACATGCAGGTAGAAGAGAGACGGAGCTCCTACCTTCACGGGGTTGCATGCTTTAGTAGGGCACTGACATTAGTCAAAGAACCACACACCCATAAAGTATTATCATTGTGAAAAGTGCTAAGAGGGAAGGCACCTGGTGCTCTGTGAGTATGTAATGGGGGAGTTTACTGGGCGGGAAGGGTAAGGAAAGACACAGTTACCACTGAGAGTTGAGTGTGACTAACAAGTGAATTAAATAGTAAAACATGAAAAACAAAATCTAAAAGAACCGAAAGAAAACACTGAGGAATAATTTTGGGATAGGACTTATTTCTTTTTTAGTATAATACTAAAGGAAAACATTGCTAGATTTGACCATGTCAACATTTAAAGCTTTTGCACGTTGAAAAAACACCATCAGCAAATGTAAAAGGTAAAGTGCAAATTGCAAAAAAATATGTGCAACATACATAAGCAAGAGTTGTCGTTTTTCATATATAAAGAGTTTTATTCATCAATAAGAAAAAGACAGATGCACCTACACATAAATGGGCTTAGAATGAGACAGTCTCTCACACACGTGAAAATACGTAAATTTAAAAGGCCAATAAACATATAAAAAATGCTTGCCTTTAGTTGTAATCAAAGGCACATGAATTACAACAATAGTATGTCTTTATATATTTATTTATTTTGGCATATGACATTGGCAGGGATTTAAATGCTGAGGTATTAAAATGTTGAGGAAGGTGGCAGGAAACAGGTGGAAATATAAATTGGCACAATTTTTCTGGAGGGCAATTTGGCAGTGTCTATCAAATGCTTTAAAAAATGCCTACTTGGTGATTTCACTCAGAGGATTTATCTTTTTTATCCAGAGAATTTATCTTAAATCAATATGCATATGTGCAAAGATTATGTGAAGGATATTCACCCCAGTGTAATTTACAACAGAGTAAAACTGAAAACAACTTAACTGTCTAACAGAATGAAATAGGGCAGAATATTAGGCAGCCATTAAATTTACACTGTAACATAACCTCATTTTGTGGACAAAATGTTCGAAATATTCGGGTAAGTGAAAAAAAAAAGCAGGTTACACAACAGAAAAATTTGAACAGGGAGACCAGAGACATGAACCACATGTGGGTGGAAACTTGATACACGATCTATGACCCCTGGCATTACTGATCAGCAGGGAATGGATAGATAATTCAACAAATGGCATTGGGATCATTGTTATCCATATGAAAAAATAAAGTGAGAGTATTATGGTATCCCACAGACAAACATAAATTCCAAGTGGAAGAACATGTGTGAAAAGAAAAACTTTAAAACATTTAGAATAGAAGAGAGTTCTTCAGGGATTGGTGTCAAGATGGTGGCACAGATGGACTCTGAACTCACCTCCTCCCATGGACACAACAGACTTACAACTACTCTTGGAACAATTACCCCTGAGAAAGAACTGAAAACTGGATAAGAGGAACCCCTGCAACACGTGGCAGTCCTGACTGAGGTTAGTAGCCAGCAAAGTCAGATATTATGACACTCATCTCAGTTGTTAGGAGAGACAGAAATTCCCTTCTGGAGAGAAAAAAAGCCACCTTCACAAGCTGCAGTGCTTCATGGCTGCCTGGGAGCAAGCCAAAGGTAAGCAGCCTTCCCTGGAGGAGTGGGGGACCTGAGCAGAGACTGTTGCCACTATAAGCATTTTTTGGACCCAGCACAACTGAGATGAGTGTCATAATATCTGGCTTTGCTGGCTACTAACAACAACGGGAAATACCCCCAGAAGAGCTACCGGACATAAGAAAAAAAACAAGCCAGCTCTTAAAGGGCCCATGCACGAATTGACCCATTTTGGAAAGCAACCTAAAATTACCAAAAAGAAAGGTGCACAGTCCTTTGGTGAAAAGAGACTCATCTGATAGGCCTTGGGTGTATCTTGGTGAGAAGAGATACCTCTCCAGGGACTGAGACATTGGCAGCAGCCATGGTTGTGGCCTGGTGCAGGTGTGCTGAGACAGTCACTGGCAGACGCCATTGGAGTTCTCCTCCTGGCCTCTCTGCCTAGGGTCTGCCCCACCCACTAGAGCACCAATTTAATCCAGCTCAACCAGGGTAAGCAGCCCATCCTAGGGACTGGCCCCCCCGGCCAACAACAAGCCCTTGGGCAGCATGTGGGCCCACATAGGTGGGGTGCCTGGATCCTCTGCAGGTGAGTGAGTGGGTCCACCTTTGTGGGGCAGGGGATGTGTGAGGAGCAGGTGGAGAGTGCAGGGCATTGGTGGAGTGTGTGGGGCCTCTGCAGTGGGGCGACTGGGTCTGCTTCCTGCCAGGGCACATGCATGGAGCGGGACTGTGTTGACAGTGTGTGTGGCCCTGTGGGGGCTGGCGCTTGTCAGCTGCAGAAGACTTGTGCTTCTCAAACAGCTACGTAGGGGATTTGCCCCACCTTCCAAAGCCTGAAACAATTGTGTGCTCCCCTGCCTGGGACCAGCCCCACCTAGCTGCAATCCTGAGAGAGCTGACAAGAGCCTTATAGGCCGAAGGACTACAGCAATTGTAAGCTCCTGAGCCTAACATACAGCCACCCTGGGAGCCTACTCACTTAACAGAAAAACTGCAACAGGAATGTGCTATGAGACCTTGCAGCCAACTGTGCTGGGGCTCCCCACACCTGATAAAGAGACTGAAGGGTCCATAACAGCCACACACAGCTGAGCATTACAACCAGCTGGCCAGGGGGACGGTCGAGCCTCCCTGGGCATCTACAGCAAGAGCAACCCTGCCACAACAGAAGGACATATGTAGCCCACATGGGGGTCACTCCTGGAACATTTGGAGTTCCAGGGATAGGGAAGCACACTGCTGGGCCTAATAAGGCATCTCTTACATAAAGTCACCTCTCCAAGATCACGAGATGTAGCTGACCTACCTAATACATAGATACAAGCACAGAGAAAGAGGCAAAATGAGGAGGGAAAGGAATACGTTCCAAGTAAGAGAACAGGACAAAACCCAGAAAAAGAACTAAATGAAACAGAAATGAGCAATCTACCTGACAAAGAATTCAAACAAAGAGTCATAAGGATGCTTACTGATCTTGGGAGAAGAATGGATGAACTCAGTGAGAACGTCAACAAAGAAATGGAAAATATAAAAAAGAACCAATCAGAAATGAAGAATACAATCCTGGAAATGAAAACTTCACTAGAAGGACTCAAAAGCAGAGTAGAGGATACAGAAGAACGGATCAGCGAGCTGAATGAAAGACTAGAGGAAATCACCCAAGCTGAACAGATAAAAGGAAAAAGAATTAAAATAGTGAGAAAAGTCTAAGGGATCTCTGGAACAACATCAAGCCAACTAACATCAGTGTTATACGTGTCCCAGTGAGAGAGACAAAGGAGCAGAGAATCTATTTGAAGAAATAATAGCTGAAAACTTTCCTAACCTGAGGAAGAAAACAGACTTCCAGGTATAGGAAGCACAGAGAACCCCAAAAAAGGTAAACCCAAAGAGGCCCACACCAAGATGTATCATAATTAAAATGTCCAGAATTAAAGAAAAAGAGAGAATCCTAAAAGCCACAAGAGAAAGGCAACAAGTCACATACAAAGGAAACCCCATAAGGCTATCAGTTAACTTCTCAGCAGAAACTTTACAGGCTAGAAGAGAGTGGCACGACATATTTAAAGTGCTAAAAGGAAAAAACCTACCACCAAGAATACTTTACTTGGCAAGGTTATCATTCAGAATGGAAGGAGAGATAAAGGGTTTCCCAGACAAGCAAAAATTAAAGGAGTTTATCACCAAGAAACCAGTCCTACAAGAAAGGCTAAGAGGACTTATTTAAGGGGGAAAGAGAAGACCACAAATAGGAAAAATAGTCTATTTCCATGATAAGAGGATAACGGATACAAATGCACAAAAAAGAAGTTAGATATGATATCAAAAACATAAAATGTGGGAGGAGGGAAGTAAAAGAGTAGAGCTTTCAGAAAGAGGTCAAACTAAAGAGACCATCAACTTAATATAGATTGCTACATACATAGGTTACTATATATGAACCTCATGGTAATCACAAACCAGAAACCTATAATAAATACACAAAAAACCAAGAGAAAGGAACCCAAACACAGTACTAAAGAAAACCATCACACCACAAGGGAAGAGAGCAAGAGAAGAAGAAAGGAACAGAGAAGAACTACTAAAACACCCAGAAAAAAATGTTTAAAAATGGCAATAAGTACATACTTATCAATAGCTACTTTAAATGTCAATGGACTAAATGCTCCAATCAAAAGGCATAGGGTGGCTGACTGGATGAAAAAACAAGACCCATCTATATGCTGCATACAAGAGACACACTTCAGAACTAAATACACTCACAAACAGAAAGTGAAGGGATGGAAAAAGATACTCCATGCAAATGTCAATGAAAAGAAAGCTGGGGTAGCAATACTTATATCAGACAAAATAGACTTTAAAAGAAAAACTGTAACAAGAGACAAAGAAGGGCACTACATAAAGATCAAGGGAACAATCCACCAAGAGGATATAACACTTGTAAATATCTATGCACTCAACATAGGAGCACCTAAATATATAAAGCAGTTATTAACAGACATAAAAGGAGAAATAAACAGTAACATAATAATAGTAGGGGACTTCAAAACTCCACTTACACCAACAGCTAGATCATCCAAACAGAAGAGCAATAAGGAAACATTGGTCTTAAATGACACAGTAGACCAGATGGACTTAGTAGATATATACAGAACATTCCACCCAAAAATCGAAGAACACACATTCTTTTCAAATGCACATGGAACGTTCTCCGGGATTGATCACATTTTAGGCCACAAAACAAGTCTCAATAAATTTAAGAAGATTGAAATAATACCAAGCATCTTTTCTGACCACAACGGTATGAAACTAGAAATCAACTATAGGAAGAAAATCAGAAAAGTCACAAATACGTGGAGATTAAACAAAATGCTACTAAACAACGATTGGGTCAATGAAGAAATCAAAGGAGAAATCAAAGAATACCTGGAGACAAATGAAAATGAAAATACGACATGCCAGAATTTATGGGATACAGCAAAAGTGGTTCTAAGAGGGAAGTTTATAGCTATCCAGGCCTACCTCAACAAACAAGAAAAATCTCAAATAAACAATCTAATAGTGCAGCTAAAGCAACTGGAAAAAGAAGAACAAACAACGCCCAAAATCAATAGAAGAAGGAAAATAATAAAAATCAGAGCAGAAATAAATGAAATGGAGACTAAAAAAAAAAAAAAGAAAAAAATCAATGAAACCAAGAGCTGGTTCTTTGAAAAGATCAACAAAATTGACAAACCATTGGCTAGACTCACCAAGAAAAAAAGAGAGACAGCTCAAATAAATAAAATCAGAAATGAAAGTGGAGAAATTACAGCAGACACCTCAGAAATACAAAAGATTATAAGAGAATACTATGAAAAGCTATATGCCAACAAATTGGATAATTTAGAAGAAATGGATAAATTCTTAGAATCATACAACCTTCCAAAACTGAATCAAGAAGAAATAGAGAATTTGACTAGACCAATCACCAGTAAGGAGATTGAAACAGCAATCAAAAACCTCCCCAAAAAATAAAAACTCTGGACCAGATGGCTTCCCTGGTGAACTCTACCAAACATTCAAAGAAGACTTAATACCTATCCTTCTCAAACTCTTCCAAAAACTTGAAGAGGAGGGGAAGCTTCCTAACTCATTCTATGAAGCCAACATTACCCTGATACCAAAACCAGACAAGGACAATACAAAAAAAAGAAAATTACAGGCCAATATCACTGATGAACATTGATGCAAAAATCCTCAACAAAATACTAGCAAATTGACTACAACAATACATTAAAAAGATCATACACTATGATCAAGTGGGATTTATTCCAGAGATGCAGGGATGGTTCAACATCTGCAAAACAATCAACATGATATACCACAGTAACAAAATGAAGAATAAAAATCACATCATCATCTCAATAGATGCAGAGAAAGCATCTGACAAGATATAGCATCCATTTATGATAAAAACTGAATAAAATGGGTATAGAAGAAAGTACCTCAACACAATAAAGGCCATATATGACAAACTCACAGCTAGTGTCATTCTCAATGGTGAAAAACTGAAAGCTATCCCTCTAAGAACAGGAACCAGACAAGGATGCCCACTTTCACCACTCCTATTTAACATAGTATTGGAAGTCCTAGCCAGAGCAATCAGGCAAGAAAAAGAAATAAAAGGGATCCAAACAGGAAAGGAAAAGTGAAACTGTCACTATTTGCAGATGACATGATTTTATATATAGAAAACCCTAAAGAATCCACCAAAAAACTTTTAGAAATAATAAATGAATACAGTAAAGTAGCAGGATACAAAATCAACATACAAAAATCAGTTGCATTTCTATACACTAAAAACAATGCAGTAGAAAGAGAAATTAAGAATACAATCCCATGTACAACTGCAACAAAAAGAATAAAATACCTAGGAATAAACTTACGAAAGAGGTGAAAGACCTGTACACTGAAAACTATAAAACATTGCTGAAAGAAATTAAAGAAGACGCAAAGAAATGGAAAGATATTCCATGCTCTTGGACTGGAAGAATTAACATAGTTAAAATGTCCATACTTCCTAAAGCAATCTTTAGATGTAATGCAATCCCTATCAAAGTTCCAACAACATTTTTCACAGAAATAGAACAAAGAATCCTAAAATAGATATAGAACAACAAAAGACCCGGAATAGCCAAAGGAATCCTGAGAAAAAAGAACAAAGTTGGAAGTATCACACTCCCTGATTTCAAAATATACTACAAAGTTATAGTAACCAAAACGGCTTGGTACTGGCACAAAAACAGACACACAGACCAATGGAACAGAATTGAGAGCCCAGAAATAAACCCACACATGAATGGACAGCTAATTTTCAACAAGGGAGCCAAGAACATGCAATGGAGAAAGGAAAGTCTCTTCAATAAATGGTGTTGGGAAAACTGGTCAGCCACATGCAAAAAAATGAAAGTAGACCATTATTTGACACCATACACAAAAATTGACTCAAAATGGATTAAAGACTTGAATGTGAGACCTGAAACCATGAAATTTCTAGAAGAAAACATAGGCAGTGAGCTCTTCAACATCGGTCTTAGCAACATATTTTCAAGTACCATGTCTGACCAGGCAAGGGGAACAATAGAAAAAATAAACAAATGGGACTACATCAAACTAAAAAGCTTCTGCACAGCAAAGGAAACCATCTACAAAACGAAAAGACAACCTAACAATTCGGAGATGATATTTGCAAACCATACATCTGATAAGGGGTTAATCTCCAAAATATATAAAGAACTCATACATCTTAACAACAAAAAAGCTACCAACCCAATTAAAAAATGGGCAAAAGACCTGAACAGACATTTCTCCAAAGAAGATATACAGATGGCCAACAGACACATGAAAAGATGTTCAACATCATTAACTATCAGGGAAATGCAAATCAAAACTACAATGAGACATCACCTCACTCCCGTCAGAATGGCTATAATTAACAAGACAGGAAACAACATGTGTTGGAGAGGATGTGGAGAGAAGGGAACTCTCACACACTGCTGGTGGGAGTGCAAACTGGTGCAGCCGCTATGGAAAACAGTAGGGAGATTCCTCAAAAAATTAAGAATAGAACTACCATATGATCCAGCTATTCCACTGTTGGGTATTTATCCAAAGAACATGAAAACAACAATGTGTAAAGATGCATTCACCCCTATGTTCATTGCAGCATTATTCACAACAGCCAAGACTTGGAAGCAACCTAGGTGCCCATCAAGGGATGAACGGATAAAGATGTGGTATATATACACAATGGAATACTATTCAGCCATAAGAAACGATGAAATCCAGCCATTTGTGACAACAGGGATGGACATTGAGGGTATTATGCTAAGTGAAATAAGTCAGAGGGAGAAAGTCAAATACCGTATGATCTCACTCATAAGTAGAAGATAACACAACACAAATAATCACATACAGACTGAGCCTGGATTGGTGGTTACCGGGGGGAACGGGGGAGGGAGGACAGAGAAAGGGACGATTAGGCACATGTGTGTGGTGATGGATTGCAATCAGTCTTTGGGTAGTGAACATAATGTAATCTATACAGAAATCGAAATATAATGATGCACACCTGAAATTTATATAATGTTATAAACCAATGTTAGCACAATAAAACAAATTAAAAAAAATTTAAATATATTTCAGCAAGGGACCCTTTATACTCACCGGAATATGTTTATAGATTCTATTATGTATACTTCAGTGTTTTTCTTTTTGAACCTGAAAAACTCTGAACAAAAATTTTCCCTTATGGCACCGAAGATATGAATAAAGTGTAAAAGTGAATAATAAACAAAAGAATAAAACATATTTACAAAGGGAAAAAAATTTAGAAGAAAATACAGCATAACATCTGTATGATCTTAGGAAGAGAAGAATTTCTTAAGAGACTAAGAGGACAGACAAACCATATAATAAAATATTGGTAAACACAATGCTAATTTTTTTGTTTTAATCTGTACATGGGAAGATAGAGGCCCAAAATGCAAAGATAGCTACAAACTGGAAAAAATTAATTCAATGCACATAAAAGATGAAGAGTTATTGCAGAACGTATGAAGCAATAGCGCAGAGGAATCACCAGATCTTTTGAAGATGCAGATTCTGAATGAGCAGGTCTGAGGGGGACCTGAGATTCTAAATTTTTAACAAGGTCCCAGGTGATGTTTATGCTGCTGGTCTACAGACTAGTTGACTACACTTTGAATAGCAAGGACGTAAAAGACTCCTACAGATACATAAAAAAGAGTAAATAACGCCATTCTGAGTTTGGCAAAGGGTCTGAGCAGGCAGTCTTCGGAAGAGAGAAACCAATTGACCGATAAACATATACTAGTTGGGATGGGCTTGCTGCTCTAACATAGAGACCCCACAATAGAAGCTTATTTCTTGCTCATATAAACAGGGCAAATGCCCTAGGGTCCCGGGCTAGGGTTTTACAGGGTCCCAAGCTGCTGGAGGCTCTGCCATCTTCAATATGGGGCTTCCAATGTGCCCTGGGAACTGGGCAGCTGGAAGAAGAAAAGAGGTTTTTATGGGACAGACCTGGAAATGGTGAAGACACCACAGCTCACATTCTATTGGTTGGAACTCTGTTCGGGCCATAGCTACTTGTGGGAGGCTGGAAAACGCAGTCTAAGTGCACCCAGGAGAAAGAGTGTTTGGTGTTTAGTCCACCTTTTGTCCACTTCATGACTTTTTTTATGAGGTAAATTTTAACGGCTGCCTAATATTCTGCCCTATTTCATTCTGTTAGACAGTTATGTTGTTTTCAGTTTTACTCTGTTGTAAATAACTCTGGGTTGAATGTCCTTTACATAATATTTGCACACATGCATACTGATTTAAGATAAATTCCCTGAAAAAAAAGAGTGTTTGGTGACCAGCTAGCAGTCTGCCACACATCTGAAGAGATGCTCAGCTCACCAGTAACCAGGAAAATGCAATTAAAACCAGGACAAGACACCATTTCATACCATTGCATTGGCAAAACAAAGTGTCCCGACCATTAATTGTACAACTCCAGGAGGTGCCATTCATATGAATATTATCCTCCACCTCCCCAGCTCCCTTACCTTGCTTAAAGGTTTTATTACTCTAACATACTGCATTACTTCTAACATACCGTTAATTTACTTATCTATAGTGTTTATTGTTTACTGCCTTTCCTTCATCTCTGGCCTGTCAACTCCAGCAGGGCAAGGATATTCGTCTATTATGTTGACTGCTGTATCCTAGCGCCCACAACAATGTCTGCATACAGTAGGCACTCAACAAGGCTGTGCTGGATGGAGAGGCTGAAATGGAGGTGCTCCAGACATCTAGGCTTCCAGTCACCCCAGCCCAGAGCACAGGCACCAGACACGTGAGGGAGAGGCCTCCTAGTGACTCCAGCCCTCAGCCATTTAGTCACCTCCAGCCCATGGGTCTTCCCAGCTGAGGTTCCAGCTTCCCCGCGATGTCTGGCCCAGATTCCCAAACCACAGTATCTGTGAGTATGATCAATGGTGCTGTTTTCAGCCTCTAAGTTGTTTTGTTTTTTTTAGTTTTTAAAGTCAGTTTATTAAGGTATAACTCATAGTAATTAAAATTCACCCTTTTTAGGTGTAGAGTTTGCTGAGTTTTGACAAATGAATAGTCATGAAACCATCATCACACCTGAGATATAGAATGTTGCCATCACCCCACCAAGTCCCCTCCTAAATCACCAAGCTTTGGGGCAGTATGTTAACCAGAACCACCTTCTCACTCGATCATGTATTCATTTAACATCTATTTCCCTGCTCTGGGAATCTCCTTCCTTGGGCGCTCTTGCTAAACGTCTGTTTTCCCATCAGACTAGAAGCCCGGTGAGGGGCGGATCCGCATGGTTTGTTCACCACGGCCGCTCCTGTGCCCGCACAGCTCTTGGCACAGAGTAGGTGCTCATTAAATTACTGCTTAATGAAGGCAGGATGTGACAGAGCCTGACAGAGCCTCACGTATGGCTTCAACCATACGTGAGAAAGTCACGTGACTTCTCAGCCACAGACCGTTCTAATAGGAGATAATTATAGCACCCCATCTGAAAGCCAAAGGCATGGAGCTGGTCCAGACAATTCCCTGTCACAGCTCAAGAACTAATAAATATTTATCAAGCACCTACTGTGTGCTGGGCACTAAGCTGGGTGCTGAGGATGCATGTTCATGAAGGTGAACAGGAGCAGACACAGTCGATGAGCTCACGGAGTCCCCCTTCTAGTGGGGGGTCACATGTAAATGCAGTGAGCACACAAAGTTACATGCTCCTGTAAAGCGGTACGAGCCGTGGAAGCCCCCACCCCAGTCCTGAGCTCAGTGGCTCTACAACGTCTCTGGCACATGAATCACTACGTTCTCTTGGAATCGTTGCTCAGGAGGGAGAATCGTTCCCCCATCACGGTTATTTGCTATCAAGGTTAGAGATGTTCCGAGAATCACCTTGTTTATAATAATAGTGGACTCTTCTGAAATAAACGTGAGGAAGGCAGATACGGGGAAAACCACCCAGCGGTCTTTTCCTTCTAATAATCTCTGACTTTAAAAGGACAAAATAGACCTTTCAGATAAAACAACCAGCCTCCTGAATGTTGTCCAAGAATTCAACCGGGGGACACCTGCTTGAGAACACTGGGAATTTCAAATGTCTGCTTGTGCTTATCCTTCAGTGACTTTTCGATTGGGAAGCAAGCATTCTGCCTTATAAATATCTCCCATTATGGAACTTTTTTGTAAGCTCCTAAAGTAGTTTTAGATCTCAGCTAGGTTTGTTCTCCCTGATGCCCAATACAATATCTTCCAGGGCTGCCTTACTGAAGCGATCTAGAGAAAAAAGAAATTAAGACAATTTCCCAGCATTCTGTAAGTATTTGCATGTGAATGCAGGTTGTCCCGCTGTTTGATAAATCTGATATGTAAGAAAACCAGGAAAATCATAGTTCACACCCAGTTGGGCGCTTTATACGTACGTTGCGAAGGTTGTTACAAAGATGTGATAATATCCTTCCAAGTAGATGACTAGAGAGAATACGGATAGCACATCTGAGACAGCTCAAATGTGTAATTATTGTGAGGATTTCACAGACACATAAATATAATGATCTTCAGCTAAGTAAATTGCTAGCTACCAATGAAATAAATAGGGTCCCTTCAGAATTTGAAATAATTTGGAATGGTAGGTGGTGGGAAATGATTCACCTTGGCTGTTATCTCTGGAACAGTAATAGAGAAATATATCTGCCATCTCTGGTGCATTTACATCGTTCTTCATATCCTGTGGAGTTCGTCAGAAGAGCTCTGGGCCCAACGGCTCCCAGCACCTTACTCTGAGAGGCCCCTGCGCAGCACGGCTCAGCGCTGGGTGAGAGCAGCTAATATTGTTTACCTCGGTAGGCATCCCAGCCATAATATTTTTCCAAGAAACACTGATGTGTTTAAAGGTCAGGTTGATACTGATTTGACGGAATAACATAAATTCATCTTTCTAGGAGTAAAATGGTGTACATGACTTGGTTTAAAGGTTAAACTGTTTTCTGTGCACTGGATAGGTCAAAGATATAAGACTTTAATACACAAAGTATAATTACCTGTTTCGACAGACAGGGAGATGTGGCCCAGGATTTGGATTTTCGAAGAGATGTTTGAAAACTTAGGAATCTACTGACATCTCGTCATTCTTGAATACATTTCATTAGAGGGGAAAAATAATCCTACAAGGGTGCTGAGTTAGATGGACTGTCTCTTTCCTACTCCTAGTTATGTGACTGCTGGGCTTCTAGGAATTGAGTTTTAGATAGTAGATAGAGTCTAAGAATGTTCTCAGACAGGAAATTTGTGCAGGACCAGTAAACTCCCAAATACAAAGCTTACACAGTAGGTGCTAAATAAAAGGTTGATAGATGAATGAATTGAATACGTCCCTTTTTTTTTTAACCCACAAAGTTGGTTCTGATAAATAAGGAGGAAGGTGGATCGATTCTCTGTAACTAGAATCTAAAAAGAGACCAATCCTGGACCCAGAGAGTTTCCTTCATTCATTCTTCCGTGTTTTTTTTTTTTTCCATTCAATACAAAAATGTATTAAGCACTTACACATCGCTGCACTGTGCTCCATACTGATGAAGTGGGAAGACACCGTCTGGACCTCAGAATTTACAGTCTATCTGGGAAGAAAAATAAAGTGAAAGGGCGGGGGTGGGGTGGGGGAAGAAGACAGTCAAGAGAGCAGGCTGCCCTGGCCTGGGACCCGGTTGCCCTCACAAACCAAACCGTGGAGCGTACTTGAGCCGCCCTCTGCGCCCCAGCAGGGCCCCCCTTTACGTCCACTCTTGCTGAGGACACACCGGGCACTTTGCACTCCCGAGGGTCCTGCTCTCGGATGGGGGATGGGGCGTGGGGGGTGGCGTCTTGGGCTGGGCAGGAGCAGCCCAGGCCTGGCGGAGGAGGGGGGCTGTGGTGGGGGAAGCGTGGAGACTGGCCTTTTAGGGGACGGAGGAAACGGACGCCTGACCCGCAGCCCCAGGCCCGCCCCGCCCCCGCCGTGGGCCGGAGATGGGGGCAGGAGGTCCCTGCCCCCCGGAACCCGCCTCCGCCGCTGCTCCGTTTAGGCCGCGGCTCAGGGGGTCCCCAAACTTTGCCGTCAACCGGTGCCAACATTCTCGAGGTAAGAATGGTCGCCCAGCCTCTTTCGTGCACACTGTGCAGTGCAAGTGTTGACACGTTTGGGGGCCGTGTTAAAGGAGACTAACACTGGATGGCTGGGAGGGGGGAGGCGATGGGCGGCAGGGGGGAAGCATGGGGGGAGCCGAGGGGGAGCAGAGGTAGGATGGGGGAGGGAAGGGAGCGGTGGGGGACGTGGAATGGGGGGCGAGGGCTAACTGAGGGCAGCGAGGTGGGGGGAGCACGAGGGGGAGCACGGAGGGGACCGGTGGGGGAGCGGAGGTGGGCCGACAGGAGGGAGAGTGGCTGGGAGGATGGAAGCGGGTTAGGGAGACAGAGGGAGTGGTGGGGGCCCCAGGGCTTTCTCGTGCCCTCCTTCCCCCCAGGTTTCTGGCTTGGGGATGGGAGCGTCGGGTCCTTGCACGTCGGAGAAGTCACAGCAGAAACGGTCTCATCGGGGGAAACCGCCTGTCTGCAGTTTCTAGACGGGAAGAGGTGGGGAGGGCGGTGCTTTTATGCAAATCGTTTCAGTCGGAGGAGCGGGCCTCCTGGACAGGAAGACCCCTCGGCGGTGGTCGCCCTGCAGAAGTTGTCCCAGGCTCTTTTGAACTCTTTCTGCAGCATTTGGCCTCAGGAGCCATTGCAGGTGGGCCTGGGCCCAGGAAATGCTAAGGAGAGAGCGAGAGACAGACCGACAGACAGACAGAGACACAGAGAGAGAGAGACAGAGAGACAGACCGACAGAGAAGGAAGCGCAGGCGCCCTGGGCCCCGGTGGAAATCTCCAGGTGTCCCTTAATAATCAAACGCCACTGGAAGGCCTCGTTTGCACCATGTAACGGGTATACCACGGAAAGGATAAAAATGCTAATTTTTTTAAAAAAGGAATGAAATTCATTATAGCCTGGAAATATAAACAAGAATAAAAAAACTGGATGGAGAGGGTTTGGGAAAGTATCTAGGCTTATTCCATGGCGGCTCTGCCTGTGCCCTCTCTACCTGCCTTGGGCACTGTGGTCTCCTCCATTTCTTCTCCTCCCTCCCTTCTATTGAGCATCTCTGGGCTGGAGAGCAGGCACTCAGAGTGTGTTTGTTGAATGAATGAATGATTCAAAACAGATCAGAGTAATACAATGCTCTACTGAGGAGCACAAAAGGAGGAGACATGAATTCCAGGTAGAGGAGGCTTCCAGAGATGGGGGCTTCACAGGGAGCTCCATGCTGACTCCTAAAGCGCAGACTGCAGGGAACAGCATGAGGAAGGGCACGAAAGCGCAGGGCGGAGTTTGAGGAGTAAGGAAAATACTCCCAGACTAGAACAGAGAGGGAGGGATGTGTTGGGAGCTGAGATTTTTTTCTCATAGATGAAAAGTGCTGCGCCTCCTATGTTTTTAAGCACAAGAATGACAATTTTCACGTCAAATTTCATGATGAAAGTGAAGGCCTTGTGTAGCCCCAGAAGTGGGATGGAAATGCTGTTGGAGGACCTGCCGGGACCCAGGCACTGAGCTAGATAGCCTTGCATCCCAAGAGTAACCAAGGTGGTGTCTCTGCCTCCCTGAGTCACAGCTGAGCCCTCTCCTCCGCCCTAGGCCGCCTCACCCCTTCTTTTGCACAGATAAGGAAGCTGGAACGCAGCGGGGCAGTGTGGCGCCTGGGCAGGCCTTTCCTCCCTGCCCACGGCACCCTCTGGATCTCACTAGGGATCTGTTCAGCCTCCTCCTGGGGGCAGCTGGGGCAGCCCTAGGATGTGTGGCCCAGGTCTCCCACAGAGCGACAAGAGCAAGGACAAAGGAGGCTCCCAGAGGTCAGCTGCTGCTCCTGGGCCCTTGTCCAGCAAAGGTGAGGGGACCCCGAGGATGCATTTCGTGAAGGCTTGCTGAGCACCTGCGGCTGCCCTCCGGTGATCTGCAGTGCAGTCTTCCCCACGCTGTCTGAAGCGTTCCGGGCGGTGATGCATCCACAGCCCTAAAAATGCCCCCAGGCCACAACCCACCCTACAGGACTTTGGCCAGGGACCACCCGCTAACAATGTAGGGGGCGGGGCCTGGATTCCTAGTTGCGCCATCTGCAGTGGGGAGCAACTGGAAGCAGTGAGGACCGTCTTTTTCCTGCCTTTTCTAAAGCAAGCCTGCGAGCTGGTGAGCACCATTGTGCGTAGGTAATAACTCAGCCGGAAACAAGTGTCATGATTCACGTGTCACGGCTAATGTCTAGCTAATATCCCCCAGCAGGGATGAGCAATTACAAATTCCGGAATTATCTTCCCTGTCTGTACCTCAAACAAACAAGCAAGCATCCGTTTCCCTGGCTAACCTTCCCTGGGGTGACGTGGCTGGAAGGTTGAGAAGAGTGGGACTCTGAGGGGACACCTGGTGGTGCCACCTCCTGGCTGTGTGTCTTGGGCAAGTTCCAGGGAGGTCTCCATATAATAATTATTATAGTTCCTATAATAATATACTTGTCTCATAGGGTTACTGTGAAGATTAAATGTGATTGTTGATTAAAAGTTCCTTGCACATAGTAAGCATACAATAAATGTTAGCTATTTTTATTATCGGAAAATTAAACCAAAAATATTAGGATGTGGGCATCAATAGATAGAAGTATGCTTAGATTTCAATTTCAACCAGAGAGCCAAATTGAATCAACACTCACACATGCCAACTCCTCTGGCCAAGCAAGAAAGCTAAAACAAAATTGCCTTTGGACTCGGCAAATATGTCGTATTTTTTAGTAACTGCTCTCGCCAGTTAAGGTCGTTAGCCAGGCTTTCGCTATTAGTGCAGTTTCAGGGGAGACCCAGATAGAAATGGGCCGTGGTATTCAGCTTCTCACATTTACAAAATCAAATCTTGCTTTTTCATAGACAAGGCTTCCTGTACCCTTGAAATGCTAATGAGATGTGAGGAGATTTTCAGGTCTTTCCAGGGGTTATATTTAGAAACAGAATGATTTGTGTTTAGCTTAAAAATGGGAGCTTGTGTATTGCTCTCTTGAGCTCCGTAACTCAAAGGTCCTCACTGTGAGGGTCATGATTGGGACCTTGGGGTATCCCTGGGTGGCCTGGGCAAGTTCCTTGATCGTCTTGGTCCTTGGTTTCCACAAATGTTGAATATGACTATATATATGTATGGCTATTATAGGTTAGATCTGAGCACTTCTTTTTCTCCGATTTTATGAATTTTATAAATAATTCAAATAGGAATGGAAACTCACCCACAGTAGCTTCAGTAAAGGAAGGTCTAGTGTAAGTGCAACTAGGATGGCTCAGGAGTCCAGGTTTCCAGGTAGAGTGGTTCCCATGGGAGTGGGCACAGTGGTGGGACAGCCACGTGATCTTCCCCAGGACATCTCTCCATCTCTTTTTGCATCTGCCCAGATCTTGCTCTTCCTTCGCCCGGTTCCCAGTCTCCACCCTGTCATTGGGGACATGGCCCATCACAACCTCCCGGTCCCCCACAAACTCGTGATTAATCCCCGCAGCCAGCTGCCCCAGTCTCTTAGTTTTCTCAGCCGACTTCTTGAGAAAGGAATCACACCGGCGCAGCTCATCTTATCAAGTGGGTGACACAGGTCCTAAGTTACCGACCAGCCAGTGAACGGCTCTCCTGAATCAGTTGCCTGTCTGTGGGCCAGTCATCTGGGGCCTGGGTAGACAGGGGAGGATGCCCTGTCCCCAGCAAGCCTGGGATTGGGAAATGTCCTCTGAGTGGGCAAGCAGCATGAAACCCACCCAGAAAATAACCCAAGACCAGCCCTGTGCTTGTATCCTTTCTACCCCCACTTCCCACAAGCTGAGAGAGTGTTGACGCTCAAGAAAGCCTCCGTGGCCCTCTCTCTACTTGAACAGGCTCCATCAGAGCCCTCTCTACACAGGCTTTTCTGTTCTTTCTTTCTTTCTTCATTTTGCCCTCGTCTGATGGAGTGAGGCTCTCAGGCAGTGGGCTGAGAATTGGCCTGTGCATCCAAAGACCGGAGTGTCCTGGCTTCTCTGAGCCTCGGTTTTCCCATCTATTACTGGATGTATTGAAATCTTCTGTCTTCCCAGGATGTTGGCGAGGATCAGCTGAGATTCAGGCTTCGAAATTAGTGAAGAGCCTTTCAAGTCCGAGACTATTATTAGCAACTCAGGTAACAGTGAAGCGGTGTCTCTCCCTTTTGAAGGGGACCCACCGGACCCGGAGGCCTGCAGTGAGGGTCTCACTGTGTCCATGGGGGGCCCCTGGCTATGACCAGACCGGAACATCTGACCTGCCCATTTGAAGATAGCTACAGTTTCTTCCGCACAAAAGTCCACTTGCTGTCAGTCAACAGCAAAAGATTTCCCCTACGTCCTCCCAGGCCCTCTCCCTTGAGAAAGCTGGGCCTGAGCCTGTCCTCTCACTGCCTTCCCATCGTGTGACGGAGGGTGCTGGTGGCAGCCACACAGGAGATCCCTTCCAGAAGCTTCTGCATCAGAGACCAGCCCCCTGGCTCCCCTGTGGATAATTCACAGCTCCTTTTAGTTACGCTGGTGACAGCTCAGGCCTGGCAGGGCAACTAGAAACTTGTTGACTCAGAAGCTGGCCGGGGGGTGGAGACGGTGGTGAGGACTCCATGGAGCCACCAGTCAGGGGCCATGGTCAGTGCCACAAGATGACTCCCACCGAGAACAAAAAGGGTGGGTGCTCCTCTCAGAGCCCCTCTTCCTGCCTCAGAGGGAAGAGACAGAAGACATGCCAGAACACAGGGTCTGAAGCAGCCTTTGTGCCAGGCAATAGAGGCGTAGTTTCTTCCTGCTGGCAAGCTCGAACACCGTCCTCAGCCGTTTGTGCTGATGCAGATCTCAGTGGGCCTCTCCTAAGTGCCCACTCCATGCAAGAACTCGTGGGGCCCCCTGCTGGCTGGGCGAGTCTGCTGCCTCTTCTGAACCCACCATGACAGGTGCCCGGAGCCCGTGTCCTGCAGTGTCTCTGTGCCCAACCTCACGGCAAGCAGAGGGGAGATCCAGGGAAATGCCAAATGGGGTGGCTGTGTCTAGACCCTTTCTCAGAGGGTCAGAGAGACAAAGTGTGCTGTTAGCAGGATTGTGCCTGCCTGCCTTCCTGTTTCTCTCCCTCCTCCCTTTCCTTCCATCCACAGACATTCACTAAGAATCTGTTATGTGCCGGTTACTCTATTTGCTGATGAAGATGCTGTGGTCTTTCTAGTCCTCTCAAGGATTTCAAACTGTTTCTTTCAAACAAATAAATACACAGTTACAAGATAGCAGTGGATCTCAAACATTAGTGAGCATCAGACCACCGAGAGGGCTAGTCAAAACACTGGTTGCTGGGCCGCACCCCCAGAATTTCTGACTCAGGAAGTCTTGGGGGCGTTGAGGATTGGGGTTTGTAACACGTTCCCAGGTGCTGCTGCAGGTGCATGGACACAGCGCCCAGTGAGCACAATGCAGGAGAAGCTCTTACCACACCTGCTGGGAAGTGCGGGGAGGGAGTCAGGGCAGGCTGGCCACCCCGGCTGAGGCCCACCGGGTGGGAGAGAGCCAGGGCAAGAGGGGTAGGAAGGGCAGCCTGTGTAAAGGCCCTGAGGTGGAGGAGTCTGGAGGAGAACGTGAAAACCGGTCGGTGTGGCTGGAGCCTAGAATGGGGTGAGTGGACAACTCAGCAGAGGCTGGGTCAGGGAGGACCTCTCTGCAACCACTGAAGGGTTTCAAGTGACAGGTGGGGGGATGAGTCAGATTTCTGTTTTAGGACAATTGCTTTGGCTGGAGGGTAGAGAATACTGGAGGCAAGAAAAATAGTTAGGAAGCCATTGCAGTAACCCAGGCAAGAAATGATGGTGGCCAGAAGCAGGATGGTGGCATCGGAAGGCAGGGAAGATGTAGACTTGGGAGAGGGAGTAGACAGGACTTGGATGGGGGTGGGGTGAGGGGAGAGCAGAGTCCAGAGTGATGCCTGGGACATTGAGGAGACTGTTGTGGAATGGGGACCATCTTGGTGTTTGGGGTGGAAAACAGCAAGCAAAACATCATTCATACCAGCTAGTCCGCCCAGGTTCCGAGGGGGCTGTTATACCTAGGACATGCTGGGCAAGACCCCACACCTGAAGAAGGGAATCAAGCATGAGGACATCAGGGCATCGTAGGGCACTGAGGCCAGGAATGGAGCCAGTTTTTAGGAAATGTCCAGAACATGACACAGAAGAAAGTGGCTGCCTCTCACCTCCTTTGGCTTCACTCTCTCTCTTCGCAGATCAGATTCCTCTCTTCTCTTCCTACCTGGGGGACTCTAGCTCCCCGTTCTCACCCCAAGATATTACCTTATAGTTTTGCTGAGCTGTAGTTTCAGAGTCCTTCGAGAGAGAATTTGATTGATCTACTGGGGTAGGGTGGCCAGATTTAGCACATAAAAATACAGGACGCCTAAATATTGCACAGCGACATACTCATACTAAAAAATGATCCATTGTTTCTCTGAAGTTCAGACTTGGCTGGGCGTCCAGTATTTTTCTGGCAATCCTAACCCGGGCCACATGTTCTCCCTTAGTCTGGTCAGTTATGGCCAGAGGGGCCGAGCATGGTGGCTGCTGGGGGCGCTGCCCCTGTGGGTGGGAGGGAAAATTCAGAGAAAAGAGGGTCCAAGCAGATGCCCTAAACTGGGGGTGTTCCAGGCTGTGGTCCTGCCCCCTAGGCTGTGGGTAGTCAGGCTGCCTAACCCTGAGTGTCGAAGTCTTAGGAGAGGGCGGCCCAGAGTCAGGGAGGCTGGGAGGAAATCTTGGCCGCGGGCCCCCAGACCCAGGCTCAGGGCAGAACTCGAAGTCCCCGAATAAGAAGGGCATAGTCGAGGGTGGGAGTGGGGTGGCAACTAGGCGAGTCACAGATGCAGGCCAGGTCCAGGGAACCACACAGATCCACTTGCTGGGCTGGCACGGCTTGAGGGACACGCGTGAGGACAGCGTTGTGCTGTCCTGACGCCTCCCCACTGGCTGCTCCGGGTGGGATGAGCCCCCTCCTCTGTGCATCCCGGCGCAGTGCCCAGCTCTGAGCAGGGGCTCATTTCTATTTGCTGTCTAAAGAAGTTGGGCGCAAGCCCAGTTTCCTGAACTGAGGGAGGAATGTCAGGGCTGGATCACATGGCAAATTCCAGAACGAGGGGCTGAAGCTTCATCCGTCCTCGGGTCAGCATGGGTCCTGGAGTCCAGGGCAGGGCTGAACAGGGGGCGGGGGTCTCTAAGTCACAGCTGACATAGAGGAGGGCTGCAGTGGCTGGGGAGCCAGGGAAAGCCCTCCTGAGGGCTCCTTAGAGACTTCCCACATTTACAGGTGGGGAAACTGAGGCTCGGAGAGGGCGAGCCACTTGTGAAAGATCATAACTAGGATTCTTATTCACACTTTTGGAGCCTCTGACCAGTGCGCATCCTGAAATATTGGGCTACAAAGTGGTATTTGCAAAAACTCAGGGGAGGTTTCTTCGCAGAATTTTTTAGCAAGTTGTTTGAAGCCGTGGAATGTTACTAATTCCAGTGAGGTGCGTGGCCCCGGGAGCGGGTGAACCTCAGGGCGCATGTGGGCCGTCTTTCCCCAGGCAGACGAGCAGTTTCCATTTGCCGTGTCTCCATTTCCTTCCACAGGTGTGGAATTTGAGAACGCGTATAGTGAAAGACTCATCTCTTGAAGAACTTTGCCTGGAAGGAAATGCAGAAAAACAAAACCAAAAACAAAAAATGAATAGGAATGAGCATCAATAAAAAGAATGAAGAGGGGCCGGGCCAGTGGCACAGCGGTTAAGTTTGTGCACTCCCCTTCGGCGGCGCGGGGTTCGTGGGTTTGGATCCTAGGCATGGACCTATATGCTGCTCATCAAGCCATGCTGTGGCGGCATCCCACATACAAAAAATAGAGGAAGATGGGCATGAATGTTAGCTCAGGGACAATCTTCCTCAAGCAAAAAGAGGAAGATTGGCAACAGATGTTAGTTCAGAGCCAATCTTCCTCACCAAAAAAGAAAAAAAAAGCAGTCCTCGTCCAGTCCCAAAGGCCATGGACATGAGTGATGCTCCAGTGACACACTGAGAGGAGCTTAAGTCTTAACATTTGCAAAGACCACAATGCGGACGTCCCTCATAAACCATTAGCTGTTTCAGTTTGCTGGGATTATGGGTGCTTGTTTTTTTTTCTTCCATTTTTCAAATTTTCTTTAATGTAGTTACATTTTGTAAGGAAAGAATGTTTTTTCCAATTTTTTAAGAAGAAAAATCCAAGATGGGTTCACCTTTCAATGATTTAGTGAGTGATTTTTTAGGTAGCAAAGAGAGAGTGCTTTGGGAGGGGTGCAAGGTTATGGTGTAAAAAGATAAGACTCCACAGGGAATTTTTCGTTTATGGAAACATAGGGCTGAGATGGCCAACTTCACATTTAGCTTCACGTTGATTGTTAATGGGACCAAGTGGGATCAGTAGGACCAAAGACACAACTTTGGATTAGGGGTTCTGATAACGGAATGGAAATTTTAAGACTACTCAGTGTTAGTTGTTCTTTTCCTACAGAAAGGGTACAATTTAATTCAGGTAAAGTAAGTTATTGTTGAAACAATTCTGAGCCCGGCCAGTAATGAGACAGGGCTCGGCTGCCCTCTCTGAGTGGATTTGATTTCCTGTAATCAATCTGCTGGGTCTCTAAAGATCTCCAAGTGAAAATCAGTGAAATCCATTGATTAGTGAAATATGGAGTTGCAAAAGGTTCCTGGCCCCAGTTCCAGCATGTGTGTGGAGTCCTCCCCAACGAACAAGTGGTCCTCGGACGCCAGCAGGGTGTCCGAGAATTCAACTCACTTCTGACACTGTCTACCCAGAGACAGAATCCGATTCCACAGGGAAAGGACTCAGTCCCACAAGACCGCCCCGCACTTCAGACCCCAGCAGCAAGACCAGGTTGTTGCCTGTGCTTCTGACCCACTGGCTATAAATAAGGTTCCCATGACCCCCTTCTTGGGTTCGATTAATTTGCTAGAACAGCTCACAGAACTCAAGAAAACCCGTTACTCACTAGATTACTGATTTATTACAAAGGATACGAATTAACAGCCGGGTGAAGAGATACGTAGGGTGAGGTCCCCAACAAAAGAGCTTCTGTCCTCGTGGAGCTTGGGGCCTGGCACGGTGGCACAGGGAAGCGTTCTGGTTCCCCGAGGTGGAAGCTCTCTGAGAAAGGGCCCATGAGCTGTCCGTTTGGGTGTTTATGGAGGCTTCATTATGTATCACGATTGAGTCATTGGCCACTGGCAGTTCATTCAACCTCAAGCCCCTTGCGCCTCCCTAGGGGTCGGGGGGGGGACTGCAAGTCCCAGTCCTCTGATGGCATGGCTGGTTCTCCTGGCAGCCAGGCCCCACTCGTGGGCGGGGTCCAAAAGTCACCTTCATTAACAGAAACAAGAAATTCCAAGGGTTTTGGGAGCTGTGAGCCAGGAACTGTGGATGAAGACCACATATATACGAGAAATATATTTTGGTCATCTGAAGGACCAAAGACATATTTTTTACAAATCACAATATCGTAATGGAGATAAAAGAGATGTTGAGAATGGTAGGAGTGTACTTTCTGGATTCATTTTTCTCAACACAAAAATTAGGCCAATTCAGCAATGGATGCTTAGCCCTAGGCCTGTTGTTTTGGGAAGAGGTCCCTTGTCGTGGCCCCGAAGCACAGACTTTCCCAAGGACCCACTTCCTATAGGTCAGAGTGAACTGGCTGCTGAGCTGTGCAAACCCAGAGGGTGTGTGTGTGTGTGTGTGCGTGTGTGTGTGAGGGGGGTGGGAGTGAAGGCGGAAAGAGCACTGGCCTGGGTGTCGGCCTGGGTGTCACCCAGGTGACCAGGGGACTAACAGCCTGTGTGATCTCGTTTCCTCCACTCTTGTTAAACTACAGGGTTGCTGTGAACTTACAAATAACAGATGGGCAGGCCCCATCCTGGACTGTGACCTCAACCAATGCTCATTATCACTGTCATTTTTAGATTATTGTTGGCATTTGGATCTTCAAAGGTAGGCTTGAGAACAAGGCAAACAAGCACAGGTGGGTGGGGTAGGAAATTCGTGTGTCCTGCTGACCCTGGACGAGAGGCTGGAATCAGATTTGCAGGTGGCCCAAAGCCGGAGGAGATGCCTGGGCTCTGGAGGGATCTCGCCGAGCAGGACAATGGGCTGACTTCCCATGGTGGAGGGAAGTAGGGTCAGTCCAAGCCCGAGGTCCAGATGCCCCCTCGCACTGGATGGGATATGAAGCTGGGCGACCACAGCGCTTCACAGTTCTGGGTAACAGTGACGTCAACATGTGATGTGGTCCCTCCCCTAAACCTGCAGAGCAGTGTCCCAGGGCAGGCAGCTCTTAGGAGCCGCAAGGTTAGGAGCACTCACCGAGTGAGGCACTGTTTTGGCGGTTTGCATGGACCGTCTCATGTATTGCCACGATGGCTTTGTGAAGTAGGTACTATTCTTTACACATGAGAGAAGTAATAGGAGAAATTATGTCACTTGTCCAAATTTTCACAGCTGTGTCGTGAGCCAAGATTCCCACCCAGAAATGTGGGAACCCAGAGTCCCAGGTCATCTATTACAGTCAGCTGCACATGGAACAGTGCTCCCAAAGGAACGGCTGGTCTTGGCCTCACCCGTAACACTGATGGCCTGTTCTGCCCACGTCATATGCAGGTGGCTGGATGCTCTCTCAGCACCCCTTGAGGCGATTTTTTTCTTTAAGCTGTTAATGTAAGTTACTATATTAGTTTCCTATGGCTGCACTAACTCATTACCACAAATGTAGTAGCTTGAAACCACACATATTTATTCTCTTAGAGTTCTGGAGGTCAGAAGTCTTAAAATTGAGGTCATGTCAGCAGGGCTGCATTCCTTCTGGAGACTCTAGAGGAGAATCTGTTTTCTGGTCTTTTCCATCTTCTACTGGCTGCCGTATTCCTTGGCTCATGGCCCCTTCCTCCATCTTCAAAGCCAACAGGTTAGCATCTTCAAATCCCAATCTCTCTCCCCACCCCTTCCCTCTCTATCCCTTCCTTCTCCTGCTCCTTTCTTTCTCTCTCTCTCTCATCTCTCTTCCTGTCCTTACATCTCCTTCTCTGACCCTCCTGTCTTCTCTTACAAGGATCCTTTTGATTATGTTGGGCCCACCTGGATAATCCAGGATAACATTCCAATCTCAACGTTTAACTTAATCATACCTGCGAAGTTTCTTTTGCCACATAAGGTGACATATTCACAGGTTCCAGGGGCTAGGACGTGGACATCTTTAGAAGGGGGCATTATTCAGCCCATGGCAGGTCCATCAGCATGTTTTCTCATGTTAAACTATTCTTGCATTCCTGAGATAAACACTACCTACCTGTGATGCTGTTCTGATTAGTATTTTAAAACAATAGCTGGATTCAGTTTGCAAATATTTTCATCAGGATCTTGAACCTAACTTTGTAAGTGAGATTTCTTTCTTTGCTCAACAAATGTTTCAGCCATGTTTCAGGAGCTTGGGAGTCATCAGGGGACAAGAGAGACGAAGTCCTTGCCTTGTGGAGTTTACACTCCTGAGGGGAGACAATGATAAAGAAAGAAGAAATATTTACTATACTAGTCGTTGTAGTCAGCTCTCAGTTCGGGCTGCCATAACAGAACACCGTAGACTGGGGGCCTTGAACAATAGACATTTGTTTTCTCCTAGTTCTGGAGGCTGGGAAGTCCAAGATCAAAGCAGATCTGGTCCCTGGTGGGAGTTGTCTTCCTGGCTTGCAGACGGCCACCTTCTCGCTGTGTTCTAACATGGCAGAGAGAGACAGCAAGCTCTCTAGGGTCTCTTCTATAAGGGCACTAATCCCCTCATAAGGGCCCTATCCTCATGACCTCATCTAAACCCAGTTACCTCCCAAAGGCCCCATCTCCAAATACCATCACATTGGGGGTTAGGGCTTCAATTTGAATTGGGGGAGGGGTACACAATTCAGACCATAGCACTAGGCAATGCTATGCATATTGCAGCAAGTAATCAGGGTGAGGGAGTGTAGGGTGACCGCCGTCTCAGATGAAGTGGTCAGCTAAGCCAGCAAAGGGAACAGCTGGTGCAAAGGCCCTGAGGCAGAGTACTCTTGGTGTGCTTGAGGAGCAGCAAGGGGGCAAGGTAGAGGACAGGCCAAAGAGGTGGCCGGGGGCCAGAATGTGTAGGCGGTGGCATATCTAACATACTCTAAATAGATCCCTCTGGGCTGTGAGTAAACTCTACAGGGGCAAGAAGAGCAGCAGAGGGATTAGCTAGAAGGCTACTGCATGAGACTGGCCCGTATTTTTCCTTTTCCTAAGTGCTCTTGTCTGGTTTTGATATTAACGTGATGCTGGCTTCAAAAAATGAGTTGGGGTGGGGGTGGGCCCAGTGGCGTAGCAGTTAAGTGCATGCGCTCTGCTTTGGCGCCTGGGGTTTGCAGGTTTGGATCCTGGGCGCTCACCAATGCACCGCTTGTCAGGCCATGCTGTGGCGGTGTCCCATATAAAGTAGAGGAAGATGGGCACGGATGTTAGCCCAGGGCCAGTCTTCCTCAGCAAAAAGAGGAGGATTGGCATCGGATGTTAGCTCAGGGCTAATCTTCCTCACACACACACAAAAAATAAGAGTTGTGGAAATTTTTCCTCTATTTACTTATTTATGTATTTTGGAGGGGGAACGATTTATATAAGTGAGAAATAATCTGCTTACTATTTGCAGGTTTGGTAAAACTCACCTGCCAACTTGCTGGATCAGAGGTCTTTTGTGTGAGATTTTTGACTCCGATTCAGTTTATTTAGTAGATCCACTCTGATTTTCTATTTTTTCTAAATTCACTGTTTGTAATACCTATTTCTAGAAAATTACTCATTTTCACTTAAGGTTTCAAGTGTTGTGGTATAAAGAACACTGTTGTACAGGGGCTGGCCCGGTGGTGTAGTGCATGCGCTCCCCTGCTGGCGGCCTGGGTTCGGATCCCGGGCGCGCACTGATGCACCGCTTGTCAAGCCATGCTGTGGCGGCGTCCCATATAAAGTGGAGGAAGATGGGCACGGATATTAGCCCAGGGCCAGTCTTCCTCAGCAAAAAAGAGGAGGATTGGCACGGATGTTAGCTCAGGGCTGATATTCTTCACAAAAACAACAACAATAACAACAACACTGTTTTACAAGTAAGTATTCTTCTCTTTTTTTAAAATCTTAATTGTAACTGTACTTATATTCCCCCTTTCATACCTAACAGCATGCCTTCTCTATCTCCGTCTGTCTCTTCTTGACTCAATCGTTTTTTTTTTTCCGTTTATCTATATATATATATTTTTTTTTAATTTTTGTTTATTGCAATAACATTGGTTTATAACATTGTAAAAACTTCAGGTGTACATCATTGTACTTCTATTTCTGCATAGATTACATCATGTTCACTACCAAAATACTAATTACAACCCATCACCACACACATGTGCTGAATTATCCCTTTCACCCTCCTCCCTCCCCCCTTCCCCTCTGGTAACCACCAATCCAATCTCTGTCCCTATGTGTTTGTTTATTGTTGTTATTATCTACTACTTAATGAAGGAAATCATATGGTATTTGACCTTCTCCCTCCGACTTATTTCACTTTGCATTTTACCCTCAATGTCCATCCATGTTGTCACAAATGGCTGGATTTCATCGTTTCTTATGGCTGAGTAGTATTCCATTGTGTATATATACCACAGCTTCTTTATCCATTCGTCCCTTGATGGGCACTTAGGTTGCTTCCAAGTCTTGGCTATTGTGAATAACGCTGCAATGAACACAGGGGTGCATGTACCTTTACAAATTGGTGTTTTCAAGTTCTTTGGATAAATACCCAACAGTGGAATAGCTGGATCATATGGTAGTTCTATCCTTGATTTTTTGAGGAATCTCCATACTGTTTTCCATAGTGGCTGCACCAGTTTGCACTCCCACCAGCAGTGTATGAGAGTTCCCTTCTCTCCACATCCTCTCCAACACATGTTGTTTCCTGTCTTGTTAATTATAGCCATTCTGACAGGCGTGAGGCGATATCTCATTGTAGTTTTGATTTGCATTTCCCTGATAGTTAGTGATTTTGAACATCTTTTCATGTGTCTGTTGGCCATCTGTATATCTTCTTTGGAGAAATGTCTGTTCAGGTCTTTTGCTCATTTTTTAATTAGGTTGGTAGTTTTTTTGTTGTTGAGATGCATGAGTTCTTTATATATTTTGGAGATTAAGCCCTTATCAGAAGTATGGTTTGCAAATATCTTCTCCCAATTGTTAGGTTGTCTTTTTGTTTTGTTGATGGTTTCCTTTGCTGTGCAGAAGCTTTTTAGTTTGATGTAGTCCCATTTGTTTATTTTTTCTATTGTTTCTCTTGCCCGGTCAGATGTGGTGTTTGAAAAGATGTTGCCAAGACCAATGTCGAAGAGCGTACTGCCTATGTTTTCTTCTAGAAGTTTCACAGTTTCAGGTCTTACATTCAAGTCATTAATCCATTTGGAGTTAATTTTTGTGTATGGTATAAGGTAAGGGTCTACTTTCATTTTTTTGCATGTGGCTATCCAGTTTTCCCAACACCATTTGTTGAAGAGACTTTCTTTTCCCCATTGTATGTTCTTGGCTCCTTTGTCAAAGATTAGCTGTCCATAGATGCGTGGGTTTGTTTCTGGGCTTTAGATTCTATTCCATTGATCTGTGTGTCTGTTTTTGTGCCAGTACCATGCTGTTTTTGTTACTATAGCTTTGTAGTATATTTTGAAATCAGGGAGTGTGATACCTCCAGCTTTGTTCTTTTTTCTCAGGATTCCTTTACTTATTCGGGGTCTTTTGTTGTTCCATATAAATTTTAGGACTCTTTGTTCTATTTCTGTGAAAAATGTTGTTGGAACTTTGATAGGGATTGCATTGAATCTATAGATGGCTTTAGGAAGTATGGACATCTTAACTATGTTAATTCTTCCAATCCAAGAGCACAGAACATCTTTCCATTTCTTTGTGTCTTCTTCAATTTCTTTCAGAAATGTTTTATAGTTTTCGGTGTACAGATCTTTCACCTCTTTGGTTAAGTTTATTCCTAGGTATTTTATTCTTTTTGTTGCAATTGTAAATGGGATGGTATTCTTAATTTCTCTTTCTGCTACTTCGTTGTTAGTGTACAGAAATGCAACTGATTTTTGTATGTTGATTTTGTATCCTGCAACTTTACCACATTCGTTTATTACTTCTAAAAGTTTTCTGGTGGATTCCTCAGGGTTTTCTATATATAAAATCATGTCATCTGCAAATAGTGACAGTTTCACTTCTTCCTTTCCAATTTGGATCCCTTTTATTTCTTTCTCTTGCCTGATTGCTCTGGCTAGGACTTCCAGTACTATGTTAAATAGGAGTGGTGACAGTGGGCATCCTTGTCTGGTTCCTGTTCTTAGAGGGATGGCTTTCAGTTTTTCACCATTGAGGATGATATTAGCTGTGGGTTTCTCATATGGTCTTTATTATGTTGAGGTACTTTCCTTCTATACCCATTTTATTCAGAGTTTTTATCATAAATGGATGCTGTATCTTGTCAAATGCTTTCTCTGCATCTATTGAGATGATCATGTGATTTTTATTCTTCATTTTATTAATGTGGTGTATTACGTTGATTGATCTGCAAATGTTAAACCATCCTTGCATCCCTGGAATAAATCCCACTTGATCATGGTGTATAATCTTTTTAACATATTGTTGTATGTGATTTGCTAGTATTTTGTTGAGGATTTTCGCATCGATGTTCATCAGTGATATTGGCCTGTAATTTTCTTTTTTTTTGTGTTGTCCTTGTCTGGTTTTGGTATCAGGGTAATGTCAGCTTCGTAGAATGAGTTAGGGAGCTTCCCCCCCTCCTCAATTTTTTGGAAGAGTTTGAGAAGGATAGGTATTAAGTCTTCTTTGAATGTTTGGTAGAATTCACCAGGGAAGCCGTCTGGTCCTGGACTTTTATTTTTGGGGAGGTTTGTGATTACTGTTTGGATCTCCTTACTGGTGATTGGTCTATTCAAATTCTCTACTTCTTCTTGATCCAGTTTTGGAAGATTGTATGATTCTAAGAATTTATCCATTTCTTCCAGATTGTCGAATTGGTTGGCATATAGCTTTTCATAGTATTCTCTTATAATCTTTTGTATTTCTGAGGTGTCTGTTGTAACCTCTCCTCTTTCATTTCTGATTTTACTTATTTGTGCCTTCTCTCTTTTTTTCTTGGTGAGTCTAGCTAAAGGTTTGTCAATTTTGTTGATCTTTTCAAAGAACCAGCTCTTGGTTTTATTAATTTTTTCTATTGTTTTTTTGGTCTCTATTTCATTTATTTCTGCTCTGATTTTTATTATTTCCCTTCTTCTACTGATTTTGGGCTGTGTTTGTTCTTCTTTTTCCAGTTCCTTTAGGTGCATTGTTAGATTGTTTATTTGAGATTTTTCTTGTTTGTTGAGATAGGCCTGTATCGCTATAAACTTCCCTCTTAGAACTGCTTTTGCTGTATCCCATAAATTCTGGCATGTCATATTTTCATTTTCATTTGTCTCCAGGTATTTTTTGATTTCTTCTTTGATTTCTTCGTTAACCCAGTCGTTGTTCAGTAGCATTTTGTTTAATCTCCACGTATTTGTGGCTTTTCTGATTTTCTTCCTATAGTTGATTTCTAGTTTCATACTGTTGTGGTCAGAAAAGATGCTTGGTATTATTTCAATCTTCTTAAATTTATGGAGACTTGTTTTGTGGCCTAATATGTGATCAATCCTGGAGAATGTTCCATGTGCATTTGAAAAGAACGTGTATTCTTCGGTTTTTGGATGGAATGCTCTGTATATATCTACTAGGTCCATCTGTTCTAGTGTGTCGTTTAAGGCCAATGTTTCCTTATTGATCTTCTGTTTGGATGATCTATCCGTTGGTGTAAGTGGAGTGTTAAAGTCCCCTACTATTATTGTGTTACTGTCTATTTCTCTTTTTATGTCTGTGAATAATTGCTTTACATATTTAGGTGCACCTACATTGGGTGCGTAGATATTTACAAGTGTTATATCCTCTTGTTGGATTGTTCCCTTGATCATTATGTAATGTCCTTCTTTGTCTCTTTTTACAGTTTTTGTTTTAAAGTCTATTTTGTCTGATATGAGTACTGCTACCCCAGCTTTCTTTTCATTGCCATTTGCGTGGAGTATCTTTTTCCATCCCTTCAGTTTCAGTTTGTGAGTATCTTTAGGTCTGAAGTGTGTCTCTTGTATGCAGCATATATATGGGTCTTGTTTTTTTATCCAGTCAGCCACCCTATGCCTTTTAATTGGAGCATTTAGTCCATTGACGTTTAAAGTAGCTATTGATAAGTATGTACTTACTGCCATTTTTTAACTTTTTTTTTTTCTCAGTGTTTTAGTAGTCCTTCTCTGTTCCTTTCTTCTTCTATACAGAATTGATGGTCACTTTAGTTTGACCTCTGTCTGAAAGCTGTACTCTTTAACTCCCCTCCTCCCTCATGTTTTTTATACCATATCTAACCTCTTTTTTGTGCATTTGTATCCATTACATTCTAATCATGGAAATAGATAATTTTTCCTATTTGTGGTCTTCTCTTTTCCCCTTAAATCAGTCCCTTTAACATTTCTTGTAGCACTGGTTTCTTGGTGACAAACTCCTTTAATTTTTGCTTGTCTGGGAAAATTTTGATCTCTCCTTCCATTTTGAATGATAACCTTGCTGGGTAGAGTATTCTTGGCTGTAAGTTTTTTCCTTTTAGCACTTTATATTGTGCCATTCTCTTCTAGCCTGTAAGGTTTCTGTTGAGAAGTCAGCTGATAGCCTTATGGGGTTTCCTTTGTATGTAACTTGACATTCTCTTGCGGCTTTTAGGATTCTCTCTTTATCTTTAATTATGGACATTTCGATTATGATGTGTCTTGGTGTGGGCCTCTTTGGGTTTATCTTGTTTGGGGCTCTCTGTGCTTCCTGTACCTGGATGTCTGTTTCCTTCCTTAGGTTAGGGAAGTTTTCAGCTATTATTTCTTGAAATAGATTCTCTGACCCCTTGTCTCGCTCTTCTCCTTCCGGGACACCTATAACACGGATGTTAGTGCGCTTGATGTTGTCCCAGAGGTCCCTTAGACTGTCCTCACTCTTTTTAATTCTTTTCTCTTTTACCTGTTCACCTTGGGTAATTTCTTCTAGTCTTTCGTCTAGCTCACAGATCCGTTCTTCTGTATCCTCTACTCTGCTTTTGAGTCCCTCTAATGAATTTTTCTTTTCCAGTATTGTATTCTTCATTTCTGATTGGTTCTTTTTTATATCTTCCATTTCTTTGTTGACATTCTCACTGAGTTCATCTATTCTTCTCCCCAGATCAGTGAGCATCCTTAACACTCTTAGTTTGAACTCTCTGTCAGGTAGGTTGCTCATTTCTGTTTCACATAGTTCCTTTTCTGGGGTTTTGTCCTGTTGCCTTACTTGGAATGTATTCTTTTGCCTCCTCATTTTGCCTCTTTCCCTGTGCTTGTGTCTATGTATTAGGTAGGTCAGCTACGTCTCCTGCTCTTGGATAGGTGACTTTATGTAAGTGATGCATTAGGAGGCCTGCAGTGTGCTTCCCTCAGTTCTCAATGTTCCAGGGGTGACCCCTATGTGGGCTACGTGTGTCCTTCTGTTGTGGCCTGTTTGCTTTCCCTGTAGGCGCCCAGGGAGGCTGAGTTATGTTCCTGGCCAACTGTTGTAATGCTCAACTGCTTGTAGTTGTTGTGGGCCCTTCAGTCTCTTTATCAGGTGTGGGGAGCCCCAGCACAGTTGGCTGCAAGTTCTAATACCACATTTGTGTTGCAGTATTTCTTTTAAGTGAGTAGGCCCCCAGCGTGGCAGGTTGTTAGGCTCAGGGCCTTACAATTGCTGTAAGCCTCTAGCCTATTAGGTCTCTTGTCAACTCTCTGAGGATTGCAGCTGGGTGGGGCTGGCCTCAGGCACAGGAGCACCCAATTGTTTCAGGCTTTGGAAGGTGGGGCAAACACCCTATGTGGGTCTTTGAGAAGCACAAGTCTTCTGCAGCTGACAAGCCCTGCCGCCCACAGGTCCACACACACAGTCAACACAGTCCTGCCCCGTGTGAGCGCCCCGACCTCCCCAAGCGGACCCAGTCTCTCCACGGCGGGAGCCCCACACACTCCGCCACCGCCCCACACTCTCCACCTGCTCCTTGTGCACACCCTGCCCCGCTCAAGTCAGCTCAGTTGCCAGGCTGCAGGGAATCCAGTCACCAATCTATGCAGGCCCACAAGTTGCCTGAGGGCTTGTTGTTGGGTGGGGCCAGTCTCTAGGGTGGGCTGCCCGCCCTGGCTGAGCTGGATTAAATAGGTGCTCTAGCGGGTGGGGCAGACCCTGGGCTAGCAGACCTCAGGGAGAACTCCAATGGCGTCTGTGTCAGCACGCCCACACCAGGCCACAACAATGGCCGCCGCCAATGTCCCAGTCCCTGGAGAGGTCTCACCCCTCACCGAGATGCACTCAGGGCCTATTAGGTGAGTCTCTTGTCACCAAAGCACTGTGCACCTTTCTTTCTGGTGATTTTAGGATGCTTTCTGAAACGGGTGAGTTTGCGTGCGGGCCCTTTAAGAGCCAGTTTTAGTTTCTTTGTGAATCGGGTTTTCTGGGGGTGCTCCCCAGTGTTTTAGTAGCAGGCACAGTCAGATATTATGCCGCTGGTCTCGATTGTGCTGGGTCCACAAAATGCCCCCAGCGGGGGGCGCTCCGCTCCCCGGCTCAGGGCCCCGCGCCTCCAGGGAGGCTGCGTACCTGTGAGCTGCTCCCGGCGGCTGTGAAGCTGGCGGCTTGTGAAGGCGGCGTTTTTCCTCTCCAGAAGGGAGTCTCTGCCTCTTCCACCTCAGTTAGGATTGTCCATTGTTGCAGGAGTTCCTCTCATCCAGTTTTCAGTTCTGTCTCAGGGGTAAGTTTTCCACGAGTAGTTGTAAATTGGCTGTGTCCGCAGGAGGAGGTGAGTTCCGAGTCTGCTTATGCCGCCATCTTGACTCCGCCCCCCTCTTGACTCAATCTTGCCAAACGTTTATCTATTTAAATTAATCTCCTGAGAGCCAGGTGTCAGTTGGGTGGATTCTCTCTATTCTTTTCTCATGGTTTGTTTCTGGAAGCTTTATCATTCCCTTCCTGCTGCTTTCTTTGCGATGCTGCTGCTGTTCTTTCTCCAACTTGAGTTAAGCCAGTTTACCAATTTTTAATCTTTTTTTCTAATATGTACAATGAAAGCTCTGGCTTTCCGTCTAAGCAATGACTTAGCAAAACACATAGATTTTGTTATTTTGCATTCATTGTGTTTTTAAATTTCTAAAAATGGGGGTTTGGGGGTCCTTTTTTGGGGGAAAACTTTTGGTCTACTTGATCAATTTCTGAGCGACCTATGTTCAACTGTAAGGTGGACTTATCCATCCCTCTGCTCTTTCTAAGTGCCATACAGATTTTGGAGCTGTGTTGTCAAGTGTGTGAGAGCTCCAGCTTAAACTTTTCAATATAAAATAGCCCTGTTGCCCCCTTTAATGACTTGCACCATGAAGTCAACTTTGACTGGTGTTAATTTGACTACATCTGCTTTCTTTTTGTCCTTTTTGTCCTTTTTGTTTAGCTGGGACATCTTTTTTTCATACCTTTACTGTCAACCTTTTCTTGTTTAAATGTGTAGCCAGTAAATAGTCTATTGCTCTACTTATTTGAGAAGACATTGGCTGTTATACGCCGGAAACCAGAAGTTTAAGTTCCTGTGGGCTAAAGCGAGGCGAGCCCCCTGTCCCCCAGTGTACCCCAGATAGCAACTGGGCCTCCCGGCCCTTGGAGATCTGGTTGTGTGGGACTCGCGTCCAGAGCTTGCTCGCCTCTCCTCTGTGCGCCTCTGCCAACGTGGGCCTGTATCTGCTCTGCTGGGAAGACCACATCTTTTTTCTAATCCAGGTGAAATTCACATAAAAAATTAACCATTTTAAAGCGAACCATTCCATGGCATTCGCAGTGTTGGGCAACACCACCTCTATCTAACTTCGGATATTTTCATCACCCCAAAATAAAACCTTGCACCCATTAACCAGTCACTCCCCAT
Source organism: Diceros bicornis minor (assembly GCF_020826845.1). Taxonomy (NCBI): domain Eukaryota; kingdom Metazoa; phylum Chordata; class Mammalia; order Perissodactyla; family Rhinocerotidae; genus Diceros; species Diceros bicornis. The sequence goes on along the minus strand of NC_080745.1, from coordinate 88,203,590 downwards.
TTCTCCTCCCCTATCCCCTGGCAAACACCAATCTGCACTGCTTCTATGGATTTACCTATTCTGGGTATTTCACATAAATGGAATCATGCAATATGAAGCCTTTGTGTCTGACTGCTTGCACTCAGCATTGTGTTTTTGAGGTTCATCCATGTTGTAGTATGTGAAGACCCACGTCTTCACTGATTTCCCCGAACACCCTCTCACGCACGGGCACTCTGTGCCTCTGGTGACCTCACTCGGCATTTGGGGTGTGTGTTTGGGGTGTTCTAACCACCAAGCAGGTGGCCTTCTGCCTTTTTGCTGGCTTCACCCCATGTGCCCCTCTTCCTCCTCCATTTCCCTGGAGAACAAACACACGCTTCACCTCATCAGCCACAGAACATTCCCACTAACATCCAGGGATCTTCCTGAGTTTCAGCCTCTGCTCCAGGGTGTTTCTCAAAGAATTGCGTCTAGGTAACTTAGTTCTCTCCCTGGATGCTGTTTTGTCCCCCTTCTTAGAGAGAGGACAGAGTGAGAGCAAGAGGGAAAGAAACGGCCAGGAGTTCATCCGCATGAGCAGCCTCGATGGGTTGGGAGAGAGACAGCACGAGCCCGTGTCCTGCTTTTCCCGGGACAGTCCCAGCTTATGGCTGTGGCCCTCGTTGTGTTCTTGAAAGTGTCTTGTTTTGGAGGATAAATTGTATGGTCATCTGTGACTAGAGGATTTGTGCGTTCCCTGATTTGATTACAACCATTCCAAGGAAAGAAAACTCTTCTGTGCAGGGAACAAAGTCAGGCCTGGACACGAGATAAAGGAGAGAGTGAATGAGCATTGGTGGTGTCTGCTCGTGTCCATCCAAGGAAGGAGAGGTGGTCCTGGCTACTGGGCCAGTCCAGTAGCCAGGCCATTCTTGGTGAGGAAATAATGCCGGGGATGGTCATCAAGGGACATGAATATTACCAGTCAAAAGGCAGAAGAATAAACGTCTTCTGATGATGATTTGGCTTCTCATGTAGTTTGACCACAGAAAGAGAATGTATCAAACACGTGGACACAGTTATTTCCGGATGATATGTAAGTTAAATTCCTTGTTGTAAATAATCCTATGTCTCCCTAAGCCAGCTGTTCATTTATTTTTAGTTTTTTGAATTGTGGGGAAAATATATACAATATAAAATTTAACATTTTAACCATTTTTAAGTGTACCATTCAGTAGCATTAAGTACATTCGCAATGTTGTGCAACCATCACCACCATTCACCTCCAGAACTTTTTATCATCTCAACGGAAACTCTGTCCCCATTAAACGGTAACTCCTCCCCCCTCCCCTCCCCCAGGTAATCTCTATTCTACTTCTATCTCTATGAATTTGCCTAGTCTATGTACCTCATATAAGTGGAATCATACGATACTTGTCCTTTCGTGTATCTGCTCATTTTAAAAATTTTATTTTGTGTTTCGTCATCAAAGCATGTAATAGGAGCTAACCTCACATGGCATTGTAAAGGATAATACCTTATATTTGTGCGATGCTTTGCACCTTCTAAGAATTTTCTAATGTATTAGCCTGATGAGTCTCATAACAATTTTTTAAGGCAAGCACAGTAGACCTTATTACCTTAATGAGACTGACGTCCAGAGAAGCTAATTGTGTTGTCTAAAGTCACACAGCAAGCAGCCAAATCAGGATGAGAAGCCCATGTCTGCAAACTTACCTTTTCTAGAGTCTGGTAACTTCTCAGAAGTTGGGGATAATTTCTTTCCCCTGAAATCTAAACATAAAGTTCAGTGCATTTTATACAAGCAGAGAAAGAATCATGTTAAATTTGTGAGAGTAGTTTGGGGAGAGTCATTATGTGGAGGTCAGAACCCACTGGTGGAGGGCCAGATGTGGGCAGGGTGCCTCGTGCATGTCTGTCTTCACGTGTCTCCACCTGCTGCCTCCAGCTCCCTCTCCTCAGGCCTGCCACCTTACCTGGGTTTTCTCCCAGTGGGAGGGTTTAGGATGCCCAAGAAAGGCTCTTCCAAAAAAGTCGGGCATTTCTTTAGGAGCCAGAAAAATCAACCAGTGCTCCAACAGGCTGGAAGACAATTTTGTTTTTCCAAGCTCCGAAATAATCAAGATCTCACTGTGTACATGTTTGCAAACAAGAAGGAACAATAAGCACATTCAACATGGAGAGTTTTATTTGCAGTTCTATTGTGCAGGACAGTCACTTGTCAGGACTTGATTATAGCTGTCACTCTGAGAAAAGCTGGGCCCTGCTCAGAAGGGAACGCTGGCTGCTTGTGCAGCTGGAAGGGCTGTCTTTCCCGGTGGGGAGCTGATGCTTCTCACGAAGGCGGAGGAGGTCGGTTTAAACAAAGAAAAGTTGACAACAGAGGAGTAAACAAGACCGTCATGAATGCATCTGCTGATTGATCCTCTGAGTTTGAGGGGTATTTTGCTTTAATGTGGCAGCTCTGTGTACATGCCACAGTATTATAACTACACTTTCAACGTTAAGACGAAACGTTGCCTTGATACAGGAATACTAATTTTCTATTGACTTAAGTAAATCAGAGTGTAGGGAGAACCGGTCCGACACAGGAATTTGTCAGTGAGGTTCCCCGTGTGTCTGCACGCACAGTGAAGGCAGCCAGCCAGCCATCAATTGCTGCTGGTGGGAGAGATTTTCCCGACCAATCTGTGTAGCCTGGGGCCCCTCACATTGGGGCCCTGCTGCCTCCCAGTTACTGCATTACTAAGGGCAGAACTAACTGGCAAGGTTGTTGGGAATTTGAGGACTGGGATCTCTGATGAAAACCAACTATCACAGTTTCTCAAACTTCCACGGCCCCCCACCTGAGTCTTTCCTCCTGTTGATAATCAGGAATGGAGTGTAGTAATAAAAATACTACGAATGATACCAAGCACTGATCAAGTGTGTCCCAGAGGCCAGGCGCTATTTTAAACATTTTACCTGTAGTAACCTGTTTTTTAGTTCTCACAGTTCCAAATGAGGCGGTTTCTAGCCTCATCATTCACATTTTACAGGTGAGGACACAAGGCCAGAGAAGATACTCGCTTGCCCAGAGTCTCACAGGTAGCTGGGGAGAAGTAGGAGGAGCTCACAGTGCAGCCCCTATTCCCTGGGCTGTCCTGTCTCTCGAGGGTAGTGCAGCCCAGGCCAGTTCCATTGTTGAGGCTACTTACCTGTGGGCCAGATGTGGGGAAAAAGATATTCCATTAAAATTACCAGTGTTCACGAAGCTGCAGAGACACGTTGAAACTGTGCAATAAAACAACTTTTTGAGCATTTTTGTACCTCCTGATTGCTTAATATTTATATACATTGAATGTCTATGTTGTGTTGCAGTGTGTTCCTGTAACCACATTGTTCAGAAGATCAGCGTAGTGTGAATGTACTTCTTCATCACACAGTGTCGTTCTGATAGTGGGAACGTCAGTGTAGTGTTTTGTTTCTGATGTGTTTTCACAAACATCTTATTTGAGCATTCAGCAAGCACTTACTGAGTAAGTACATTATTGACATGGACTTCCATCAGATGGGACTAGTTATCAAGAAAGGCCTTTAGCCTAAAAAAAAAAAAAATAATAATAATAATATCTGCTACATTTTGAGCACTTACTCTGTGACATTGTGCTACAGGCTCTTATAGACATTATCTCATTTAATCCTACAAAATACTGCCACCATGAGATACTACTCTTATTAACCTCTCCCCCTTTTTTTACATAAAAGAGGAGAATGAGGCTGAGAGAGATTAAGGAACCTGCCCAAACTCATATGATGCTAATAAGTGGCTTCTCTGCTGACGCTCTGCAGACAGGTGATGATATTCGTGAAAAAGGAGACCGGGGACTTAATTATGCAGATTCGAAAAAGCAAAATGATGCTCAAAAATGAAGATTGCTCAAGAACAACCCAGACTTTACAAAGATATTACCAAAAAGAAAACCGAACAGTAATTTCATATGAATATATATGAGATGCAGAAATCCTAAATAAAATACTAGGCAATTGAGTCTTGCACCATATTAAAAGCATAACATACCATTCCAGGAATGCAAGGATAGTTCAGGATTAGGAAATCTATTAATATAATTTATTCAGAAGACAGCAAAAAAATATAATTATCTGAATATATTCTGAAAAGATATTTAATATCCAATATTGATTACATTTTAAAAACATTACTAATAGTCTCTCAGTAAACTGGGAATAGAAGGACACTCCTTTAAAATGGTAAAAGTGTCTATTTGAAACTGTCAACCAATATCACACACTTACTAGTGAAATGCTAAAAGCCTTCCCGTTGAAGTCAGGTAAAAGCCAAGGATGGCCACTACAACCCCCATTATTTAATGCTATTCTGGAAACTGTAAGTCAATGTAAAATTACATGCACAGAAGAAGATAGGAACATTAGATATCTCCTTACTCCATTTAGTAAGGAGAAGACAAAGCAGTAATTATTTGCAGGTATTATAGCTGTCCGCCTGGAAAATCCAAGAGGATCAACTGACAGACTGTTAGAACTAAAAGGAGAATTCAGTAAGCTTGCTGTGCTTAAAAGAAATGCACAACACACAATCTAATGGAAATAGGTAAAGAATGTGAATGGGTAGTTCAATATGAATGGGTCTCAAACATATGTAAGGACGTTGAGCCTAACTTATAATAAGAGAAATCAAACGAAAACTACACTGAGATACTACTTTCAATCTATCAGACTGGCACAGATCGAAAAGTTCAATACCACCCTGAGATGAAGGTGAGGGACTCTCTCATACTTCCTGTTGGAACATACATTGGTATAACCTCTATGGAGAGCAATCTAGCCCAATTTACCAAAATTGCTAATATCCAAACACTTTGACCCATCAGTCAATCCCATATCTAGAAATTTATCCTAGATAAATTTTTAAAAAGTGTGTGAACTGATATGTTTACATAGTTATTTACTGCTGCAATTTTTTGCCATAGCAAAAGATTAGAAACATTTTAAATGCCAATCAACAAAGGAATGGTTAAATACATTATGGTACCCACACTATGATGGAGTATCTCGTGAAACAGGAGGAAGACAGAGGACGCTTTCCTTCAGTTACTAGTACAGGTTAATGTCCAAGTTACATTGTGAAATGAATAAAAGCAAAGCAACGAAGAATTGTTACAATATAACAAGGAGAATGCTTGTGTGTATGTATGTGTGTGTTTGTATTTGTATGAAATGTCTCTAAATACCTAGGTAAGAAACTGATAACATTATGTCTCCAGGGGGAATCTTGGTGGGAGACTTTTTAGTCTATAACTCTTTTAAACTTTAAAAGTTTGAACTATGTGAATGTAATAATATTTCAAAATTAAATTAAAGCATGTTTATACACAAAAATCTTTTTGGTAAACCATCATACGCATTAACTAGTTAGAGGATATTGGAATAAGATCCTATTCACAACAGTCACAAATACGAAATAAAATACTCGGGTACATATTTAACAAGAAACGTACAGCACCCAAAACTATATAATATATAATAGTATCTATCTGGGTGGCAATATTTATCAAAATCCTCAAAACTGTGTATAATCTTTGACCCAATAATTTTACTTCTAGGAATTTATGCCAAAGAAATAGTCATAGATGAGACTAAGGGTTAACTTACAAAAATGTTCACAGCACTGCTTATAAAAATAATAAATTGGAAACAAACTAAATGTATGAGGATAGGAGTGAAACAACTGATTAAATAAATTATGCCAAATACCCATGTGCTGGACACAAACTCGTTGCCTTATCAGATCCCTGGAAGCTGCCGCTTTCTGGCTTTTGGGCTTGTCGTCCCACCTGCACAGTCACCTTCCCTTACTGAACTGAGACAAAACACCCCAAGTCAGGGCTTCCTGAGCAAACACCAGGGCACTGGAAGACACCACTGGGCATTGTGGGAGAGTTAGATCCGATGGGGTGACCCTTGACCTACTGGAAATGGGAAACAGGATGGAAAGGGGCAGTTACATCCCATCTTCTTTCTGCCCTCTGGGAACTACTCCGTGGTGTAGTTCCTCCTTGCAGCCCTTCTGGGGAAGCTCCTGATGCCAAGGGAACATGTCTGTTGAGCGACCTGTTCGATCTATTTGCAGCTTGTCCTGAAATCGCGGCCAGCATGGTGACTCATCACACAACATTGCTTTGTGTTTTTCCCTGTGTTTTTCTTTCCTTTTCTTTTCACCATCTAGGCCCTGGGCCTGCAACTCCCAAATAAAGTATCAGCACTTTAATCCTTGCCTAAGGCTGTATTTTCCAGAGGACCCATGTTAAGACATTATACTAAGCCATTATTTAAAAAAATGTTGAAGACTATATTGTTTATATATTTTTTAAATTTTCTGTATATTATGATGTTTTGACATCTTAAGAACCTTTCTGGCTAGAGAGAGACTGCCCTTCCTAGGACTAACCAAGTCTTAGAGGCAGCAAAGGGCTTGCTGGAAGTATACCTTTGATTTACAAACTAAGCAGTCCAGAGCCTCACCTCCTCTGTCTGGCCTGCAGACACCAGGAGGCAATATCCTTCTGCCCTGCTCACTGCAGGGCCAGGTACTGGACAACTAGAGACTGCCCCTATAGCCCAAAGCCTGCCAGAATTATTCAGATTTGCCAACCCTAAGCTGTTCACCCTGTCCCGCCTTACTTTTCCTGAGGAAACTCCAATAAAGGCCAGAGCCTGGGCTCTCCCTTCACTCCTGCCCCTTCTGCCCCCTGTCCACCCTGATGCTGCCCCATGTGGCCCTGCGTGCGCCGTGCCTCCTGCGTCTAGGACCTGTGAGTATGATGAACTTTGTCGACCTGAGCCCTTCCACTGTCTCCCCCTCTGTGACTGTACCTGACTATCACATAAAAGAACTCTGAACAGAGACCATTTTATGACACAGAAAAACATTCATACTAGGTGCATTAAGAAGCACGTTTATCAAACAATATTAAAATGTTTCCATTTTTGCAAAAAACAAGCACAGAAGAAAGTCTGGCAGGAAAATACCAACATATTAATGGTAGTTAATATTGGACGTAAGATTGTGGGGGATGTTTTTCTTTTTGTATTTTTATTTCTGAATTTTCTACATTTATTAAAAAACTCATTTAAAAAAACTCATTTGTACCAGTTATCTATTGCTGCCTTACAAACTACCCCAAAACTTAGTGAGGTCAAACAACTGTTTTATTTGTTGATGTTTCTTCAGGTCAGCAATTTAGGCCGGGCTCAGCTGGGTAGCTCTGCTGGTCTTGCGTGGAGTCCTTCATGGGGGTCCAATGGTCTGGCGGCTTTCCCGAGGCTGTTTGGTCCAAGGTAGCCTAACGTGGTGCTGATCGTCTGCTGGGCCCCTCTCTCCAAGGGTCCTTCACCTCCAGAGTGCCAGCGCAGGCTTTATTACATGGCGACAGCAGTGTTTCAAGAGGATAGAAGTAGAAGCTGCAAGGCCTCTTAAGGCAGGAGCTCTAAGCTCACACAATGTCACCTCCACCCCAGCCTATTGGCCAAGGCAAGTCACAACCCCTGCCCAGATTCAAGGGTGGAGAACAGACCCGGCCTCTGGCGGGGAGAAGTGGTAAGTCACGGTGTGAAGAGGCTAGTGTACAGAGATGGAAAGAAGGATCAGATTCTCCTGGTAAACATTTGCAAACAATCTACTGTACCATTTGGAGGAACTTTTAAAAGTTTCTTCTAGTCCGGGTACCTATATTGAGACAATAATAATGGCTAACACTTTACATTGATTATCTTGTGCCAGATTCAAGATTCTATTTAGACTTGAAAGAAAAGATTTTTGAAGTATTAGGTAAGTCCTACAGTGGTTATTTTTCATCAAAATAGATTGGCTCTTCCTCTCCATCAGTTTGAATTAGTGAGATTTACAGCATATGTATCAGGGAAAGAAAACTTTAATTATTTCCTGGCTGCCGGAAGATTGTCAGATTTGTGCTAGTGATTAGAAAAACGAATTTCTCACAATTCTGCAATTAAAACTCTGCCCGCTTTCCATTCCCGATCATGTGATAGGATGGGAACCATCTCCCAGTAGCTTAATATTATTAGATTAGCAAGAAGACGTCTAACATGACTCAGTGTTGTTCTTGAGAAATAATTAGCTACCTAAGTGGAATAGATCTCCATGGAATACAAGTGTATCTCTTTTATAACATTTAAATTTGGAGGCTTAATTATCCAGTGAGAAATAGTCACTAGCACTTTAGTCCATTTGGCTATATATTGACATTATTAAAATGCTTTCCTGGTCTTTATGCAAATTGCTTTTTTAAAAAACCAATTAATCTCCTAGCAACCCAAAGTGAAATAAGCACTGAAAAATGACATCTCAGGAAGACTTTGGGCTCTTAATCCTAGTAAATTCCTAGAGTTTATTTGTTGATTGTTTGAATGAACAAATGGTGGATTTGTGCCTCTAGGTGTATATGCGGCTGAGTCACTCTCTAAACTCAACTTTTAAGCAGCTAATTAAATGGTCAAGTTCACACAAATAAATGGTAAAACCTAGTGCATTTGGTCACCAATCCCAGTCTGTAAGTGTGCATTCAGCTGATGGGAGAACCAAGTGTGAAGTCACTTCTGTGCACTTGAAAGACTGGACCATAGCCTGGAGTCTAGAAGTTTCTTTCTCTTTTTAGGGATGTGCCCTGGCCGTGGGGAGCTGGCAGCCACCTCACCTCCCAGATCCTTAGCTTCCTCCTCTGTGAAGTGTGCACAAGTCTGTGTTCTAGATTCTAGGTTGAGAGTTAGATAATGGGGGTGAAAGGGCTTTATAGCTAGACACCACAGAGGCGAAAGCCATGGTTCTTCTTCTTTTTTTTTTTTGTGAGGAAGATCAGCCCTGAGCTAACATCCATGCCAATCCTCCTCTTTTTGCTGAGGAAGACTGGCACTGAGTTAACATCTATTGCCAATCCTCCTCCTTTTTTTCCCCAAAGCCCCAGTAGATAGTTGTATGCCATAGTTGCACATCCTTCTAGTTGCTGTATGTGGGACGCAGCCTCAGCATGGCCAGAGAAGCGGTGCGTAGGTGTGCGCCCGGATGGGAACTGGGGCTGCCAGTAGCGGAGCGCGCGCACTTAACCGCTAAGCCACGGGGCCGACCCCCCATGGTTCTTCTTATAGATGATGTAGGCTACAGGCCCCTGCAGTGACCCAGAGAGCACTACTCCATCTCTGCCCACCCACCTCTCTGGGCATGAACTGTCAGGTCTGACGGGTCACCTTGCCATCGGAGGGCACTCAGACTCGCCTCCTCCAGCTGGCTGCCCCAGGAGGAGTGTCACTCCCCGCCTGAGCTCGAGGACTGAGGAGACCCCTGTTTGCTCTTCGGAGCATGTGTCATCATGGCCTAGTGAGCAGGGCTGGGGCTCCTACTCTCACTGCTGCCGCTGTGGGTGCAGGCTCCTCCTGGTGGGAGGAGCCTCCCCGCACAAGGCTGCGCTCAGCCAGTGGCGCTTCCAGGGGTGCTGCTCTTCAGACTCACTTCCACGGAACGGGAGGCATGAGCCTGGACACGGTTGAGAGTCCACCACCTCACAGCCCCAAGTGAGCAACTGCTTCCCTCCAAGCCCAGTGTCTGCAATGGGTTGCCCGCCGTTCTTTCTCAGGATTCTTTCTCTGAGAGTGACAGAAGCCCAATTCAATCCCATGAGTTTAGGCAAAAGGAATTTTTTAGGTTCAGGCAACCCTGCCCCCAGAAGGGCTTAGACAGAACTGGCTTTCGGGATGACCACAGCCAGGACATTCCTGGTTAGTCTGGATTCTCTGAAAGCTCAGCCTGTTACAAGGACTTGGGATCAGGTCATCTATTCATAAGATGTTTCCAGAAAGCCTAGGTGAGGACATAAAAGAAAAGGGGAAGAGGGAAATGAGAATAGGCACAAAGATGTGCCCAAGTGTTGAGTTACTGCTGGCACCTGGGGATCTCAGGCAGGGAGCCTCTGAGAAGCTGCCAGACCAGGCTCAGAATCTTCCAGTGCAGGCTGGGGATGCTGGGGGCAGCAACTCCTGTTCCTTGCCCGTTGAGGGCTGCCTCTGGGAACTTAAGCTTCCCTGTCCTTGTGGGTTGTGCCTGCTGGAGAAAGCCCAGGCAGAGAAGGAGAAAGCTGCAGGGACTTGAGGTGGAAGGCTGGCCCTGGGCTGCCACTGCTGGAGGGCCCAGGTGGCTCAGGGCCTACGGAGTGGGCACCAGCACCTTCTGCTCTGGGCTCAGATGCCCTGGGGACTCTGTAGCTCATGTGTCTGCCTGTCTCTCTTGAGTGGTTTGCTCTTTCTGATAGCAAGGGTGTTTTCTTCTGGGAATTGATCTCAAACCGCTGTGGGCTGATATCCACAGGGATCATGGAGACTCTTCTCTTCCTGCTCCAGCCAGCAAAGTCTCAGGGAAGGACTCTGATTGGCCTGGCTGTATCATGTGACCATCCCTGGACCAATCACTGTAGTCCAGGTGATGGAGGATTATGATTGGTCCAGGATGGGTCATTTGCCCACCCCTGGCCTGAGGGGCATTTGGGCGCTTTCCCCATCAGACGTTGGCCAAGACCAGCCAGCCCACGTGGCAGGCTTCAGGCATTTTGACCCTGGGCAAGGAAGGTTTGGGGTCATGATCCCTTCCCTCTCAGAAGGCTTCTGGACTCTACATTTAAATTTGCCCCCGTGCGAAAGGGATAATTAGGCACATGTGTGCAGTGATGGGTTGTAATTAGTATTTGGGTGGTGAACATGAGCAATAGAAGGATAATGATGTACACCTGAAATTTATACAATGTTACCTCAATAAACAAAAAATTAAAAAAAACAATTTGCCCCTTTCCCTCCTCCTAACAATCTTTAAGCCATATATATCAATGATTTCTCTCCTCCTCACTCTCAACGTTTACTTCCAACTCACCAGACACTGCAAGTTAGGAGCGCACTTAAAACTCATAAGCTCTATCTAGCTGGGTGTGTTTTATGGTATTCTGGGAAAACTTTCTTCTTCCATTTATCAGGCATGAATATAATTTGGAGAAAGGGTTTTGACAAAGGATACTACCACAAAAGAGCAAGTGGAGAATTTTAAAATATTTTTCACACCTTAGGGCAATTGACATTTTAGTTAGATTCATGCTTTTTCTTTCCCTTATTAGAAATAAGACTTTCACTTGCCTGACCTTAATGAACGTTAAGGGAATCCTTTCATAGCTCACAGACAAGTGTGACATGCAGGAAGCTAGCAGTAAAAACCAGGGGGACATAGACTGATGCGAAATTTATACTCCAAAATATCATTCTGCATGTCTAATAGAAAACATGTCTTTTCAGAATTGGATGTTCATTCATTCTTTCATTCAACTAATATCTATTACACATCCAGCAGGTGCTTAATAAATACTGTTGACTGAAATCAACAACATTCCTGCTTTCAAGGAGCTTACTTCGAGTTGGGGAGGCAGAAGATAAGCAGGCACGAATAAAAAAATAAGATTCCTTCCGAGATTGAATATGCTAGAAAGGAAATAAAACAGGAAGTATTCAGGGAAGCCTCACTGAAGAAAATCTTGACTTTTGAGTTAAGAGCTGAATAATCAGGAGCCCTTGGTGTGATGAGAAGCAGCTCAGGCAGAGGCATGAGCAGGTGCCAAGGCCCTGAGGCAGGAACAAGTCTGGGGTGTTCAGGAACTAGAAAGGAGGCAGGAGTGGCTGGGGTGCAGTGTGTGGGGAAAGGGAGGTAGGGGAGGGTCAGAAAGGGATTCCATCAGTAGGGCCATGGGCCAAGGTAAAGAGAGAGGACTTTGATCTCACTGCGACGGGAAGCCGTTGGAGGGCTGTGAGCAGGGGAATGGCACATGTGGTTTCAGTTTTTGAAAGGTCACCCTTGCTCTGTGAGGCTAACCAGCAGGAGTGCAGGTGAGAGCTGAGCGTGTCCTAGCTGTGGGTGGTGGCAGAGGAGAATCTAGAGGTGCAACTGGCAGACCTTGTTGATGGACAGGGTAGACAGGATGAGAAATGGGAAGGGAAGGGGATGACGCACCCCACCTTCCTTGGCTCTGTTCTTCAAGGAAAGCTGAGCCCACTGGGTGCTGAGTAAGCCCACAGCCAAACTTGGCCGCGTATAGGAACCATCTTCTCTAAGTCACCGACAATACCTGGGTCCTGTCCATGTTATCTCTGGGAAAAAGAAAATCCAAGTCAGAGAATGACAGAAAACTTAGTTCTGTTAACTGCAGACAATTTAATTCCAGTTTAAATGTCGTTTCTGTGCCAGCAAACAAGCTCTCCTCCATCGCTATCCTTGTGTGACCCAGGGATTTATTTTCATTATCCATAGTAGTCAAGTTGAGCTAAGCCAGAATGTGGTTTTGATGTGAATTTCAATTAAGCAGTTTCAAAGCCTGTAAATTTGGGTGCACATATTATCAGCAGCTCTCAGCTCTCAGAATAGCATTCTTTCCTCACCTGAAGCTGGACGTGCTTCAGGAAAACCCTGTTACTGCCCACAACCCACAATAAATCCATGGATGCTCTGGGAAATTGTGCCTTTCCCTGCAGGACTAGGTGGCAGGAGAGCACATCCTTCTTCTGGCACTCAATACTGTCCGGTGGACTTCATTATTTAAAAAATTGGGGAAAAATGCATCTGGTGATTAATGACTATTACTGTGACAAATATAGCCATTTCCAAGGCACTCTCACTTAGAATATGTCATTTGCTCATCTCAGCAGCTCTGTGAGGGTCACAGAGGCTCATCCTTAATCCCTCTTTCTCTTCTCTTGGCTCAAATTCCCCCAAATCAAAAAAGCTCAAACTCCTTCCAGTTATTTGTGTAGTCTACAAAGTCTTCTGCCAAAGAGCCGAGTGAGAAAGGAAATGGATTGTGCAGGGCACAGAGTCAAAGGAAATAACATGAAAAAATCCTTCTGTTATAATCTCAAGTAAAAAGAGCAGGATGCAAAATTGTCTATACAATATGGTAGGACTATATTCAACATGAACATGTGCTTAGAAAAAAAGACTTGGAGGGAATATTCCATAGTGTTCACTACAGTTGTTTTGGGCTGACAAGATTATGGATTATGTTTTTGATATTTTTCTGTGATTAAAACAATGAATATTGTAGTAGATATTTTTTGTTTTGTCCATTCAGAAGAGCATCTGAGACTTTAGAAAACTTCTTCCCTTGCTCTAACCCTGGGCTTCTGCTGTGGGCTGCCCAGCACTGCATGCTGTCCCTCTGGTTGGAGCGATGGACACATATCTGACCCGAACTGAACCAGTAATGCCACCCCATTCCCTGGCCACAGTTCAGTGATGGGCATAGGACTCAAGTCACGTCACACCAAATCCCTCTCCTGGTCCTAGTAAGTAGAAGAGGAAGGCAGGGAAGAGAATCAGAGTGATGTGATATGAGAAAGAGTCAACACGCCATTGCTGGTTTTGAAGATGGAAGGGGGCCGTGAAACAAGGAATGCAGACAGCTTCCAGAAGCCTGAGAAGGCAAGAAAATGGATTCACCCTAGAGTCTCCAGAAGGAAGCAGCCCGGCCAACACCTTGACTTTAGCTCAGGGAGACCCATTCCAGACCTCTGACCTCCAGAACTGTAAGATAATCAATCTGTTTTTTTTAAGCCACTAAGTGTGGTTATTTGTTGCAGCAGCCATAGGAACCTCGTACAGAAGGGAGGGTCCCAACTCTAGACGTGGAGAGTCTGGGCTTGGTCCAGCTGCCAGCTGGCTGCAGACCCCACCTAGGGGAAATTTGGGGGAGCCCTCCTTCCCCATTGCAGCCATGCTGTTCAGTGGGAGTTGTCAGTCCGGGGGCTCCAAGCACACGGCTGCAGTTCTGGGGGTACACACTGGGCCTGGGGATTATTGACCTGAAGCTGGGGAGAGGGTCAATTTTGTCCCCCTGGGGTGGCACAAGCAGGCCACCTTCCAACCACGTCCTGCAGCAATAGCGCTCCTGGGGGAGAGGGGCCTGCTGTAAGGGAGCCATCAGTGGACGGGAGGTCAGCTGGAGGGCCCAGGGGCCGGTGCTGAGCGCTCCATCAACAGCTTGAGGCCCAGGGGTCTGCAGGGAAGGCCAGTGCTGGATGCTCCCCTCACCCCTATTCCCACCTCATGGACAGCTGAGTTAAAACCAGTCAAAGTGAAGAGTATAGGAAGCGTTGCTGGAGTTGTGGGAGTGTCATTGGATGAGCTGGGTTGAATGTTTCTGTCATAAGGTGGGGGAAAGCCCACTCCCAGGACAAGAGCACAGGGGAAGCCCTCATACCACACATCAGTGGTGATTAAAAATATCATCGATCCAACAAGCCATTAAATAAAATATGCCCCACCCTTCTCACTTGAGAGCTAGACCTTCATAAGAGCTTAAAAATATGTTAAAAATTATGTTAAATATTAACACATTAAAAGAAATATGTTATAATATGTTTAAAATATTTGACTATAGTTTTTACATGACAGAAAGTTGGCAAAATATCAAAAATGACCAAATTTAATCACCATTGTGTGTATCAACATATTTTACTGATGGGTCAGCGATGACTGGTGAGTAATAAAGAGATGCATAATTCATAAATGTCATACTTATTCCATAAAATTTATATTTCTTGTTTTTATTTCAGCAAAATCACTAATTATCTTATTATAATAAGGATTTTCCCATAATTTACATATTATATGGAATCAATGCCAGATTAAACATTTCTTGAGTTATCGTAGTTTTCAGTTTTTTATTAATTTCATATTGGAGAAACTTTGCTCTGTGAAGTAGTAACTACTAGGGTCATCAATATACTTCTTCAAGCAATACTTAGATTCCAAAATGGACCATGAACTGTAAACATCACATTCACATATTGTAATGGATTCACATATGATAAATCATTGCAGAAAATATTATAATTTTTATCATATAAATCACTATCACTTATTTAGCAATTTTAGCCATCTCTTAAAGCAGAATCTAGATAGATTTAATATTTCTTAATTTCATCTTTCAAGGTTTTCAATGTTGGGATATTACAAAGAAAACTAAAAATATCAGTAAATTGCTCAATTTTTTCGTGTCTCTACTCAGCTGAGACTATTCCTTGATCCATAATGACCAGAAAATATTCTCTACAGAAACGAATTTGGGAATTATTTTTATGTAGATCTTCATAGTTATTCAATTATTTTTGTTTCCTTGTTGTTGAAATATAATTTCTTTATATTTTAATGGAATGCTGCATATTTAACATGTATTTTCTTTTGATTTCTTTAAAATTTCAAAAAATATTTTTTAATAATTAAAAAATGAAGGAAACAAACATAATTGTTTTTTTCTTTTGAAAGCTTCTGACAATATTATTGAGAGCAAGCAACAGTGGATAATGCAAATTCAAAATTAATTTCATTTTCCACCTGTTCACTTTTTTGGTGAATCTTTGTTGTTTTGCTTACCTCTTCTCGTATCTTGTTTAAATTAAATCTAATTGCTTGACTAGTATTTAGTTGGCATTCGCATTGTATGTATGTCTGAGAGAGGTTATAAGGTCGAATCTGATGTATATTTGATCAAGATGTTGCCTTTTTAGGCAGATCCAGAAAATACTCTTTCTTCTTGCTTAACAATCCTGAAGGACACATCCCTATGGGCCAACTTGAGACCGTGTGTCCTAGTAACAAATTCAAACTATGAACTCAACATGGGACGCTTCTGAACTTTTGGCCAAGATTCTGGCCCATCACCTTTTCTTTACCAACTATGTTCATGCCATTTTTGCAGACTTACTCTCAACGATCTTTCAAATCAATGCCTAAAATTGAAAGTTATTTTTCCAGTTCCTTACTTAAATCAAAAACTGTACTTCTAGGTGTGAAAACAATGCAATATGTTCTTGTTTTCTTCTTCAACAATACATCTAATGAATGTCGCTCAACATGACTTTTGTCGGTGGTACCACCATCTACTTGCATTGAGCAATGTTTACTTCTGTTTTTGTTTTATGTATGATTGATTCTCTCACTTTATTACCTACTAAATGAATTTTGAATTATTCATCTCTTGCCTCATTTTGAATTATTCATCCTAGATAGTGATTCTTTGTTTTATTACTTTTACCCATCTTACATTTTTGGCCATCCTAGCATAAAAATTGGAATTATTTCTATTAAACCTAGAAAAATTTTATTGCTTTCCGTAAATATTGTGCTTTTAGTACTGTAAAAAGCATCATAACTCTTGGCTAAATATTGGGCCCCACATACATTTTTGAGAACATGACAACAGTGTTCTAAAGGGGCATTTACTTGTAGTCGTTGAACGCTGTTGGTGGTTTGTTGCTTATTCAGCCTACTTTACAATTTCTAGCTCTTGTGTGTGTACTTTTTTCGTATTGTGCAAGTGACATTCTGTGTTATTTTAACAAAAAGTCCAAATGTTTCTGGTCACAAATAACTTCTTTGGCCAAAGTTGATCTTGAAAACTGGTTGTGAATTATGGAACACGTGTAACAAAATACTTTGTCTTTCGCCTTGGAATATGAGCACCTGCTTTTAGAGGTTCTTTTTACATTTGAAAGAATGTTGCTATAACATTAGATACTGAGTTTTCTGCCATGCTCATCCAATAAAAAACTGTACTCGCTAATTTGAATTGAATTGTGTTTTGCTTCAAGGAGGTTTTGAGGCCATTTTTAGGATCATCCTACAATAAACAAGTGATGCTCCGGAGATTCCATCTGTTTCATCTAATTTGCTAATTTCATGAATGGATTTTTCTTCTTCTTCTAATGGACAGGCCGGAGTTGCACTTGCTGTTTCTGAGTTGTGAATTTGTTAATAACAATCCTCGTTTTCATTCTCATTGCTTTGATCAGTAATTAAATCTTCATATAGTGAAGAATAAGAGGTTCCAGGGATTTCATCTAACCTTAAAGTTGTGGATTTGATTAGATTAATTTTCTTGCTCATTTTCATTGTTTTGATCAGGAATTAAAACTTTATTAAGTATAGAATTTGTAATGTCTGACTAGCAAATTTTATGGGGGTCAAGCCTGATATCAACTTGTCACTTTGATTGTTTCTACCCTTAAAAAATTTAGGGAGACCACTTATTTGAAGGTATTCAATTTCTTTTTTCTTTTCAGTTTTTTTTCTTTTCTGAGCCTCATTTCTTATTTTGTCTTCTTTTTTTTTTGTGAGGAAGATCGTCCCTGAGCTAACATCTGCCAATCCTCCTTTTTTTTTTGCTGAGGAAGACTGGCCCTGGGCTAACATCCATGCCCATCTTCCTCTACTTTATATGGGACGCCGCCACAGCATGGCCTGCCAAGCAGTGTGTCCGTGCTCGCCCAGGATCCGAACCCGCGAACCCAGGCCGCCGCAGCAGAGTGCATGCACTTAACCGCTTGCGCCACCAGGCCGGCCCGCTTATTTTTGGTTCTTATCGTGATCTTGCCTTATATTTATTTTCAGTGACTTAAAGATTAAGAATAGAATGTAGCTGTATTTAAAGTAAATACAATTTAAATATATTT
Source organism: Diceros bicornis minor (assembly GCF_020826845.1). NCBI lineage: Eukaryota > Metazoa > Chordata > Mammalia > Perissodactyla > Rhinocerotidae > Diceros > Diceros bicornis. The sequence continues at coordinate 88,186,040 of NC_080745.1, read as the reverse complement.
ATATCAAAAAGCAAATGTGACCAAAAAATCAGCATTATTTTTCATGTTTTTAAAAGTAACTTTTAAAAAAATATTTAAAATATCTATTAAAATGAAGAGAGAAAATATCATCAACAAGTATAAAAAGTGAAATTTTTTTAGGGTTGAATTTTTCTTTAATTTTGAAAATTTAGCTAATCTTATTAAATAGTTTACAAAAATAGGATTACTTTCAGTTCTAGTATTCGATGCCCATCTAGTTGCAACCATAGGAGTTGGTATCACGCTTCATGCATGTTATATCTAGATCTGTATATATGCAAATCTATGAGTAATATGAATTATTTAACTATTGCAAAGTGTTCTTCAGTACCTCTGGGCCACAAACTGGAATACAAAGAGAAACAAGAAACTGGACTCTCAGCATCACAAAGAATGCTTCATTATGCAAGAATCTCTTGTGTTCACCCGATCTAGGAGGATGGATTTGACAAGGTAATTAATTAGTCGTTTATGTTACCTAAGCACTTCTGCTGCTCAAATCCTACCCTTTTCTGGAGCTGTGTCTATTTTTGACATCTACGGGCACAACCCACAAACCTTCATGGCATTTGGGCTCAAATACTTTTTGTTTCAAGGACACAGGGCGAGAGTGTGTCCCCAGGGCCTGAGACATGTTATTCACCTGAGCGGATGTTGCAGACGTTTAGGGCTGCAGGTGGCACTGTACCAGCAGCACCTGTCGGATCCCCAGTGACAGAGGCACCCATGTGTCCTTTAAAACGTTCACTGTGTACATGTTTTTGTGATATGCAGAGCCCTCAGAAGTTCAGAACCCAGGACAGAGGCCTCTCTTGCCTGAAACTAAGGGTGGTACTGGTCTTTAAATATTTTCGTAGCTGGAGAGATTTGAGAAACAAGGTTTTTAGTTTATCAATCCATTCATCCTTCCTTCCATCCATTTACTCAAACAAAACTACTTTTTGAGTACCTCCTATGTACTAGGTACTGTGCTGGGTGCTGGAGTCACAGATTGGAGGCATTGAGAACACTTTTTTGGAAGAAAACAGGGAAGGCTATATAGATGGGGCAACACTGCAGCTGTTCTTGAAGAGTGAGAGATCGCCAGGGAGAAAAGACAGAGAAAGACTATCTAGAGTGAACGGTTTGTGCAAATTCACAGGTTCCATGAAAGGGCTTTGATGTCCAAGTTTGAACACGGCTCTATGTCTAGAGAGGTATGCTGGAGCCTAGTTCTGAGTGGTCTTTTGCCAGGTGAAGGAGTTTGTACTTTATTCTATAGGTATCAGCATGACATGATCAGGTGCATAGTTTTTGGAGAGGAAAAGCTTTTCTTCTACCCTCTTATGTTCAGTCCTTGTGGGCCTGCAAATTAAACTCACAAAAGACAGATTAGCAAAAGGAAAAAACAGATTTAATTACATACATACACATGAGAGTTCACAACGAAATGTGACTTAAAGAGCTGGTTAGAATTTGGGGCTTATATACCATCTTAATAGGGGATGGGGAGGGGCAGAGGGGAACTTCTGGGAGAACAAATGACTTCTTAGAAGAAGAGAAAGGGCCCTTATGGAAAAGCAAATGACTTTTTGGAGAGATAAATGGGCCCTTAGGAGAATAGATGGGAGATGTGATAGTCTTGTGACAATGTCTATTTGGGGCAGAGAAGAGAAGATTAGGATTGCTCTGGGAGAGGGGATTTATGACCATTGAGTTCCTTTGGGAGGCTCTGTCTTTAGGCAGATAAAGGATTTGAGGAACTCAAATGTCTTCAGCTCAAAGCAGTTTTACAGTGGCTTATTCTGAACCCCTTCAATAGTATGGAGATTGCCTTGAAGTAGGAGAGAATAGAGAAAAGAAGACCTCTAGGAGACTGTGGATGAGTCCAGGCAAGAGATATTAAGGCCTAGATCAGTGCTTCTTTAGTTTAATGTGCACACGACACATCTGGGGACCTTGTTAAAATGCACATTCTGATTCAGAAGGTCTGGAGCAGAGCCTGAGATTCTGCATTTCTGTTGAGCTCCCAGATGTTGCTGATGCTGGTAGTCTGTGGACCACACTTTAAACAGGGGAGCTTTCCCCGCAGCAGGGGTAGAGATGGGAGGAGAAGAGTGAAGGTTCTTGACTTCGGCTACACAATAGAATCACCTGGCCTGTATCCAGAGCAATCGCATCTGGGAATTTGGGGGTGGGCCTAGATGTCAGTGTCCTGTAAAGCTCCCCAGTGATTAAAACTGCAGGCAAGGTTGAGCAGCAGTGTCTTAGAGCCAGTATCAGCTGAATTTACCCCTCCTCAAGCCGCACCACTCCCACCCCTGTACATTAAGTTCTCTGGCTCTTAATGTCAGAGCTGATTCCTGGCAGAGTACATGGAATGGCTTTAGGGAACTGAAACTGAACACAAACACCTAGCAGGATAGAAATGATGACCATTTTCATCTCTATCTTCTTTGTTGTTTTTGATTTTGTTGTCTTACGTGGGAACAGTCTTCATGTATCTCATCTCTCACAGAGTCAGAAAGCAAAAGCAAAAATCTGCTGTTGTTTACTACACTTGGGTAAATATCCTTGAACTGTGAGCTGCTACTGCTATCCACGGAAGACTGAGCTAGGCAAAAAGCAAGAACGAAAAAACAAATAGTTTTTTTAAAAGAATGTCAACTGCTTTTTCTAATTACAAAAATGATACGGGTTGATTGTAAAAACTTTCAAACATAAAGGACAGGTAAAACCCAGAAAAGAGCAGTCCCCAGTATCAAGTTGTTTTATCTTCATTTCTATTTTTTAAAAAAGAACTCAACCCAAAAGCAAAGCACTGAAGCTCGAACACAATTGGAACTGAAAACAGCATTCTCGTCAAGCTTCCACCGCATCAGCCTTCCAAACTTTCGCAAATGTGAAGCTGAATTCTCATCTTTTCTCACCTGGAGCGATCACTACTTAATGGTAGTGATTAACTCTCCAGCTCAGAAGGCAACTGGTTATTAAATAACAACCTCCTGCCATGTTATCTTTCTCCAAAACAATGCACTCACAAACCCCAGTATTCTCCTTGCTCAAGCCATGTCAGGGCTTCGGGGCAGCACAAATGGATTCATCCTCAGGCGGGCACCCAACCTTGCAACCAGCTCCTCTCATTGGAGGTTTAAGAATAATGTTGCAACAGACAGTTTCCAGTGATTCAACTCATTTTCTCTGGTTAAAAATCCACAAGTTTGTGCTATTGACGAAATGTTAAGTCATAAATCTGTTAATGGAATTAAGGAAATAAAATATATATTATTTTTAAAACATTGAATTGGCACAATTGTGGGACATCTGGAGAAGATATTAAAATGCTGCGAATTTTTGAGCATGCCGGAGGAAGAATGGAAGGAGAGGCATGTAGGACTGCAAAACAAGGCAGCAGTCTCCGTTAATCAGACATGGAGACAGAACCTTGGGAACGGAGTCCACGCTGAGCTAGGACATGCACAACCGTATGAAGCCTGTCCATGAGCAGTGTGGAAGTGTCTATTTTAAAAGGATTGAGGGCTGAGACGCAATGAATAAATGAAGGGGGGTGGGATGAGTAGTTGGTGGCCTGGCTTGGATGATAATTTAACAGGGAGAGGATAATTTAACCGGGTGGTGGTGAATATTATCATTGAGGACTATAGATGGAATATTTTAGCCAAAAATGAAAATCTCATTTTCTCACCTTGTTTTATTTCCCCACATAGGTCAAGAGAAAAGTTTCATCATTTGAGATCTATTAAATTTAGTCCCTTTTAATACCCCATAACCCATCCCTGAACCCCATTGTTTCCTTTGATGCGATTAATTCCGTGCACCTTCACGGTGTGTTCTGAGCTCTCTCTAGCCTATGATCCAAAGCTCTGCCCAGGAACAGCCCAGCTGTGGTGACAAGGCGAATTTTTGAGTCCAGTTTCCCACAATACATATCACGCTTGTGAGGAGGTTTCTTTCCCTTTTGATTAATGATGCCATTTTGCTTGGAGGAGCTGATCTACTGGTTCAGGATCTGCCACAACCTCGCATTCCAGTGAATGGTTTTCACCTCCCGGGTGCTCTTTATTTACTCTTCACGGTGTTCTGTCAGCGTTCTAGAATACAAAATGGCTCCCGTTTAGCCATTTCTCATCTTTCTAAGCCATTGCCTCACATTTGAAACGTCAGTGAATCAATTCAAGCTACAGCCAGCTATGCTGATTTTGAAAATAAGCTGAGATCAAAATACGAAGGAGTATGTCCCTGATGGGAAATGGGAAGGGGCCGAGTATTTTTAGATCCACTCTAATTAGCCACAATTGCCTGGATAATTCAGGGAGAAATGGGGTTTCTTTCCACCTAAATGATCCAGGTAATTTAGGCTGAGGACTTTGGTGTGCTCTGGTAGACGCTGATTGAGTGTGACTCACACACTAGTCACCAAGTAATAACTAAATACTGTGCAAAAATTACTCCCATCAGAAGTCTTGATTTCTTACTATTTGTGATGATCAAAAACTTATCATGACAGCTCTCCAAATATATTGTTCAGTGAAAGATGCAAGATGCAGAACAATGTATATAATACACTGCCATTTATGATAAAAGTAGACAGAGAAGAGTTATATTTGTATTGGCTTGTAAATGCTTTAAAATCACCAGAAGGAAAAAGAAAAACAAAAAACAAATCTAATACTCCTTGTCCCCTGTTGGGAGGGATGGGGAATTGGCAGACAGCGGGTAGGGATGGGTAGAAGGCTTTCCACTGGGTGCCTTTTGGGATTTATCAATGTTTAAACCATGTGAATGAATAATTTCGCAAAAAAAACCCCAAATAATTACTTAACTTAAAAACCTTCATACCAAGTAATTGGTGATTAGTGACTAAAATGAGGAGGGGCGCATTTAGATAACCCATAGGCTTTGCTCTAATAGTTGTCCTTTAACTGAAGGGAACAATTAAGGCAGAACAAGGGTGAATGCATTTGCCTTCTCTCACAAGCAACTCGAGAAGAGAACCTGACTGTCCAGCCTGAGGTAGCGGGAAGAATCTCGAGCATGTTGAAGGTGACTGGCCAGCCTATGAAGTGCGTGCACAGATTCATGTGTCCCGACGTTCCCCGTAGCTGTGGCCAGAGGAGGTGTGCATGTGTGTGTGACTGTGTGTGAGGAGGGCAGGCAAGAGTGCAACCGAGGGATCCAGAACGTGGCCTCCGACTCAGAATTGGCAGAGAGAAGTTTCTCTTAGAAGACTCTATAGGCCCAGCAGGCAGGCAGACAATCTGACATAGCTAAACAATCCTTTGGTTAAAAAAATCAAACAGATATGTTAAAAATTATTAAAATGGCAAATTCTATGTTATATATATTTTATCATAATTTTTAAAATTTATAATATAATATACCAAAACTCATTGAATTACATACTTTAAATGGGAGAATTATATGGTACATGAAGTATATCTCAATAAAGCTGTTAAAAAATCAAACAGACAAAAAACTTGCCTTTCTCCTGAATTGTTGTGAGCTCTTTTAATGCAGAGGTGATGCCTTTTACACACTCCTATCCCAGTGCCTTTAGGAGGGCTGGCTCAGAAGGGTGCCAGTAAATGACTGAATGATGATTCACATTAGCCATATGGAGAGTTCAAATTCACCTACTAATTCTATGTGGCTTATATTGGAAACCACCTCTGTATAATTATCTGCATCTCCATTTCAGTAATCTAGTCATTTTTCTTTTACAATTTTTATGATTAAAAACAAAACAGAAAACCTTCTTTATGTCTGTACTTAAGAAGAAATCACAACTCAACAACAAAAAATCAAATAACCCAATTAAAAAATGGGCAAAGAACTTGATTAGACACTTCTCCAAAGATGATATACGAATGGCTAACAAGCATATGAAAAGATGCTCAACATCACTAATCATCGGGGAAATGCAAATCAAAACCACAATGAGATATCACCTCACATCCATCAGATGGCTACTATAAAAAAAAAAAAAAAACAGAAAATAACAAGTGTTGGTGAGAATGTAAAGATATTGAAATGTGTGCTGTTGGTGTGATTGTAAAATGGTGCAACCTCTATAGAAAACATTATGGAGGCTCCTCAAAAAAATAAAAACAGAACTACTATATGATCTAGCAATCCCACTTCTGGGTGTATATCCAAAAGAATTGAAAGCAAGGTCATGAAGAGATATTTGGGCACCCATGTTCACTATTCACAAGAGCCAATAGATGGAAGTAGGCCAAGTGTCCATCTACAGACGAATAGGTAAATAAAATGGGGTATCTCTGCAATGGAATATTATTCAGCCTTAAAAAGGAAGGAAATCCCATCACATGCTACAACATGGGATAAACCTTGAGGACATTATGGTAAATGAAATAAGCTAGTCACAAAAAGACAAATACTATATGATTCCATTTATATGAGGTATCTAAAGTAGTCAAATTCATAGAGACAGGAAGCAGAATGGTGGTCTCCAGGGGCTGGGGCAGGGAGAAAAGGGAAATTGTTTAACGGATATAGAGTTTCAGATTTACAAGATGAAAAAATTTTGGAGACCTGTTTTACAACAATGTGAATATATCTAACACTACTGAACTGTACACTTAAAAACAGCTAGGATGGTAGCTTTTATGTTATGTGCTTTTTGCCACACACACACACACAAAAAGAAATCAGCTGTAAGATTGGTAAAAGGTTGCTAATTATTGAAGCCGAGAGATGTTCATTATGCTGCTCTATTTTAGCAAATGCTTGAAATTTTCTGTAATAAAAAGTAACTAAGAAAGGAACATAGCTCTTTTTAACAAAAGCCACACGGAGGAAGACCCATCCATGATTTGGATTTCTGAAATATCCAAAGGGATTGAGGATGCCTGAGCTTGGGCTGAAGCACCGGTTTGTAGATGGTCCACAGCCGGCACTGCGGAGGGAGAGGAGAGCTCAGGGCACCGGTCAGAATCTGAACCACGTCTGCTAGGAGCTTAGGCAGCAAAGTAGGCGGCACATTTTTACTTCCCAGGTTCCTCTCACACACTACAATAATCTGAGCATTATCCTAACTGTGTGTAATTCTGCACCAGAGAGAGGCAAATACACTGATTATAGGACATGTATTTCTGATCTATTTTATTTACGTTCTCTATGTTACCTGACACCTGATTAAACTTCTCTGCTTACCTTCCTGGAATCAACAATATCAACAGTCTTAATGTTCTATTAAGCTTTTCAAACACACCATGGATCCCCCAGCCAGAATATGCTGCCTTGTTACCATGGCTTTGGTCCCAACACAGCTTCCCGGGGATATTTGCCAAAATATTCTTGGATTCATTCGTAATCCATTTACTAACTTACATTTGAAGGAAATTGTTTGTGTAAAATATTAACCACATTATGATGCCTGTTGATGGCTACCTAGATGAGCTGGTAAATTATACAAAAAGAACAATGAGTAACAATATAATGATAACCAAGTGTGGAAAATCAAAAGAATAGGCTAGCTTTCATCCAGGATATCTCTACATTATGCAAAGTTCCAGATGAAAACTGAAGCAGTCACACATCTGGATGTTTTACTTACCTGCTGCCAAATGTCTATACATTTGGACAGATCGGGGAGATGGATGGTTTTCAGCGCTGTGGACACAGATGGAACCATAAGCAATTCAAAGACGACCAGACTTAGAAGATGATAAAGATGATGATGAAGAGAAAGCTAGCGGGAGAAACGTCCAGGGGACACGGATATATTATGAGAGGATAAAATGCCAGAGAGTAATAATGATGGGATATCTGACATGTGCATATCACATAGTATCGAGCTCAGAAAAAAGCAGCCTTCTCGGACATGGGAGGGTGTAATTGAGATATCATGATTCAGAGGTCTTACATCACCTCCTTTATTGGGGAGGGGGTAGGATGAGGAGGTATGAAAAGAATTTCTAAGTGCCATGTTCCTCACTCTTCAGCCAGCTCACTGACCTCTCTTGACACTGGCTCATAAATTTCCAGCGGGTCTGAAATACAAATTGCCCCCCCAAATAATAATAAAAATAAAGGGTGTGCCATTCCTTGTGGTATTTCGTTTCTGAGGCCAGCGTTTGATCTCTGCAGCATACTGAGAAATCAAGTTACCAGGTGTTTTTTTCCACTTCAGCCTTTTGTCAGCATATGTCATAAAATCTGAGTTGTCTCTCTCTATCTTTATCAGCTCGCCGTTTTCTTTGATCTCCTCCTCCGTGTGTGACATCTGGGCACGGCTTCCTGCTTAATTGTCTGACTTTTGGTTGCTGTTTTAGTTTAAAAGTTAACAGCAGTTTTTGTTTTTTTTAACTCGTCCTATCCTCAAGCCGATCCTCCAGGTAGAGTATTCGATTTCCCAATGACACTTAGTCAATTAGGTTAGCAATGTCTGCCCCAGTTCAGTTTTGCTCATATAGGAACTTTCTGAAATTACAAGGAGAGGGCCGGCCCCATGGCTTAGAGGTTAAGTGCACGCGCTCCGCTGCTGGCGGCCCGGGTTCGGATCCCGGGCGCGCACCAACGCACCGCTTCTCCGGCCATGCTGAGGCCGCGTCCCACATACAGCAACTAGAAGGATATGCAGCTATGACCTACAACTATCTGTTGGGGCTTTGGGGGAATAAATAAATAAATAAAATTAAAAAAAAAAAAAAAAAGAAATTACAAGGAGAAACGCCTCGTAGAAAAGTTCCTAAAGTTGTCATGAGTCTTAGTCTGCCAGTATCCGTGTAGAAGACACCAGGGCTGGTTTGCAAAGTGCAAACCTCAGTTTCCCACAGTGCAGCCCAGTCTCTCCAGTTCAGCCCAGGTTCCTCAGTTTACCCCCATGTGCCTCCTTCCATGTGACGACCAACAAGTGGAGGGTGAAGTAGAAAGAGGCCACAGCACGTGTGTGCACTCTCCCTACCTTCTCCTGTCCTGTTCCAATGTCGAGATGTGTACAGAGTCCCCTGCCAGTGGGGCCTCCGGAGCCCGTCCTCCGTGAACCCCCAGGCTCGGGGACAGGTTCCCACACTTGACCTGCTGCACGTTAGTGCCAGATTCTCAACTGGAACTTTCAAGTCACGTGTATCAGGGAAAGGGGACCAGCGTTTATTGGGGCAAACGGTGTGTGCGATGCTCTGGAAATATCTCTGGTGCTATTGCTCTCCCCATTTCACGTGTGGGAAACTGAGGTTGAAGACGTTAATTGTTTTCTTCCCTTCCTTCACTGCTTTTGTGCTTTTTGTTTTCCTCAATTTTTTTTCTTTTTTTTGGGGGGGGGAGGAAGATTAGCCCTGAGCTAACAATCCTTGCAGATCCTCCTCTTTTTGCTGAGGAAGACTGGCCCTGGGCTAACATCCATGCCCATCTTCCTCTACTTGATATGGGACGCCACCACAGCATGGCTTGACAACTGGTGCGTCGGTCCCCGTCCGGGATCCTGGGAACCCCGGGCCACCGAAGCAGACTGCGTGCCCTTTTAACCACTACGCCACCAGGCTGGCCCCTACTTTTGTGCTTTTTAAGACTCTCACTTTTGTTCTTCGTTCTGTTGTAGCACAGGCACCTTTGGGCTCTTACAGCTCAGTGTGCACGCTTGCGTTTTCAAATTCACTGTTAAGCTTCGCCCCTTGTGAATGCAAAAGGCTAATGAGCAAGTGCTGGGAGGCCGCGGGCCTGCGTGGAAGGGAAGACTGAGAAACTGCACTCCTGCTTCACTTGAGAACAGAGCACTCGAGAACACACTTGAGGCGTATAGAACACGCGGACGTGGCCGGCAGACAGGCCTGAGCTCCATCCTAGAGGGCAGGACCACAACACAGTGGTTTTTTCCCCATTGCAGTTCCTGGCATCCAGCTCGGCATTCTGAAGACATCTGAGAAGAGTGTCTCGCCCTTGAGATTGAGTCCACCTTCCATTGTCAGGGGCAGGAGGGAGGTTCTTGAAAGCACAACGTGTTTTTCGAGGAGCAGCTGCCTTCCTGCCCGTCAGCACCCAGGGCCCTCACGGGGAGTGGGACACACAGGACATGTGTTGATCGATGACAGACTCTTCCTTTGTGACACGCATCATCGTTGTGATGAAGTTTGGTAGACAACTGCTTGGTGTCTGTTTCTCCTATTAGGTTCACATGTCTTGTGAGCTCAGTCTCTGTCTTGTTAACCACAGATGTGCAGTCCCTCTACAGAGCCTGGCACGTAGAAGGTGCTCGATGAAACTCTGTTGAATGAATGAAGAAGGTCTTTACTCAGAGCAGCACTTCTGTCACGGAGAACTAGGAAGGATTGTTGGCGGTGGCTGTGCTGAGAAGCAGAGGCCCCGGGTGGAGAGGTGAGGCTGGTCCGAAGAGAGAGACACATCCTTATCAGAGAACTGAGTCAGTCAGAAGTGGGCGGCTCAGTCAGGGCAGGAGGAAGGACGTCAGGTGGGCCAGGGGTCCAGACTGGCGGCCAGGAGGAGGTCAGGGGTAGGGGTGTGCGGGGAGGCAGTGGGCAGTCTAAAGAAAGGAGCTGGGCTGGCAGGGCCATTTCTCAACTTCCTTGTGTGAAGACATCAGGGACAGCGAGGGACAAAGAAAAAAGAAAGGAATGAGAGGAGCGGAAAGGAAAGAGGAAGAGGACACAGGAGGAGGGAAGGAAGAGGAGAAGAGAGAGAGAGATGGAAGAAGGAAGGGAGGGGGAAGAAGAGAAAGGGAAGGAAGGAAAAAGAACAAACGGAAGGAAGATGAGGAGAGGAAAAGCAACAAAGAAAATTTCCTCTCTTCCTGTTAGGTAGTAAAAAGCTTTAGGCCCAGGAGGACATGATTATTTTATAAAACATCACAGAAGGTGAGGGAAAACAAATAGTGGAGGGACGGGAGCAGCTAATCGGTGATCCAGCATGGGAGAAGAGGCGCCATGTATCCATAATGAAAGAATGAGATTGACAGGAAAAAGACGGGCCAGGCAGAAGAGTACAAATAGTAGCTCGAGCTTATTTGTAACTTTCATTTTTAGGTAAAGATGATTGGCACATGGATGGCTTGGATGAAGGGAGCTCCCTGATCTTTAACTTGCAGGTCACATGGAGAAAACTTTGAGAAAATGCTCCGACTTGGAGATGTCAACTTGAGTGACAGCCCTGTGTGAGGTGCCTCGCACTGGCTGCCTCCTTTACATGCATCACTTCACAGAAATGATGACTGCCATTTGAACAGAAAGACATCCTTCCCGGCCAGGGTCAGGAAACTGACAGGGCCCACCCATTAATAGAAATAACTGTCATTTAAAATAAAATGCTTGCTGGAAAACTTCAGGAATCTATTAGATGACATGGGGCCTGTGATCGGGGCACCCATGAATCACTGACGCTCAGATATGGTGCAGTGTGTGGGAGACAACGACATCAGGAGCAGTCTACTCAAGCCGGCCATCTGGCTGCTTCATGCTGAACGTGTGGCTCCTTCTCCCAATTTACTGCCCACCTATATCTTAATTAGGAGCTTTCCCCATGGGACAACGCTGGATGGGATCGGAATGAAAGATGAATGATAACATAGTTTCTGATTTGACAATTTCTTATGGCAAAAACTCTTTTGGTGATGGGGGTTCTTTAGTGAAGGTTCTTTCCTGATAAAATAATAAAGCCAGTCACGCTCCCTGCTGAGAGACCCTCAGAGCCCAGCACCACCTCTGAACTTGCACGGTGTCTTATTTTTTGATGCAAACGAGATATTGCCTTGAGATATTTGGCTACCCAAGAGGATAATATATTCAGGCAATTTTTCTCAAATATTCAATAATTTTCCTAATTAGAGGTCCCTATATGCACAAAAATGACAATGCTTAATGATCTGCTTGCGGGAAACGGCCCTTTATGGCCTGTTCTTGGGTGTATGAGGTGTGTGGTTTGTGCTCAGGCTGGTGGTGTAAATAAGGAACACTGGTGTTTTGCCCTCTGTCCATTATCTTGTCTGATATGATCTTTAGAACAATGATGGATGACGGTTATGGGGCCCTATTTTACCAAGGAGACAACTAAGATGCTGTATGGTTAAGGACGCTCCCAAGAGCAGCCACCTACCTCAGACTTTAGTAAATGGGACAACCCTGAAAGGTAGGTGTTATATCCATCAGTTTGTAAATGAGGAAACTGAGGCTCAGAGGTCGTGCAGCTGATAACAAGAGTAACAGGAATTCATCCACAGTTTATCATGCTCTAAAACCTACTGCAAAGAGCTCTCAAAGGAGACTGTCTCAGTGTTCTATTGCTGTGTAACAAATTTCCACAAACATAGTGACTTAAGACAACATCCACCCATTATCTCACAGTTCCGTAGGTCCACTGGATGGGTTCGGCTTAGGGTCTCACAAGTCTGAAATCAAGGTGTCAGCTCGCTGGGCTCTTATCTGGAGGCTCTGGGGAAGAATCTGCTCATTCAGGTTTTTGGCAGAATTCAGTTCTTTGCAGTTGTAGGACTGAGGTCCCCATGTTCTCGCTGACCGTTGTCTGGGCTTGCTGTTGGCGCCTGCAGGACACTCTCCAGTCCCTGCACATGGCCCTCTCCACCCTCCAAGTTAACAATGGTGCACTGCATTGTTCTTGTGCTTCAAGCCTCTCTGATTTCTCTTTCTGCCACCAGCCAGAGAAAAGTCTCTGATTGTTAGGCACATCTGGATGATATCCCCATCTTAGGGTCAACTGATTAGTAACCTTAATTACAGCTGCAAAATCCCTCTGCCATATTACGGGCCATGATCACAGGAGTGATAGCTCATCATATACGCAGGGAGGAATTACATGAGAGGGAGGGTCACCTTAGAATTCTGCCCACCACAGACCACGGGCTGGGGACTGCTGGCCCTTGGGTGTTCATCAGCGCACACTTGGCTTGAGGGAACCCACTAACTCCTTCCTCCCAGGACGTTGAAGCTGACCCTAGTTCTACTCAGGGCACTTATAGTTCCTGAGCAGTAAAGGGTGGCCCAATGGAAAGACGAGGGGTCTGGAGTTCCAGGTTCTAGCAGTAGTTCTGTCACTTGCTAACTCTGGGACCGGGGGCAGGTGGGCATCACTGTGCTCTCTGTAATGGGTGATTGCTTTAGAATCCAAATATGAAATCACTTAAGGTCCCATCGTGTACAAACACTGTACTAGGCAGTGTGGATGACCCGAGAAAGGAATGAGGCACGCCCCCTGCTCTCGAGGGGCTTACAACATTGAGTGGGGAAACAGCCCACCAGCCAGAGTCCACAGACCCAAGTCCTCTGAGAGGCACCTTCCCTTCAATGCCCGGCCAATGAGTTCTGTTTCCATTAAGCCCCCTGCACCCACTCCCGGTGTTTCTGAGTCTCTGAAGAAGGTTTTCATCCTGTGACTCCCAGTGAATTGTAGTTCATCACGTTGGCTAGGCGTGTCCACTCACTTGTGTCACTCTCATTGTCCAGGCTGCTGGAGCTCTTCTTCTACATCCCGAGTGTGGACACACGAATTTTCCTTGTAGCTACATGGCCATGGAGGCTTGGGGGTAACATCAGGGGCCACAGTGTAAATGAGGAAAAATTTTAAATGGATTTCAGAACTTACATCTCTTAGAGTCCACTGGCCGTGCCCTTCACAGGGGTCTCCTTTTGGCTCTCTCTCACCTTAGGTGTCCATCCCAGACAGACACCCTCTACAGGGCCAGCCGGCTCCTCCCAGGGGTGAGGGGATGGTTTCAACATATTCCTCCAATGAGAGTTGATTCAAGGCCATGCCTCCTCTCAGCCAGAAGAGAGAGAAACCTACTTCCCCTGCCTGGCTTCCCTGACAAGACGGAGCTCCCTGCTGGCAGAGACGGCCTTGAACATGAGCACGTGGTGTTCAAGTGTGTGGTGGCCTCAAACTTTCCATCCCAGAGCAGGCTTGGGGCTCCACTTTGCATCGCCACAGGGACACTGAGATGTCCTTCCCACCCTCAAACAAACAGACATGCAATCTTTTCCAGGGACAAGGTTGGCCTCCACCTCTAGCTTAGGAGGAAACTGTGGGCAACTTTAAAATTGCAGTTTCTCTCATTTGTAGCCAACAAGGTTTAAAAAAATAAATATCAGGGTGAGTTCAGCCTCAGAGCATGCAGTTAGCAAACATAAAATAAGGTACAGGTGCCATGAAGGAGGGTCCCGGGGCGAATTCCCTGGAAACAAACTGAGAGGAGAGCTGCGTGCAGGTGTCCCAGGGAGAGTTGTTGGGAGCGGCACCTGCAGGGAAGTAAGGATCAGGCAGAGGAGAAGTGGGTCCACGATGCAGGTGCAACACAGGCCTCAGCCAATTTAAGGAGCTCTGAAGCCAGGATGTGCCTAAATCAAGAGAAACGTGCTGAGCTTAGTCTCTCTGCTCCAGCCAAGCACTGGCTGCAGGCTCCCCTGAGTGGTGTAAACTTGGGCGAGTCTATTCACCGTGGCTGAAGGCAATTGCCAATGAGGGCTGCAGCTGTGTGCAGCTGGGGGATGAATGCTTTCGTCCTGAAGACGGGAATGGGGCAGAATATCCCAGTATACACTGCAAGGAGGCACTAAGAAAAGGCTGAGAGTTACAGAAGGAGAAATCCGTTCCAGGAAGGCTTCCTGGAGAAGGAATGTATGAGCAGCCTTTGGAGGACTGGTGGGACTTGGAGGAGGGACTGCCTCACAAACAGTGTGGGACCAGGACCCATGCCCACCCGATAGCCGCCATGATTGTGAAGATTGTTGCCAACAATTCTTCCCCTCCCTGGAAAGCAGGAGGCTTGGGCTCAGTGAATGCTGGGAGGCCTCAGCTCTAACAGGGTTTGACCCGTGATCTCCTATCCGTCAGAAAAATGCATGGGGAAATCAAAATAATGGAGAGGTTAATTAATGGTGCCTGCAGACTTCTTTTTAACCTCCTCCACTTCACTATGTCAATAATAACTCAAGAGTAGGCTTTCCCCAGGATATTCCAGAGCGTGACTAATTGCAATAACACCAAACACATTTCCCCTACTCCCCGTCCTCTACAATTTGGAAAATGATTTTGCCCTTTTCCAGATATATGATGCAAAATGGGTGAATGCATTTGAACATATTTACATAGTAAAAGCTCAGATGCTAAGACCTGGGCACCCTTAGCGAATCCCAGGCACTTCTTCAGAAACCTGGCCCAGCAATAGCCTGACAAGTTGGAGCACTGCTGCGGGCGTGTGAGCAGAGACCTACAGAACACCCCACTTCTGTTTATAAAAATGCTATCTGAGAATTAGTGTAGAATCACATATGCAAGATTTCTTATTCTGAAGGTAAATTTTGCCTCTAAGACATTCATATCGTTTTTCCAAAGGTCGTGTAAATATATTTGTTTGTTAATTTTTATTTAACTCCCAAGACTCAAGGCTCTTGGGATGTGTATGAGCAGGAAGTCCGGTGAGGAGCAGGCAGTTTACGTGGCCATTGTGGGAAGTAACATGCGTGTCTGGAACACATCAGGGACACATATGACTTGCAGGCTCTGCTTACCACATGCCTATCAGCCCAAAGTACCCAGGAAGGAAGTCTGTCATGCGTTTATTGTGTGCCCCGGGCAAGGTACTTGTGGTAGATTACCAAGATGGCCATCATTTACTTGACTTCCTCTATCTACCTCCTTGGCTCGTCCCTCCCACGCCGGCTCTGGGCTGGCCTTATGTCTTTTTTTGTGTGTGTGTGTGAGGAAGATCGGCCCTGAGCTAACATCTGCCAATCCTCCTCTTTTTGCCGAGAAAGACTGGCCCTGGGCTAACATACATGCCCATCTTCCTCCACTTTATATGGGGCGCCACCACAGCATGGCTTGCCAAGTGGTACCTCGGCGCGCGCCCAGGATCAGAACCAGCGAACGCCAGGCCGCCGTAGCGGAGCGCGCGCACCTAACCTCTTGCGTCACCGGGCCGGCCCCAAGGCTGGCCTTATGTCTTGCTTTGGCTACCAAGGCATTTGCAGACAAGCCAGTGAAGGCGGGAAAAGTGCCTGCACATCGGGGCTTGATCTCCTGCTGCCCTTGGAACCGGGATATCCACATGTAAACAAACCCAGGCTAGTCTGCTGGATGAGGAGACACACGTGGCCCAGGCATCCCTATAGCCCAGCTGATGGCCAGGAAACCCACACAGGTGGGTGAGGCCATTTCAGATCAGCCAGCCTCCAGCCAACCTGCTAGCTGACCAGGGATGCACAGTGGTCTCAGTCGAGATCAGTTGAAGAGAGTCCATCTATCGCAGCCCAAATTGCTCACAGACAGCACTGTGAGCTCAATACATGGAGACATTCAGACACTTAATTTGGGGGTGCTTTGTTATGTAGCAAAAGCTGATTGATTCAAACCTAGCCCTCAGTCTCCTCATCTACAAAATGGAGAGAAATGACCTATATCACAGGGTTTCTTGAAGCTGAAACAAGTCCTAGCCCATAAGAGGCACCCAGAATTTGTTTGCTCCATCCTTTTCTGCAAAAGATGAGATGTTGGGAGTTGGCCCCAGTTCCTCACCCCTCTCTCCCACCTCATCCTTGCCATGGCCCTTTAGGGGAGTGTTGACTTTGGGCTTGGCCATGTGGCTTGCTCTGGTCAGTGATATGTGGGCACAAGTGGCTATGACTGGTTTTGAGCCTAGATCTTGAGAGACCTGGAGGGTTCCCACTGGCCCTCTAACACCCCTGACATTGTCATCAGAAGAGTGTACTCTGGACAGGCCCCTGGGTACACAAGGAGGATGAGAGACATGTCCTCGCGGAGCTACTTCCGAAATCCCCCCAGCCAGAGCTCTGGAGGAGAGCTCCGCCTAGATTAGTTGACATAAGCTGACCTGGGTGTTGGTGAGAAGAAAGCACTGTTGTCTTAAGCCACTGAGGTTTGGGGTAGCTTGTTACACAGCATTATTGTGGCAATGGCTGCATTATTGTGGCAATGGCTAACTGATACAGACAGGATTCAAATTGACTGACCACATTTGAAAGTCTTTGTTCTGGGCGACTCTTACAAGTATTTGGAAACAAGGTCAAGGGAGAAAAGGTATAAGCAGGGGCTGGCCCCTTATTTCTGCCACGTATTTGTTGCCCATGAAAATACTTGTTGACCACTGCAGGGAGCTCTGTTGGGAGCAGCAGAATTGAGAATGACAAGCCTTTCTATGACAGACGGACAATCTGCTACGTGTCAGGGGCTGTGTTAAACAATCTATGTGCATCAGCCGTCCTGACCCCCAGAGCAGCACTAGGAGGTAGATACTGTGGGTATGCCCGCTCCCCAAGTCAGCAAACTGAAGAGGGATGAGATCGAGAAACACAGCCAAGGGCGTGAGAGTCGAGAGTTGAAATCCAACAACCCACCCTTGGCAGTGTCTCCCACTCAACCACGACTCAGTAGCCTAACTCCACTTGGTAAGCCCCACATCTCCTGGGTTTCAGTTGCTGCCAGACTCCGCCAGTGTTCTGTGCTTGTCGTGGAGGCCAGCAGCACTGCTGCCTTGAAATGCAACATTTCAGTTTACGAACTGAAGAACATCTTTGTGCAGGAAAACATTTTCTTATCCCCAGATTCTCCATTCACGATGGGTGCTTCTCCACAAATTACTTTTTTCCTCTTTTTTTGAGAAACCTCTGTTGCAAATGCGCAGCAGAGTACTCATTTCTGTGAACACATTTAATTTTTACACCTGAGTTGGCTTCAGCTTCAAAGAGAGCAGGTATTGTGAGGCAGAAAGGAGCTTCCACGAATAGATGGTGAGATCCGGAAATTCACTGCAAGAGAACCATCGGATTGGAACTCTGGTCCTCCTCTCGCGCTTTTCTCTTGCACAGATGATCCTACCAGTAGGGGACAGTATAAAATTTATTTGCCAAACTAGGACACCTGTAAGAGTGGAAAGGGGGCTGGGGAAACAGGTGCAACCTAAGACTGTTCTGGCAAACCAGGGTGTGCAGCCACCCCCTCCCGTCAGGGAACTTTACAAAAATCATGACAACTAACCTTTGTAAAGGACTTTGTCATTTACAGAGCCCTCGCACCTACTCTGTGAAGCATTATCAGAGCATCATTTTACAGATAAGAAACCTGAGACCCAGGAGTTTTAAACGCATGTGAAAAAGCATGTGCATGTGGCAAAGTGGTGACTTGAATCTGGGTTTTCTAGCTTCAGGTCTGATTCTTTCTCCTACACGATTCTGGTGGGTCTTGAAGATCGGGATCATTTTCCATGACCTCCACATGGAATTCACTTGATAAATATTTGTTGAGTGAATGAGTGAACGTTAATAGCCAAAAAACTAACAAGTAACACAACAGTGCTGTATCTTGTGATTTCAGGCAGGGCTCAAAGGTAGTTTGTAATGTACGAGAAAGGCTCTGTTCCGTTGGAACTTCTCTGAAATCTCCTAATAGCTTAATTGCTCCTTAATATGAAGGGATTCCGCCAATATCCCCTTTTTCTGTTCTGGGGTTGCTAGAAATGAGTACTTTGTTTTTTCCGGCGTGGGAGGATTTGGTTTGAGCTCTGTAATCAGCAAAGTGGGAATAATGTCCTTTTCATGTGTTCTCCCTCCGCGCCCCCCCCGCCCCCCCCGGCTCCTTCCAGCCATCGTTTCCTCCTTTTGAGATCTGAGATGCTCTCTTGTTTGTGGTCCCCCTTCTTCCACCCAGTGTCAGAGGGGTGCTGCTACCTTTTCTAAAGGCTTTGAAAGTCTCCCTCTTTCCTTCTAAAGTTTCCACGGAGGCTGTGTTTGCTGTAAACACTTATGAGATTGTTAAGTTGTGTAATTCCCCAAGCACTTCATTCTAACATCAGCCTTCATTTTTCCGGAAAGAAAGGCTTTCATTCCTAAGAACTGGAGACAGCAGGGAGTGAGGCGATAACAGTATGTCCTACTAAAATATTTTGGCCACAGCGTCCACAAATATAGCTTCTAATGATTTTTTTTTGTGTGAGGAAGATCGGCCCTGAGTTAACATCTGCCAAGCTTCCTCTTTTTGCTGAGGAAGACTGGCCCTGGGCTAACATCCATGCCCATCTTCCTCTACTTTATATGGGACGCCGCCACAGCATGGCTTGACAAGTGGTCCGCCAGTGTGCGCCCAGGATCCGAACCAGCGAACCCCGGGCCGCCGCAGTGGAGCGCATGCACCTAGCTGCTTGTGCCACCGGGCCGGCCCCATTAATGGTTTTTTTTTTAAAGTAATGTTTTCTAGAAATCAACTCATGACAGAAAGGAAAGTGTGCTCTGAGCTCTTTGTGCTTGACCACGGGGCTTTGTGGCTACCTGCACACTCACAATCTCCACCTATTTCCCAGGTACATTTCCCAGAGAGGCATGCTTTGACCTTCAGGAAGAGCTTTTTCCGTCCCCTTGGATTAGCTGAGCCTCCCTGCCCACCCCCAACACTGTGTGATAAAGTCCTTAGCAAAGAATCTGAAGACACGGGTAGAGTCCCTCTTAGAAATGGATAAGGGAGCCCATGTTTGGGTTCAGCCCACACCAGTGGCATCAACCGTTGCCATCCAACCAGAGAATGCAGTTATAAGACAGGCCCCTGCTGAACGTGGCAGTCGGCATTTCTCAGCTAAACATAGACTCTGAAGTAAAAATGGAAACAAGGGGTCTCCACCCCCAGGGCTCTTGAGCATTCTCGTCCCCACGTGGTGTAGATGCTCTTCCCAGACCCTCAGCTTCCTGGCCTTTGACTCTCCTGGCCCATCCGTGCCCCTGGGCTCCTTCCGAGGCCTATCTGCGGGCTACTGGGGCCCAAAGGGTTTTCTCAGATGGGCTCAGCTTTGAGGTGTTGTATTAGTCAGGGTTCTCCAGAGAAACAGAACCAATAGGATGGGTAGATATAAATATAGATACAGATATAGATATGAGGAGATTTATTATAGGAATTGGCTCATGTGATTACAGGGGCCAAGGAGTCCCACAATTCGCTGTCTGTAAGCTGGAGAACCAGGAAAGCTGGTGGTAAAATTCAGTCTGAGTCTAAAGGCGTGACAACCAGGGGAGCTGATGGTGTAAGTCTTGGTCCAAGTCTGAAGGCCCGAGAACCAGGAGCGATGATGTCCGAGGGCAGGAGAAGATGCATGTCCCAGCACACACAGAGAGCGAATTTGCCCTTCCTCCACATTTTTGTTCAGTTCGGGCCCTCAATAGATTGGATGATGCCCTCCTGCATTGGGAAGAAGGTTCTTCTTTACTCAGTCTACCAATTCAAATGCTAATCTCTTCCAGAGACACCCTCACAGACACACCCAGAAATAATGTTTTACCAGCTATCTGGGCACCCTTAGCCCAGTCAAGTGGACACACGGTCTCCAGAAATCCCTGAGTTCAAGTTATGTCTGGTGCATATCTGAGATATTTCCAAGATCCCTAGGGAAGGAAGAAAAAGTGAAAGAAAGGAGAAATGATAAGGAAAGAAGGAAGAAAACACTGTCGACCTGCTCTGTGCCAGGCACCAGGTCTGATACTTCGCACACTGACCGTTACTGAACCCCTTACTAACACACACAGCATGACTTACTCTCCCCAATTTTTGAGGTACTGAGACTCAGGGAGGTTGAGTGACTTACCCAACGAGCAAGTGTGGAGATTACAGCCCAGTTCTACCTGACTGACAGGTCTGACCTCTTTGCCCTTCCAAGACTCATGCCACACTGCCAGGTGAGTCTCTCCGAATGATCCAGCTCCCCATCCAGAGTTCTGTGGCCTGAGAAAGATGACGGATGGGCCTCTCAGAGCTTCTCCAGGTGAGAAAACTACAGTCCTAGAAGTTGAGTTCCAACTCACTGAGGCCCAGCTGGAACTGACCTACTGGAGCATAGAAAGAAGGCCCTAGTATCCCTGTTCCATTGGAGACAGTGCGGCCCAGTGGGACTTCCTGAGATTGAGAAGACCTGCGCTCCACTCTATGACCTTGGCAAGTCAAACTCAATGCACCTCAGTTTTCTACTCTGTAAAATGGAAGAATAATATTTATTAAACTCTTCCAAAGTGGTTAAAGAATAAAATATAGACTAGAGGTGAAAATCCTTTTAAAAGAACAATACAGAAAGAATACATAATGTTTGCCTCCGTTATGATTACATCTCATACAGTGATAAGACCTTTGTTTTGTGTGGTCTCACATTCTTGTGAAGTAGGCAGGCCAGGCATTTCTATCTCCATTTAACAGATGTAGAAATTGAGGCTCAGGAAGCCTAAGTTACACAATTGGTTGACGGTGTAGGAGCCCTTGCCTTCTGAGCCCTGTTTCCTGCCTCTCCCTCCCCTGTCTTCTGTCCAGACCCATCACCCACCTAAAACATCCTGGGGTTCCAAGGGCTGGAAAGGCTGCTGTTGATCTATTCATGGTCCAAAATGTCACCCAAAGAGGCTAGTAGCTGTGGCCAGGCATTGCTGGGCTCAAATCAGAAAGGGAGTGTGTGGTTGGCTGGACACAGCCCATTATCACTAATGGAGAGGAAAAGCCACCTGCTGCTGGTGGCAGGGTGCAGAGTGTCACCTTCAGAAAAGAGGGGAAAGTGACAAATGTGAGTACCCCTCAGCAGGGCTCACAAATGAATTTACTACCTCTAGTCTCAAAGTGCTGGTCTCGTCTCCGTGGAATAACATTTATTTCAGTTTGATGGATGAGGCATAAATCAACTTCTCTGTATTTGCTGGATGTGCTATACTGTTTCTTAAAAAAAAAAAGTTTGAAAGGTAATTCTTCCCAGACCTGGATTAATGATTCCATGTCTCCTATTACCAGGTTTTGTACACCAGGATTGACAGCTGTTTTAGTGCTCCCTGGCTGGGAACGGTTTGTTTAACAAACACGGCAGGACATATACATGTTCCCCTGGCTGCCTGCTCTCATTCCCGTCTCGTAGGATGGCACTGTGCCCACTCACAAGCCGGCAGCTCCCTGCCCTTGGGCAGAGGTGCCAGGGAATTGGGGCTGTAAACTGGCTCTGAGCAGAACACAGAGGATGCCTGGCTTTTCCTTCGCCTGAAGTCACTCGGTGCTCTCAGCTACCCCAGGGCCCTGCATCCTCTTCATATGCACTTCCTCAAGCTGCCACCTGAGTATTAGGACAAGACTCTGAACAAAGAATACAATTAGCAACAGTCACTAGCGTGTACTGAGTGTTCGTTATGGGTCAGGCACCATGTTAAACAAGCACTTTAGGTTCTTTCTCTCATTTAAGCTTCAAAGCAACTCTCGCAGTTTCTCAGATAGACAATATTATTACCCCCATTCTACAGATGAAGAAGTGAGACTCAGAGAGTTTAAATAACCTGTCCAACATCTCGAAGTTTTAAGTGGCAGAGCTAGGAGAGAACCAAGGGCAGGACCAAACAATTCACAGGTGGGAAAATTCAAGTGGCAATAAATATACGAAGAAGTTGAAGATTGGAATGAATAAATTAAAAGAAAGCAACACTGTTTTACCATATCTTAGCTTTCAAATTAACAAGCAAATAAATATTTCTTACAATCATAGTCAATGCTGACATGGTGAATTATAGGTGGCCAGAAATTGCTTGACTTTCCTCTCATTGAGAAATAATTTCTTGGTCCTCTCCCCTTGAAACTGGGTGGGCTCTGTGACTGCTTTGACAACAGAATATGGCTGAAGTGATGCTGTGCCTTAAGAGACTAGAAGCTTCCACCTTCTGTGTCTTGGAACACTGGCTCACCTGTGGCACTCTGAGCCACCCCATAAGAAGTCTGACTGCCCTGTGAGAGACACCATATGAAGAAGTCCTGAGACCACATGGAGAGGGGAAGGGATTTGATGGAGCCTAGCCTTCCAGCCACCCCTGCCAGGTGCAGGACATGTGGGGAAGCCATCTTGGACTCTCCAAACTAGACCAGCTGCCAGGTTAACACCTCCAAGAAACCCCAGTCAATGCCATGTGGGGCAGAAGAACTGGCCGGCTGAGCCCTGCCTGAATTCGTGACCCACAAAATTGTGAATGATGATTAAATGGCCGCAACCTTAAGTTGTTTAGTGGTGGAGTAGTTCGTTCTGCAGCAGTGTGTAATGGGAAGAGCTGGTGAACTGGAGTGTTGAGAGCACTCTCAAGCTCTATGGAAGCAGGGTACACTGAGGCAAACTTCCCAGAAAACCATTTGGTAATATATACCTAAGTAGGAGCCTTAAAATGTTCATTTCCACTGATTCCATAATTCTCTTCTGAGGACTCTATTCTAAGCAAATAACCCAAAATGTGGGCAATACTTTATAAAGATTTCATTTCAGCTTTATTTATAGTAACATAAAATTGGAACAATCCAGACGTCAAACATGTTGGAAATTTGTTATAGCATAATAAAATGATGTCATGTTCCATAGTGTTTTAAAAAATTGTCTAAGAGTTTTTAATGGCAGTGGAAAGGACTTTAAATTGGGTTCTTAATAGGGCTTACCAATGTTAAAAATACATACATATATGAATGCTGTAAAGAAATATGCCAAAAATACTAATCATGGTTGCCTCTAGGTAATGGGATTATGGGTGATTTTCCCCACTAATTCTTCAAACTTTTCTCTGTTTTCCAAGTTGTTTATAATGAGACTGTGTTATTTTTTCCTCTGAGAAAATAGAGTAAAAACAAACGAATAGACAAAAACAAAAGCTAAGGAGGAGAAAAGCCTCTGAAACTAATACTAAGTGGGAGAATAATGAGTGCAAGCGGGCAGTCGAGTGGAAAAAGCCTTTCACCCAAATACAAGCTATAAGATATGCAGGTTGACATTCTAAGACAGAATCTTGTCTTGCCACAGATACCACGAATTTACACTTAACGTGTAAAAGTTTGAGCAAAGAGATCTTGTGAAGTGCTACAGGTTGGTGAGAGCTGCTGGGTCCAAATGTCTCCTTGTTCAGGGAGCCCCAATCCACTGGCCCACTCAAAGCAGAAAGTGATCCACCCGCCAATCCCAACCCAACTCTGAATTTCCAAAGCACTTGATCAGTCTCATTTATGTAACCATGTTTAGTGAGCATTGACTCCTGCCAGACTCCGTGCTTGGCACAGAGATACAAATGGTGGAGCCAGTTCTTGCCTTCAGGGCATTTATAATCTGGTCTCAAGGCCCTTGGTGCCTTCTGGGCTGTACTAGATGCTGTGTCCATGGCTATGTCCTCCAGCAGCCTGCAAGGTACCCGAGGGCAGCATCATCCAAGTCAGACCCTCTTCCATGTTTCCATGGTACCCAGGCTGGGGCCAGGCACATAGCAAGCACCTGTTAGAAATTTTTGGAAGGAATGATGCATCAAGTGCCTTGCCCACTTCTCTGTATTGTTGTTGGAGTCAATTGTTATGTAAATGGCAATCTAACATAGAAGCAGGAAGTATTAGAGTTATTAATTGCGTAGAACAAAAAACACTGAGCATTTTCAAATAAGGGGAAAGTATTGTGTCATCTGCATTTGTCTGAGAGGCAATTCTGCCTTCTAAATAAGATTTTCTTGTTCCAAAAATTGGGAGCAGAGAAAACAGATCATTGGTCTCCAAGATGTCAGTTCCCAGGCAGAAGCTGATCAGAGCACGCTTCTGAGCCTTGATCGCTCTCGCTATTGTTCTGTTGTGGCAACCTTTAATAACAGCCGTGATGAAAAGGGTAAGTGTCATAAGCAAAAGACAAGGACCGATGAAATTCCACAAGCATTATTGCACGCCAAAGATAACACTTATTCTTCCTTTGCATCTGTGAATGTTTTCAAAGACATAATCCTTTCTTATAGTTTTAAATCTATTTGTTTATGGGAAGATCACTGAATCATAAAAATTAACAGAAGGGCAGATAGGGAGCATTGGTCCTCCAAATGTCATGTGCCTAAGTGTCATCTCTAGGATCTGTTCACCGTGCAGATATTAGACCCCACCCAGAGAATCTCAGCTGGTCTGGGGGTGGGTGGGGGTAGGCATGAGATTCCCATGCAAGTGGTCCCAGGACCTCAGGTTGAGAAAATGTGATATGGGGCTGGGCTGATTTGGGGGATCTCAAGAGGTAAGCTGGTTAGAGGGATGGAGAACAGAGCAGGGAGAATAAGCTGGGGTTTTGTTTAAATAATATTTTATATATTCATTTATTTGTTTATCCATTTATTCATTTATTTTACACCAACATTTATTTCAAGCCAATTATATGCCATGATAAAGACTGAAACAACTCAGTGGAGGTCACTGGCAACCTGAGGGACATTTCTATAGGGTGATGGGGCAGAAGCCAGGTTGCTGTGGGCTAAGTCAATGGGAGACAAGGAAATGGAGCCCATGAGTGCTGGTGACTTTTGTATGAAGCTTGGTTGCGAAGATGAGGATGGAAGAGAGAGAGAGAGAGAAGAGAAAAGAGAAGAGAAGAGAAGAAAAGAGAAGTAGAAGGGAGAGAGGAAGGGAGAGAAGGAGAAGACAGAAGACAACAGACAGAAGAGGGATCCAGGTTTTTTAAAGATGTGTAGATGGGAGAGGGGGACTTGAGCGTATTCAACTGTTGATGGGAAGGGGCCAATAGGAAGGGAGAGGCTGACGACCCAGGAGGGGGCAGAGATAGTCCTTAGAATGAGCCCCTCAGAAGGTAGGATGGGATAGAATCCAGAGCACGTGGGAGGAACTGGCCCGAGATAAAAAGTTGATCTCTATCTTAGCATAATGGTTAAACATGGTCACATCTTGGCTCTGCCACATACTACATGTGTGGCCCCAAGCAAATGTCTTAACCTCCCTTTACCTCAGTTCCTTCATCTGTAAAATGAGGATGATACTCACACCTACATCACAGGGTTATTATGAGGATTAGTAAAGTAACACATGTAGATACATCATGGTAAGCACTCTATAAGCATTATCTGTTGTTGATATTATTATTAGAACAGGAGAAAATGAGGAGAGGATGGGTGAAGTCATGTTGGTTTGTAGGGCTGGTCATGGTCCTGCCTAAGGACTTTCATCTGCTGAGAGAAGGAGCCACCTTGGAAGAGCTGAGGAGGGGGCAGAGATCCAAAGTGGTCTTCACTGAGAGTTAGAGGGGGAGCCATCCCAAAAAAGGCCTTGGGCTTCAGGGGCAGTGTTGAGGCCCAGCTAAGGTTAGGTACCAACAAGTACAGGCTCCAGCCTGCTTGGAGTGTGACATCTCCAGGGAGCAGCCCAAGGCCAGGCAGGGAGGTGGCACAGAGTTGGGTCTATCCAGGACGCAGCCTGTGCCGGTGGGCAGGATGGACGGATGACTCCCTTTGCTTCACCTCTCTCTGGTTTTATTCTGCTCTGCAGAACAGGTACACACGGCCATCAGCAAACAGGCACTTGGGTCACTCAGGACAAGGCATGCAAATGGCTCAGGCTAAATTATAGACCCCACCAGGCAAACAACTCACGTGCTCAAACCACCGTTCTGAGTTAGCAGCAGTACCCAAGGGCTTGAGAAAATGTCCACAAAATGAGTAAAAAAATCACATCGTGATACCAAAGTGAAGCTCTTATTCTACTACAGGAGGCAAGGCTGACAATACCATTTCTTTAAATGTTTTTGTTTAATTTCTTTTCATGTGGTAACTTTTGATCTATATGCATGTTAGATGCTCCTACATCAATAACACCCCAAGAAATGTTTGCTATAACTCTAGCCTTCATACTTCTCCTTTCTGTTTACAGCATAGGACAGTGGCACCGAGTGACGTGACATAGACTGACAGCTACAGAGCCGAGTAACAAGCATCACTTTTGTGCACACAACTCCTGAGGGCCAAGATGGAAGCTTTGTCTCCTGGAACATCTAAACTGGAACATCTGCTTGACAAGAACGTCTGATTGAATGATTCTTACGGAACAAAGTCTAGTATATCAAACACATCCTCCACTCCATTTCAAAAGAGCTTTTCACTGCTCACCACTTAACATTAGACTAATAATGCTCAGTATTTGTGTGTTTCATCCATGTTTTCAAAATACACGGAGATGTTTAATTAAGCAATAAATATCTTTTTTCTTTCAAAAAGAGGTTAAAATAAGGTTTGTCAAAACATGATTTTAATTTGATCACCTGCCTTTTGAAGTCAGACCTCTCCAACTCCAGTAAAGTATGAGGTTGAGGCAATTATCTGAATTATTCAGGAAGCAGAATTTTGGCCTAAATCATCACATTCCTAGAGAAGAAAGAATATCTGTCAGTTCAGCCGAAAAGCAGAAAAATTGAACACTTTGCTCTTTTTCTACATGAAATAGCATATATGCTGCCTTATTTTCTCTGAGCTAATTGGTTAATGAATTCTATTTGACCCTGTACAAAGATGGAGAAAAATCTAAAGAAGATGAAGCCAAGAAGTTAAAGATTCCTTCTCTTTGCAAAAGTAGGAGAGATTTATATTTACCAAAGGTTATTCTGCCTTAAGTTTCTGGTGCCAGATTGGAACTTTCTGAAGAATGGTGTTCAAGTCTTTTCTTAGTTCTCTAGCAATATTTCAGTTCAGTTAGCCCTGTTCTCATTCATACCTTTCCACCTGAAAACTATTCCATAAATATAGAATGAGCTGTAGGCAATTATTTTATATGAAATTTTTCTATTCTTTACAAGTGATGCGGCATCTGAGAAGTGACTCGTAAAGTTTATAAATTATGCTGCTTCTCTTCAGACAACATACTTTAGGATGAAAACCAGCTTCGTGTAAAAAGCCTTCAACTCCGGAAATAGTGAGTTTAGCTAGAAGCACTGAATATCCTATTCTGTTCATTAAAACAAAAAGTTTTCTCCTAAGCCGAATTTGTCTTTGAATAAAATCAAATAAACCCATGTTAGAGGAAGAGAGGTGCGGGGGTGGATCATGTATTGCTTACTTCTTTTCAAATAAAACAACAGATCACCAATTAACTAGAATCTGAAAGAACAGACGTACTCTCGGCATTTCTAATTTTGAAATTCTCAAAGTGCAAGTCCTTTTAGACTCAGAAAGCTTATATGGTAACACAATATGTTCAGAATAAAGTCTGGATGGAGTTTGGGTCTCCCTCCTCTAGTTTGTCCGAAGGAAGGAACAGGAGGGTGTGTTTATGCGCAAGCTGGAGCCACCAAGGCTTGGTCAACGCCTCCCCCAGATGACGAGCCATCAGCTGATTCATCTTGATTTCCATGCTGCTGACACCTGCTCTGAGTGCCTGTCCTGTTTCCATGGTAACCAAGGGAAAGCATCCTTGTCCACATACTTTTGGAACCTCATTAAATCAGGCAGCAGGACAGCAGCTGTGTTCTCCATGCATTCCTCTGACAGCCGTGGACTAATTTCACGATGCTCAGGTGATTTTGGGTGCTTTCTAGGCCAGACTGTTGAGAATGTGTAGGTAGTGAGACAGATGGCAGAATAAATAAATATTGCCAAAGTGTTTAATGCACACACATTTTCTGAAAGGTGCGAACCAACAATGGTAATTTTATTGACTGGGGTAATTTGAAGCCAAATAATAAATATGAAGGGGACAAGAAGCTCTTGGAAAATGTTAACTTGAGATACTCTTCTGATGATAATAATCTCTTGGGAAAACAGTGCTTCACAAGTATCATTAATGTGGTTCTAACGCAGCTGGTGCCCCAAAATGTGAAGATGTGAAATACAGAACTTTCTTTCTCCTCTCCATCATCTTATTATTTGCTGGATTCAGGAAAATCTGAAGGAAGTTCACTTTACACACACATAAACACACACACACGGATATAGATGTTTGACTAAACAGAGAAGTCAGTCCAAAGCCCAACTTATACCAGAGTGATATGCGGATTTAACAAATACTGAATTAATAGCCAGATTTTTCCCACTGCTTTTCTCCCAAGGATGCTTGAAAACATGCACTCAGTTAAAAGCGGTCTGGCATACCTTGACTGGCCCAGAACAAACATGTCTTGTCGATTTCCAAAGATAATTCAAAAATCTCTTCAAGCTAAGGGTGGCAGAGCAAGTGCTAGATTAACCAGTTTTAATGGAGATGACCAACAGCCAAGAAGAGACTCCCAGGGCTTCCGTTCTTCTCATGGAGGGTAGAGCAGCAGCTTCTTCCCCAGATCTGGAGCCAGACTCCGTGGGATCCAAGCCCTGCCCTGCTGCTACCAGGGGCATGGCCTTGGGCAAGTTGTTTAATTTATCAGTGCCATTGCTTCGTCTATAACCTGGAAACACTAATGGTCCCTACCTCCTAGCGTCATTCTGAAAATGTAATGAATTTATATCTGACGAGTGCTTAGAACAGTGCCTGCTGCACATTAAGTGCTGCTTAGGGAGGGGTTAGCCGATTGGAGTTTTCCTTCTGTTATTGCCATACTGTACAAGTATTGTCTATTTCATATGCTAATTCCAATTTTCCCATGTAGCAGTTACAAACAAATGGTTTGGCTTTGGAGAAAGTTAGACCTGTGCCTGAACCTCTGATCTTCCTCACACTTACTAGCTGTGGCATCTTGTGTAGTGACTTAATCTCCCTGAGCCTTGATTTGCTCAACTGCAATAGCAGAACCCACCACCATGGGGAGTCCTGAGGATGAAATGAGTGAGCACTCACCTGGTGCCTGGCCCAGAGGAAGAGCTCAGTTCGTGAAAGCTATTATGATCACGCCAATCTTGGTATTAAGTCGTTGTTTGTCAAAATTACGTTAAAATCTTTAGAAAGCTAAGCTTTGTCTTATCTGACAGAGAAGAAAAAAATGCTATAGAGTGAGGTAGTGGCTGAATAGATTCTGGATTGCACCTGTGATTTTTGAAGGCAGGAAAGAGATTCCTCCTTGAAAAATTACCACTTGACCTTTTTTGTTTGGGTTTAGCCCTTATACGAGATTCTATATCATTCACCTTCAAAATTGAATGGTAAAATGTTCTCTGTGTTAGAAGAGGTCAAGAGTTATGTAAACCTTTGTGTAATTAGTTAGAATCAGAATACCATTAATAAATATGTCAAGAGTTGGAGCTGTCACAGTGTATCCCGATTCTCTATCTCTGTAATGAAAAACAATGTCACTTACTGGGTGATTGTCCAATTTACAAAATTTCATTGTGACTCTGAAATTGGGTAATAGTCATATGTAATCAATTAAAATTCCATTATGCAGAATAGAAAATCCCTACTTTGAGGGTGTGGGGTCCGAGGTCCAAGAATGGAAAACTGGATTAGGAGGGAGAGAATCTGAAGTGGCCTCAGTGACCCTATAGAGCTTATTGTCCCCCTAACACTTATGGTTCTTCCTGGAGCTATGGCATCCTTCTGCTTCCTTCTTGACGACTCTACGCTGAGCAGGGTTGACTGGGGTCGGGAGGGCTCTAAAGAGAATTACACCACTTATGTTATTTTAGAATATGAACCAACATTTGTTGACAGGTATCATGCATAAAGCCCTGTGCTAACTGCCAGAGGAACTCAGAGGTCCATCAGACACATTCACCTCCCTGGAGAAGCCTATGGTCAAATGGGAAAGAGAGTCATATATAGTTAGTACAAGGATGGACGGAGAGGGAGTAAAGTGGAGGGGAGTGAAATAGGTGCTGCAGCAGCCTATTTTGCTAAGTTAGAACCTGGTGTAGGAGAGGCTGCTCACACTTAAATCTGCCCCGGAGACACGGCCAGCCCTAAAAAGCCCTGCCACAGGCAGGGGGCAAGAAAGAATATTACACAGAAGCCCTGGCACCCACCACCTTCTGGCATTCCTCCTTCGGCAACAAACTCCCACCTCCATGCTCCCTTTGGGTGGAAATTGGGAGTTTCTATTATTTGGGTATTACCATTTTCCCCACAATATGGAAGCAATACATGCTTATAGAAACATAGAAAGAAAAAAAACAAAACAAAAAAAGCTACTACCCAAGATGACTATTTAAATCATGGTGAATTTATTCCTAATCATTTTCTTTGTTTTCATTTCTTTGTTTGGTTTTAATGTACATGGGATCACATAGTATATTTTTATCCTGATTTTTCACTTAACATTAAAATGAATGCATTTTCATGCCTTTATAAAACCTTTGCACACAGCAGTTTATGACTGCATAATGTTCCATTCTACTATAATTTACCTCAGCATTCTCCTATGGTTTAGATTGTTTCCTAATCTCTGCTATTATAAATAATTTTCAAGAAACATCTCTGTGCTTAAAGTGGCATTTCCCGAAGTGTTATCTCTTTAAAGATATCCTGTGGGATGTTGTAATAGGTAAGCTTCAAAAAAAAAAAAGAAAAAGAAAAAAGTGTTCTGTGCTTGAATTACTTTGGGAAAGGCTGGGTTAAAGAAATAAGCTTCTTCCCAGAGGGAATTTCAGAGCCTTTCTACATGGTGTATTGTAAATGTCTAACAGAGGGATACACTTCCCAGACCTGTTGGACCGTGGAATCTTTTCTTTTCAAGAATTTATTAACACAACTGACACTTTTCAATAGAATTAAGATGTAGTTCATATTTTTTGCAAAAACACATTTGGAATGTCTTTAGGACACATTCTAAATGATTAACATAACCTTGATATCAAAATCAGACAAGGGAACCTCAAGATAGGAAAACCATAGGTCATTCTCTCATGAATAAAAATGCAAAAATCCAAAAGAAAATATTAGCAAATCTATTACAACCGGGTATAAAATAGATTAAGAATGCAAAGACCATTCACTGTTAAGAAATCAATTAATGTAAATCATTATATTGGAAGATTAAGAAAGAAAATCTCATGATCATCTCAGGAGACATCAAGACATCCTACAAAATTTCAGATTTATTCTGGATTTAAATAAAAAGAAACAACTCTTAGAAAATAGCTATAAGGAAGAAAATCAGAAAAGCCACAAATACGTGGAGATCAAACAAAATGCTACTGAACAACGACTGGGTTAATGAAGAAATCGAAGAAGAAATCAAAAAATACCTGGAGACAAATGAAAATGAAAATACGACATGCCAGAACTTATGGAATACAGCAAAAGCGGTTCTAAGAGGGAACTTTATAGCAATACAGGCCTATCTCAACAAACAAGAAAAATCTCAAATAAACAATCTAACAATGCACCTAAAGGAACTGGAAAAAGAAGAACAAACACAGCCCAAAATCAGTAGAAGAAGGGAAATAATAAAAATCAGAGCAGAAATAAATGAAATAGAGACCAAAAAAACAATAGAAAAAATTAATAAAACCAAGAGCTGGTTCTTTGAAAAGATCAACAAAATTGACAAACCTTTAGCTAGACTCACCAAGAAAAAAAGAGAAGGCACAAATAAGTAAAATCAGAAATGAAAGAGGAGAGGTTACAACAGACACCTCAGAAATACAAAAGATTATAAGAGAATACTATGAAAAGCTATATGCCAACCAATTCGACAATCTGGAAGAAATGGATAAATTCTTAGAATCATACAACCTTCCAAAATTGGATCAAGAAGAAGTAGAGAATTTGAATAGACCAATCACCAGTAAGGAGATCCAAACAGTAATCACAAACCTCCCCAAAAATAAAAGTCCAGGACCAGACGGCTTCCCTGGGGAATTCTACCAAACATTCAAAGAAGACTTAATACCTATCCTTCTCAAACTCTTCCAAAAAATTGAGGAGGGGGGAAGCTCCCTAACTCATTCTATGAAGCTGACATTACCCTGATACCA
This sequence comes from Diceros bicornis minor, assembly GCF_020826845.1. Classification (NCBI taxonomy): domain Eukaryota; kingdom Metazoa; phylum Chordata; class Mammalia; order Perissodactyla; family Rhinocerotidae; genus Diceros; species Diceros bicornis. Next base: position 88,153,416 of record NC_080745.1, on the reverse strand, counting down.
AAACCAGACAAGGACAACACAAAAAAAAGAAAATTACAGGCCAATATCACTGATGAACATCGATGCAAAAATCCTCAACAAAATACTAGCAAATCGCATACAACGATACGTTAAAAAGATTATACACCATGATCAAGTGGGATTTATCCCAGGGATGCAGGGATGGTTTAACATTCGCAAATCAATCAATGTAATACACCACATTAATAAAATGAAGAATAAAAATCACATGATCATCTCAATAGATGCAGAGAAAGCATTTGACAAGATACAGCATCCATTTATGATAAAAACTCTGAATAAAATGGGTATAGAAGGAAAGTACCTCAACATAATAAAGACCATATATGACAAACCCACAGCTAATATCCTCAATGGTGAAAAACTGAAAGCTATCCCTCTAAGAACAGGAACCAGACAAGGATGCCCACTGTCACCACTCCTATTTAACATAGTACTGGAAGTCCTAGCCAGAGCAATCAGGCAAGAGAAAGAAATAAAAGGGATCCAAATTGGAAAAGAAGAAGTGAAACTGTCGCTATATGCAGATGACATGATTTTATATATAGAAAACCCTAAAGAATCCACTAGAAAATTTTTAGAAGTAATAAACGAATGTGGTAAAGTTGCAGGATACAAAATCAACATACAAAAATCAGTTGCATTTCTGTACACTAACAACGAAGTAGCAGAAAGAGAAATTAAGAATACCATCCCATTTACAATTGCAACAAAAAGAATAAAATACCTAGGAATAAACTTAACCAAAGAGGTGAAAGATCTGTACACCGAAAACTATAAAACATTTGTGAAAGAAATTGAAGAAGACACAAAGAAATGGAAAGATATTCCATGCTCTTGGATTGGAAGAATTAACATAGTTAAGATGCCCATACTTCCTAAAGCCATCTATAGATTCAATGCAATCCCTATCAAAGTTCCAACAACATTTTTCACAGAAATAGAACAAAGAATCCTAAAATTTATATGGAACAACAAAAGACCCCGAATAAGTAAAGGAATCCTGAGAAAAAAGAACAAAGCTGGAGGTGTCACACTCCCTGATTTCAAAATATACTACAAAGCTATAGTAACCAAAACAGCATGGTACTGGCACAAAAACAGACACACAGATCAATGGAATAGAATCTAAAGCCCAGAAATAAACCCACACATCTATGGACAGCTAATCTTTGACAAAGGAGCCAAGAACATACAATGGGGAAAAGAAAGTCTCTTCAACAAATGGTGTTGGGAAAACTGGATAGCCACATGCAAAAAAATGAAAGTAGACCATTATTTGACACCATACACAAAAATTAACTCCAAATGGATTAATTACTTGAATGTAAGACCTGAAACTGTGAAACTTCTAGAAGAAAACATAGGCAGTACGCTCTTTGACATTGGTCTTAGCAACATCTTTTCAAGCACCATGTCTGACCGGGCAAGAGAAACAATAGAAAAAATAAACAAATGGGACTACATCAAACTAAAAAGCTTCTGTACAGCAAAGGAAACCATCAACAAAACAAAAAGACAACCTAACAATTGGGAGAAGATATTTGCAAACCATACTTCTGATAAGGGCTTAATCTCCAAAATATATAAAGAACCCATGCATCTCAACAACAAAAAAACTACCAACCCAATTAAAAAATGGGCAAAAGACCTGAACAGACATTTCTCCAAAGAAGATATACAGATGGCCAACAGACACATGAAAAGATGTTCAAAATCACTAACTATCAGGGAAATGCAAATCAAAACTACAATGAGATATCACCTCACGCCCGTCAGAATGGCTATAATTAACAAGACAGGAAACAACATGTGTTGGAGAGGATGTGGAGAGAAGGGAACCCTCATACATTGCTGGTGGGACTGCAAACTGGTGCAGCCACTATGGAAAACAGTATGGAGATTCCTCAAAAAATCAAGGATAGAACTACCATATGATCCAGCTATTCCACTGTTGGGTATTTATACAAAGAACTTGAAAACACCAATTTGTAAAGGTACATGCACCCCTGTGTTGATTGCAGTGTTATTCACAATAGCCAAGACTTGGAAGCAACCTAAGTGCCCATCAAGGGACGAATGGATAAAGAAGCTGTGGTATATATACACAATGGAATACTACTCAGCCATAAGAAAAGATGAAATCCAGCCATTTGTGACAACATGGATGGACATTGAGGGTATAATGCAAAGTGAAATAAGTCAGAGGGAGAAGGTCAAATACCATATGATTTCCTTCATTAAGTAGTAGATAATAACAACAATAAACAAACACATAGAGACAGAGATTGGATTGGTGGTTACCAGAGGGGAAGGGGGGAGGGAGAAGGGCAAAAGGTATAATTCGGTACATGTGTATGGTGATGGGTTGTAATTAGTATTTTGGTGGTGAACATGATGTAATCTATGCAGAAATAGAAGTATAATGATGTACACCTGAAATTTTTACAATGTTATAAACCAATGTTATTGCAATAAACAAAAAATTAAAAAAAAAAAGAGTTGGGGGAAAAAAGAAAATAGCTATAAAATAATATAGAATATATATTAGAATACAAAAATTGATATTTAAAGATATTTAAATAAAGATATTTGGACTCAAGTTAGGAATAAAAAAGAATGCCTTCTCTAAGTACCATTATTCTACATTATGTAAGACGTCTAGCTAGTGCAATAGGACAAGAAAAAGAAAATTAAAGATATAAGTATTGGAAATCATCATTATTGATAGATTATATGATTGTTTATCTAGAAAATCCAAGAGAATCAAATGAATATCTATGAGAACCAACTTCAAAATTTTGTATGCTGGCAATTATCTAAATAGATACAAGATAAATATAAAAAATTCAATTGCTATCCTTTATTACAATGATAACCAGCTAGAAAATATAATGGAAACAGAGATCCCATTCACAATGGCAATTAAAAGTACAAAATTTGGGGAGTAAATTTGATATACACATAAATTTGGTATGAAAAATTGACAAAGCTTTTAAATCACACCTGAATAGAGACAGATCATGTTTTCAGATGGGGAAGTCAATGTTGTAAAAATGCTACTGCTCCTCAAAATCTACTTAATGCAGTTTCTATCACAATCTCAATTTCCTTTTTAGATTTATGTTTGATAATTTTTTTTAATTTAATAAATCAAGGCTGGAATTTACCAAAATAAAATTTCAAGAATAACCAAGAACGTCTTGAAAATGGTTTCACCTTATTGGGACAAAGTAGAAGAAAAGGGAAAATAGTGTATCCTGGTAGGAGGTACTTACTATCTTGATTTAAAATAATGATTTAGAAATATGTTTCTGTTTCAGAGTTCTTAGGAAAGTCCAATAATCATTAATTGAATAGAAATGTTTGGTTAACATTCTACATTAGCTGGGGGAAAATGAAACAAATAGCAACTTGACTAAACAAGAACATTTTAAAAAGGAGAAAGAGGAAACAGTAATGAAAAATCAGAAGGAAGCATGGATACAGAAGGATCAAAAAAGTAGGTATTTAAAGGCCACATTATTATATCGAATTCAAAAAAATTATAAATAAACAGTTAAACATTGACAAAAATCTTGTAAATTAAGAACCACAATCCTAGCTAATCATTAGGTCAAATAGCAAATTAAAGGGAAATAGGAAAGCACTTAGAAAATAATGAAGAGAACACTTTATTCTAAAAACCTATAGTACACAACTAAAAGCTTTAAAAAATCTGTAGATTTAAATATTTAGTTATCAAAAATGAAAAATAAAAAATAAAAATGAAAAGATAAAATAATAAAAATAAAGAAACCAGATATTGGAAAAGGAATAAATGAAAAGAAGCTAGAGAGTGGGAATTTATTAATTTAAAAGATAAAATTAATGAAAAAGAAAATCATAGCAACAAAGACAGTAGAAAGACAATTTAATCCAAAAGCTGTTTCTTTGGAAAGAATACTAAAAAAGAAAAATTCCTTTCAAGTTTGATTAAGGGAAAGAGAGCAAGAGAGCAAAAAAGAGAACTGAGAAAAAATATGAGGGAATATAACATGTTAATACTATGGCAAATACTTTGAAAATGTAGAGGAAAAAATTAACTATAAATTACCTAAATTGACACAATAAAAAGTGGAAACCCTGAATAGACCAATTGCCATAGAAGAAATTGTAAAGCTGCTTAAAGAAGTGTCATTGAGAAACAAACAGACAAGGTGGGTTCACAGCTGAGTTTTGTCTAATGTTTAAAGATCAGACAAATAAATCCAATATAATGTAAACTATTCTAGGCCAGAGACAAAGAAAGTAATCTTCCCAATTAAATTTATGAAGCTTGCGTACCTTTAATGCCAAAACCTGACGAAGAATTGCCAAAAAGGACAATTGTAGTCAGATTTAACTTACGAGAATCAATGTAAAAATTCTAAATAAAATATTAGCAAATAGAATCCATCAGTGTATAAAAAGAATAATATATTTTTATCAAAAAAGGTTTTTTACAGGAAGGCAAGAGAGATTCGACAACTCTACAATTATCAACATAATCCATTACAGGGATAAAATAAAGGAGCGAATTCATTTGATCAAATCAACAGATGCTAGACAGGCAGTTGATAAAATGCAGTGGTAATTTCATTCCTAATAAAAATTTTAAGTAGAATGTGAAAAGAAGGAATAATTTAATAACTATTTTATTTACTTATTTACTAAACTACCATTTAATAAAGACTATTACCAAAAATCAACAGCAAATATATCCTATAAGAAGAAAACTTAATTTCAATTAAATTAGAAATTAAACAGTGATGCCTGCCATCGCTGTTATTATTAAGCATTGTCTTAAAAGTTTTAGCAAAAGCAATATGACAGGTATTGTGGGTTGAATCGTGTCCCCCCCGAAAGATGTTGAAGTCCTAACCCCTGGAATCTGTGAGTATGAACCTTATTTGGGAATACGGTCTTTTCAGATGATCAAGTTAAGATAAGGTTATTAGCATGAGCCTTAATCCAATATGATTGATGTCCTTATAAAAAGGGGAAATTTGGACACAAACACGTGCACAGGGAAAACACCATGTGAAGACGAAGGCAGAGACCAGGGTGATGCTTCTACAAGCCAAGGAACGCCCAAGACTGCCAGCAAAGCCCCAGAAGCCAGGAGAGAGGCGTGGCACAGATTCTCCTTCACAGTCCTCAGAGGGAACCAGCCCTGATGACACCTTGATCTCAGACTTCTAGCTCCCAGAACTGTGAGACAGTACATTTCTGCTGTTTAAGCCACTCATTTTATGATACTTTGTTATGGCAACCCTAGCAAACTAATACCATAGGAAAATGAAATAATTGATATAAACATTGGAAAAGAGGAGATAGAATTACCTGTTTTTAATAAAGATACAATTGTATACCCCAAAACCCAAACACATCTGCTTTTTTTTAAGTTACTGGAATTAATAAGATAATATGTAAGGTAGCCTAATACAAGATGAAGGCACAAAATTCAGTAGCTTTCACTATTCTAAATCTGAGCATTGTGCTGGATACTCTCCATTTGCCTTCCTGATCTGCTGCCCTCCTCTCACCCTGCTCTGCTGACCTGCATGGACTTCCCTGCCCTCTGGCTTCCAGCTGGATTCAGCCAATGGCAAGCACTGGCAGGAGATGGGAGGGCAGGAGGAGGCAGAGGCGGGTATCTCCCTTTCTGTTGGACTGAGAACGGGCAGTGGTGGCCTCCTCTACAAAGGCTTCTCTTCAGCTGTTCTCTCCTGGAGCTGCAGCTTTCTCTCCATGGTCTGTAAACCACTCCCTGCCAACCCTCGCTGCCCCGCTCTCATTCGCCCTGGCATACTTCTCCGCTCATTGCTGACGGCCCTGACTCATGCCCACACCTTTATAAATACTTGCTTTTAAAACTCTTCTCAGTACCCCACTTGAGTACACCATGTGTTTCCTCCTGGGACACTCACACAAGCATCTAGAAGTAGAAACTGGAAAATGTATTTCATTCACAATGGTAACAAAAGTCATAAATACTTAGAAACGAATTTAACAAAAAGAGCAGTCTCTAAAAGGAGAAAACCAAAACTCCTATTGAATGATATTAAACAAGATATGAACAAATATTCTTCTTGGATTGGAAGACTTAATATCATAAAAAGTCAATTCTCCCAAATTAATACATAAAAGTAATCTAACTCTAATTAAAATCTCAATGAGTTGTTTCCAAATTGGATGGAATGATATTAAAGCTTATATAGACGAATAAATTCCCCCAGAATAGCTAAGAAGGGTATCGAAAAGAACAGTGAGTACATTTGCCTTACAAAATAACAGGTCATGATAAAGTTCTGCAATCAAGTCAGACAAATAGATCAGTGGAACTGAATAGAAGAATCCAAAATTAGATCCCAGCAAATACAAAAATATAATAGACGACAAAGTTTCATTTCAGTGGGAAAAAGATGGATTATTTAATAAATAGTGTCAGTACAATGGCTGTCTGAAAGAAAATATAATTGGATCCTTATTTACATCACATTAAAAAATATAATCTAGATGGACTGAAGATTTAAATGTAAAAAAGTAAAACTCTAAAAATTTCAAGAAAATCTAGAGGTATACACATACCATCTAGGAGCTGAAAAGGCCTTCGTAACTACCACTGGAAACAGAAGTCATAGATTAAAAAAAAAAAAAGACATATATGACAGACACAGTTTTTAAACTCTTAGAAAACAAACTGGGCTCTATACAAAGTCAATAGACAAGTGGTAATTTTGGAAAAAATATTTGCAATGCAGAATTTTAGAAAAAATATTTGTAATGTAAAATATTACAGAAAGTATTGTAAAAAATATTTGTAATGTAATTAGGTTCCAATTTTGCGAGTAGAGGCACTGGAGGGAAACTGGGGCAGAAAGGGATCTTTCTTCCTGATTCCAGTGTGTTCTCAGAGTGCTCCTGCCGTGAGCAGCCGCCAGCAGTGTGCAGGACACCCCGCGGTGCCACCCCAAGCGAGGGGCACTGCCTCTGCAGGGGCTTCCGAGGAGTTCTGAGGTGGAGAGCGGTGGAGAGCTCCACCAGCCACACTGACGCCTTGCTGTTCCTCCCACGAGCCACACCAAACATGCACCAGCCTCAGAGCCTTCACTGGCTGCCCCTCTTCCTATGACCAAATTCCATATTTCCTTTAAGTTTCTGCTCAAATGCCACCTCTAAGACCTCTTTCCTGAGCACCCTGTCTTAAATAGCACTGTCTGCTCCACCGCCTCTGTCACTCCTGTCCCCTTCTCTTCTGGTCCCCTCTGACTCATCACGTATTTATGTGTCTGTTGTCTGCCTACCTCCCTAGAGTGGAAGCTCCAGGAGGGCAGGGACTTGACTTGCTTTGTTCACAGCTGTACACAGCTGCCAACAACAGCGCCTGGTATGTAGAAAGTGCTCAATAAACGTTTGTTAAATGAGTGAGTGAATCACTTAGCCATTGGACTAGAAAAAAGTTTAAATAACTCAATATTAATTCTTAATATTGTTAGGGATGAGATAAAAGGATATGCACACATTGTAAATTGTTCCAGCCTTTTTTAGATGCTATCTGGAAACATCTATCCCACTCCTAGGAATCTAATCCACAGAAATAAAAGCAGAGGCACATAAGGACATACTTAAGAAGATATTTATTTGTACATTATTTAGCAAAAAAAAGGAAATTAAATAAACCCCTGTCAGTAGGAGAATGATTGAATAAATTATGGCACATCCACATTATGAAACACTATGCAGCGCCGGCCCGGTGGCTTAGCGGTTAAGTGCTCGCGCTCTGCTGCTGGCGGCCCGGGGTTCGGATCCTGGATGCGCGCTGACGCAGAGCTTCTCCGGCCATGCTGAGGCCACGTCCCACATACAGCAACTAGAAGGATGTGCAACTATGACATACAACTATCTGCTGGGGCTTTAGGGAATAAAAAAAAAAAGGAGGAGGATTGGCAATAGATGTTAGCTCAGAGCCAGTCTTCCTCAGCAAAAAGAGGAGGATTAGCATGGATGTTAGCTCAGGGCTGATCTCCCTCACAGAAAAAAAAAAAAAAGAAATACTATGCAGCACTTTAAAATGAATTAACGTTATAACAGATGTTTTGGAGGGATTTCCATGGGTTTTGTTGAGTTTGAAAAGCAAGACTCAGAAATATGTATATAATATGATCCTTTCTGTGTATATTTAAAAATCTTTAATAAAATGAAATTAGTATTAAATGAATTAGTATTAAAAACTATTAAGTTCGCTAACAACATAAGGCGAGTACATACAATGGACTGAGAAGTAATGCGAACATACCAAAGAAATAAAAGTGTCTCACTTGAAAAAGATGTTACTTCATTAATTATTCATACAAATATACTGTTTACTTTCTTATAGAGTAACAAAACAATTATATAACACAATAGTAGTATGGAAAAATTCCAAGAGGGCAGTGACCCAAAGATTTTCTTCAGGAGATAATCTATAACGTGGTTTTAGGAGAAATTTAGATTAAGTGGTTTAGATCAAGAAGAAGGTAGTAAATGGCCAGCAAATTACTTGCCAAAACGTTTTTACTTCTTGGGCATACCAGGCTGGAAGGCTCATGTACATAAGTTCCATAAACCAGGAGAATTTATTCTGGAACTTCTATAAATCGAGATGATAGGTTCATTCATAATGGTGTAATTAAATAATTTGCATCACCACTATATCATTTTTCAAAAAAGATCATGTTGATGCATCTACTGAAGAATTATATTCAGTGTGATATGACACATTCATTCAGACATAACCAATAGCTTGAAAACTTCTGCAATGTATTGATCCCTAATAAACAGAGAGAATATAAGATTAACAAAGAAAACTGAGTATCTATTTGTAGTAATAAGAAAAAAAATTGAATTGTTTGTACAGTCAACTATTCCTAGTGTTTCCAAATTCCATCTTTTCATCAACCTGTATATTTGAGAATGCCAAATTGTGGAAATCCTGTTGAGGTTAACCATGGCCGATTTCATTATGAGAGTCAACACTCATTGAAGAGAGAAGTAATTAACTGCTTTTTTAAAAAACAAATTTGAAACTTACAGAATAATTCCAAGTATGGTACAAAGAGCTCTTTTTATGAACCATTTCAGAGAAAGTTGCCTACATGATGCCCCAAATATTTAATGTATTGTGTATTCCCGCAAACAAGGGTGTTCTCCAACATAAATAAAATTCAACTAAAAAAATCAGGAAATTAACATTGATATAATACTTCTATCTGACCCTCATATGCCATTCAAGGTTTTCTAATTGTCTCAATAATGTTTTTATAGCAAAAGGATCCAGTTCAGAATCACATGTTAAGGTTAGTTGTCATTTCTCCTTAATCTCTTTGGTCTTCCCTTGATTATCATGACCTTGAGATTAGAGAGATTACAGGCTAGTTATTTTGTGGAATTCCTCTCCATTTGGGTTTGCTATTTCCTTGTGATTAGATTCACGATACATATCTGTGGCAGGAATACCCCAGACATGATGCTGTGTTCTTCTCTTGGATCCTATCAGGTGGCATATAATCTCAATTAGTCCCATTACTGATTGCTGCTTACTTTGATCCTTTGATTATGGTAGAATCAGCCAGGCTTCTCCACTGTAGAAGTTCTCTTTTTCTAGTTGTAATTAACAAGCATTTTGTGGGAAGGTATTTTGAGACTACGTAAATATCCCATTCTTCATCATACTTTCAGTTTACTCATTCATTTACATCAGTGTGGACTCATGGGTTCCTATTTTATTCAATGGGTTAGAATTCACTACTAAAATTATTTAGTTTGATCCTCAGATTGTACCAGATTTGGCCAGGGAGAGCCCCTTCGATCTGGTTCCTGTGTCCTTTTGGCATGTCCTCATCATTCTTTAAACACTTTCTTACTTTGGGGTACAAAAAGAAATTCCAAGTTCATTTTGTTCTTTCTTTGTGCCAGCCATGGAATCAGCCATTTCTGCAAGGAGCCTGGGTTTCTTTTAATGAAGAATGGTATTTAGAAATCAATATCTGGTGCTAGATGTGCTCAATGCTATTGAGGTGTGTCTACTTCCAGGTCCTTTTGGTGGACAGAACTAGGGACTATATGTACATATAAATACACACATTTACACTGATATTTATTTCTATATCTATCTATATATTGAAAACCATGTGTTCACACCAGCACTTGCAGAATTTTAGCTTTCTCCTTTTCCATAATTGTAACTCCTTTCTCAGGCAACAAGAAACCTAGCTCCCATTATCCTTAACATAAGTATTTATCTGATCAGAGCCCTATGTGAATGCCCTCCTCACTCACACAGGCTCTGACACTCTTCATCAGCCTGCCTCTCCCCCCTTCACCCCCCACCATGAAGATGCCCTTCTTTCCCCACCCTGACACCCTGCACGGGGCAGCTACCTTCCCCAAAGAGTCGACCCCCTACTCACGCCAGTCAGGTGCCAACCCCTGCTCTGGGCCCCTGCAGCTGCACCTGCTCCATCACAGATGCCTACATTGCTCAGGCCCACTGACCAGCTTTTGCATTGGATGTCTATCAACCTCTTTACCCGTCCATACTGCTTTAGTACCATATTGTAGCCTAAGTAGATTTTCTGAGGGCTTCATAGTCTCAGAAAGGGGGAGCTTAACGGAGCCTCCTAATACAGCCAGAGGGAAACAGTTCACTCCCCTGCTCCCCTGGACCTGCCTGAATGAAAGCTGTCACCTGGCTACAGATATAACATGAATGTGAGGATTCAGCTGCTCCCACGCACTGGGAAGCCTACACTAAGGGCCTCTGCAACCTTCACAACCCTCTCCATCAAAAATGCTGCCTTTCCCTGAACAGTTCTTTCCCAAGTTCAGCTGAAATTCGAGAATGTAGCTGCCATATGTGCCACGAAATGGAATGGCACTCTGTGCCCACTGCACCCCTTCAGGTGTTTGAACCTGCACCATTCAGAGACCAGGGAACAGAGAAGGAAAGGCCTCTGTGGAAGAGTTTTCTTGACTATAGATCTAATATTTCAAATTTGACTAACGATACCATTGTCTTTTGCCATTAAATGCCTGAAGGTGAAACTGAGTGAACTTAATGTATCAAGAAGAATAATTATGAGATAATTTTGATTGCTAAATCATCCCATCTAAATTGGAAATTGTTAAAAGCAGAGTCTGTACTCATAAACATTTAATATTTTATACTAATTTTTATTTTATGCCTATAATAAAAATGATTTAACTGTGTTGTCTTATATTTGAAAGGTTTGGAAATGCTTGTGCCTGGACTATTACATTTTGGCTCTCTGACACATTCAGAAGGATGTCATTTCTCAGTTTTCTTTTTCTTACATTTCAACAATAATGACATGGTTAGGAGAAAAACTCACCACACTCTGGGAACTTAAATAACTGTGAGAACATTCCAGTCACAGGTTTGGATTTGTTCATATGAAATCCGAGGTGTAAGTTTGTCACAGAGTTCACAGGTTTCTGATTCTCAGGATCATCTCTTATTTTGATAACAGTCACACAAGCTCCATCTCCAGAGGCTTCCAGGGCAGAGCTCTAGTCTTCCTGTTGTGTCTGAGAACCTCTCTGACATACAGAACATTCCAGCAACTCCAAGGCGGGGCCCGGAGAGCATCCAGGCACAATTTAGAACCCAGGCAAATCATGCACTGATATTACAGGGCATTCCTCTCTCTGTTTTAAATTTTTTTTTAAGTTCCTCAAATTCAGATCATTTTAAGCTTTTGTTTTATTTTTGTCTACTTGTATCAGCTTTAAAATTTTTTTAACCTGGCTGGCTGTGGGGGGGAAGCAAGTGCCTGGAGCTCAGCCACCAGCATGGTTGGGGCATTTTTTAGCTCCCTCAGAAACCGGCCTGACCAGACGAAGTGAAGAGAAAACGATTCTCCATGTTTCCTCAACCTCAACTGGAATGCCTACCCTCAGCCTCTGTACATCTCAACCCGGGATCCTTCCAGGCCTGCTCAGGTGCAGGATCCTTCTTGAAACCATCTTTGATCACCACGGCTGGAAGCAACCCTCCCCTGCTCTGAAGAGCCGCTGTCCTTCTGGTGCCTTCCTAGTGGCCCTCACCGCTTTGGACAAAGTGTGATGCGTACTCCTGCCCTTTGGCAATCTTATGATCTCTCTGGGTAACTCTAAGCTCTTTGAAGCCAGATACTAAAAGGCATTCAACTTGAATCTCTCACTGTGCCCCACTAGCAAATAAACAGCTGTTGAATGAATGAAAGAAAGGAGAGTCAAATGGAATGCAGTGCTTTGGAGAGTAAAAGCTATGTGCGATGCAGTTATCACTGAGGTGACCGATACATGTCCTTCGTTATCGTAAGAGTGAGAAATGGGAGCTAACGGAGAGGACAATGTCTAGCCAGGCAAAGATGGATATTACTCTCAAATTCCCCTGTGGCCTTGGCTTGAATATTCTTAGGTTCTTCTCCTGAAATCCCCACAGCTGGAGATGTCTGTGAAGGATTAGAGCAGTGTTCTCCACTTTGAAACCAGGAACAGCTCAGGACTGGGATGTAAAACCTTCAGATAAAAATCCAAATCTTTAAAGAGAAAAAAGCCTTGTTTGTTCACGGAAGACGGAAACAGATGAGAATGTAACATAACGGCGCCGGAGGAGAGCTTTTAGCAGCATCTATAGACGTGCTCACCCAGGCGCCCCTCCAGCCCCACCTCAGCAGGGACGTATCCCCCTGTACAACAGTAATAACGCAGGTACCCGACAAGATGCTCCATCAGCTCAGCTGTGCCTGCCATCCTGAAACCCTCCCTGTTGCAGTCTGACTCGCTGCCATCATGGGGCTCCTTGTTCTCTCATCTCAATTGTGTGGAGTGGTTCTCTGGCCTCCAGCTTCGTTTCACAGAGCCCAGCTTTGGATGCTCTCCAGCGTCTCTCCTCCTAGCTTACAAAAGAACTGGGCTGGGAGGGCAAATTGGGACCAGAAAAGTTTTTCTGGAACTTCTTTTGGCGACAAGCCTAAAAGACCATTAAAGCTAAAAGCCATGTAATTTTTCTGCTGGGCAGAGAACGGAGTAAGGGTCTGGTTCTACTTATGAAGTAAGATTCCTGCTTTTGTGGGAAGTTTGCGGTACAAACAACCCATTTTGTGTTTTTAGTTTAAAAATTATTTCCTCTGCTCTGCTAGGTGAATAAATAATTGTGCTCCATTATGATGGAAATAGTCATTTTGTTCACATTAGAAAGCCTCTGGCAGCTTGGAAACAACAGATGATAAAGCATCCATGCTGGGTATCAGTTAAGTCTTAACTTCTTCAAGTGTGTATCTCTGAAGAATGTTAAAGAATAAAGACATCCGGGAAAGGTCAGATTCACATTCTTATTTAAGGACTGTGTTCGTTTGACATTTCGGTTGAGGAAAGACAGTTTCTCTGCTACTCAGAGAGGAAGTAAAAGTTGTCTAATGGCAGATGTAGTGCACTGTTAAACAAAGCCCTAATATTAATTTCCTCTCTGTTCTGAATCACTGGGGGTAAAGGGGATGGCTTGGTCTTTGCCAGATGAAGGAAAACAAATAGTAAAGGAAAATAAAACACTTCCCTATCCATGAAAAGATAAACACAAACACCATTTTAAATGAAACATTTTTGACAGACGTCTTGAGTTTTAACACACAGACTCAAATAACCTGAAAAATGGCTTTTGGAGGAAAAAGGAAACAAAATATTGGCAGAACATCCTACAGATCTCAAATGTCGTGCCGACTTGGAGGAATAAAGTGCCTGACAAAAACATTCATGTGAGTCTGGACAGATTGACCTAACTGATACTGTACGAAGACGGTCAGTCACTTAGACCGGCTGAACGCCTTAGAAAGAAAAGTCATGGGTCAAAAAGAACTGAATTGGTTTCTATATCTCCTCTTCCAGCCACTTAATCCCTGGTACAGAGTCATCAGGTTGTCTAGAAGGTGTGGCTGGTCAGACTGCCAGGCTGAGACATTGGCAGCTGGACCTGCGTGGGGTCTGGCCTGGAAGTCCCAGCCTCCGATGGCCTCTGGGCACAGACCAGCATCACTCTCCTGCCCACCTGCAGACACCGTCAGTCTTGCTGTCCCCACCCCCAAATCCTCCCTGCTCCTTCAGCAGCCACGGGAGCAAGCAGGCTTCTGCTGAGTGTAATTCATCTTCCTCTTACAGTTTGTGTTTAGGGCTGGCTGGCAAAGATCAATGCCTGTCTGTGCGCTTTAGACCAAAGAGGAAACGAGCAGGGATGCTTTCAGCTCGCTGCAGCTCTGGCTTTCGGTACATCTCTGTCTTCCCTGCCTTGACCCACAGCAGTTCCCTTATTTGGACCTCGGCTGGCATTGGTGGGTTGAATTCCATTAACAAAAATCACCTGCTCACCTGCCTTCTTTTTTTTTTTTTTATAATTTTATTTATTTATTTTTTCCCCCAAAGCCCCAGTAGATAGTTGTATGTCATAGCTACACATCCTTCTAGTTGCTGTATGTGGGACGCGGCCTCAGCATGGCCAGAGAAGCGGTGCGTTGGTGTGCGCCCGGGATCCGAACTCAGGCCGCCAGCAGCGGAGCGCATGCACTTAACCGCCAAGTCACAGGGCCGGCCCCTCACCTGCCTTCTTGACGTGATTATTCCAGCTGATATATTTTGTTACTTACAGGGCTGTTATTGTAAAATCTTTACTATCCATTTATTATAAATAACTACATTTTCAAGTTGCCAGAAAGATTCTCTTATATAAGGCTACTGGCATATTTTTCTTTAAACAAAAATCATCTAAGAAATTATTTAAGTGTATATGGAAGGAGTAAAGTAGGAAATTATTGTTGCAAAAGTGATGTCTTTGAATATAATTTTCAAAAATTCAGTTTATCACAACTTTTTAAGAGTATATGCCCTGAACATACTGTTGACACACAAATGTAAGAGAGGGGGTTTTTTCCTTCATAAAAGAAAGGAAAAATACCAGAAAGAGTCCAGAATGCAGGAATTTAACTGAGCAAGTAAATTAAACTGAGATGTGAGAGCTGCTATGTTTTTGGACAGAGAGGAAAGGGACAGAGAATGAAGATATCTTGTCTCAGCCAAAGGGAGAGGGGAATCAACCCTTTCGGAGTTTTGCTTGAGATGGTTGCCTGTGCCATTATCACTAGGGAAAACTTCTTCATCATCCTTCAAGAATACTGGGTTGTCATCACAAAGGACACTTTTGTCAATGACTCAATGTTTTATTTCATTGAGATTTCTGATAAGTACACATTTTGATGAACTCCAATTACTATTTTCTGACTACTAACCACCTGACACCATTAATTCAAACATATCCAATGGAAACTCCACTTTGGTCAATAGAGACATGCTTTTTTATCAATGGGCAGGACCAATCGACATAAGTCTTTCTTTTTTTTTTTAATTCAGTAACTATTTGCTGAGCACCTAGTGTGGGTGAGGCACTAGGGCAGGCTCTGTGGATTTAACAATAGGCAATACTGACACGGTTTCTACCCCTGTGGAGTTTATAGCCTGATGGAGAAAAAAACAAGCAACAACAACGTTGAGATAGGAGAGTTACAGGGCACACGAGCACAAAGAGAAGTATCTAACCCAGTCTTGGGGGATCAGGGAAGGCTTGCAGGCAGAAGGGACATCTTAGTTGAGACCTAAAGGATGAGCTGGATTTGGTCACGCCAAAGGTGGAATGGGAGTGATGGAGGAAGAAGCCCAGGCTGAGAGAAAGCAGCATGCGCAAAAGCCCAGGATGAGAGAGAACAGTGGGCATTAGGAGAAATGAGAGTCATTAGGGGCGATTGTAACAAGGAGTCCAAAGGATGGAGGGAAAAGAGGTGAAAATGATGAACATTTTCAAATATCTGGATGACAGGCATGAGGAAGAGAGACGAGGTTTGTTCTGTGCAGCTTGCTAGCTCCAGCAGGGGGGCAGAACCAGAATCAAAGGGTGGAAATTCGAGTGAAAAGGACATTGACTAAAAATTAAATTATAATAATGGCCTCCGCTTAGCCCTTCCAATATGCCCAACGGTGTGTTAAGGGTTTCACATCCATTATCTCACTGGATTCTCAAAACAATCCTATGAGTTAAATGTCATGAGAAAACAAACACAGAGAGGTTAAATTAACTAGCTCAGGGTCACACAGCAAGGACAGGGCAGGGCTGGGATTCCAAAGTTGGTGTTCTTAGTCATCACCCTCAAACTGTTTCCTTGTGAGGATTGTGTGGTCACAGAGCAAATGTGCAACTCTGAAGTTTCCCATCACTGCAGGTATGTAACCACTTGGCTGGGATATCGTAGAGGATCCAGGCATCAGGGAGCACAGCAACCTTCTGAGGGTCTTCCCTTTGTGAGATTCAGGGATCCAATAACATGTCCACAGTTGGATATGTAAAATAGCCCTCAAAGACGATCACCTTCTGCATTTCGGGCAGCTTTATTGTCATGTGTGTAACAGGCCCTCCTGGTAGCTTTAAGCAGGGCATTATCAGTATCAATCCGAAAGAATGAGATATGGTGAGTTCTGAAAGTGAGGCAGAGTGAAATGGACCGAATTAGGGCAGCTCAACCCTCCAATAAAAACGTGCATCTTTCACAAACATCTGCTTTAGCTAATGCTGGCCTTCGGCAGTATTAAATTATGTATTCAGCTCTTAAACTATGACAGATTCATGTTTCAAGAACATAACAGTGAGAAAATATTGCACCACTAGCAGAAACAAAACAGCTCTGCTCATTTTGCATTAAAATTTTTTGGGTGCATTTCTATAATTCTTCTTCATTTTCTTTCAAATTAAAGGGCACTGTGGGAGACCAAGCAGGTTAGAATGAATAAGATTTTTTTTTTGTATTGGCATTAAAAAAAAGAATAAAAAATTGCCTCTTTTGCTTCCCATTCAGTGGAGGCTATCCAAATAATAAACAACAATAAACTACACAATGAATTCAGGAATGTTAGAGGTAGGGAGACCTTAGAGAGCATTCCCAATGTATTTTCTAGAATGTGGGAGCTGCCCTTTGTTTATACTCAAGTGCTCCTCTAAGGTCTCAAGTCATGATCTTCTTGATATGTACCCTGGGTAGGCCAGCTCTCACCCCTGTCCCAGCATTTCATTAAAACAGAGACAGTCACAGACTATCACATATGAGGACTTTATCTGTGAATTTTAAAGAGAGAGAGATGTTGGGGGAGGGAGGAGGTCTTTCTTTTCTCTTTTTTTCATCAAGCCTGATATATTTCCCAGTACCGACTGTTCCTTATTTCCCCCAAGCACCACTTCAGTTTTTCAGGAAGAAGAAGATATAAGGGAAAAATGAGGCAAAGGTGGAGGAATAAAAACATATGGAATCATTGCTTGGGAATAAGCAACCCCACAGGAGAATGGACACTGAATTAAAGTCACTAAAAGAAGATAATAATAAGTTATATGTTTGGGGGCTGTGACTTTATCTCTTAATGGCTGAAAGCATTGGTCTCCGTGTCGTCTTCATTTTTAATCTCCAGGACGTAGCACAGTGCCTGGCATATAGCTTGCTCTTCACTAGTTATTTCTTAAACATGTTTGTAGACTTCCTTTTTGAGAGTTTGAATATCCCTTTTCTGATCTGCCGTTCCTGACAAAACCAGGAAGTCAGCACAGCTTTTTTATTGTCAACCCTCTTTGCAGAGGAATAAATTGAGAACTAAGGAGCCCTGGCTCATGAGTGACAGATCAAACCCTAGATCTTCAGAGTCCTAGTCTAAAGGTCCTTCCATGACACTAAATGTCTCTCCCTTTCCATCCCCTTTGGGAATGGAAGGCTGCACACGTATAGCTCAACAAACAAGAAGTTAAACTGATTAAACAGATATCTACATAGACTCTTTCTCTTGTGAAGGGAGAAAGGATCAGACCTCTACCTTTATATCACATTGAGGGTAAAGACAGGAAGGCAGCCCTCTCGTATCATGAAATGATAAGGGGGCAGAGGATAGTCTGTACCCTCCCCAGCTTAGCCTAATTCTTGGCCTTAGTCTAAGTATTACCTTGTCATCTGAAAAACTAGCTTGATCTTCATACAGTATCTGATGTTGGTTATGACTTCTAGTGCCAGCTATATCCTCCTCTTAGCTAGGATGGTCCCATTATTCAGTGGACTCTTCTAGGAAACAAACAAAAGCAGGGGCCTTTTCTGTTCCGAAGGCACCTCGCCCAGCCTTTGCAGTGAGGTGGCCTTCTTACGAAGCCTGCCCTGAAGTTAGGAATGGGTCTTCCTCTTCCTTTGTCTTCTGGGAAAACTTGAGCCCTGAGCTGATCCTGAATACTGAGTCCCTCTCCAAGTGTCTGGAAATAGTTGGAGAGACTTTGACGGGGGCCAGAGAAATAATTGTTTATTCCTCTTTGCTCTCCCATCTCCAGGCTCTCCCTTGGATGGATTACGCCCAAGCCAGTGTCAACCCTGGCCAAATGGCAAACTAAAGACCACAGCTGTGCTTTGGTAGTACTGAGACCCAACGGAAAAGTGATCATGAAGCTGGCCCTGAGGGTTTGGGGAGACAGGCGTAAATAGACTGCGGGCCTAATAGGGAGACTGGACAGTGAGCCCGGATTCACCAGCCTATTTGGAATCTATGATTACCTTAGACACCAACCAGGAATAATAGAGGAATCCATTGTCCCAGTCACTCCAATGGACTGCATTTAGCCCAGCATAAGGGGAACATGGGAGGGTGGAAAGGAAATTAACCTTGTTGAAAGAGACGGCACCAACATGAGCTCTGGGCCGGCGAGAAAGCAGAGCTCACAACAGTGTGACCCAGATGGGTTTTGAGCATTTATCTCAGGAAGACTAAAATCAACCTGTCAGAGGTGATGGTATCTGACCCCTGAGCCAGCAAGGACAAGAAAAGAAACCACAGCATTTGGGGAGGGGAGCCACAAGACCTACTTTTATAGGAGCCTTTGCCCCTCTGCTCTGTGAACTCTGCCCGAGCATTAAAAAACAAGTCCAAATTTACCCACCTGAGTAGACCACAAAACAGAATACAATGCCCTAAAATTTTGATTTTTAGTCACTTGTCAAGATCACGTACAAAATTCTACATGAGATTCTGTGGCCATTGACCTATAGTAAATATAAACACTTCAATTAATAGATTGATAGACAGCAAGTTGTAGCTTAACAATGTAAAATTTTAAAAACACTTCTTAAAACAGTTATTCCTACTTGTAAATAGTGAAAAGGATTCATGCATGGTTTAAATAATTCGCCTTTCACCTCAAGAAATGGCTTTGGGGCTTTGCTCACCTGTGGATGAGACAGGGGGTGAGATGAAATGAACGGGTTCAGGGAACACCACATTGGCACACACTCAACAAAGAAAGCAAGAGACTCAATTGAATTTCAGGCAAATCAGCACTACCACTTGCAAAATACTGAGATGTTAGATGTCAAAATCTGATGTGCAAGATTTGGAGCCTGACAGAGAAGCCTGTATACATAGAAATGTGATCTCCAGAGCGGAGCCAGGATTATAGAGCTTCCTCCCAGAAGCTTTTCCCTTTTTCTGGGAAATAATTTTACATTATGACTGTTTGTGACTAAAATGTAGTTCTATTGCACAATATCATCATCGGAGCCATCTTCCTCTGTGTCCAGGCATCTGAATTACATCCGCAATATGCCTGCAGGCATATTACATACAACTAGGAAATCTTCTTTAGTAGCTCATTTTTTTCCAAATATGTAATTTTGGCTGAATGATATTAAGGGACTTAAAAAAAAGATATCATTACATTAACTGAAATTATTACTATTTTAATTTGCCTGCAAAGCCTTTATTTCAAGTATCATTTCTTGTAACTTGTAACTCAGTATCATAATCCTGATAGAATTTTAGCTACTTGATAGCCTGAGACATTTTGGGGGAATCATTCCCAACAGAAAATCAGTTTAATGAGCACTTCTGGTGTTAACTGTGAATAGCTATTTTCCACACTCTTAAAGTACATGACGAAACCAGGGACTTATGCCACCTTTTTTAATGCAACACCTGGTGTTCTGTTCCTCCCCCCTCCTGACCCTGACGATCATTCTCGAGTAACGCCTAGCCAATTTATAGAATTGATGGACTACAGAAAAAGCAGAGGAGCTGAGCCAGCTTCCTGAAATAGCAAGTTTTAAGAAGAATTTCTGGAACAACTACCTTAAGGTGCAACACAATGAAACTTTCTCTTTAATTTTCAACCAGCCAAGCCTTTCCAAGAGGGTATTATTTGTTGGAGAAAGTGACATCCCTGGGAATGCAGGAAGCAAATCACTGACACCAATAGAAATATCTAACCACTCACTATATTTTCTCTTTGACTAAAACACGGTGAAAACCTGAACACAGTGTTCTGTGAAATGTTAAATGTTCATCATACATCCTACGGCGGTCTTGTGATCAAGGTGGTGCCTAGAATTTCTTCCCTCTGCTCCAAATACAGCCAACAACAAAATATGCAGCCAGTATTTCATATGTATTTTACAAATTAAATTGTATAGTATAAATTTAAAAGTATGGCTATGCTAAAAAATGAGCTAAACATCCCAGTGCACCAGAAACAGAAACACAAAGCAGAGGTGTGTCGTAAGTCGGAGGTCTACAGGGCTTTGAGCTCTAAAGCAAGCAGGGTGGTAAAGATGTGAGTCCTGAGAGGTAACCTGGACAGGGGCATCCTATGTACAGCCCGGGACCAGAGTTGGGCTTTCTGCATATAAGTAAGGGCTGAGTCAGGCTTTCTAATAAGTGGAAGGAGCCTGAAAAATCTCTAATTGCCTTTCCCTGACTGTGGCAGTGGTGGAAGGAAGCAGAGGGAGCAGCACTGGCAGCACTTGGACCAAGCTGCCCACTGGGCCCATGGCATCACTGTGGCACTGGACACTGAATTACCAGGTTAAGAACTGGGTCCCAGGGAGTTTCCTAGCATCCACAAACAGGGAGACAGGGTGGGGGAAGTATAGCATTAGGGGAAAACGCCACTCAAGGTGAATATGCAAGCTAAAATATCAAAGCTCATAAGAAAAAAGCAACACCCAGAAAAGTAGCCCACAATCTCAAATACCAGATGTATTTGCTATAACAAATCACCACAAATTTAGCGGCTTAAAACAACACAAACTTATTACGTTGTAGTTTTGTAGCTCAGAAGTCTGAACTGGCTCTCAGTGGGCTAAAATCTAAAATCAGGAGGGATGATTCCTTTTTGGAGTTTCTAGGGGAGAATCCACTACCTTGCCCTATGCAGCTTCTAAAGGCTGCCTGCATTCCTTGGCTCGTGGCTCCTTCCTCCAGCTTTAAAGCCAGCAATAGTCGGTCAAACCTTCTTACACTGCATCACTCTGAACTCCCCTTCTACCTCCTTCTTCCACATTTAAGGGCCCTTGTGATTATATCAGGCCCACCTGGATAATCCAGGAAACTCTCTGTCTTAAAGTCAGCTGATTAACAACCTTAATTCTATCTGCAACTTTAATTTTCCTTTTCCATGTAATGTACCATATTCACAGGTTTTAAGGATTAGGATGTAGACACCTTTGCAGGGGAACATAATTCTGCTTACCAAATCAGGAGACATATTCATTCCTCACAAAATGGAAGTGATAGAGCAATTTCAAAATGACTTTAAAATAACAATGTGTGAGATCCTTAAAAAGACAAAAGAGGGAATAATTTAAAAAAAATCTATGAAGGATTTTATGCATGGCTAACTAGTAGTAGAAAATGAGTCTATGGGTATTGGAGTAGATTTGGTAAACTATCTCAACTCTGTCCTAATCTCCTACTAGCATGCTTTCCTGGTAGAAAAGACTAGGGAAAAAACAAAAACCCAAGCCCCCTACATTTCCCAGACTCCCTTGCCGCTAAAGAAGCCAATGTAATTTAGGTTTGGCCAATCAGTGGCACTCTCCTGAGACCTGAATTGGAGCTGAGTTCCATTGAGGGAGAGGCAGTGATGCAGGAGACATCCCTTTTTCCTCTTGTGGGTTTAGCAAGCACAGCATTGCCCTGAAGTCAAGAGTTCTGGCTGCAATTTCTCATCAGCAGATTGCGGCCTAGGTGGCAATTTCTTGGAGCCAACAACTGTAGCGGTGGCCTCCTGCTGCCTGGGAAACAGCTAAAATGGGAACTCTGCCGTGATCCTGGGGGAGGCAGTTACTACTGCAGCTTCCTGATTCAGTGCCCTTGGAAGCCAGATTCTGCACAATTGTCCTGGGAGTCATTCCCGGATGTCAGTGGAGACCCTGCTCTTCTAAGCTTTCTAATGAATGTTTAATTTCCGGATTCTCTGCACGACATCCCTGTCTGCCTAAAAGAGTAAAAATGCCTTTTATTATTTACAACAGAACCCTGATTGATATATGCACAACCTGCATTTCCCAAAATTGGGGGTGGAATGCTAACAGTTGTGCTTTCTTCACAAGATTTAGTGGTACTCAGTTATCTTTCTCCTCTGTCATTACAAATTTGCTACTATGTACAGGTAAAGAAATTGTGCAGTAACTAATCTTTAGTTTAGGGGCCGGCCCGGTGGTGTGGCGGTTAAGTTTGCACATTCCGCTTTGGCGGCCCGGGGGTCGCTGGTTCGGATCTTGGGCACGGACATACTCACTGCTCATCAAGCCATGCTGAGGCGGCATCCCACACAGAAGAGCTACAACTCTACAACTATGATATACAACTATGTACTGGGGCTTTGGGGAGAAAAAAGAAAAAAGAGGAAGATTGGCAACAGATGTTAGCACAGGGCCAATCTTCCTCAAAAAAAAAAAAACTTGAAACTATAAACAAACAAGTGACTTTACAAAGTTAAATTATGTCACTGGACAGCTGGAAAGAGACAAAATTATTTTCTAGGGAGCACCATAATTTCATTTTTCACTTTAATTAGACAAGTATCTTGGAATTAGGAAAATTAAAAATAGTCCTTAGATAATAGATAAGGGCCACAGTAGCATTTGATTAACGATATTGACAAATTATCTCTTTCTAATCCCTAGATGGCATGTGTCAGGGTAGCAAGAAAGAATCCATTTTCCTGATGACCTCTTTATTTCAAATGAGGCACTGTAAAGGAAGAAGCTTGAGACTTACGCTTTTTCCATTTCTGTTATCAGAAAATGAGATACATGGTCATTTGGGGAGGGCTTAACTGGCCAAGTCACTTTCTCTGTGGATTGCCCAATGCTGTCACAGGAAGCTCCACATTCCTTCACTCAAGCAATTCTTGAGCGTGAGTGGATCAAGGTAAGAACCTAGTCCAGAATGTTGTTTGATTTTTTGTTTTGTTTTGGTCCTGCTATTTAGAAAAATAATGATGGCTTCTTGAATTTGTTCTGTGGAACCAAAATAGCTGAGAATTTACCCCTAGTGAAAAGTCATCAGGCATTGCTATCATTATCATCTTTTCTCCTACAATCAAAGAAAATTCCGAAGTTTGGATATACTTTTGTAGCTTTCTCATGTACTACTTGAGATCATAAACTGAGACTTATACCATATTCTTTATTTTTTTATTTTAAGATCAGGACATGAACCCATTCAGAGAATAGACTCCCATTAACTTTTCTGCCTAGCAATTGTTTCTGTAAGCAATTTTTACGTGCTGTTTGTTTTCTTTAAAATCAATTTTTCAAAAACAATATATGTTGCCATAGAAGGCGGTGAGTCAATGACAATAGTTGAAGCAAAAAATATTTTTTAATTAAGAGAGAAAAATCTGAAGAGAAAGCATCAATTATGTAACTGAAAAATGACTTCGCGTATTGCAACCACGTAGCCCCCTTAGGCCAGTCATCTTTAATAAGACGCAGATCATCCCTATCACTGGGGGCATTGTGATGGCACGGATAACACTGCACTGCAGTGGGGGGGTGGGTACCATGGGAAGGACATTGAAAATACACCCACCTTTTATATTCCATACCTGAGCTCCCTCTATTACCTCTTAAACTGTGGGAAAATGGGTTTTCCCACCTTATCCTTATTTGAGATTTTGACCTTCAATGCATTCTACAGCTCAAATTTGGGTAAGTATTCCTAGGACAGAAATTCTCATCTAGAAGAAAGCACTGTTGAGTAGGAGATCAGAAGGTAAAGAAAGAATAAGTATGTGTAAGCATAAAAAATCAAAATATAGTCAAGCACCTAATTGGCCAACTGCCTTCCATCACTTCAACACTTGAATCTTCCTGGCTACTTGCACGGTATTGTTAAAGTAGAATAAATCATTTGACATGACTAGGTTTTAGGAAAATATGAGAGAGTCATTCAGGCAAAAAATCGGTTTGAAATAGATGAAATTTTCCATCTGAGTGGCTTCTACCAGGAAAGACTGTTTCTAGGAGTGCAGTATTTTTAATCTTGTTTTAAAATAAATACTTTAATGTATAAATCACTCAATTGTAAAAGCACTTCAATTTTATTTGCCTTTAGTTTTGAGGTTTTGGAATTGCTCTGTGCAGTTCCAAGTAAAAGCTCTTAGATAAAACTTGCATGCCGAAAGCCACCATCACAAATGTGCAAGTACAACTATAAATTTATACAACACTCAAGCTGTTTGTGGTTTGCAAAATTTGCTAATAAAATGCAGAAGTAGGGTTTCCATTGAACACTCTCTGCACTGACATTCATGTACATCTTGGGTGCAGGCAAAAGATGGAAAATTCCATGCATGGAGAATCTTTTGTGGTGGCAACAGTTTGCTAATATCTTAATGAGTGAATTACGATAATTATGAAAATCTTAGCTTTACATTATTTGTGAAGTGTGCGTGTATGTGACAGCCTTCCCAGGCAAACACAGCATTCTGATTCAGCAGCATTCAATGAGGAACATTTTCTGTGCTAATAATACAAAATGGATCTTAAACTGCTGCATATTAATCAAATTCATTAAAGTACATTCATTAATTTGTGTGTATAACAGCTAAACCGGGAATGTAGAGTTTGCTGATTTTGCACAAAATACATATGTTAATGAACGCTAAAACTTCAACATCAGTAATAGCTTTAAAAATATTTTCATAAAGCAAAATTCTAAGGGGTAACACTGATAATTATTTTCTTTTTAATAGTTCCACTTTCATTTCATTTTGTGTTATTTAGCTTTAAGTGGAAAAAATAAATATAGAAGAAAACAATTAAGAAATAAAGGGTAAGCCCAAAAGATTGTAAAGAAAAAAAAGAATATAATATTGGGCAACATTAATATTAAATTTCTTACCTCTCCTTCAAGTCACTTAATTTAAAAATAGGTTCAGGGTGGGGCCGGCCTGGTGGCATAGCAGTTAAGTGCACGCGCTCTGCTTCAGCGGCCGGGGTTCGCAGGTTCAGATTCCGGTCGCGCACCCATGCACCACTTGTCAAGCTATGCTGTGGCAGTGTCCCATATAAAGTAGAGGAAGACGGGCAGAGATGGTAGCCCAGGGCCAATCTTCCTCAGCAAAAAGAGGAGGATTGGCATCGGATGTTAGCTCAGGGCTGATCTTCCTCACAAAAAAATAAATAAAAATAGGGTCAGGGTACCTCAGACATGGTCACATTTCTATGTGCAAAGAAACATGAATCTGAAGCTAAATTAAGAAAGAGCCTTTCATTTCCTGTATGGGACTAGAGACTGGGAGGGGCATAGCAAAGGAAAATGCAACATTGGAGGGTATATCTGTATACTTGCTAGTCTAAAACTAATAGAAAAATTTTATTTTCTCATTAAGTTAGAGGATTTAAGACTTGCGTTAACAATTAATGACTAGTATTCGCTTCAGCAGCACACATACTAAAATTGGAATGATATGGAGATTAGTACGGTCCCTGCGCAAGGATAACATGCAAATTAGTGAAGTGCTCCATATTAAAAATAAAAAAAGGTAACTGTGATGTGATGCATGTGTTAATTGATTGTGGTGATCATTTCAAAATGCATCTATATCATCATGTTGTACACTGTAAATATATACAATTTTGTCAATTATTTGACAAAAAAGAAAAAAAAACAAAAGACTACTTTTCTAACATATTCCTTTTTACCCTGGATGCTAACTGCTCTGAAGGCAAGACTCCTTTCCTTGTCCTCTATAGCACTTAGCACAGTGGCATGGAGTATGTGCTCAATAAACATGAAATTTAAAGTAACTATTTACAAAGGAAAATGTGGCAAGAGATATGAGAGAGATGTAAACATAACATCTACAGGTTCAGAAGAGTCAGCGCAGGGAAACATTGGCAAGGCCGCAGGTCAGAGGCTGTGTGCTGGTCTGGAAGCTTGTTGAGGGCAGGATCCCTCAGTTCCTCCTTGCTCCTGTGTCACCAGCTCTGTGCCCTGCTTGTGTCTAACAGTTGCTCAGGGCAGGACATTCTCTGAAAGTCAATTAAACAAAGGAAGGAAGGTAGGACATAGTAGATTGTGCTGGTTAAGAGAAAACAGTTGGACCAGAACAGCGCGACCCAAAGGACCAAGGGTATTCCACAGAACCCTGGTCCTGTGTCCTGGAGGGCAGGGAACGAGTAGTGTGACATTACCAAGTTTGGTCTCAGATATGTTTTCTTATTAATTAGGAGGTATCTGCCAATTTTCTGACTATGCATCCTTGCTTAACAACATTGCTGTACATCAGCATTTCCCAAACTGTGTTCCCCAGAACTCTAGCGTTCTGTGAGATATGAAGAGGTAGGGGAAAAAGTTCTTTAAGTTTGTGAAACGCTTCTGGTTCTCTTGTGCTCAGAGCTTTACAATGTACATGAACATATTGAGGACTCTGTGAAGTCTTGTCCTGAAGACACCTGTATACCTTTTGTAAACTGAGTACTTCCCAACATGATTTCAACACAGAACCAATTTTCCCATAACATTCATTAACATTTCACGGGACACTACTACGCTGCATGTCGACAATTCCTCTGCTAAAAATTCTCTCACATTCTCTTGGCCATAGGAGTCATAAAAGAGATCCAAAGAGGATTATTGGTCCACACCTTTGCCTTCAAGAACAAACTTCAATTGTTTAGAAAAATGCGAAATTTTCCTGTATTTAATGACTTCTCAGCTTCACTTGCTCTCCCATCTTAGTTTGTCTGCCACCCTCATCATGGCAAAATTCTCTTGTGCATCTCCTATAAATGTCTTAAGCCTGCCCTTGAAGAGAAGGAGACAAGACGGTTCCATATTTATTATTACGTTTCTCTCCTCGAAATGGTTCAACTGAAACCTCAGCTTTCTCTTCCCCAGACTCATATCATTCTCTATTTTTTTCTCAAACATCTTAAGTTGTGGCTCCTTTTTTGTTGTTGTTGTTGTTGTCATTAAGACATAATTGACATATAACATTATGTTAGTTTCAGGTATACAACATTATGATTCAATATTTATATATATTGTGAAATGATCACCACAATAAGTCTAGTTAACATCCATTACCACACATTGTTACAAATTTTTTTTCTTGTGATGAGAAGTTTTAAGATCTGCTCTCTTCGCAACTTTCAAATATACAATACAGTATTGTTAACTATAGTCATCATGTTGTACATTACATCCCCAGGACTTATTTTATAACTGGAAGTTTGTACCTTTTGCCCACTTTCACCCATTTCCCCACCCCCCACCCCTCCACCTCTGGCAACCACCAATCTGTTCTCTGTATCTAGGAGTTCAGTTGTTTGTTGTTGTTTTTAATTCCACATATTAGTGAGATCATACAGTATATGTCTTTCTCTGGTTGACTTATTTCACTTAGCATAATGCTCTCAAGGTTCATCCATGGTGTCACAAAGGGCAAGATTTCCTTCTTTTTATGGCTGAATAATAGTCCATTGTGTATATATATACCACATTTTCTTTATCCATTCATCCATCGATGGACACTTAGGTTGCTTCCATGTTTTGGCTAGTGTAAATAACGCTGCAATGAACATGAGGGTGCATATACCTTTTCGAGTTAGTATTTTCGTTTCCTTCAAGTAAATACCCAGAAATAGAATTGCGGGATCATACGACAGTTCTATTTTAAATTTTTTGAGAAACTGTCATACTGTTTTACATGGTGGCTGCACCAATTTACATTCCCACCAAGAGTGCACAAGAGTTCCTTTTTACCCACATCCTCATCAACACTTGTTATTTCTTGTCTTTTTGATATTAGCCATTCTAACAGGTGTGAAGTCATATCTCATTGTGGTTTTGATTTGCATTTCCCTGATAGTTGTGGCTCCTTACTCCACTGCAGGATCCTTTTAGATCCTCAGAAGACAAGGAATGGAGAACTGGGAAAGCCCATTTAGTGAACATCTGACCAGTACTGAATGCATTTGCCACATGCAAAATTAAGTGCTTCGTCATTGACTGGTGTTGAATGTTATAATTCTGATTGCTACATTAATTCGTTATACTACACACTTCCCATCTTATCCCCAGGCAGTTTATTTTTGTTTCTTAATTTCCTTTATTCATCGGCCCCTATTGAGTCTCTTCTCCCACCAAGGTGACTTTTTTTTTTTGGTGAGGAAGACTGTCCCTGAGCTAACATCTATGCCAATTTTCCTCTACAAGCGGTGCATAGGTCCACGCTCAGGATCTGAACTCCTGAACCCTGGGCTGCCGAAGCAGAGTGTGGGAACTTAACCACTATGTCACCAGGCTGGTCCCCCACCAAGGTAACTTTTGATTCTAATATTCTAATAATATTTCTCAAGATGCTGATCACTAATTCTACTTCTTTAGATGTACTCTCTCTCAACTAGAATGATGAAAAGTAATTGTTTCAGTAATTAAAGTATTGATATTTGTGAACTGTTCACCTTGTTCATAAATAAAAATGGATTCAGAAAATTACATTATCTTCATGGCCTGTATTACAATATTCTCTCTCAAGTGGGAGAAAAAGGGCCAGGCTTACTGGCTGGGATTATGTGCGTCTCACAGCCCTCCGCAATCGGTAACCTGGGTAAGCCACAGGAGTGTGACCCACACGACTATCATCAGTCAAGTCTTCTGAAGAAGGACAAGGAAGGAAACATTCATGCCTTACATAAACTCCATCTCATCCTATTCAGATGAGACTCTGAGCATGTTTTCTATTGTCATAGACAGTACGAAATAATGGGAAAAACACTGGAGTCAGATGGTCTGAGTTCTAGTCCTAGATCTAATCATTCAAATAGTTATGTGGCAGTAGGAAAAATGAATTGATCTGAGTCTCCATTTTCTCATCTGTAAAATGATATGACATTGAACAACACTGTGAGAATGAAATGCTATAATATATATAAAAGCCCACTACAAACGTAGGGCATTATATATGACAATAGTTTCCCAACTGTGCTCCAGAAATTCTAGGGGTTCCATGAAAGGGCTTGAGGACCACTGAGAGCGAACATAAAAGGATGTCTCTAGGCCCCCAAAAACATGTTGATCAGAGCAGAGCCACCTTTGTCTGTTTTGCAAATTGAACTTCCAAGTAAGAATTACTTGGAAAGATTTCACTGAAAATTAAAAAAGGAAGAAGGCTGAAAACCACTGATACAAATTATTAATCCAAGTAATTGCTACAATTACAAAATGATTATTTCAGATTAGTGCATGTAATGTTCAGATTTGTACATGTAAGATACACATAATCTATAAATTTGCACATTTGTGCGTGTAAGGTACAAATACTAAAAGTAAGCCTCTGTAGCATATAAAATATTTTGCTGTTCACAACATCACCATGAAAACCTATGTTTTGACTCTCAAAAATGGTGGCTTTGTTTTTTGTTCTTCAGAAATAAACATATCCAGTGATGTTGTTCATTAAATTGCATGGTATGAAACAATATCGTACATGACACATATACATGACCAACACAACCAAACATTAAGCTACACAACATGAGTTCTCTTAATTATTAGCTGTCATAGTGAGATTAAATTGGGCATTAAATTAAGTTTAAAGAGAGATTAAATTGTGACATGAAGTGCAGTAAAGACACAATAGGCATTGAAAATAAAAGGCAATTATTCAGAATAAAATCACAGTATTAAGGATCTGAATACTTGTCTGCTTTCAAATTTAAATCTAAGTTTATTTTGGTCTAAAAGTAGGGATGAAAAGGTGAATTTCATTATCTTAGTCCTTTATTTTTGTAAATCTACAGTCTATCATTCATCACCTACGGTTAAAGTTTTCTAATGCAATATTGATTAATTTTTTAATCAGGTATAAAGAAATTTTCATCAGACTATACCATATTCTATGCTTTTACATGATTATTTTCCCTGCCTAAGCTCCTTCATAGTAGGAAAATTCTTCAGACCAGCTTAATATTAAGGCAGTTTCTCAATCTTTATTATTATTATTATTTTTTAATTTACTTTCGTGGCGAGGAAGATCGGCCCTGAGGTAACATCTGTGCCAATCTTCCTCTATTTTTGTATGCAGGATGCTGCCACAGCATGGCTTGGTGAGCGGTGTGTAGGTCTGTGCCCAGGATCCCAACCCACGAACCCCGAACCCTGGGCACCGAAGCGGAACGTGCAAACTTAACCACACACCACAGGACTGGCCCCTATTTTTTATTTTAATTAACTTACTTTAATTAACTTTTCCTCTTTAACCTTTGCATATCCCCCACTAGCCAAAAAGATTTTGTCAAGCTTTAACTTCTGTAATTTGTATTTTAAAAATAGTAAATCTGAAAATAGATTTACCACACTTTCTTTACCACACTACGGAGTTTACCCTGGAAATTCCAACATGCCCCTCCACTTTTTCTGTCTCACTCCTCCTGTTCGAAGATCACCAATTTTAGGAAACATAGTTTGAGAACATGATGTATACAAACCGGAAATAACATTGTCAGGCACAGTATTTTAAAGTTGCAGCCCACAGGCTAGTCTTCTTGGGGCTAGCGTTCAAAGGGGGTAAGTTCTCCTCATGAATTTTATTGTCAGCAGAAACGCCTTCTTCTAAAAATGTAAAGAAAAAAAAAACTGACCTTACCCAAGGTGTGTATAAATGATGGAAAATATTTGCTTTGAGAAATAAAACAATAAATTCATCACTTTATTTGCATCATCAGTCAATGTGGCGCCTTGGACTGGTCCAGCGTTGTGACACCTAGGTCCTCCCTTCTACACAGGAAGCTGAACATTAACACCTTCCACCAACAGGAGCCCATTTACAAAATGACTCCCACCGCCAGCAGTCTCTGCCAGCGCTTGTCTGCCAAATGCCCAAGCCCTGAGGTGCCACAGCAGCTCCAGTTCTCCACGTTTCCCAGGCCACACAGCCTGGGGAGAGAACAGCAGCAGTGACAGTCACAAAACAGATTTCTCTAATTCTATCCCCCACGGAGTCACAAACACCCTGTGGTCTTGGCCGCGGTCCTCCCCTTCCTTTGCGCTGCTGTGGACGTGGACGAGGCCGCCTGTTCTCCGGGGCCCTGCTCCACAAGCTCTCACAGGTAGATACTTCTGACCAAGGTGAGGGGCTTTGTCCCCCCACACCTACGTGATAAAGCTCTGGGCTGGGGTACAATGTGAATGGCACAGTCCTGCTAACCCCAACCCTCTTCTCCCCCGCCCAGCACAACCCCACACACGCCCTGCCTCCTATTTACTCTAGGCGAGGCAGCACTCGGAGGTGCAGGGCTGGAGGGAGGAAGGGCGGAGGTGCGCTGACCACAGACGACGCGGGTGGGCAGGCTAAGGGCACACCGATTTGGGCAAAACAGAAGCTTACAGCTAACCCCTACTTGGGCAGTTGATCTCACCCAAAACAGCATCTCAAAGGAGCCCTGCAACCCCACAAGTGAGACGCACTGTGAGCAGTGAAACAATCTCCCAGCCTCTGTAGGCTTCCAGAATCCCTCAGGCCTCTTACAGACTGGCGCCTTGGACAAC
Source organism: Diceros bicornis minor (assembly GCF_020826845.1). Classification (NCBI taxonomy): domain Eukaryota; kingdom Metazoa; phylum Chordata; class Mammalia; order Perissodactyla; family Rhinocerotidae; genus Diceros; species Diceros bicornis. The sequence goes on along the minus strand of NC_080745.1, from coordinate 88,121,439 downwards.
TGTCCAGTGGTCGGCTCCCCCCAGCCTCCGCCTCCGCCCACCGTGGGAAGTCACTTTCCCTCCCTCCCAAGGAGTCCGTTCCCTCCAGTCCCGGGAGCCGTCCCGCGGACGTGCTGGTGGGGCCTGACAGCCTGGAACCCTCGGAACGGCGGCCCGCCCTCCGGTGGGGCCCTGCAGCTCCCGAGGATTCCCGAGGCAGAAAGGGAGACTCCGCAGCCAGCTCCTCCGGCGGGAGCGCAGCTCGGACCCCGGTGGCTGTGACTGCACACTGGGTTTCTGGGGACCGACAGGCAACGGCTGCTGGATAAGGGCAGCGGACAATGGCCTCTGGGTAATGGGGCCGGTAACGGCTGCCGGGCAAAGGCTGCCGGGAAATGGCCGCCAGGCGATGGCTGCTGGGTAATGACCGTCCGGCACTGGCCCAGGGCCCTGGCCTCGGCCCAGCGTGGGTCACCGGCAGCATGGCTGTGTGGGGCCTACGTCGTCGCGGGGCGCGTCCTTGGCGAGCGCTCACCGTCTGTAAAGCCCCTCGCTGACCGCACTGCCGTACTTGGTTCTGTGAAGGATGTACGGCCGATTTCTAGGCAGCTAACGAAGCTCGTCTCCCGCCGTTTGCATCACCACCTTGCCCAGCGTTGCGTCACTGTGAGTTTATCATCATTCCCGGGGCCGCCTAAACCGAAATTCACAGAATTGTGCAAACGTATATTTTTCATCTCTGTCCAATTACCAAGAGTCTTGTTAACAAATTTTTAAAGTAATATAAGTAAATGGTATTCAGATAACCCCCTCATAGACTTTATCCCACTCAGAAACTGAAAGTCAGGTGAGAAAAGAGAAATATGGGTATCCTGTCAAGACGGTTTCTTACACGAATTTTCTCTCTACTCGGTCTTTTTTGTTTTTAAGAAAAAAAAAGAGCTTTGGGTTTTTAAAGGGAGGGTATTGTATTTTATTGTTAAATACAAATATTTAGCATAAGGCAAATGCATAGAATTTAGAAACGGCTGCCCAGAGATAAAATTATTTGCCAAAGATTGCGTAGCAAGGAAGGAGCAAGACTAGAACAATATCCCGAATATATTATTTCTTTTCCCACTCGGTGCCCCTCATTTCCCGTCTTGGTATCTATCAGAATCTATATATACCAACTGCAAGTTCAAGCATTATTTTCTGAATCAAAAAAGTGAAAACTTTTAGAGGAAGCTCAAAGGCTGTGCCTTGATTAGCATAAACAACTAGATGAGAATCAGTGGCAGTCTCTCTCTGAGCAAGATCTTCCAGTTTTATTCTTGTCACTCTCTGGGGAGCAATTGCAATTGTGGGTGCATTACGCTCTCTGGCCTCCTTTGATCTCTTTAGTCAGATCTCCTGTTTACTGTATTAAAACAATTCACTCCATTCATCGGCCAGTCTTTGTTCATCAAATCAGATATTTTTCACTTTTGTTTTAGTCAAGTGCACAAGGGTGCAGTTGGCCGTATTTATGAGTCCTCTGACAAAGATTAAATTTTCTTTTTCCCATCTTTTGAAAGAGTTGTACTACGGAGATTTCCTAGATTAAGGCAAGTATTGATTTTTACCCCCTCTCTCATCCCTCCTTCTGGATGCGGAGTCAAGTTGCCTTGCTATGATTCTTGTTCCTGAAAAAGCAAAGATCATCTCTTTGGAGATGTCTGGAGAAGCTGGGTATTTCATTTTATAATGATGGGGTCAAGATGTTTGGATTTGTGACAACCCCTGTCTGTCCTGTTCTGATTCTCTCTGGAATAGGGAAGATTGCCTTTTCTTTCTCTTCCTTGCTGTGCTGTTATTTGTCAGTCAGGCGAAGCTAGAAGGTGGTACTGTTTAGCATGTAAATAAACCAACACTTTTTCCAGTAAATAGCTCTGTCTAGCGTTATATGCCAGGAACTCTCATCTACACAATGATGAATTCAATTCCTGTATTGTGTTTTCCTTTCCTGTCCTTTCACAGAGGGAAAGGTGATCACACTGTAATTATAGAAGTCCTTTTTACTTTATTTTTTTCTGATTGTGCCTCGAATTTTTCTAGTCTCCTAGTAGATAACATTTTCCATTGCTAAGATAAAATTCCTAAGGCAGCCTTTTTGAATTAATTTATTTCCTATAGTCCAGTGTTTTATAGATGATGTAAATGAAGGATGTGGCTTACAGATCTATTTAAAGAGACGTGCTTATACTTCACTGTTACAGCCAGATGAGTGGGCACATGCTTTTGCATTTTTATTTGAACCCCACTGAAGTTGGTCATTATATTTTGAATGCCACAGCATGTCTATACCATTATTTAAAGGATCGGATTCATTCATCCGTATAATGATTGGCATTGGCTATAACTTGATGCAATGTTACACTATTTTAATTCTTTCTCAGGCAGTGTTATCTTTGATCACTTCCTATTCACTCGGAAAAGCCCTCACACAATTGCAATCCCACATTATGTTTCAGTGATGATGCCAAGTACTCCCTGGAATATACCTATTCAAGACAATTTCTCCACCCTCAGGCTGCTCATTAAAGGGATGGCAGTTTCTAACTTTAATGAATAAGGTAGAGTGCAAATTCCACTTTTCTTTCAAAGAGATTTGGTGGTTCAAAAAAAGTGTTTTCTACTGACTATTTCTTTGTTTAATTGGAAATGGTGTACACTCCTACATAACCATGGCCACGGCTCAGTATGCAAAGTATTTCCGTGTCACATTTTCTTTTTTTGTGATTCAAGTGTATATTTCATCAAAGAATTCCAAAGAAAGTTCTGTGATATCTTCCCTCACAAAAAAATACACCACTGATTATTCATATTGCATCTAGATTATCATCTTGTCTATGGGTAGAGTAACTCTTAAATTCTTTGGTTTTTCTCCCTTCTTCTAACCAAACACTCATTTAATATGTTCTTTTAAACCAGGGACATTTGCAGCAGCTCTAAAACCTCATTGAAAAGTTTAGCAAGAAAGAGCCAAGTAAGAAAGAATGACAGGGACCCACAATGTTTCGGAAGTGCTGCCTTCTTTTCAAAATCTGGTAGCCTAAAACCCAGCCAAACTGGAGTTAGCTTCCATGTTTAAAGGCGTAAATTATCTTTCTTCTTTTTAAATAACTCAAATAGAGTCTAAAAATTTCTATTTATCTCTCAGTGAATCATCCATGTAGCAAGACTCAAACAGAGTAGAGGAGGAATTTAAGATCATAAGCCAAGTGTGGGTGGCTTAAGTCACACTCGAGTTATGCAGTTACCGGTATAGGAGCACATAGGGATGAGCTTAGTCTGTTTGTAACATACTAGGTTCTGAGACTTTCTTTCCTTCACTCTTAGAAATGGGAGAGTATCTGAGCTCTTGAGCACTAGCTAATTCACAGGTGTCCAGGGCAGCCACAGGAGAGGGAGGACCCCAACTATATTAGCACGTGTATTCAAGCACTGCAGGGATTGGGGCGCTAATGACACTCAAACCAAATCCTTGCTCTCAACATCACTTATGATGATGTTATGATTATTTATGATTATGTTATGTGCATGACAGTGTTCAAGCATCCTTGGAGGATCCAAGATAAATATGTGATACGATCTGTATTCCCATGGAGATTTCAAAATAGTTGGGGCGTCTAATTTATTTGTAATGAGGAGAGAATAGAAAAGAGTTAAAACTAAATGCTAACTTGTGCTCAGTTAGCATGGGGCATACTTATATTATAAATTTATTTATTGTTTATCTGAAATTCAAATTTAACTGGGCATCCTGTGTATTATCTGACAACCCTAGCCCTGTCATGGTGCATTGTCTTCATTAGTAGTTATGGTCCTACTATTGCCTTCTACTGGCTAACACGTTCCACAAGTAGTTGAGTAACAATTTACACGTGCACACTGTCTTACTATTTACAAAGTGTTCCATACACATATTTAAATTTAGTGTTTCACCACAAGCCTATGAGATAGGTATTGTTAATCCCATTTTTCATATGAAGAAAATGAGGCTCAAATGGTTATCTGATTTTCTAACTCAAGTATCAGTGGAAATACCCAACCTAAATTTCATGACTCTCAAGTCCATTATTTTTTCAGTACAGCACAGTTGCCAGCAGTGTTCCACAGCTGGTGGGCTTTCTTCACTCCACAAAGCTTCCATTCGTTCAGTTCTCCTGCCAAGTTTCCTATTGGAATGGCAACTTCCTGTCCAAGATTATTTATTCACCACTCATTGTCCCTGGCTAATGCCACCATCCGCCTGCAAAGATAGCGAAGGATTAGGGACAAGTTTGTGGGGGAGATGGTGGTGGTTTTCCCTGGGGCTTTTCTCCCAATCCCATTTTTGAATGTTCTTTGTGAATCAGCTAGTACTCTGGCTGAAAATTTGATATTGCCTGTGACATTGAACTCATTCAGCTGGTTTATCAATCAAATTGGTTGCCTTCTTTTGTTCTATAAATTTCCATTTTGATAATAATACAGAATGTGGAATTAAGAAAATAATTTTAACAATTATTTCTGAATTTTAATTATTTGTTTTGACCGCATAATGCAAAGTGTAAAAATATTCAAACTACACATAAATGTAAGAAATAGAATAGAGCTGTCTCCACTCCACTTTTTTTCCACTTCTCAGACATCATCCTTGTAAAAAATTGGTATATATTCTTCCAAGATCCTCTTCTATAATTATGCAAACGTACATATTCTAATTATTTTACAAAAATGTGATCACTTTGCTATGCCACTTTTTTTCACTTAAACATCTTGAAGACTTTCATGTCAGTACACATGGATTTACCTTTTATTTTTGATGGTTGCAGAGTATGGATATACCACAATTTATTTAATCAATACCTTTTTAATGTATGTTGGATTTTTCTAGATTTTTTTTCTTATTACAAAGAATGCTACAATTTTTATGAGTATGTCTAGAGAATTGATCCCTAGAAGTAGAATGTCTAGGCCAAAGAGTATGCACATTTTACATGTGAGGAAGAATTGCTAAATGGCACACCATAGGATTTTGTGTTTCTCCTTCCATCACTTCCTTATTCTAGTTTGTTTTAGGATTTTTCACTTTTTCTTATTTTTTACAAAAGATCTACGTTTTTATCTGATAAGCGTGGCAAACATTCTCCCCAGTTTATCTTTTATCTTTTGATTTTGTTTATGGTATTCTTTATTGTGCAAAAGTGTTAAATTTTTTTTGTGTGTGTGAGGAAGATTAGCCCTAAGCTAACATCCGATGCCAATCCTTCCTCGTTTTGCTGAGGAAGATTGGCCCTGGGCTAACATCTGTGCCCATCTTCTTCTACTTTATATGGGACACCGCCACAGCATGGCTTGACAAGTGGTGCATTGGTCTGTGCCCAGGATCCGAACCTGCAAACTCTGGGCCACGGAAGCAGAGCAGCGAATTTAACTGCTATGCCACCCGGTCAGCCCCCAAAAGTGTTTAATTTTTAGGGAACCTAATTGTCCAGTTTTGTGTGGTGTCTAATTTCCTCACCATATCAGAAAAGCTTTCTCCACGCCAAGGTTATGCAAATCACTTTTGTCTTCTAGTGCTTTTATGGTTTTAGATTTTTACATTTAAATCTTTGAAGCATCTACAATCTATTTCAGTGTAAACAGTGTGATAGAAATTTAACTTTATGTTTTCCAAGTGGCTAGACATCTGAGTTATCCATCATTTCCCCATTGATTTGAAATGCCACTTTTATCATACAGTAAATTTCTATATATGCTTGAGTCTATTTCAGGATGCTATATTCAGATCTATTGACATTTTTATCTATTCCTGAATAAGAATGACACTTTTTAAGATGCTGAGTTTTACAATATATTTTAATATTAGGGCAAGAGGTCGTACTCCCCGATCTCTTGATTCTTCATTTACACGTGTTTATTTTCACAGATAAGTTTTAGACTCACTGTATCAGATCATCATTTCATATTATCACATCAAAAATTTTTTAATTGGGATTTTGATTGGATTGGATTGAATATATGTGTCTTATTTTAACAATAAAAAATTTAAATAACAGAAGATAATTGAATAAAAAGCAAAGGTTCTCTTTTCTACCAACCATGGCCCTGGTCCCAATCCTCTCATCCCAGTTTGGTGTGTGACCTTCCAGACCCTAATCTATATATTCGCAGACTTGAAAATACAGATATGCTCAGATATATAACATAAATGGGCTTACACCAGGGCTGATGGTCAGACAGAACATATCAGGAAAGCTGTTAAATACTGAACTAGTTCCGTACTAGTTGGTGAACAGCCGAGGCCCCAGGCCTCTCTGGTGACTCATCTGGGCTACCCTGGCTCCTCCCAGGCATAAAATTTATTATTACATCAAACTTTGCATGTGTGTTCACAAATACCATTGGTTTATTTTGTGTGTATGTGCACTGTTTTTTATCCTGTTTGTTGTCAGGATTATACTAGCTCTATAGAATCGGTTGGGAAACCTTCAGTCTTTTTTTGTTTCTTATTGTCTGGAACAGCCCAAATGTCACAGGAGTCATTGATTCCTTTGAAAAAATTTCTTTATTAAACCATCTGGGCCTGTTGCCTTTTTTGGGGGTAGAATGGGAGGAGGTGGAGAGATACAATTTTGACTATCTGTTACATTCATCTAGGCTTATTGTTCTATTTAGGCTTTCATTCCCATTCTTGAGAAAATTGTGATAATTTTTATTTTCCTAGAAAATTACTTGTTAATAGTATGGGCTATGGAGTCAGGCTGCTTTGTCCATATCCTGGCTCCACCAATTACTAGTTTTTTTCTTTTTAATAGACTTTATTTTTTATTACAGTTTTAGATTTACAGAAAAAGAGAGAGATTCCATACACCTGGCATCCAGTTTCCCATGTTATCAATATCTTATATTAGTATGGTACATTTGTTATAATTAGGGAACCAACATTGATACGTTATTATTAAAGATTACAGTTTATTTAGATTTCTTTAGTTTTTACCTAATGCCTTTTTTGTGTTCCAGGATCCCAACCAGGACACCATGTGACATTTAATCATCATGTCTCCTTAGGATCCTCTTGGCTGTGGCAGTTTCTCAGACTTTCCTTATTTTTGATGACCTTGACAGTTTTGAGGAGTGCTGGTCTGGCATTTTGTAGGATGCCCCTCTGTTGGAATTTGTCTGATGTGTTTTCATGATGAGACTGGGGTTATGGGTAACTGAGAGGAAGACGATAGAGCTAAGGTGCCATTTTCATCTCATCGTATCAAGAGTGCTTACTATCCACCTGATTTATGATTGTGGATGTTGCCCTTGATCTCGTGGCTGACGTAGTGCTTATGAGGGTTCTCTGCTGTAATGCTGCTCTTTTTTGCCCCCTTTCCATACTGTACATTTTGGAAGGAGTCACTATACTTAGCTGACACCCGAGGAGTGGGGGGTCATGCTCCACTTCCTTGAGGGCAGAGTATCTACATAAATTATTTGGAATTCTTCTGCAAGGAGATTGTCTATTCTCTTCCATTTATTAATCTATTCAGTCATCTACTTACATCAGTATGGACTCATGGATATTTATTTTATACTTTGGGTTATAATCCAGTACTACTTTATTTATTTTGTTGCTCAAATTGCTACATCTTCAGCCTTTAGGAGTTCTTTCAGTTGGCTCCCATATCCCCATCACTGGGGGCTTTTTTGTTTGCTTGTTTTTTTAGCACTAGCTTACTTCTAGCCCTGCAAGATGCTCCAGGCTCATCTTGTATATTTCCCACCCCAGGCTTAGCATCAGCCATTTCTCCAAGGAGCCCTGGTTCCTTTCCTTGGAGAATGGTATTAGAGAACAAGATCTGGGCGCTTGGCATATTTGTTGCTACTGGGGTGGTGTTTCTTTTCCAGTTTCCTTTTAATTCCACATCTGCCCTTGGATATGTTGACTATGTTATTTTCATAGCTAGAACTTCCCAACAGGTCAGTGGACTCCTCTAGGAAACAAACGAAGGTGAAGTTCTTTCTTCTGCTCCTGAGCTGTCTCTTCCAGTCTCTGCAGCGAGGGGGAGGGCTTTGGCTTCTTTATATATTTAGGAACTGGCCCTGAACACAGGGCCCCGCTCCCTTCAGTATTTCATGATAGTGTGATCAGTTTTGAAGACATTTTACACAACCCCAGGGGGTCTAAATTTAAGTAAAAAATTCGAATGCTTGTGTATTTGTCAGTGTAAATAACTTTATGGAGGTGAAAAGGGAATGAAGAGAGAGCTTCTAAGCAAAGCTAAGTTCTGCCATGTGTGAGCAATGACAGCTGCCACAGTATACTCCTCTGCCTGGCACCTGTTACATTTCTCTCAACATAATTTATCAGATTTATTAAAACATCTGTTTAGAAGAGAGAAAGTATGCAACTCTGCTCCTATTAAAATTTTTTCCATGACTTTGATTATATCTCATCTTTATTTTCTAATATTTTTATGCATGTTTTTGCCCTTTTTTTCATGGTTAGCATTGCCAGAGATTTGTCTGTCTTATGAGCTATTTTGATTATGTTGATAAGTTTACCTTTTTGCTTTCTATTTCAGTAATTTCTAATTATATTCTGGAGATAAGATATGAATAAATTATTCTTGGCTTTTATTTTATATGATTGTTCTTTTTCTGACTTCTTGAGTTCAATGCTTAGTCATTTATTATTTTTAGTCTTCATTGTTTCCTAATAAATGTACTTAAGGCAATACATTTTCCTTTTAATAGTATTTTGGCCACATCTCAAGAACTTTGATTTGTAGTGCCTTGATTTTGGTCAGTTTCTAAATATTCTATAATTTAATTTTTTTTTAACTTAAGTGTTATTTAGAAGGGAATTTCTAATGCCCAAGGTTTTAGAGTTATTAATTTCTAGTTTAACTGAATTATAGTCATAGAAAATGGCATTTATGATTTCTACCTTTGGGAACTGAGATTTCTTTATGGTATAATGTATGAACATTTTGAAAAGTTACGTGGTTTTGAATGGAATGACTGTTTTCCATTTGTGGCCACACACTTCAGCATGTATCTATTAAATTAGGATTTTTCATCATGTTATTGAAATCCCTCATGTTTTCATTTATCTATCAATTTCTGAGAGAATTGTGTTAAATTATCTCACTACTATTTTGTTTCTTTTAGCCTTGCTTTGATTTTTCTAACAGTTTTTGCATTACACAATTCAAAACATAAAAATTGATAACTTTTATCCTGTTAGTAGATTGCTTCTTTAACAAGATCAAGTAGTCCTCTTTGATCTACTTAACATTTTTCTTCATGACTTCCATTTTAGTTTACTTTACTATTTCCACTCTAGGTTTCTTTTGGTTAAGACTATATTGAATTTATAATTCTTGGGAAAGAACTCATATTATAATATTAAGCATTACCCTTTAAGAACAAGTAAATTTTTACAGCTTTAAGTCCTGTTTTTCCAAATGTGTTCCTAATTATTTTATCAATTTGTTGCTATCATAAATGGGATCTTTTCTCCTATTATACTTGCTCATTAGTGATTGTATTTATGTAACACAGTCATTTATCTTTGTATATGAATTTTTTAGCCAGCCACCTAATTAAGTTATATTTTTAATTATAGTTTTTAGTTCATTCATTTGGGTATTCTATCAGTCTTAGCATCTAAAATAATGATCATCTGCCTTCTCCTTTGTATTGTTTATATTTCTTATTTGGTTCTCTTGTCTAATTGCATTGGCTAACACTTCTAGTTGTAATGATAAATGAAAGTAGCCATAGAGGCATCTCTGCTTTGTGCCTGCTTTTAAAATGACTGCAAGGCATTGAATCTGTCATGGTAACAAAGTATATGCTCCAGTCAGAAATACATTTTGTTGCAAATAGTAGAAAATCTTAGTAATAGAGATTCAAATATAAAGTTCCCTTTTCTCCAATAACAAGAAGGCTGGAGGTGGAGGGTATTAAGATCATTCCATGGCTCAGCTGTGCTGTGTGTCTGTGAGTCCCTTGGCTTTTCTCTCAAGGTTGCAAGGAGACTGCAGCAGCTCTGGGAGTACATCTGTGTTGGGAATAGAGGAAAGGTCAGTGCATCCATGTTTGTCCTTGAGCTGGAATGCACTTTCCCGAAAGCCCCCCTGCAGATGTTCCCTTGGCAAGAGAGGCTGGGAACCTGGGGGACAGAATATAATGATCAAGTTTTCATCCAGGTTTTCAAATGTGTTAGCTAAAGTTGTGCAAAATATTATTTTTAATTCTTATAACTGCCTTTGTACCTATGGTTATTTTTCTGTTCTTATTTCTAATTTTCTGTTTTTGTGCTTTCTTGCCCTTCTTTGATTAGTCTATCAAGTAGTTTATTTATTTTACCTGGGGACTTTTTCTTTCCTCTTAAAGAAACATATCTTGATTTTGCATATCAATTCTGCCAGTTTTGTTTGCTAACTCATTTATATCTGCATTTATCTTTATTAATTACTTATTTTTGCAGTTTGTTTATTTTGTTATTTTTCTAACTTGATTTGGATGCCTAATTCGTTTCATTTTTTAATGGTTGGTAGTAAAAGAATTTAAAACTGATGATTTCATCTGAGTGCAGCTTTAGAATTTAATATGCACTGTTTTTCTTCTCATTATTTTTAGTTACTCTACATTTATGGTTTTGATTTCTTCTTTGATTTAAGAGTAATTTTTAAATTTTTTTGTTTTTATACTTTTATTTTTTATTTATTCTTTTGTTTCTTTTTATTGTTTTTCCTTTGCTATTTAATTTTAGTTTTATTGAATTATAGTCAGAAAACCAGTACCATTTATGTCTTCTTAGAATTTCCTGAAGTTTTATTTGTTACCCAATTTTTGCAAAATATATGAACAATTGAAAAGAAATTGCTGTTAATTATGTTAGTCAGATCCTGTGGATTTTTTTGTTTTGTTTTGTATGTTTACTCATTTACTTATTTTAAGTGTATGGAAGTCATTAATGACTAAGAAAAGTGAGTTAAAGTCTCCCCTTACTGTCTTGTTTCAGAAAGTTTATGGTTTTATTTCCTGCAATTTTTACTTTATCTATTTTGATGCTATATTTTTTGCTGTATAAAGATGAATGAAAGATATATTTTCATTATGAGTTTTATAGTTCAGCATTATAATGCTTTTCTCCTTGAATTCAACTTTGTCTAATATTAATATTGCAAACCCTGCTTTCTGGGTTTTTTTTGTGTGAGTGAGGAAGATTAGCCCTGAGCTAACATCCGTTGCCAATCCTCCTCTTTTCACTGAGGAAGATTGGCCCTGGGCTAACATCCGTGCCCATCTTCCTCTACTTTATATGAGACGCCGCCACAGCATGGCTTGACAAGCGGTGCATTGGTGAACACCCAGGATCCAAACCTGCAAACCCCAGGAACCAAAGCAGAGGGGATCTGAACCTGCGAACCCTGGGCTGCCAAGGCAGAGCGCGCGAACCTAACTGCTCCGCCACCAGGCCGGGCCCAAACCGTGCTTTCTTTTTATCTGCAGCTTCCTGGTGTGTCTTTGGCCATTCTTCTACTTTCAAAGTTTGTCCCTGAGAACACATAGCTGGCTTTAGTTTTTGATCCCATTTGCATTGATTTTTATAATAGCTATGTTTCATTTCAATTTTGTAACCCTATTTAATGTTTTCTGGGTTTTCTGTTTCTTGATCTTTTTCTTTATGTTCTTTCTTTCACTATATATTTTGGTTTGTTTTTGATTGTTTATTGCCCTCAGAGGCATGTGGAAGATATGTAGTCTGTTTTAATTTCTAGCTAATGGCTACCTTTACAACTTTGAACGATATTTTAAAATCTTTCTCCATTTATCAACTTAGGAAATGAAACATTATTAGGAAATTAGGACCTGTACATTTCTTTGACTTGCTTCACTCCTTTTCTTCCTCATTTTAATTGGTATATCCTGGTATATTTAATTGGTATATATTTTTAAATCCCAGTCTATTATTATTATGTTTTTATTTTTGCACAAAACATTTACATTCTTCTTGTAATAACAAGTTTAGTAAAATTTTAAAATTTTTTCTTTAAAAATTTTAAATTTTCCTTTTCTTTAAAAATTTTAAACTTTTGCCTATAAATTTATATTCTGTTTTGAATAACATAACTCTACCATAGCTATTTATCTTTATTTATATGGATTCAATGCTCATCTCTAATCCTTTAGAATAGTGGCTTTCATATTTTACATCCTCTCCGAGTTCACTAGATTGCTTTATTAAGGAAACTTTTCTGACTCACCTATAAGGGCAATACATCTCTTTAGTCCTTGCACAGTTGTGCATGTCTTTGTGTTGTTGTAATATATGAACGACAGTTTGGCTACACATAAAATCTTGGGTCATTTATCTATTTCCTCAAAATCTATAAAGGTTGCTCCACTGTCTGTTGGCATTGAATATTGGTAAGCTGAACTCTGAGGCCAGCTTAATTTTTCCCGTTCAAAGAGACTTGTCCTATCTTCTGAGCTGTGTGGAGTGTTCTCTATTTTTGAAGTTCAATAAACTCCCCAAGGTATGTCTTTCTGTTATTGATCATTGTTTGTTGAGCAGATTTGATGGGAAGTTTGCTGATTAATTTTTGTGTCAATTTGTCTGGGCTAAGGATGTCCAGATAACTGGTAAAACATAATTTCTGGGTATGTCTGTGAGGGTGTTTCTGGAAGAGATTAGCATTTGAGTCAGTAGGCTGAGTAAAGAAGATCACCCTTCCCAATGTGGGTGGGCCTCATCAAATCTCTTGAGAGCCTGAATAGAACAAAAAGGTGGAGGAAGGGCAAATTTGCGCTCTTTGCTTGAGCTGGACATCCATCTTCTCCTTCCCTTGGACATCAACGGTTGTGGTTCTTGGGTCTTTGAACTCAGACTGGCACATGGGCCCCCTGATTCTCAGGCCTTTGACCTCAGACTGAGTGACACCACCAGCTTTCCTAGAGACAGCAGATCGTGGGGCTTCTCAGCTTCCATAACCACATGAGCCAATTCCTATAATAAATCTCCTTATATATTTCTATATATGTCCTATTGGTTCTGTTTCTCTGGAGAACCTGACTAATACAAGCAGATTCCATTTTTTCACTTCAGGAAAGTTTTTTTCTATTATCCTTTGAATATATTTTTCTGCTTCTTTTGATACATTCTCTGTTCAGGACATTGGTTATTTGTATATTGATCTCTGCTGTCCGCCCTCCATGTCTATCATCATATCTCTTATCTTTTTAGTCTTGTTTCTATCTGCATTCTTTTCCACTTTCTCAAATCTCCTTTCTATGTTTCTGACTCTGTTTTCTGCAAAGCCCACTTTTCTTCTTGTTTTTGTAATGGATTGATTCTTTCTGCAATGGGATTTATTTTGTCCTCAATTTCTTTCTTCAGTTTGCCAGCTTTCTTTTCATATTATTCTTGTGTTTTATCCTCTAATTGTTGATCTTGGGTTTCATAAGGATTCTGTTTTGGTTATTTCCTTGAGAATGTTTGTATTGCTCTTGCTGCTTCATTTAAACTGAGACATAAAGGCTAAGAAGGCATCCTCCAGGTGAAAGGTCGGGGCTTAGAAGACTATTCAAAGAAAAGGAAACAGCATGGGTGAAAGTACCAGGTGGAAGAAAGCTTGGAACATTTATGGACCATATGGGTAGAGGTGACGGCTGCTTATGTAACTGGAAAATGGCGAGTGAGGGAAAGAATAGTATAATTTGAGGCTTGAGAGATAAGCAGGGGACAGATTGTGTGGGGACTTATAGACCATGTTAAGGAGTTATGTTATGTTTTGTTTTTAAGTTCAATAGGAAACCATTGAATGCTTTTAAGCAAGGGACATGATCCAATGTACATTCTTAAAAATTCACTCTTGCTGAACATTGTGGATGGATTGGAGAGGAAAGTGAGAAAGCGATGGTACCAGTTGGAATGCAAACACAGGTGGGGATTTATGGTGGCTTGGACTAGAGTGATGGCAGAGGAAATGGAAAAAAGTGGATGAATTCAGAAGATATTTCGGTGGTAGCATCAGTAGGGCTTGGTAATGGATTGATGTGGGGGTAAAGGATGGAAGTGAGTGTTAAAAAAATGTAGGAACAGATTTTATAAGAAGTTGAAAAGAAGCAGAAAGGCTCAGTCTTTATGGAATAGACAAAGGGGAATATTTGAATGGAGGAGCAATTGAGGAACACTGTTTGGGGAAGATTAACATGTCAACAATGTTCAGGATGTAAGATGAAGGAAAAAGATCGATCAGGCTCTACGTTAGGAAGGTAGCAGTGGGGACATCAAGGAAGAAATGGATAGAATAGACTCAGAGGAAGGTGTTTTGGGACTTGGCACCAGATCAGATGTAGGCAATTAGATGGAAAGCACTGTCAGTGATGTTACAATAAACAGAATTGGAGAAACGAAGAAAAAAGAAAAGGGAAGATGGAAAGATGGATGGGGGATTGCATAACCTGTTTAGTTGAAGGCATTTTCCAGTTGTCTTGAAAGCAAACACTAACTGCTGACACCAATACTATCACAGTTTACCAAAAGTTAAATTTAATGATGTATTTTTTACTTTTATGGAGCAAAACGTTAGATGCATAATAAAGCTACTGCAGAGTTGTCCTTAAAATGCTTGTGCTCCACATGATCATTCTCCATTCTGTAGGTTCTCTATTCCTCCAGTCCTTCCCACCTAACATGAAAAAAAAGGAAGCTAACCTCATCTTCAATCTTACACTAAAGGAAAGTCCACTATTTTTAGGTTAAATTTACCAAAAAATGTACACAGTACTGGCTAAATGGCCCATCCTACATTTAAATCCCTAAAGAGTCAATTAACATGTTGTCTAAGTCTTTTTATATTGAAAGATCATTTCCTTTATCTCCGTTGCTTCATCAAATTCAAGCAGTAGCATTGTCCAGGTAGAGGAAGATAATTAAATCATCTGCAAAACCAGGTCGTAAAGTCTTTAACCTTGGCTTTAGCTAGTTAGAGTGAGTGGCTGTGTGCTTTCCTCGTGGTTGGTTGATATTCCAAGTTGATTCCAGGAGGGAAACCACCCCAGGGTGCTTACAGCTCCCTCTTGTTCTCTGCCTCCCCTACAGGTTATCACAAAGGTCCCTCTGCCCTCACTTTCACCAAGAGTCTTTTCAGGCTCTGCTTCCCGATTCTGCGGTCTCTTCCCTCCTTTTCCACTCTACCTGCTCAAGATGTTTGGGTCCTTCCTTTCTTCCTGGGCCAGCTCTTGCCAGGATTTAGAGTTAAGTAGCCCTGCCCCCTCCCAAACCTTGGCTTTTAGAAGTCCCGCCTGAACCAATACCAGGTTCCCACTTGCCCAGAGGTGAGACATTCTCAGGGACAATGCAAGACACCCTGTGAGTCCTGAGATAACAACCATGCACATTCTGCAGTTCTTGGGTGACTCTCATTTTTGGTACTGTTTATGGTCTGTTGAACTGAAAGAGTTTTACAGGTGTTACACTCATCTCTAGGTCTCTTGATTCCAAATCATGGTTAGAGAGAAAGAGTGAGCCTGAGGCTCTTGGTGATGTAGACTGATGAGTTAGCAGGGACCTGGTCTGTTCTGATATACATGTGTTGCATTGATGACTCAAATCCCACAAGAGGAATTGCTGCCAGCAATATGATTTTCTGAAATTTTTCATGATCAAGCATCCAATGAAACAAAATACAATATTTCCTCAGTTTACATTGTTGTTGCATTCCTGGAAATTTCAGTGTATATGAAGACCATGCAAACAGTATTTTGTGCTTGTATGTTGAATGGAGTTAGGTTCTAGGGCTCCATCATCATAAACAGGTTGTTTACTTACTGAATGTGCAATGGGACGTTTAGAAGTTATACCGAAGGTAGGATGATGCCTTGTCACGTGGGACCTCTTAACCAAATACCTGCCAGCGGTGCCAACCCATCTGTAACATTCAAAAATTACCACTGTAAATTTCCAAAATGCCCCCTAGGGGGTGGTACAACTCCCCTGAGAACTGCTGATTAAATAAACTGAGTCTTCCCTTAGAATACTTTTAATAGATCACAGGATAGATGAGCATGAGTTAATATTTTTAAAGAGTTTGGAACAATGCTTGGCATGTTGTAAGCTCTGTATATGGATTTATCATGTAAATAAATACAGTCAGTGACAATCAAAATATGTCCAAGTTGTTTAAAGTTAATGAGCAGGCAATTATAAGGGCTGAGCCCATGTGACATATTGATCTTTCCTTTAATGATATAAAATGTACACAACTTATACTGGGTCATCATTTGTGTAAAAAGTGAGGAAGAATATTGTATATATTTAATCCATATATTTGCTTTTATAAACAAGGAAGAAACTAGTAACATTTGCTCCTGGGGAGGGTAACTGGATGCCTGAGGCATAGCGTAAGAGGAAGACTTTTCACTGTATACACTTTGAAACTTGGGTATTTTGAACAAAGTGATTGAAATGCCTAATTCAAAATAAATAATAAATACATATTTTATCTTTTAAATATTAATTGTTTAAATTTTAAACAATTTAATTTAACATATATTTCAAGATACCAAGATTCTGTGTAGTAATGAGATATGAATAGAGTTTAACATAAATGACTGTATTATTTACTTTTTATAACCAAACCAACTTTTTATAGTTTTTCTTTTTACTTGGTTTTCCATTATCTATTGTTAAGATCAATGTCAACAGTATTCCCTGACACCATATAGTTTAATTTTCATGAAACTAGAAATACATTTACCTCATTGACATTCAAACCCAGCTCACTTCCTCCAGTCCCTAGGTGCCTAGACTCGGGAGGCTTGTAGACAGTGAGAATGCCGCATACTCATCTTAACTTGTTGGATCTTCCTGGAGAGTAGGACCATGGTCACCATGCAGCTAGTGGGTGGGAGAGATGAGGCTGGCACGACACGTGAGAAGTGTAGAAGGCTAGCAAACAAGGATTGATGTAGCTGGGAATTTCAGAGCCGTGGAATCTCAAGTTTGGAGATAAGCTTTAGAGACTATCCAGGTTACTACTCTTCTCTTCTTCCCCTCCTCCCCTTTCCCCTCTTCTGTGCTTCCATCTTATCCTTTCCCTTCCCTCCCTCCTTCCTTCTTTAAGAGATGATGAAATAGAGGTTCAAAGAGGCGAAGAACTTTCTCCAAGATCACCCAGTGAGTGAGTGGCAGAATGGAATTCAAAGCCACGTCTTCTCAGAAAAAGGATGCAGGTAGAAGAGGCTCTTCCCCGGTCTTCTCGACCTTTCTCAGTGTCTGCTTTGTTTCTCTTCCAGTATGGATGGCAGGGAGAGAAGGGTAGGTGAAGAAGTTGGGCATGGAGGCTTTTCTGTCCTGCATCAAAGTTTAAAAAACACTTGGGTAACATCTAAATGGTAACATCTAATATAGTTTTCAAGCTGAGACAACGTGACTCCAGGCTGGGAGAGATCAGTAGGACACTAACCCCTGCTGGAGTGAGGCAGGGTGCAGACTGACTGCGAAGGCGGCCTTCAGGGCCCACCCGGTGCTCACTGAGGAGGGAGTCAAGAACAAATAGAAAGCACCTTCCTGGCTCAGGTGTAAACCTTCCTCTCAGTGTTAACGTGTCAGAAGACTCAGGTACGTCATTTTTGCACTGTATCCCTCCTACAGGCATTGCATTATAACTCAAATAACTTTCTTGTAAATAACCTGTAAAAACCCTGATTTGTGTGGTCAGGGTCCTTGCAGCAAAGAGTGAAGTATAAACTGATATCCACTACCAAATTCACTGTGGCTTTGGGAAGACCGTATGCTTCCCTTTCCAGTGGGTGGAGTGGAGACATCGGAAATTATCCCACCTGACCTTAGAAAAACATTCCTGTAAGGCTTTTTTTTTTTTTTTTTTTGGTCTCTTTTTTCTCTCACAAAAAGCATAAGATGATTAAAAAGATTCCCACGTCTATTTTCAAATTATGTCAGAAAAGTAGATTAAAGGTTTTATGCTTAGGAAAACGGGGATAAATATTCAAACATAAATTATGGAAGTATTAATAATTGCACATTTGTGCTAAGTAACTAGAAAATTATTTGAGCATTAATTCCATTTACATATGTTCATTCAGATTTGTATCCCTGAAGCATGCAAGTATTTGGGGTTTGAAACATTTAATCACTTCGTAAGCAGCCCTCAATGGGATTGCCATTTATTTATTGTCTTTATTGATTTTCCTACACAGGAGAACGCTTGTGGTGAATAGAAGCTGACTGCTGAAGTGAAAGAGCTCTATCTTCTCTAGTGCAGAGCAAAAGCTCCTATTTTTTATTTAAGAGCATCCTGTTTTCTTCAGATCATTCCAGCTCAGGGCCAGAATGCTGCTTCATTCACATGTTAGAAACTCTTCTCCTGGTAGTAACGCGTTTTATTTTTCTAGACAGACACATCGAGTAGCACTTGGTTTTCTGTTCAAGTCGAATTTTCAGACTAAGTTCCCATCTGGAGCGTGGTGGACACCCCTGGCTCCTAGGTACATTTGGTTCTTAGTTGATACATGGGACCCTCCAACAGGATGCCTGGAAAAACCTAGAACCCAATTCATCGGTCTAGACACATTGTCTTCTTTAATCTGTTTCCAAAGAAATCTGCTTTGCAACTTCATTATAAAGTTTTCGTTAATAAGAAGACCTGAAAGAAGCAAGAAGGCCTGGGAACATTCATCAGAACCAACTGGGGTTCCCCAAACCCGACTCAAACCAGCTTAAGTGAAAAAGATTTAAAAGTTCAAGGAGAACCTGTCAAGGAGGTGGAGCATACCTCCTACATAGCTAGATCTATGTGTAGGTAGATAAATATAGATAAGGATCAACAGGACTTTGGCTACAGATTTACTATATCCATCCTTGGAAGAGGAAAAGAAAAAACACAACAGGAAATAGCTGATTAAAATCCGAATTCTGATTTTATCGATGTAAAATGTCCAGGTTGCTGCAAGATCACCATGGTTTTCGGCTGGGCTCAGACAGCGGTTCTTTGTGTAGGGTGCTCTACAGTGTTGTGCCAGCCTGCAGGAGGAAAAGCCAGACTCAAGAAGGATGTTCATTTAGAGGAAAGCAGCACTAGTCATCCACACCCCTTCCTGACTCCATTTTGTCTCAGAGAGCCTTCTCTGTTCAGTAATTCTAGTTAATCTAACCAGATATGTAATTATGTTTTATTTTGCAAGGTATACAGCAGTGATCTTCTATTTTGGTGCCAGTTTTTAATAAAGTTTTGATTATGGGGGGTGGGGGAGAACTTGTGCTAGTCTTCCCTCCCTATAGATGAGATTTATTGAGATACCAATCATAGAATTGCCCTGCTTTGTGACAGCATGCAATCTAGAGGGAAACTGTGCTTCCTTAGACCTGCCCCCAAATCACCCAACCAAAGCCCAAAGCCTATAATAGGTCCTTCCTAGCACCCTCTGCTGAGACCCCCACCCACTCCCCATGGTGTGTGCTCCCTTACTGCAAGGAATAATAAACCTAACTCATTGAACTACTTGTATGTTCTTGCTGGTCTTTATAGGACATCCACAGTACCATCAGTGACAAATCATGTACTCTTGATATAATGTGATGAGAATGGTGCCTACCCTCTGTGGTCTTCCTCCCCAAAACCCATAACCCCAGGCTAATCATGAGAAAAGGATCAGACAAACCAAAATTGAGAGACATGCTACAAAATACCTGACCAGTGCTCCTGAGTACAAGGTCAACAAAAACAAGGAAGGTCTGAGAAACTGTCATAGCCCAGAGAGATCTAAAGAGACTTGATGGCTAAATGTAATGTGGTATTCAGGATGGGATCCTGGAACAGAAAAAGGACATTAGGGGAAGACTAATGAAATTGGAATAAACAACGGAGTTTAGTTAACAATAACAAAAAATATTTTTAAGAGATAGAATTGGCTTCAGGGTACAATGAAAATGATATTGATGTTGTGTCTTTCTCCATCTCTCGTTTTCCTACGTTGGCCTTTTCTCAGGCAGACTTACCTCACACGGAGCAATGAGATTGCTGCCACTCAGGCCTGTGTGGTCCTATCAGCTTGAGAACAGGGAATAGGTTCTCCGATTGACCTGTCCTCATCCTATACTCTGGGTGGCCAACCTGGACCATGTGTTCCTGCCTGGACTAGAAGTCAGGGGTCGGCTCCACTAAATCCCCATGAACCCAGCAAGATTACTAGAGGTTGAGGGAGAGCTAGTTTCCAAGAAGAAGGTATGCTTGGCAGCTAAATCGTGTATCCCATAGACCAACCCTACCTTCTGACCCCGCAAGAGTGCTTTGACAGGCATCTCCTTATGACACAAACCAACCCTAGCCCAGTGACAAAAGGGGCATGCAGGGCAGCTACATGTGGCCTTGGGAAAGCCACATTGCCACCACCACCTGCGTTCCCTCATTTGTGGAATGGGAGGGTATCTAACCACATAGGACCAATGGAACGATGAAATGAGATATCATTTGTCCACATGCCTAGGACATGGTCGTACTCAGTGAATATTAGTTTAATCTCAGCCTTGCCTATTCATAGCCAAAGAATTAACATGAGTAATTCTACTTCTATATACAAAGTTAAGCAATTATTATAAGAAGGCCACATTAGTGCATTTATAGAACTGCATTTCTGCCACATAACAGTGAAGAATCTATTATGCTATTAACCTGTGTAAATTTTAGATTTTTTAAAAATAGTAAGTTATATAGGTCACTGCGTTGTACCTGTAACTACTTGCAACATTAGCTATCAAATTCTCATTGTTGGATAATTTATCATCAAAGACTTAAGGATGCAATTTGAGTAATTACTACCTGTATACCGTATTTCATTTATGGCCTCTATAAGTCATGAATCTTCTTTCTATAACTGAAAACATTTAATGGAATTAATTCAAGAGGTCTGCCACATACGTTGTATAACTAAACAACGCAAATTGCATAAATGTGTGTTATATTTTATGATTGCGTCCTGGAATTCTCACATAAAATATGACGTGTCCTAGTAACACTGATTGTGGGGGGAGAAGAGAGAAGAGCCGTGTACTTCTTTCTTCATGTTAATGAAGGTTTCATTAATTTTTTCTCCTAAACTGGAGATAGAAATCCTTGAAATATCTTTGCAATGCATGTCTGTTTTTTTGAACTACTAAATTACATAAACACACCTTGCTTCTATTTGATTTTGATTGCTTTCTTGGCCTAGTTTCCCTGCAAGCATTTGGTATGATTGAATAATTTTCAGTTGTGTTTTCTCGCCGTGCCTATGCTAATCTACTAACGGTTGGTTTTGAAGCATTGCTGCAATCTACTGTCTTTATCTTTTGCTTGATTTTTAAAGGGTTATTTTATTGCCTGTCATTACCATTCACAGTAGCTTCTGGGCACTGTCATTCTACTAGTCTAACACATATCCCAGTGTGCCACTCACTGGATCCTCTGTTCTTAGAGAGAATCACAGCGTCTTCCCCAAGAGCCACATCATTATTCCTCAAACACCTCTGCTTTTTGGCACACTTTTGATTTTTCATTTTAGAAGATTTGTTAAAGTTTCAATATGAGAGATAATGCCATTTAAGATGAGGATAAACTTTTTGATGCCTGTGAAGATTTAATTTGCACAGTATGTTCTTAAGCCTTTGCCTAGACTGCCACATGGCCAATAATGTCACATCCTGCATATAGGTGGCTATTGTGGCACTTCAGAAATTTTCTAGTAACAAAACTATCAAGCTGAGGGACCAAATCTGCCTCCTCATCTGTCAAAGGAGGTGACAATGTCCTTTTGTAAAACATGTATTGAAATCTTTCCACATGTCATAATTTGGTTCTTCATGGTGGAATATGTCTTTGTGTTGTACTTGGACACAACTGGACAGATGAGCATGGTCACCAGATTCGGGCAGCACACCTGCCTTGGCTTTGTGCTTCCCCAAAGATACAGGCAGAGACCTCACATTCAGATGAGTTCCACAAACATTCCTTGACAACCTACTATGCACCAACAGCCAACCACAAAGCTGGCTGTGGCATAGAAACAAGAAAATGCCCCCAATGTTAAGAGGCTGACATCCTAATCTATTTACTTGAAAGTTGGCATTCATTCATTCATTCATTCATTCAAGAAACATTTGTTGCATGCTTGCTATAGGCCAGGCATTGCCCTAGGTGTTATGGATACAGTGGTGAGCAAGGCATCGTCCCTGCCCTCATGGAGTTACCAATCTAGCCCTACTTCTAGAATAGGAAAGGACACAGCAGAAACTAGTTTAACTTACAGCAATAACCATGCAACCAGTATGCGATTTTAAAGAGTAACTTCCTAGGGAAAAATCAAAATGGCTCCTTCATACCTCTGATAGTCTAATGACCGTGAGACCATTCCTGCTGCTTCAATGTCTCATAGTAAGTGTAAACCTATCTCTCTGTCTCTCATTTACAAAATATACCTGGCTTTCTCTTTACATCTCATCAAGTGGAAAAGTGTTGAACTACTGTTTTGCCGCTATGTCTTAGGAGGGTGCCAGTCTGTGGTTTTATTTTGTGACAAAGAAAGATTGCTCCCTACATGAATGAATAGGAGACCACTTTCTCAGTTGTTTTAAGATAGACTGAAGGAGAAGTCAGCAAAGAGATTTTCTAGAACTCATGTAAATTGGTTATTTTAAACTACTATTAGGTTGCACTCCAGATTAATTTGGTGTGCAATAGGATTTTTTTGACCAAAATTAGCATTTTATTATAATTAATGCTCTTTAAAGGATGAAGTGCATATGATTACAAGGGGAAACAATTCACTGGAATAGTTTATATGGTTGCTTTCCTTTAAGGTAGTGGTTCTCAAATGGGGGCAATTCCCCCCCAGCCCCCAAGGACTTTGGGAACGTCTGGAGACATTTTTGGTTGTCACAACTGAGGGAGCAGGTGCTACTGGCGCCCAGAGGGTAGAGGCCAGGGATGCTGCTAACCATTCTATGATGCATAGGATAGCCCCCACAACAAAGAATTATCTGGGCCCAAATGTCACTAGTTCCAAGGTTGAGAAAGTCTCTTTTAAAATAGTCCAACTGTAGAAACAGCGCTATGTGTAATGTGCAGGTGAGGTTGCCAAAACCAGAGGAATTTTGTGAAAGCAGGTCCAGCTTTCTCCTCCTGCTCTCTGATTATCTTCTTTGTCTATTTATCCATCATTTAGTTCCCTTGTGCTGCAAAGCTTTTTGTGTTTTTTTATGGACTCCATACTTAACTACATGAGCTTTTCATTACCCACTCTAAAATCGTGACTGGTTGTAATGTAAATTGTATACCACGTCTTTCTGCAGCTTCCGATTCTGCAGCTTAAACCTCCTAGGCTGCTTATCTGTCTTCCACCACCTACCTGCGTTTTATGCACTGCACTTGGCATTCTTGATTGTTCCTTTCATATTAATTTCAATGGTGCCCGGAGGGTACCTCTTGCCATATAATAGGTTGCTTTGTGAACAATTCCAGTAAGAGAACCATTCTGCCCAAACAGTGAGATACTCTGGAATGTAAAAAAGATACCCCTCGGTGCATCATTTGCGTTTCTAGTGTACTGCTGTATTCTGCAATTGTACTGAAATTAAAATGAAGATGAATTATTTGTTTCCCCTCTTGCTTAAAAAGTGCCCCCACTGTTCCAGGTGATACTCTCAGCCATACACAATGGTTAGAACTTGAAAGTCCCCAATTGGACATGGATGAATATTTATTTTGTGGTTAAATTTGCAAATCGCTAAGTATCCCTTGTCCAGAGATCATTATTTTCATCATAACACACTTCTGCTGCATTCGTGTTGTTCCAGCTTTTGACTGACCATTTGGAATGTGACAGTTGTTTGTCGCATTTCATTTGGCTGCAGCTTCTCTTACTTCATTTGCAGTTGTCCCTCCAGCGTGGTTTGCTCTATGTGATGTCTAAAGAAGCTTGCCTCTGTCTTTTCATAAAACTTTGTCCTGATGGGCAAACTAAAAAGACTTTCTGAAAGTGGTGATTTTTTTTAATGCAATGCCTGTAGTTGGCAGGGAAAGTGGGATATTTCAGATTTTCAAAGATGCTGGATTTGAGCTGCTCACTTGAAAATCAAGTCCGTTACAGCACCAGAGCCGGTTGGCAGCACTGTCCTCCTATCTGTGGATTAAGAAAAGGCACAGCGAAAACCAGTTGAAAATCAACAGTCTGATATTTTTAAGTTGAGTCTTTCTTTGTGAAAAGACTCTATTACCATCTTACTTTACAGTCCCTGAGTTTAAGCCTTTACAATAAATTTGGACACTGGTGGAATTGTGGATCCCTCACCCAACTGGCTGCCCAACAGCCTACCAAGCATCCAAGCACTGCTGATCCTTCCTCTGAACTGTTGTGCCACCTTCCCTTCCCTACTGTAGTCCAACACGCCCACCCACACTGGCACTGCTGGGCTGGCTCCTACCTGTTCTTCTTCCATTCTTGCACCGTGCTTCTAATTTATCCTGTATACGTGGAGACTTGAGTGGGGTTAAAAAAGAGACAACAGGCCCAAAATGAAGTCACCTGTGCTAAGCCCATGTCACCAAACCAAGACTTAATCCCTAACAATTATAGTTTCAACCTCTCCCAGAAGTGGAATCTTCAACCAGTCAATCTGGAATTACCTGGTCAGTACCAGTGAGGTCATCTGCCTGAAAGATCCCTGCTGTCCCCTAAAGGAAGGTGACCTTGCCACAACCAATCCCTCTTTGCTAGTAACCTCCTTGTCCCGCCCCATTCTGCCTATAAAAGTCTTTCATTTTGTGCAGCTCTTTGGAGCTCCTTTCTATTTGCTAGATAGGATGCCACTTGATTTGTGGATCATTGAATAAAGCCAATAAGATCTTTAAATTCACTCAGTTGAATTTTGTTTTTTAACAGTGGTCATCCTAAAACTTTGCCTCACTTCCTGCACAATTCCAGCAAAACAAAGACCAAACTCTCCAGCCTGTCTCTTCAGGCCTTCTGCAGTTGGGCCCTAAGATTCTCTCCTAGCTATTTCATTTACCCCCTTGCCGAATACTCTGCTCCAGGCAAGCATCTTTATTCTCTGTCCTACAAAAATGCCTTTCCCTCTCTTATTGTTGTTCCCTCACCAGCAATGGATGGTTCTTTATGAAATCCTGTGGAAATTCATCAAATGTAACCTTTTTCATGAGCCTTCTTTGATCACCCTAGTTGGAAGGAAAACCTCTGCCTTTGAAATTTCTGGGTCTCTTGTTCTTACTACTTGCTTCATTGAATTCAGATCTCCATCCCAATGGCCCTGCCTCAGAAAGGCTTACCTTGGTAGAATAACATCCCAGTTACTCTCTGTCCCCTTACCTTGTCTAATCTTCCTTCATTGCTCTTATTACTTCCTAAGATTACAGTTATTTATTTATCTGCTTATTGTCTGTTTTCCCACTAAAATGTAAGCTTCATGAGGGGAGGGATTGAGTCTGTCTGGTTCACCACTCTGCTTCCAGCAACCACAGTAGGTCCTCAATATATATTTGTTGAATAAATGTTTCTGGGTCCTTATCTTCTTCTCTGTAGTCTTAGTTATCTTTACTCTGACCTGTGAATATATTGTGTTTTCCCGACTAGACTGTGAGTTCCTCGAGGAGGGTAATCATGTCTTACCACTTTCACCTTCTACCTTCTCTCTCTTCCCTACTGAGCCCCCCCCCCAAAAAAAAACAAACAAAAAAACACAACAACCAAAAAAACAAAACCACACAGTGGGATCATGCACATATGAGGCACAGTGCCTTGCACATAGTAGATGTTGAATAAAAGTTGTAATAAGACCCCTTTCAAAAGAATATTAATCAGACTTCTGCTTCCAGCCAAGATGAAGTAACAGGTTTCACAGTTTTATTGTTCTACCAGAAACACTAAAAAGCAAGACAAACTATTAGAAACAATGTCTCTCAAGACATTGGACATCAAGCAATGAAGGAGAGAGATTCCTGAGAGATGGGGAACTAATGAGGTGAATCCTATAAAGTCTCCAGCTTTCTGCCTGGAGAAAGTTCCCAAGCCACAGCATAGGAGGGACATCCAGGCAGAGCCCAGTGGACTTCCTGAGTTAAGGAGACACAGCAGGGAGTCCTGGGATGCCAAGAGAACTAAGAAACAGCAGGGTGGAGTATTGTAGAGGAGAAACTTGCACAAAAAGAAAAATCTGGAGATCTACAGAGGGTTCCATTTGAATATTCAATTGAGTACTGATTAGCACATCCATATGAGGAAACTATTCAAGGCAAGGGAAAGAATCACCCAAAAGCGTTAGCAAAAATAGTGCCTAAAGTTTATGGAGGGCAGAGGATAGTGCCTATTCCCAATAGCTAGAGTGGAAAAACCTTATAATTCATGGAGTGTTAGTAAGAGTACTATGAAGGGTCTTGCCTCAGTAGTGGGGTTATCAACCCTAGACTAAACACATCTCTGGTTCCACCTAACAAAGCTTAAAAGCAAGACCCCAAAAGATCAAACTGTTTCCAAATAACTGGAGCTTGGATCAAAGCTCTAGAATATTTTTAGGAATGAATAAACAACAAAAAATAACCAGGCATACAAAGGAGCAGAAAAATGCAACCCATAATGAAAAGAAAAATTGTTCAATTGAAACTAACCAAGAAATGACAACAATGATAAAATTAGTAGACAAGGACATTAGAACAATTATTGTGACTATACTCTATATTCCATATCAAGAAGCTAGAAAAAAGATTGAATATATTAAACAGAGACAGAGAAGATATAAAAAAGGACACAAGTCAAACTTCTAGGATTGAAAACTACAACATGAAGGATACACTATATGGGATCAATGGCAGATTAGACATTTCAAAAGAAAATAGTAACCTTGAAGACATAGCAATAGAAATCATCAAAAATGAAATACACAGAGAAAAGAAAACTGACAAAAAAATGGAATATCAGTGAGCTGTGGGACAACCTCAAGAGGCCTAATTTACCTGTAATTGAAGACTCTAAGGGAGAGGAAAAAGCAAGGAAGGAAAAATAGCCAGAATCTTTCCAAATTTGATGGAAGCTATAAACCCGTAGAAAGAAATCTCAAAACTCAGGCTGAAGAACATAAAACTACACCAATGTGCATCATAATCAAATCACTTAAAAACAACTGATAAGAGAAAAATCTTAATAAGAAATAGAGAAAAAAGACATATTACAGAGGAACAAAGATACAAATGACAGCAGATTTTTTGATGGAAATAATGCAAACTATAAGACAATGAAGAACATCTTTAAAGTATTGGGGAAAAAAAGAAAGAAAATTCTCAACCAAGAATTCTTTACCCAACAAAAATATCTTTCAAAATAAAGGCAATACATATATATATATATACACCCAAAAGCTGAAGCAATTCATCACCAGCAGACTGAGCAACAAGAAATGTTAAAGGAAGTCCTTCAGGCAGAAAAAAACTGGTACAAGAGGGAAATATAGATCTACACAAAGAAATGAACAGCACTAGAAATAGTAACTACATAGATAAATATAAAGATAAAATTTTTTGTTATTCTTTTGATCTCTTTAAAAGATAATCTACTATTTAAATAAAATATAACAAAGTATTATGGGGCTTATAATATATGCAGAAGTTAAATGTATGACAACAATAGCACAAAGGTTAGGAGGAGAGAAATGGAAGTATATTCTTATAAGGTTCCTATGACATATGTGATATAGTATAATATTACCTGAAGATAGACTGTGGTAAGTTAAAGATGTATAATATAAACTCTAGAGCAAACACTAAAATAACACAATAAAGAGTAATAGCTAATAAACCAACAAAGCAAATGAAATGGAATTTTAAAAAATAGTTAATTAATCCAAAAGAAGGCATAAAAAGAGGAAAAA
Organism: Diceros bicornis minor; assembly: GCF_020826845.1. Classification (NCBI taxonomy): domain Eukaryota; kingdom Metazoa; phylum Chordata; class Mammalia; order Perissodactyla; family Rhinocerotidae; genus Diceros; species Diceros bicornis. Next base: position 88,093,514 of record NC_080745.1, on the reverse strand, counting down.
GAGAACCAAGAACTGATGGGACAAATAAAAATACAACAGCAAGATGGTAGCTTTAGACCTCTGAATGGTTGAGTGAGGATCTCAGTAAATCCTCTCCCCAAAAAAGCAACATAGAACTAGACAAAATGGTAAAAACAAACAATCAATTAAGGACTCTAAAAACTACCCTAAGGCAGACAACAGATTGAGAAGTTCAGGAAAAATACTGAACCTTGGAAGGAACAGTGGGAGCCTGCGGAACTTTATTCTTGGGCTACTGCCTGTCTCCTCTCTCTTCCGGCCCCATGATATGGTAGTTCTACCAGAGTGTGGTAGAGAGTCTGACTATATTTGAAGCAGAGTGCAGGAGAATCTATGCTCAAGAAATACTAACGGAAGTTCTTCAGCCTGAAAGGAAATGACAACAGACTATAACTCAAATCCACACAAAGGAATAAAGAAGACCAGTAAAGGTAATTATAAAAGTATAAATATATATTTTCTTCTGTTAATTGATTTAAAAGACAATTGCTTTTTAAAACTGTATTATTGAGCTTATAACATAATTATGTGCCATATATGACAATAATAGCACAATGGAAGGGGTAGGGAATGGAGGTATATTGGAGCAAGGAAATGACCCCAAATGGCAACTCAAATCCATAGACGAAATGAAGAGTACCTACATGATAAATATGTAGGTTAATATAAAAGACTCTATACATATATTTTTCTTCTTTCTTCTCTTAACTTCTTTAAAAGACATAAGATTGTAAAAAGCAATACGTACAAAACTGTATTGTTGAGTCTGTAATATATATAGATGAAATGTATATGTCAACGATAGCACAAACAAGGGAAGAGGGAATGGAGCTATATTGGAGAAAATTTTCTTTATTTTCATGGAATTAAGTTGGTATTAATATGAAGTAGATTATAATAAATTAAGATGTACATTGAATCCTCAGAGCAACCACTAAGAAAATAACTCAAAAACAGTTTAAAAACAAAAAAAGGAATTAATATAGTATACTAGGAAATATCTATTTAATACAAAAGAAGGAACAGAGGAACAAAAAAGCCATGAGATATATAGAAAACAAATAGCAAAATGGTAGATGTAAATCCAATCACATCGATAACTACATTAAATGTGAATGGATTAAACACCTCAATCTAAAGGCAGAGATTATCTGACTGGATTTAAAACAAAAACAAAAACAAAAAAACCCCAGCTATATATGTTTTTCTGTTATTCAAAAGACATTTGTAAGAGAATGAAAAGATAAGCTACAGACTTGGAAAAAATATTTGCAAATCACATATGGCTAAAATTAAAAAGACTGACCATAAGAAGTGTTAGACAGGATAAGGAACAACTGGAATTGTCACTGCTGGTGGAAATGTAACATGGTACAACCAGTTTAGAAAATAATTCAGTGGTTTCTTACAAAGTTAACATGCACCTACATATGAATCAGCCATTACACTGCTGCATATTTATCCAAGAGAAATGAAAACTTAAATCTACACAAAGACTTATACACAAATGTCCACAACTTTATTTGTAATAGACTGAAACTGGAAACACCACAAATGTCTATCAATAAGAGAATGGAAAAATAACTTGTGTTGTATCCTCACCATAGAATACTACTCAGAAATAAAAGGAATAAAGTATTGATGTATGTAACAACATGGATGAATCTTAAATAATTATACTGAGTTAAAGAAGTCAGACCAAAAAAAAAAAAAAGTACATACTATGTGATTCTAATTACGAAATTCTACAAAATGCACACTAATCCATAGTGACAGAAGTAGATCAGTGGTTTCCTGGGGAATTGGGGGTGAGGTGGAGAGAGGGGGGAGAGAAGGATTACCAAGGGGCATAGGGAAAGTTTGGGGACGAGGGATATGTTCATTATCTGAATTGTGATGATGATTTCACAGGTGTATATATATGTCAAAATTTATCAAATTGTGCACTTTAAACGTGCAGTTTATTGCATGTCGGTTTTATCTCAAAGTTTTTTGAAGGAATACTAATCAATGAAGTATACTACCTCTAGCTTACCTACACCTTATCTCCCTCCCAAAAACAATTAACCTAGTAGCTATCACATAAATGCTCGTTGAACTTGTGAATGAGTAAAAGAATGAATAAATGAGCACAGTTACCAACCTGTTATTTGTCCTAACACAAATTCCTCAGTATTTTCATTTCCCTCTGAAAAGTGGGAATGTAGAGTTTATTCTTTCAGGACAATTTTCTTGTGTGGCTGGACATTGATCCCAATTTCAGAACACTTTTAAAATAGGGAACAAATAAGTAGCTTTAAAATTTATAGCTCCAAAATTTGTAGCAAACACAAAGTGTGTCACATTTACTAATTAGAGCTATTCGTTTTGTTCTATGAAGGTATCCAAGAATTGCTCCTGTCTCCAAACCTATTTCTTAAATCAATAAATTGATATCTTTTAGACTATAGTTCACATAAAATTAATCCAGGTTATTTGTGCTTTTATAATATTGCTGTTGTTACGAATCAGAATTTAAGGTTCTGTTCCAGATATTCTCTTAAAAATAACTGATTATGATGGTTATGACAACTAGAACTATAAGGCAAATAAATAGTGAGCCTCTGAAATATTTATAAACCACCTTTATTGTGGGTCTTTCCTACTGGATTCTGATATGTGTCGTGCTATCATTTGTTCAGCTTCTTCCAGATACTGGGCTCCTGCTGTTTAAAGAGTAATAGACGATTTGTGTTCAGGGTGATTTATGCAGCAGCTATTAAGCAATCAATAGCATTGCGCTTTCTCAAACAGTTTCTTAGCTTAGTTAGTTTCATAAAGCATCACTTTCATATTACAAAAGCAGCATCCTCCTTGAGAAAAGATATAGATCAGAATTCAATTGCATTGAAATTTTTACTTGTCAATGCCCTAATGATGGTTAAGTTGAATCCGTAAGATCCAATGCGAGGCAGTGTGCCTCATTGGTATAGAAAATAGGTGTAGATTATAACACCTCGCAAAGTGCTTGTGAGGACAAAATAAAGTAATTATTAAAAAGCACCAGCCCAGTGCTTAGCACATAGCAGGCACTCAATAAATCAATCAATGTTAGCTTATTTACTTATTTTCATAGACTATTCAATTTTCATTTACAGTAGCTGAGTCCAAATCTTAGCTCTGCCACTTGCCAGCTATGACCTTGGATAAACTAGGCTTCAGTTTCAGCATCTGAAAAATGGCAATAGTAACCTTGTTTTAAGGATCAAAACTAGATCATTTACACTGAAGAGTTTTGAGTGTTTCAGTTACAGTTTCAGAGTGTATATAAATGAGATGGTCTCTGTCTCTCAAAGGCACGAAATCTGCTGGAGAGGGGAGAGGATTATAATGCCCCATAGGGTGACATCATGTGCTGAGTGGACATATCTAAATAAAACTTTTCACCAAAAAGGTAAGAAGCACTCAGCGTGGGTCTGCGATCCAGTGCTGAACGAGCTGGACAGCCCCTTGCTTAGGCGAAGCAAGGGTGTATCGCAGGCGGTGAGACCTGGCAGTGGACTGGTCAAATCTGTTTCCGAGTTCTGCCGGTTCTACTTCTAAATAGTTCCTCGGTCCATTCAGTTCTTTCCATCTCCATCCACAACCCTAGCTAAATTGCCCTCACTCCATCTTTGCTACTATTTATATACATGGCGCTTGTCATTCATTTCTAAATAATAATTATGAGTAATATAGAACAAATTAAAAGAATCTATTTTTACCCCCATTTCTGAAGGTTTTTTTTCTTTTCTGTCCTTTATTGCTAGTTTCAAATTTTAATGCAGTAGGGGAAGCAAAGGGGGCCTCTAAGATTTCTGCTTTTTGGAATTTGTTGAGATTTTATTTTCAGCATAATTCGTGTTTAGCTTTTGTGAATGCTTTATGGATGTTTGAAGAGAATGTTTATTCTCTATTTTGATTTAGAAAATTCTATATAGCTATTAGATCAAGCTTATAAATTGTGCTATTCCAGTATCCTGTGGCCTCACTTATATTTTGTCCGCTTGATCTGTAGATTTCTGAGAAGTGTCTCCTGAGGCCGTGATTTCCTCCACTCTCATTTCTCCATAAATCCTATCCCATCTGCTTCCTTTTATCCAGGAAATCACTAACATTTCTTTTTCTTCTCAATGTTACATAGTCAATATTTAAAAAAAAAATTTTCCTAGTATGTCTAGGACTTGGCGGCAGGAGAAAATAGATACTTACACCCAATTAGCGTGTCCTTCTATTATTATTATATGTGTCCAAAAATTCATGTTATAGAAAGTGCCTGTGTCGGGGGGTGAGGACGTCTGCACAAGAATTCCAAGAGTGCTGTATTCACTGGGGTCCGCTGTGCACACACATGGTGTGTACAAGGCAGACGGGACTGGAGCCTGGTTCTTATCCTAAGTCTGCATTTACCAGCTGTGTCACCTCAGCAAGGTGTTTAATCTCCTCTGCTCAGTTTCCTGATCTGTAAAATGGGGATAGTAAGAGGAATGGCCTTATATGGTTGTTGTAGGGTTAAATGAAATAATCGGTATGAAGCACGTAGAAGAGATCTGACCCACTGCAACCCCTGAGCAAATATTCCACAGAGATGGTCGTGGTTCTATGGAGCATTTCAGTGAGCGTGAGCTACCTGTGAGACTACAAGAAGCACAGGCAAGGTGGAGCTCTGAAATCTCTTCATTTTCGCTTACCTCAGCATTGGGTCCAATTAGGCACTTAATGCATATGTTTCACTATTAGGCTGAGTAGAAATATGGTTCTTACACTTGAGGAATTTTCACTCTGATGGAGAAAAGAGAACAAACAAAAACCCAAACTCCCAAGAACACAAATCAGATTTACATAAAAATGGGCACAAATATATCTCACCACTTGCAGGCTGAGGAGTTGCTAGAATAACCAGAATCATCCAAACAACAGGGGATTGGTTCCATAAATTCACCTCCAGACTAGAATCAGTTTTAGGCTCTTTTAAAGTGTGAAGATGAAAGAAGGCCTGCACATAGAATGTAATTCTATATATATATATATATTTTAAACTTCCTCCCATGAGTGTGAGAGAGAAGCAGCAATTTGATAAAGACACCAAAAAGGTGCAAATAAATATATGACAATGGATTCATCATGAACCAGCCCTGAACATTGCCTGAAGGCATGCTTTTTTTAGCCAATATTGCTTAAAATTTCTTTCCTGTTGTCTTACACCAGGCTACTTCTCACTTTCATATAACCTGCCTGGGAACATTTGAATCTGTGGCCCCTTCAAAACATTCTAACGATGCCTCCACTGGCTTTGGAACTTACAGAATCATGCTGTTGAATATATTCAACTTATCTTAGAGGATATATTTTTTATTTTTTTTTAAGCCATAGATCTTCCAAATCAATTGTGATGAATAACAAGGGTGATCGAGATGGGTAATTTATTCCATTTTGGGGTCAAAATGAAATGTGAATATAATGGAATAGTAAAAGCTACTGCTTACATCCTGCTCACCATATGCCGAGCACGTATGTTGATGAAACATCATCAATTATCTATATCTGTTTACTAATGTAATTAGTCCTTGCAAAAGACCTACGTGAGTAAGTAGTGGTAGAACTGAGGCTGGAACAGAAGCAACATGACACAGATTCTATGCTCTCAGCCATTGGACCACGTGGCCATTTGTAAGTAATTAGACAGGTTTTCCTGTGTGACTCGTAAACCGGTTCAAACTGGGCCAGCGCTGGAATTCTCAGCAGCAGATACCGTAAAACAGATACACCGAGTGATTGCCTTAAATTCGTGGAAATTTGAGATGGAGATTTATTCTGACATTTTAAGTGCATCCCAACCGGTTTTCAAGATTATTGGGTTACATTCTACTTTCTAGTGGTGGTTTCCCTTGGAAAAATTGTTTGGCTTTTCTCTCGTTTCCTTGTTTATAAGAGGCAACTAGCATCTGCCCACTCCCTATTTTATGATGATGTGAGGAATAATTACACATTGTGCTTGGTTTTGAAGAGCGCTGTGTTACAGACATGATACTCATTAATTATGTATTGCCCGTTATTGCATACTTTATGCTCCTTCTGAGACTATTCTTGACTTCTTTCACTGACGTTGTTGTAACAAACACAGTGGAATTAGTTTCCTTTGATCATTGCCTGTAGTGATCAGATAAAGTTATTCCTTGAAATATTTCTCAGGGGACGCTTGTCAGAGATGGGGCAGCATACCGGACTGGCTGGAGACTGGCTCACTTCCCAGAAGGAGATGGAAGCCAGGTCAAAGGAACCCAATCACCATTGGGCAGGGAACGGGGGTTAGGGGGGATGCATAAAGAGAACAGCCAGGCAACCCCAAACAGTGTGCCTGAGAGGGCAACCATTCCAGCTCATCCCAGATTTTAGAATCTTTGGGTATCCAGCCAGGATGATGGGGTCCAGCAGGGACAAACCAGAAGTCTGGCTGGCAGTGATCACTGTTCCAGAAGATCTGACCATGAGCTCCAGGATAGGATTAGGGCAGGATGCAGCCCCTGTGGAAGGAGTTTAGCAAGAGATAGACGAGGCAAATGTGCCAGGGTTCCACCCTAGAGTGAGGAACTGGGCTATAGAGCAGGGCAGCCAGCGTCACTAAGTAGGGAAACTGAGTCAGAAGACTGGTCAGAGAGCCCTGAGCCAAAAAAAGCAAAGGGGGAAGGAGTGCTGTGGCTCAGGAGCTGCAAGAACCCAGAGTTCAACTCAGATGCAAAGGGCTCTAGGGCTGGACACCATAAAGGACCCTAATACCACTGGGGTCAGCGGAGATAAGGGGCCACAAGGCCAGGTCCCAGGGGACACTCGGAGAGGGGATGATAAAGCCCTGCCTCTGAGGGGGTTGGTTTGGAGAGTGGGGCATGCCACCACATCGCACAATTCCAGGGGCCCCATTCTCACTGCAATCTGTGTGCGTTTGTCCACCCACCCCTTCCGTTGTGCAGTACACAGCCTGCGAGGCTTCAGGCAGCGTTTCTGGGCCGTGGTTCTTCCTGGAGAAGCCATCTGCAGACCTAACTGCCAGGAACTGGGGGAGCCAGCAAGGAGCCAGCGACGTCCACCCATCCATGGGCGCCATGCAGTGCCAGGTTGCCAGATGCCATAGTCGCTCAGCTTTCGCTTTGTCTTACGGGCCATAGAGTGAGGAAGGAAGGAAGGACTACATAATGAGGAGGAAGTGTGGCTGTCTGGGGCGTGGAAAAGGAAGTACAGAAAGATGCCATGCCTCACAGACATGATTTTCCTGCAGACTGAATTAGCAGGTTGGTTTGTTTGCTTTCTGCTGTGCGTTTTTCATTACACTGATTTCTGATACACAGATATAGCACTGTCTGTTATACCAATATAACAGAGGTATAAAGGACGCTTGTTATCATGGTTCCATTTATTCTGTACTTAGGCTTTCATTTCATTTTAAAAATAAGTCCTTGAACATGAATGGTCATGGAAAATTTACTGTAGTATAATTGCATATAATCCCCAAACTTCATCCAAAAAACAGTTCCTGGATGGCAGAGAACTGTCATATTCAATTGTGTTTCTGCGTAGCAACAACATTTGGGGGGGGGAAGCAATTTCATTTGCTTCATTTTCATACAGAGCAGAAGTCCAATTGTGCTTTTGTAATTAAGTTCCCTCACATCAGGAGAAAAGAATATGTCTATGAAGTGTGCATTGAGCCCAAATGGAAAAGTTAATTCAAAATAAAAACCAATGATTATCTGATGTTTATTAATGAGATAAATATTTAATAAAACATCTCTATTTTCATCTTTCTATTAAAAACATGGCAATTTAAAAGCATTTTTGGACATAATAGCACATTAAGGGCTTGAGTTACTAATTGGATTAAGTACTCCCAACTTCTCAGCACAGTGCCTCTTGACCATATCTTCACAGACACCATGTGGGAGTTTGAGTGACAACAATCTCATCACAGCCTCTTTTTGCCTTTCTTAGGATCAGGCCTCATCTGAATGGTAGAGTCTTAAGATGGAGGCTTCACAGGTTGTGCTGGGAAATCATAGGGTATCGTGATGCCAGATTCCATCAACTTGTAATTTGGAGTTTTAAAACATTCAAAATTTTGGCAAGATTTTTTTACCCACCAGCACCCCTGCCAGAAATCATCCCTCTCTTGACCCTATTAGCCCTCAGTGGGCCCAGGAATTCTCTTGTCGGACACTTGACCGCATACAGGGCCCACAGCAGGACTGAACCTAGTCTCTGATCACTGCCGCCACAGCAGGTTGGATTCACTCCTTGTTTGAGTCTCTACACCTCTTTATATCTCTCTTGGTCATGTGCCCATTTCTTCCCTTTTGTCTGGGAAGAACCATGGCCCAGTGGAAAGAATATCGGTTCTGAAGTCCTATAAACCAGATTTCAAGTCCTATTTCTCTTCAGATGGGGTAGGCCAGCAGGCTGGAGACTCAGGGAAGAGTTGCAGTCTGAGTCCAAAGACTGTCTGCTGGCAGATCCCTTCTTGTTCTGGGAGGTCAGACTTCGTTCTATTCAGACCTTCAACTGATTGGATGAGGCCCACCACGTTATGGAGGGCAATCTTCTTTACTCAAAGTCCAGTGATTTAAATGTTTATTTCACCTAAAAACACCCTCACAGAGTCATCCAGAATAATGTTTGACCAAATATCTGGGCACCGTGGCCCAGCCAACTTGTCACATAAAATTAACTATCACGGGGGGATAGTCAAACGTCCAATAGCTGTGATGTCACAGGCATCCCAAGTCAGAACTGGGCTTGGGCCATAATCAATCAGTACAGCTGGGCCAGTGCCGGTCTCTCCTGTTTTCTGTGTGACCCTGAGCAAGTCACCCAATCTCGGTGAGCCTCTGTTTCCTTATCTGTAAAATGGGGATGACAATCTCTTCCTTCCAGAGTCATGGAGCCTTATGTAAACAGCTGGCTCAGGGTTGAAGTCTATCTGAGTCCTTCCCGGGGCACAGAGCTTGTGTCTCACCTTCTGCATGTTGTAGTTATGTAAGTTACAGTTGTTAAGTTAATTTAGTTTCTGCTGAATTCACTTGTTATTAAACACACATTTTTGAGCACACACTATGTGCTGGGCTCTGTTCGGGGTGGGAGGGGAGCATAGTTGTGACAAAACAAAGCAGATCTTCACTCTCTGGAGCGTATGTTCCAGTGAGGCAAGGGAGGATGGACCAGACAAACAACAAACAAGAAAACAAAACTAATTAATGAAGTCAAGTCAGACGAGGATAAGCACCACAAAGGAAGCGCACCTGGGCAGTGCAACAGAGGCAGGAGCAGGTGAACTGGTCTGGGGTGGGGGGCCCCAGGGAAGAGGTGACATCTGATCTGTCACCTGAACAGCAGGAGGGAGGCAGCCCTGAGATACTCCTGGGGCTGCGGGCGGTGCAGACGCCCTGAGACAGCAAGGGGCTTGATGCATCCAAGGAAGAGAAGACAGACGGTGTGGCGGCTAGGATACAGTCAGCAACGGGGAGAGTGTGGGTAGCTGGGGTCAGAGACATGTGCGGGGAGGCCGGCGGCTCAGTGAGGTCTTATAGATCAGACTACAGGGTTGGATTTTATTCCCAGTGCATTGCGACTTAGTTTAGTGGAGGGTTTAACACATGGAAGTGATGCAGGAAGATTTTTAAAAGATGACGCCAGCTGCTGTGTTGTAGTGTACTGCAAGGGACAAGTGTGGACGCGGGCCTGGTCAGGAGGCTGTTGCCTCCATCTAGGTGAGAAATAAAGGCAGCTTGGACTAGGTGGGAGAGGTGAGACGGAAAGACGCGCATGGATTGAGAATCTGGTTTGGAGGTGGAGCCACTTGTGTGGAAAGGCAGGCAAAAGAGGAATCGAGAGACTGAGCTGGGTTTAGCTTGAGCGAGTGGTAGGCGATGGAGCAATTTCCTGCAGTGGTAAAGGCTTGAGGAGAAGCACATGTTTCTTCCTTGGCATGTGATTGAGTGTGTGGGATGAGGAAGGACAGGTGCAAAATCAAGAGTGTTGTCTGGCCATGTTGAGAGTGAGGTGCCTGGAGGGGTCAAGTAAACAGCTCGATGCCTGAGCCCAAGGGAGAGGTCAGGACTAGACGTAAAAACCTGGTGTCTCATCAGCCCACAGGTGGCACTGAAAGCCATGGGACTAGATGAAATTGGCAAGAGGAGGACATAGGTAAAGAAGACAGCCAGCTGAGACCAGGGGGGACACACATTTAGACTCTAGTGGAGGAGGAGGAACAAGCAAAGGGTACTGGGAAGTAGTGATCGGTGAGTGAGGCAACCTTGAAGCCAAGAGGAGGCAAAAGGCGCTTTCAAGGAGAGAATGGTTAACTCTCAAATGCTGCCAACAGGTTAGGTGAAGTGAAGACAGAAAAAGACCATCGTGTTAGGTCACTTGGAGGGTCATTGGTGACCCTGACAAGAACAGATATAGTGGGATGCTGGGGCAGGAGCCCAGCCGGGGAGATGGCTGGGGAAAGGATGGGATGGGAGGAAGTGTCAACACTTCCAAGAAGCTTTGATGTGATGGGAGCAGAGCAAGGGTTCCCTGGAGTCAAGGGAGGGGTTTGGGCGGTGGTGTTGACCACGGGAGGTACTTGAACCCGCTTAAGTGCTCATGGAGATGATCCGATGCAGAGAGAGGAATTGGTGCTGCAGAAGTGAGGGAGTGAACTGCCTGATGAGGCCAGAGGGGCTGGAAGCCAGGAAACGAGGAGGAGAGGCACTGTCCATAGCAGCAAGGACACTTCTTTTGTAGTGGAAGAGAGGAGGCACAGAGTGTGGTACTGATGCAGGTAGCTGGGTAAATTGGCTGATGGGAACAGGAGGGTGTCTCTTTTCTCAGGGAAGTAGGAGGCAATTAGGAGCTTAATGCATTTAAGGAGCAGAAGAGAAACCAGTGTAGCCAGAATACGGTCAGCAAGCGGAAGAGTGTTGGTAGCTGAGGGCCAAGATGTGGAGGGCAGTGGATAGTGAATAGTGAACAGCTGATAGCGAACGAGGACACAGTGCTGAGGGGTTTGAGAAAAGAAGAAAAGTGTGCAACGGTTATTTTGGAGATGGGGAAAGGTAAAATGCCAAGGAAAGTTAGAAGGATCATCAGGCAGTGTTATGTGCTGATTTTGAGGATGGAACTCAATTCTCTAGTGCATTTCAGCTGCTTGGGTGCTGGCCTGGGGTGAGCACACAGATAAGTGTCACCAGAGTTTGTGACTGGCCAGGCAGGTGAGATGGGGGGAGGGTGAGAATTGGAATGGACACAGAATCTAAGCTGGGTGAGGAGGTGCATCTCCCCCAATAGGAAACAGATGAAAAGCTCAGAGGATTTAACTGGAGGAGAGTTTATTGAAGGTACTGTTTGGGAAGATGAGATGGTCAAAGCAACAAGGACTGGTGAAGCACCCAGAGACTAGCCTCAGTAAAAAACCGTTCCCACCCTTAGATCTGATGGGGCAGACGGAGGGAATGGTGCTACCAGGGCCCAGCAAGGGCTTCGAAGAGGAACCTCCAACAGCAGCTGTAACCACAGAAGCCACGAGAACTGCGATGAGGCAGGGGATGGGGTGGGATCTCTCCTACCTCCTACCACTCTCTAATCTCGTGTCCATGCTGTCCATTGACCCGACCGAAAATCAGAGGGCAAGGAACCCAGACAGTTCAGTCCCCAGAGGTCAGACTCTTGGGCCACAGAGCAGGCAAAGAATGGCAGAGAATGGAGGAGGAGGTGAGGGAGAGCATCAGGAAAGGACCAGCCCAGGAGGGAAGAACGGGCACGAGGAAGATGACGGATGATGCACAAACGTTCCACCGACAACTCCCAGCTAATAGAATACCTGCTGCTTGACGTCAAGAACTGTGTCGTCAATTCTTTTCCTCCTGCAAAGCTCAGCACAGGGCACTCCATGTAGAGACCCAGCCAACGTGGGACTCAATCAGCTGGTTGATGTGATTAAGTGCTTCTGGCTGCCTCAACTACCTATGGTCAGTGATTCATGAGATAAACATCCTGGAAATACACCGTAAGTCTCAAGAGCCCTGAAATTTAACTACTTTTAAACCCAATAACTCCATATCTCATACTTAAATCAAGTGAATAATTTAAAACGTATATTTTAAACCCCTTAATGCACAAGTAAGTTGCTCTGTAAGTTGTAATAAGGAAAAGAATGGCAAACAATTCAAGTCAAAAGCAATAGGAGAACGGTCACATAAACTATAGACCATCCTCTAGGTGGAATTTTTTGAAATGTATAAAATAATATTTATGAAAGATATATAATAGCAAGAGTAAAAGTATACCCTGTGATGTTAATCAAAAATGCAAACTTGCAGATACAATAAAATCTAAATGATGGGTGAAAAAAGAGAAAAATTGTGTATAGCAAGAGGAATGAGAAAAAACCACAAAACTGTGATTATGTGAATGTTTTCTTTTTTTCTATTTTGCTGTATATTTCAAATCTTCGGTAATGAGTGGTTTATTTTATTATGAAAGAAATAATAAATTTTATTCTAAAAATATATCCTTAAGGAACAAATGGGAATCTGGAAGTATTGACACATTTTGCAAAACAGTCTCCATGTAATTTGCCAAATGGGACTCTTCTAGCACTTTCTATCTCTGCCTCTATTGCTGGTGTATATACCTTGTCTTTTTGTCCTGAAGACTTCAGTTCAGCAAAGCTGTCTCACATGCATTAGAACTTGGTTAAAACAGCATTTGACATTTGGGGTTCCAATACATCGTAACTTCAAACATATCCACTCCAATACGGTAATACGTGGGGAAAAATCTAGAAGGGTTTAGTTGGCCATTAAAGTAGATGAGAGTCCATGTTCATGAGTTTCAGTGAATAATGCCACTGGATATTTTCATTATGACCCAATATGGGATGAAACAGGGATGGGACGTTTGGCCAGTCTGTTTTTAAAACTACCTCTGTTGGGTCTTGATTCTGGAAGAGATCGTCTTAGTCTATCTGGTGCTACAACAGAATAGCATAGACTGGGTGATTTATAAACAGCAGACATTTATTTCTCACAGTTCTGGAGGCTGGGAAGTCCAAGATCAAGGCACTGGCAGATTTGGTGTCTGGTGAGAATTTGCTTCCTAGTTCATAGACAGCATCTTCTTGCTGTGTCCTCACATGGCAGAAGGGGTGAGGGAGGGATCAAGGGTCCCTTTTATAAGAGCACTAATCCTATTAGTGAACAGGTGAGATAATCACCTCCCAAACGCCCCACCTCCTAATAGCATCACATTGGGGATTAGGTTTCAACATACGAATACTGGGGGGACACAAACATTCAGTCCATTACAGAAATTTCTTCCAAGAAGCACTGGGTCAGTCACATGTCAAACAGCAGGAAAAAGCCTCCTCTTAACATATCAGCTTTTTACAAGCTAAGAAACATCCCAATTGCAGGGAGCCCAACGCAATTCACTCCGGATTCCCAACAATCTCAAGTCCCTGAGTGGTTCGAGCCTCTTTTCACTTTGAGTGGGGAGAATTTGAGCCTGTGTCAGTTCATACTGAGCTCTCATAAATTGTTTCATGTCACATACGTTAAAGTGGATGTAACTTATTAACACAGGCACTTATTTGAAGGCACATAGTACCATCTGGAAGGGCTTTGCCAGGCAGTAGTAATTGATCACTCAGGAATTCAACCATTGAAAAAATAAAGGCATTGCTTTAATGTTTAGCTCTTTGTCTCCCATGCTTGACAAGAACTCCCTAATTCTGTCTATATGCCTCTCTTTTCTCTATCAGTCTTAAAGAGTAAGTCTTTTGGGGTGCAGAGTGCCTTGACTTCCAGAAAATTCCATTCACGCAGTCTCCAAACTAACACTTGGAAAAATTCCCAACTTCATTTACTGTACATAGCCTTCTTTCAGTCACAATGAGTCAGAGGGAGCTTCCAGGGTGATGTCCCACATTACTACTTCCTGAGTGTAGCTTCCTTGCTGTGAGCCACGTGTTAAACTCTTTATATGTGCTACAGCATTTTGCTCTCATTAACAACCCCACGCAGGAGATATTAGCCCCATTTTATGGATGAGGTGGCTGAAATGTGGAGAGGTCAAATAACTCACCAAAAGCTCTCCAGAATTAAGTAACAAAACTGGACCCGGGTCTGGCTGGCCCTAAACCCTGCATGCTACCCTGCCTCCTCAGCATTTATCCTGTGAGTGTATGGCACTCATGAGCCCTAGACCACAAAGGACACATCAATAGTCAACAAAAGAGGTTTAGGTCTATTTAGCTTGATGTGGCAAGGGAGGATGCACTCCTCCAAGGAACTTTGGGGATATCTCAAGGGGAGATAAGTTTATGCTGGATGATTCCAAGAAGGGATTAGGGAAAGGGGGACCAGCCCCACTTGGATGCTGTCAAGATGTGGGGCAGTTCAGCAGCGGGTGTCTCACTAATCTTTGTTCAGAGGACGGAGGACTAAAGTGAGGTGGGGGATGTCATTGGCAAGAGAGTAGCCATCCCCCAGAACCATCACACAGGAGGCTTTTCTGGGCTGAAATATGGCCATGGATAGAAACATTGTTTGTGCAGTCTTGTCATGACAAGTCAGACATTCAACACTGCTTGAATTTTGTTAGGAACATCATAGTCTGACCATCAGCAGGGCTAAGCTTCACTCTCTTAAGTAAAGTTGCGTGGCCGGCCCTATGCTAGATGCTGGGGATACAGCAGTGAACACAACATGCCTCTCTCAAGAGGCTTAGAGGCTAGCGAGAGAGGGCCGGGAATTGGGGTCTGTTACTGAAGGTGACTTGTCTCCACTTCATAAACAGGCCTTAGGCCTATTTGTTAAAATCAGCGGTACCCCTTCCTACCATTGGAGATGTTTGTGATGGTAAAATGATAAAGGCAGGCATGTCAGCTCCAGCCCCACAGCCACTGCCCTGGTTATCAACTGAAATTGATAGCCCCAATGAGACTAATGGAAGGGCCCAGCGCTATCCACCTCCCATTCTCCTTATTACCACCAGAGTGAGCTTTCCTCTCACCAAATCTGAATCCTCCATGGCTTCCTGTGGTCTTCGCTTTCTGCTCTCCTTTGCAGCTCCCTGCCTGATCAGCCTCAGTTTCCACCATGCTCCCCCAGGTATCCCCTGAGCCACCATCCCAAATCACCTCCCGTCCCCACAGTGAGCATCAGGCTCACACCCTTCTCCCTCTGCCTCGAATGCCCTACCCAGACTATCTGCCTGCAAAGTAATTAATTGTTTATCCTTCAAACCGAGCAGTGCCTGCTGCCTGCGCCCACCCCCTGGACCTTTTCCTGCCAGCACTGAGCAGGCCTTCCTGTCTGCTCCCGCTGGACCATGTCTAGAGGAAGTGTTCGGTAAATAGTGGTTAATTATTATTATCGCTTGTGGAGGCTCCCACCAGTCTCCTTGCATTTTCTCTCCTCTCCTCCCTGCCTTCCCCTTAAACACACCGAAGAAAGAGGGGGTGCTAATCTGACCATCCCACTCAGCTGCCTAAAACTCCCTTGCTCCTAGAACGACGCTCAGAATCCTTAAGCTGGTCCCTGTGGCCGCACCTTCTCTGCCCAGAACCAGAGAGACTTTCAGAAGCTTAAAGCACTGGAGTGATGATGGTGCCTGACTACAAAATGGAAGAAACACAAAGACAGCCTTAAATCACACAATAAATGTATAGCCATTCAATAAAGCTCTGCTTTTTCACACAAAGGCTACTTGGATGCTTTTAAAATTTTTTTCAAATATAATTCTTAAAAAATTTTTTTTCTTTGGTGGCCCTGTTTCTCTGGCTCTTGTGTCACTTCCTCATGAAGCCTCCCCTGGCTCCTGGCACCAGGATTGGTGCCCTATTCCACGGGCTCGCAGCACTGACCACAGCCATCATTAGATAACTGTGTACTCCTTTGTTTCATGTCTGTGTCCCATGCAGGACACCTGTGCCCCACGAAGACAGAGACAACCTATCTTGTCCACCACCTTCCCCCAGTGCCTAGCACGATGGCGACATTGACTGAGGCTCGACTGATACTTGTAAATGAATGTCTTCCTGGCTGCATGCTCATCTCCCCACTGAGATGTATGCCCCTTAGGAAGAAGGACTATATATTTTCATCTTTACATCTAGAAATTAGCACAGGACTTGTCACATAGTAGGTACTCAGTAACTATTTCCTATAATATGAATGAATGAACGAATGAACGTTTTCCCCTTTGGTCACACAGCAAGTCATTTTAGAACTGTGAAAAGGGAATAAAATAATCCTGTGTTCTTTTAGTCGACTGGAATAGAAAATTTTAATCTCTCCAGAATTTAATCATTTTCAAGTCTCAGGAGGCATATGAAATTTTTGGAAGCTCTACACTTTGAGTTTTCATCAGAGTCCAAATCACTGTGCTCCACGTAAAGTGGAATTTGTCTTTCTTGATGAGTATGGGGCCTTAGGCTCTCAAAAACACAGGATTTCTCACTGAAGACACTTTAACTCGACATCTGAGCGGAACCACTTCTCTCCTCTCTGAAGGAAGTCTTTGAAAAGAAGTCGTTGAAATTATTGACCTAGCAGATAAACAGAGCTACCCCAGCCTTACCCTTTATTACTGGGCACAGGCAGCCTGCACACCCTATTGTCTAGGAAGCCCTTCCAGCTGTGAGCCCTCCGGAGAGCAAGCCTTCAGCTGTAAAATTACGCTCCCTGCCTACCACCTCCAGCATCAAAATGCAGCCTCCAGGACATCTTGAACAAGTAATTACTGGGGAACTTGAGTATGTTCTTTAACAACTACTTGCTTGAGAGAGGCTGACAGTTTAAATCTGGTGCACTTCCAAGTGACCGCGTCAGATGTTTCAACACGATATGGGATGGAGATGTAAGTGGCCCTGAGTCTGAGGAGCCCGCAGAGCAGGCATGAGGAGTACGAACGCGGTCACGCGGGTGACACGGAGCTGACACACACCCGAAGGGAGCCCCACAGGCACAGAAAATTACTATTTTGAAGATTTTTCTTTTAGGTGTTTCTGTGATTTTGTAGGACCGTGGATTTTCCTTATCTGAGAATAGCGCTCTTGGTCAGAAGTTATAATAAAGTGATAAACTGCAGCTTTTAAGAAATGACTCCAGTTCCATTCTCATTTTCTCCGCTTTCCTTGTGCTGTTTGAACAACGTGGAGCTTGATGTTAAAGATCACAACCAGGAGAGCTAGAGGCAACAAAAGAAGAGAGGGCATTTTCACTCCACTCTTGGGAAAACTCAGACCTTGTTTCTGGTTTTTAGAAAGAAAAATCCTCAAAGCCATTGCCTGTCTCAGTAAGGGTGGAGAAGCCGGGAGCTTCTCATCCCGGCTTCACAACCAAAACAGCTTCGCTTATTCCCATTCAGATGTAGCTGGCATTCTCACCCAAAAGAAACTGACCAGATTTAAAACAAGGACGAGATGGACCCCACACTAATTGAACCTTTCTTCTTGTGCCCTTAGGATGTAAGGTTAAACTACTGATCTGCCTGGCTGCTAACTAACCCTGCTTGTGGTCATTAGAATCCCTGAAAGTGAGACCCAACAGAGGGGCACAATCGAGAGACAGTAGCACACTCCTAAATGGGAGAGATGAAGCCCAGGAACTATGTGTGTGAGGCTGTGTCTCCAAGGCTGTGACTCCTGGTCCAGGCACTCTATGGGTGGGTCTTAGTTTGCTAACACTTTGTCAGTATTGGCAATATCAGTTCCTCCTGCCGTTTTCAGTGCTGAGTGGGGGGGACACAAGAGCACTCTTGCATCATCGCTTTCAAGTTGCCCAAATAAAATATTTATGGATTTCCGGCTACAGCTCTTCTAAAACACTCTGTAACGGTCAAGGGCAATTTAAAAATAAATGACTGTTCATCCAGTCTTACTTTTGGGAGGGGGTGCTACAGCAGAGGGGCGGCCGTGACATTCACGGGCACATTTCAGTGATGGAATCCCATGGTGTCGTGGCTTGTTACAAAGCCAGTGCTGGACACAGAGTAGACGTTCAATAAATACTTGTGGAATTGGCGCTGATTAGATAGACCACTGTCACAACCTGTCCTGTTGCACCTGACGGCTACAGAACAAGCATCAGATACAGCTCTTCCGGGAGGTGGGGGCTGTGGCAATTCATCAGGGCTAAAGCCCATTTGTTCTCCCTTCTGTATTTTCATTAGCAAATATTCCGTTCCCATCCACTGGAGCTACACAAGTTAAGGATTTTAAGTACAAGTAGAATAATTATATATATTACACTTGAATAATGGACTGGACAAAGTAACTGAAGAACCTTAGCTCTTAATAAACATTTTCAATCAAAATCTTAAGCATTATTCTTACTAAAAAATATTAATAACCACAGAATTCATATTAAATTGTGTCATTTTATGGAGCGTAATAAAGGGTTATATTTTTATTCACGTGAGTGACATTGCATACTGTTTGAGAAAGCCGATCTCCTGTCCAGGGTGTATAAAATTAATAGATCCTAAGGGAGAAGGTTATTTGTATCTAACTCAGATGATGCAGGAAATATCATCAGTTAAATATGATGTCCAAAAGCCAGATATTGGTTAAAAACAAAATATATCTATAAAAAAAAAAACACTCCTAGCATTGAGATGTCAAACAAAATGAAAATAATATTTTCATTTACTTTATCTTGCATGGAGATGAGTTTAAAACTAAATTGAATGAGGGTAGAGAGAAGCAATTACAGAAAATCAAAATATTAAAAGGTGCCTACAACGAGTCTATTAAAATACATTATTCAGTAGTGAAATTTAGTGAGGCTATATTTGCTTCTGAAGTTCTTCCTTTCACCAGAAAGGAATTCTTTCTCCCTTAATCTATTTTCTGCTGCCTGACTTTACCCGAGCAGTTCTTATTCTACTGATCAAACAGGCTGGGCAAGATGATTATCTACGCATGGAAGTTTTGGAGGAAAAGACATCTCAGGAGTGGTTCAACTTTCTAATTTTTAAAAAACAAAAGGGGCAAAAGAGAAGGGGAAAGGAGCAACAGGGCTTCATACACAAGTAATAAAATGCTGATGCGTACAAATGACATTGGAAAGAACCCAAATATGGCTTTGAAATTAATTATACCTCTCCCATTGTCTTAAAAAATGGAAGATTGAAACCTGTGTCGCGATGTTTACTCTGTTTAATTTTCAATTGTTTCTTTGATGTTTCACATAGAAAGGTTTGCACCTGCAAAGAAAAAGGCTCTGAACAGATTGCAAACACTTGGCGAACACTTGATCAGGAATGTTCATTGTCAGACTACCCCCAGCACAAGGGAGCCGTGATGATATCTTATGTGCCTCTAACTCCTTTTGATTAATAAATGCAAACAATTTTTCTCGGTAACCTCTGTTGCAATCTATGCATGACAATTAGGGACAACCTCTGGTGAAGGGATGCACTGAAGTCTGTTTTTGCTTCCTCTGCTGCAAAGTAAACAGTTGATGTTTAATGCTATTTGACAATTAGAGAATGAAATCTCTGCAGCTAGGCAATTTCGGCAACTGTTTATTATTTCTGTTCCCTGCAATGAAGGATCAATGTTTATGACAATTTTAACTCCACTCCGGATGGACAATTTGATTATTTCTTTCCCTGAGTTTCATGTCCTATTATTGAATTCTTGGGTGCAAATATTATTGGCTTTTCACAAAATGGATTTGTGATGTTTCCATCAAACAATGTATTGAATGGGCATTATAAGGAAGCCAAGAGTGACTCTCATGGAATATTCCATCATTATTTTCCAGGGCAGAGATAGCTGCTGAAACTTGTGGAGAGAGTCAAGTTTGGTCCCGCTCTGAGCCCTGTGGCCTTCCATCGAGGACTGGAGGGCCGCGCCTTAGCAAGACACGTCTTTGTTGTAGGTATCCGGGGATGGGGCATGTCCAGCCTTCTGGAATTGTAGTGGTCAGACTTTTCTGCTGCCGAGGAGTCTCTGCAAAATGTGGAGGTGGCAAAGGGAGGACAGGGCTGCAGCACTGCTCAGCTACCGGAGGCACACTCTGGAATCTAGGAAGGATAGTGGCCTATGGCTGTGCAACACACTCAGAGCTCCAGCGTGTTTGTGTACGGCCCAAGAGGTCATGGCATGCCAAGGAGACCAGGGTACAGAGAAAAGAGCCCAAGCTTTGGAGACAGACAAACTTGGGTTTGGCTCCAGGGGTGTGATATTAGGTGTCTGATGTGTCCTTCAAGGCAGAGCCTGTGGCTTCTGCCAGTCATCCATTAATCTTTCCACCACTTAGTGACTCACTCAGTTATTCAGTACGTGTTTGCTGGGCCCTGGAAATAAACAAGTCACCCAGGGGCAACTGAGGAGAGCGGGTGGCCCTGTGGAAAGGAGGATGGGTTGGCAGGTGTCTTAGTCGATTTGGGCTGCTATAACAGAATACCACAGACCGTGTGGCTCGTAAATAACAGATATTCATTCTCACAGTTCTGGAGCCTGGAAGTCCAAGGTCATGGTGCCAGTACAGTCGGGCTCTGGTGAGGCCCTCTTCCAGGTTGCAGAATACCATTTTCTCGTTGTATCCTCACATGGCCAAAAGGGTGAGAGAGCTCTCTGGCGTCTCTTTTATAAGGGCACTAATCCCACTCACGAGGGCTCCTCCCTCCTGACCTAATCACCTCCCAAAGGCCCCTCCTCCAAATACCATCACGCTGGGGGTTAGTATTTCACCATATGAATTAGGGGCGGGAGTGAGGGGACACACACATTCAGTCTGACTATGGCTGGGCAGTGGGTTAAGGACTAGACCAAGGCCTGCTCAGGGTGACGAGGGCCAACAGGAGGGTGTGCTGGGAGGCAGCATTGCTCAGAGGGGTGGAAGGAGCTGACCTGTGGCCAAAGGAGGAAATGCTAGCTTCTTGGACCAGGCCAGACCAGGAAGTGTGGTAGACAGGAAAATGGCAAAGCCAGAGGAGTGGGCAGAAGGCAAGCCAGGGATCCAAGGGGATGGGTTAGCCGCAAAGAACGGGCAGAGGAAGGGAGCAACTGGTCCAACAGGCAAAGTCTGGAAAGAGAGATTTCCTGAGATGTGGGGGGCAGGGAGGCTGCAGGGTAGAGTTTTGTGCAGCTTGTGTAAGCCGATCCCACCGGCAGGCAGCATTCCTGGGGCCTGCGGAAGTTGGAGCATTGGGCAAATTACCATAACCACTGGACCGTCACTCCATCTAGAAACCAGGGACAATAATACCTACCCGCAGGCTGGTTGGGTGGCTTTAATGAAATAGCATATATAAAGCAACTGGAAGAGAGTATGTGCTAACAAATGGCAGATGTAATGACCGATAGTGTTATAATTAATCTCTGCTGGACGCAGCACTTTTGTGAGGACCTCACTTGGCTGAATACCATATGTTCCTCTCCACATCCACGGTCTTTAATTTTTTTACTTGTCTTAATGATCTTGGCGTCTGTATATTTGTTAGTATAAGTCACTTCAAATAATTTTTGGAAATGAATGGGAGTACATTATAAGTAAATACAGTTATCTCGGATAATAGGTAGATTTCATGTTCTGCTGATGAATTAATCCATTCATCGTGTTTTCAAGGTGCTTTCTATTCAGAAAAGGATAAAATATCTGGGAGAAAAATAAGATGGAAGAGAGAAGAATCTCAATATTAGATTATTATTTTTAGTTGAGTGAACTGAGAGGAAAAAGTTCCCAAATTTTATGCAAAATGAGATTTATGTGATATGGATGTACGGCTGTCATTAGATAGAGCCATATTATGTTCCAGCCGGTAATCAGCATGGCAGGAGTTCAATGTGAAGAATGACTGCAGATAATAAACACTCCATCCTTCATACACAGAGCTGAGTCCTGGACCCTTCACACTTTGCTCTGATCCACTGGCACATTCTGACACAAGGTGTCTGGACTCCAGCTGGCCGAGGGAAGTGACGGCCAGCCTATGTGAGCCCACAGGGGCTCAGGTGGGGCCTAAGAGACGTAGTCCTCTCCCAGATGGTAGATGTGGGAGGGAGTAGGTGATAGCGGGAGTCAAGCAAGCTCAAGCTTGCATCCCATGTGCCACTCGCTTTCTAGCTGACTGAACTTGCAAAGCCTTTCAGCCTCTCAGCCTCAGTTTCCTTATCTGTAAAGTGGGTGAAAATGATGCCCACCTCGCAGAGTTTTACAAGTTACAAGGTACTTGCTGAGTACCTCAACCTTAGCCTAGTAAACAATTAATATGTAATAAAGAAATTTTTTTAAAGAAACATAGCAATAATAATACTCTCGAGTTTGGTCTGGTTGATACAGGATTTCTACTGATTATTATAAGCCATGGAGATGGTTTTGGAAAATAAACTTTAAAGCAAATTTGGATTGATGAAATCAAGTGACGTAAGCCTCAAAGTAATCTTGGATCTGAATTAGTGAGTGGATCCCCACACTTCCTTATGCAGAGGATGACTACTCGGCACCGCTGCATTTGGCTGGTATAGGTTTGGCCTTGGACTGGGCAGCGGCAACAGTGGGTTTTGAATTTTGGCTGGGCCCACTCTTGGTTGAGACTGAAGCAAGAACAGGATCAGCAAGGACTGTGTTCTTCTATGAGATGTGCTCCTGGGGGAGAGAAAATCTCTGATCTACACCAGGTGCTTACGCAGGTCATCTCATTCTAGCCTCAGGATACCCCCCAAGGGAGGAATTGTTATTACTCTATTTCACAGATGCAATGGGAAACTGAGGCTCAAGGTCACAGGACAGGTAGTATGAGGTGGACCTACATGCCGTTTGCCCAGGAGCAATGCTCTTAGCCATTTTCCCTCTCCACCTGGGTGCTAAGCCTGTAAAGATGTACCATGAAGACACAGACAAAGGTAGCATGCTAATGAAGACATTCCACAGAGACGAGCTACGTCGCCCATTTTATTTCACATTTACGAATGCCAATGTAGAGAGAAATAATATTAAATTCATAGCCATGGATTCAAATGCCTTTGGAGAAGAGAGATAATTAAGAAGCAAGGGTGGAAAAGCCTGGATTATTTAAAAGAAAAATTATTAGTGTGAAAGGAGATCTCCTCAGAGCAGCCAACAGAAGAGTAAGGAAAACCAGTTCTTTGGGTGGGAGGAGACCATGCAGCTTTTTGAAAGCACTGATTTGGGACACACTGGTCATAGAAGAGTCCGCGTCATTACGGATTGAGCCCGCCATCGGCTCCTAGTGTGAACTTGTTATCGGAGTATTTTATAGCCCACCTGACCGAAAAGAACAACTGGACTGT
This sequence comes from Diceros bicornis minor, assembly GCF_020826845.1. Taxonomy (NCBI): domain Eukaryota; kingdom Metazoa; phylum Chordata; class Mammalia; order Perissodactyla; family Rhinocerotidae; genus Diceros; species Diceros bicornis. The sequence goes on along the minus strand of NC_080745.1, from coordinate 88,070,176 downwards.
GAAATGATAGAGCAAATAAAAAAAGCCATAAAAGAGCCAGAGTGATAGTAACGGGAGATTTTAAGTACCTGAGCACAGAGCAGAGTGCATTAAGTGGATGAAATAAAGCTTGAAGCGTGTGTGGAAGAGGCTTTGGGGATGGGAGAGGGGGAGGAGGGGAGGAGAGTGGCGAGGAGGGAGGGGAGTTTCTCCGGAGGGGACTGTTTAACTCAGCATCTAACATATTAGTATATAACACGGAAGACATCATTAAAACGAGCATCTGCATTAGCACGCTCGTCCCTGTGACATGGTCAGCCCAGTTCTTTTTCTTGGCCTCTGAGCCCAAGGAAAGTCTTCCGCACCCAGCTTTCTGCATCCTTGGAAAGATCCTGCATAAACTCTAGTTCTTCCAACCCACAGTCCGGAGCTTTGGGGATGAGAGAACTGGAATTCTGAGAAGAATGAGCATGGACTCCTAAAGTCACCACATCGTAGCCTTGTTCAAATGGCACTAGCTGTGTAGGAAATTTACTTAACATTTAAATCACATTTCTGGATTAGAGTTTTAAAATATGTTTCTGAGTGAGTCTCAGAGTAAGAGTTTTCTGTAGCAATAAATTAATAAATGCATTACTTCAGGATGACTGCCAAGCCGGGGTTGCTTCAGGTCGGTGCTGTGTCAAGCAGTGTGTCCTGCACTGAGGGGCTCAGGCTGCAGGAGAGGACGCCGAGCACTCACGATCCTAGGGCTCAGGCAGGCCCAGGAAGCCCGACAACAAACCCACGGTGATCCATGGATCAGTGAGCGTGGGGCCTGTTGACACCAATGCGATGCAGAGAGCGAGTGGACTCTAGCAAGAGGAAAGCCACTGCCATTGCCCCCGTGTTCAGGGTGTGTGTGAACAGGGCCACCCCCGGCCCTGGGGTCAGCCTGATCCAAACTCTCAGTCTAGATGCCGAGAAACTGGGTCCCAAACCATTTGCCAGCCCGAAGGTGCAGAGAATGGGGCGGGGTGGGTAAAGCACTCAGCCCAGCTATGGCCAAGAGTGGAGTACATTAAAGGAGTGGATTATTTGACAGATGCCAAATTCCGAGCTTCCAGATACAAGAGGCAAAATAGATGGGGAAAAACCCAGGATCCAAACCACCACACAGGAGGGCTTAGGCGAGGGCAGGAGGCTGGGTCTCCTCAGAGAACAGGTCTCGCCTCTGCACCTGTCCACCGTCCACTCTCTCCCAAGGGCAAGACAACTGGACCCAACGATTGTGGGGAGAAATGAAGTCTCCCCCGTCTCCCACCCTGTTCGGTTCAGTTTCCTTTGTTTCTAAAGCACTTTTGTTCTAGCACACCAAACTCTAAAAGAAAAAAGAGAGAGAGAGAGCAAGTGCTTAGCGTTCTCCCCCCAAAGGCAAAATATAACCCTGGCAAAATATTATTTTAGCTATTTGTTCTGAGATTATGCTTTCCATTTTCAGGATGTTAATAACGGGCTCTGGAGGGATTTTTTCTGGGCCCACTGGCAATGTTATAAAATTAAACATCCATGTGAGTGAGGGAAATTGAAGTAATTATCTTGCAGAGTGGAGGAAAGCCTCTTGTATTCCAGAGCACCCTCAGCCCGAGTGCAGCAAGGTAACTCATAACAACTATCACTCCAAAAACGGAACTCCTCTTTGGCGGTAGGCATCCACCGACATTTTGAAGCTTCATTCCTCTAAATTATGGCCCCAATAAGCACTCTGCCTTTCCTGGCAGCCCTTCAGGGTCTTGTGAGATGGAAGAATGAGCAGCACAGGGGTTTGCTTGTGGACAGCCACATCCCTCAGGTATCACCTGAGATCATCCCTGGCAAGGGCTCCCATCGCCTGCCTGGTGCTTACTGTCTCCCATACGGCGTGACAACCCGGTGGCTGAAATAGAGACTGAACTGAGACTTGGGGAAGGGAGCTGTTCTTGTCTCCTTCAGGCCAATCTCTGAGAACCAGCTAAAGAGCAGCACCAGAAATGTTCAGACTGGAGACCAAAACAAACAAAAGGGCTTCTAAGCTAGGGGAAGTGGACCCAAGGACAGCCATTGCACAGCGGTGTGCCTTTGATGCTAGTCCACATGGGCCTCATTTCTTGATTGGGGGATTCATTTCATTCACTCAGAAGTGTCTTGCTTCTATTTACTAGCTGTGAAATCTTAGGCAACTTTCTGAATCTCTCTGTTCCTTCATTTCTTTTTGTAAGTTTCAGGGAATCATCATACATACTTCAAAGGGTGGGGAGAATTAGATGAATTCACATAAAGCCCTTGGCACCATGATTGGTGTATGATAAACACTCAGTAAATGTTAACCAGGATGATGATTAGGGTGAGTGTATCGGCAGGGGTCCAGTCAGGGAAGCAGAAGCTACATCTATTATTTTAACAGAGTTTAATATGAGAAACTGGTTAAATAAGTGTTAGTGGACAGAAGAAGTGAAAGGGAAGGCGGATAGTAACTGCAGGAAGTAGCCACCAGCCAGCTAGGGCTGGGGGAACATGGAGATCATTATATATAGCATAAATATGTAGTATTACATATGTGATATAACCTAGGCCCTTGTGAGAGGGATCCTGCAGAGCTGAGACTCAGACCTCGGAGTTGGGGAGCGCCGGTGGAGGCACGACAAGAACTTCAGGGAATGTGGAAAGAAAAAAACAAACCCTGGAAACTGCTAGGGAAACTCTGGCAGGAAGAGTCAACAAGAAGAAAGGAGCAAATCCCTCCTGTCTCCTCCCCCGCCTGCCCAGGCTCCCTCTAGCGCCCCCTATGGGGACCAGCTGGCAAAGGAGAGCTGGTGCTTGCAGAGACAGCCCCCTCTCAGAGGGGAGTACAGAGGCTGGGTTTGGGGCTCAGAGACAGAGCTTAATAACAGACACAGTGCAAGTGGGGATGATGACAATGAAGTAGGTTACAGCAGGGGACAAACCAAAAAGGATCTCTGCCCTCGTGCAGCTGAGGTGGGCAGACATTGATCAATACACACAGAGATAAATACATCATCACAAATTTTGATGAGTTCTGAGAGGGACACGAATAGTAGGACAAATTTGGATGGGTGACCTGGGGACTCTCAGAAAAGCTTGTTTAAGCTGAGAGGTGAAGTTTAACATGGAGTTGCTCACCCACAGAATATGGGGAGCAGTGGGCTGGGGAGGGACGACAGTGTAAGCAGACGGAACACACAGACGAATGGCCGGAGGTGGGAAGAACTTGGTGTCCTGGCAGAACTGAGTCTCTAGGTTCAGACCAAGCTTGAGAGGAGGCATGTGGGGCTTCTGTCCAGCTCACCCTTGATCCCTAGGCCACCAAGGTCAAACAACGGAGTTCCAGGAGCCTCGATTTCCCATCTTTACAACAGAGGACAATATCTGCCCCACTCTCCTCCCAGAGACACTGTGTGCAAACGAAATAATGGATAGAAGTGCACCTTCAAAGCACCATATGAATGCAAAATAGCCTTACCATTGTCTGGGGCACAGATTAATCTGGTGTTTTATCACAGCACTAGGAGTCATACTGGAAAAGTACACTCGTGCAGTCTTCCGGGCTAGAAGATTCTAGTTTGGATTTTAGTCCAATCATGACAACTGTAAGCTGTCCTACTAGGACATATTAAATGGCCCCATTTGCTGACTAAAGGTTGTTTATGTTAATTGCTCTCAGTTTCTACAATCACTAACCTTTATGCATAAAACAAATACTTGTGGCAGCACTGCTCCCAGAGCCCTGTATTTATTTGCTTCGTGTGGATTGGTTTTTGTCATATTTTTGCTAAGAAGGACAGTCTGCATATTAAGATGGAATGCTTTACTTTGCTCCATGGTAGCATGTCTGTTCTTGGGGTCAGGATTCATTCATTCCGTCAGTCAGTCATTCAATAAATAGTTGAGCACCCATTACGTGTCAGGGCAAATTCTGAATTATGATTCTCTCTTAATAAATCTTATAGTGTTTATATTTCAAAATATTCTCTTAGATTCATATTTATAAAACTCCACATATCCATTTATCAAGGAAAATTTGAGGACTGATTGCTACTGTTCCATCTCGGGGCTATTGATGGATCTGCTGGATAATTTCCAGCAGGTCATTAGCAGCACCCTCTATGCTCAAGGTTTCACCGCTCATTGCCCAGCCCCATTTACCTCCATACCAGGCAAGTTTTGTTTTGCAGCATCTTGTGAGGGCTTCTCTCCCTGGGGAGAACGTCCAGGTGGTACCTGTGAACCTTAGCTCCCAGACGCCCAGTGAGTTTTGAGCCAGGAAGGATAGCTGGGAGTGGAGGGCAGGTTAAGCTGGGGAAGCCATTTGCTAGATTCAGCCAAGAAGAATTGAAACTAGAGGACATAGTCAAGTGGCCATATCCCAGGAGAAAACCATGGTGAAGAATGGAGAGGGATCCCCACGCAGCATTTGGCTCTCGGGGTTCAAGCGGGGACGTTAGAGCCCAGCACACAGTGCACGCTCGCCATCTTCGGGACATGAGTTAATGAGGGGTGTTTATTTTATTTACTGCGATGTCCCAAGCCTTTTATGGCCACCCCATGCATATCTTAACATGCCAGCAGTCCCCGCCTGAGTACCTCCTGACATTTAATGCATCCTAGTGACATTTTTCCCAGCAGTCACCAGATTCTGAATTGTTTTAATGAATCACTCCATTTTACCCGTCAAGCTGCTGCCTCACCTGAGTTGTAACCCAGATGCAGCCTTAGCTCATCATTTTGGCTCAGTGGGGACGAGTCAGCACCGCACCACTCGTTGTTTCCCTGAATCCATGGTTGGGGCATCTGCAGATGAGCTAATGGAGGGTGCTCTGTCTTGCCAAATGTTAATGGTGTAAAATGTGATCATTTTGCTGACAAATGTAAACAGGTTTCATTCCGACTTGCAGTAGAAATGATCCCTCAATTTTGCAACCTGAGAACAATAGATTTTGTTGATGTTGATTACTGCATTTCTAGCTTCTTCCAGTGATACAGTGATTCTTTCAATCGCAGCTTTCAGGTGATATGTGTGATGTTTTCTCATTAGCACCCTAATGATAGATATGACGAATTCCAGGTTTGTATTGCACCATCGTAGAACCGCAAATGAACTTGCTAGAGCAGCGGCTGCAAACACATTTACTGTTTCACTCTCGCCTGCCTTGAGAAGTTTCTCTTCCCTCTTCCAAAGTCATGAAAAGCTCAGAGGTTTCTGAGATGACACCACACCCTCATATGTTACTTTACAGTTCAGTGCAACTCATGGAGGAAATGACTTTTTAAGTTTAATCTTAGGTTAGTATTAATAGTCTGGGAATTTTTCCAGAGATTGTCATTTTACATACATCTTCACTTCTGCAAATATATGCAAAACGCACCCCTCATGTGGGTCTCATTATGACATTTCTCCCCAAATTTTAGTAAAAGAACTATTTGAAATTACATAAGAATTTGGCATTAAATTCCATACTTAAGGAGCCCACTGGTAGGACTCAGCATGATGGCCTCTAAATTAATAATGAGGAATTCATTAATTTATATTACTTTTCTAGTATTGTCCTATGCCCTGGAGAGACTAGAGTGAGCAAAAACACTCCTCAGGGAAACTATGGGCTGGTGAAAGAGACAGAAAGATCACAATGAATGCATAACAAACCGTGGAAGGGCTAGTAAGGAACAGGAAGCTCCAAGAACGTGGGACCAGGCACCTGCGGTCACCTTGAGTGTCAGGGAAGGCTTCCCTGAGGGAGGTTCTGAAGGAGTGAAAGGAGGGGGTATAGAATCTCCCAGGCAGAATATGTGCAGAGGCCCAGGAGGATCAGGGGGAGGGGGAAGGACAGAGGAGGGCTTGTGCGGGAGCAAGTGGAGATGCGAGTGGGATGGGGGGTGGTTGCGATCACGCAAAACCCATCGGTCCTCGTGAGAACTTGGATCTTCATCCTAGGAGCCAAGGGAAGCCAGAGAAGGGAATGGATGGTGGAGACATGACCAGATTTCTGGTTTGAAAACAATCACTCTGGCTTTTGGCTGGAAAATGGATTGGGGAAGTTCCAGACGGGATGTGGGTAGCCCAGTGAGTGGGCTTTCTTAGGAGTCTGGGAAGGAAACGGTGGTAGCTTGGACTTGGGGTTTGGCAGGAAGAGGGAAAGATGTGCATGGATTGGGAAGACATTTGGGAGGTAAGAGGGGCAGGACTTGGTAGTGGATGTACGGAGAGAGGAAATGTTAAGGATGGCTCCAATGTTCTTGGCTGCTGTAAATGGATGGCAGGTGCAACAATTTACTGAAACAGGCCACACTGAAAGAGGACCTGGTTATGGAGAAGGGTCATGAATTTGAGGTGCCTTTAAGGTACCTCAATGCATCCTTTGCCTTTCTTTATAAAGTTCTGACTCTTAAATTAATCCAGGTAGCATCATACATACATGTCTGCACCATGGTAGGTATCAGTGGTACCCAGGGTTGGAAGGAGCAGGCCAGAACTCGAGTGTGGAAAGGGCTTGTGCAGAGAGGTTGAGGCCAGTGCTCCCCAGGCACCCGGGGAAGGCAGAGTGGAGCACAGTGGGTGATGGTGGGTCACAGCATTGCAGGGCCCACTTCTGTCCCTCCTCATGTTCCCAGAGAGAAGTCACCCACACATGGTAGGCAGGGATGGCAATGGGGAGGACGGGTGTGCTGCGTCATGCTGGTGAGTGAGAGAAGGAACTTCCTGAGCAGGCTCAGCGGCCCCTCTGGTTCTGTCTCATTCTCGAAGCTCTTCTGCTCACCTATGTGGTATGACACCTGGGCAGGCTCTACCCCTGACGTAGAGGCCAGCAGTCTGGGGAGGTAAGTTTATTTAGGGGGGGTGTATTAGGGAGCCAGCCTGTGGCTGAGGATCAAGCTATGTTCTCCAGGAGATTTTTGTCAACAGTAAGGCTGATATTTTGAGCTACCTCAGTCTGAGTCACAGCATGTCTCCCTTCCCACTCCAATAACACTCCACTGCATCTAGTTCCGGGCTGACCTCAAAGCGTTTCTGGCTCCACTCCTTAGCTCAAGTTGCCCCTCTGCCTGGAATGTGTTGCCCTCTCCCCCTCCCCCATGCTGGTCCACCCTCCTCATCCCTAAGGCCCCACTTGAGCATCACTTCCTTCGAGGGGCCTCTGTGGCCTTCACTTCCTCCTCTGGGAGGGTCATGTGCCTGCCCCTAGCACCTCTCCCTCTCGCTGAGCCTCCACGTCGGTTTCTGAGGCTCTGTTTATGTCTCTGTCACCACCACACGCTCCCAGGGTTCTGGGGAGTGCCTCTGCATCCCCTGGCCCTGTGTCCAGCTCACAGTGTTGGTCAGGTAACTGAAGGGGGTCGTTGTTGGAGGCACAAGAACAGGAAGTACAGATTTAAGTCAAATTGCTTTACCTACTGCTGATGCCCAGAGAAAGCATCTCCTGACTCTCTTTCACCCACTGCTTCCAGCACCTGTAAGAACGCCCAAGAGAGCACACAGCAGGCTAGAATGAGGAGCGTGGATGCAGACCAGGGCAGGAAGTGGAAGCACAGTTTCTGCTGGGGCTTTCTGAGTGGCTCAGCCTGAGCAAAAAGCAGAAATGAGAAAACATGGAAAGACTTGTTACTTGTGGTAGAAGTCTAATAAAAATATTTACTGGGAACTTTACTACGTTCTAAACACAAAGCATTTTACAGGCATTACCTCACTTAATCCTCACAATAACTCTGCGAGATGTAGAAGCTATTATTATCTACACTGTACAGATGAGGCACAGAGAGGTTAAGTAACTTGCCTGGGGTTACACAGCTAGAGAGTTGAGGAGCTGGATTCACACCCAGGCTGCCTGGCGCCAGAGCCCGCACTCTGGTGTGACTTTAGCAGGAAGGGCAGTGGCTAAGACATGTTTTAAAATGAGAAAAGTCTTCCCTCCAACACTGGAAGCCCCACTGTTATTAAAATCAGATTATAACAATGCACAGGACTTTCGTTATGAAGGCTGACGTGGTTCCCAAACAATGCAAGCAAAGGCAGGCAGATCACAGATTTCCCTCCCTGGAGGGAGACCGAGGGGTGTAGAAAAGGTGAAAGAATTAGACAGCCTGGATGGGGGTGGCGCTTAGGCAGGACAAGGCAAGCTTTCTCCGGATGAGACACAGGAAAGCATGAGGGCATCCAAGTTGAGAAGAGACTCGAGAAGCCCCTGGATAAGAAGAGCATGCCAGAATCGAAGGGAGGGGCTGGAGAGGAAGGGTGTATGTGTTTTTAGTGTGGGCACAAGAATGAGGAGCCCAGCCAACCAGGGGAGCTGAACATCGTAAACCGGAGGCCCTGAGAGCTGCTGCTGGAGTCTCCCGGGGCCTCCGTGGCACCAGAGAGCATCACCAATCTTAATCCTCCTACTTGCCTTCATTCCTGCTCAACTCTGTGCCAGCCGTGCGGGGTGCCAGCCCAGGGACAAGGCGAGGGAGGCAAGGTCCTTCCCGGATGGACCGTGCAGTCCAGACACTGAATGACTGTCCACTCGTGGCAAGTGCTACGGTGCCAAGCACTTCATGTATGACAGTTCATCAATTCCCACAGCGAGTTAGGTACTATCGAGACCCTTTGTGATACAGACAAGAAAACAGAGGCTCACAGAGGTCAAGTTACAGAGCTAACACTGGTCCTGCGAGTGGTGGATGTAGAGTCCAAAGCCTCCATGGCTTGGAGCCGTGTTTTGAACTGCTGTGCTGCACTGCCTTCGTGCCCAGGTCGCGGCCGACCACCACGTTCAAGTCCGCCATCCCATGAAGGCTGCTGGAGACCAGAGCCAATAAAAGGCAAGGCAGAGACTGAAATCATCTCATGGAACGGTAGGGCTAGCGTGATTCAATGCCAACGTGGTGAAAAGGCAGCGAATTCAGCTCAACAATGGAAAGGAACCATCACAAAATTCAGAGGTTTTCTTTGGAATCAGATTATTTGTGCTATAATATCATCTGGAAGAAAAAGAACATAGAAAACATTCTTAAGTTTCCAATTTCCTATTTTGGAACATTATGTAAAGGGCAAGCACCAGCAAAGGGAGATGAAAATGAACTTGAGAAGAGGCAGGATGTGAGGCAGGGAAACATCCTGGCACAGAAAGGAGAGACTAGGAGCTGAACCCCATACGCACGAACGCTGTGCAGTGTTCGACCTGAGCGAACAGCGTTGGAAGAGCACTTAGTTCCAGGGCAGAGGCGGAAATGGAGGAAAATGTACCGACAAATGAGAAAATGTTCCATTACCGTAGGCAAATAGGGACCTATTGTGGGAAAGGTCTTGGATGAGGAAGACAGGGCCTTCTGGGAGGAGAGGTGAGGCGGGTAACACAACCCAGACGTGGGGGTGCTGGTGAGTTAGAAGTTCCTTGGAAGAAAACCAGACAGATCTGAGATTGTCTAAAAGTATGACGCCAGGGAGGGTTGTTTGACTGATGCCCGATAAACGAACTGAGAGACTCCAGGAGTCAGGACAAGTGAAGGGTGAAAAAGGACCTCGGTGGAAATTAAGGCGTGACCGTGCCGTGCAGAATGTGCTGCTCGGGCTGTGAGAGGAGCAAAGTGAGGGGCGAGCACAAAATAAACCACAGCAACAAAACCAAACCCAACAAGACAAAAATCAATTGAGCCCTTTCTCAAAACGGATGGAATATGGTACAGATAACACTATGGAATGAGATACACATATAAGAAAACCTGAATCCATGGTTGCATTTTAAAATAAGAGCTACCGGGGCCAGCCCTATGGCTGAGCGGTTAAGTGCGCGCTCCGCTACTGGCGGCGCGGGGTTCAGGTCCCGCACAAGCACCTACGCACCGCTTCTCCGGCCGTGCTGAGGCTGCGTCCCACATACAGCAACTAGAAGGATGTGCAACTATGACATGCAACTATCTGCTGGGGCTTTGGGGAGAAAAAAGGAGGAGGATTGGCAATAGATGTTAGCTCAGAGCCGGTCTTCCTCAGCAAAAGGAGGATTAGCACGGATGTTAGCTCAGGGCTGATCTTCCTCACAAAATAAATAAATAAATAAATAAAATAAGAGCTACCACAGCTGAGTGAAAGCATTTCATTCCGTAGGGGAGGGCTGAAGTTACATGGCCAAGGTCACACCCTAGAAGTTAGTTTGTCAACCTGTTTCTACTGGGCCTTTTGAGCTGAGTAACTTTGAAATTTGATATTTAAAAGTTAAATCAAAGTAGCTAGATCAGGAAACAAACATGGGAAAAATTTTTCATTGTGGTAAAATATAAGCAACATAAAATTGACCATTTTAACCATTTTTCAGTGTACAGTTCAGTGGCACTAAGTACGTTCCTATTGTGGTGCAACCATCACCACCATCCATCTCCAGAACTTTTTCATCCTCCCAAACTGAAACTCTGTTCCCATTGAACAATTCTCTCCCCCCACCAGTCCCATAACCTTTATTCTACTTTCTGTCTCTGTGAATTTCACTACTTTAGGTACATCCTATAAGTGGAATTATACAATATTGGTCCTTTTGTGTCTGGCTCATTTCGCTTAGCATAATGTCTTCAAGGTTCATCCATATTGTAGCATGTGTCAGAACTTCAGTCTTTTTTAGGGTTGGATAATATTTCATCATGTGGGTAGACCATGTTTTGTTTATCCATTCATCCAAATGAAGACTTAGGTTGTTTCCACCTCTTGACTATTGTGAATAATACTGCTATGATCATTGCTGTACAAATATTTGTTCAAGTCCTTGTTTTCAATTCTTCTGGGCATATATCCAAAACTGGAATTGCTGGATCATAAGATAATTCTATGTTTCATTTTTTGAGGAACCTCCATACTGTTTTCCACAGCGGCTGCACCATTTTACATTTCCACCAGCAACGCATAAGTGTTCCAATTTCTCCACATCCTCGCCAATACTTGTTGTTTTCAGTTTTTTTCTTGTTTGCTTTTTGGTTTTATAATAGCCATCCTAGTGGGTGTGAAGTGGAAACTCATTGTGGAAAAGAACGAAATTTATGTCTTTTAAAATCGTTAGAGAATATTCAGATGTATGAAATTCAATTCTGGTCCAAGAGTCTGGATATCCATGTCACCAGAAAACCTAGAAGCAATAACTAGCCTTGGGCAGAATTTCACAGTTTATAACACACTTTCAAATGCATGGTTTGTGTGCCTGGGATATATAGTAAGGTATGAGATTGGAGGGATGGGTGGAATTACTAATATTGTGTTGTTATTGTTCTCATTTTAAAGATGATAAAACTGGGGCAGTGAGTTACCAATGTGACATAGCTAGTAAGTGTCAGAGCCAGGATTTGCTCTCGGGGCTGCTCTACTAAATGTCATATTCCTTCCCCTACACCACACTGTAGGTAAATCCCAACATCTAAACAAACCCTGGAAACATATGGTACTATGTAAATATTTATATATGACTTGTGTGTGCACATGAGTACACACACACACGCATACATTCGTGCCTATTCTGGGCGCAAGGTAAGATTTTAGATATAGGATGACCAACCCCTCTCTCTCTTAGTTGGTCATGATAGTCCATTAGATAATTAAATGTAAACCAATTCTGAAACAAATTTGAATAGAAATCTGTGATGAGAAGTGGGAGGGAGGCCATAGGTAAAGCATATTTATGCTTTATTGAAGGCATCTACAAGATAGGTAAATTAAAGCATGTACAGACACCAAATATTACTCCTCATTTATTAAGTCGCCAAACTACAGACACCACCAGGCCACGCAGCGTGGAACAAAGACAGGTCAATGGAACACGGCTGCAGTGCGAGGGTGACTGATGACTCAAAAGACAGGTCACTGGAACACGGCTGCAGTCTGAGGGTGACTGATGACTCAAAAGCTACTCTCAGTCCAGTACTTTCACATCTTCTGTTCCTTCCCCACCACTGACCACCCCGTCCTCTCCCTTCCCCTGAAAGAACAGGTATATACTCATGGGCAGACAACAAATTAGGAAGTAGGCGACAAGACCAAAAGAAAAGTCAGGGGACAAGGACAGTTGTGGTCATTTTCAGGCTTCCTCTCAGCACTGTACTTCTCAATGGGCCATGGGTCCTCAAGGACTTCTCAGTTCTCAGTTCGTGCCAGGTCTCATACATGGGGGTCCCTGCTAATTTCAGCAGTGCTGGCTGAAAATTGAGGGTTAATTTAGCTGCAAACCAACAGCATCGGTGGCACTAGATCCTGCAAATTCAGGAAGAATTTTCTTTAGTTCACTGTACCTGATTTATAAAAGGCTCTACTTTGCTTCCAGGAGTATCATAAATATTAATTAATTTGCAGTAATCTTACTTAACAGTTTTATAGTAGCTTCATAAAGCTTAATTAAGATAACAGACCAAAGACTATACCAATACTAGGTATTATTATCTTGCTTCATTAATTCTCAAAAATACAGTGTCTAAGCAATATCTTCATCACCTAGATAAGGAAAGTTCAGTCGTAGCACTTTCCAAGGAACAAGGGGAGTTGACAGTTTTCTGGATTGGGGAGCAAGGATGGAGGAGGCGAATTAGTGAGCGTCTGCTCATTGTCAGCACTTCTCATGATATTATGATGCCCAGTAGTCAGATGAAGAGACTGAGGCTCAGAGAGGACACTTGCCCCAAGGTTATACAATGTGTGAGTAGCAGAACCCATTCCCCATTCCTGGAACACAAGATCCTGGCTTCTGGAAAACAATGCCTTTTCCCACGGCACTCTCTCAACCAGAGGCACAGGAAGCCTTACCCTGGGGAGAAATATAGAGAAATATGAAAAGCATGAAAATGAGTATTTATCTCAGTGTGCAAGGATAGAGTATGATTGAATGATTCTTCTCAAGGGTATGAAAGGTTATTTTACAGAAGGTGCTTATAAGCTTTGCTTCATTGGCTTTCAGGGAAGAAAAGGAAGGGAGTGAGAGAAAGTGGAGGCATTAGGGATTTGCAGTAGATAAGGAAGAATTGGCAGTGAGATCTAGTACCAGGGAAGTTCAAACACCCCTCAGTAAGCTGCTAAAATAAAATAGTCTCATGGGGTTGGTCCTGCCTGAAGATATGCTAGACAAGAGGAAAAAGATGCAAGTGTACAAATCATTCTAAGCCACGGTCTCCGAGGTTTGAAGCTCTTGGAGGAGAGAGGGAAAAGACAGCCACCACTGCTGCTCAGGGATGTAGGAGATCACGGGAAAAGCCCTCTGATATCCCAGGTAACAGTGGGATTAATACACTCTGACTCGTGTCTCTTGATCTTAAGTAAAAATCAGCTTATCCCTTCCCATGTGATAGACTATGTATGTATGGCAACAGAGGAGAACATGTAATTTTTTGCAAATTTTCTGCTTGAAGTCCCTATTTGTCCATAATTATTCTTGCCTTTTTTGTACATATTTAGCAAGTATAATTTACATACAACAAAATTCACCCATGTTAAGGGTACAGATAGATGAGTTTGGGCAAATGTAGAGTCACATAACCTCCACCACAATCAGGACACAGAACATTTTCATCACTCCAAAAGTTCCCTTATGCTCTGCTGCAGTCAATCCCCTCCCCCAGCCCCAGCCCCTGGCAACCTACTTGGTGTTGCTATAGTTTCGTCTTTTCTAGAATTTCATATAAATGGAACTGTGCAGCCTATAGTCTTCTGTGTCTGACTTCTTTCATTTAGTGTGATGTTTTTGAGATTTATCTCTGCTGTTTTGTATATCAGCAGCTTGTTCCTTTTCATTGCTAAGTAATATTCCATTGAATAGATAAACCACAATGTGTTTATCCATTAACCATATGATGGACATTTGGGTTATTTCTAGTTTAGGGCTATTATGAATAATGCTGCTGTGAACATTCATGTACAAATCTTCATGTACACATATTTCACTTCTCTTGAGTAGATATCTAGAAGTGGTATTGCTAGAAGCATTTGGCAAGTATATTTAACTTTAGTAAAACTGTCAAATTATTTTCCAAAGTGACTGCACCATTTTTTATTTTCACCAGCAATATATTAAATTTCACTCACTGATACTTGATATCATTAGCTGTTGTTATCGTTTAGCCATTCGAATGGTTGATTAGTGGTATATCATGGAGGTTTTAATTTGTTTCCAATGAGCATCTTTTCATTTGCTTCTTTGCCATTGGTAGATCTCCTTTTGTGAAATGTCTGTTCAAGTCTTTTTTTTTTTTAATTGGGTTGTTTGTCTTTTTACTTTTTGACTTATTGATTTGTTAGAGTTCTTTATATACTCTGGACACCAGACATTTGTCAGATATATGTTTTACAAATATGTTCTCCCAGACTGTGGCTTACCTTTTCATTTTCTTAACTTTGTCTGATGAGGAGCAAAAGTTTTCATTTTTTTGCTTTCTAAGAAATCTTTTTCAACCAAAAGTCACAACGGTTTTCTCTGCTGTTGACTTATGGAAGTTTTATAGTTTAAGCTTATGCAGTTAAGTCTAAGATCTATTTTACATTAATTTTTATATATGGTGAGAGTTAAGGATTAAAGTTTATTTTTTCCATATGGCTATCCAATAGTTCCAGCACCAATTCTTGAAAAGACCAAAATTTCACATTGAATTACTTGATCCTTTTATGCGAAAACAGTTAACCATATAAGCAAGAGTCTTGGTCTGTATGTCTATCCGTACACCAATACCATACTGTCTTGATTACTGTAACTTGATATGAGGCCTTGAGATCAGGTGGTGTGAGTCCTTCAACTTTGTTCTTTTTTAAATAATTATTTTGGCTTTTCTAGGTCCTTTGAATTTCCATATAGATTTTAGAATCAGCTTGTCAGTTTCTATCAAAAAAAGACCTGCTAAGAGTTTAATCAGAATTGTTTTGAATCTATAGATCAATTTGGAAAACACTGACGTCTTCACAATATTGAATCTTCAATCCCTGCACATGTTATATCTCACCTTTTCTTTATGTTTTTACATTTATCTCATCAACAGTTTGTAATATACAGGTCTTGCACAAAGTTTGTTAAATTTATCCCTAAATACTTCATGTTTTTGATACTACTGTAAATGATATTCAAAAATTTCCATTTCAAATTGTTCATAAAAATGTCATTAACTCTTGTCTAAAATCACTGATTAGTTCCAGCGCCTTTTTGGAGATTCTTTAGGAATCATTTTCTATGTACACAATCATGCGTTCTGAGAATAAAAAGAGTTTTACTTCTTCCTTTCCAATCTGTGTGTGTGCGCACACGTGTGTGTCCCCTATTGCACTTGCTAGGATTTCCAGTACACTGTTGAGTAGAATGGTGAGAGTGGACATCCCTGACCTATTCCTGATCTCAGGGAGGAAAGTGTTCACTATTTCATCATTAAGCATGATATTAACTGAGGTTTTTCATAAATTCTCTTTATCAGTTTGAGGAAGTTTCATTCTATTACTGGTTTGCAGAAAGTTTTTAGGAACAGGTGTGGAATTTTTATCAAAC
Source organism: Diceros bicornis minor (assembly GCF_020826845.1). Lineage (NCBI taxonomy): Eukaryota > Metazoa > Chordata > Mammalia > Perissodactyla > Rhinocerotidae > Diceros > Diceros bicornis. Next base: position 88,054,703 of record NC_080745.1, on the reverse strand, counting down.
GCTTTTTTTGGTTCTATTGGGATGATCAACGGTCTTCTCATTCTGTTAATATAATGATTCACAGTGATTAATTTTCTAATGATAAGCAAATCTTGCACTCCTGGTATGTGTATTTTTTTTTTACCGGATTTGATTTTCTAATATTTGTTAAGAATTTTTGCTTCTATGTTCATGCATGATATTGGCTCATAGATTCTTTTCTTCTCTTCTGATTGTCTTTGTCTTGTGTTGGTATCAGGCTAACACTGATCTCATAAAGTAAGTTGGAAGCGCTCCCTCTTCTTCTATTTTCTGAAAGACTCTCTATAGGAGAGGTATTATTTCTTCCTTAAATATTTGATAGAATTCACCAGTAAAGTCATGAATGTCTAGAATCTTCTTTGCAGAAATGATGTTAATTGAGAATTCAATTTTTTAATTCATGTTTTTATTTCTTCTTGAGTTTGTTTTGGTAACCTGTGTCTTCCAAGGAATTTGTATATTGCATCTAAGTTGTCACATTCATTGGCATAAAGTTGTTCATAATAATTCCTTATTGTTTTTTAATGCCCGTGGAATCTTTAGTGATGTCCTTTCTCTCATTCGTCATGATATTGGCACATTTTGTCTTCCATCTTTCTTGATCAGTCTAGGTAGAGGATTATTAAATTTATTGATATTTTAAAAAAACAAGCTTTTGGTTTCAATTATTTTGTCCATGTTTTTTATTTTCTGTTTCATTTATTTCCACTCTTCATTATTTCCTGCTTTCTACTCACTTTGGGTTTAATTTGCTCATCTCTTTCTAGCTTTTTAAAATAGAAGTTTAGATTACTGATTTCAGAACATTTTGCTTTTCTAATATAAGCATTTAAAGGTATTCGTATTCCTTTAAGCACTGCTTTAACTACATCTCACTAATTTCGATAAGTTGTGTTTTCATTTTCATTCAGTTCAAAATATTTCCTAATTTCTCTTTAAATTTCTTCCTTGATCCATGGGTTATTTAGAAGTTTGTTTAATTTCCAAATATTTGGGGATATTCTAGAGATCCTTATGTTATTGATTACCAGTTTAATTCCGCTGCAATGAGAGAACATAATCTGTATTGTTTCAATTTTTTTGAATTTACTGAGACTTGTTTTATGGCCCAGCACATGGTTTATCTTAGTAAATGTTCCATGTGTCCTCGACAAAAAGGACATTCTGCTCTTATCAGATGGAATAAATGTCAATTAGACAATTTTTGATGGTGTTGACTAAGTCTTTTATATCTTTACTGATTGTTTTTATCAATACTGAAATAGGAGTATTGAAAACTCTAACTATAATTGTAGATTAACCTATTTATCCTTTTAGTTCTGTCCATTGTGCTTCATGTATTTTGTAACTCTGTTATTACACAGACCCACATTTATAGTTGTTATGTCTTCCTGCTGTAATAATCCTGCTGCCATTATGAATTATCCGTCTTGGTCTCTAGCAATTCTGTTTGAGTTAAAGTTTATTTCATCTGATAATAATTTAGTCACTCCAGCTTTCTCATGCTTTCTGTTTGAATGATGTATCAGTCGGGGCGTGATTTTAAAACAACAACAACAACGATTAAGAGTGATAGAGAATACACAATTTATCTAAGGGATTTGACTTGGCATGATTCTAGGAGTTCACTGGACAGTGTATGTCTGTTTGCTGCTTCTGCATCTTGTGACGGGCTTGGAGCAGGCGTCAGAGAAGCTGAAAGGACCTGGCAGGAGTTGAAGGAGCTGCAGACCCGGCTGCTGCACGCCCCATCAACAGGTGAGCCAGTATGTCAGGGACAGAGTGCACGGGCTACGACAGTGCCCAGTGCCCTCGCACCCATCTTCCAAGGGTCAAAAGAACACGCTTGCATAGTTCAGCAACCAGCCAAGGATTTAGACACAATTTGTACTCAGATTTGGGGACTCCTCCTCTTCGTGGTCCCTTAAACTTCCGGTTGCTCTGCCAAGTTCAATTCTGCCCTCTGATGAATCCTGAACCTGCCTCAGGAGACCTTCCACCAAGCCTCATTTCTACCTCCAAGCCGCCGAGTGACTTGCTGAGTCCCTGCCACTCTGACCCTCAGATTCCCCACTTGTAAAGTCAGGCATTGGGGTGGGACCAGATGACCCCTGCCCCAGTGTCCTTCCAGTTCTAAATAAACCCTAAAGAAACGTGTATGCCCTTGGGATCAGAAGAGATCTCATGTTGTCACCTGATGCCCTAAAGACAGCCTAACCCTGTACAGTCTTATTTCTAATGGACAGATTTTAACTTGCAGTCACCTCATTTTCATACTACTCATAGTCAAAATGCATGTTGCTTAAATTATCCACATAGATTAAGAAGACCACTGAGCTGAGAGGAGGAGATTGACCTGAAAGATCCTTTAGGTTTGACCACATAATCCAAATTCCTTGGATATTTACTAGCTCAATTGTATGTGCTACATAGATTTGTTCAGTTAATCTGCTGTTTTTGGTCTCTGATATTCAATAACACCCACATATCTTCCACAAAAGAGATTCAGTCTTGAAATTCTGTATACTACTGTTTTTCTCATGGCCACTGGTTAGCTGACTTTATAAATGAACTGAGAGTAGTATGTTCTTATCATAAACAATACAAATACCTGGAATCGTGTAAAGAAAAACATATTGCTGTAGTACATAGAGCTTTTGTTATTTTTTATATGGAGCAAGGACTTCTCGATCCCACCAAACTTCACTGCTGCACTCAATAGAACAGAACAAAAATATCTTTCTATAGTTCTGCTGAATCTAATTGTTTATAAACAAATATACCTGGAGGCAAACAATTCTGAGTGCCTCTTGCTTGTTTGATAATTTATTTGTAGTATTTATCTATGTCAGGGACTCATAACTCAAGAATTCTCAAACAATTCAGAAGGCCATCCACCAAGTCTTCTCAAATGTATTGAAATGGCCTTTTCCATAGCAATTGAAGGCAGAATTACACTTAGGTTTCTTGGGCTGAGAATGAGTGAAAGGGAGGGTGGGAAGGAGGACTGGGATGTGTGAGGCTTGCCTCCTCTTCAATAGGCTTTCTGAGGAAGAAAGGGTCTTACTCTGAGCTTTTGTAAACTTTGTTCATAAATGTACATGTATCGCAGTAATCTTCAACAGATAGCACATGGGTTTAAAAAAAGTCAGGGTGTGGGGAGGGGAGAAGGTTTTATTTTCATTTGGAAAGCATCTTTTGCAAGTGACAACACATTTTGACACCTTTTTTTAACTTAGCCAATGGTTTACGCCCGTAGGCCTTTATTGGGGATATAATTCCTTTGAAATAATTTATTAGTACTAGCTATGCACAAGTTATTTACATTGCAAAATTTTGTAGTATTACAAGAACAGAAAGGTACATCTAGATAATGGAAATACTATACAACTGTTAAAAAGGATGAAGAAGGACTATGTGTACCAAGTGGAAAATGTTATATTTTAAGGGATAAAAGCTATTTGCAGAACAATACAAATAGCGTAATCCTATTTTATTTTTAAAAAGTATACATGTCTATATATTCACATCATTTCCAAAAAATAGCCAGAATTATACGCTCCAAACTATGATCAGTGATTACCTCTCAGGAGTGACATCAGAGGGGCAGAAAGAGCAAGAACCCTTGATTTGTACCTGACATATCAAGTGTGAGATGCTGGTGATTTTTTTCTTTCTGGTGTATGCTTTTTGTATTTTTCAAATTAAAAAAAAATCTCTGGAAAAATAGCAGCGCAAAGGCAGGAAGGAGTCCCGAGCCAGCGCGTTTGCCAGCCTCACCCGTGTTTCCAAGGCTCGACGCCACGGTCTGCGCAGGTACCCAAGGGTTTGAATGTGTCTCTGGATTGTCTTTCACCTGGATGTTTTGGTTCTGCATAAATAAGCACACACACACACAGCCTGAACCTGTGCCCTGGTACAATGACCTAGTCATGTATTTCTCCAACAAGCCTTCTTTAAGTGTCTGTTACACGCCGACCGCCCTGTTGGACATCAGAGGCTTTTGAAGTTAGTCTCATTTTTCCAGGAACTCCCAGTCTCCGGTCTGCACAGGGAGACGAACAATCCACGTTTATGCCTAGAACAGAAAGGGGAACTAGGGCTGGGACAGCCAGGAGGATAGACCAACTAACTCTGCCAGGGTCAGGTGAGGAAGGCTCCACGGAGGAAGTGACATTTGAACTGGACCTTTCAGATGAATTGGAACTTGCCAGGTGAAAGGTTGGAAGAGAAGGACGTTCTAGGCCCAAGAGATGGTGTGCATGGAGGTACAAAGTCATAAAGGACTTGGCATGTCCAGGGTGTGATAAGAGGCTCATCATTCCAGGAGCCCAGAGTATACCGTGGGATGTAATCAAAAATGATGTCCTGAAGCCAGCAGGTGTTGAAATTGGGAGGGTCAAAACGATCAGAAACGTATCGTAGAGAGGAAGCTCTAAGTGCAGCATGATGTGTATCAGGAGCGGAAAGAGGCCAGCAGCGGGGAGACTGGAGGAGCCTCAGCTGAGGCAGTGGGGTGAAGAAGGTGCAGGGGCTGGGAACTCATTTGGATGGCCTGAGTGTGAGAGGCACGGCATGGAAAGGAAGAGTCTTGCTTGGGAGACAGAGGAGATGGGGACACTTTCAGCCAACGTGTAAGCAATGTTTCTCAACCTCAGTGCTATTGACTTTAGGGGCTGGATAATCCTGTCCTGTGCATTGTAGGAAGTTTAGCAGTAACCCCTAGATGCCAGTAGCATTCCCAAGCCCAGCAGTGATGACCAAACACATCTCCAGACATTGCTAAATGTCCCCTAGAAGGCAGAATTGCCCCCACTTAAGGAAGGCTGGTGTAGGGCCGGCCCCATGGCTTAGCAGTTAAGTGCGCGCACTCCGCTGCTGGCAGCCCGGGTTCGGATCCCGAGTGCGCACCAACGCACCGCTTCTCCAGCCATGCTGAGGCCATGTCCCACATACAGTAACTAGAAGGATGTGCAACTATGACATACAACTATCTACTGGGGCTTTGGGGGAAAAAAGGAGGAGGATTGGCAATAGATGTTAGCGCAGAGCCGGCCTTCCTCAGCGAAAAAAAAAGGAGGATTGACATGGATGTTAGCTCAGGGCTGATCTTCCTCACACACACACAAAAAAAGCGTGGTGTAAGCAATAAGAAATATAGGACAGGAGGCGGGGATAGACATGGAGCGTTGGAGATGGAGATTTGGGCGTCATCAGCACACAGATCCCTGGAGACTGATGAGATCATGCAGGATAAGACAACAGGAGGGCAAAGGAGGGCCCCTGGACCCTGAACATTTAAGAAGCAAAATTAAAACATGTAGCAGTGAATGAGCTGAAAAAGAAATATCAGAGAGGCAGACACAGAAGCAGAAGAACATGGCGCCCAGAAACCAAGTGGAAGATGGTGGACATGGATTTGTCAAGATAGGCAGAATGGTGCTATGGACTGAATTTTTGCCCCCAAAATCCATGTGTTGAAGCTGTAACCGCCAATGTGACTGTATTTGGAGATAGAGCCTTTAAGGAGGTAATTAAGGTTAAATGATGTCATAAGGGTGGGGCCCTAATCTTATAGGACTGGTGTCCTTATAAGAAGAGGAAGAGACATCAGGAGTGCACATGTACAGAGGACAGGCCATGTGAGGACACAGTGAGAAGGTTACTATCTGCAAGCCAGAAAGGGAGGCCTTCAGACACCAACCCTGCCAGCACCACGATCTTGGGCTTCCAGCCTCCAGAACTGTGAGAAAATAAATGTTTGTTGTTTAGGCCACCCAGGCTGTGGTATTCTGCTCTGGCAGCCCAAGATAACTAAGACAGAGGAGGATTCAAACATCAGGAGGTCATCAGTGGTCTAAAGGTGAACATTGTCCGTGGAGCTGAGGAAGTCAAATTATCATGAAGGATGAAAGAAGGGAGGCGCACAGAGAGATGGCGCACGTAGAAAACTCAAGAAGCCAGATGTGAAAGGAAGGAGGAAGGCAAGAGTTTGCAGTCATCAGAGAGAGGTGGAGTGAAGGGAAGCTTCTTTAGGACAGGGAAGGCTCGATCTTTTTATTTTCCCACAGTTCAATGAGGATTCTCAAGATAACTGTTCAGGCTCTGAATCAGCTGACAATGTATACCTGTAGCTCCAACGTCTCTTATGTCCTATTATTCTGAATATCTCCAAAATTGCTTTCTGACTGTAAATGTGATATACAATATTTGTATCATATTATATATGTGATATATACGTGTATATATATAATAATATACAGATATATATATACTCATTTGCAAAAGGTTTGTAAAGTAAAGAAAATATAAAGAAAGTCAAACACACCGCCAATCCCTCCACCCTGCCGTGAAGATATTCCTTTCACTTTCATTGTTACCATATTGGAAGATTTCCTTCCAGTCTTTTTTTTTTTTTTTGTGAGGGAGATCAGCCCTGAGCTAACATCCGTGCTAATCCTCCTCCTTTTTTTGCTGAGGAAGACTGGCTCTGAGCTAACATCTATTGCCAATCCTCCTCCTTGTTATCCCCCAAAACCCCAGTAGATAGTTGTATGTCATAGTTGCACATCCTTCTAGTTGCTATATGTGGGATGCGGCCTCAGCATGGCCAGAGAAGCGGTGCATCGGTGTGCGCCCGGGATCCGAACCCGGGCCGCCAGTAGCGGAGCTCGAGCACTTAATGGCTAAGCCACAGGGCCCGCCCCCTTCCAGTCTTTTCTCTGTCAATTTTAACACAAAATTGGGATTCTGCAATATGTAGAGTTCTGAACCCTCCTTTTTTAAACTGGACATTGAGTTGTAGATATTTGCCTGTCATTATATGTTTTTCAAACACGATTTTTTAATAACTACACTAAAATCCAGCATGTGAAAGTAACATGATTTAACCATTACGCTATTTTAGAAAGTTAGATTGTTTCCCAACTTTCAGCACCATGAATACACAATGACAAACGGCCCTGTACATACGTTTTGGTGCACATCATTAATTATATCCTTCTCTTCTCATCCTGGTTATGAATCAGACAGTTCTGAGAAGGTGTCTCTACACATTTCTTTTTTGCAGTTTCATCTTTAAAAATGATTCTCAATCCTTCATGCTGCAAATCCTCAGACTGCCCATCAGAGAGAAACCCTGCCATTTTAAAAGGAAAACAATGTACTTCTATGAATGGCGCCCTTACTGATTTACTCCTTGCATTTCCTTTTCATGGTTTTTAATTAAATTTTCAACATGGGCTTGAATTAGAACCCTATCTAGAAAACCAAAACTTTTAAAACGATGTTTAGGGCATCTAAATCACCTTGGTGAATTTCTGATCGCCTGGAGCAAGTTCAAACAGAACGTTTGCAGGATTTGCTCCTCTCTGTGGGTAATCAAGGTTGAATCAATCCTCTGCCCCTGTCCAAAGGACTATTGCCCCGTGGCACCTCACCTGATGCAGCCTAGTGCCCACTGGAGGGGCTGTTTGTTGTTATAATGCCAGAGAGGCAAGGAGAGGAAAGACACTGGCCGGGCGGCCAGAGGAGTTACACACACACACACACACACGCGCGCACACACACACACACACACACGCCCGCCAGGTATGAGTTCCAGGATTCAGAACTTGGTGAGAAGAGGGCAGCCCCTCGGAGCAGAGGAAGGTGCAGTGTGCGCCAGCAATGCTTTTGTTGGTTGGTTTTGTTTTGTTTTTGGGTTTTGGTCTTTCCCATTTGTCTCATTCCCTGCCTGGCACATACGGGTCCTGCCAGAATTTCAGAGAAAATAGAGGAATTCCCGCTACTCCCCTACGTCTTTATACTCAGGCTCCACTGTGTGCCGAGACAACTTACACACTCTCTCCATGCGCCTCGATTTAAGGGACAGTTTTACACTTAGGGTCCTCCTGCTCTGGAACCAAAGCCAGCAGCAGCAAGAGCACAGCCTCGCGGGGAGGGAGAGAAGTGGGGCGTGGGGGCCCCTGTGCCTTGGCCTCTGGCACTTTCCAGGGTTCATAAGCTCTTGTCCTCATAGACCTTTCATGTCCTCTTACCTGCGTGGTTCCAAAACTGAGCTGGGTCATCCACATAGTCACACACATGCACACAGGTGCACGCACTGCTTTGTTGACGCAGGACAGCCATGAACCTGAAATTTTCCACCCTTAAGGAACCCTTGCCACCAACCTCATTTTTAAGAGGTTTTGTGACTACGGGATGAGCCAGGGGTATTTATCCTAAACAAGCACAGGTTCTTCACCTGGTCACACCCTGGAGCAGCCTCCACCAGCCCCCCACCCCAGGACATCATTCTCCTCATTATTTGCTTCTGTGTTTTGGGACCAAGTTAAAACTGCTACGCATAACAGCTAACATTTGGCGAGGACTTCTGTGTCCCAGATGCTGGGCTAATCACTTCAAGTGTATTATCTGATTTTATTTTTACCCCAAAACACTATGATGTAGATATTATCATGATCCCCATTTGACAGCTGAGGACACTGAGGTACTGAGAGGTTAAGCAACTGCTCGAGGTCACACAGCAAGAAAGATGGTTGAGTTGAGATAAAAGTCCGATAACAGCTTGCAATCTCCACCACAGTGTTTTGTCTTCTAGACATCTGTTATGTTTGTGTCCATCCTCCATTCACTCTTTTCTCAGTAATCTCACCCAGTTTCCTTCCAGGGAACGTCACCCCTCAATCCACCAGCTTCTGGTGGCCGCTAGCTGCTCCCCTGGCTCTGGGGTGACCATGTGACCTAGACGTAAGCCACCTCGCTCATCTCTTCCCCTGGGTCCGCGGATGCTTTGGAGATGGGCGAGCAGCCCAGTGGGAGCCAAGAGGATGCATGGGGGTTTCCTCTAGGCTGCTGTGTCCCCGCTGGACTTGAACGGAGGAGAAGCACCAAGTCCTGGGAGCTGCTGGCGGCTGTCTTGGGACCCTAGGGGGAGAGCTGACCTGAGAAGCGGGGTGGGTGCTAAGAGGAAGAGATAACCCAAGTCCTGATCGAGACCCCAGATCAAAGCCAGCGTAAAGTAAGTTTTACTTGGATCTATTTAGTAACACGCACCGCTGAATTCCCCTTAAGTTTTCAGCCCCTTACAGCTTGGAGTCCTGAGAGACGGGTGGGTCCTCCCAGCTCTCCCACGAACCACCTGTGTGACACCACTTGGGAAGCGACTTCCTTCCCCGAGACCAGGTTCTTCCCGCATAAAGCAGGGTCAGGGCACCCCCTACACTGCAGCGCTGGCGGGAGGGAAGAGAGAGCGGAGGGCAGTTTCTCTCCAACTAGAGCAAAAGCTCGGCAATTCCTTGGGCTGACCCTAACTCTTCTTATAGTATTACTCAAATACGTGCAAACATAAATTAGGTATAATTTGCTTATGTTTATAGCTCTTATACATCTATAAAAACCAAAACAAATTTAAAGATTAAACACAAACAAAGTCATAAAACCTATAAAAGTCCAATTAAAAGCATGGATTTAATGTGACAGATGATGTTGTGCCAGAACTAAATGGCCTCTTGCAACACGCCTCTCCTCTGGCTGCTGCGGTGCCAGCAGGTCCAGGGAGTTCCGAGGCTCGACTCCCAAGTGTCTCATGATGACACCATCCTCACCTTCCTCTGTTGCAGACACTTTTCTCAATTCAGCTCCCGGGAATTCTGTGTTTTTCTGGCATGCCGTGATGTCGTTTGGGCTCCACTCGGTGAGAGGCATTCTTTGTATACATGGCCCTCTATTCTTTGCGCATAGTTGGCCCTGACCCGAACTCTATCCTAGCCACAATTACAAGGGTGGGCATGGTAGGGAAGGTGCGGGGCAGGAGGAATGTCTGGTTATATGGTAAGTTTCCATAGTATGCTGACATGGATTTTCAGAAGAATATTGTCAGAATAAAAGAACAAAATTTTTAAATTATTGTTGAGACCTAGAGGAGTCCTAAGAATATGACCTTGAACTCCAGTTTCAAAAACACTGGGATAGTGGTGAAGAGTACGGAGCTTGAGAGACCAGGTTTGATCATGACCACTTAAAGCTATTGGACTTGAGGCAAGTTCTTTACCTTTTCAAGCCTCAGTTGTTATGTCTGTAAGTTGAGATTTGATAAAAGTATCTGCCTCATAAGGTTGATGAATCATATGAAATGAGTTAAGGAATTAGAGCTCTATACTGAGTTGACTAGTGTCCCCCCAAAATTCAGGCTCACCCAGAACCTGTGACCTTGTTTGGAAATAGGGTCTTTGCGGATGTAATCAACTTAAGATGAGGTCATACTGGATTCCCATGAGCCCTGTTCCAAAGCCTGGTGTCCTTATAAGAAGTGGGAAATGTGGACACTGAGACACAGAGAGAGACAGACACACACACACCCATACACAGAGATATGGAGGACACCTGTAATGACAGAGCTAAAAATTGGAGTGATGCTTCTACATTCCAAGGAATGCCAAGGATTGCTGGCAACTCCCAGAAGCTAGAAGAGAGGTGTGGAACAGATTCTCCCTCAGAGCCGTTGAAAAGGATCTAACTCTGCTGATACCTTCATTTTGGACTTCCAGCCTCCAGAAGTGTGAGACAATAAATTTCTGTTGTTTTAAAACCACCCAATTCGTGGTACTTGATTATAGCAGCCCTAGGAAACTAATATACACACTTAACACAGTGCTTGACAGGTACAGTAAACAGGACATGTAGCTTCCTGTTAGCAGAGCAGACTTCCAAGCCCTTAAAGAAGTCCAGGATGGCATACAAAGGCAAGTTTCTGTTATCATTTTCCCCTTCAATTTCAGCCCCAATGTGAAGTTTGTATCATCATCTAATGCAGTTAGCACTTTTCAGTTTACAAAGCGTCTTCTTACAGATTTTTTCAGTTAATTCTCACAGTGACCCTATGGAGTAGATAAAATTAACAATTTTTGCACATTGGCCAAGGAATCTTTTAGAGATAATTAGTTAAATGCAATGTGATATCCCAAATTAGATCCTGGAAGAAAAAAAGGATGTTAGTGGAAAAACTGGCGAAATCCAATTACAGTCTGTGATTTGGTTTACAGTAACGCACCAGTCGTGATTTCTTAATTTTGACTAACGCAACACGCTTATGTAAGATGTCAATTCGTGGAGTCCAGGTAAATGGTATATTTACCATTTGGTAAATACAAATGGAACTCTCTGTACTATCTTTGCAACTTTTCTTTAAATCTCATATTACCCAAAATAAAAAGTTGATTTTTAAAAAGCTAATTGGAAATACTCTCCAACTGATTTGAATATTTTGCTGGAATGCCACTGAGAAACCCTGGCAGATAAAAATATCTGCCACATAGGGAGTTGTGACAACTCTCACTTTTGCTTCCACATTTTTTTCTTTTAAAAAGCTATAATTGGGGCCAGCCCGGTGGCGTAGTGGTTAAATTCACATGCTCTGCTTCAGTGGCCCAGGGTTCACAGGTTCGAATCCCAGGCATGGACCAATGCACTGCTCAACAAGCCACGATGTGGCAGTGTCCCCCATATAAAATAGAGGAAGATTGGCACAGATGTTAGCTCAGGGCCAATCTTCCTCAGCAAAAAAAAGGAAGATGGGCACAGATGTTAGCTCAGGGCCAATCTTCCTCAGCAAAAAAAAAGGAAGATGGGCACAGATGTTAGCTCAGGGCCAATCTTCCTCAGCAAAAAAAAAGCTATAATTATTTTTCCCACTATTATTAAAGTTCCCTACAGGAAATTTGGAAGATATATAAAATTGAAAGGAGAGAAAGGAATACCAGCCATGGTCTCACCACCTAAAGACACCCACCATGAGCACTTGTTGGTGTATCTTCCCGTCATCTCTGTGGGTGGGGCTTTGCGTACACGTGATCCTCCTGACCCCCTCCCCCATGCCCGCCTGAGCAACTGGATGTTACTGGAGAGAAGCTCACATTCTCTGAGGGGTGCGGGGCTTTAAAACCCACAGCCATGAATCTTAATGGACAGCCAACACGTCCCTACTTCATAATTTCTCCTCCCTACTGAAATCACACGCACACACACACACGCACACACACGACCTCTCCTGTCTCACCTGGTAACTGTTCTTACCTGGGGAAATAGATGCCGTGAGAGGAACACCCTCCTCTTCCCGTGACCAACGCCATCAGCCCAGCAGCCGCTGTTTCCCGCCCCTCCCCGCCGTCTGTATCCTGGTGCGTCCTGCTCCTATCTGAGCATCTTCTCAGGGACTTGCTCCTCCTTCTCTGTCCTGAGTCACGAGTCTCCCTCTTCACTCCCAACAGCATAAATGGGCCACACTAGCTCTTCTCTCTTGGGAGGAAAGGTCTCCCTGGGCCCTACAGCCCCTCTAGCTATCACTTCCTTCTCCACTCCCATCTCCTCAGAACTCCCTGGAAGAACTGACTCCTGTCCCTGTCTCTAGTTCCTCGACCTGTTCCAGCTAGTCTTCTGATTTGGTGCCAGAGAGATACATGTGTCTTATTGGTGTTCCCATTAGTCTCCAAGTTGTGAAAACCAGTACCTCTCTAGTCCCATCTTCCTGACCCTCTGGTGATGGCACACAGCTGAGTACTCCAGCCTTCTCCTGGTTCCCACACATAACACACTCCTCAGGCTCCTGGCTGACTCACCTTCTTTATCAACCTTCAGAATCTGACTCTGCTTTCCTTTCCAAACTTCTTTCATAACGGCCCCCCTGGCCCACCGTACTTGAGCCACACTGCCCTTCTGTCTGCTCCTCAAATGAGCCACCCTTATTTCCACCTCAGGACCTTTGCACTGGCTCTTTCCTCAGCCTGGAGTGCTTGTCCCACTGATAGTCTCATGGGTGTTTCCATCTTGCAATTCAAACCTCCACGTCAATGTCACTTGCACAGAGAGGCTGTCTGTGATGGCCCAGTCCCTTCTCTCCAATCCCCTCTCCGCGCAGCTTTAACGCCAGCTGGCACTCCCCTTCTTTGTTTATTCCCTGGTGTACGTTGGTCGGTCTCCACCCCTTCCACAAATGCCAATGCGTTTGTTCAACCGGAGCGTAGGGCTAGCTGACTTGTGCACAGGTCTGCTTCTCGGGCAGGAGAAATGCCTGGGACATGGCAGATGCTCAAGCAATCTTTGTTGAAGGAGTGAATTAGGTGAAAACACAATTTACACTGTTTCTTTCCTCCCTAGATGTGGTACTGAAGCACTCCCACTCTTTCAGATATCATTTCCAAGGAGTTCGTGGTAGTGCACAGAGCTCAGACACTAAAATTCATTTACCCCTCTTCCTATTTTGGACATTTATGTTAATTAAAATTTTTCCCTACTATAAATAACTCTTCAATGAACATCTTCACATATAAACTTTTTACATATTTCAGATTTTATCCTTAGGGTAGAGTTCCAGAAATGAAAATGTTGATCAAAAGGATCTTTTATCCTTTAGAAAATGACACAGTTATAGGGAAAAACTACTTTGTATTTTGTATAGATTCTTTAGCTGTTTGCTGTCAAATGACCCAAACATATATAAAGTGTTATCATTGTGGAGTCCTTTCCGCCCAACACTGGGAAAGGTGCTCTGGGTACAAATAAGGAAAGAGAAGGCTAATCTGTAAGAAAGATACCATGGAGGAACACGGCAGAACATCCCCATGGCCTGACTTTAGTATGGTGCATGCTGAAGGCTCCTCAGAGGTCAGCAGGGGGTCAGTATGGGGCTGACAGGAGCTGGGAGGCCTGTCGGGTTCTTAGAGGGAAGCGATCGTGCCTGCTCTGGTTTTCCTGTAATGCTTTTGTACTGCACGTTGTGGTTTGTAAGTCAGTTTCACCACGTTATCTTGGGTGGTCCTCAGACCCACCCAGAGAGATGTTCAGGGGTGGGTGTTAGTGTTCCTAGCTGCAGATGGAAGCTTGGACAGATTTGCCCAGGAGCAAACCCAGAAGGTCTACCTACAAGCCCGGGGCCCTGCCCCACCCCCACCCCCTGCACAGAGTCAGTGCTTAAGTACGTCTCTGTGTTTGTCACCACATCACATAGAAATGGCTGGATGGATTGTCCCCGGGTTTGGAGGGTATGTCAGAGGTAGGCTCATGTAAGATACCGGCAGTGTAGACTGCACAAGTTCACATGAAGGGTGCCTCAAAGACACAGGCCAGCGTCCCCCAGGGAGGCTGAAGCTGAGATTTGACCAGGGGCTTGTGCGGATGGAGACCGCAGTGACACCGCGGACAGTGACAACAAACAGGGGCTTGGGTCAAGTCAGAGCCCTGAAGATGCTTCCAATGGCAGCGTTTGTGTCTGTCCATCACACAGGCAACTCTGTGCTTCAGCCTAATGGAGGTGGGGGCTCGGGCTGGGGTCTGGGGGAAAGCACGTGAACCCATAAAATATTAAAGCTGGAAGACGCTCAGAGATCATCTTATTCTACCCATTCAATGTGTAGAGAAGGAAAACCAGACCCAGAGAAGTGAATTTCCCAAGGCCACACAGCAAGTTAGTAAGGGAACCCGGACAGCATTTTTCTCCATGATAGCATGATGCTTCTCATCGTGGAGTATTTTTAAAGACAAGTAGCTTTGTTATTTTCAAGTACTTATAGAGTTACACTGAAAAAACAATCACCTGCCCAAAGCTCTTAGGGAAAGAACTTGAATGAATAGATAAGTTATGTTTTATAGACAAATGGGCGTTTTTTTCCCCAAGGGTGCTTGAAAGAAATCTTCATAACTTCTCAGATATCTTTCTTTCCCTGTGGATTTTCTTAGTGCACTCTCTACAGGAATGGACCAAGATGAGCTTCGGCCCAGTTATTGTTGCGATTATCACAAACCCCAAATGATGGGATCTGGTGAATGAGGATCTGCAGCCCTATGAACTGACTGGCTGTCACTGCTCAGGGGCCTGATGATACATAACTATGCAGGGAAACGTGCAACATTTCCTAAGAACTCAGACACTTGACCTGGGCGAGGATGGGGAGACAGGACCGATTGACAGAATAGGAATAAGGCTTTAAATATTTTTCGGTGCCAATCGAAGTGCCGTTGAGATTTTTCACCCCATCTGCACATTCCATCCGTGGCATGGGGTGAGGAGGGGTGTGGGCAGTGGCAGTGAAGCACCAGTCCACCTGTTTGCAGAGGAATGTTCTGGAAGGTGGTTGGTGGGTGTGTATATGGAGACAGCATCACAGCCTCTTCCTCTTCCCTGTCATTCTGTGGCTCTATTGCCGTCCCTTCAGACCTGCTCACGTGTTTTGATCAGACTGTCAGGATGGAGGCTACACAGTTCTTTGTTAATAATTCTTGTAAAAGTCCCTTTTAAGACGCTTGCACTGACATCGTAAGAATTGATTCCCCTCGGCAATTAGATGCCATCATTAGATGAGCTTTTATGTTACATTAAAGCAATCTTTTACAGCAAATCAGATTCCTATCTCATCGACCTTATGGTGATAAGAGAGTCTTGAAGAAGAGAACCATTTTTAACATATCCTCTCAAGAAAAGAGGCAGGTCAACTCGGAGTGCCTGAAGGAACCAAGGAGCTCACTTTAAATTTCCCTTCCCCACTCTCAGACATGCTTCTTTCTAAGCGTGGGGAGTTATTTTGTGCCAAAATTATTAAAATCATAGTGAGATAAAGAGTGAGACTAACACTCCAAGTTGGTGGCATGCTGGGTGGAATTTTGGCGATAATATTTTTTTTGTCTTCCCTCCATTCATTCAATCCCAAATGACAGCCTTGGAAATTCCTCTGTGTTGTTCACCATGTTCTAAAACACGACAGCGACCATAATTCAAATGTACAGCTGGGTTTGTGTGTGTGTGAGTGTGCACTGTTCTTTTTTTTTAAACTAGTAATGAAGTTGTAAACGCAGCATTTCTTTCATTACCTATTCATTAAAGATGTGACATGAAAACAGAGTTTCCATGGAAATGGCTTTGTGGATTCTGAGTACATAATAAGAATTTCATTGTTTACACTACGGCACAGATAACTGACGGGTGTTACTGTAGCTAGTAAAGTCTGATTTCGCTCCACGAATGCAGGTGAGGGCAGAAGGGGGTGCGGCGGGTCATCCCCGCACGCCCGTGTGCGAGCAGAAGCCTTCCACACAGCAATGCACACGCACTTTCGGATGGAAAGGATGCGTCGAGCTACGCCTTTTCAACACACTTAAACTTAACTATCGAAATATTGCAAACAAAAACAGCCAAAATATTTCCACTCAACATTTAACACGAGTCCATTTAACATTGAGAAAGATTTTTATCTGCTCATGTTTGGGCTGTGACATGAGACTGCCTGGGTTCAAATCTTGGCTTTTATGCTTATTAGCTGCAAGACCTCAGCCAAGTGACTTAGCCTCTCTCTAAGCCTTAGTTTTCTTATCTGTGAAATGGGGGCAATATACATACACATTATATATAATATATAACTATACATATAAATACTGGACTATTATTATATATATATAGTATATCTGGTATAATATATATTATGCTGGATTAAAGCAGAAAATGCCATAAAGCACTCAGCCAGTACCTGGCTCCTATGAAGTGCTCCCTACCTGTGACGTGCTGTCATCATCATCGTTTGCCACTAACAGGTTGATAACAACTGATGGGTGCTAACCTTCAAGCTCAGCTCAAATGCCTCCTCTTCCCTGAGGCTCTCCCTGGAGGTAGAAGTGGTCCCTCTGGGCCATGAGCAACCACAGGAGGCCCCTGCTCCTCCCTTGCAGCACCTTCCAGCTCCTTTTGCTTTTAATGATTTATGAGTCTATCCGTCTCCTGGTGAGACCATGCTCTCCTGGAGGGCAGGGGCCACCCCAGCCTTTCCTGTCATGGCCCAGGGCCTGGTACAAAGTAGGTATCTCCCAAAAGAAAAGTTTGATTTATGGAAAATTAAATTAACTAAAACCCGCTATGTGAACTCAATTCAAGGAATGAGTTGTGTCTTTTGTTTGTTTTGGTTTTGGTTTGATTTGGGAGATGAGAGTAGCATAGGGAGGCCAAGATATTTTTTAAGTAAATTTAAAAGAATTTAGTAAATGTATGACACTAGGCTGAAAACAAGAGTCCTTGGTGACTAAGAGACACTGCAGTTTTCAAAACATTCCCCAGGCAGCTGTCCTGCAGGGCGGGGACTGGGTGAGGCACCCAGGCCACAAACCTGAATGAGGCACTCTCTCTCAGGGCCATGCACTGGCTATTAAATTTTATGCTCCAGGCACCTCACATATTTACTCTAGACCCAGCCCTGTGTCCTGTATGGTCAATGGGGTTGGATTCTGTGTTTGTTAGCTCTAGGCTACAATACAAAGCTCTCTTGGACTTAGTCGCATAAAGTCCTTTCCCTATACTTGAGAGGGAAAAATAAAACAGTAAGCACAAGAATGCTTCCAAACACAGCAGACGGCCATGTAACTGGGTGAGACTGGCTGTTACACTTTGCAGACAAAGTGATAGCATTTGAGTCTTATTTATAAAACAGACATTAATCCAGTTCTGCATGACTGTAGCACAATTTACTCAAAACATGCCAGGAAGGCTTCTAGCCCATTAAAATAAGTGTTCCATCATCTTCATCTGTACTTCAAATCCTGATTGCTGGCATCCAGATGAGAGAAAGAGATTCAACCATGAAGACATGCTTGACATAGACTATGACTATATACCAAGAATTTTAATTGCCAGAAGTATCCCTTGAATAATCAAACAAGTGTGGGGTGGGGGGCAGGGGAAGAGAGAAACAGAGACACAGGCACAGACATGTTCCCTTGCCCGTCATTTCATGCAACAGAGGTCTGTGCTCACCACCTTTCCGAGCTGCCCAAGTAAACCGAAAATGCCTAGACCCGTCATCAGGCAGGAAGGCAAGCTGAAACTGGAATCTGACTCTAAAATTTACACGGAAATGCAAAGGACCTAGAATATCCAGAACAATTTTGAACAAGAAGAACAAAAAGTTGGAGAATGTACACTACCTGATTACAAGACTTATTGGAAAGCTACAATCATCAAGACAGTGTGGTATTGCCATAAAGATAGACATAGAGATCAATGGAACAGAATAGAGTCCAGAAATCAAGCCATATGTACATGGTCAATTGCTTTTCAACGAAAGAGCCAAGGAAATTTAGTGGGAAAGGATAATGGTGCTGGAGCAATTGGATTTCCATATGGAAAAAAAACAAATGAACCCCAATCCTTACCTCACACCATATACAAGAATTAACATGAAATAGATCATATATCTAAATGTAAGAGCTAAGGTTATAAAACTTCTAGAGAAAACATAAGTGAAAACTCTAATGATTTGGATTTGCAAAGATTCCTTAAATATAACAAAAACAAACAGAGAAAAAGCATAAACTACACAATAAAAATCAGTACATTGATTTCATTAAAATTAAAACTTTTGCTCTTCAAAAGTCTTCATTTTGAAAATGAAAAGGCAAGCCACAGACTGGGAGAAAATACTTGTAAAAATTTATTTGATAAAGGACTTGTATTGAGAATATACAAAGAACTTTTATAACTGAATAATATGACAATCCAATTTAAAAATGGGAAGAGATTTGAACAGACATTTTATAAAAGAAGATATGCAGATGACAAATAAGCACATGAAAAAGTGTTTAGCATTATTACTCAGTTAGGGAAATACTAATTAAAACCATGGTGGGATGTCATTATACGTCCGCTAGAATGTCTAAAAGGAAGAAGATTGACCATACCATGTACTCGCGAAGATTTGGAGGAAGAGGAATGAATCCTCATACGCTGTTAATTGGAATATAAAATGATAAAACTACTTTGAAAACATTTTGGCAATTTCTTAAAAAGCTGAACGGGGACCTACCACATGACCCAGCCATTCTATTCCTAAGTATATATCCAAAGGAAATGAAAGCACATGTTTGTACAAAGACTTTACTCAAACATTCATAGCAGCTTTGTTTATAATAGTCAAAAGCTGAGAAAAAATACAAATATCCATCAACAGGTGAATGTACAATCAAATTGTGGTATTTCCATATGATGGGCTCAGCCATATAACGGAATGAACTATGGATACACACAACAACACAGATGAATCTCAAAATACTTATGCTGAAAGAAGTGAGATTAAAAAAAGAGTACCTACTGTATCAGTCCATTTATATAAAATTCTATGAAACGCACCCTCATCTATAATGACAGAAAGCAGATCTGTCTGGGGATGGGGGTACAGAGAGTTGGGGGGACAGATTACCAGGGGACACAAGAAAACTTTGGGGGAGATGGATATGTTCATTGCCTTGATTGTGGGGATGGTTTCATGGGTATATATACATACGAAAACTCATCGAATCATACACTTTAAATATGTATAGTTTAGTATATGTCAATTTTACCTCAATAAAGTTGTTTTTAAAAAAAAGAGAAAGAAAGAAAAAAAGTGAAACAAAGCAGTGGATGAGTGAGAAAAGTAGTATCACTCACAGCCGCAAACTGTGGGAGGAGCTGTACAATGTCCCACTAACCTTCCTCTTCTACGTTTTCCTCGGGAGTAGAGGCCATCAGGATCCTGCAGGCGCACTTTCCAGAGGCATCTGAAGGACTGGGTCCAAGCCTCTCAGCGTGGACTCTGAGGGACCCAGGGATGTGACTCCCCATCCCCTCAGTGAAGGGCTGGCTTCTCTCTGTGGGCAGTGTTGTTGACTGTCGTGCCCCCATCTGTAATGGAGGGATGGGCCTCCAGCTCTGCGGTTCCCTTGAGGCCTCTCTCTGGATCCTCTGTTGGCAGGGACCCTCCCCTTTTCCGGGAGAGCAGGAGCTGTGTCCCTGGCCCAGCTGACAAACATCCTGTTGTCCTTGTGACACTATCAGGAAGCCATCTGTCTGATGAACAGCTCTGCAATTCCTGCTCCTGGGCAAGACCATCAGCCTCCCCCTCCCTGCCCAGGTCTTAGCCCTCAGGCCTCCATCCAAGATGGTACAGCATCTGGGCACTGTGGCTCTGTGCTCACCCCTTGTCCACACGTAGCGGTCGCAGCAACAAGTGACAACTACAAGCCAACGGAGATGTGATGTTTTTTAGTATAACGATTCAATGACAGTAACAATAAATAATAATTGATTATTATTTTATACTTCTAGGAGAACTCCCTTTTCCATTATCTCATTTAATTAACAACAATTAAGTGATCTGCACAAAGCTACATGATTAGGGAACAGCAGAGCCAGGGTTCACAGCCTGGACTGCACCCCAGGTCTTGGACTGGTCTTTTCCAAACCTTGGTGAATTTTATGCACCACTTGCCCTCTTATTTTATTAATATTTTTCTTCAAATTGATTGCCTTTTGTAAAACAACACATTGATTTAAAATTTTCGTGTCACTTCTGTAAATTGAAAATAAGCATCACTTGTCACAAATGGGAAGAAGTAACTATAAAAGCAAATGCATGAAGACAAAACAATGCTCTCAACAGCTGGCTGGAAGCTGCTGTCTGCAGATGGCTCTGAGCCTGGGCCGGCATTGGAAAGGTGTCAAAGACGAACTCCCAGTTGCACTTGGCTGGAACCACAAGGATTCAAAGGGCACTGGAGGGGGAATAACTTCGTCACTGTGTGAGTCCATCGGTAGTTATTGCCCATCCTTGTGCCCCTAAAATCATCTCAGCGGCATTGCGTATTGTGCTCAGCCCACCTCTCCAGTTGTCACAGAACCCTGTGAGTAGGTGGGAAAGACCATCCTGTTGTGAATATTGCCACCTTACTGGGTCTGGGGCAGTGTGGCCAGACAGAAGGCACTGGCTTTGTCTTTCTAAGACCCAGGTCTGAGCCCTGGATCTAGAGCTAGTCCCGTGGTACTCACTCTCTGTACCCGTCAGGGTTCTCCAGGGAAACAGAACCAATAGGAAACATAAATACTTATCATGAGGAGTTGGCTCATGCCATTATGGAGGCTGAGAAGTCCCCCAATCTGCCATCTGTAAGCTGGAGACCTAGGAAAGCAGAGGGTGTAATTCCAGCCCAAGTCCAAAGGCCTGAGAACCAGGGGAGCTGACAGTGTAAATCCCAGTGCAGGGGCAGAAGATGGGTGTCCCAGTTCAATGAGTGAGGCAGGAAGCAAAAGGCGCGAATTCCTCCTTCCTCCGCCTTTTTGCTCTGTTCAGGCCCTCGATGGATTGAGAGGCCCACTCACACTGCAGAGGGCGACCTGCTTTACGGAGTCCACGGATTCAAATGCTAATCTCACCCAGAAACACCCTCACAGACACACCCAGAAATAATATTTAATCTGGGTGCCCTGTGGCTAGTCAAGTTGACACATAAAATTAACCATCACACCACCCAGCCTCAGCCGGCGTCTATGAGACGTGTATTAGAGGCAGTGCTGTGTGCAGCAGCCCCGCGGCCGCACATCTAGACAGCAAGTGAGGCTCACCTCTGTGGGACGTGCCCGAGGCCACAGGCTGGTAGTGAGCAGGATCCGGTCCTGGAACCACCTACAACCCACTTATATCTGTTTTCCTGGTAGAAGTGCCACCTCAACTCCCAAAGTGTCCTGCATTGTGTGGGGTGAGGCCCGAGCAAGCCCATAAAAGGCAAAATACGGTGTCCCCTCAGAGTCTCTGCAGCGGCCCCAATTGTTGTGGTTCCTGCTTGACGTGGCCGTATGCCCCGCTGCACAGTCCTGGTCATGTAGCCTTGAGCTGGTTGTAGAGCTTCCCGAAAGAAAGCACACGGGGACACTTACTTCCTCTCTCTGGCCAGCCTAAGAGGCCTCTCTTGGACGTGCCTTCTGTCTCAGATAGGGAGGGGATTTGATTTGCCACAGAGCTTTCCAGCACCAAGTCTGAACAGCCAGCGCTCCCTCCTTGCCGTGAATGGCCTACACTGCTGAAGCTCAGAACAGCGGCAGAGTAAAATGTATCTATGCATTTTCAAGGTCGGAAAGGAAAGTCAAGAGCATAAATATGGAGCAGGCATTGCTGGAGTCAGACAGACAGCGGCATCAGTACACCCAAAAGCAGAGATTAGCTACACACAGCTGGTCACCAGCTTAATGCATCTCCTCATGTGGTTTTTTTTCTCTGGGGCGCTCTCTGGAGCTGGCTGGCATCCTCACAATTCTTGGGTGGGGCCAGGGGCAAGATGTGGTTTCTTAAAAAATCTGTTTTCTGTTAGATGTTATCCAGCCCCCAGCCTAAGGGTCCAAACCATCCAGAAGCAGGAGTTTACATTCTTAGACTCTGAAGAAATCTCAGGAAGGTCACTTGTTCTCCCTAAAGCTGAGAATCAAGCAAACTCCCTCCCCCCAGGGGACAGCATCAGCTCCTTTCATGGGTCACTTTCCCTGCAAAGGCTGCTCCTCCCCTCTGGTCACCCCTGGTTCCTCTGGGACCAGCAGTAAAGGATTCATTCCTGAGGCTTCAAACCCCACCTGTTGTGTGAAGACACTGCCTTAGACAAGTGAGCTTTGGGAAGGCTGGGATGAGACAGTTTTCATTCATTTTTGATGAGATTATTGTTCAGCTCCCTGAGTTAGTAAGTAGGAGTTGGCTTTGTGTGGATGAAAAAGTGCTGTGGGGGTAACGGGAGTTGGGCCAGCTAGATCCTGGACACACCCACCCCCATGACTCTAGGCAAGTCATTTGTCTTCTCAGAGTCTTGGTTTCCCCATCTGTAAAATGAATAAAATTGCTCCACTGATTATGGTCATTCTCCAGCATCATTACAGTTAATTCCAAAGTTTAAGATGCTGCACTGAGGAGAGACTGGAAGCTCTTCCGATGGTGATGACCGTGTAACAGCCGAGGGTGGTTACAGGAGGGAGAAACTCTCAGTCACTGGGGTCTTCTGCTAAGTTAACGTGTAATGAGGCTGTGTGGGTGCTCTCCAGGAAAATGGGACACTAAAATGCACACATCTTCATGATAAAATCCTCAGCATATCCACAGCCCTCAGTTAACCAGGATTATCCGCATCCAGTTTTTTAAACAAAACACCCTGGTGTCGATCACTTCATTGAAAAGAATCAAACAAAAATAAATGTCCCCCTTACTCCCTGTGCACGTGTCTATCTTCTATAGGAAGAGAAGAGGGTTCCTAGCTTGCATCTGATTGTCCAAGGAACAAGGACCTAAACAAGGTTGAGAACCACTTCTGCTCACTTCACTATGCTTTCTAAGAGACAGGGCATGAAACACTCTTTAGCCTGGAGAAGGGGAGGTTTGAAGGCGCTGGTATCCCCTCTCCCAAGGTTGAAGGGTCATCCTGTGAACTCTCTCAGGGTTGAAAGATCATCCCACGAACTTTCCCAGGGTTGGAGGGTCATCCCGTGAAAAGTGCTCATTAAAGAACATGTGGTCGCATCAAGGAATGCATGACACAGACAGGGAGTTTCCATTGCAAATGAGGAAGACTTTTCTACTGGTAATAGTCGTACAGCCTACCTCATGAAAGAGAGAAGTGTTGGTCCCACAGAAGGTTCCAGTAACTTCCAATGACATCTGGATAACTATTTATGGGGATGTTCTTTAAGAAATTCTTGCCTCCAGGGGAACACTGAACTACACAGCTTCAGTGATCCCTCCTTGCTATAACATTTTAGGACTCTGAAATTAACAGACATAAAAATATTCATTGAAAGTTTGTCTAAATTACAACTGTTGTATCCAACATTCATTAATGAAATCAAAATGGATACAATCTTTCTTCAGAATGTAGGTGACAGGTTTGTCTGTCCTTTTTTATTTTTTAACTTGTTTTTTTCTCTACAATTTAATTTTCCAGAAGATTCTCCTCACACCACCCCCACCTACCTGATAAATATTCCCCTACACATTCACAAACCCAAATGATGGCAAAGAGTACCATTTCCCTAAGTATAACTAAGTTATGGCACTGTATCTTCTTATGGCCTTTCTATGTTAGACTTTAGAAGACAGCTCAAATACTGGAGATGTGCAGGGTATAGAGGAACCTAAGGTCACATCATCTACCTGGTGTTGGCGGGTAGCATTTTTACCTGTCAGTTAGTCTCCTACAGCCCATTGATAACCATGTGAAATCTGACTTCATGAATAATTTGATTCGTCCTGTTTTCCCAGAGAACCATAAATTGTAGTTATTTGGTATTATATGTAATCATTTGCATAGAAGGCAAGCTTTAAAAATTTATGCTGCACATTTTGTACGTGTTATCTCAAAATGCTTAAATGTTTGGGAGGCAGTCATTACATAGGACTAATGGAGAAATTATTCTAAGCCCAAATTTTCAACTCTGACCTCTGATTTGTCAGAGTATTCACATCTACTAGCAAAAGGTGAAATTCCACACAGTAGGAAAAAAAATCGCAGTTCGCACCTAAACTAAAAACATACCTAAAACGCTCTCCCACTCGAATTTCTGGGCCTAACCCATTGAAGTGATTAGGGTTGTAGACGGTATTGATTGCTGGGATTTTCTCTTTGTGCAGTTTAAATAATGCTTCTTTGTCTTTCGCTTTTGCTGGACGTTCTTTTGGCAACATAACCAGGAAGTAAACAGACCTCGGGCCAGCTTCCTGTGAAAGTCTCCTTTCCAGAAGGGGGCCTCTGCTGGAACCCCCAGAGTCTCAGGAGATGGCTTCACTCCTCAGCATCTGACAAATAAGGCCAAAATGATAGATCTCTCAGCTTAAGGACATCTTACATATTTATGGAATGACATCTTTCTCAATCAAGATTCATGATGTAGATTTTCAGCTACCCAGAGGGACCTCGGCCATTGTCCTAGCAAGTGTCACATTAATATGGCCTTTTCGTTGTTCACATTCAGAGAGCAGAGTGAATAAAAGTCAGAGGCATGCAAATACATAGCTAGAGGCCAACAAAAACAACAGCAAAATCTTCCTCTTTCAGATTTGAAATAGGCAGAGAACCTATTTCATGTAGAAAATTTTAACACAATTCAGGGTGAGTTTTGTAAACAGCACTTCAATTTATGATCCGATGTGTTCCTTGAAGTCTGAATTTAAAACAAGCATTCTTCTAATCATTTGACAAACTCCTTCAAAAAGGTCAGTCTGTGCTGTATTACAACTGCGAATTCTAAAAACATTACTTCCATGTTCCACTGAGACCTGAGAAACTAAATTTTGAGGTTAAATTAAAATGTGTGATATTGAAGAATTCTGTAATAAGCCTTAATCATGCAATTAGATGCCTTTATGGGATAGCACACGTTGTATATATAACGAACCGTATCTCTTGCACAAAAGTTAGCAGTTAGTTTGGAATCAGGATTTGTATCATGAGATGACTGACTATTTTTAATGCAAATTATGGCTTCCACACAACTGTTGAGTTGCTGAGCCCAAGAGACTTACTTGGTCTTGTAACTGTTATTAGTAATTTGTGGAAATTGATTACCTGAAGAGCAGTCAGATTTTTACCATTTTGCGTCAGAGATGATAAACACAACTGTTTGTTGTCAGGGTGATTTCTTTTTCCGTTAAAAAAACATTCATTAAAACTGCTGGAAATCATGCTGGCTAAGAAAGGAGTTTGCAATTTTCTAAAGACTTGATGCCTCTTGGAGCAGAATTCACTATAATAACAGAGTACTGGGCTGACTCCATTTGTGTGAAACAATGGCCCTTCGGAAACACTAGACATATAACAAAATGAATGTACACTGCCCTCACAGAGATAAAAATATTGATCTTAGGAGCACCACAGCCTAAAGACTACAGGTTATTGGAAAATAATGAAATCTCATCTTTCTGTTCCAACATCTTAACATCCCTGATTATCGCTAGAGTACTTAATTACCCAGTGAGCACATCTTCGGTAACGGGCAGAGTTCTAAAGAGAAACAATCAAAACTTTCTAATTTGATTTTTTGCTTGCTGATTTTTTCCCCCAAGAGGTTGAAATTAAGTGCCTTCCTCCCTCCTGTAATATATTCTTGGATCAGGACTGTCAAGAAAACATGATACTAGAGGTTAAGAAATAGCTTAGTAAATTCAAGCCATCTGGATAATTGGATTTAAAATGTTCTTCCTTCCAAATTAACCAGATACCTTCTTGGTTACTAAGACAATTCCCACTTTTCTAGTAGTTTCCTGGACCCATCTTGGTGTAGTGCCTTCTCTATTCTGAGTTGACTCTTCTTAGCCTAATTCCACTGGGTTAAAAAAACAACAACAGTAAGACCTAACTACTTGCTCTTTACAAGAGTTTCACTTTAAATGTAAAGGCTATAAGGGCCTTGGTAGGTTAAAAGTAAAAGGATAGAAAAAGATATATCATAATCTTAACCATGTATTATAAATTATAGGAAAACTCGTGTGGCTGTATTAATATCAGACAGAGAATTAAAAACAAGGAGGACTACAAGAGATAAAGAGGTAAACTTTTAGTGGTAAAAGGGTCCACTAATCAGGAAGACATAACAATCATAAACGTGTTGGCACCCAATCACAGAGCATAAGAACACATTAAAAAATAAAATAACTGCAGGGAGAAGTAGGAAAAAAAAAAGTGTAGTGAATGATTTTAACAATCCACACTGTCAGCAATTGATGGACCAGTAAACAAAAAGTCAGACAAATAGACAATAGCATTACCAACAAACTTAAGCTAACGAATATTTTTGACAAACTTCACTTAATAACTTCAAAATGCAAGTGGACGTGGGACATTCACCAAAACAAGTCTTGCTAAATTTGAAATTACACATAGTCTGTTCTCTGACTACTACAGAATTATACTAGAAATCAATACAAATGATATCTTAAATATGCTCAAATAGTTTGAAATCAAACTGTATGTTTCATGAGGCAAAGAAATAATCACAGGAGAATTTAGAAAACATTTCAAACTGAATAACAATGAAAATGCAACATATCAAACTTTTTGGGTTGAAGTTAAAGCAGTGGTTAGAGGAAAATGTATAACTTTAAAGGCTTGTTTTAGAAAGGAATAATAATGTAATCTCAGTGATCTACATTTCCCTTTTAAGAGTATAGAAAAAGAAAAACAAATTAGACACAAAGTAAATGGAAGGAAATTATAAAGGTATAAATGGAAGGAAATTATAAAGGTATAAATGGAAATCAATAAAATGGAAAACAAATAGTAGAAAGAAATCAAGAAACCAGAAGCTAGTTCTTTGAAAATATCAATGGCCGGCCGGGTGGCGCAAACGGTTAAGTGCATATGCTCTGCTGCGGCGGCCCAGGGTTCGCCGGTTTGGATCCCAGGGGTGCACTGATGCACCGCTTGTCAAGCCATGCTGTGGTAGTATTCCATATAAAGTGGAGGAAGATGGGCATGGATGGTAGCCCAGGGCCAGTCTTCTTCAGCAAAAAAAAAAAAAAAAAATGAGGAGGATTGGCAGATGTTGTTCAAGGCCGATCTTCCTCACAAAAAAAAAAGATGGAAAATATCAATAAAATAACAAAAATTCTAGCTGAATTGATCAAGCAAAAGAGAGAAGACAGACTATCAATATCAGGAATGAAAGAAAGGACATCATTACAGATCCCACAGATGTTATAAAGATAATAAGGGAAAAGTATGAACAACTTTAAGCCAATAATTTTGAAAATTAGACAAAATGGACAAACCCCTGAAAGACAAAAATTACCGAAACAATAACAAGAAAAATTAGAAAATCTGCACAGCTCTATATGAATTTTAAAAATTGAATTTGTAATCAAAAATCACTTCACAAACAAAACTCTAGGTTTAGATGACTTCACTGATGAGTTTTATCAAACTTTTAAGAAAGGAATAATACCAATTTTACACAAAGAAAACAGAGAAGAAATTTCCAACACATTTTGTGAGGCCGGAATTACACTGATAACAAAACCGGGTGAAAACATTTATAAGAAAAGAAAAGACAGTGTACTTCACTAATATAGATGGAAAATCCTTAACAAAATATTTGTAAATTAAATCCAGCAATATTCAAATAATAAACCAACAATTAATAAACACACCAAGGATTTATTTAAGGACTGTAAGGTTGATATAACATTTGAAAAATCAATGTATTCACCATATCAAATCAAATAAAGAGGAAACTATATGATCACTTCAATACATTTAGAAAAACAATTGATGAAAGAACTAATAAAAGAGTTCAGCATAGGTGTTAGGAGACACCAGCAATAACCAACTAGTAAATACAATTAAAAAAATGAGATACTATTTGTAATACAAAAAAATAATGTATCTAGGAATTAACAAAGAATACACCAGAGTTTTACGGAGAAAACTTTAAAGCTCCAATAAAGGACGTAGATCATATAGTGCATAAATGGAATGTCTTTCACGCTCTTGGATAGGAAGATTTAATATTATAAAGATGTCAACTGTTCCCAAATTCCTGTACAGATTGAGGGTAATCCCAATCAGAGTTCCCCCTGGCATTTTTTTAATAGGAACCCAATACACTTTCTCTGACATATAAAC
Source organism: Diceros bicornis minor (assembly GCF_020826845.1). Taxonomy (NCBI): domain Eukaryota; kingdom Metazoa; phylum Chordata; class Mammalia; order Perissodactyla; family Rhinocerotidae; genus Diceros; species Diceros bicornis. The sequence continues at coordinate 88,026,248 of NC_080745.1, read as the reverse complement.
GGAAAAAAAAATCTGTGATTACCTAACAACTGTGAAAAAGAAGGGTTAACATTCATTCAAAGCTACTACAAAGAAATAAAGTGTGATATTAGTATAAAAGCAGGCAACAAACTAATGCAATAGAGAGAGATCCATGTATTTTCGACAACCTAAAAATGACAAAGGTGACACCACAAATCTGTATGAACAGGATAGATTGTTTTAATGGACAGGATTGGGAAAACTTGCTCCCTATATGTGGCGAAAAACAAAATCAGATTCTTATCTATCACCTCATTCAAAAGTGAACTCAAGATAAATTAAAACCTAATTGTGAAACGTGAAATTACAAAGTCCACACAATAAAGTATAGGACAGTGTATTTATGATCTTGGAGAAGAGAATGACTTTCTAAATGAAACTTCAATAGTACAAGTCATAAAGCACAAAATGGATGAATTTAATTACATCAAAAGTAGGGATTTCTGGTCCATGAAAGATGCTATAGACAAAGATTAAAGAAAGATGATAGAATAAGGGAAATTATTTGCAGTAAAGCCAATAAGAGACATCTGAAGTATTCAAGGAAGTCCTGCAAATCAAAAGAAAAAGACAGCCCCAATAGAAAAATGGGGGAAAGATGTGAAACGGCAATTCACAGAAGAGGAATCCCAAAAGGCTAGCAGGCAAGTTAAAAGACACTCAAATTTATTAGTAATCAGACAGTGACAACTAAACCAACCATGAAATATCACTTTACATCTACGAGACTGGTAAAAATTAGAAAGTGAGATGACTCCAAGCTTTGGAAGGGACATGCAGATACAAAATTTTCCTGCACTACTGGTAAGGACGTAAAAAGTTACAGCTATTCTGAGAAAAATCTTGGCTGTTCTTAGTCGAAGTATGACAAGCTGTATGGTCCAGCAATCTCACCCTGGATATACCTCCCCGAGAAATTCTCAAACAGATCCACAAAAGGACCTGTATGTACAAGGACAGGGTTGTTGGTGGTGGGGGGGAGCTGGAGGCAGTGCAGGATGCCAGCACGGGGAGAGTGGATAATTCATGCGGCGTGCGCTGGTTGCATGTCGTGAAACGTTTACTGCAGCCAGAAGCGATATGGATGGATCTTAACCTTGACGCTCAGTGAAGAAAGCAAGAAATGAGGAAGTGGGATCGGGGATAAGAGAAAACAAAGATTAAAAAAAAAACAAAAAACAGGAGAGCAAAAGAAAAAAAGAGAAAGCAGTATGCACGAAGATATTCTATACACACACACAAAATTTAGACACAACATGGAATTATCAATTATGGTACATTCACTAAATGGATTATTAAGATTATGTAGGAACTTTGTGAATGCCTATGATATAATGCTAAATTTTAAAAAGTAAGATACAAATTATATCACAATATGAATAAGATCATTTTTTGAAAAGAAATGGAGTGTGTACATACATGTACATACAGGAGAAAAAAGATCAGAAGGGAAAAAGGTTAAAATGCTACAAATAGTGGTATTAAGATGGTGAGATTATGGATAATTGTTTTCCTTTTTCTCTCTGTTTACTCTGTTATATTTATATATCTTTATTTTCATGTGCTCTGTTTCATAATTTCTTTGTAATCTATACTCTTTCTTTCAAACAATATGCTTATCATTTACAAATAAATACAGAAAGAGAGCAAATTTTTACCTGAACTTAAAGTGAATCTAGATAATTCCCAGATCTCCAAACTGACGGAAAGTTTGGTCAGTTCACCATCGTGATGAGCTTGACCCCCACCCTCGGTATTTCCGGGTGTCGTAGTTGTGTGCTAGATGGCAATGGTGGAGGATGGCTTAGTTCTCCTGCTTGACTGGGCTGAAGGTCTCTGGAGGACTTTGAGATTTGGAATTGTGTTTACAGGAACCTAAGGTTAGACCTTGCAATAATCCCGATGAAAAGTTGGATCTGCCCACAGATACTTGTGGTCATTCGTAATGGACTTGTATGTGTTCTCAAGGCTAGGCCGGTGAGAGCAGGGAGTGCGGGGTACTTTGGTTTTTTCCTTTTTCCTTTCTCTTTTAAATTTTTATGGCGATTTTTTTTTCCTATTTTCATATGGACAATGCTAGCATAAAGGCTTATTTTGAGAACTTGTGCTGTAGCATCCTTGTTTTCATTCTTCTCTGTTGATAATCCTAAAAGCGAGAAAGAACCATTTCAATGGGAAAAGATTAGTTTAGTGTTAAAGAGAAAGTGATCCGAGGTGACTTTAGAATCATCAAAAAAAAATGTTCCGATTTTGCTTAGACCCACAGCCTGGACTGTTTTGTCACTTTCTAGTTTAAAATCCAATGGTTATTTGCAGAGATGTATTATGAATGAAGACAAAACCATGGAATTTAATTTGCCAAGGGATCCTTTCACAGAAGCTATACATAGCTCCAGACATCAACTTTAGCCCAGCAAGGAATCCCCAGAGAGAAAAAATAAATCTCAAATATTGTCCACAGATGTGCAGTAATCGGAAACCACCCATATAAGACAGGACTGTTCAGTCTTTTTCTTTATCCTCCTAATTTTTTCCTATGTCTCTTTCTGTTCTACTCTCACTTGTTCCTATCTCTTAAGACATATAATGAAAGGATGTCTCTGGGCCTTATCAGACATCTGTGGTTTTCCTTTCCCTCCATAACTGTCAGAAAAAAGAAAGTGGATAGTAGTTATCTGCAAAGCACCCTGTATTTCACCTTTATTATCTGTGTGCTATGCTATCCTAGATCTAACCCCTTGACAGTAATAAAGAGAAAATCTTTTTAAGAAATTGATCTACCATGGCTGCCTATTCTTCACGAGAGGATGTGATGCTTTCGTTTATTACAGAATAATCGTCCTTACGCCAAAGTGTGTGATGCAATATGCTAGAAGCAGATTCTGAGCCATTCCTCGGAATTAAGGGCTGTGAAGTGCATGAAGGGGCTTTGGCGGTCCTGCATAGAGAGCGGCCGGGGCAGGGCCCAGGCCAGCTGAGGTCCCGGCCACACGCAGAACTTTAACAGCACGTTGCATTTAAACAGAGCACTCAGTGAGGAGATCAAAGAAACTGCTGTCATTTAATTCACCTTTATGTAGGGTTTTAATGAAACTGTTTCTGGTGAAATATGTTGAGAGACAGGGATGATGGAAAAAGTTTGAGCTTTGAAGTTAGACAGACTTGGGCTTGAATTCTAGTACCATCACCTACTAGCGTGTGACTTTGGGGACATGGCTGAGTCTCTTTGTCTCAGTTTGCTCATCTCTAAATTGGGGGAAGGACAAGAGGGCGGGAGGTAACCATGCCTCCCCTGAAGGATTGTGCTGAAGACTTACGTAGAGGGTCTAGCACACAGTGGGCATGAAGCAGGCGTTCAATAAACAGTAGAATCCTTTTTCAAATTGTGTTTTATAGCCTGTGTAAATAATATTAATAATAGTGGTTATGAGCAGTGGTTCTCAAAGTGTGTTTTGGGGACCCATGGAGTTCCCTGAGAATATTATAATGACTTATTATAAAGAGAATATTTTATTTTTTTCACTGTTATTCTTTTACTAGCGTATAGTACAGTTTTCCAGAGGCTGTATGATATGTGAAATTACAATAGACTGAATGCAGAAGCAGATAAGAGAATCCAGCTATCTTGTATTAAGCTGAACATTAAAGAAATTTACAAAAATGTAAAACAATGCCAGTCTATTTACTATAATATTTTTAGAAAATACAGTTAGTTTTCCTAATATTTTGTGATTTATATTCCTATGAAGATTACTAATCAAAATTAACATGGAGATAGCTTTTAATATATGGTCAACAACCAGTTTCAAAATATGATTTAAAGAAATATAATGGAAAATCCACAATAGTACCAAAAATATAACATACCCAAGAATAGAGTTAGTGAAGAATGCACAGGATACACGTGAATAAAATTATAAAATTCCACTGAGGGACATAAAAATGATTTTTAAGATAGAGAAATATATTTTCTTCTTAGATAAAAAATACTCAGTATTTCTTTCTAAATCGAACTAGAATTCAATAGAGTCTAAGTCAGAATGCCAACAGAACTTTTTTGGAACTTGGCAAAATAATTCTAGAGTGTATCTGGAAAAACTAACTTGTGAGAATAACAAGAAAAAATCCGAAATAGAAGAATAAAGAAGCACTTGCCCTGGCAAATATTAGAACTTATAATGCTGGTTTCTAAAACAATATGCCCTGGCATAGCAATAATCAGACAAGTGAAACAGAATACAATGTACACAGGCAAACCTGAGGTTACAAAAGAATATCATATTTAAGGATGATGCCTGAAATCAATGCGTGAAGGATGGATTACTTAGTAAATGGATATGGGAAAACTTGCTAGCTATTTGTAACCCTACCTTGGTCCTTACACCAAAATAAATTACAGTTGAATCAAAGGGTTCTGTGTAAAATCGTAACTATAACTATAAAACTGTTAGAATAAAACAGTGGGGAATATTGTTATGCTCCTGGAAAGGAGGCTTTCTCAATATAAACACCAAGGCTGGAAAACTTTAGAGATAAGATCTAATATTTTATTATATAAAAATATTTAAATTTCTTCATATCAAAAGAGACCATCAACAAGATTAAAGACAAACTACAAACTGAGAAAAATATTTCTAAGATATATGACAAAGGATTAACGTTAATTTACAAATACAACAAGATCAAAATGGGATGTCAAGCAGAAAAATGGGCAAAGGACTTGAATAGGTTATTCATAACAGTACACGTGGCTTGTAGACATCTAAAACTTCAGCTAACACTTAAAGAAATGATCATTAAAACTACTGTAAGATATTATTTTCCTATATCAAGTTGGCAAAGACTTAAAAGGGAAATAATACACAGTATAGGTTAACAGACACTTGTTTTCAGTTGATGGGAGTATAAATTGCTAAAATCTGGTTGCATGGGAATATGGTGATAACTACCAAATTATAATAGGGATAAAACCAGTACTCTTGTATTTTATTGATTTTAATGGGCATTACTTCTAGTGTTTTGTTATTAAACAGGATATTGGCTATTGTTTTGTGTGATAAAATACACACACATACCATACATACACATAAAATTATATCTAGGAAGTATCTGTTTATTTCTATTTTACTGTGGGCTTTTTAAAAATAAAGAATAGATACTGAAACTTAAATGAACTTTTGTTATCTATTGATAACATATGATAGAATATATTAATAGATTTCTTAATATTAAGCCATCTTTACTTTTCTACTAAGAACTCCTCGTGGTCATAATTCCTTTCATATCCCCAAAACTCTATTTCAACAGAGGATTCCGATTTTTATCTGGGTATTGAGTGAGATCATCTGGCTGGCTGTCAGTAGGCTGGTTGGTTTGCAGCATGCTCTCCTTTACAAATTCCGGCGTTCTAACAAGATTTTGGAGGCTGGCCTTATTTCTCTGTTCTCTGAAAGAGCTAACAAAGCTTAGGAATTACCTGTTCCTTGAAGGTTTGAATGAATTGCTCATGAAACCCTCTGGGTCTGGAGCCCTTGCAGGCTAAGACTTCTTAAACGACTTTTGCAGGCCTTTCCTCGATTATCAGCCTATTGAGATTGTCTAGTTTCTTTTCAGTTGATTATGATCTTGGGTACTTTCCTTGAAAATCATTTATCTCATTCTTATGTTTAAGTTGACTAGCATAAAATTAAGGAAAGTACTATCTTAGAATCCTTCAAATTTCATCAATGTCTATACTTAGTTTCGCTGTACGAATCCTAGTTTTGTATATTTGGCTTTTCTCTCTTAGTTCTTGACTAAGCTAGTTAGTAGATTAATATAATGCATCCACTCCCCTCACCCAAAGAACTATCTCTTGTGTTTATTTATTAGTTATACCATTTTCTAATTTATTAATATCTAATTTTTTGTCTCAGTATTTTACTTCCATTTTCCTAAGATTTATGAACACTTTTTTCCAACAGATTTTAATTTCTAGAGCAGCTTTAGGTTCACAGCAAAATTGAGCAGAGAGTACAGATTCTTTTTATTTCTTAAATTGGATGCTTAAGTTATGTATTTCTTTTTTATTTAATAAAGTGCTACAGAGAAAATGCCCTCAGAGTCCAACTTCAGCTATATCTGAAAGGTTTTAAAGTTGTATTTTGATTGTGATTATTTTCTAGGTATTCTATCTAAAGTTACAAGTTTTTTTCTTTTTTGATTCAAAAAATGGGTTAGAAAGGAGGGTTTTTGTTTGGTTTGGGGGTTTCAGAGTTTGTTTCTTTTCCATCTTTGTTATTAGCTCTCAGAAGATTTGGCAGAGACTGTGGTACTTTTTCTTCTTTAGAGAATACGTTAAGTTTTTGTTGTGGTTTAATTGTGAAAATGAGCAAATATACCACTTACAACTGAAAGGCAGACTATGCAAAGTTAATATATATCTATTAGACCTGCCTTTTTAATTATATTATTCAGATGTCCACATGCTCACTTTTGTTTCCTATTGGGTTTCTAAAGAGGAGTTTTAAAGTCTTCCATTACAATTTTATTTCTATTTGTTTTCTCCTGCATTTCTTGGGTTTTTTCTTTATGTATTTCAATGGTAGAACTTATTTAGTTAATAAATATTATGACAATTTTATGTTAATTGTGTACTATACTCTTTGTGTTAGTAAAAACTCTTTAAATTGCAAGTGATGGCCCAACTCAAACTTGTCTAAACAATAAATGGAGTGTACTGGTTCTTATAACTAACAAAACATGCTTTAGGTGGAAGCTTGATCCAGTAGCCGTAAATGACGCCACCAAGACCTTGGTTTCTGTCCCTCTTTCTACCCTGCCTTTTGAGGTATCTGTATGCTTTTGGGGTCCATCCAAAAGCTGAAAGTGGAGCATTCCCACCTTGAGATACATGGCTGATAATGGGAGAATGATAAATTCCTCAAGAGGGAGTCGGGATAATGTTGGAGGAATAAGTTCTGGAAAAGCAACCAACAAATGTCCATTCACTCCCTTCGTAACAATCGCCTGCTTCAACGCCTCTTTCCTTGAATTTTTCTTTATTTGGTATACATGCTGTAATCTGCTTCTTTTGTTTTCATTCTGCTTGCCATATCTTTGCCTTTCCTATAAAGTATGTTTCCATATATTTATGTCCTTTAGGAATGAAACCACATCCATCGATTCACCCTTATGAATGATATGCCTAAACCGTCTCTTTACTCATCTGCCCTGCATGAAAACGGTTACCTTCTTCACGGCAACTTCAACGCTCACTGTTGATCTTTTTACCCTTGCCATGTGTAGAATGCTTGTGCCCGTAATGCCCCTAATTGTCCACCTCTGTGTTCAGACAAGCCTCAATTACTGTCACAGCTGTCACTGTCCTATCTGCGTGTCCATGCACCTCTGTCCACTCACTGAGACTGTTATACTCACTGCTGTTGCCCCTGATTTTCCAACCTCTTTTACTACTCAAGGCTCCTTTCTCTAACTTGCTTCCTCAAAGCTAAATTCCACCAGTCCTGCTCATGCTCAGATATCTCAGCTTTCTACCCAAAAGACCTCTAGTGCTCCAGCACATGTTGGTGTCCTTCCATGTTCCCCCTAGTTTTCACCTCTGCAAGCTCAAGGAGGCTTGCTGCAAACACCACAACCCTCCGCCAGGGAGAGGGCCACGCTGCACACAGGACCAGCCAGCTTTGCAGACGGAATGCCCAGGAAGCCGCTTCACTTATGCCAGGCAAAATGATAAATATCCAGCTGCCTTGCTGGCCCTGTGACCGGGTTAACTCTGAGGCATGCTCCGCACCTTCTACTAGAGGCCCCAGAGGGACTGAGCCCACCCAAGTGTCTGGCTCCATAAGTCCTCCTTTTTTGGCTTCTTTCCCTTCACTGTCTCACTTCCCCCACACTGCTGCCGGGATTTCCTGGGATCACCTCCCAAATAAACTACTTATCCCTTGAATCCTTATCTCAAGATCTGTTTCTAGGGGAACCCAAATCAAGACAGCCCCTTAAAGAGATGAAAGACACTATTTTTAGCTTTGCCAAGAAAAACTTTGTTTATTTAAATTATTTAATGAATAATGAAGTGTCCCTTTAATTTCTAAGTACAGTCGTCCTACTGATAGTTATAGCTCCTTTTATATAAACTCAATTAAACACAACAGCACGTGTTGAACATCTTCTCTGTGCGACGTGCTGACCGAAGTTCTGATGGAGGTGTGAAGGTTGATAAATATCGTGTCCACTCACAAGAGGCTTAGAAGAGGAAGGAGCTGAGCCGTTTATATCCATCTTTCTGACTCCTGAGAGCGTTATTTGTGTTACAGAAAATGGAAAGTGTTTGATAGGAGTATTTTTTTTTTCCTTTTCTTTTGAAAATCTGTTGGTTTTTTGTAATCAAATATTGAGTAGACACAAAAGATTATGAATTACATTTAAGATATAAATAATAGCAATTCAGTGATCATGTACCCATCACCCAGTTTAGGAAAAAATATGTTCAATTATGTTCGAAGTCAGTCCCCTGCGTGTCCCTCCCTAGTTTTCTGATTCCTTCCACTCCCTGCCAGGTAACCGTGGTCCTGACTTCTGTGTTTATCATTCTTATTTTTCATTATAGTTTTATCATGTGTTTGTATCCCTAAACAATATATATTTTAGTTTTGTTTGTTTTTTGTCCGTGATTCCATTTTCCCTCTACTAGTTTAGAAATTATGCACCTCATTTTCATTATTTTAATGGTTGCCCTAGAGATTTTAACACACACACTTAATTTATCAAAATGTATAACTAATGACCATCTTTACTCTGCTCCCAAACACTCCAAGACCTTAGAGTACTTGAATTCTGATCACCTCCTCCAGACATTAGTGCTATTTTATGTGTTCTTATTTATCTTTCTTCAACCCAGGGGAATTATTAATATTGCTTTATTCAGTCCATGTCTATTTAGGTGCACATACTTTCTTACACTCTTTGTTCCTTCTTGCATCTCAAACCTTCCATCTGGATCACATTCCTTTAGGTAGACCTAAAGTCCATCTCTTAGGACTTCCTTTACTTGGAGTTCTCTCAGTTTTCTTGAAAGATATTTTACTGGGTGCATTACTCTAGGTTGAGAGGTATTTTCTCTTATGATGGTGACAATAACATTCCACCCTGTTTGGGCTTCTGTTGTTCCTATTGAGAAGTCAGTGGTCAGTCTAATTTCCTTCCTTTTGAAGGTAATTTAATTCCCTCTGGATTTTTTTAAGATCATCTCTGTGTCTGATGTTCTTCAGTTTCACTGTGATGGGTCTATGTATAGAATTTTCTTTTATTTACCCATCTTGCTTGGGATGTACTGGGCTTTCTCAATCTGTGGGTTGGCATCTTTCATGAGTTGTGGGAAATGACTGGTCATTATCTCTTCAAATTTTGCCTCTGTGTCATTCCCTCTCTTCTCTTCCAGAAACTCTCATTAGACGTATGTTGGACCTTCTCATTCCATCCTCCACATCTCCTCATCACTCTTTCTTCTTTTCTGTATATTAATCTCTCTGTGCTTTGCTGTGGGAAAGTTTTTTGACCTACCTTTTAGTTTACTAACTCTCATCAATTGTGTCTAATTGCTTTCCATTGAGTTTTTAATATTAATCATTCTGTTTTTCATTTTTAAGGTTCTATATGTTTATTTTTCAAATCTGCTCATTATCATTTATAATCTCTTATTCTTTAATCATATTTTCATTTACTCATTTTATTTTTTTTAAACATTTAACTATCCTTATTTTGTATTCTCTATTTGTTAATTTCAACAACTGAATTACTTGGGGATCTGATTCTCCTCTTTCTGCTGGCCTTCACTCTTGATACTTTATTTTCTTGTGGCTTTTACTATGTGTGTGTATTTCTAGGAAGTTTGTATACGTGGGTTATTTGAGGCCCAGGTTGAAGGTGAATTTGCCCAGAGAGGAGAGAGGTGATTTGCTTCTGCCAAGCACCTGGGAGGACAACCGGCCTAGAACCACTTTAAATTAGCCCGAGATAAATGAGGTAAATTAGCCTCAGTTAGACTGAATCTGAGGTGCAAATCTGTATACGGGACAGCTTGTGCTTATGAATTCTCCTGGAGACACACTACTCTCAGCACCATGGTGCAAAAACATAATTTTGCTTGCATTTTGGAGGTGGGAGAAAGGTGGTTTAATTTCTAGCTCACTCATACTGACAATGTAACTCTTTAGAGCAGAGTTCTCAACCTCATCACTATTGACATTTTGGACCAGAAAATTCTTTGTTGTGGAAGGTTGTCCTGTGCATTGTAGGATGTTTAGCAGCATCCCTGGTCTCTACCCAATACATGCCAGTAGCACCTCTGCAGCCATGACAATCAAAAATGTCTCCAGACATTGCCATGTGTGCCACTTAAGAAACTCTGCTTTAGAGTACCCACAGGGATTCTCCTTTTCGACTCCATCCTTGTGTAGATCTTGAGCTTTGTCTCCCATTCTAATGGAGCTGTGGAAATCGAAGTTCAAGGTTATCCTGTTCATCAAATGCTCTTAAGAGGAAAACCAGCCTACCTCAGTGCCACAATTCCTGTCTGAATTGCTGCCTCTTCTTGGAGTTGGCTTCTGAATATTCCTTACTAACTTACCAGTTCACCAACACTTTTTAAAGGGGGCTGTGTGTGTGCGTGTGTGTGTGTGTTTCAGTGTTCCTAGTCTGCCACATTACCAGCAATGGGAGCTCTTTTAACATTTTTTATATCATCTCTTTTCACCCTGTTCTCCATACTTTTGTAAAATTCTCACTTTTAATGATGAAATTAATGCAAAATGACAAAATTATAGATAATTTATTTTAATCAACATTTTTGAACCTCTTCCCATTATCAAACCTTATAGAAATAGCTTTAAAATTACCAAAATTGAGCTTCAATTTCTTCCCCTTTATGCTTCTGTCTTGATCACTGAAGTCAGTGGTGTCCTGGAGCCAGCTCACGCCTGCTGAGATCTGCTGGCGCAGGTCTCCTCTCGAGTCCGCATTCAGTGAAGTCACATTGGTAGGTTGAAATAAGCCATGCCAGGAATATTTACACCATGGAAATCAGCAAGTGCTTCAAATCGGGTAGCTGGTTGGCCAACATTTACCAGCACACCGCTGATAGAAATGGATGAAAAACAGAGAGTAAGAAAGACAAGACTTGCTCATTTAGTTCTTTATTATTGACTCAACTGTATATGTCTACCTCAGCTTTCTCTTCTGTTAAGGGCTGAATTGTGTTCCCCAAAATTCATATGTTGTAGTCCTAACCCCAGTATCTCAGAATGTGAATATATTTGGAGACAGGGTCTTTAAAGAGGTAATTAAGTTAAAAAGAGGTCATTAGGTTGGTCCCTAATCCATTATGACTGCTGTCCTTATAAGAAAAGGAAATTAAGACACAGACACACACAGAAGGGAGACCACGTGTAGACACAGGAAGAAGATGACCATCTGCAAGCCAAGGAGAGAGGCTTCAGAAAAAAACAACCCTGCAGACACCTTAATCTCAGACTTCCAGCCTCCAGAATTGTGAGAAAATAAATTTCTGTTGTTTAAGCCCTGTAGTCTGTGGTACTTGTTATGGCAGCCCTAGCAGACTAAAATATCTTTTCACCTTGATTTTCTTATATTCTCAGTGTACTCTTAGTCTACCCAGTATGCAAACTGGGGCCAGTTAGTACCTGTGATTAGAACATACGAGACCAAGGTCATGGACTCAGTCACAGGAGGGACCAGGAGGGAAACGTCTCCATGACTGCAGAATGCGCCTAACACCAAACAACCTCTAAACAAAAATGTTTGCCTAATCACAAGGTCAACCCAAGAGAAGGTCTGCTAGCCCACCAGTCCCTCCTAAAAAATGCCTTGAAGTCCAGGCCTACTGGTGGTGATTTTATCTTCTTGAAGTGAGTTTATTCTATTTTTTGTAACTATTATCCTAACAGTTCCTGGCTAGAATCTAAAAAGCTGATTCTCTTGCTACTTTCCTCCTCAACCCAGCTTTATGTGCCATTGAAGATGAGATTCCAATCCATCCCAATGATGGAGAATAGAATTTCTCAAAACCTTTATTTTCCATGAGAAACTTTGAAACTCTGAATGTTCATGCTCATGTACAATTTATTTGAATTAATCCTCCCCTTACCCAGCTAGGTAGGAAATCTAAACCTTGACTCCATTCATCTGAACAAAGACCAAAAATTGCAGGAAAGGGGGATTGAAGTGGGGCTTCCTCACAGCGAGCCCTCCTTGTCCAACGCGTCTTATTTCCACTCGGTACTCTTCTGCTGCTGTGGGGCTTTTTTCTTTTATTTTTCCTTTCCTTATTCTTTCTTTTCTAATCTATAACTCACAGAGCACAAAAGGAGACTTGCAACTGGCTCCTTGATTTGCTGTATACATCACTTGAAGTGTTACATTTTAGAACCCAATTTTTAAAAATCATTTACACTTCAGAGTAGAAAAATAGCAACATTACTAGAAGATTCAATTAAATTATCCCAGGTTAATGTGTTCACTGTCAGCAATGAATAACCACAAGTGTATAGCCAATGAATAGACTATAAAGCTCTATTTCTTTCACAGATCTATAGTCCATTTTGTGAGCATATTAAAATATATTTTCTAATAGAAAAAAGATGAGATACCCTTTTGTTTACTCCATTTTACAGCAAGTTAGTGCCTATCATTCCCAGGACAATGGTTTCCTTAAAACTACAACAATAGCTTTTATCTCTTCAAGCCCCAGAGGACACTGGGAAAATCTCTCACTTGGGTTAACTTTGCTGAATATATTTAACCAGTAAATTATTTGCCTTCCCAACTGGAAGAACCAATATACATTTATGTTCTAGGAATGGTTTGTTTTACTAACTTTATGAGTGAAGACCTCAATAGTAGCAAAGCCAAGGGACATTTAATTAAGTTATATTTGCTTTTTCATGATCTTTAGCTCTAGCTTATAAATCAAGAATCAATGAGTACTTAATTTCCTCTTATAGCATTAAAAGTAATTGCTTCATAAATTCACTTTAGTAATCCAAATATTTGCACACAGTACAGCACAAAGAGAAGTTGTTTCACTGATGAGATCCTAACTTTTATTTTATTAGTATAAAATGGAGCTTGCTCATTTTATAGCTCATGATTTTCCCGGCTGCCTCAAATTTCTTTTTGAAGCAGACAGGATATAAATTTAAAATAAATACAATTACGACTTGGCTTGAGAGAAAAAAAGTCAGTCTACTTATTTAAAATATAAAAAGAAATCATACTTGTGGATATATTTCTGCTTAGTAGAGGATAACTATAATGAGTAAATTCTTTCCCCCAAAACTATGTATGCTTGAAAAGCAACAACAATGCTTTCAAGCCCGGTTTAACCTTTGCTTTACCTGTAGATTTTATTGTGGAGGAGGGGAGAATGCAGGAGGGGGGAGTCTTAATAAGATGGTCATCTGTGCTGCTAAGCCCTTGACTATTGCTAAACTTGCTCTGCCCCGGAGCCTGAAAGTGTTTTGTATTATTTACCTGCTCTGTTCACAGTATTTCCCTAAATTTAGACACCACATTAGGATTTACAAAACTCAGTTACAATCTCTGAGTTACTCCAGTCATGAACCAGAGACCATTTTCCCTGGTAAGAACGCAGGGTCATATGGCAGCACGTGGCTGAGCTGGGAAGGGAAGAAACCCAAGTCCTCAGATGGCAAGTCCAGGGCCGTGGCGGCCCCACAGCTACTACAATTTGTGCATTATTTCATTCCACACATACCTTTCTGGAACTTACTGTGGGTCAGGTACTTAGGGAGCTATGACACGCATCAACCTAGGAAATTTTGTGCTGAGTGAAAGAAGCCAGCACAAAAGACCACATATCTGATTCCACTTATATGAAATGTTCAGGATAGGCAAATCTAAACAGACAGAAAGTAGATTAGTGGTTGCATAGGGCTGGGGAGATGGAGGGGTGGAGGGGGAGTGACAGGTAAGGGGTTTGGGGTTTCTTTGGGGGGTAATGAAATTGTCCTCAAATTGATTATGGTAGTAGATACACAAGTCTGTGACTATAAAGCCATTGAACTGTACACTGTAAATGGGCAAACTGTACGGAATGGGAATTATTTTCAATAAAGTTGTTTTTTAAAAAAATAGACACAGGGACTTGAGAAAGCATGCTTCCTGCTGCCAGGGAGTGGATGCTAACCTACCACTCTTCCCCAGCTGTCCCCTGAGCACTGGCTGCCTCTGTGTGCATGGCTCAATTCCCCAAAGGCAGGACCCTAGCTCTAGGCACAGCCCTGGGGACAACGTGAAACCACAAAGTTGTTCCTCACCTCCTGCCCTCTGCCACCCAGCAGCGTCCTCTCCTCCAACCTTGCTGAGAGTGTAGGGCGCACCGGGGCATGCACGGTCAGTTTAGTACATCATCACTTCAGTGTCCTTTCATTTTCAGATGCGAGGCTCCTTTAAGACCAGTGACAGCAACCCCAGGAGAAAGGCATAGCTATGGCCCTCTTGGAGATGCCCTTCAGTCCCCTGGGGTCCTGTTCCCTGCTGACACCAACCTGAGTGCTCTTGGCCAAGCCCAGCTTCAAGAAGTTCCTCAAGGTTTCCCTCAAGGCCACACTCCAGGCCATGCAGATGTATTTGGCCGATCCATAGCTTAAATGACCTGTTCCAGAAATTCATCGTAGAAAATCGCCACTACAGCTTGTCTTGCCTTAATGAGCCACACTCTCTCCGCCTCCCTGTCTCTGCGTAGGCAGGTCCTGCTGCCTGCAACCTGACTTCTGCCCCCACCTGGTTAAATCTTGTGCATATCTTTGTAGGTCCCACTCAGGGCTGCCTGCTCCACAAACTGACCAATAATTCCTTTCTGTGTTCTCTTAAAGTCGAGGGGCACTGATTGTGTGACATGATAGGTCTTTTATGAGCGTAGGGCTTCCAGGTCAGGGGGTGCCTGCTTTATCTTCCTGCAACCCCTACCCAGGGCCCTGCGCCCATGCACGGCGCCATCCCACTGGGATTATTCAACTTGAATTGAGTTCAGTCATTTAACAAGCAGAGACTTGGATGGGGAGCGTGTAGGCAGAAGCATCAGAGTACTACTTCCAAAAGCCTGAAAAGAAAAACAAGCGTGTTTCTTTAGTGATATCAAATGAGACAAAGGAAGGAAAAAACCGCCTGAGGTCACAACAACCGACAGAGTGGAAGATTTCCACTGGAGCGCAATGGAATAATCAAGATTTATTTTTTAAATATCGTTATTAAATAAACATTATAGAAACTTTTGCATATCCAACTTATTTATAGCTTAAGGCATGAAAAACCACATTAGTCTGTTGAATTATAAGAATTCACTGCAGCCTGCTAGCTGACAGCACGTCAAATTATTTGCAAATATTTTCTGGAACAGTAACCTTGAAGGATGCCAGCCCCATTCAGTGTAACCTTATCACAAGACAGGAGCCAAGAGTGGAGATGAGTTCCATAGCAAAGGACACTTTAGTTGCCTGCAACCTCTGTTGGCTGTTTGAACAAGGAGTTCATCCCCCATCTCAGCCAAAAGCCTCCCTTGTATCTCTTGGGCATTTACATCTCTCTCTCTGCTGCACTTTAAAAAGACGGTATGCAGAAGGCCCCCTTGAGAAATTGCGCTCTGGGCAGGAATTTGTGAGAACATTAGTCACATTTAAGAGGCTGTATATCCTCCAGTCTGCAACAACATAGTTCTGTGAAAATTATGTAATCATTTTAACAAAGAGTCTCTAATTGACATGGAAAGGCAAAGTCAAAATAAAAATGAGTTTCAGGGTGAGCAGTACGGACTCTTCGTCATCACTGCAACCCATGGAGCGTGGTCCAGGAGAACAGCACACCAGGACCTCTTCGTAGCTTTGGCCTTGTGAAAACTACGGTGGTAGATTCCTCCAGGGAGTGATTTTTCTTTAATATCCAATATCTCTACCTTTCAAACACCTCAAATGTGTTCCCTTTTTTCTCATATTCAACATTATCTTCAGTACTTTAAATATCTTTCTTTCCACCAAAAAAAATATCGTTCTTTCGATGAAAAGCTATTACGGCCGATTTAAACAATCGTGAAGTGGCTGGATGGTTTAAAAATGATATCTAGATCATTTAGCAAGGTTAGCACAACATCTGACTTCTAAAATCAACATTTTTCCAAATATTTTAGCCATATCACAGTTGCTAAGCTAATGAGAAAATGCTAATCACTTGGCATATATGTGGCCATGTTAAAATTAAACAAAATTGATTGCCTTCAAAATAACCCTTTGTTTTTGTCTCCAAAAAGCTGCTCTGCACATTTGGTATAGGTAAGAACTCATTGCTCATCCTGACACCAACATCTTTCATGTCTTAAACAGATTCTGTGTTTTTCTTTGTTCTCTCATCAATAACAATGAGCACATATTTCACCACTATTCAGTGAATTCAACAGTTGTTTAAGCACCTACTGTGTGCTCAGTGCTCTACTGTTTGATGTAGCTGTACCCTGCAGTGCCCAAGCACTACCATGGTGGCAAATGATGTGCCACGAGGGAGAAGAGAATAGCATATCCAGTGTATCTAGGGCATTGTTGCTAGATTATAACAACATTGCCAAATGACTTTACAAATTAAAATAAAAGCAAAATTAATTATTTTATTTAGCTTATAAATTCTAATATGTTCTCAACAACATATTTTTAAAAAGCAAATCTATACAACTGTGATGCACATGACCCTGTTGTAAGCATAAAACAGGCAGAAGACATAGGCCCCTCCTCCAAGGTATACATAAGCTAGTTCAGAAGACAAATCATACAGTTCATAACAGTGTGGGTAATAACGAGCACCATAAAAATCATACCAAAAGCACAAGAAGTGTATCAAGAGAAGAGAGGAGAAACTAAAATTCATTGAACACCTACTATGTGTCAGGATGTTTCACACATTGAACAAGTGTCAATCCTGGCACATATGGCTCCCAATAGCACCCCATGGCACACATCCAAAGGGGGAGTGGGAAAATGAACATGCCCCAGAAAATGTCTGAAACCGTTCACCACCAGGGAGAAGATTTTTATCATATACATCTACGTATTTTTTTTTAGATTAACACATATCTTTTCTTTTCAATTAAGACTTATTAATTAAATGCACACGTACATACCTGAGCCTACTCCTGATCCATTGCATCAGAATCTCTCGTGTTCTCCACTAAGAATTACTAGCATATATTGATTATGCTAGTTATATTAACTGATTTAATCCTTCACCATTGAGAAGACTAAGGCTCAGAGATGTCAAGCCATTTTCTCAAGACAACAAAGTCAGTGAGTGGCAGAGATAAGATTTGGACACAGGGTCTCCATGCATCTATTGAGATGATCATGTGGATTTTGCCCTTTATTCTATTAATATGCAGTATTACATTGATTTTCACATGTTGAACCATCCTTGCATTCCTAGAATAAATCCCACTTGGTCATGGCATACAATCCTTTTCATATGTTACTGGATTCAGTTTGCTAGTATTTTGTTGAGAATTTTTATACCTATATTCATAGAGGATATTGATCTGTAGTTTTCTTGTGATGTCTTTATTTGGTTTTGATATCAAGGTAAAACTGGCCTCTAGAATGATTTGGGAAGTGGTCCCCCCTCTTCTATGTTTGGAAGACTGAGTGAAGAATTGGCAATTCTTCTTCAAGCTTTGGTAGAAATTACCAGTAAAGCCATCTGGTCCTGGGCTTTTCTTTGTGGGAAGTTTTTTGATTACTAATTCTGTCACCTTACTTCTATTCATATTTTCTATTTCTTCTTAAGTCAGTTTTGGTAATTTCTTTATAGGAATTTGTCTAGTTTATCTAGATTATCTAATTTGTCGGCATACAATTATTTATAGTACTATCTCATCATCCTATTTATTTAGTAGTAATATCCCCTCTTTCAATCCTCATCTGAGTCTTCTCTTTTGTTTTTCTGGGCAGTCTAAAGATTTTTCAATTTTTTTATGTTGTTGGTTTTCATTAATTTTCTCTCTCTTATTTTTGTATTCTCCATTTCATTTATTTCATCTCCAATCTTTATTATTTCCTTCCTCCTGCTAGCTTTGAATTTAGTTTGTTCTTCTTTTTCTAGTTTCTTAAGGAGGAAGGTTAGGTTATTGATTCAGGATAGTTCTTTTTTAATATAGGTATTTAAACCTATAAATTTCCCTCTAAGTACTGTTTTTGCTGTGTCCCATAAGTTTTGGCATGTTGTATTTTCATTTTCATTCATTCAAAGGACTTTCTAATTTCACCTGTGATTTCTGCTTTGACCCATTGGTTATTTAGAAATGTATTGTTTAATTTCCACATATTTGTGAGTTTGCTAAATTTCCTTCTGTTATTGATTTCTAATCTCATTCCATTTTGGTTGGAGAACATACTTTGTATGATTTCCACCCTTGTAAACTTATTGAGACTTTTTTTATGACCTTAAATATGGTCTATCTTGGAGAATATTCCATTTACTTGAGAAAAATGTGTATTCTGCTATTGGGTGGAATGTTCTGCAGATGTCTGTTAGGTCTAGTTGGTTCATAGTATAAGTTTAACTTAAGTTAACTATAAATATAGTTTAAGTCTTCTACTTCATTGTTTATCTTTTGTCCAGTTGTCTCTATTATTGAAAGTAAAGTGTTGAAGTCTCCAACTATTATTGTTGAATTGTCTATTTCTCGCTTTAATTCTGTCAGCTTTTGCTTCATGCAT
This sequence comes from Diceros bicornis minor, assembly GCF_020826845.1. Taxonomy (NCBI): domain Eukaryota; kingdom Metazoa; phylum Chordata; class Mammalia; order Perissodactyla; family Rhinocerotidae; genus Diceros; species Diceros bicornis. The sequence goes on along the minus strand of NC_080745.1, from coordinate 88,007,439 downwards.
TTTGGAACTCTGTTTTAGATGCATAAATGTTTATTAGTCTTATATCTTCTTGATGTCTTGACTCTTTCATCATTATAAAATGTCCTTCTTTGTCTCTAGTAACAATTTTTGCCTTAAAGTCTATTTTGTCTGATATTTGTATAGCCACTCCAGCTTTTTTGATTACTGTTTGCATGGCATATCTTTTTCCATCCCTTGATTTTCAACCTATTTGTATCTTTGAATCTAAAACATGTCTCTTATAGACAGCCTATAGTTGAATCATTTTTTAAATCCATTTTATCAATATTTTCCTTTTAATTAGAGTTTTAATCCATTTACCTTTAATATAATTACAGATAGAATAGGATTTATGTTCACCATTTTTCTATTTACTTTATATGTCTTATGTTTTTTTTGTTTCTCTATTCCTCCATTACTGCTTTTTTGTTTTAAATATTTTCTCATGTACCGTTTTAATTCCATTGTCATTTGTCACTTCTTTTGCTATTTTTTTAATGTAGTTATTTTCTTAGTGGTTGCCCTAGGGATCATAATTAACATCTTAATTTACAACAATACAATTTGGATTAATACCAAGTTAATTTCAATACTATACAAAAACTATGTTCCTATGTAGTTCCATTCTCTCCCCTATCCTTTGTGCTGTTATTGGCATACAAATTACATCTTTGTACATCATACATCAATTAACATAAATTTATAATTATTACTTTATGCAGTTGTCTTTTAAATGAGATAGGAGAAAAGAAGAATTACAAATAAAAAATACATTAATATTGTCTTTTATATTTACCTATGTAATTACCTTTACTGGTGTTCTTCATTTCTTCATATGGATTCAAGTTGCTGCCTAGTGTCCTTTCATTTCAACCTTAAGGACTCCCTTTAGTATTTCTTGTAAAGCAGATCTGTTAGCAACAAAATTACTAAGCTTTTGTTTTTCTGAGACTATTTTAACTTCTCCTTCATTTTCAAAGGATAATTAGCTGGATTTAATTCTTGCTTGATGGTCTTTTTCTTTTGACACTTGGAATACGTCATCCCACTGTCTTCTGGCTTCCATAGTTTGATGAGAACTCAGGTGTTAATCTTATTGAGGATCTCCTGTATGTGATGAGTTGCTTCTTTCTTGCTGCTTTTAAGATTCTCTTTGTCTTTGTCTTTCAACAGTTTGATTATGATATATTTAGGTGTGACTCTCTAAGTTTATCCTGCTTGAAATTCATTGAGCTTCTTGAATGTGCGGATTAATGTTTTTCATCAAATTTTGGAAGTTTTAGGCCATTATTTCTTCAAATATTCTTTCTGCTCCTTTCTCTCTCTCCTTTCTTTCTGGGACTCCCAGTATGCATATGTTGGTATGTTTCATGGAGTCCTCAGATCTCTGTTCACTTTTCTTCATCCTTTTTCCTCTCTGTCCTCAGATGGAAGATCTCAGTTGACCTATCTTCAAGTTTTCTGATTCTCTCCTCTGCCTGCTCAGATCTGTGATTGGGGCCCTCTAGTAAATTTTTCATTTCAATCATTGTACTTTTCAAATCCAGAATTTCTGTTTGTTTCTTTCTCTTAATTTCTATCCGTTTATTGATATTCTCTATTTGGGGAGACATCATTCTAATACTTTCATTTGGTTCGTTTTTTGTGTGTGTGTGAGGAAGATCAGCCCTGAGCTAACATCCATGCTAATCCTCCTCTTCTTGCTGAGGAAGACTGGCTCTGAGCTAACATCTCTTGCCAATCCTCCTCCTTTTTTTTTTTTCCCCAAAGCCCCAGTAGATAGTTGTATGTCATAGTTGCACATCTTTCTAGTTGCTGTATGTGGGACACGGCCTCAGCATGGCCGGAGAAGCGGTGCATCAGTGCGCGCCCAGGATCCGAACCCGGGCTGCCAGTAGCGGAGCATGTGCACTTAACCACTAAGCCACAGGGCCGGCCCTCATTTGGTTCTTTATACATGGTTTCCTTTGGTTTTTGAACATATTTTAAATAAATGATTTAAAGTCTTTTTCTAATAAATCCAATGTCGGGGCTTCCTTGGGGACAGTTTCTATTGACTTTTTTACCCTGTGTATGGACTATACATTTTTGTTTATTTGAAAGTCTTGTGTTTTTTGTTTGTTTGTTTGTTTTGTTTTTTGCTGAAAAATAGACATTTAAAATAATATAATGTGCCAACTCTGGAAATCAAATTCTCTCCCTCTCCCTAGAGTTAGTTGTGGTTGCTGTTTGTTGTGGTTGCTGTTAGTTTCTTACCGACTTTTCTGAACGAATTCTGTAAAGTCTTATTTTTTTGTTGTGTGTGGCCACTGAAGTCTCTTCTCAGTTAGCTAGTGGTCAGCTAATAATTGGACAGAGATTTCTTTGAATGCTTGGAGCCAATAAGTCTCCCAGTCTTTGCTGAGGGGCTCTGTGTGCAAATTGAGCACTCCTCCACACTCAGCCAAGCTGTTTACAACTCCATCTTAGCCTTCACTTCCCGCTTATGCAGAGCCTCAAAGTTTGCCAAAGTTGAGAGCTTAGGGCCTTCTCAGGTCTTTTCCTGAGCATATGCATAGCCCTGAGCATATGCACATCCCTAAACATGTATAGGGCCTTCTAGATTTCTAACATACATCAGAGATCTCCAAAGCTCCCTATGGACATCTAATTTCCTAGTTTCTCCTCTTAAATTTTTTGGTTTGTGTATTGTTTGCCCCAACTGTTATCCATCACCTCAGGAAGCTGCAATGTTAAACAATTACCTCCGATTGTTTTCAACAAATGCCCCCAGTGAAAAGACTATTCACAAAGGGGGAGCTCTGAGTGAGATCAAATAAAGACAGCCTCATGAAGGGTGTCTTCTAGGAAACCATTAGACAGATCAGATAATGACAACTCTCTGGGAATGGGGCTTTGAAGAGCTCCAACTCTGTTCTGACCCTCCCAGGGGTGTTCCAGCTGGGTTTCATAAACAACGTGGGTAGAGCAACATCAGGACACTGGGAAAGCCCAAGGGAGAGACATTCAGTGAAGCTTTGCGTAGCAGCAGGCCTTCCTGAGGGGGTGGCAACCTACCTGAGCTTTAAGGGACAAACAGTCTTATTAAGAAGTTGGTCTAGGGGAGGGATCATGTATTAGTTTGCTCAGGCTGCCATAACAAAATACCACAGACTGGGTGGCTTAACACAAATTTATTTTCTCACAGTTCTGGAAGCTGGAAGATATCAAGGTATCAGCAGGTTGGTTTCTCCTGAGGACTCTCCTCTTGGTTTGCAGATAGCCACCTTCTCACTGTGTCCTCACAAGGCCATGAGCTGGAAGGAGCACTGAGCCTTGAATACCTGTATTGGACTTACTGTGAGCAAAAATTCACTTCTAGAGCATTTAACCACTGAGATTTCAGAGTTTCTCTTTTACAACTACCTGTGTTACCTTCACTAATGCAACCACCATAGTCTCAAAGTTGTTTTTATTTTTTACATATTCCCTTCTAGTTCCTATCAACATACATTCATTTTTACATAGCTGTAAAATTCATTTTAATTCACTTTTTAACATAAGATATATTAAAACATTTTCCACATCCACCTATTATCTTCATAATTATCATTTTTAGGGCCCAGATAACATTTCACTGAACAAATTAAACCTGTCCCCAATTGAACATTTGGTTGTTTACAGTTATTCTGGCCTTTTGGGGGGGCGGAATCCCACTGTTGCGTTCTGTGGGGTGAAGGGGTGGAAGAGCCCCTCGTCAAACAACTTTACCATCAGTCAAGTTCACACAAAGAGCTCAGAAGAATGATGCAGACCTCTACATCCTCTTCAAGGCTCTGAGGGTTTGGAAATGGCTCATCTACTCTTCAGCTCGCCTCCAGCTCCCCGTCAGCCATGGGCCCTTGACTCCGGCTCTCAGGCCTCCTCCCACGGCCTCCCTTTGGAGTCACTTGGGATTGAGACCCACCCTGGAGGACGCTCTCCCCTTTCCTCTCTGCTTCTCACCCCTGGGGTCTTCTCAGTCTCCAGCATTCCATCCTATCCAGTTCCATCTTGGAGAGCCCAGAGAATCCCACCACAATCCCTCACCTCAAACAGACACAAACACACACTTCTGATCTTGGCTTGAGGCCCGGACAAAGCAATCAAATGACTTCCTAAGCCATTGTATCGTTGGGGCTCAGCAGGAAACAAAGGGCAGATTTTAATTACGATATTAAGGAGACTTTAAACAAGGGACAATATAGAAGGTGTGAGCATGGAGTAGCAAAACTACCTGGAATCATGCAGTACCCAGGGGCTAGTAACAGCGAGGAAGGGAGTGGTTTCTGGAAATTGGAGAAAGTTTCTCACCCTTAGCCCTTTCTCACCTGATTATCTCTTTCAAAGCCCACCTGGAGGGTCTTCTCCTTGGGGAAGCCATCTCTGACCCCACCTCCTCCTCCGAGTCTGGGTCTTTGAAGGCAGACGCTGTATCACCCAAAGACTGTGTGTCCCAGCACACGGTAGGGGCCTGGGCAGCTCCTGGGACATAGTAGCTGCTCGGTAAATGTTCGACGAAAGAACTCACAAATGACTGAATGGATAAAGAAGGAGAAGGAATGGTACAGAGAAAATCAGGAAAATAGGCATATATTTTGATGCTGTGTTTGCCAACCTTTTTACTTTTACAACACAGTTGATTGTTAAAGGTGATCTTAATTTTTCACTAAAATTAAAATAGCTAAAATTAGAAATACAGCTTATTTATTGCACCTATTGGAAAATCAAATTTTGGCACCTTTCAAATGTGTTAAACATGCAACTACCAGAATAAGAACGTGTACTTAACAACCGGAGAAATGCAGTTGAAGACTTTTCAGGCAATTAAAAGGAACACCTAACCCAACCTCTCACCAACAGACAGTCTTGTGAGCAGAATAAATAGTGAGATCGGTCAATGAAATTTGCTCAGCAAAAGGAGAAGAAAACAAACACGTGTCTTTACAATCCCTACATACACAAACACATATCATTTACTTAACCTAAAAAGAGGTAGCCTTTTATGAAATAATTGGATGATTGAATATTTTTAGCAGCTTTGAAAATCTACTTTGGGGACCAAAGGGCCTTATGATTTTTGTCTGTAAAATATTTCGTTTGCAACAGTAATTGCATTACCTGTTTTGCATTTATTAAAGAGAAAAATTAATAAGACTTTTATTACTTGAAAGTATTATAAAATGCCAGTCTGGCATTCGGCAAAGAAATATACTCCCAAAAACTTATCCAGCCAGACAAACTACAGACAGATGGAAAAGAGCAGCAAACACTACGAAAAGGGAAATAGACACAGAGATCAAAGGAAGTGGTTCCTATAATAAGCCCCTCAAGGGTAGCTGCATTTTGGGAGTAGAAATCCATACTCAGCCCACACATGTCACGTCTGCTAAGTGTAGGACACGAGTATAATCAGATATGGTCTCTAGGCTAATGAGGGTGACAGGTCATCAAGTACTTATCATAGAGCCCAGTTAGAACCCGAAGAGGCAAAGTTGTCAAAGAAAAAAACCCCAAATTTTGGAACCAAAAGATTAGGGTTTGAGGATAGAAGTGCCCTTACTCCCTGGGAGGCCTCCGCTTTTGTCTCTACAACAGAACTATACAGGTCAAATGCTCTTAGGTAGTTGAAAATGTTTTGGTAAACTGTAAATCAGCAATGCATTTACATGCAGATAACATTTTGAAACATTATTCAAGGTATTTTCCCTTCTGGGTGGTTCCCACGTTTTCCCTTTGAGTTTCAAACAGTCTTTTGCAAGTCCATGCCTCGCCATTGTGGGAGAGGCAGCCCTGCCTCCGGTTTGCAAGCGCCAGGTGCTGGAGAAAGGGCTTTGGGGATTCCTAAAACCTTGGCTGGCCCATCAAAACTGAAACCCAGTGGACTGGGGCGTGAGCCGCAGTGGAAGGAAGGATGTGTGCCAGCAGCAGCCCAGGTCCCCTGCCACCTTGGGTGGCCCAGAAACCCATCAGGGGCTGAGAGACAGGCTGGAAGAACTGGGAGAGAGGCCTAGGGTCTGCGCGCTAGCGAGTGCCCTCTTCTCTCCCAACACCCAGGATGGCATCTGAGATCCCCCTGATGGGTCTGGAGACCCAAAATTGTCCCCCATTGGAACTCTGAGGGAAAAGAGCCTTAAAGAGAATCAGAGGAGAGCAATGACTGTGGAAACCGTAGGCAGAGGAACGAGCCTGTGATTCCTCAGGGTATTGGAGGAGACTGAAAAGTTAACCTCATTTGTTTTGTTTTTTAGATTCCCCATATAAGTGAAATCATATGGTATTTGTCTTTCTCTGCGAGAAACAGACTCACCGATACAGGAAACAAACTAGTGGTTACCAGAAGGTGGGTGGAAGGCGGGAGAAATAGGTGAAGGGGATTAACAGATACAAACTTCCAGTTATAAAATAGATAAGTCACGGAAATGTAATGTACAGCACAGGGAATATAGTCAATAATATTGTAATAACTTTGTATGGTGACAGATGGTAACTAGACTTATCGCAGTGATCATTTCGTAATGTATATAAATATCGAATCACTGTGATGTACACCTGAAACTAATAGGATATTGTATGTGAATTATACCTCATTAAAAAAAAGTTAGCTCATGCCTAAGCAGAGTGCAAAAGGGGCTGCAGATCCAGGATCCGCACCCTGCCTGTGCCCCGGCAAAGGGGTCCAGGGTGAGGCTGGCGGTGGGCTCCCAAGTCCGGCAGGGGCAGGAGGACGTGGCCCTTCCCAGGACGAGCACCTTGGGAGAGCTGGGTGGGGGTGAGGCACATCAGGAGACTGCCGGTCCTCCACCCAAACCAACCAGAGAAGATGCAGCGCGGCCAGAGGCTGGTGCCCCAGAGCCGGCCCGGGAGGGGAAGGAGGAGGGTGGAAATGCGAAGTTCCCTTGAATTGGCAAGATGAAATGTTCTGCCCACAGGTGGAATTAGGGGCTTGGAAACAAGTTCACTCCCAGTATACACAACGTGATCATCTTTGCACAACTGAGTTTGTGACTGGGAAACGTGCCCACAATACATGAAAATACACGAATGCTATTGGGCTTTGCATTCAAAGCACTTTGCAAACTGTAATACAAATGTTTATTATTATTATTATTATTATTATTATTATTATTATTATTAATTGCTACAATAGAGCTATATTCACTTATTCAGTAAATATTTATTGTCTACCATGTGCCAGGCACCGATGAAGCTACTGAAGACACAGACGAGAACAAAGCAGCAGAACCCCTGCCCTCCGGAGGTTCACAGTCCCATCTGGGGAGACGGACAAAGCAAACTCAGAGGTGGGACGCTGAGCACGTCAGCTGGTGGCAAGTGCTCTGGAGGAAATAAGGCAGCGGTGACAAGGATGGCCAGGGAAGCCCTCCCTGAGAGGGTGACATCTGAGCCAAGCCCAGGAGGTGAAGGACCAGCCCCGGGGCTTTGTGACCCAGCAAGTGGTAAAAAAGGCCGGTGCCGGTGTGTCCCAGGAGGAGGTCGGTGTGGCTGGAGCGGTTGAGCCAGGGAACGGGAAGTGGAAGAGGCCAAGCTGTAAGTGACCGCGAGGGGGAAATCCTGGAGGGCCACTCTGGGGACCCACTTTGGCTCTGCCTGAGGTGGGGGCCGTTGGAGGGTTTTGCACAGAGGAGGGACATGACATGACATGACCTCAGGAAGTGGACAGGAGAGGAGCTGGGGACACCTTCCCGGAGGTCGGCATTCGGCAAGGATGCAGGCGAGCAGGAGAACGTAGAAACGTGCCCTTCTTCAGAACTCCGGGAATTCTCCTCTTGATTATCACATTTGGTCTCTCAGATTTATTACATTAGGGAGAAACAAAAGATCCAGCATGACTTCTCTGTGGGGAAAAAGGGGCCACCGTAATTTGTCCGTTTTATAGGTCAGGACACACGAAAGGGACGGAAAGATTTGCCTACGTCGTAAAAGGGGACAGTGAGGGCGAGAGGGCCAGATGCCAGGCCCCGCATTCCCAGCCCTGCGCGCTCACCCGACAGGTGCCACCGCTGAGGGTGGGAGGGCCCTTCCGAGGGGAGCCGGGCGCCCGCCCTGCGCAGGGGGCCTTTTGGGGGGGGCTGCTGCAGGCAGCAGCCTGGGCCAGAGTCCTCGCTCTCTCTCTTTCTCTCCTCCAGACAGGAAATGAGAACAGCGAACCTCCGGAGAGTGAGAAATAATAAACAAATGGCAGTGAAGTGCTTCATGCACGGCGGAAGGATGCTAAATAACAGTAATGTAGCGGGGAAGGCGCGGCATAAACGATGATGGAAAGGTTTCTTGTCACCATGACTCAAGTCTTACAAGGCCAGGCGGGAGCCCAGGGCCGTCGCCCGCCCCGCCCACCTCCAGGTGATGGAGCGCGCCTCGGCCCAGCGCCCCGGCCCACCTGCGGGGGCTGGGCCGGGACGCCTCGGAACCGCATTAGCATCGCTAGCAAGAGCTCAGAGCAGATTACAGGGCCGGGACATCTCGTGTCCGTGGCTTCCTGATGGCTCTCCCCTCTCCCCTAATGGAGCCGATCGCCCGGGGAAAGAGATGACGGGGCTGCGACAATCGGCCCCTTCCCCCGTCTGCCTCTCCAAGGCTGCCACCGCTAACGAAGACCAGCCAGTTTATACATCACGGGGAAATGGCGCGCTGCGGCTGGGGCAGCTTTTCATTTCATTTGATTTTGTTACCTTTGTAAATTGCTTTGCGCCCCCCTCCCCCACCCCGCCTCTTCACTGCCGTCCTGCTTTTACACAGATTGCTCTCCTGACCCTTATTCTCTCTCCCTTCACGTCTCTGCCCTCAGCCAACTAATTGATTGATTGGCTTTTACCTAAGGCCAAATGAAGTCTCCTTTATTGAGACAATTTCTCAAAGTCTGTAACTTGCAGACAACGACTTCACCTCACGTTCTGTTTAATTAACCGGGAGCCGCTCACCTAGCCGGGTCCACCGGCTACAGGCACCACGCATGTTAATTTCCTCCTAACCCTGCTGGCTGGATGGTGCGGTTCTGCCCAAACGATGGAAACACAAAGAATTGTTCCATTCTGCTAGTGCCTCCGGAAGTCGTGCTGCCGGAGTAAACACAACACCCCCTGCCCTTAAGAGAGGGTCTGTGGAATTTAGACGTGGATGGGCCGTGGGTGTCTAGTCATACTTCTCTGTCGAGTTGCATAAAATAAGAAATGACGTTGCTTCTCCAGGATAATTTTTACCTAAAAGCTGCTTCTGTTTGAAATATCCAGGTAAGCGAGTAAAAGTGGAGTTGGCTAAATTCTTCTGCTTTGTCCACGTTTGTGCCTGCAAAGCTACGAGTGGGTGATCTGGAAAGGCTCCCCATGGCTGTGCCTCCTTGCCCAGCTCTAGACTTTGAAAACTCTATTCTTTGAACAAAGATGAGTCTCAAAAGTAGGTTGGGCAACATATTAAAATCCCTTTATTTCACTAAAGCCATTGTAAAAAAACATGAATTAGGATAGCGCATGACTTCTCTTTGCTCTGTTATTAATAAAAAGACTAAAACCACAAAAGACAAATTCTCTCTCTCTAATCTTACTTTGCCAAATCACCAGCTTAAGAAGAAGGCAGGGCATTCTACCCAAAACTGTACCCATGTGGGCTTAGATGTGATCATTTGTTTGTTTTAAATTGTTTGAATAGCTAACATATTCACAAAGTTCAAACATCTTTTAATAAGAAATGATAATGAAGGAGAAGCCAGCTACCCACTGAATTCGCACCCACCTCCACCTCTCTACACAGGTAACCTCTGTTTTGAGATTCTTAATGTATTCCTCCAAGCTTCTTTAGACAAATCAAGCATGTATGAATATAGATTCTTCTATTGCCCCCACCTGCCACACACACCTTTGCGTAAAAAGCAGCATATTATATACACTGTTCTCCCTTGCTGTTTTCTGCATAATAGTGTGTCTTGGAGATCTTTATCTAAATAGAGATGTGTAGATGCATCATCCATTTAACCAGCCATCTGTTGATGGACCTGGACTGTCTCCAGTCTTTCCCGATTACAGTGCTGCAGTGGATAAGCTGGTGCATACGTCACTTTGCATGTGGGCTAGTTAATCTGTACCACAAATTCCCAGAACTGGAATTCAGGCTCAAAGAGATATACCTTGTTAATTTTGACAAATGTTGCCAAACAGCCTCCAGAAGGGTGGAGCCACCAGCTTACACTCTGGACAGCGATGTGTAAACCTGCCCGTTTCCCCACATCCTCACCAACAGAGGATTATCAAACATGTTTTTCTTCCAATCTAGTAGGTGAAAAATGGAGTCCTCATTTTTATTTGCCTTTCTCTTATTATAAGAGAGGTTAAGCATCTTTTCATCTGTTTAAGAGCAATTTGTATTTCCTTTTCTGTAAACTATATGTTCATATCGTTTGCCAGTTTTTCTGTTGAGTTTTTGGGGGTTTTTTTCTTATCAATTTCTGGGAGCTATTTACATATTAGGAAGGTAAATCCTTTTGCTATGATATGAATTACAATTTATCTGTTCCTTTTGATTTATCTTTTGGCTTTGCTTTTCAGGATTTTTGTTTGCTTTCTTTTTTTGTGTGATGTGGTTGTCATTATGGTTGAGAGGCTTTTACTATTGTGTAGTCAAATTTATCAGTGTTTTCTTGCTTTTGTGTCATAGTTAGAAAGGCCTGCTTCACTCCAAGATTAAAAAGGAATTCTCGCATTTTTCTCATAGTAAATTTATGGCTTCCTGTTTTACACATAAATCTTGATTCATTTAGAATTTATCCTGATGTACAGTGTGAAGTTTAGATTATTTATTCACTTTTCCGGATGGCTACCCTCCTGTCTCATCAGGTGACAAGCATTTTTGCTGTGTCATCCAGAAAAGAAAACAAGCCATTACTGTCAGAGGTTTTGTTTTTCATCCCTAGAAACACATGAAGACTTGAGGATATGTTCTTAATGCATTCTCTTAACTGCTTCCCCGAATCTCTGCTGTGTATCCAAACACCGGGAATTCCTGGTCATTGTGTTTGTCGAATCTATCCTTCCAATCCTCCAGCCAGTTTTGTCTTTTGTCTTTTTAAGCTTTTTATTGAAGTGTGACATCCAGACAGAAAAGTACACGGGTCATAAATAGCTTTATGAAGATTTACAAAGTGAACACACCCAGATAACCACCCCAGCTGCGTTGGGTGCCTGCTGCGTTCAGCTACCTTACATAAACCATCTCTCTAAAGACTCCCCATTACCCTGAGATGTCGGTTCCATTACTGCTCCATTTTACAGTTGAGAAACCTGAACAGCATCACGTTCTCTCCGTTGAGAAGTTCCACTGATGAATCTGTAGAATGCTGAAGCTATCATATTTAATAAAGATATTTATCTATTTAACAATTTGAGCTTCACTCCTGTGTTTTTAAAACAGTTTTTAGAATAGAGATGGGCTTTATTTATGAATATGAGAAGAAATTGCTAAGTGTTAAGAGAGTGAGTGATGTGACGAATTCAAGTCAATATATATTATACTTAAGTTATTTAAGTTACAGTGGGTTTTTATGTCTACAGGTGGTTAGTAAGAAGTATCAATTATGTAAGAGGTCATGAGTATCCATTTACTTATTCATTCATTCGTATTTTTCAACAATGTTACTGAGCCCCTACCAAGTGTTAGGACTAGAACACAGCTCAGCTAAAATGGTAAAGTAAAATGTGGTAAAAGATTACAAATGTCCTAGACAGTGAAAGCTAAGATTATACAGGTTCCCCGGAAACCAAAGCAAAAAAATCCAAAGCAATATGACAAGTACTATCAAAGACCATGCACGAAGAGCTATTAGAAAAAAGGAGGGAATTGAGGAAGGCTTGCCACAGATGGGACATTTGGGCTGGGCTCTGAAGGATAAATAGGAGTTCTTTAGATGGCTAACCAGAGGAAAGAGCTCATAAAAAAGGCACAAGTTGCATAATCAGGAAACAGTAATTCATGTGTTGTTCAAATCTTCCTCTGAAAAAAACAAAAGAAAAAGTCAATTTACTGTTTTAAATTGTCCAAAATTGTACATTTTATACATTGCTGCCAATCTATATGAATCTATGGCCAGTCTTCCTCTATTTTGTATGTGAGGCGCCATCACAGCATGGCCACTGACGAGTGGTGTAGGTCAGAACCCAGGAACTGAACCTGGGCCACCAAAGTGGAGCACGCTGAACTTAACCACTAGGTCACCAGGGCCAGCCCTAAATTGACATTTTTTAACAACAAAATATTATTTGGGACATTGAAGGATCCTCTTCAGAATTCCTAGTTTCCAGCTTCATTCCTAGGGGGGAAAAAAGTGCTTTAGGACAGAAAGATTCCATAGCAGAGGTCATGGAAGTTCTCTCATTCAGTTGGATCAGAACAGTTACATTGATCAAAACAGTTTGAGCAGGGAATCAGAAAAAAATTCACAAGTATCTTAAACTTTATATTTAAATTAAAACAAATAAATTTCTATGTATTTGACAATATTCTAATATAGGCACAAGATCTCTGAGTTTCAAGTACTCAAGGGCATTTCAGATGTATTTTTTACATAGATCACATTATTAATACACTAGCATACATTTTTATTTTGAGATACTTTATAATAGAGCAAGAACTTAATGACATTTGCAAATAATCTTTTTGAATAATCTTCTAGATTATTGTGGCTTTTCAATGTTCAATTATTGAGACTTTTTACCATCCTCTTGACCACTCCTAATTCTATAGCAATTTTTCAATGACTTATCTATATCAGGTCTTTTCAGTGGCGTTCAACTCGTATTTTATAGACACATGTGTTTTTCTTTGCCCCTTCATATTTCATCAGTTCATTCACATTTAATTAAATCACCTGGTTACAGTAACAAGTGCAGCCGATATAAACAGGTTTGGGAACTAACACCGTAGACTCTGGGTAATCACACCACCCAGCTGGTGGGAAAATGCACAGATGTTCTAAATGAGTGATCTCTAGGCCAGCCACATCAGCATCACCTGAGAACTTGTTAGAAACGCAAATTCTCCAGCCCGCCCCAGACCTATTGAATCAGAAACTCTGGGGGTGGAGCCCAGGACTCTACGGCTTCCCAGTCCCTCCAGGTGATTCTGATGCTCCCTAACATTTGAGAGCCACTGCTCTAGAGAGTAACCTACCAGTCCCAGGTGTTCTACACAAGAGTGAACCATGTTTCATCAAGGGAATGGAGGGCATCAGTTAATCTGATCACAGTGAAGAGGGCTCTCGGGCATATCTCTATGTCTCTATGTAAACGATTTCTTTTGACCAAAATGAATCAGTCTGCAGTGGACTCCTCTGGTACCCCAGTCACATCCCCTGGACCACCGCTGATTTCAGCCCCAGCTGGAGCAAGCAGTTCTGTGTGAGCAACAACTCCTCGCACACATGCTATCCATCTTCCACCTTCTGGCCCTGTCCTGCCATCAGCGGACAATTCTGGAGCCATTCCACGCTCTTCTCAGGAGGGCCCCACTGAGTCAAGCCTCTGATGCCCAGGTTATGTGATGATAGCCCCCTTTGCTTTTGCTTCTTTCCTGTCTCACTCTCCCTGCTCCCTCACTCATGCTAGCTGGGATCTCTTCCCAATAAACTACCTGCACCCACATCCTTGTCTCAGGCTCTGCTTGCAGGGAAACCCACACTAAGACATACTCTTCTTCCCTTACCCATATGCCTTTGATACCTTTTCATCTCAGTACATGTGTTCTATCTCGTTTTGTAAGGGCGATTGGTATGTATTTCATCATATGCATCTACTGTAATTTATTTAACTAGTTATCTACTGATAGACATTTAGAGTGTTTCAAACTACAATGAGATGAAAGTATGTTTACAAAAGTCTTTGTACCCTTATACAAATATATCTATAGAAAAAATTTCAAAAGTACAATTGCTGGGTATACACATTTAAAATTTTTGTAAGTGCTGCCAGGTTTCCCTTCAAAAAAGCTGTGCCAATTTGAACTCACACCCAAAACGTGTGATACTGCCTGTTGCATTATCTTTTCCATCACTTAGTGTTATCAGTCTTTTTAATCTCATAGGTAAAAATTGGTATCACATGGTTGTTTTATTTCATATGACTTTAATTATGGGCTTGTTTGAGCATGAAAAAAATTTAAGAGACTGTACAATAAACCATAGAATGGATAGACTTCATTTTATTTTACCTTTTGTATTTTATTTTTGTTTCCAGTCTTGTGCTATTATAAATAATGATATAATAAACATTATTATTTCTAAACTTGGATCATGTCTCGTTTTTGGCATGGATTTTAAAAGTTGAATTACTTAATGAAAGAGTATGAACATTTTAAAGGCTCTTGATACATACTAACAAATTGCTTCCCAGAAATGTTGAATCACTCAGCTCAAGTAGATGAAAACGTTTATCTCACTCATTTGAGCATAATCGTTATTATAATCTTTGGAAATGCAAGACATGGTATTTCATAGTTGTTTTTATTTTATTTATTTATTTTGTGTGTGTGTGAGATCAGCCCTGAGCTAACATCTGCCAATCCTCCTCTTTTTTTTTTTTTTTTTTTGCTGAGGAAGACTGGCCCTGGGCTAACATCCGTGCCCATCTTCCTCCACTTCACATGGGACGCCGCCACAGCATGGCTTGCCAAGCAGTGCATCAGTGCGTGCCCGGGATCCGAACCGGCGAACTCCGGGCCACCGCAGAGGAGTGCGCACACTTAACCGCTTGTGCCACCGGGCCAGCCCCTATTTTAATTTACTTGATTGCTAGTAAGACAAAACATTTTTATGTTTATTCTCCGTTTGCATTTTTCTTTCATCAAGTTCTTATCCTTAGCCTATTTTTCTATTGTGTTGAGTATTTTTCTTATTGGATAGTGAGAACTGTTTAAGAATTAATTATTTTAACAGTTGGTCTCTTTTTATTTTATATCTTTAAAAGGAAACTTATCAGAAATAAACAAGATCTAAGCATAAAAAAAAAATTAGGAAGTCTTTTAATGAGAGACATTAAAGAAGACCCAAGTAGAGAGAAAGCATATGCCCGTGGATAAGACAACTTCTCTTTTAATTTTCTAATATCTTTAGAATATGCATTTTATCACATAAATAGTATACTTTCACTATGAATCTATAAAACCAACATGTTTCCATTGGGTTTATTATCTTTTTTAAGAACTTGTAGGAGTTTGTCACATTTTCTTGACACTCATACTTTGTCACTTATCTCTATTGCAGATATCTTCCAATTTGTGGCTTTCTATTTCACTTTTTAAAAAGTATTTTTTAATTAAAAAAAGAAGAAGAAGAGGAAGAAGCTTTCACTTTAATTTAGTCAAATTTAGCAATCTTTCGTATTATGATTAGCTTATTTGGGTTTTATTTAAGAAGTCCATCCTGGCTCAAGATCAGAATGATATTCACTTATATTTTAAAGTTTCACTTCTGACTGTTAAGACTTTAATCCATTTGGAGTTGATAGGGACGCACTTTGATTTTTCACGTGAATAATCAATTTTCCAGCTTCATTTATTGAGTGATCTCTCTTTGCCCGGTGATTTCTCATGCCGCTTCTGTTGTATTTCAAAGTTCCACACATACAGGGATCTGTTCTTGGTCTCTCTGTTCTGTTCCATTCGCAATTTGTCTATGCCTGCACCGATGCCACTGTCTTAATTACTGTATGTTTAAAATAAGACTTTAGATCTAATAGGGCAAATGTCCCTTACTTTTTCTTCTTTTTCTGAAATGTCCTGTTGTCACTTTTGGCTCTCCTGCTGCTCCATATAAATTCTAGAATTAGCTTGCCAAGTTCCACAGAAAACACGGAATAGAATTGTTCTGATTTCTATAGATCGAATGGGGGGGAAGTGAAATCCTATCCATGAAAATGAAATTTCTCGCAATTTCTTTAGGTTTTCTGAATGTATCTCATTAAAGAGTGTTATATTCTAAGTTTTTGTCTTGCATATCTTTTTACAGGTTTAATTGTAGGTATTGTGTAGTATTGTTGTTTTGCTATTATAAATATTGACCTTATTATTACTATATTTTCTAACTGTTTATTGCTGGTGTATAGAAATGCCATTTGGCATTTGTCTATTGACTCCATATCCAGGCATCTTGCTAAAGTCTCCTTTGAGTCTAAAAATTTTTAGATTATTTAGGGTTTTCTATGTACTTAGTAATATCGTCTGCAAATAATAATAGTTATATATTTCTTTCTTTGCAATCCTAAGGCTTTAATTTATTTTTCAAGTCTTTATCATTCTTTGACGAGGCCCTCCAGGACAATATTAAATAGCAGTGGCGTTAGTGGACATCCTTGTCTTATTCCTACAAATCAATCTGACAAAAAGGAAAAAGACATAAGCCTATAAGTTCACAGAAGAGGAAAAAGATATAGCTTATAAATATATGATAAGATATTGAATTTTATTAGTACTAAGGAAATGCAAATCAAAATCACAGTAAGATGCCGTTTTATACCCATTCAACTGTCAAAAATTAAGAAGCCTGACATACCAAGTGTTGGACAGGATGTGGACGAGCGGGACCCTTAGGCCTTGCTGGTAGGCCCTAAGAGATGGTGGGGGAGTTGGAGCGGGGGGCGCAGCCTGCAGGAAATGTAAGCCAGTGTCATTGTTTGAGAGCTTGGGTTGGATGGTGGGCACAGATGCCCACTGCAATCATCAAGTAAATATTCAGATAAGTAAATACTCAAATATTTAAGTACTCAAATAAGTAAATAAGAGGGTAGATAAAAATGACCAATTATGAGTGTGTGTCATAAACCAAGGCTAATAATTAATTCTGTTCTGGGCATCAAAACTCCGGAAAAGATAAAAAGGAAAAAGAAACATAAAAAAGAAAGTAACGTCACTCATAATCCCATTACTGAGGGACACCTACCATCAACATTCTCTGAACGTTCTTTCAGTCTATTGTTATGCACATTTGTAGATAGATTTAGATTGGCAGATAAGAGGTAGATGCACAAACAATACAACTATAACAAAATTGGGATCGTACTGCATATGCTGCCTAATAAGTTTATGGGTTTCTTTTATTTATTTACAAGTGATTTTTAAATTGCTTTTGTCTTTTGTGACTTAATGTAATGCTTTTCTGCTCAGAAATGTTTTGAAAGAAGAGTCAATAAAAATGGTGTGAGTAAATGGAAAAGCAGTTACAGAAAAGAAAAATTTAAATTTGACTCTAATATTTTCTTTGTAGATAATTGAGAAATTGGTACTACTGACAGAGGAAAATAAAATGAAAAATCTAGTAGTGGAGTTGATTTAGGGGAATGATGATGTGTATAGCTTTAGAGATTTTTGAGCTGAAGGTGAACATCTAAGTTGGGTATTTGGTTGAAAATTCAGGCTAGAGGCTTGGACATGAAGATACAGAGACAGAAATTTTGGGGTCATCAGAGTAAGGATGATGATTGAAGCTAGGAAAATGGATGTTAGTGATACCTAAAGAATAAGAAGGACTTGAAGAGATGTCCTTCATCTTCAAAGACATCTTGAAGATGTCCTCTTTTTAGCATAAGAGCGATATTATGAAGAGATAAATGAGCAGAGACTTTGTGAAAATCCACCACGTGGGAGAGAGAAGAGATAGAAAGAGCAAAGTCCCCAGAGAAGAGGTTAGAGGGATAAGAAGAGAACAGGGCAATGTTGGGGGGAGGGAAAGCAAGAATTTGAGGGTCAGTAGGGTCCAATGCAACAGCAAAAATGGAGGAAGATAAGAAAGCATTGTTAGTGAAGTGTGTGGAATAGAAATCAAATTGGAAGGGGCCAAGGAGAGTAAAAGAAATGGAAATAAACCAGGAGTGTCCTGAGGGCTGCAGCTCTGTGCCTTGAGCCATCTATGGGTCAACTAGTTAATCTCCCAGCTCCTTGGGGTGGGTATTTCCATCCCTGCCAAAGAGGAAGGGCTTGGGGAGGTTAAGACCACACCCTTTGCAGGTGAGCCCGGAATTCTGACCATGGCCTTTCTGCTCTACCATGTCACCCCGCATTCTACCAGCCTTGAGAACCTCCAGCACAGACACTTCCTATTTCCCCAGAGCTGAGTGCAGTCCTGGCACTAGGACATGCTTAATCACTATTTGCTGGGTGAATGGAAGAATGAAGACATTTTAAGAAAAGTTCTCGAAGGCTCCAGGTTGCACCCTGGGGAACGGTATGTCTTTCTCTATCACGTATTAGCATACTGTCAAAGCTTAAACACCAGACTACTCTGGGTCTACTTAGAAAATAAGTGAATGTATCTTGGCATTCCAGGAGCATATCACTAGTGGCCATTAAAAATATTTTTTAATTTTAAATAAGTACCATGGGACTTGAGGGCTGAAGGATGAAGGCTCTTTAAGTTGAACTTGAGCATCTTCATATCTGTTATTTTCTCCAATAAATGGTACAAAAAGACTGAGTGTATATCTATTTGCTAATATTCCTGAAATGATTTGAAAATGAAAAGTCTTAAGAAATCACATCTGCTATTTTCCAAAAGAAATAGAAAAATTGTGATATCTGTAGCCTAGATTACACAAGAGAGTTGTGTTTCTTTCTTTCTTTTTTTAAATCTGTTTACTGACAGGAAGGAAAAAATAGCAATAATGGAGAGAAAAATTTGCTTTCTGCCTACCACATGATTCGGCTGACAGCGCAAAGAATCAGATAATTCTACAGAAAACTGACAAGTTAGGTAGTGATTGGGATGAAGCTGTAGAATCCTTTTCTAAATACTCACAGATATTACTGTCTGATGCTTAACGTTCACAAACCATTAGATCCAACATGTATATTTATGGTTTGATAATCAGCTGTCATTAACAGATGACTAAACAACATAATGTTCATGTTTAGAAGGAATATACAAACTGGAGAAATAGTGCCAACAACTCAAGAACATTTACCTTGTTCCCCTCCATGAAAAATAAGGGAGGAATGTCTCTCTATAATTTTAATAGTCATATCATATCTGATATTCTGTCTTATCTGGCAAAGCTTCAAACAGATTTCTTTTTTCACATGAAATTTACAATGTCAACCTGTCTCATCAGTTAGGAAAAGTTGCATTAAATTTACTAGATTAGAGATAATCATTCTATGGCTGTGTCTACATAGTCAACACACAATAGAGTCTATGCAAACAAAATAGTTCAACAATGTCTTTCAGGCTGATAGAATTATTCAGCAATTTTAGTTGTGCCTCTTGCTAGCTTAGGCAAGTCACTTAACCTCTCTATTGCTCAAATTTTTTAACTGTAATGCAGAAATAACGCCATCTATGTTAGCTACCTCATGGGTTATGATAATGGACCTAGAGGAGGTATGCCAAGTAAAACTCTATACACTGGGGTATTATATGGATGATAATGTGATGAAGATGATGATTTCATCCCAATGCAATGGGAAATTTATACACAAACACATTTGATCTGGAGTTGAGTTACTGGGGGTCTCCTACATAGCAGCCCTTTTAAAACTCAACAGTATTTGTACACCCATGTTCATAGCAGCATTATTCATGATAGCCACAAGGTAGAAGCAATGCAAGTGTCCATTGATGGATAAATGGATAAACAAAATGTGGTATGTACATGCAATGGAATATTATTTAGCCTTAAAAAGGAGGAAATTCTGACATATACTAAAACATGGATGAATCTTGAGAACATTATGTTAAATGAAATAAGCCAATCACAAAAAGACGAATACTGTATGATTCCGCTTGTGTGAGGTACCTAGAGTGGTCAAATTCATAGAGATAAAGTAGAACGGTGGTTTCCAGGGACTGGGAGGAGGGAATGGAGAGTTGTTTAATGGGTATGGGAGTTGCAGTTTTGCAAGAAGAAAAGAGTTCTGGAGAGGGATAGTAGTGATGGTTGCACAACGGTGTAAATGTACTCAACACTACTGAACTGTACACTTAAAAATGGTTACAATGGTAAATTTTATGTTATGTGTATTTTACCACAATTTAAAATAAAAATTTTTAAAAAGCAATGAAGCTATCAAAAAGGAAAAAAAAAAAAAAAACACAACCTCAACAGTAGCCTTCCAGGTCAAAACTGAGCCCCAACATTCTCCTTTCTCCTGAGACCCCATTAAAATAATATTGAAGGAATAAATAAAAATGTAGGAGCCCACACCAATGGAGGGAACCAAAAGGAGCCATCAGAGAATAAGTAATTTAAACCAATTCTAGGTGATGGAGAGTCCCAGCTGTTGACACAAAGCAGAGCAGGGTGGAACCTGGACATGAGTGGTGGGGAGGGGGGTAAGTCAGCCCAGAAGTACCCAGAGAGTCTCCAGACTTGAAAACTGCAGCTCTCTGGTGGGAAGCAGTGAGAAGTTGGGCTGAAAATAGGCATTCATTAAACATCTTTATTCTGAATGGTCAAGTCCCATACACACTCACATATCCCTTTCTCTGCAGACCCATCTGGGCTTAGCCAGGCATTACTACTTAGGGGGAGAAAACCAGAGCGTTCTTCTCTAAATCCATTTATTTATGAGTCTAGGGTGCACGAGGGCAGCTAGTGAGAGCACTCTTGGCCAGAACAAGGCCGCCCTCCTTCTGGCACGTGGAGGAATCCCATCACATGCCAGAAGCTGACTCTCAGGTCCCTGCACCCTAAGGAAGGCTAAGCTTTCAGGTCAACCAGTCCCAAATATAGCCTCAGGCCCCCAAGCAGGCATTTCTTTCTCCTCATCTTCAATTTCACCAGATATTTGAGGAGAATCTGCAACACGAAAGAGAAAGATTAACAACAACATCAGCAAAAATGACTACAAGAAACAGAGATAACTCAGGAAACAGAAAAGGAATTTTTTTAAAACCCTCTAATACCCTCAGAGATTTGAGATTATACTGCGTCACTAAAACAAGAATAATATGCTATAAAAAAAGGAACAGAGAACAAGGATTGAAAATACACATAAACACCGTGTGTCTTAGTGGCACAATCAGTTATGGTGTTTGACTAACTGAAAATACATACAAACATAAGAAATCTGGAATAAAATAATAAATGAAATAAAAATTTTAAAAATACAAGAGTTAGAAGATGACATCAAGGAAATCTTATAAAGCGGAGAGTAAAAAGGGACAGATAGGAAATTTAGGAGAAAAGTTAATAAATATAAAAGGTGAATCCAGGAGGACCAATATTCATTAAAAGTGTTCTAGAAAGAGAGAATAGAAAAAACAAAGAGGAAGAATTTATCAAAGAAATAATGGGGAAAAAATTTCCCAGAGTGAAAAGAAAAGTGAGACTTCAAATTAAAAGCATGAAAGTGAAAAAGACCACATCTAGATATATAAAGCAGACGTTTCCATAGCCTATCCCAGAACAACCTTCTTCCTTCTTCCCTGCTAATGGTTCTCCAATTTGGGGGCTGAGGCAGCAGGCAGAGATCCTAGGACGTCAGGAAGGGTATACTCCTTCTGGCCCCAGGGAATGAATTGTAACTGGTCTTAACCAATTATAATAACTCACATCCTCTTTCACCAATGAGTGTTGTCTTAGTCGGTTTGGGCTGCTATAACAAAATATCACAGACTGGGTGGCTTTTAAACAACAGATATTTATTTATCACAATTCTGGAGGCCAGAAGTCCAAGATCAGGGTGCCAGCACGGTCAGGTACTGGCAAAGGCCCTTCTCTGGGTTTCCAGACAGCTGACCTCTCGCCGTGTCCTCGCATGGTGGAAGGGACAAGGGAGCGCTGTGAGGTCTCTCTCATAAGGGAAATCCCATTCATGAGGGCTCCAGCCTCACGACCTAATCACCTCCTACAGGCCCCACCTCCTAATACCATCATCTTGGGGATTAGGATTTCAGCATATAAACTTATGGGGGACACAAACATTCAGATCATAGCATCTTGGAGTCAACATGTAGCCAGGTTCTGGCCAATGAAATGTTGAGGAGATGTCCTGGGGAGTGGAGGTCACTGTCTTTCACAGTAAAACTCAGAGGCTCATAAAGAGAAGTGATTTGCCTCTGCTTAGTGCAAGGATGTGTTGTGGAAGCTGTCTTTCAACCACGAGGTAACAGGTACAGGGATAAGAAGATTCCTTTCCTTCCACATCCTTTGTAAAGCAGGACACATAGAAAGGGCCATTGATGCTACCACTGAATTGGCGCATCTAACCTGGGACCAGCTACTTAAGTGTATTGCATAAGCCACTGTTAATTGGTTTTTGTTTTGTTTTGTTTTTGTTTTTTTATCACAGCTAAAATTATTCCTAACTGATATAACATATTTTTATAAAATTTCATAGCAGCAAGAATTAATAAAAGAGCCTAATGGCTTCCAGAGAGAAAAAAACTACCTATAAAGCACCAAGAATTGTATTCACATCAGACTTATCATCAACCAAAATAGATGCTAGAAGGCAGTAGAACAAGATCTTCAGAATTCTGCAGGCATATCGTTTTGAACCTGGTGCATTGATCAAGGTCCTGGATGGAAACAGATGGCACACTCAAAAAGGATAACTAAAAAGAGTTTAATGAAGTTGTTCAAATACCAGGTGGAGAGAATTTATTTCTAACCCACTTTTTCGAGAAAATGACTTGAAGATATAATTTAAGAAAGGGGGGCAGGGGGAGGAAGCCAAAAAACAAAAAGGAGTGGAATATAGTCAATAGTGGAACTAATCAAAAATTCCGAGAGTGAGACTATACAGCAAGGTTAGAAAGCCGTCAGTCTAGATTATGTCATAAATCAGTAATCTCCAATAAGAATGCTTTAAAGAGGAAGATTTGAATGAATTCCAAACACTAAATTGCAAGGGAAGTGTGAGAGTTATGTTAGAAAAAAGACAGGCAGTCAGAAACTCCAACAAAACTATACAAGAAAATCGTTATTCTAATATGAAGCAAAATAATTATCCTCCTTTAAACGTCTCAGGGATCACTACATTGGAAGCTTAGAGAAGGAAATCTCATCTCAACTCACTATATGACCAGGCATTAGACCATAGTTACCTCATCATAATGATGTAAATGTTGTTTATTGGTTTTGATTATTTGAATCAGTCAAAGAATAGAAGACATTTATGTAAGGAAGCACATGTTTTTAAGTCTTGACATTGGAGAAGACACACGTAAAGAAGTTGGACAATGAAATGGGGAGGTGTGTTAGGTCTGATTTCCTGGAAGCAGACTCTGAGCTGGACCTTTGAATGCAGGAGGTTTACTGGGGAGTGCACACTGGGAATAAGAAAAGGAGGGAAGCAGGATTGGGCAGAGAAAGGAGATGCAGTTGCAACTGAGGCCTCAGACGATCCCCCAAGAAGCTCTGGAGCTAGGATGGCCCTTCAGAGATGAGGCAAGGGACCAGACCTTTGTACTCCTACAATGACCAGTCATGGGCATGGGCTGCCCCTAAGAGGGAGCAGAAACTTTGGCAAGGCAATGCCCTTTTGCCAAGGTTAGGCCTGAGAGGGACGCAGCAGTGAGCCATGCAGCTGGAGGGGTCGGCGTCTTGCTCCTAAAGGGGGATCCAGGCATTGCACCACTGTATCCATTATACTCCACCCCTTGACCTCCTCAGATCCGCTTGCTTCTCATACTACCTAGAATTGTGTCTTGTACATAACATGCAGCTAGTAACAACTTCTGTTGAATGAATGAATGAACGAACAAATGAACCAACACATGGCAGGTGAGGAGGGGGGCAGCACCCCTGCACAGCCTTGCGTTTAAAAGTTCTTGCAGGTCCATGAGGATAGGAAGACTGGAAAATGTTTTAGCTTTCTTGGCACCAAGAAAATTTCAGAGATTTAAGGAGGGAAAGGGCCCTCAACAATCACTAGGATGGAGTTTCCTGCCAGCCTGGCAGGAAGGGGGACTAGAATTTGGTTTAAGGAAGAAAAATAAAGTAATATCAAGTGCTCATCTAGATTTGTCATCTCTCTTAATATTACATAGATTGTGAAACAGGTGTACACCTCCATTTGATTTATAGGAAAGTTGAGGCTCAGAGATATCAAGTATCTTGCCCAAGGTCATGGTGAGGGAGTGCCAGAGCTGGGCTTGGAACCTGCATCTGACTCCAAACTCCACTGCCTCTCACCTAACATTCTGGTAACTTCCATTCTGGATTCCAACTCCACCATTATTTGTTATACAGGCTCTTAGGGCACCCTGGGGATATCTTATATACATAACATTTTGCCAGAAAAATGAGATTGAAACACTGAGTTTTTGAAAGTGTTTTGGCTCCCAAGACACGGATGGCCTTTAAAAAGTTGGTGAAGCTTGTTCTGCGGGGTACTGAGATCTGGCTGGAGGTCCTGTGTCTTCCAACTCGGGCCTGCTGGAAATGGAAAGTAAGGGCAGCGGAGAACCCAGAGTGCACGATGTTCATGCCACGGCACAACGATTTCCCAAACATCATCAAAAAGAAAGAAAGGAAAAGAAATGCCCTCTCTTTTCCTGATCAGGGCGATGACCTTGCCAAGATGGCAATTCCTCATCTGGTGGTCCCTGGGCACAAGGAGTCCAAAGTTCCTGGGCAGCAGCCAAGGCTTCTAGTTCAATGAGACCTTTGCTGTGTCCCCTGGCAAGAGTGGGTCCCCTTTAGGAACAAAGAACTTTCTTTTAATAAACATTTTATTTTAGAATAGTTTTAGATTTACAGAAAAATTGTGACGATAGTACAGAGAGTTCCCACATACCCACACCCAGATGCCCCTATTATCAACATTTCTCATGGCACATTTGTCACAATTAATAAACCAGTGTTCTTACATTATTATCAACTAAATAATAATGTATTTTTCTTAAATGCTAATTAAATTAAATTATAGTTAAGTTCTAATAAACAGTTATTCAGATTTCCTTAGTTTTTCCCTAATGTCCTTTTTCTGTTCCAGGATCCCATCCAGGATACGACATTTAGTCATCATGTCTCCTTAGGCTCCTCTTGCTTGTGACAGTTTCTTAGACTTCCCTTGTTTCTGCTGACCTTGACAGTTTTGAGGCATGCTAATCAAGAATTTTGTAGGATGTCTCTCTATTGGAATTTATCTGATGTTTTTCTCGTGATTAGACTGGGGTTATGTGTTCTAGGGAGGGAGACCACAGAGGAAAATTGCCATTCTGGTCACCTCATTTCAAGGGTATATGCTATCGCTACGCCTTATCACTGTTGAAGTTAACCTTGATCACCTGACTGAGGCAGTGCTTGTCAGGTAGGAACTTTATTTTAACAGAGCCCAGAGTTTTGGGGACAGGAAGTATAAAATCCCCCAGTCAGTCATTGGACATGATGGTAAGTGGAGCCACACATGCTTACCCTCCTTAGATCCTAGAACCATGCATTCTTCCTACTGGGGAGACAGGGCCAGCCATAGAGAGGTCTCCGATTTAATGCACATACTGTGTCCTGAAGGCTGGCATATCAATCTTTCAAGAGTGTAGCCTGCGAGCTGGCACTGCAGCTGTGCCTTTGGAAGGCTGTTCTAGCATTCATTGAGGCTGGCTGCTTCAGGGTGGTGTAGCATAGGACATGAGCAGTGGATCCCATGATCATGGGCTCTCCCC
The DNA here is from genome assembly GCF_020826845.1 of Diceros bicornis minor. Taxonomy (NCBI): domain Eukaryota; kingdom Metazoa; phylum Chordata; class Mammalia; order Perissodactyla; family Rhinocerotidae; genus Diceros; species Diceros bicornis. The sequence continues at coordinate 87,981,821 of NC_080745.1, read as the reverse complement.
CACACCTCCCTGGTTGAATGCTATAGTATGTGGGATTCCATGCCTATAGATCAGGCATTCCATAAGCCACCAGATAATAGTACTAGCTGAGCCTCTGTGGTGGGAGAGGTAAACCCGTATCTGGAATAGGTATCCATCCCTTTGAGGATGAACCATTGGCCACTCAAGTATGCGAAGGCCCAATGAGGTCGATTTGCCACCAAGTGATTGGTTGGTCTCTTCAAGGCATAGTGCCATATCAGAGGTTCAGCATGAGTATTCAGAGGCAGCAATAGCTAGGCTGACCCTGGTAAGTGAGAGTCCATGCTGTTGAGCTGATGCATATCCTCCACCTCTGCCATCACGGCCCCTCCATTCATGTACCTATATTGTCACTTCTAGGTGGCCAGTGATGAAGTCTGGTTAACATCATTTTGTCAAGTCATTTTGTCTACTTTGTTGTTCAGTTCTTCATCTGTAGTAGATGCTTTCTGGTGAGCATTAATATGTGATATAAAAATCTTCACACTTTGTGCCCACTCACATATGTCCATCCATATGCCTCTACACCAGACTGCCTTGTCTCTGATCTTCCAATCCTGACCAGCCGCCCAGGTCAATGGTCACTGCCCAGGAATCTATATATATTCTTACTCATGCCATATCTCTTTCCAAATAAAGTAGATGACACTATTCACCGCAGAAATGGCCCTTGGTCTGGCACCTGCCCAGGAGTTAAAAAGAAGACTCAAGATGAGAATTGTTGTATCAGGGTTGGTGGCTATGGGAACCTGATGTTTTTTTGGTTGGTTGGTTGAATTTTTTTTGGTGGTGTTGGTGGGGTGAGGTGGTTCTAATGGCCCCTCAGGGATCACTATAAGACACATTTGTACCAAGCCAACTGAATCTTTCTCCATGTACCTGCCTTTAGCTCTACTATACACATGACACAAAAGGATGTGTTCATGGTAAGCACAATATTTAAAGTAACTCACCGACATGACCTGCAACATACCATATATTATGTATTGATCATTGCTACCATTTATTGAGGCTTTTCCACGTGCCAGGCACTGTGCCGTGCACTTTACCTGCATTATCACATTCAACACGCATGACAACCCTATGAGGTTGGCACTTTTATTATTGTTTTTATTTTACACATGAGAAAACAGAGGCTCCAAGAAGTCACCCAAGTCTGTCTGACTTCATATTCTTAACCACTATGCTATTGGGCTCCCAATATGTTCTCTTGAGAACAGTTACATTAGATACACACATACGTATGCAGCTATAGATATCTGTATACAGATATACACGCAGATAGGTATTATGGACGGGGTGTTTGAGGCACTATAGGAGTAAAAACTCTCCTTGCCTGTGCCTGTAATGGGCTGGACCCAATGGGAGGAAGCTGGAGGCAAGAGAGTGTATTGATGCAGTCCATGTGGGCCACCAGGTACACAGAGCATCTCTGGAGCCAGTGGAGAAGGGTGGAGAATAGATGAAGGGAAGGCAATCATCACGTTGGTTTGTTATCTAATCTCCCCAACTGAAATGTAAGCTCAAAGAGCACAGAGCTGAGGGACTTTTGTCTGTGTTGTTCACTGATATATCCCAAACACTGGAACGTGTCTGGTACAGAGTAGATGCATAGTAAACATTTACTAAAGAAATGAATGATTTGTTGCCTGAGCCAGCTGACCAACAAATATCATCTAGGGCAGGAGCCAGCAAACTACAGTAGGGGTCCAGATCCTGCTCTCTTCCTGTGTTTGTAAATAAAGTTTTATTGGAACACAGTCATATCCATTTGTTTACATATTTTCTAGGGATACTTTCATACAATAACAGCAGAGTTGAGCAGGTGCTACTGAGACTATTTGGCCCACAAAGCTGAAAATATTTACTATTTGGCGCTTTCCAAAAAAAGTTTGCTGACCCTTTCTGGTTGTAGGACTGGGAGCCAGGGAGAAGATAAGAAGCCAGTGACCAGGAACTATGGATTATCAAGGCCTAAGCAGTTCATGGGTAGGAAACAATTTCTGAGCCCAGAATTCTGTTTAGTGAATTACCTCTGCACAAACTCCACATGACCCTGAAAGAAGGAAGTGTTCTTTTGCAGCAGGAAATTCCCTCACCAGAACACCTCACCCATAGATGAGAATAATGATGACACCAGTGAATAGAAGTTTTATCTGAGGAGCTTCCAGTGGTTTCTCATCTCAGTGATCTTGGCAATTTACATGGTGAAGCAGTACCTGAGGATGGTTCTACCCAAAGAGCTTCCATTTGCCAAACTTTTTGGATCAAGCAGGGTGAGAAGTTGGCAGTCCTGCTCTCCTGCATGCCCTCTGCTCACCAAAACCTCTCCTTCCAGAGTCTCCTCAAGGTTTAAGCTCAACCTTGAACCACGTTTTTTCCCTCAGTTTTGAACCTGGAACCACAAACTTCAGCTTAAGTATTTAACTTTTGAATGTGTCAAGCTGGGGGACACGGTGTGCAGAGCACTTTAAATTTCCAAAGGACCCTCATCATGGTAGGAGGAGGTGGGAGAAACTTCTCATTGCTGCAAGCCACCAAAGCCCATTGGAGCAGCTGCTCCTACACTCCTCATCTCCCTGGTAGTCCTTCATCAGTCATCCTTTTCATCTCCCTCCCAAAATGGCATCTACAATCATCACTTTCTGCTATGGACTGAGGTTTGTGTCCCCCTGAAATTCATATGTTGAAGTCCTAACCCGCAATGTGATGGTATTGGAGGTGGAGCTTTTGGGAGGTAATTAGGTCATGATGATGGAGCCCTCATGAGTGGGTTTAGTGCCGTTATAAGAAGAGATAGGAGAGAGATTCTATCTCTCTCTGCCATGTGAGGACACAAGAAGGTGGCTGTCTACAAGACAGGAAGAGGATTCTCACCAGAACTCAACCATGCTGGCACCCTGATACTGGACTTCCAGCCTCCAGAACTGTGAGAAATAAATGTCTGTTGTCTAAGCCTCCCCAGTCTATGGTATTTGTTATAACAGCCTGAGCTGATTGATACACATTCCCATCTTGCTGGGGTTTGCCTCCCACCTCTAAGCTCCAATACCACATGGCAATCAACTTCACAAAGCCCACCAGAATAACCATAGACATCAGATTAAAATTATATGCACTGAGAGACACCTTCTTTGCACCTATAAAATGGCATATTCATACTCGTTGACTGCATAAACCCCAACAGTAAGTCATTTGCATTGGGGATCATCCAGCCAAAATGAATAACTGAGTCCTGACTTACAGGAGCAAGGTTTTGCTGATACAGTGCTTTTTCCACTTTTCCTGGTGAACCTTCATTTGGCAGAATGAATTATCCTCAAGGGTTTCAGTAACTCCCTGATCAATTTACGTGACCGGGGAATATATACCTACATAAATTGTGGCTCTGCTAACCTGCAATGAATACAAACATTTTTGTAGGCACAACTTATTACTGGAAACTTCTTCATATTGCCAAATGCAGCAGTAGTAATATTATTAATATTTCATTTGGAGGAGCCAAGACTGGGAACATAGAAAACTCATTCCACCCACCACTTCTCAGCACACACTTGCAAAATACATGAAATAGTTCAGAAAGACATGTGAGTAATTTTTGGTGACTTTATTGTAACCTCCACTAGTCTTGCTTCATTTCATAACATGCTATTTTTGGTAGCCTTTGAAGAACAGGGTCCATGAAAAGGTATTTCTGGCACTGTGGGTGTTGCATATTTGGTTGTCTGTTGTGGTAAGTGCTGAACGACAGTTGGAATGAAAGCTTAAATGCTTATGTGATATAGAGAGAAATGTGCTCACATCTGTGTATAAAACAAGCAGATAAAACGGTGCTCAAATTAGATTTGATTTTCCCCCTAAAATTGGCAACGTGTAAATGCGGCTGGCAAGTGATGGCAGGCATCAGATGACAACCGAGGGAGAATGGCAAAACTGCACCACCAGCTTCGTCCAGGCAGCTACTGTCAGGTGACTTGCACATCCATAAAGAGGCAAATGGAAAAGATCGCAAGAATTGGGTTGCTGAGACGGCAGAACAATGATTTGAGGAGTGCCAGCAAATCAGCGTTTGGTCAACATTGATGTTTGTCTGAAGCCCAGCAGAACTGTGAGTCTAACATTTAATTCACTTACGCCAGATTTACCCACCATCCCAGACAGACTTACTATAAATAAGATTGCTGTGTTCAAATGTGTCTCTCCTAAAAGAAAATGGTCAGTCTTACAGGTTCCATTTTACCAGTTACTGGGGGAAATTGTTAAGATGTTTATGGTGCCATGTTGAAAAATTGAATCCAACATAGGCCACATTGGAATAAAAACAAAGATGACTGCCTGAAGCTACCACTTGAGAAAAAATAAAATAAAAGATGTAAGGAAAAAGCATGGATACTCTGCAATTATCAGCTAATGCTTGTAGTCATGCTTGCCCAGACTTGGACTTACGGGTTTGCATTTTCTTTCCTAAAACACCTTTTTTAACACTGACATCTTGGCCCTGAAGACAAATGTTCATTCACTTGTTTAGAATAAGAAATGGGTTATGCTGGTTTGGAAACTCCGAATGCAGTGGAAGTTTGTTTTTTTTTTTTTTTTACTCAGAATATATTACCTACCAATGGGATTTGAAGGGAGAGGGTCTGGGTGAAGTAAAAACAAGCTTCTTGCAAGGCCGTCTTGCAATGGCTTTCTTATGTACAGTTAGAAAAATAAGAGAATTGAAAAGAAGTAGATGTGTTTAGGTTTCTCACTAAAGCATAGTTTCCTCTTCCATTTTCTATTTTGTAAACAATTTGGAACAATAATACTGCCTCATGTTTTCATTTGACTGACTCACAGTGTGAGGTCAAATGGAAGAGCTGAAAGGAAGTCTTTAGGAGGGATGCCACTGAAAAAAGTTCAGAACTCAAGGCTCTCCCAGGAGGGGGGCGGGCGAGGGGCAGCTGTGGGGGTGGAACGGGGGAGGGTTTCCGCATGGACTTGGAGCACCAGGCCTGGTAGGCCATGGATAAGCAGAGTGGGGGCCATTGTGGTCAACTTCTCTCTGAGAAAGAAATGGGATTATTTGCCCTCGGTGGTTACTGAAAGCAGACCCACCCTGACTGAGGGGGCGTTTCTGAGGGCATTCTTCAGGAGTCTGCCCACCTGCTGCGGAAGGTGTGCACCTGAGCACAGTTTCTGATTTTGAAGCAAGACTGAAAGGGACGCAAGAGCTGGAAGCCCGGGACAACTCTCTTGCCAAAGTCATTTCTGTGGCAGCTCCTCGGCTTGCTGATACCTGTGTCCAGATGGACACTTTGACCTTGGCCGCGGCCACTCAGGTCCTCTTCTGTTTATACCGGGCCTGGGCTTGGCTGGACTGCCACGGAGGGGCAGGAGGGGGCAGCCATCTGGTGTGGGAGGTGCTGGCTGACAGGTGGCTCAGCGGCAGGAGAACTTACCAGGCTGAACAAATCTGAGGACGGGCTGGCTGCTGGGGATTGTGAAGCTCACAGAAACCTCACAGGCCAAGTCAGACAGTGGAGGGGGAAAAGGCTGGCTACGAGGAACTGGGTCACCCTCATCGCTGCTGCCTTGGTGTGGCCCTGAGTGAAGTCCCTGGACCACAAGCCTGCCAGCACCCCAAGGTGAGACGAGAGGACTAGGGAGCCTGGGGAAGATAAGGGGTTCTGTGAGTGGGGTGCCTATATCTGGACTCCTACCCCCAATCTCTTGTGTCCCAAGACACATTCAAGGTGGCCTTTGATGACCATGCCAGCGGTCTAATCCAAAGTGACTCTTGGGGTTAAGGATGCCATGAAGAGGGGGCAATGGCACAAAGTTTCTATACCTGGTGCTTATGGACCTGCCTCTACCAGCCTGGTGTCACCCAGGACACATCACCAAAGGCTCCAGTAGGCCACACCCTGACGTGGAAAACATTCAGGGCAGGAGCAGCCCCAGCTGCTCGACACACTCACCCTTGACCTTGGCGAAGCCACTGAGCTCTGCAGGCCACATTTGTTCACCTTTCAAATGATGGAGACGAATCCAGTAGACTCTCGCTAGATTCCTCATGGGAGGAATGAGGACTTTGGAGCAGATAATTCCGTGTTTGAATCCTGGCTCTATAACTTACAAGTTAGACGATCTTGGGGAAATTACCTTCCTCATCTGAGCCTTCAATCTCTTATTGGTAAAGTGGTATAATAATGCCCCATTTAATCTGAGGATTGAGTGAAATAAAGCTCTCGGAAGAGTGGGTGACCCATAGTAAGTTGGTCTCTTTTTCCACTTGTCCTCTCTCCTAAAGTCCCTTCAGTTTAAAAATGCTGTGATTCCCTATATACTGGAAAACCCCATCTTCCTCTATGACATCTTTGGGATCCTATCCTGTTAGGGCTGACTTCACTTGCACAGGTAGGGAATTCCAAAAGAGGAGGTGCAGGTGCCACGCAATCATATGGACTGGATATGCTGGGCAAGTCACCTGTTCTTCCATAGCCACAAATGAACCAGACCAGCGGTTGCCCTTCTAGCCGCTGAACCACTAATGGCATCCTCATGGACCCAGCGTCCTTCTTGGCCCTGGACTTCCTCAGGGGCATGCAGCTCTCTCAGAAATTTGCACCCATCTGATGTAGAAGGGGTGTAGTCTCCACATCAGGGACCCTTGACCGCCAGAGCACATCAGGACCACCTGAGAAGCTTTGCTAAGGAGAGGGCGGCCAGCCCACCCGGGGGCTCCTGTCCCAGAGGTTTATGGAGGAGTCTGGGGTCTGCTTTTCTAAAAGCTGAGGTTCCATTGAAAAAAGATACTGAAATCTAGAGGGCAAACATCATCAAAGGAAGCTTTAGAAAACAGTGGAGAATTTGTTAAGAAAAAGGGGGGACTTATCTAAGACTTTCTTCTGAGGCTAATTATCTTTGCAAAAAGGCCCGATGAATAATTCATTCTCTTACTAATTCAACATCAATTTATTGACCACCTAGTAGAGTATGTGTCACACCATGTGCTGGGGGTTCAAAATCCTGAAGCTGAACAACGCTTTGGAGATGGAATCTTCCAGACTCATGACTCGCCAGAGAGGAAAATGAGGCCCAAGAAGGGATATGACTTGGCCAAACTCACACAGCCAGTAGCTTGAGAGAGCTGGAATCCAGACATCTGATTTCCAGCCCCTCACCCCCCCCCAATCCAATGGGCACCACAGACACTTTTGTCTCATCTATCAATGTTCTGCTGATTTTGAGGAAAAATCCAGATGTCCATCTTCTCATATTAAGATCTGACCATGTAGGACACTGAGCCTGTGTTTCCCACAGGCAGGAATCTGCTGAGTCATGTCTCCCTTCAAAGGGAGCCGAGGGCCTCACTTGGCCACAGGCCCGCGCTCCATGCACCATTTATTTACGTCACCTGCTTGGGCCCTGAGACCGTGACTTTGCAATTCCTGCATAAGGAAGAAGAAGCTGGGAGAAAGAGAAATACCACTGAGCCCCTCTCCCAGATCCGTGAGGGAGGAGGGTCAGCCAGTCAAGTGCCCGGTTAACTCTCAGTAGCCAAAACTCAGTTGGACATTCCAACATAAGAATGGCTATGTAAACATAAAAATTAAGAAGTATAATTGATATATTTACATTTACATTATGAACAGCATTTACTGTCCTTGAGATTTCCACTGAGCCTGAAGCCCTGGGTCCCAGAATATGGGGATTCTATTCCAGAGGACTTGGACATCCCCCATGGGTCACAAAGGCTTAAAAGGGCTTTTCTCAACCCCTCTTCTGACCCCACCCAGGTTGCCACAGACAGGTTCTCCTATTTCTAGCTTCCCTTCGCAGCTGGGACCAGGTGTCTCCTCCCCCAAATTCTGACCCGCCTTCTCACCAGCCCCTCACAGCCCTACCCCCACAAGAGAGTCACTCGTAGCCTACAGAATTCTTGGAGAATTGGGGCTGCATTCGTTAGACAAATGTTCAGACAGGAATTTGCCTCAACCCTGTACATGAGGAAAGGGGGTTCACTCTGCAAATTAACCGTGTTAGCAGAGCAGAAGGTAAATGTTTAAACTACAGAGAAGATACTCTGAAAACTCAGCTGCCCTTTTCTGCAGACAATCTACATGCTAATTGTAAAGAATTACGTTAAAATGAGCCCAGCCTGAATGTCTGCCTGCCCAGGAGCACCTGGCAGCGAGGCTGTGCCGGGCTTTGAACACGGGTCTCCACGCAGGCGCTTCGCCAACACCGACAGGCGTTCCCATACGTGTTTACTTGGAATGAGTCGGGTTTTATAGAACATCTACAAACAGGAGCAATGGGCCAAGTCTCCTTAGGTCATTTTATTAAAGGACGATGGAGCAGGACTAGGAGCAACAGAGACTCCATCACCAGCCATGAACCGGGAACACGTCCCTGGTCCCTGCCCTGCCCAGAAAGGCGGCAGGTAGAGTCAATCTAAAAGACTATTGAGGTAAGTGCGGGAGACACCTCCGTAAACACCCTGTTTCCTGATCCTTCCAAAGGGGGCGGGGAAGGGGCTGAAACAAGAGAACGAAAGGGCAAAGGGCAATGTGAGCAGCAGGTTGCACCGTCAGGCTACGCACGAGGTGTGCTCTCCGTCCTGTCCCCTCGTTGCTGCCGGTCAGAACCCTGTTCACCCTTCAGGCTCGGCACAAACCTGCTCCCTCCACAGCCTCCCTGCAGCCCCTTTGGCAACCCCCATCTCCCATGGCCCTGGCTCCCATCTGTCCCACATGGAACCAGCTCTCTGCTATCTCAGCTGTCCACATCAAGCCGCCTGGGTCAGTAGTGAGCTCCTTGAAGGCAGGAACCACATCTTACTCATCTGTCTCCCCCACCCTCTCCCCACACATCCTTGAGCACCTGGGACAGTGCCGAGCCCAAAGCAGATGCTCAATAAATGTTTGCTGAAGTGGAGAAAATGACAGCGTTTACAACTACAGGGAAAGATATGTGGGAAATCTACAAGAATCATGTGTTGCAAGTTTCATACAAAATATTCCAGAGCCAGGGATTCCTACTGAAAGCAGCTTATTTGGAGGTTGAGAATTTTGCCCTACTTGATTCCGTGAAGTGTGGGCCACTGAGCGCCTGCTCTGTGCCGGGGACCGTGAGTGTCTCAGCTGTCTAGAGCTGGGTGAAAACCACCCAAACCTGATGGCTGAAAGCCGGGACTAGGGCAAGGCAAGCGGGGCCTCTAGGGCACAAGGTTTAAGAAGATATTCAATCTCAAGGTCAAGCAAGTATAAGGGTGGGCACCTGAGAGTGAGTGCCTCCTTACATTTTGTGCCCTACTGCCTTCTTGCCTCACCCTAGTCCCCACCCTGCTGAAAACAACAACCATTTTAACATCTCTCATAGTGCTATGGATTTAAAGGGCTGAGCTGGTGGTTCTTCTGCTGGTCTCACCTGAGATCTCATGAAGTTGCAGCCGATTGGCAGCTGGGGCTGGAGTCATCTAGAGGTGCTGCTGAAATGCTAGGACAGCTGGGTATTGTCCACCTGGCATTGTCACGTGGTCTCTCCAGAAGGACAGTCAGTCTCACATGGCAGTTCAGCCATTCCAGGAGTAAGCGTTCTAAGAGGGAGAAAGGCAAAATTGCCAGTCTCCTAGGAGGCTGAGCCCGGAACTGGCACAGCTTTACTTCTGCAGCATCCTTTTGGTCAATTCAGTCTCAGGACCAGCCCAGACTGAGGAGTGGGAAATATCCACTACCTCTCAATAGAGACCGGGATAAGGAATTCGTGGCCATTATAATCCACCATTTAATTAAAGAATTAAAGAGAATAAACCATTTCCTAATTCCAAGAGGGATTATGAAAATAGGAAAGGTGGATGACCTGGGCTAGAATCCAGGCTTTGTCACTTTCTCTGAGTTTCATTTTTGTTATTTATAAAATGGAGATACCATTACCTGCCCAACAAATATCTATTAAATGTCTGCTATGTGCCAAGTACTATGGCAGGCACTGGAAATACAATGGTGAACAAGACAGATGACCCTGCTCCTAGTGAATTTTTATTCTAATGAGAGAAATGGATTGTTTATAAAGGAAACATATAAATAAATTATAAATTGGAGTAAATTCTATGAAGGAAAAGAAGAAGTTGCTGAAATAAAGAACAGATTGGGACTCATCCAGGACAATCAGGAAAGGTCTATCTCAGGAGGTGGCATTAAGCTGAGGCCTGAATGCTAAGAAGGGCTTAGGACTGAAGGGAGCTGACGCTGGGGGAAAGGGGGAGGGAGAGGAGATGGAGGTCATAACACTTTGAACTGAGAGTCAGGGGAAGGCGTTGTGGAGGGAACACATTTGTTCATTGACTTGCCACTAACCCTGAAAAGTTAAGTAAAACAAAACACTACACAATCAATTTGCAAATACACTCTGAGCCCAGAATGACAAGCAGTAACAGCTCCGGGACTGAAAAGTATTTGGTATTGACTATTTTTATTGAAGGCTTGAATAGTGGAGCAGAAATAATCCCATTGAGTTCTAAGACTAACAAAGCTGAAGCCTTGCTCTCCCCCAAAGCTCTGATTTCTTGGGAATGTTCATTCCCCATGTGCTAAAACCACAGGGACAGAGATGGTGAGGGTAATGCTTCAAAACTGTCACTCCTTTACCTTCACATGACCCCTGTTCTCAGGAGGCTCTTACCATCCAGTTGTACCAACCTCTGTCACATGTTCTCACTGTCATCTTCTCCTTTCCCACTTACTTCGCCACATTCATCCAGCGCTGACAACTGGATCCAGTGATCCAGTCTTTCTCTCTACCCCAGACCTTTCCAACATCTTGGATGACTTCATTATCTGCATGCATGCTCCATCCCACTCAGGCCTTAGAACTTCTTATAACTTCCACTGGCCTCCATCTACCTTTGCCATCCTCTCCCATGGCTACATTCTGGACCTCTTCATCACGTGGAACTGCTCCCATATGGAAATACTAAATGTCAGGGCACCACTCTCTGACCACAAATGCCTTACCTCCTCCTGACCTTCTCACTCCTTTATCCCACCTCACAGGCTCTTCCACATTTCAGAAATCTTGGGGTCAATTGAGCTTTTACTATGAGTCTCTTTCTGGCTTCCCTTTCATCACTAATAATTCTAGCCATCATGTACTTTTCAGCACCACCTTGGTAATACCCTCATCCTTATCTTTACACCACACTTGCTGATGAACTACTTTTAAATACACCCTTCAATACCCTCAATCCTAACCCCTAATTCTCTCTTAAACTCACCTGGGTCAAGTTTTCACCCCCAGCACTCCATTAAATATGTTCTCATCATGATTACCAATGACCCCTCTGCTCCTAAACAAGTTCTCAGTCCCCATCTTACTTGACCTATTGGCAGCGTTTCCTCTTCCTTGATACATTTTCTTTATACGGCTTTCAGGATACCACTCTCTCTTGGTTTCCCTCCCATGTTGGTTGTTTCTTCTTGGTCTTTTGCTGGTTCTTCTCTCAATTTAATTTTGGAGTGCCCAGAGCTCAGTCCTTGGTCTTCTCCTCTGTGTCCACAGTCACTCTCTTGACAATCTCATCCAGTCTCGTGACTTTAAATAAAATTTGTATGCTGACAATTCCAAAAATATGTATGTTTCTAGCCCAGATGTATATCCTAAACTCAGTACTTGCATATCTAATGACCTACTCAGCAAATATCTCAAACTCAACATGTCCACAACTGAACTTCTGATCTTCCCCCCAAAATCTGCCAGTCTTCCCCAGCTCAATGGGTACTAACTCTATCTTTACAAACTTCCAGTTAAAACTTCTTGGAGAAAAACCAAATTTCTCTCAAGCCCCGCATTCTAACTTCAAAATATATCCCATTATGGTTATTGCTGAGAAGTTCCAATCAAATAGACTCTGTGCAGATAATAAAATATAAAAATATAACTAAAATGTAAAAGGCACTGGAGAGCAACCCAGAGCAGACAGATCCTGGAGAGGAGAGAACACTTGGAAGAGAGGAATGACACTGGATGTGTTTCCCACTTTTGATGCATGTTATCCAAGGGAAGGCTCAAATGTTCACCATGTAGGACAGTTAAAAGTCTAATAAAAAACCATCAGTCTTTGAGGTTTGAAGAACTAGGAAAGTTCAAGGCAACTATATCTGATAAAACATGAGGGAAGGAAGGTTGGAAAGGAGAGAACCACAAAAATGAAGCCCCAAATTCTGGGTGTAAACTCAACACAAATCTCTGGCTGACACCAAACCACGTATGAGAAGGGCAGATTCCAGAGGCCCAGCTAAGGCTGTAAGAGCTGAACTGATATTTGAGCAGCCACCTACCACAGGGAAGACAGTTTACAGTTGGAATCCAACCAAGTTAAGTGCCTGTTTAAAAAAGTAAGCACTCTTCAAAGGAATATAATGGAACCCAGTGTCTCCACAACATAACATTCACAATACAATCCAAAAGTACTTAACATACAAAGAAACAGTAAAATGTGACCCATTTCTCAAGAAAAAAGACAATTAAAAAAGACTAATTTTTCTGTATTTTTTAAAATGTTCATAATAACATATGGGAAAATACTAAAAATATACATTTCCAGAATTTGATCACATCTTACCACCTCCATTGTCACTGCCCTGTTTAAAGTCATTGTTGTGTCTTAGTGGGAACACTGCACTAACCTCCAAATGGATCTCCTGTTTCCACCTTTGCCCCGCTATAGTCTACACCCAGCACAGCACCCAGAGAAATCTTCTCAAAATATAAGTCAGATAATAACATCCCTCTACTCAAAACCCTCTAATGGCTACCATCTCACTCAGAGTAAAAGCTGAAGCCTTTACAATGGCAAATACAACTGTCTTAGTCCATTCAGGCTGCTGTAACAGAATATCATAGACCAGGTGGCTTACAAGCAACAGAAACTTATTTCTCACAGTTCTGGAGGCTAGGTAGTCCAATGTCAAGGTGCTGGCAGATTCCATGAAGGCCCACTTCCTGGTTCATAAATAGCCATCTTCTTACTGTGTCCTCACATAGCAGAAAGGGTGAGGGAGCTCTGTAGGGTCTCTTTTATAAGGGTACTAATCCACTCATGAGGGCTCCACCCTCATGACCTAATTACCCCCAAAAGCCCCACCTCCTAATACCATCACACTGAGGGTTAGGATTCAACATATGAATTTGGGGGCACACAAACATTCAGTCTATAGCAACAACCTTATGTGATCTGGCTCCTAGACCTCTTTAACCTCGTCTGCCATCTCTCTCCCCTTCAGTCACTCTATGCCAGTCACATCAGCCTCCTTGCTGTTCCTCAAACACTCCAGGCATGCTCCCACCCGAGAGCCTAATATTCCTTCCACCTGGACACTCTTCTCCCAGATACCTACCTAGTTAACTCTCTCCTCCTTCAAGTCTTTGCTCAAATTTCACCTTCCTGGGGCCGGCCCCATGGCGTAGTGGTTAAGTTCGCATGCTCCACTTCAGTGCCTGGGGTTCACGGGTTTGGATCCCAGCCACAGACCTACACACCACCTGTCAGGCCATGCTGTGGCAGCATCCCATATACAAAATAGAGGAAGATTGGCACAGATGTTAGCTCAGGGCCGATCTTCCTCGCCAAAAAGAAAAAAAAAATTTCACCTTCCCACTGAAGATACCCTGACTCCGCTCCTGAATACTGCAACCTGCTTCCACCTCCACTCCCACCACTTGGACACCCCCCCAGCCTCCTCTAATTTTTTTTTCTGTGTGACTTATCACCTTCTGATATACTACATAATTTTCTTCTTGTTGTGTTATTTATTGCAGGTCTTCCTAACTGGGTTATAAACTCCTCAAGGACAGGACTCTTTTCTGTTTTGTTCATTAATATGACCCAAGTGCCCAGTACAATGCCTGCTTCATAGCAGACACTCAATAACTAAGGAAATGAATGAATACGTTAAATAGTGCTGGAGAATATTGTAAGGACTGATACCACCAAAATCATGGTCAGGCTAAGTACACATACCTGTCTCTCTTCCATTGCAGGGTCCATTGAAATGAAAAAGAGGAGATACTTTAAAAGATTTTTAAAAAGCAATCTTGAAAAACAAGAAAGGAAGTCTGCAGCCAACCAGAGAGTTTGAGGAAACTCTGAAACATAAGCTGCAGATGGGACTGGATTGATGGTTACCCAAAGCAGGTAGTCAACAAGCATGTATCCAGCACCTTCTATGATGAGGCACTGTGCTGATGCTGGGGTACAGCAGTCAGCAATGTCCAAATCTCAAGGACTGTGGGGAAGGAAGGCAGAAAATAAACAGGGAGCAAATTTTGTTTTATACAGATAAGTGCTATAAAAAAAATAACACCTGTTAATTTGATAGAATACTTAGAGGGTTGGATCCTAGTAACAAGAGGAAAAGGAGTAGGATATGAAATTTACAAGGTAGACAAGAGCTGGATCCTATTTGAAACCCTGTTAGAAGTTTGGATTTTATTCTGGTTGCAATGGAAACCAGTGGATGGATAAAAGCAGAGAAGTTACATGATTAGATATAGATTTTTAAACGATCTCTCTGGTTTCTGAGTGCAGGATGGATTGTGGGGGCAGAGGGCAAGAGTGGAGGCTGGGAGATGACTTAGGAGCCAGTGACAGTAATCCAGGCCAAGAAGACAGAGGTGGCATAACGGCATGGCAGTGAAGACACAAGAAGTACTTTGAATTTTGAATATGTGTGGAGGTGCCACCAACAGGAATTGCTAATATGTTGGTGCCAAGTGTGAGGCAAAGAGAAGAATCAGTGGTGAATACTGTTTGTGGCCTGACTGACCAATAGATGGTGACACAATTTACTGAAATCTGAAAGACCTGGGCAGGCTTGAACACACATACCAACGGGTCTGCCAAAATGTGTAGGTGCCCTTCCCAACAGTTCTTTCCAGATTCTAATACCTGGGGTGTATAAACTGGCAACTCTCTCTGTAAGAAACACTGGGGTAAAGCAGGCTATCCTAGAATCTCAGTTAACAAGAAGGGAAGATTACAGGCCAATATCCTTCATGAACATAGATGCAAAAGACCTAAACAAATACAAGCAAATCCAAATTCAGTGATAACTTCCGCACGTCATGAGATGGGAAGTGGCCACTCCATCCCAATAACAAGCAAAAAGCTGAAGAGAATGAAAAATCAACAACTCTTCTTAGATCCCCATAAGAGCGGGGAGAACACAGGGCAAATCTCTGCCCCAAGATTGGAGAGACCGACAGGCGAATACAGTAAAGTCACTGCTTACTGGAGCAGATGCGTAAGCAGAAACTGGGGAGGAACCCGTGCCGGGGCAGGGAAACCAGAACTGTAATTGATGAATTGCTGGAGGATCAGGACAAGTCTGAAGTTGAAAACTCTAGGGGTACCCAGTCAGAAAGAGGCCCCCAAAATACAGTGAGATCTACCTCCAGGAGCTCAACCACATTCCCACAGTACATATCAGAGAAAAAAAGCCGCCCTCAGGCTTCCAGCAGGGGAAGGGAGAGAGGAACCGTATTGACATGTGCCAGAGTATGCTGCTCTTCCCCGGCCTCAGGTGAAACTAGTTAACTATAGCTTAACCTGCTGGGGTTTCATCACAGCCTGATGGAAGAAGGGCAATACCCAACCCAGCCCATTCTAGCCATCCTGTCCCACCTAAAGGAGGAGAGAAAAACTGAGAAACACTTGTGAAGCTCACAGCCCGGAGGCAGAGGCTCATGGAAAGACTGAGACCTACTCGTAGGACTATGGAACACTTCCCTCTCCTCACACCTCACCACCACATTGCTAAAGGGCTATTGACACCAGTTCCTTTTACCCAGTACATCACACATGGCTATCAAGAAAAAAATTATAAGGCACAATAAAAGATAAAAAAACATAGTTTGAAGAGACAGAGCAAGCATCAGAACCAGACATGGCAGAGATGTTGGAATTACCAGACCAGGAATTGAAAACCACTATGATTAATATGCTAAGGGCTCTAATGAATAAAGTAGACCGAATGCAAGAACAGACGGACAATGTAAGCAGAGAGAGAGAAAGCCTAAGAAAGAACCAAAAAGAAATGCTAGAGATTAAAAACATTGTAATGGAAATGAAGAATGCCTTAGATGGACTTAGGAGCTGGACAAAGCTGAAGAAAGAATCTCTGAGCTAGAGGACATATCAACAGAATCCTCAAAAACTGAGAAGCAAAAAGAACAAAGACCAAAAAAAACAAAACAGAAAATCCAAGAACTGTGGGACAACTACAAAAAGCGTAGCATACGCATAATGGCACTACCGACAGAAGAGAAAAAGAAACAGAAGAAAGATTTGGAACAATAATGACAGACAATTTCTCCCAAATTAGTGTCAGACACCAAACCACAGACCTAGGAAGCTCAGAGAACACCAAGCAGGAATAATGCACCCAAAAAACTACACCTAGGCATATCATCTTCAAACTACAGAAAATCAGAGATAAAGAAAAAACCCTGAAAAAGCCAAGGAAAAAAGGAAACAGGGTAAGGAGAAAAACACCTTACCCATAGAGGAACAAAGACAAGAATTACATCTGACTGCTCCTCAGAATCGTGCAAGCAAGAAGAGAGGGGAGTGAAGTACTTAAATTGTTGAGAGAAAAAACTCCAACCTAGACATCTGTACCTTGCAAAATGATCCCTCAAAAGTGAAGGAGAAACAAAGACTTTTCAGACAAACAAAAGTCAACGGGATTTGTTGCCAGTAGACCTGCCCTGAAAGAAATATTAAAAGAAGTTCTTTAGAGAGAAGGAAAAAAATATACATGAGAAACTCAGATCTACATAAAGAAAAGATGAGCATCCAAGAAGGAACTAGTGAAAGTAAAATAGAAACTTATATTTTTCTTATTCCTATTTGACCTAACAGATAACAGTTTGTCAAAATAATAATAGCAAAAGTGTATTCAACTATGTATGTTTACATATATATCTTATGGGTGTATGTATATATATACTAATTTATGTTTATGTATAAGTGAAATGAATGACAGCAATGATACAAGAGATGGGAGGGAGGAATCAGGATTTTTGGTAGTATAAGGTACTCACACTATTTGTAAAGTGGTATATGTTATCTGAAAGTGGACTTGGATTCATTGTAAATGTATATTGCAAACTCTAGGGCAACCAAAAAAAAGTTTAAAAAGTATAACTGATATGCTAAGAAAGCAGAGAAAATGGAATTATATAAAATGCATAATTAAAACAAAGGTTAAAAAAAGAGTGGAAGAGAAAAATAGGAACAAAGAATAAGGGCAACAAAAAGAAAACAGTAATGAATGTGGTAGATATTAATCCAACTATATCAAATTCAGTGATAGATAAAAGGATAATTCATCATTATTAAGCAGAGTTTATTGTAAGAATGCAAAGTTGTAAATGTAAATGTAAAACTTAACATTCTAAGTTCAATCAAAATAATGTACCACGTTATTGAATTATATAATCATCTGAATAGATGTAGAAAAAGCATTTAATAAAATTCAATACCCATTCATAATAAAAATAAGAATAGTAGGGAACCCCTCTAAACTGAGAAAGAATACAAAAAAAAAAAAAGAACAGAACAAACATCACAACTTAATGCTGAAATATTGAAATCTTTCCCCCCTTGGGAATGAGACAAGATTGCCCACTATTACTTTTATTCAACATTGTATTAGAGGTGTTTGCTAGGGTAATAAGGCAAAGAAAAAAGTTTAAGGATAGAGAAAAAAAATACAAAACTGCCATTATTTGCAGACAACATGTTCAAATATTAGAAATTGAAAAGTTTATACAGCCAAGTGAATTTAAGGTCACTAGATATAAGGTCAATATACAGAAATCAATTGTACCAGCAACAAATACATAGAAAATTAAATTCAAAAATGGTATCATTGCAATAGCAAGAGGAAACAAAATATTTAGGAATAAGTCTAACAAAAGATGTTGCAAAATCTGTACATAAACAAAAGGCACAAAATACACAAGAAAATGCAGAACAGTATAAATGGAAATTAAAGAAGATGAGAAGGAAGGAAGGCAGGCAGGCCACATTCACGAATTTGAAGAGTTAATATTATAAAGATATAACATCTTCCCAAACTGAGTTATAGATTTCAATGCAATCCAAATAAAAGGGTTTTTTTTAATGTATGTGCAAACTTATAAGTTAATTCTAAAATATATGAGGAAATGATAAAGGCCAAGAATAATCAAGACAATCTTACAGAAGAACAAAGCTAGAGGACTTATATTACCAGATATTAAGATTTATTACAAAGCTACGGTAATGAAAGCAGCGTGGTACTGGTGCAATGAAGGGCAAAGGGAGCAATGGAACAGAACACAGACGCCAGAAAGATGCACACACACACTGTCACTATATTTATGACCAAAGAGACACATTAGTGCAGTAGGAAAAGATAGTCCTTTCAATCAACGAAGCTGAGTCAGTTGGATATCCATGTGGGAAAAATGAACCATGACTACCACCTCACACCAATAACAAAAATCAATTCCAGATTAATTGAAGATCAGCTTGTGAAATGGAAAACAAAAAAGATTTTAGGAAAAACCATAGGAGAATATCTTCACGGCTGTGAAATAGGCAGAGATTTCTTAAGCATAACATAAAAGGCACTAACCATGAAGGAAAAAAAAATTTGTTAGGGGCCAGCCCAGTGGCGTAGTGATTAAGTTCGTGTGCTTCACTTCGGCGGCCTGGGGTTCTCAGGTTCGGATCCTGGGCGCAGACCTACACACTGCTCATTAAGCCATGCTGTGGCAGCTTCCCACGTACAAAAAAATAAAAATAGAGGAAGATGGGCACAGATGTTAACTCAGGGCCAATTTTCCTCACCAAAAAAAAAAGAAAAAAAAATATGTTAGACCTCTAAAAATTAAGAACTTTTGGTCTTCAAAAAGTGTTAAAAAGGCAAACCATGAAGAGTTACAAGGGACTCATTTCCAAAATATATAAAGAATTCTTATGAGCCAATAAGAAAAAGATACACAATCTATAGAAAACTGGGCAAGAGACTTGAGCAGGCACTTCACAAAAATATATGGAAATTTTCCCAACTCAGGGAAACACAAGTTAAAACCACAATGAATACTAACACATATCTACCAGAATAATAAAAAGACTGATACTACCAAGTGCTGGAGAGGATGTGGAACAACTGGATCTCTCATACGTTGTTGGAGAGAATTTGACAGTGTCAACTATGGTTGAACATATCCTGTGACTCAGCAACCGACTCCTGTTTAATGGAAGTGCACACAATATGTTCCTTAAAACAGGCAAGAATGTTTATAGCAGTGCTATTTTTAATAGCCCAAAATTGGAAAAATTTTGGGAGAATTGTTAAATAAATAGTGATATATTCATACAATGGAATAATATTTAAAAACGCAAATCAACAACCAATTGCTACACAGAACAACAGGGTTTTCACAAACATGTTATTGAGTGGAAGAAACCAGATACAAAAAGATATATACGAGTGACCCTATTCATAGAAAGTTCAAAGCCAGGTTAGAAGTCAGAACAGTGGTCATCTCTTGGTGGGAAATGACTGCATGTGAGTTCAGAGGAGGTTTTTGGGGTGCTAATTTTACTTTTCCTTGTCTTTTGGTTGGTTATATGGATATATTGACTTTGTGAAAGTTTACTGAGTTTTACAAGTGTGATTTTTTCTCTTTTTCATGCTTGTATAAAAAACTTAATATAAAAATGAATATTAAACCCATAACAAAATAGCTGATCCATCTGATAAAAGAATAACCAGAAACTAAAGTTCTTAGAAATTAAAAATACTATTATTGAAAAAAAATTCAGCAAACCACCTGAATAATAGAATGAGCATGGCTAAAACCCAAGCTGGTGTTCTCAAACAGGAATCAGCAAACTTTCTCTGTAAAGGGCCAGATAGTTAGTATTTTAGGCATGGTGAGCCATACAGTCTCTGTCACAACCACTTAACTCTATGTAAGTGAATGGGCAAAGCTGTGCTTCAGTAAAACTTTGTTTATGAACACTGAAATTTGAATTTCATATAATTTTCACTTTCCATGAAATATTATTCTTTTTATTTTTTTCCACCATTTAAAAATATAAAATCCATTCTTAGCTCATGAGCCACACAAAAACAGGCAGTGGACCAGATATGCTCCGTGGGCTGTGGTTTGCCAGCCCCTGGTCTAGAAGGTCAGCCAAGAAAACCTCATGTAATTTATAGCAGACACAAACAGAAAATAGAAAAGATGAAGAAACAAGTATGATAGATCTAGAAGGTAAAATATTAGTTTCATTAGACTTTCAGAAGCAGAGAAAAAAAGAGTAAATAAAGATGGAAGTAAAGGTATAATATTCACACTACAAGGGCCCACCAAGTGCCTGGGAGGATGAATGAAAAAAACCCCACACCTAGATTTTTTTGGTGCAATTTCAGACCTCCAAAGGTAGAGAGGAAATTCAAAACTGTTTTGGAGAAAACAAAACATTCTGCCTGGATAAGCATTAGAGTCAGACTAACCGAAGATTTCTCTTCAGATACACTGAATGCTGGAAGATGGTGGAACAACACCTCAAAGTTCTGTGGGAAAGTGCTTTTGATCCAAAAGTCTATACAAAGCCAAACTGTCAGTGAAATGTAGGGCAAATAAAGATACCTTTGGATATGCAAGGAATTAACAATATATCATATGCAAAATGAAGACCTCAAGAAAGTTTCCTGGGACAAAAGATAGGTGTGTTTCTTAGGTGCACAGCTGTGATCAAGACCTATGGGACTGCAGACATGGTTAGTTGCTTGCCCTACAACCATTTCTTCCCAATCACTTAGCTAACAAACCCCAGTTTTCTTTGAGATGAGATGGCAATGTGCTTCAGGCAGGCAGCTCAGAAGGTTAAGTATTAGTCCAAACCAATCATGGCAAATCTATTCTCTTTGCTGCTGATCAGTTAGGGGTGGGCGTATGATGAAATTCTGGCCTGTGTGAGATATTAGAGGAAAATTCTAGAAAGCTCCAGAGTGAGACATTCCTTGCTGAAAAAAGGAAACACACAAGAGAATAAGGCTCTTCCTCTGCCACTCATGTCATTGTGTCTGCCCAAGGAGCTGGGCACTGGGGTACCTATCTGCAACATCAGAGAACAAGCCTGAGAACAATAGACAACATGCGAGTTATGACAGAGTGGAAAAATAGCACCATGAGTCTTTGATAATATCTGAGCTACTTAATTAACCCAGCCTGAACCAGTATACCTCCAGAATTCTTGGTACATGAGATAATGAATATTCTTTTGTTTAAGTCGTTCCTGATTGGGTTTTCTGTTATTTCCAACAAAGAGCATCCAATGGATATAAGTAATGAAATGAGACTGGACAGCGTTTATCCATCTACAGATTTGTCAAACTATGCCTCTGGGACCTAGACTAGGCCACCCATAGAAGGGCCACGAAAGTGACACTAACGTTGTTGAAGAGGACAGGCTACAAGCTTTAGGCCACTTTGGTCTAGAAAGGCAAAATCTGAGAGTAAATATGATCAAAATCCATTAAAGAAAAAGTATCATTGACAAGATCAGACCTGGATGCCAGACCCTGAAATGTTGGGGCAGCAAAAGCATCAGTGTGAACACAAGCCCTCTATAAATGGGCTGAGGGTGTGTTGGCTGCCTGAGCTCTGGAGAAACAGTCTAGCTGAATCACTAAGACCTCTCAGGACTTATGACCATTTCCGTCCAGCCAGGACTTGGAAGAGCAACAAGCTCCTCTGCACACTGTTGTGTGAGCACCTTGTTGACATGCATCCACCTTACAGGAGATCGTGTTCATAGATTCCACAGAACTGGAATAAGGTGGGCAGGTGCCAGCCCATTGTCATTAGACCACTACCCTGGGCCATTCAGGATCCAGTGTGTGTACAGACACATGGATCAACCTCAAAACCATTTCCTCAAGGGTCTCCTAGTGACAACTGAAGCCATGGGAAGCATCATCTTAGACAAGCGAGCTCTGATTTTTCAGGGATGACCCTTGAGGACTCACCAAAAGGCATGATGTCCATGGCCATGAAGTCACCCTGTGTTTGTACACCAACTAGCGCAGTGTTCTCAACCTTGGAGGCATATTAGAATCATACGGAAATTTTTATTTAATTTGTCTAGAATAGAACTTGGGCCAAGCTCACCAAGTGATGTTGATGTGTTTCTCAGAAGAAAATCCCTTTGCTAGGAAATAGGTCATGTGAGTTACGTGTGTGTGCCTGCGTACACTGAGGCGAGGTGTTAGTGGGAGGGCTGGGTACTCAGAATTCCTATAGTTGTTTGGGTCAGAACGGAGACCAGATCCTAGCTCTGTTTGGTTGCGAAGCCCATGGGCTCACAAGTAGAATCTATTTCTTCCTTGTATCTTCCTCAACTATCTCTATTTTGTTGTTGTCATTGATACTTTGTTTGGATTTAGAAATAACACAAAAAAGTCAGGCATCGCTGAGAAATATAAGCAGTTGCCATCTTAGGAACAAGCTATTTTCCAACATTTCATTTGCAAGTTGGTTATTTGTTGCACATAAAGGGTCAGCTAATGGAGGACTGCTCGTTTGATTTTGTTTGTTGCTTACTTTTTCTGTTACTCACAACTTGACTATGGAGCAAGCCTCCCACTCTTACTCTGTCCTTCATTACTATTGTCCAGTTCACACAGGGGTGTGCTGGGGTCAGCTTGTATCAGCTCACAGGAGCTAATTGGGTGCGTCTCTTCCCAACTCTGCATTCAGTGACATTATATTGGGAGCCTGAAATTGGCCATGGTGACAGTGTTTACACAACGGAAATCAGCAAATTCTACAAATCAGGGCTTTTTCCCAAGAGAGCCAGTTTTCCTGAGAGAACTCAGCACACCACTGAGTTCACATCTTCATATTTCAGGAAGCACAGAAAACAAATGAAAAGGATACTCACTATTCATAATGAAGGACTGACTATGTCCATTTATCTTCCCTCTCTTGCCACCCCTTCTAAATCATGGTAAACAACAAAAAGAGATGTAAGTCAATGATGACAAAGAGAACGAGGGCCGACCATCAGCAGAGTCGTGCACGGGACACCTCTCAGAACCTCTCAGCCTCGCGCCTTGTCCCAGCCACAGCTGCACCAAGCAGTGCTGGGAGGGCTTCTATTGACTTCCTGCAGGCCACACCAACCAAGTCTTGCCTCCTGCATCAGTCTTCCCTGTTGATGCTGAGGCGTGGGATACTGCAGGACCCTCGGGCTCTCACACCTAGGCAACCTGGAAGTGTGGGGGTATTAATGTTTCATGGGATAAACCTTTGGCTAATGAGAGATGAGAGCCATTGGGTCCCTCACAAGACGGTCCCACAAGATTGGATAATCTGTTGTACTTAACCGGCCAGCACATCCTCATGTTGGCTCTCCTCCTTCCCTGCGTCACCCGCCTTGTACCTGGAATTGCACTTCCTAGTAAAGTGGTAGCTCGTTAGCCTTTGCTTCTGCTTAGCCTAGAGTAGAACAAAATTGATGGAGGAAAGAAAACAGATGGTGAGGTGGTAACTGCTGAGGCCCAGCTGATAGAGCTACAGCAAAGAGAATAGCATGCAGGGGTGACAGCCCTGTGGGGGGAAGGGCTGGTCCACCCCTGAGGACCCTGGATGCCCAAGAAAAAGCAACACTGTGCATGACGGAGAGTAGGACAGAAAAATAGGCATAAAAAAAGAATAGGGGGGCCGGCCCCCTGGCTTAGCAGTTAAGTGCACGCGCTCCGCTACTGGCGGCCCAGTTCGGATCCCAGGGGCACACCGACGCACCACTTGTCCGGCCATGCTGAGGCAGCCTCCCACATACGGCAACTAGAAGGATGAGCAACTATGACATACAACTATCTGCTGGGGCTGTGGGGAGAAAAAGAGGAAGAAAAGGAGGAGGATTGGCAATAGATGTTAGCTCAGGGCTGGTCTTTCTCAGCAAAAAGAGGAGGATTGGCATGGATGTTAGCTCAGGGCTGATCTTTCTCACAAAAAAAAAAAGAATAGGGAATTTAGTGCGGTCTGTAGCTTCAACCAAGTGTCAGTACTCTGCTCCAGGCAACTCTGGAGATAAATATGTGGTCAAATGAGACCAGGGAGGATTAACCCATGTTATACAGAGATATTCAACACAACAGCTAGCCAAGACTCTTCCAAAAGTCAATATCGTGGGACAAAATCTGGATTTAAAGAGCCTAGAAAGGCATAACAATACAATGCAATGAGTAAAACTTGATTGGATCATAGTTTCAAAAAAGAAAAACAATGAACATGTATACAATATTGTGACAACTAGGGAAACTGAATATGGGATGGATAGTAGATGACATGATGAAATTTGTGTTAATTTTCTTAGGCATGATAATAGTATTGTGGTTATATTGGGAAAATGTCCTCACTTTTAGGAGATATATGCTGAACTATTTAGGGATGAAGTGCCATTATGCCTGCAACTTACCATCAAATAGTTCAGAAAATAAATGTGTGCATAAATACAGACATACACATTATACATAAATGTATATATATATACAAATGTGTGTGCATAAATACAGATATACACATTATACATAAATGTATATATATATACAAATGTGTGTGCATAAATACAGACATACACGTTCTACATGCAGGCACACACACTTCTAGATAAAACAAATGTATCAACCTGTCATCAATAGTTGAATCTAGGTAAAGGATATTCAGGTGTTTATTGTACTATTATTTCAATTTTTCTATACTTTTTTTAATTTATATTAAATTTGTATATATTTAAATTTATGTTAAAATGAGGGGGGACAATAGACCAATGGCTTCAAGATTCTGAGAGAAATGTTTTCTTTGTAAAAAATGTCTACATATGTATACATTCATATATATAGTTTTACATAAATGCATAAATATACTCATATCATCAATGCTTTTGAAAATATAGTCTTATTTTTTTGTTTTCCTTTATTGTTTGTCTCACTTTTCTCCCTCTCCTTTTTCTTCCCATCTCTTATCAACCTTCCAACACCAACATGAGTAACCTGTGTTAGCAATCTAGAATGAGCCTTTCTTAATTATCCATGCTCGTAAAGTCATATGCAGATGTAATGCACATACATGTACATATTTACATATATACACATACATGTAAGGGGGTTGACACTCTATTTTACATGCATTGTATTATTTTAATTTTAAACACTTTGATAGGTTTAAATGATATCACATAGTTACTTTAATTTGCAATTCCTTTACCATTGATAAATTTAAGGCTCTTTTCATGTGTTTGCTGGCTTTTCTGATTTGCACTTTCATGAACTCCCTATTCACATTCTTTATCCATTTATCTATTGGGTTGCTTTTATCAGCTTTTTATTGTCAATTTGTAACAGCTCTTTGTTATGTAACAGATAGAAATAAGCTTTGCCATCTCTATTAAATGTTTTTCAAATTTATTATTTGTTGACTTTGTTTATAATATCATTCAGCATACAAAGACTTTTAATTTTTATATATTCAAATATGTCTATCTTTTCTTTTAAAGCTTTTAACTGTCAGTCTGGTAAAGAAGCTCTCCCTACTCCTAAATTATAAGTGGAATCTGCTAAGTTTTGCTTCTTGTATTTAATTCTATAATGCAGCCATAATTTGTTATTGAATAAAATATAAGATAAAAATTCATTTTTATTTTCTTCTAGATGTATGGCAGATCGTGCCAGCAAAATTTACTAAATAATCTCTTCTTTTCTCACCAAAGTAAACCATCACTTTTTTTTTTTGAGGAAGATTGGCCCTGCGCTAATATCTGTTGCCAATCTTCCTCTTTTTCTGTTTTCTCCCCAAAGCCCCAGTACATAGTTGTGTATCATAGTTGTAGAGTTGTAGCTCTTCTATGTGGAACGCCACCTCAGCATGGCTTGATGAGTGATGAGTAGGTCCATGCCCAGGATCCGAACCAGAGAATGCTGGGCCCGGAAGCAGAAGGTGTGAACTTAACCACTAGGCAACCAGGCTGGCCCCCTAAACCATCACTTTTGTCATTTATTAAATTCTCTGCTTGCTCTAATTTCAGATGCACTATTCTATTTCACTGATCTATTTGCCTTTTCTGATATAAATATTGTATTGGTTTTTACTGGAGTACTTTTGTTGTATGGTCTGAAACCAGATAAGACAAATTTCCCCTCATTAAGCTTCTCTCTCATATATGCTTGACTACTTTCTAGCATTTATTCTTTCATAGAATTTTTAAGATTTTATCACTATAAAAATTCCAATGACGTTTTTTACAGAAATAGAAAAAACAACCCTAAAATTTTATGGAACCACAAAAGACCATGAATAGCCAAAGCAATTCTGAGAAAGAGGAACAAAGCTGGAGGCATCATGCTTCCTGATTTCAAACTATACTACAAAATTATCATAATCCAATCAGTGTGGTACTAGCATAAAAACAGGTACATAGACCAATGGAACAGAATCGAGAGTCCAGAAAAAACCCTCATATATATGGGCAACTAAGATTTGACAAGGGAGCCAAGAATATTCAATGGAGAAAAGAGTCTCTTCAATAAATGGTGCTGAGAAAACTAGATATTTACATGCAAAAGAATGAAACTATACCCCTACCTTACACTACTCACAAAAATTAACCCAAAACGGATTAAAGACTTAAATGTTAAGACCATAAAACTCCCAGAAGAAAATATAGGGAAAGAGCGCCTTGACATTGGTCTTGGCAATGATTTTATGGATATGAAGCCAAAAGCATAAGCAATAAAAGAAAAATAAACAAGTGGGACTACATCAAACTAAAAAGCTTCTGCACAGCAAAGGAAACCCTCAACAAAATGAAAAGGCAACTTACAGAATGGGAGAAAATATTTGCAAACCATACATCTAATAAGGAGCTAGTATCCAAAATATATAAGGAATTCATATAACTCAATAGCAAAAAAATAAATAATCCAATTAAAAAATGGATAAAGAATCTGAATAGACATTTTTCCAAAGATATTCAAATGGCCAACAGGTACATGAAAAGGTGCTCAACATCACTAATCATCAGGGAAATGCAAATCAAAACTGCAATGAGATGAAATCAAAATCTCTTCAAACCTGTTAGAATGGCTATCATCAAAAAGACAAGACGTAACAAGTGCTGGCAAGGAGGTGGAGAAAAGGGAACACTTGTGCATTGTTGGTGGGAGTGTAAATTAGAAAATCCAATATGGGAAACAGTATGGAGGCTCCTCAGAAAATTAAAAATAGTTCTACCATGTGATCCAGCAATCCTACTTCTGGGTATATATCCAAAGGAAATGAAATTACTGTCTCAAAGAGATGTCTAAACCCCCATGTTCATTGCAGCATTATTCACAACAGCCAAGACATGGAAACAACCTAAGTGTCCATCAATGGATGAATGGATAAAGAAAATACAGTAAATATATACAGTGGAATATTTTCAGCCATAAAAAAAAGACATCCTGCCATTACCAACAACATGGATTTAAATTCCACTTTACCTGCTTTTGATACTCCTCCAGCTTTCCTTTTGGTTGTATTTCCTTAGTGTAACTTTACCAACCCATTAGTTTAATCTTTTCTATCACTTACCTTTAAATATGTATACATCATATTTAGCTGGCTTTGGTTTTAATGCCTCATATGACAAATTCTATTTTTAGTGGTAGAATTTAGTTTGTTCATATTCAATATGATGACTGATATAATTGATTTTATTCCTTCTGTCTTATTTTGTCTATTATTTAGTTAAAGTATTATGTCCTCTTTTACATTTTTTTTTATTTTTGTAGATTTGATCAAGTAGCTAGTCATTCCAATTTTCCTTTTGTAGTTGTTTCAATTTTTTGATTTGTCTTAGTCTGTTCAAGCTGCTATAACAATATACCATAAACTGGGTGGCTTATAAACAATAGAAATTTATTTCTCACAGTTCTGGAGACTGAGAAGTCCAAGATCAAGGCACCATAAGATTCAGTTTCTGGTGAGGGCCTGCTTCTGAGTTGGCATCTTCTCACTGTGTCCTCACTTGGCAGAAGGGGCAAGGGAGCTCTCTGGGATCTCCTTTAAAAGGCCACATCTTAATCTTGAGGGCTTCATCCTCATGAACTAATCACCTCCCAAAGGCCCCACCTCCTAATATCATCACCTTAGGGGTTAGGATTTCTACATATGAATTTGTGGGAGACACACACATTCAATCTACAGCATTATTATAAAATAAAACACATACCAAAAGCTACATAAAATAAATGTATTACTTAATGAATTATTATAAAGTGAACACCCTTGTAACCACCACCCAGGTCAAGAAATAGAACTCTGCTGCCACCCCAAACGCCTCTCCAAAAGGCTTTGTTTCTTTCAGTGTATAGGACCAGACACTGGGCAGTAGAGGGGCCCAAGGCTATTGGACTAGGTTGGGGTCATGGGCTGAATTGTGTCCCTGAAAAATTCATATGTTGAAGTCCTAACCCCCAGTACCTCAAAATGTAACTGTGTTTGGAGTCAGGGTCTTTAAAGAGGTAATTAAGTTAAAATGAGGTCATAAGGGATGGTCCCTAATCCAATATAACTAGTGTCCTTATAAGAAGAAGAGATTAAGATAGAAACAGAGAAAAGACCATGTGAAGACACAGGGAGAAGTCAGCCATCTACAGCCAAAGAGAGAAGCCTCAGAAGGAACCAACCCTTCCAGTACCTTGATCTTGACTTCCAGCCTCCAGAACAGCGAGAAAATAAATATCTTTTGTTTAAACCACCCAGTCTCTGACACTTTGTTATGGCAGCCCTAGCAGATTAATACAGTTGGTCATTGTTTCTAGGCCTTTTCAGCAGACAGAGCTAGAAAATAGACAGGCAAACACACGCACACATATATGAAAATAAACTGTCTCATGAATTCATAGTGCTATTTCCTCTTCTCTGTTATATCTCTATCTCCTTTCTTCCTCTGAAATCCCTGGCTTTCAAAGTCATAGGGGATGATAGAATTATAAGGGCCTAAATTAGTCATTTGTTTTATCCCATGTTGCACATACAACAACCCCAGAGTAATAATATTAATACTACCACCAATATGCTTACTAAAAATATTAAATACATTTTCATACACTCTCCCATTCTCCCCCATTATGATAGTTTTACTATATTGTCAGAGCATAAAGCTGTTATGCACCAGACATGTTCCTGCTTAGCCCTCATTTAATCTACGTTCTCTGGGTAACTATATATTCAATGCTCACCACCAGTCCTCATGCAGATGACTCTGGTCATTTGGGTGTCTGAAGCTTGATCTCTTGTAGGTTCCTCAGGAAGGGCTCATGGGATAAATAGTACAGTTTGTCCATGATCCTTATGCCTGAAAGCTAGTTTTGCTCAATATAAAATGCTTGGCTCACATTTTCTTTCCTTGGGTTGCCGTTTGACCTGCTTCCTGGCCGTGCCTTTCTTACAGGCGTCTGTAGGGCTGTTATTCTGCTCTTGATTCTCTCTTTTTTTAATAATAATAATTTTTCACGGGATACGTCCTTGATACTTTTCTGTCACTCATTTTCATGGAAAATTAGTTCTCCTGAACTTTTAGAATGGGGAAGTTTCAAAAAAGCTTTCCTAACTTCAGAAGAGCTCCCTCTTCTGTTGTTTCTGCATGGTGTCCAAAAATATTGTGACTCGTTTTCTGGGCTTTCCTGCCTCTGTTCCTCTGCCCACTTTTGGCCTGGATCTTCTCTTTCCTTCCTTCCTTTGTCCCAATTTGCTCAATTTTTATTATATTCCCAGCGTTTTCTCCCTTGTGTGGGACCTCTTCAGTTCTTACCATGGCCCCTGGCTCTTGCCTCCTATTTAGAGAGGGCAAAACCCTCCTGGTTCCAGCTGCTGCCCTCCAGTTTTCCCATCTTCTTTTCAGTGAGTACCTCCTGGTATTCTGGGATTCTCCTGTCCTTAGATTCATTAAATGCCACCCTGTTTCCTCCTTATTCTTCCTCCTGCATAGACACTGATAACATGCAAATCTTATGGCTCTAGGTGTTTTTCTCCCAACCACTCGTATTTTGGAGCGGGTAGAGACAATCTGGTGTTACCTAGTTTTGTTGTAAATGTTGCCCATGGATTTGGGATTTTGCTATATAGTTTATCTCTCTATAGTTACATAGCTTTAGAGAGATTGAAAAACCATGCTGTATTCGTGAATCCATTCTAATAAAAATGAATGATTGAATAAATAAATAAATGGAGGAGAATGGACAAAGCTCCCATGCAAGAAAATTCCAGATAATTTATGTAGATGCTCCACTTTCAATGATGTGGAGCCTAACTCCCATTCGTTAAGTATGGGCTGCCCAAAGTGACTTCCTTCCAAAGAAGACAGCAGGGGAGGTGGGCAAGTCACTTTACAGTGGAGAAACCTGACAACACGACCTCAGCCAGGTGGTCAAGGTTAACATCAACAGTGATGAGTCATATTGATAGTGTGTACCTTTCATAGGACGTAATGAAAATGACACTGTGATCCTCCTCCCCAGAACCCCTAACTCCAGTCTAATCATGAGAAAAATGTCAGATGAATTCCAGTAGAGGGGCACCCTACAAAATACTTCACCAGTCCTCCTTAAAACTGTCAAGGTCATCAGAAACAAGGAAGGTCTGCTGTCACAGCCAACGGGAGCCTAAGGAGACATGAAACTAAATGTATTGTGGTTTCCAGAATGGAATCAAAACAAGGACATTATACTAAAACTAAGGAAATCTGAATAAAGTATGGATTAATAATGATGTATCAATATCGGTTCATGAATAGTGACAAATGTACTATACTAAGGTAAAATAATAATAGCAGAAACTGGATGTGGGATATATGGGAACTCTCTGTACTATCTTCACAATTTTTCTGTAAATCTAAAACTACTCTAAAATAGGTTATTTTTTTTTAATCCAGGGGCAGGGGAAGAGTTCAAATGCATAAGAAAGGCATTGCTCAAATATGAAGAAAAATAAAATGTGACATGATTTTAAGGAATTGACAGGATGCAAAAATGGAGAATCCATTTGAACCTTCCCTTTTGAGTGGTCCAGGAAAAATGACATTGGAACTATAGAGAAGGAAATACAACCATATTACAAGGCTTGGTTATTTTGTGAAAAATATTTGCACAATCATGTTAATATAAATACTGTTTATTGATGTCAATCCTACACATATTATTTATAGATAAATAGAATAAAATGTTGGCATTCTTTGCAAAACAAAAGTAAATATACTTTTTGTATTTAATGGGATGGGAGATGGGTAAGAGTCTCAGCTTAGGAGGAAGTAGAGAGCAAGAAATAGAGAATTATGTCAAATTTTTTATATTTTTAACAGCTTTCTTGAGGTATAACTTACATACCATAAAATTCACTCTTTAAGTGTACAACTCAATGATTCTTAGCAAATTAACAGGGCTGCACAATACTTTACTCACCTCAGGAAGAGCCTTCCTGTCCATTTGCAGTTACTCTCTGTTCTCACTCTCCAGCTCCTGGCAACCACTAATACTCCTGTCTCTATGGATTTGCTTTTTGTAGACATATTACATATATGGAATCATATAATATGTGGTCTTTCATGTCAGGCTTCTTTCACACAGCATAATATTTTTAAGGTTCATCCATGTTGTAGCGCGTGTCAGTACTTCATTCCTTTTTATTGGTGAATAATATTTTCGTATGGGTATACTACATTTTATTTATCTATTCATAAGTTGATCTACATTTGGGTTGTTTTCACTTTTTGGCTATTTTGAATAGTGCTGCTATGAACATTCTCATGCAAGTCTTTGTGTGGACCTATGTGTTTCTCTTGTGTAGACACCTAGGAGTGGATTACTGGGACACCTGGTAAATTTATGTTTAACTTTTCAAGAAACTGCCAAACTGTGGATAATTAAGTATAGGTGAATAGACACAAACTACAAAAAAAATAAAAATAGTGATTATAATTAAATGGGCAGTGGAAAGGTGGGAGTATAAAGTTAATAAATGATGATTTAATGGTTAAAATGATTGCCTCTGAGAAGCAGGATTGGGGAGGGGAGTAAGGCAAGAGACCCATCATGATAAGTCCCTCTGTACAACTTTATTTTCTAACCACGTGCTTTTGTTACTTTGATTCGAAAAATTTTAAAGTAAAAGATAAATAAGTAAGTGACCCATGGCCCCAAAGGGAAGCCATGGGAACTATACAGAAGCAAGATGATGGATTGGGATGCTCATGGTGGAGATGAGGAAGAAGGGGTAAATTCTAGTGATCTTTAAGGGGAATATTTGAAAAAAAACTGAAGACTATTGAGTGTCAATTCGTGTCTATTATGTTGGAAGCACACACAGTCACTGTAATTGCTCACAGTCCATAGGTAATGTCAACACTGAGAAATCTCTATGCTGAAGATTCAACTTTCTAATGGCCTGAGTTAATTAGAATTGTCCAGAATGAGACAACTTCTCTGTCTGGTATATCATGTAGACTGACTTTTCAATAGACTTCCTTTTTAATAGTTGTATCACTTAGCATATTTTCAACCCAAGCATGCATATTCAAGTAAAAATGGCTTAGATGTGAGGTTTATTTTTCTCACATACCAAAGAGTATAGGGGTGAGCAGTTTCCAGAGTTGGTCCAGTGGCTCCACAGCATCAGATCTCTGAGGCCATGCCCTGTAAATTCTCTGAAGCTTCCCCCAAGAGTCTTTAGATGTGTGCAGCAGCTCCAGGCTTCCATCTTCAAAAGAATGTGGGTAAGAAGGAAGAGGTAGAGTTGTCCTCACAAGTCTATCTCTCTTATCAGGAGGAAAGTCTTTTCCAGAAGCTTCCAAGTAGACTCCCCTCTCTCATTGGCTAGGATTGGGTCACATGCCCATGCCTGAGCTGCAAGGAAGGCTGGGATTGGCTGATGGGTAGATATATTAGTTTGCTAGGGCTGCCAAAACTAATGTCATGGCCTGGGTGGCTTACGCAAAAGAAATGTATTTCCTCACAGTTCTGGGGCCTGGAAGTCCAAGATCAAGGTGCCAGCAGGATTGGTTTCTGGTAAGAGTTCTCTTTCTGGCTTGCAGATTGTCACCTTCTCACTGTGTCTTCATATGGTCTTTTCTCTGCCTAGGCACTCCTGGTGTCTCTTCCTCTTCTTACAAAGACACCAATCATATTGGATTATTGCCTCACTCTTTTGACCTCATTTAACCTTAATTATCTCCTTAAAGGCCCTATCTCCAAATATAGTTACTTTAGGGATTAGGGCTTCAACATATGAATTTGGCAAGGACACAATTCAGTCCATGACCATAGATAACTGGGATCATCTGCCCACAATCACCAGATCGTAGGAGATGATTCTGGCTACTGTTTCGCTCTGAAATGTCCAGTCTTTATATATATATATATATATATATATATATATATATATATATATATATATACACACACACACACACACACACACACTTATGCTTTTCTTTATTTTAATTTTATAACAATAAAGACCTTGGTACAATGGATTTCCTGGAAAGCCAAGGGCAGGCTGTGCTTCTGGCTTTCACTGTCAGAGCTGTGGACTCTTCCCACTGTCTCCTCTATCCCAGAAAACACTCTCTGCCTATCACTTAATATTGCTTACAAGGGTCTTGACTTTTAAGCAATGCGACATTCAAGTGTATATTTAAATGCCATCCATTACCATCAAATGGTGACATTTACTTCATTTGTAATTCAGAAAAAGGAAACACATCTCCACACACAGCAAAGAGATGCTCACATCAAAGATAATGGACCAAAACAATTGTCGTCCCTTGTGGTTCAAGTTTGGAGAACAGAGCTAATAAAAGATTAAAGAGAAGGCCCAGGAGCCGTAGGAACAAGTTTGAGCAATCACTTGTCACTTGAGGTTAGCACAGAAGTTATTTTAACAAGATATTACTTGCAGAATTTCCACCATAAATCTTTTATTAAGTCCAAGAATCTCAGTCAAGACATTTCCCACACAGGATTGTCAGAAATAATGCTTCTTCATCGTTTCCTTTAAGACCTGAGGATGAGAGAAGCTAAGTGCTGACCCGACTGACCTTCACATAAACCTAATATTATTATTGATTTTCCTCTACTCAAAGAGGAGAAATATATTTTTTGGAAGCAACCATTAACAAGCCTGTTTAGATAAGCCCAGACAAAGGCCATGAGTATTTATTTTGCACTCCTATTTGCTTGGAGCGGAAGCCCCTGGTTGGCTGTAATAAGACTCGACACATTTTGATTGCTCTGCATCACCCCCGGGCACGATAAAAAAAGGGCAGCAGAGGCAGCCTAGTCAGAAGGTGAAAGATGCTGTAGAATTCCTGCAACATTAGCAGGCCATGCTGACCTTCCTAGTTAGGCAGGATTTCTTATTTTTAGAGATTTCAGGAAAGTCCTTATTCCCCTCTTGGTAGCCCTCTCTGGCATCTCAATCAACATTTCCTCCTCCTAACTCTTGATAAACTGGTTCCATCCATGCAAATGTCTAGACATTTTTTTTTTTACATGTGGATGTCCAGTTGTTCCAGCACCATTTGTTGAAAAGACGGCCTTTCCCCATCGTATTATCTTTGCTTCTTTGTTAAAGATCAGTTGACTCTATTTATATGGGTCTATTTCTCTCTCTATTCTGTTCCGTTGATGTATTTGTCTATTTCTTCACCAATACCACACTGTCTACAGCTTTCTAGTGAGTCTTGAAGTCAGGCAGTGTCAGTCTTCCAACTTTGTTCTTCTCCTTCGATATTGTTCTGGCTATTCTGGGTCTTTTGCCCCTTCATATAAACTTTAGAATCAGTTTGTTGCTATCCACAAAATATCTTGCTGGGATTTTGACCTCTAATGCCAGTGGAAAGTTCTCTCTGCCCTAGTTGTGTATCTTGTCTTTTACTTGCATCCTTTTCCATGTCAAAAAAAAAAACCTTTTTTTTGTTAAAAAAAAAAAACTTTTGAAGAAAGTGCTAGAATCTTCTCATTTCTTACCAAAGCAGGAATTTTTATTGGCCCTGTCCAGGCAAAGTCAGGGGCTGAAACTAATCTCCAGAGGCCATTATGTAGCTGTCAGCTTCCCTCCGACATAACTGGGCTCATGGTTTATTGTTGGTCAACTACCAACGTCTTCTTACACATTAAGATCACTCTCCTGGAATATAAGACTAATTAAAATAAGAATCCATCAGTTTAGACAATGAGGATGCTTGAAATGGAGCAGAAACAAACACTTTAAAGAAATCATATTGTAATATATACTTGATAAATTTATCCTCTAGGCCTTTGGTTTAAAAAAATACTGCTAAAAAAAAAAAAAAAAAAAATACTGCTAAATAGGTTGTTAATGTTCTGACGCATGCCAATATTTTTAGGTCTTCCCAAACCCTGTAAATCAGATAATTAAAATATATGGTATATTAAGCAAGGCAATTATAAGAGAAGGAAGGATTTTTAAAACAAACTAACAGAGACTGAGTGGGTTATAGGATGTTTAGCTTGTGCCATGTAAAGTGATTTTAAAATACTTTTAAATTTTAGCAGTGCAGGTACTTATTGTGGACTGAAGCCCAAAAAGAACAAAATTCATTCTCAGCTGTAACGTTTACCTAAATAATGCCTTGTCTTCTGCCTGTTAATGCTTGCCAATTCTAACAGCCAGATACACATGATTCTTACAGGTCTCTGCAATTCCTGGGACTCAAAACTTATGGATTGTTTGAGTTTTGTTCTGTTATGTTTTAATTTTTAAAATACAAAACCTTTTGCACTTATCATATTGATAATAAAGACAGTTTCTCATACACTGATGGTGGGGTATACATGGGAACAATCTCTATGGAAGACAACTTGGTGATGTCAATCAAAAATGTAAATGCACATGCCCTTTGACCTAGCAGTTCTATCTGTAATGAGGTCTCCTACAGAGTGACTCACACACATGCAAAAAGATGTATGGACAAGGATATTTGCTGAGACGCTGTTTGTAACAGCAAATGATTGGAGGCAAACTCCATGTCCGTCAATAGGGGATTGGTTAAAAAAAATTATGGTATATTCGTAAAATGGAGTTACTGTGCAAGCTTTTTTTAAAAAGTGAAGAATCTCTGTATGTAGAGATGGAACTGTCTTCAAGATGCTCTGTCAAGTTTAAAGAGTCAGTTACAGGAAAGTGTGTGTAGAATGCTACCATTTCTGCAAAAAATACACATTATAAGCTTCAACTGTATCTCTGGGAAAATTCTTAAGAAACTGGTAACAGTTGACTGTAGTAGATCTGGTGTGACTGTAGATCTGGGTGGCTGCGGGTGGGGTGGGGAAAGGATCTTCTCTTGTGTAATTATTTGTATAGTGTGCCATTCTACCTGTGGAAAAAATAATTTGGTTAATAAGATATAATTTATTTTAATTAAATTTATGATAAATTTAATAATATAAAAACTAAATACAACATAAAAAATAAATAAAAGTTATTACCACCCATATGCGGAGCACCCAGAATTAACCACTTGTTAACATTTTGCCATATTTGCTCCTAATTTTTTGCCTAGGTTTATTATTTTTGAAGATTATACAAACCCGTACGAACCCATTGTCCTTTTTAAAAAAAAAACTTTCCGAATAAAGCTAAACTCCTCTGACCTTCAACACATCCAGACAGCCCCTCCCACCTCCCTGAGGGGATGTTCCGTGTGTTGTGCTTATCCTCGCATTCTTAGGAAGTACTTTTACTGACCTATCCATCTATTGAAGACATTTTGTGCCTGTGAAAATTTACATAAATGATGTCATGGAATTGTCCTCAGTCTCCAACTTAATTTTTTTGAGGGTCATCCCTGTGAATACATATAGATCTTGCTTATGGTTTGCTTTTTCAGGATGAAAAATTCCTGTTGCTAATTTATCACGAGCTTAAAGGCATCTTCTGGCTCTCTTCTTAAGAACGAGCTTCCATTCCTTCATGTCTTCAGCACACATTTAAAGTGCACCTTCTATGCATAAAGCACCATGGGAGCAGGAAGATGCAGTTTCTACCTTAACAGAGCTCAGAGGCTGGGATGGAAGGTCAGCCACGACCACACACCTCTCACACGAGGTGGAAAGTAGTCACCGCTGGAGGAGAGGCTGAAGGTGCTGGGGCTTCAGAGGAGGCCGTGATCACTTCTGGCTGGAATAACCGCTGCTGTTGTTATTGTTACGTGCACACCGTGTCCCAGGCACGGTTCCGTGTGGTTTACGTGGATTCTCTCATTTAACCTTTACCGCAACCTTAGGAGGTGGCGCTATTACTGGTCCCATTCTGTAGATTCTGCAGATTC
Source organism: Diceros bicornis minor (assembly GCF_020826845.1). Taxonomy (NCBI): domain Eukaryota; kingdom Metazoa; phylum Chordata; class Mammalia; order Perissodactyla; family Rhinocerotidae; genus Diceros; species Diceros bicornis. Next base: position 87,944,359 of record NC_080745.1, on the reverse strand, counting down.
AGAAAACGAGCCTGGGAGAAGCTTAAGCAACTTGTTCACAGTCACCTGGCTAATAAGGGGTAGAGTATCTCTCGTCCTTTCAAGAACCCTACAAGGTAGATATGATAATTCTCATTTTACAGGTGAAGAATCAGAGGCTCAGAGAGGTTAAAGAACTCTCCCCAAATAAGTCACTCAGCTGGTGTTTCGTACACCCACTCCCTGAGTCCCCACTGCCTCCTGAGTCAAGTACACTCATCCTGGCATTCAAGGCTTGCATTGATGAGGTCAGGCGCAGCAAGACCTGCCCCACGGTGGGTCTGCAGGAGGGGCAGAACAGACACAGTGCCCCGTCCTGCCTTCGGTTCCAGCTCCTTTCACACTCCCTGCTCCCTCACTGGCCCTTAAACTTCCTTCCCTTTCTGTGGCTTATTCACAGAATAATAATAAGATTTGCCTTGAGTTTTTCTTCCTCTCTGCCTGTGAGTTTCAGCTTTCGAAGGTCTTTGCAGTAGCAAAAACTTATTTGAATGACATTTTACGTGGGGGTGGTGCTAAACCTCTGTCTGCCCATTATCTCTCCCTCTGCAGGGGCATCTTTCTGTCAGTCCATAGACAGCCTGCACAATCCATGTGATTCCAAGGGCCGGCTTTGTTCCCTCACACCCAAATGGTGGGCACACCCCAACTGAGCCAGTGAGAGAACCCCACTCCCCTAGCCATGGTGGTTGGTTCAGAGATGGACACTTGATCCAAGTTAGGCCAATTAGAGTCTTACCCAAACTGTTGTCTCTCTTTGGGATCAGGAGATGTAAAAGAATGTAAGCACAGCTGCCAGCTACCATTCACCACATGAAAAGAATTTGCTTGGGAATAAAAGCAGCCAGAGGCAAACAAGCTGAGAGATGGAAAGAGTGACAGAACTCTGATAACATTATTTGAACCACTGGATCCAGCCATTCCTGACCTCCCCTCAGGACTTCCCAGTTACACATGTAAATATATTCCTCCTTTTTTTTTCAGTTGTGCTTTATGACTTGCAGCCTAAAAAGTCCTGAATAGTTCATACCCCAATATATAAAATAGATATTTTATAAATTCAATTTTTACAACATTTCCTTATGAAATAAAAAGAGCAAGGCTTTTATAATAATCTCACAAAAATTAAAACTATGTGTTATGAATGAAGATCATGTATCAACATCAGTAATCAATTGATTTATTTTTGGTTCTCAATATCAAGGGACTCTGCCCAAGTGACTGAACTGGTTAAAATTGGACTATAACACATTTGAATAGACATGATGGGTTTTTTTTTAATTCTAGTCCTAAAAAACTTGTCACTAATGTATTCTACAGGTAAAATTTCAGTCTAATATTTTTGCACCACTGGTGATTCTGGCTTGAAAACCACTCTCCTGATACTTAAATAATTTTATAAAATTCAGAAGAAATCTGCTGCCGTCATCCACCCTTGGAAGTTCACCAAAGGCCCCTTGACCAGCCTGGAAATCCCCATCGATGGCAAGGCAGATGACAGACCTCACTCTCCATGACTAATGGAAATCGTCCCCGCCTTCAGATTGTGGGGAGGTTTGTCCTTCTTCACTGTGATGATGTACGGAAATTTATAACGTTCTGTAAAACATGCACAGCAATCAACACAGATTTACAGCTGCATCCTCACTGAGTCTTTAAATATTTATACCATTGCTTTACTTAAGTTACTCACTGAATTATATTGTCTGCGATCCTTATGCATTCAACAAAACGTTGATTAAATATCCACTACTCTGTTTAGTGTTCTGTATTAGGAAATTACATTCTTTGAGACAGCCAACAGGCGGGCGGCAGTGCACCAACCCCAGTGAGGGCAGGATGAGCCGACAGTGTGCTGGCTCTGAGGTGCTTCTCGGTGCCCACACATATGCTGGGGGGCACTGGGCAGTAGAGAGAAAAGGAAATGAAAGTAAGACGTGTCGACCTACTATGTGCCATGTCATTTATTATTCACCCCAATCTTAAGAGAAGGGTATTTTACTCATGAAGAAACTGAGGCTGTGGAGAGTTTGAATAACTTGTGCAAGATCATACACAGCTTCTGCACGTGGAGAGGTGGCAGTTCGGGACCGGGATTCAAACCCAAGTCTCTCACTCTAAGTCTTCCCCTTGTGCATCCCATGGTGGCTGCCAGCTGGGAGAGGGGAGCAGAGCCAGGGCTGCCTGGGACAACTTGTTTTATGTCAGGTGTTGCTAGGTGGATTTAGATGGATTTAAATCTGAATATACCTAAGGAGCTTTTGTAGGAGTGTGGGGATCCATAGATTTCTCTGTTGCTGAGTTTCACAGTTGAGGCTAGTATTTTTGCTGATAAATGCCCATGGACAGGTTTTTCAATTTTCTTTTCATTCCTGAAGATATTATTTAGTACATTTCTTTGATGGCTGGTGATGCACAAATTGGTTTTAACATCAATAATGTACCTTTTGGAAAACATTCAATTTCTGGGCCCGCCAAAAAAATCTCCCTCCCCGTCGGGATTTATTGAATCCAATCCCAGGAGACTGCGGGAGAGTGGAGTTCCTTAAGCAAAAGAGTAAACAGATGGTCTTTAGAAACTGCTCGCGTCCTTAAGCACTGAATTAGTTTTGGACAGAATGGAGTTGCATATGCCAATGCTTATTGGCCAGCAGAGTGGTGGCAGCGAGACATCAAAACTATCGTGACATTCTTCAAACCTTTGGGTTTAATTTGGGCCGCAGAAATGGTTACAAATTGCCAGGTTCCCCCTTGGCTGGATAATTTAGGGAGAGAACACATGATTGGCAGATGGCAATGGGATACCCCAAAGGAGGTTAGAGCAGTTGGGAGCATTTGATGCTCAACACATCCTTCGGGGCCACCTCCTTTGTGGGCCAGAAGTCAGTAAAGCTGTGACTGCCGGCTACCGGCCCCATCCAAAATAGTAACCCCCAAGGTGAGCCCACTGGCACAGCGTGGGCTGGGTTCAGAAGGCTCTGGTTTCCACTTTATTCAAGACATCCCTCTCCGAATTAACCCTTCCCTCTCTGGCTCCCTCACTCCTCCTCTTTTTCGGGGTCTTTTCCCCTTCAACTTCAATGATTTTCTCAACCCATTTTAGCATGGACAGTCTCACCCAATCCTGCGGCCCTGTCCAGTCCCGCCTCCAGTCTCCTGTGCCTCTGCACCTGGTGCTTCTCTTGCCTCTCCGCACATCCCCACTTGAAGCACCTGAGACCTGGCTTCCCTCCCCAGCACTCCACTAAAGCCGCTTCCTCAAAAATTGCTGAAATCCGGGTAACCAGCGTGGAGCCTGACACATCCCAGGAACTCCGAAAGATGTGTTGGATAATTAACCGAGTGACCTTGTCTAAGCTTCTCTTTCTTCAACTGCTCTACCACACTAGGCCCTGCTGGTGACCTGCTGCCCATTCATACCTCCCTCCCCAGCGCCCGGAGCGTGAACCTCGGGGTTCTCCTTCTACCTCTCTGGTCGCGCCTGTGCCTCCCATTCTGGCTCCCCTGCCACTTCCAGATCACTGGTCACTTCTCTTTTCAATGCTCTCTTGACGGGAGCCATCATCATCTCCAGGCCAGGATTCCCAAACTCCACCCTCCTTTTAATTTTTTTTAATTTTTTATTGAGATGAAATTCACATAACATAAAAGGAACCATTTTAAAGTGCACAGTTCAGTGGTATTTAGTGCATTCACAGTGTTGTGCACCCACCACCTCTACCTTTCATCATCCCCAAAAGCCATTCTGCATTCATTAAGCAGTCATTCTCCATTCTGCCCTCTCCCTCACCTCTGGCAACCACAAATCTACTTTTTGTCTCTATGGATTTACCAATTCTGGATATTTCATTTAAATGGGATCATATAATATGTGGTCTTTTGTGTCTGGCTTCTTTCACTTGGCCTGTTTTCAAGGTTCATCCATGTTGTAGCATGTGTCAGTACTTTGGTCCTTTTTACAGCTGAATAATACTCCATCACGTGGATATACCACATTTTGTTTATCCGTTCATCTGTTGATGGACACTTGGGTTGTTTCTACCTTTTGACTACAGTCATGCACCACATAATGATGTTTTGGTCAACGACAGACCACATATACGATGGTGGTCCCATAAGATTAATACCATACAGCCTGGGTGTGTAGTAGGCTATACCATCTAGGTTTGCGTAAGTACACTCTATCATGTTCACACAACGACGAAATCGCCTAACGTCACATTTCTCATAGAGTATTCCCATTGTTAAGCAACCCATGACTGTATTGTGATAGTGCTGCTATGAACATGGGTGTACAAGCTTTTGTTTGAAACCTGTTTTCAATTCTTTGGGGTATATACCTAGGAGTGGAATTGTGGGGTCATATGGAAATTCCATGCTTGACTTTTTGAGGAACCTCCAAATCCTCCTTTGCAAAGTTAATCTGGTCACTTGGGTCTGCATTGGTAGATGTGGCGTACATCTTCACTTCTGGGGGCTGTCCCATTGTCACCATCATACCAATGAGGCCAGAGTTGGCCTTGTACCCTTTGCCCGGGCCTTGCCTGTGCTCCTGCTGGTGGTCCTCTTCCCTGGAGGGGCCACCATTCCTCCAGTTTTTTAGGCTAAAATCCTTGCTTGGGCCAAGTCTTCATATAATACCACTTTTGTGGTCATTCCAGTTTTTTCTTCCACCCCACTCCCCAAATCCTAGCACTCAAGACCATCCAAAGACAGATCCTGTTGTATTCACTCATTCACTCATTCATTCATTCACTCAACCACCATCTTTCAAGGCTGCACGCTGTGCCAAGAGCTACAGAATGCAAAGTTTTAGGAAACAGAGTCCCTGCCTCAAAGAGCTTGAATACAACAGTGACAAAAAACACACACCACCACGAGTGTCTACAGAGGCATGATACCAATCAGCCTCCAGAACTGCAGAGGCTGAGATGATCCAGTAGAGCATCATGAATGAGGTAGCTTTTGAGCAGTGTCTTACTAAAGGGCATACTTTCTACAGGCAAGAAAGAAGGTCCAGGGTGAGGCAAAGAGAATAGGTGTGAACCGTGTGCTTCTGAGCAAGAGCACATGCTGTCCGTTACAAGGTTCCCTGGCTCAGAAGGTGCCTCTTGAGGTCAGAGAATAAGGGCTCTGGATAAATGGAAGAGAAGTGGAGACTTTCCTTCGGGAGAAGTGGGGAGCCAGTGAAGGTATTGAGAGGAAAGATGGTGTTGCCATGGCAATGTTTCAGGAGGGCTAATTAGCAGTGGTGTGGAGCATGAATACGGGGCCAAGTCTGATGGGGGAGCCCACCTAGTAGGCCAGTATTTCCCACTGTGAGCTCCTTCTGACCTCCATAAGTGTTATGAGAAAAGGGGTGCTGAATTTTTTAAAAATCTGAAGTACTATGACAAAATGTTAAGACTGAACACAGAGGGTGAGAGACACAAGGGTACTTATTATGCTAGCCTCTATACTTTCTGTATGCTCAAAATACATCACAGTAATAATTTTTTAAAGAAACCAAAACATAACCCCCAAAAAAGGGTGGTTATGTAAGTTTGGGACACACTGGAGTGAACAAAGTTAAATCGAGTTATTTATGACAATCCTTCTCAGGACCGCTAGTATTCAAACAGGGGCTCTGAATTTCCAAAAGATGAATGTCACGGGTAGTGCTTCTCCAAGTGACTTGACTACAGAAACCTTCATTCGGATCCTAACGCTGATCTGCCTAGACCAGTGTTCTGCCTCCTCAGGGCTTTACAAATATCCCCCAGTATCTGGGGATCTTGAGATTTAAGCCACATTCTTGGCCTCAAGCACCTTAGAGTCCATTGGGGGCTGGAGAGAAGAGACTTATTAACAAATAATGAAAACCCAGAGTCTGTCAGATCCGATAAAGACCTGCAGCTTACCTGGAAGCAGGCTCATTAATTATTTGGCCCCTCCTTCAAAACAACATATTTCTTTAAATATTTGTTTAACAGTTAGGGGGGTAGAAGAAATTCTATTTATAAGAATAGCATGGCCTTTCTTTACGGTTGAAATAAGCACCTTATTGCACGTACTGAGCATAATGTTACGGCTTATTTGGCACTCTCTCTCCTTTGGCAGATTTCTGAGACCCTGAACTGGAGAGCACTAGTCCCTCCAAGCACTAAGGATGGAGGTGTTCTGCATGGAGATATCACAAAGTCTTATTCAAAACGCATTTGGAAGTTCTTGTCCAGGCCTTGCTGCCAGCAGCAGGATATTTCTTATTTTGCTTAAGTGTATATTTTCACCGCTATTTTGTTCTGAGATTTACCAAACCAGGCAAGTGTCATTTGGGGAGTAGGGTCATATTAGACTGTGTAAGATGTAGATAACAGAAGAAATCTCTCATTCACAGTAAATAGAACTATGCCTTGCACTATTTTGGTTTCAGGATTTTGGTGTCTTGAGACTGCCACGTCTAGGTAGCTGTCACTGATGAGGCTCAAGCTAGAGGGCGTGGCCCAAGGTTGCTCTGCACCTTGCTTGTGCCGGTGCAGAATCACTCAATAGGTTGGCACTAGCAAGGAATCTCCCATTGCACTGGCTTTCTCTTTAGTGGGAATGGACCCAAGTTACATTTCACCTGTTGGGTAAGGAGTCATATGTGGAAACCTGCGTTAACTAGCACTGATCTGTGGTTGATGCTGATGATATTTTGCAGAAACTGTGGGTCGCCCCTATATCTAATCCCTCTTCCTTCCACTGTAATTGAACTTTTAGTTGGGCACACAACCTCCAGGAATATAAAGACTACCTTTCCCAGACTCCTTTGCAGCTAGCTGAGGCTATTTAATTAAGTTCTAGCCAGTGACATGTGAGGTGAAGTAAGGGTGTATCTTAAAGGGAAGGAACAGGCCCTCCTCTTTCCCTTTGTTCCCTCCTGCTGGCCCACATGAGGACATGGTGGTCAGCCATCTTGGACCACACAGACACAGGCATCACTCTAGGGATTATGGAGCCACAAGAGAGAAGGAGCTTGTACCCCGATGACTTCATGGTGTGGCACCACATTCCTGCTCAGACTTTCACATAATCGAGAATTAGATACATGTCTTGGTTATTCCACTGATATTAGTTCCTTGTCACACACATATCCTAATAATACTGATCCCTTAGAAGCTGTTTGGCTGGTCCCCCCTTAACTAATGCACAATGGAGACATGAAGGAGGGTGTGAGTAATCCCCTCTTGGGAGTCAGGGAGGCTCTTCAGAACTGGGTCTTGGAGGATATGGAGCTCAGACCACCCTAATAGGGGTGAGGAAGAAATTGGGAAACATAGGGAGGAGAAGGGACCATTCATTCATCAATTTTGTTTTCAGCAGCTCTGGGTACACCCACAAGTCCCCAAAGAATGCAGGAAGTGGTGTGGAGGAACGTGTGTGAAGCAGAATGCCTACAGGATTAAACAAGGGAAAGAAGTAAGGGTAGATGTGGTATCCCTTAGGAGCCATTTGGCTGCAAGAAACAAAACCCCTTGCACAAACTGAAGTACTTGGCCCACAGGACACCAACCTTGAGGTAGATGGGATACCAGGGGTGGTTGACCAGGCACCCCAACAACTTCACCAAAATCCAGGGTCTTCCCATCTCTCTGTTTCTACCATCTTCATCATTAGCATCTTCCTCAAGCTGGTTCCCTCCTGGCTCTAAGACAGCTGACCAGAGCATTCAGAGCAATGGACTTCTTTATTCATCTCCAGAGGGAAAAAGAAATCCTGGCTCTCTTACAAGTGAGGAAGTATTTTCTCAGAAGCTGCCAGAGAAAAACTCAAGTCTCATTGGCCAGAATTGAGTCCTCAGTCCCTGACGAAGTTCATGGCGTCCGCTTCGCCTAATCTTAGCCTTGCTCTGAGTCAGTTCCCGACACTGCATGTGCTGTGTGAGGGGCGGAGTGGGTACATGGGAGTCGACCCCAGTGGATTCAACTGAAGGATATGGGGCCAGAGTCTTGAAATCCTTCCAGCAGAGAGCTCAGATCCTCTGAGACAGGAGAGAAAGCTCAGAATTGAGAGACAGAGACACTTAAAGATTTACCTACATTTTTCTCCCTTCTTCCATTTTGCTGAAAATGTCAGCTCAGGAAGGGAGGGAAGAACTGAGAATTAAATGAGTAAACAAGGTACCTCTCCTGGGGCCCAGGGAACAGCAGGCATTCACCCAGAGGTAATGTCGGAGGTTAAATACAGAAAAAATAACACAGGACACAATTATAGTTGTTCATTCTTCTGCTTAAAATGGGGACTAAAGGTCACAAATCAAATCATCGCATTAAGTCCGGGAGTCACCTGCCTCCAATCACCTCAGTCCCTTTGTTAGTGCACAACAAAGTCATCCCTGTGCCCGTTAGTGAGGAGGCCAGTGCCCTCCAGAGGGGGCTGCAGAGCTAACAGGTGAGGATAGCTGGGCCTGTGGGTTAATTGCCCCATTGAGGCCATGGGCTCGGGGGCTCTGAGCTGAGCTGGCCATGCAGCCGGAGCATCTGCCTCACAAGGCCAAGTTTGCATTGGTTTGAAGCAAAAAGAGAAAAGTAAAGTCAAGAAGTGCACTCCTACCAAACTTAACATATTCAGTGTAAACCACTGTGCTCCATTCCGGGGGTTGGTCCTTCCTGCTTCCATGGTGGTGGAAAGTCCCCAGTTTTCTAAAATGATGGTGAGTGGAGAAGGTGAGTTTTGGATTTGTAAATGTATTCCTGGCTCAAAGGAAATGTTGGCAACTCAAGGTCAATGCCCAACATTTTGTGTTCTTGATCACATGAGACTGTGAAATCCACACATCTAGGAGCCACTCATCGAGTCCACCCTTGCTGCCGGAGAGACTTCGTGGATGTCCCTCTCTCTCCCCTGAAGGCAGGGACCCAAAATGTTGACCTCTGTTCTCCCACATCTAAGTAGGCTTGGCCCGCTGTATTGGTTTATTTGACCAAATCCCACACTCACCTCCTCCAGACTGAATGATTCCATGCCCCGGACCATTTATCCAGGTCCTGATTTTCCAGCTCTTTCTCCATGATTGTCCTTCGCTTTTCCTCTAAGAAGTCGCCCCATTTTCTTCATCAGCGCTGTGGGAGCTAGAGCAGCCACTGAGCTGAGCCTGGTGCAGGCCCCTGAGGCAGCGCTGCCTGGGGTGCCCGCTGGCCAATCCTCCTGCTCCTGGGGAATGCTCCTTCCCCGCCACCTTCCATGGCCCTCACCATTACCCCCAGGTCCTTCTCAGCCTCTTTCCAACTCAGGCTCCCAAACGCCTCCTTCTCAGCCCTGGCCCCGCTGAACTGTGCTCCATCGGTTCTGCTCCTCTCTCCACCTGGCACCCCAGCCATTCTGACTGAAAGAAGAAGGCATCTTAAACTCAGTGCTGCTCTCCACGGCAGCTTCCTTTAGAGTGCTAAGGTGTGCGTACAATCTCTCAGGTTTAAAACAGCCCTATTAACCCAAGAAAATGTTGCAGTGAATGTGCTATATGTTCCCAGCGAGTATCCAATCTACACCAAGGTGAGACACACGTGGATCCTGGACACTGTGCTTCCTCAGCTGTCACCTATCCATCGCCACCACTCTGGTGCCACTGTAAATCACACTGCTCCCATTCATCTCAATTCCATGTCTGGCAAGCAAAGGCCTTTCTTAGGATAAAGCAGAGAGGAATTACTCAGTTAATCTGATCACCATAGACATCCACTGTGAGTTACTGAAAACAGAACCGGTACGTGACAGGAATCTAAGCGCTGGGGCAGTGTCTCTGGAATGGCCGCCTGGGCTGATCAGATCTCCTGGAAAATGGCCAAGTGTCTACATCTCTATAAGCAGCAGCCTATGGTTGAGTTTGGTTTGGGATAAATCAATGCCAGGTTGATAGTGTATGAGACGATATTAAAGAAGTATTAGAAAATATTCTAAACCCTCTCTCCCTATGAAGCTAACGAAAGCTGGTGCAGAGAAGTTACTATGAACCTCCATTAATGTCATGGAAGAGATACTCTGGCAGGTGCTAAAGCCTGTCCCCCAGCCCTAGACGACTCCTGGAAAAACACTTGATTTCAATACAACCTGAGAGGGTGTTGATCTTGCCCAATGTAAGAAATAACATTTTACTTTGAAAAATGCCAAATTTATTTTATAAAAACAGTTGCAATAGTACCGTGATAAGCACTCATATACCCTTTACCTATACACCTGCATTCATCAGTTTAGCCACATTTGCACGTTCCCTCTCCCATGCTCCATCCCTCTCACTCTCTCAATCCCTCTCCAACTCTTCTCCCTTACTCCTCTTCCTCATGTGTAATGGAATTTTTTTTTTTGCTGAACTAATTGAGAGAACCATGATCTATCACCCTTAAATATTTCAGCATAGATTTCGTAAGAATAGAGACATTCTCTCATGTAACCACAGTATAATTATCAAATTCAGGAGACTTAACCTTGACACAATACTACTATCCTAGAGACCATACCCAAATTCCCAATTGTCCCAAGACTGTCTTTTTGACCCGTGTTTTTCTGACTCAGGATCCAACCCATGGGCACATGTTGCATTAACTGTCGCAGCTCTGGTTTTCGTTAACCTGGCCCAGATCCGCAGCCTGTCTGCCTTTCATAACACTGACGGCCTTGAGGAGAACAGGCCAGTTGTTTTGTAATATGCTCCTCAATTGGAATTTGTTGGATTAGTCATTAGGTTCAGGCCATGCATATCGGGCAGAACCACAATACAAGTGACAGCAGGTCCTATGTACACATGTTGGTTCATCCCCCTATTGGCGACGTTGGCTTTGATCACTTGGTTAGGTCACTATCCGCCAAATTTCTCTGCCATAAAGCTACCTTTAAAAAAAGCTTAGTGATTAATAAACAATGTGTAGAGAAATGCTTTGAGACCTCCCTTCAGAGTTCTTGATTAAATAGTGCAAGGGATAAGCACGAAGTTAAATGGGTCACAGTCTCCACCGTTAGGGAGTTCAGTTTGGTCCAAGATACAACTAGACAAACATCACAGTGATGCAGCCTCCAGTCCTTTGAGGAAGGAAGCAGGAAGTGAACAAGTTCATGAGCTTCCCATATACAAAACCACACAAAATAAATGCTATGGTAGAGGTCCTAGCTAACTGCAGGTACCAAGGGACCAAGCATCTAATTCCAAACGTAATGACTGGGAAAGCTTCCCAGGGCCATGCAAAAGGGGGAGAGTCTGTAAGCAACTCAACTGCAGTTATAACAAGTCACAGAAGAAAAGGTGAAGATGAAGAAGCAGCGTGGAAAGACGCTCAAGCTCTTCAGTAGTCAGGGAAGTGCATGTTACAATAATGAGTTTTTAGCCCATCGTAGAGTCAAAACTTAACAATATTGATAACGTCCAGTGCTGACGAGGGTTGAGGGAAGCTGCTGGGAGTGTGAACTGCTACCTCTTTGGAAAGGGACCTTGCAGATCTACTAAAATTTTAAGCATCAACACATTTTGACCTAGGACTCTATTTGAATCATTCTCTGAGATCAAGAAAGATGCCTGAAAACCAAGTGTAGGTGGGAGAATTTTAGTCCATAACAACAAAAACTCAAGAAATGTCATAATCTTTTCTTTTTCTGAGTGAAATTTAAGCTTGTCAGAGCCCCATGGGTCAAGTTGGCAAGTGATTCAGTTTCAGTTGTTGGGGAGTTCTGCCCCCTTCCTAGAGGCACCAAGACCCCTAGAGGTCTAGCGTTATCCAGAACATTCCTAGAAAGGCCATCTGGTCTCCAGGACATGTTGGCCTCCATGGTGCAGCTCATGGGCCCAGGAAGGAGAGCAGCTCCTTTGCTTCTGTGCTTGGGTACAGGGGCTTTGTATGGCCTCTTCAGCACACCCACACCCCCTCCACCCTGAGCGCCTGCTATCTCCCAGAAAGTCTGAGGGAATGGACTCCAGGTCCCAGCATGAAATCCTTTCCCCCTTCCTAGTGTCAGAGGGAGCTCCCAAATGCTTCCACTTCCCTGGAAGTTTGTTTCCCATGTTCCCACAGACCCTCTCAGGCAAGGTCCTCCCCACACCCAGAAAAGCCTGGGTGGGGGCCCCCAGGTTGCCACTTGGATTATAGGCCACACCAAGGCTGCCAACAATCCTTTGTGTGAGTGGTGGAGACAACCTAGACTGTGAACTCCCTGAGGGTGGTCTGTGTTCAGTCTTTTATCTTAGCACCGTCCAAGTATAGGGTCTGGCAAATTGTATCCCCAGTCAATGTTTGTGGAATAAATGAAGAAACAAAATGGTGGATGGATAGATGGATGGAGGATGGATAAGTGCATGGGTGGGTGAGTAGATGGATAGGTGGGTGGGTCAATGGCTAGATGGGTGGATAATTGTTCATATGGGTGGATAGATGGATGATGGATGGGTGAGTGGATGGGTAGGTGGATGGGCAGGTAGATGGGTCAATGGATGGGGGCGTGGATAGATGGATGATAGATGGGTGGATGGATGGATGAGTAGATAGATAGATAAGTGAATGAATGGATGGTTGGATGGATGGGTAGATGGATGGGTGGATGGATGGATAGACCACTGAAAAAAATATGATTTAAAAGAGACGGCAGGGCACACTATTTTTAAGGAGGCCAGAACACAATCTTCCTTCTTTTCCCAATCCCTGTAGAGTAAGCAGTGATTCGCCTAAAAGCCCCCCTTGGCACTGGCCAATCTATTGTGTTACTTGCTTTCCTGAGGCCTAGCCCATTTGCTTTAGGGCTCTGAAGGATTCTCAGCATGTCTGGGGCCCCATGCTCTTAGCAGCTCATAGGCCAACACGACAGACCTCTCTCAGGACCTGCCTTATCCAGGACACGCCTAGCTGACTACAAGCTGCTCCATGGAGCAAGACTGGTGAGAGGCATTTGTTGGATGAATGAAGGAATCCATAAGCTGAAATGTAAATAAATCACCCCCAATTCTGCTGTCCAGAAACAATAATAGTTACCAATTTTGTATATATTTTTTCCATTATTTTTAATTACTACATGTGTATTTCAGTGTAAAATGTATCATGTTCTTATATACCACTCTATAATCAGATTATTTTCTATAACAATATATTTTGAATAATTTCCGTTTTATTCAATATTCTTCAAAAACAGAATATGGCATTACATGAATGTGCTGTAATTTATCTAACCAGCCTCCTTTTGCTATTTCCAATTGTTCATTATTATAAGCTCTGCTAGGATGGGCAACCTTACAACTCTATTTTTACAAACATCCAGGATTATTTCCTTAAAAGAAATCCCTATTTGTAGAATCGTGTCATCAAAGGATATGCAGAATCGTAAGGCTTTTCTTGAGTGTCGCCAGATTGTCCTCTAGAAAGATTGTGCTAATTCACACTCCTAGTAGCAGAGTGAGAGACTCCATGCGTCTGGCACACTAACCTGGTCTAGTTTTTAAACAAACATAGAAGCAAGTCGCAACGTGAGATCTGCCTCTTTTTTTACAGAGTGCAAGGACCCTTGATTGGCTTGCTGCACTTCTTGAGGGCAATTTTCATTTCTAAAAAGAAGAATGCTCCCAGTGCTCCAAACACCATCATAAAGGCCTGGTTCCTCATTAGGAACAAGAATGTCCTCCGCACAACGCTGACTGTTTGGTATCTGAGAAGGGAACAGAAGCAAAGGGAGGGAACCGACGTCTGCTCTCAAATATGTCTGCACAACTGGTATGTGAAGGCAGAACCGGGCCTGGCGAGCTGAGGCAGCTCTTGTCAGCCCTCCCAGAGGTTTTGCTGGAGCTGGGATCATTAGCATCCACCCACTTCTTATTTTTAACAAATGATCCCATAAAAGTAGTAATTCTCATTAAAGAAAATTGAGGACATGGAAAGAGTGGGGGCAGGGTACTCACCCACAGTTCCACTCTCCAGGGACAATCAGTGTAACATATCATTGCATTTCCTTCCAGGATTTTTTTTTCCTGCATATAGATTATTTCTTCTTTTGTGGTTATAATAATACAGGAATGCACTTGTGTGTCCTGTTTTCTTTTTATTCACCAACATACTATAAGCATTTTTTATTGCAAACTCCCAGTAAACCTAATTTTAACAAGTGTATAATATTCCCTCAAGTGGATGGGACATAACTTAACCATTTGCCCACTGGACACATAAGTTACATTCAGTGTTATCAACAACATGGTACAAACATTGGCATGTGTCCGTATCTATTATCTCCTTGCTTTGAACACATATGATGACAATGGAAGAATTCATTTAGAAAAAAAGCACACGTAGAGACACTGACTCCTTGGCAATCAAATGAAGGCTATACACTGATCTATCTTCTGTAACTCTTCTCGCCACACCAGTGGGTGCCATCTTGGGCATTTTTCAGCAAGATACTGCCAAAGTCACAGCGCCCAATGCAGCAGGCCAGTAGGTTAAAGTAGTCCCCGAGGACTCCCATGTGGAATCCCATGAGTACAGGCATACCTTGGCGATATTGTGGGTTCAGTTCCAGACTACTGCAATAAAGTGAATATCACAATAAAGCGAGTCACACGAATTTTTTGGTTTCCTGGTGCATATAAAAGTTACATTTACACTATGCTGTAGTCTATAAAGTGTGCAATAGCATTATGTCTAAAAAACAATCAATGTACATACCTAATTAAAAAATACTTTATTGCTAAAAACTGCTAACCATCATCTGAGCCTTTAGAGAGTTGTAATCTTGTGAAAAATGCAACATCTACAAAGCACAATAATGCGAAGCGCAATAAAGAACATATGCCTGTGCTCCTGTCTCTGCACACAGAGTGCAGCCACCAGAGCTGTGGGGACCTCGCTTTCATGAGACCTCGTACCTTCCATGGACGCTCTCTCTGGTTTTGCAGTAATTCTTCATTTCTGCTTATTAACTTCTTTGGCAACTTTGACTTTCCAGATAACAGCATTGTCCTTTTGATGGCAGTCGTTGAGTTCAAGTGCATAACTCCATTTTACAACCTCTGTCTCCTCCAGGAGTGCACTGATGGGTGGGGCAGAAGTACCTAAGGAAGGGGCAAGTGTTCTTACGAAAAGTTGCCCTGACCTGCTCAGCATTGCTTTCGATGTGAAAAATAAAAAATGCACAGGGTGAAGAACAGAAGATAAGTACAGATGACTGATAAACATAAGAAAAATGGGCCAGTCTCACTAATAATCAAGACAGAAAAATCAAACAAAATCAGTGTGTTGATTTCTCACATTAAATAAGCAAATACTAAAAATGTATATTGTGTGGTAAAATGGATACTTTCCTTAGACTAGGCATAGGCTAGTTTAATCTTTCTTTTTTCTCAATCAAATATTTTTTATTATTTTATCAACAGCTTAGATATAAATGAATGTGAATGGCAATTAATATGAAAACCGAGTAGCAGGCATAAAGCTCTCTGTGTTCTGGAAGGGCAATAGTCTCACTGTTACGTGAAGGCTCCCAAGAGACGATAAGACGACCAAGTCTCTGAGTCATTGGCCCCAGCTGCCCTGAGAATTATTAAGAGCCCCTTTGGGGATGCCAGTGGGAGAGGCTATGAATAAGTCGTGGGAAGCAGGGCTCACCCCAGTTGGGGTATCAGGCAGGGTGTGGGTGTGGGCACATATTGGGAATCCAGCAGGAATAGGTCTGGGGGAGGGGACTACTCTCTGTTTTCTGCCCCTCAGCTCACCATAACTTACCCCCAGCCCTCAGGTACAGGTCAAAGCAGGACACCTCTGTGAAGTGAAATGTCCTGAGCTGCTGCAGGCAGCAGAGATGGTCCAGGGAGCCAAAAACAGGAAAAGCTCACGAGGCAACATCAGGTTTACTAGGAGGGCGATCAACAGATGAACGGATCAACAAGATGTGGTCTATCCGTACAGTGGAATACCATTCACCCATGAGAAGGAATGAAGTTCTGACACACGCTACAACACGGATTCAATGATAACAATATGCTGAGGGAAAGAAGCCAGACACACAAGGACAAATATTGTGTGAATCCGCTTCCACGAGGTCCCTAGTATAGTCAAACTCATGGACAGAAAGCAGAATGGTGGTTACTAGGGGCTGGGGGGAGGTGAGAGTGGAGGGTTGTTACTTAATGGGTAGAGTGTTTCTGTTTAGGGTGGTGACAAATTTTGGAAATCGATGGTGGCGATGGTTGCATAACACTGTGAATGTAATCAATGCCACTGAATTATACACTCAGAAATGGTTAAAATGGCAAATTTTATATTATATATATTTTACCACAATTTTTAAAGTATTTTTAATGCAGAAAAAAAAAATAGTGAGAAAGCAGGAGGCATCTTGGTGGTAAGAACCGCGCACTCTTGTCTCCACTCATGCCGCTTTG
This sequence comes from Diceros bicornis minor, assembly GCF_020826845.1. NCBI lineage: Eukaryota > Metazoa > Chordata > Mammalia > Perissodactyla > Rhinocerotidae > Diceros > Diceros bicornis. The sequence goes on along the minus strand of NC_080745.1, from coordinate 87,927,981 downwards.
GTCTGTTGCTCCCGTGTTTGGTGGTCAGCTGGGGCCAGGCCTCCTTCACCATCATCTGGGAGGATCCATTCTCCTCTCTCTTTGTTGCTTCTCCAGCTTCTTGTCTCCCAATCTTCCTTTAAGTTTACTTTGTTATTTTTGTAAAATATAAAGAATATTATTTGATAAATGGGTAAATGGAATGTAAATTCTTTAAGCCTTTGCAAGTCTGAAAATAAGCTTATTCTATTCGCAGATTTGATTAATACTTAGAGTGGTAGAATTGGAGATTGGAAATCATTTTCCTTCCATAGTTAGAAGGCATCGTAATTGTCTTTTAGTTTCCAGTTTGCTTTTAGGCTGAGAAGTCCAGAGCCAGTCTGACACCTGTCCCTGTGAATATGACATGTTCTCTTGTACTGGGTTTTATTTCTTTTCTCTGTGACAGCTCATAGCTTGTTTGTCCTCAGTGCCTTGAAATATCATGATGTGGCTCTATTTTGATTCATGGTAAATTCATGAGCCCTCTCAATCTGAAACCTAAGGCCTTTCATTTTGGAAATTTTTCTTGAATTACTTCACTTATTATTTTCTCCTTTCCATTTTCTCTCTTCCTGCTTTCTGAACTGGTCACTAATTTTCTAATCTTTTTTATTTTCCATCTCTGGGCCTTTTTGCTCTATTTTTCTGAGATTCCTCAACTTTATCTTCCAATTCTTATTTTAAGTTTTTCATTTCTAGAAGGCTTTTAATCTTCAAGCAATCTTTTTTTGTGGCTGGTTTTTAATAATTGATTTGTAGGAGATCTTTGTATGCCTGGAGAGAAGCCCTTTGCCTAATGTATTAATTGCAAATATCTAGTCCCACTCTGTGACTTACCTTTTCATTTTCTAAATGGTGCCTTTTGAGGAGCAGAAATTCTAAATTTTACTGAACTCCAATTAATTAATCTTTTACTATATAATTAGTGTTTTTTCAGGAAAAAACACTGTTTAAAAAATCTTTGCCTACCTCAAGGTCATAACAATATTCTCCTATGTTTTCTTCTGGAAGTTTTATTGTTTTACCTTGCATATTTAGATCTATGGTCCATCTCAAATTGATTTGTGTGTGTGGTGTGAGGTAGGGATCTATGTTCCTGATAGTTTGCTTTGGTCTCTTTCTTTCATGTCAGAGACTTTCTTTAGGTGTCAGATAACCCTTGGTCTCCTTTGCATGCTTAAACGTGAGGAACTAAAAATCTGTTTCGAAATGCTGAGTGTAGGGCTAGTGAATGCCAACTATGAACTTCCCTATAGGTTCATCTGGAAAACCTGCACATTGGTATGTTCCTAGTCTTTCTCTTGTGCTGGACAAACTCTTTCAAGGAAAGCCCTTCAGTCTCTGGCCTGGAGGTGGCTGCCAGTGTTTAGGGAGTCTGGGAAGGGGACAACTAGGGGTCCCAGCAGCCACCCTGCATGGGTTCCCTTAGCCCATCAGGTGTGATAAGCACCCCTGTCCTACTGCATCTGATGACCCAATGCAGAGGTGTTCGGTTTTGCTTTCTCCAGAGAATAATGTCCAAACCTATGCAAGGTAGAGGAAAGCAGGGAATGGCTCCGTGGCCAGCCAGCAGAGTGGGGGAAGAGATCTAGGGACTGCTTCTGGAACAACCACAGCTTCTCTGAGACTCACCTAGTGTCAGCGACTCCTTTGTATTTTGAGGATTCAACTGCGTGCATTGAGTTGGGTTTCTGTTTTCTCCACCACCGTCTGGGGATTTGGTCTTCTCAAATCTGTGAAAACAGTTATTTGTCCATCTGTTTCCCAGATTCCCAGATTGTGCTGCTGTTCTCCTCTCATGTTCTTGCAAGTTTATGCCTTAAAAAAAAATCTTTTTACTATAGTAGGAGGAAGAGGAGAGCAAAATTAGTGTTCAATCTGCCATCTTTACCTGGAAGTTGGTGTAAACTTTTTTTAAAAAAAGAAAGCAATTAACAATCCATATCAAGAGCATTAGAGATATTCATATCCTTTCATTCCCCTCCTAGACTTCTAGGAATTTATCCTGAAGAAATCACCAGAAATATGGACAAACGTTTTTATTTTGGTGTTCATTGCAGTGTCATTCATAAGGCAAAGAACTGAAACCAAACTAAATTTTCTACAATATGAAAATGGTTTAGAAAATGATGGTACATCCTTATGATGAAATATTAAAAGTCATTAAAAATAATATCTATGAAGAATATTTGATGACAGGGGAAATGTTCATAACGTAATCAGTAAGTGATAAAAGGATATGAAACTATATGTTCAATTTCATCCCAATTCTGGAAAGGGAGAGAGAAATGAATAGAAGGAAGCACACCCATAGGAGTAGGGGGAGGAGGGGAGAGGAGGGAAGATGTAGAGAAGGAGAAAATACAGGAACACCAAAATTTTAACCATAGCTATCTTTAAATATTTATTATTGCTACCATCATAAAAACATAATTGCTTTAAAATTAAAAATAGGATCTTGCCTCATTTCAGCCACGCTGTCATCTGCATAGCTCCCTAAACTTACAATTTGCTTTCATGCCTCCATGTCATGACTCATGAAGTCCCCTCAGCTGGAACAGACTTCTTTTCTGGCTAACTCCTTTGTACCCTTCAACTCCCAGCTCAAGCACCATCCCGTTTCAGATTCCTGTCCACTTCAAGCCAACTTGGGAATTCATTCTCTAGTTTCTAAGCCCTGTGTGAATGTCTTCATTGGAATACCTTCCACACTATTACAACCAATGGTTTTATTTTCTATGAACTTCTGGAGGGGGATGCATGTCCTATTCACTTTATGTCCTCAGCCCCAGGCCGGGTGCCTGGCGCAGAGCAGAGCTTCCCCGATGGTAATCATAAGTGTTTGAACGGAAAGGAGTTGATGGATAGAGTGAAGGAAAGAATAACACTTTCATGGAATATCATTTGGGGACTGGTTGTGTGTTAATCTGTGTTCTCCTAGTTTTCCATGATTATGAAAAGCCTAAACTGTTGGACCTACAATACCAAACTCAAGATGTCTGTGTTCATCGGGTGACATCTCCCCAAATTATAGTTACAAAGTTTCAGAGGAAATAATCTGCAAACATCTGTAGACCGGCCTTACAAACCAATCTCAGAGAGAAATGGCAAACCCCACAGGCCGCAGCTGCAGTTGACAAGAGTAGCTCAAAGCACAGGGCTCTGTAATAATTATCATTATTTAACATCATTCCACAAGGAACCATTAGAGGAACAAGGCTTGAAATTAGAGTCAAATGATTCCCCCTTCTCTTCAATCCACACACACAGACCCCAGCAGTGCAGCGAGAGGGGTGGGAGAGCTGTGCTTGGTTATACTGTAATTATTTCTAACTCCATCCCCAACCCCAAAATACCATCTTGTCACATGGCCTGTCATTTTTGCATGCCTCAGTCGATCATAACTTGTCATATTTTCCCAGCTTTTATTGCAGTTTTCATGAAGCACATGTATTACTCGTGGAATAATGGCTTATGCTAGAAGATTCTTTTTAAAAGCTGCTGAAACTTTGTCCTGCCTTTACTCCTCCAAAGGCTTGGGAACAGTTCTCTCCTGTTTGACATGGGTCAACTGTGGCTAGACCATGGCTTTCTCTAGTGTAGGGGCACTTGAACAGCCTTGCCCAGAGCCCCACACCACCAGCCAGTGTGAGGCACATGAATCCTCTGAGGGTCACCTTGAAGGACAAAGGACAACTTGTCCCTGCTGACAACTCTCTGGGCAACCAGGCATGGGCCACAGACTCTCCAACCAAGTATGCATCTCTAGTGAACTCTGGTGTGGCTCAGGGCCACCCACTGCCATTCCCCTTCCTAATGGCATTCCAGCTCCTTGTGGGAACTTCCTTTACCTGTGGGATTGTGGACAGGGCCCTGCCTTCCCCGAGCCAAGGGGCAGACATGTGGCTCATGCTAGGCCCTGAGGCTGAGCCCTTCCTGAGTGCAAATCTTGAGCAGGGAGACCAGTTGTCCAGGAACAGATGGTGATCCCAGCATTCCCACCACAGGGCTATTCTCACAGTTCTGCTTCCATCCTCCACACCGCCCCCAAGAAGCTTCCCTGATTTCTGCCTATTTCTGAGCCAGGTATCCAGTCTTCTCATTGATTCTGGATACTTTTCCAATAAATTCCCTTTTGCTTAAGTCCAGAGTTAGTTTCTGTTTCTTGCAACCTGAGCACCCCAGCCGACCCACTTGCTCCTCTCTTTTCCCGGGGTCCTTCTGCATCAGAACTACAGGTCCCATCCCCTAGACGAGCACCCTCCTCAGGATCACTGCCCCCCCAAGGTCTGCAACCATTACCAACCTCGCTCCCTTCTCCCCTTTCTCGTCAGTGCCCACGCTCTCTGCTGGCTGACAGTCGCCCCCATTTGGCCAGCGAATCTTGCTGGAGCTGCTTCCACTAACTAAAATGACCACCCAGGTGGTGTGGGACCACCTGCCCCACAGAGCCGTTCCCTTAGACCCCAGAGGGACACGACCACTCCTCCCACAGCGCTTGACATGCTCCTTTCAGGACACTTGGCACGTTTGACCTTGTGTTACGCCTATTTCCACAGATGTCCCCCAAACTTGCCAGCAGGAGTGATGTGTCAGCAAACTGTCGGAGAAGCCAGAATCTCCCCGGCGTTGTCCTGCTGCCAGCCGTGGTGGTGTGCAGCAATTTGGCCGTATCTATAGATAGACTCAGCCCGGCCCTGACAGGGTCCCTGCAACAGAAGCCAGACCTGTCCACCACTGTTACAGGCTAATCTGTGCAGGAACGTGTGCTCATCTTGCTCACCTCCTCCTGCAGACCTGGACTCTGTTTTCCATTAAATGTCAAGTCCAGTAGTCCATCTTGATTGGAAAGGGCAGGCTTTCATTGCCATTAAAAACATCTTATTGAGAAGATGGACAGAGTCCATAATGGAGAGTTAAAAAGTGGTCTAGGTTCAGAGTCTGCACCTGGGAGATAGATATTCCGCTTTCACAGAATAAAACTCACAGGGCTTGGCCGAGCTTTCAACATCTTCTGTCCCACCAGACCCACACACGCCGGTGCACATACATATGCACACACACGCACGCGCACTGGAGTGTACACACACGCATGCATGCAAACACACACCGGTGTGCGCACACACATACACACTCAGCCTGCACCCAGCTGCACCCCAGAGGGATCCACTGTTCCTCCCACACCCCCTTGCTCTCCTGCCCTCTGCCATTGCTTATGCTCCATGTGAAACATCCTTTTTCCATCTCCACTCACAACATTCTTTTGGTGTTTTAAGGCCCCCTGTTAAAAGCCACCACTGCCAGGAAGACTTCCCACCACCCCTAATCTAAGTGAATCCCACTCGCTTTCTCCCAGCACATTTTATAGCCCTTGGAGGGCATGTACCAGCCCACTCCTATTTACAGGGACAGGTGGATGTGTCAGTGCCTCCTACTGATCATAATTCACAAAGGGAAAGAAAACGAACATGTCTCCTTTAGTTTCCTCATCTGCAAAATGGGTGTAATCGCAGCTATAGGATCGCTGTGAGAATTAAATGAGCTAACACACGCAAAGCACTTAAAACAGCACCTGACAGGTGGCGGTGCTCCATGGGTTCCTGGGGGCCTGCCGTGAGCACGTGCCTTACCTAGACGCTCTCAGTCAGTTCTCTCAGCCTTTAGAAATGAGGAAACTGAGGCACGCAGAGGCCAAATGCTTGCCCCAAGGTCATAGAGCCACTGAGTAGTCGGAGGACTCACACCCAGGTCTGGCTGGCTCTGAAGTCCACCTTCTCCCCCCGACCACCACCACCATCTGGACTAAGACCGTCTCTGGCTCATTCAGGGTCAGGCCCTCAAGGTCATCATTTTGCTTTTTTTTTTTTCTGTGAGGAAGATTAGCCCTGAGCTAACATCCATGCCAATCCTCCTCTTTTTGCTGAGGAAGATTGGCCCTGAGCTAACATCTGTGACCATCTTCCTCTACTTTATATGGGACGCCGCCACACCATGGCCTGACAAGCGGTACGTAGATCCGCACCCAGGATCCGAACCCGCGAACCCAGGGCCACTGAAGCGGAGCATGTGCACTTAATCGCTATGCCACCGAGCCGGCCCTCCTTTTTGCATTTTGAGGAAGAAAATGACCATGGCAATTCACCTTTTTCTTAAAAGAAGTTCCCCCAATTTAGGAATTTATTATCACAGCTCAGCAGATCTCCCAGTCGACTTTCAGCACTTGTTGGCCCCGTCAAACACCAGTTTTGTGCCTCCCACAAGCAGGTTTTGGTGCAAGCTGGGGCCAAGGAGCGTCAGGCAGGAGCTGAAGGTCAATATGGTTGATTGAAAGCATGATGGTACTTTCTGGAGCCAGATGAGAGAGGGCCTTCTCTCTGCAGAAGAAAGACCTTCTCCAGAAACTGGCACTCAGGAATCCCCAGAACGCTGACACTGACCCCCTCAGTCCAGGAGGCGTCCGCCCTCAGCGCCTGCAGCCAGAGACAGCACAGTCTCTGCAGTGCCCAGAACTGCAGAGACCCACTGTTGAGTTGGTCTTCTTACTCTGCAGTGGCAACACGCCAGGACAGGGTTGACTCGCAGCCTCAAGAAGCTGTCCTGCCCGCATTATCTCAGTGAAGACGAGCTCAGGCAGCTCCTGAGGATGCATGGATGTCTCCCAGGGCTGGCTTTGCCAGGACTCTGATCCACTGCTGACCGCCCAGCAGATGCTGCCTTCACTCAGCACGAATTACAGACAACTAGATGCTGGAGACCTCTTGTGGGATCCCACGCTGGCTCTTCATATCGACACAAATGGGGGCAAGTGAGGCGGCCAGGACAGGGGAAGTGCAACTTGCATCAGCACTGGGGCTCTCGCAGTTTGGAAACTAGAACATGGCAGTGCCAGACCCAATTGCATGTGACGTCATCAGACGGACCCTGAGGTGTGGCTCCCAGTGGCCCGTGGGAAGGAGGGAACCCGTCAACAAAGGATCACAGTCATGGCCTCTAAGCGGACACACCACCTAGTTAACAGGACCTCCCTGGCCAGTCGGGCTGGCCACAGTGACAACATCTCAGTGTCCATCCTGACAAGATGCTTCAAGCTCAACTCATCCAGATTTTTGGTTGTTTCTATTCCAAAAACTAAGACATAACTTCTCTCTCTCTCTCTCATACGCACATACTCACTCACAAAAACGTCTCTTAGAACGTGGCTGGCAGCTTCTTCATATAGATTATTACCAAAGATTAGAGCTGCGTGATAGAATACAGGATGTCCAGTTGAATTTGAATTTCGTGTAAACAATGAATAATTGTTTTAGTCTAAGTATATCCCAGATGTTGCATGGGACGCACCTATAGTACTACAAAATTGTTCATTGCTTTTCTGAAAATCGCATTTAACTGGGCATCCTGCACTTGTATTTACTGAATCTGGCAACCCTACCAAAGAACTGTTATTTCAGGCATAGTGCAGGTGTGGCTACAGAGGGGCAGGGGCGCTGGGAAATTGCATCCTGCAGCCCAAGACCATTGAGAAATGCTTGCCACCCATTCATAGCCTAGCCATCTAGGGGTCACCAAGCCTTGGTAAGGAAAGATGCCATGGAAGGAGGAACAGGTCCCGTCGCTAACGTGCCCCATCCTTAGCCATCTTCATCTCCCACCTCTGTTGTCCCACTCTCCCTGACTCCCTTCTCACCAGCACCACCCACTGCCTCATTTGTCCAGTCCTTACCCATCTGGAAGCCACCTTCCCCCTGCATTCGAATGACTCTGTGTTACTCCCAGTGGTCATCCCTCTCATCTCCTTCACCCCTTCATCCCTGGGTACTTCCACACTCTCCTGTGGAGTCTCCCCACTTCCAGCCTCACTCCAATCTTTCTATCCACCATTGCTGCCCTGCTGTGCTTCTTAAAGCATAGTTAGCTCTCTTCATGCCACTCCTCTGCTCAACAACCTGCCTTGGCTCCCCACTGCCCACCAGATAAAATGTACATTCCTTAGCCTGGCACTCAGGCTGGCTCTGGCCCCACTTCCCACACCCGATCTTCTCTCTCTTGCTTGCCCCGTGCTCCTCCCATGCTTGTTGCCTCACCACACACCGCCTGGAGTGCCGCTCCTCTTTTCTCCAAGGACCCAGGTCTACACATTCATCAAGGCCCAGGACATTTCCATTCCCTGCCCTTATCACTCTCTGCAAGTGTCCCTCCCATCTACTTGTTGGCTTGTTCACTGTCTGCCTCTGCACCTCACCGCACTATTATGTAAGCTCCATAAGCGCAGGAACCTTGTAGCCCAGGGCTTATGACAAGCAGGGAGCCCTATGAGACATGCTCAGGAAATGCTTGTTGTTGAATGAATACAATGCCACCTCTTCCAAGAAGCACTGCTGGATTTCCCCCAACTGCCTATGATTCCTCCAAACTCAGAACCCACTCTCATGGAGCAGCCCTCTAATCCACCGATCATTTCTGACTTGGATTATAGAGCATGTCTTATCATCCCAGTGGACTGCAAGTTCCTGAAGGGCAGAATCAGAGCCTTACGCAGTGCCTTCTGTACAGACTTTTGAACAAATGCATCTGTGAAAGCGTGAACAAGTAGAGGCAGTTGGGCTAGGTCCCTGTGACCCACAAAGACTCGTGCAAGGACATCAAGGCTCCAGCTCTCAGCACTAGCTTTCCCCAAACAAATCCCTGCTTCTCCCTCGGGGCTGGCTGGGATCCAGACCCGGCTTCACCTCCTGGTGCTGCCGTTGCTGCCCTGGCCCTGGGCCCAGCCAGGAGCAGCACAGCACTCCGGGAACAGGGAATCCTCACACACACGACCCACTTGGGGATCGTGAGTCTGTGTTTGAGGGGGTATCACCATCTGATTTGCAGGTAGGGGCCCCCTCTACCCCAGGGGTTCCTCGCCAGAGCACAGTGTGGGTGGGAGGGCGAGTGATGGGGAGCCCTGGATGGGTTCCTAGACGGGTTCTGGGATGGGTTCAGCGCCTGTGGAGGGAGAGGCGCTTGGGCGCAGTGAGTGCACGTGTCTCATGGTGAAAATGAGGACCCGGGCTTTCTCCACTACCCTTCCTGGAGCACTGAAGGAATGTGTGCGAAAGCCCATGCAAATCCACGCCCACACCCCAGACCACCCAGCGGTTCCACTGCTGGAGCGACACAGCCATCCCAGTCACTCCAGTCAGTGCACCAGGTGCTGGAAAATTCAAGGGGAGGATCACCAAGAGGAGCACTCATCTTCCCCAGTGCATTCATTCAACAACTATCCACTGAGCGATGACCCACCAGGCAGGGAATGCCCTCCTCCGCCAGGCACCTTCATTTATTATCGCTAATTTACACCCCTGCTCGTCCTATAGGAAACTGAGGATCAGAAACACGCCTCAACGTGCCGAGGTCAACAGTAAGTGTGTCTGATCGCTGCACGCTTAATCAGTGTCCCCCAGGCCCCTTATTAGTTTTTTGTTGTGTTTTCTTCAAGAAAAAAATGTGTGCATCTGTATACATCCAGATGTAGGTTTTAAACTAGGAGAAAGCACCTTTCTTTCAGTCATTCATTCTGCAAACAGTTCCTGAGTGCCAACTTCACATCAGGTCCCAAGAATAACCTGCAGGAATACCTCCACACCTGAGCAAGGCCTGTCACCTCCCCACGCTGTTGGCAGTCGAGCGGGGAACAATGTGAAGAATAGCGATCCCGCATCCTCAGGATGGCCCATGAGACATTGTTCTGGCCCCTGGACTTTTCCTCTAACCTACCAGCAAGGTTGGAGTAAAAGTAATAAGTGAGTAATCTTCAAAGCCACATGCCACACAGACAGCCAGATCACACGCACATGCACACAAGGAAACACTTCCCATTGCAATGAGCATCATCTTGTTTGTACACCTCTGTTTTGTTTTTGCTTGTCACGGGCGAGGGTTTTCCTGTTGTCTCTCTTTTATCCTCTCCCTTCCTTTCCTGTTTCCCTGATATGACAGCCCTGTTAGAAGAGCATTGGAGTATCAGGCTGCAGGAGAGGGAGCATTAGAAGTGCACTGATATTATTTAAGACCGGACTCATTAAAACACAATAATAAAGATCCAGATGATAGCAGGGGAAAACAGGTTGTCTGGGTGCCACCGCACAAAATACTTCATTAGTGTTCCTAATTAATACTAACAACTGTCACGAAATAAAAATATCACACCCTTTAAGATCTGCCTGCCTATCAGGCTCTGTTCTTGCTGAAAAGCCCCCATGTCTGTTTCACTGTGATCCTTTTCTGAAATAATTGGTGCGGTTTGATTGATAATGTGGATTCCTCTTTAAAAGAAAACACACTATTTTTCATAATCAGAGCCGGAATGCATAATGAGCAGGCGGGTGATGCCTTCAGCGTCAGGTCTGTCAAAGCATGCGGTTATTTCCATATTGATGCAAACTAAGATATTACGCTCCCTCATTACGTTGACGTGGCACATCTTTCAACAGTCAGCTCCGAATCATACATTCCTTGCAAACAAAATTACCTTCATTTTCTCCTTTGGTTCAGTGGAGCTAGCAGTTAAAATGTGCCCTAACAAGCTAATCAACTAATTTTTAGAATATGTTAGAACCGTTTAATATTCTAAAAGAAAACAAGAAAAAGTTGCTAATGGGTCTGCAGGCATAAACAGAAATAAATAGACAACTGGTTCATTGAGCATTAGCATACTTAAGTTTGAGGCAGTCATGGTGGAATTCATTTTGCAAGTCAAAAAAGCAGTATCTATTTGTATCCATAAGCCAAACAACCTCATTTACTCTGTACATACTTGAGTAGATAACCTTGGCGTGAAGGTAACAAGGAGAAAGGATTCTTTCAAAGAGCGGTGTGTTCTCTGGGGGAAACCAACCCAGAGGAGGAGCTGAGCTTTGCAGCCTAGGGTTGGCCTCTGAGCTCTGGATAAAGAAATGCTCAGCTTTATTTGAGGGTGGTCCAAGAGCTCAGAAGAGCCCCCAGCCAAGTGCATCCCAAGGAGAATGATGAATGGCTCTTTCTCTGGTGGTCATCAGTGAAGGAGCCTGGGGAACACCTGTTGAGGGCCCACACCTGGAGTGGCCCCAGGTTGGTTGAGAGGAGTCAGCAGGCCCAGACAGACCTGGTGTATCAGTCAGCTCAGACTGCTATAACAAAATACCACAGACTAGGGGCTTAAACAACAGACATTTATTTCTCACAGTTCTGGAGGCTGGAAGTCCAAGATCAAGGTCTTGGAGCCAGCCAATTCAGTTCCTGGTGAGAGCCCTCTTTCCGGCTGGCCTTCTCACTGTGTCCTCACATAGTGGAGAGAGGGCCATCTCTCTCTCTTCCTCTCCTCGTAAAGCCACTAATCCCATTCTGGGACCCCACCTTCAGGAACTCATCTAACCCTAATTACCTCCCAAAGGCCCCATCTCCAAATACCGTTACGTTGGGAGTTAGGACTTCAACATACGAATTTGGGACGGACACGTCAGTCCATAGCACCTGGGTTTAAATCTCAGAGTCACTGGGATCTCTCCAGCTGTGTGACCTTGGGCAGGTGCCTTAGTGTTCTCATTTGTAAAGTCAGGGAAAAGGAGGCAGATGGCTCCCCCTCATAGGACTAGAGTGAGGGTTAAGTGTAGTAATGGATACAAAGGGCTTGGTACATAGTATGCCCCGCTTGGGTGTTAGCTATTATCTCCCACTCCTCCTCTATCAGGACCCAGTACCCTGCTATCCAGGCAAACCCAACTCCTCTCCAGTCCCCAAACATGCCCATGGGGTCCCATCTTCCTGCCTTTGCTCACATGTGCCTTCCTCCTGGACAGTCTTCCCTTCCCTCCTTTGCCATCTTCTACTCACCTGAATCCTGCCTATCTTTGTCTTTTGAAGACACCAACTCCCACAAATCCTTCCCTGGTCCCCACTTAACACATTCGCCATCAAGCACAGTCTCCCCTGACTTTGAGCTCTGATAGCATTTTCATCAAGATTGAACAAGTGACTATCTCCCTCTGCTGAGCTGTGAGGTCTCAAGGCTGAGGATGGAGTCTTGGTTTTTTTGGCGTCTACATTGGACATGGTACCCGGTACATAGTGACACTCAGCCCATTTTTGCCGAGTGGACAGATAAACAGAGATACACAGAGAGATGGGTGGATGGACGAAGGGACAATACTTCATCTACATTTTTGTTATGGTGCTTCCCATCCTTCTCATTGGCTGACAGTCAGTGGCATATGTACTTTCATCCCTTTCACTATGACGTCCTCAGGAGGCTCCTCCCTCCCCACGCAGTCTATACCTGCTGTTCCCTGGGCCTAGTATGCCCCCTTTTCCACTGTGTACCTGACACTATTAGAATGTGGCGTTACCTACATTTGGGGTGATCTTCAACGTCTTTAACAATCCACACAGCAGCAGCACAGACAAATGGGACAGACACTAGCAGAAATGCCAGACAGCAGTGTACTAGCTGCATGCCAGCCCTACTTCTGCGTCTCTCCCCCAGGGAGACCAGTAAGTGACACTCAACGGAGGATGGACGGAGCTGAGCTGCCCCAGGCTGGCCAAGCCACATGGAGATGCCAGGTGCCCCTGCCCCTCCTCTCTGTGCAGTGTCCAAGGCCACCCCCAGGCCACACAACAAACACTTCTTGTCCTCAACCAGCCCAACTCCACTAGACAGAAGATCAAGGAGTGGCACTTTTCATTCTGTCACTGATCCCAAAAGCTTCTTTTTTGTTTAGTCTAAAATGAAATATAATCTGCTAAGCTATAGCTCAGCGTTTCCCCAGAGATCTCACTGTGGCTCTTGGCTTAGGACTCAATTATATGAGAGTAATAATGGCTCCCTTTTGCGTGGCATTTTGCTGATTCCTCAACACCTGCACATCTATTACCCCTGCTTCCATCACACTTCACTTCAGACCTGGTACCATTAGCCCCACTTTTCAGATGGGGAAAACTGATGTTCCTTGAGGTTGAGTGATTTGCCTGAGAACTTCTCCAGAAAGAGCTGGGCAAGGACTTGAACCCAGATTTTGGACAACTAAGCACATTTGCTGTCCTGTGTCCCAAGTGCTTGTCTAGAATCTGAGAAATCCACTCGTGCAGACAACTCCTGCATATCTGCTCCGTGCCAAGCCCTGTTCTTAGAACTAAGTGGGACAAAGAGCCCTCAGACAGGAAGGAGCCTGACGTGTTCAAAGAGAGAAGAGGAGCTCAGGGGGCTGGGGCTGCTGGAGCAGGGATCACGGAGAGACAGGCGATGAGTAATGGGTAAGAACCCGAGTTGACTTTCAGATCAGAGGACTTTTAGGAGATTTGCATAATTTATTTCCTTTTGAAAACCGCCATCTAAATTTATAAATACAGCCATGAATTTTCTTCTTTTGAAGAAAACCAATAGGCAGAAATTGCTAACCCATACCCCACAGTCAAGGAGAAGTAAGAACATCATGCACTGGCTTGAAAGAGAAATTTTCAGAGCTGATCACTGCAACCACGATATAAGAAAGTGTTTGTTTTACATAGATACACTTTTAAAGCTATACAGGTATTGTTTTTGGACAATCAAATTGGCAAAGATGAAGAAGAATGAGGACATGCCATTGGTAAGCAGTGGGAAGCTGGCAGGGGATGGGGACAGGGTTGTGAGCTAAAAGGGAAACTGAGTCTTCCTTCAGCAACAGCAGAGAGCCCTGCCTCATCACAGCTCCATACAGCAGGAGGTGCTCACTGTGAAAACCCGGAGTATTATTCAGAAGGTAGAATTCTGTTCCATTTGCTCCCTTCACTAAGGCAGGGAGGTGTCATCCTATTTTCACTTTTCTGATTCCTTAAAAAAATTAAAATATATTTAAAAGACCAAGCTTCAGTTTTCTAGAAAGAGAAATAGAAGATATTGTTATAAATAGACCCTCTAAAACTGCATTTAGAGGTCAGAAGACAGCCGAAGTTGCTTTAGCTGGAGCACAAGCAAATACACTTTTGGATGTTATGGCAACAAAACCGTGCGATGTTACAGACACAGAAAACATATATGTCAATGTTGTGGGCTTTCTTCGTCCTTTCTGCAGACATGACCTCAAATATCCATGTGTGAAGGGGTTGTCATGGAAACAGTAGCTCACCCTCTGGACATGTGAGACAAAACGGCCCCAGGCATCTGAGCCACCAGCTGGGTGGGTGAGTGTGAGGAGAGGCAGAAGCTGGGAAGCGACAGTACAGCCCAGAGGGCTCACCAGAACACGTCCTTCCTGGGCCCCTGTGTGAGGCACTGGAGCCGGGGTGACTGTTAAAGAGACCAGGGCTCAGCCCTCAGAAAAAACCACCAGAGTGAATGGAATCACCCCACTCAAAGGGGCATGGCCAGCGCCCTTGGGGCAGAATTTGGGGGGTCAGAAGAGGGAGCAATGACTCTGACTATGGAGTTCAGGGAAGCCTTTCTCAAGGACATGGACCTTCAGTTGGGTGCTGGGGAAGGGGGTGGGACTCTGCACAGGGACAGTCCAGACAGAGGGCCCAGTGTTCAGAATCTTGTTTGGCTGCAGTAGAGTGTGTGCCAGGGGAAGAAGAGAAAGACACATCTGGAAAGGCAGATGTGCAGCTCAACATCCGTAAGTAGCTTCAGTATAAAAACCGTACAGATTTTTGTATAGCTGATAAGATTCTTTGCAGAGAAAACACTTTTTTTAAAGTGTAGGTTGGAGCTTTTGAGGGGCTACTACATACAATTAGATTTTAAAGCTTCTGATGTTGAATGTTTCTAAATACTTTAATGGTTCCTTTAATTTCCTGACTTGTGTATGGTAGCACAGCAAACTCCTGGAAATTAGCATCCACAGTAAATTTGGGGGTTTTTAGGATGCTGCATCTTGGGGGTTTTGTTTTGTAATCAAATTATGCATATTTTTTAAAACCCAGATGCGGTGGGGACAGGGTGTTATTATAAGAATCACTAGTTAGTTATGGGAGGAGGAGCACTGGACTCAGTCATCCAGGGAGTCATCCCTCACAGGGAGGCTTGAGCCCCTCTCCCCCCATCCTGGCTGTGGGACCACCATCCATGCGTCCCCTTCCTAGTTGTAGAGATTGTCACAGCGCCCTCATGTGCAGCCTCTAAAGCCATGCATGTGTCTTTTGGTAACTCATTCCAGGCAACTGGGGGATATTTGAGCTTGATCCAGACTGCACGTCAGAAAGATCATGGGACTGAATGATAGGGATGGGTCTGCTCTAGGCTGAGCCCTCCTGAGGGCCTGGGCAGGTCCAGCTGCCCCTTGGGTGAGTTTCAGGCTGGGGGTTGTCTGATTTGGGGGCAATCTGGAGCCCATCACATTCACTCCAGTCTTTGGGGCCCCATTTGGGACCTCCAAACTTTTGCTGCAAGGGATGAAAAAATATGCTCAGGCAGTCAGGGCAGACAGATGTCAGGATCCCATCGGGGGCACAGCAGAGAGACTCACCAAGCATGCCCAGTGGTGGGCAGGGTTTGCTCCTGCCCGACTCCCAGAGCTGGGCAAGTGGCCCTTGGACCAGCCCCACCCAACAGCGTCTGCAAACTAGCCAAGGACTCCCACCCTGGAGCACTGTGGCTGCTTCCCTCAAAATATACTTATTGACTGTGGTGTTCTGTCTGGTTTATTAATTAGTTAATATTTTCAAAATGCTGTGATGATGAAAAGAGCTACTGAGGAGCTAAGTTTGTATGGTTATTTCTGCTGTTATTTATATAATGCCACACAGACAATGCTACACAGCCCTGTGGATGATGTGAGCTTTAAAAAACAAAGTCTTGCCCCAACAGAATTGGAAGATTCCAGAACAATAGCAAAAACAAAACAAGACAAAACACCAGCAAAATGGAGCACAGAGGAGTCAGACTCCTCCAAGCGTGGTGACTGGAAATCAGCGGGCGATCGGGGAATTACAGAGCTTCAGGCAGTCCAGGAGCTGGTCTGAGGAGCATTCGTTCCCTGGACACCAAGGCAAGACAACCATCTTTAGGCTGCACCCCATGGACCCCGTGAGGGGCCTCACCTACCCCGGAGTCCTCGTTCCCACAGCTTCACTGTGTTGCTCCCATTCGTATGGACAGGGAGCTGAGGTAAGCCCGAACCAGGGCTCCCCTTAACTGGCCCCGTCTCGCCCTGACAGAAAGATCTTGGTATTGACCCAGGGTAACGAGGCGGAGAAAATATTCTCCAGCAGCCAGCATGTGAATTTCTCTTGGGAAGACTCCACCTTCACTGGGAAAAGTTAATTGGCAAACCCACTTGGGACAGAAGCAAAGCTCCCAGGAGGCTGAGGGGCATGAAGCTGCGCTGCGAGGGTGAGAGCTGGAGGGACAGGGAGAGAGAGGCGGGATGGGTGGGTTGGGAAGGTAGGCAGGCAGGAAGAGGGCAAGAGGCTGTGTAAAGTGCAATGTGGCAGTTTTAGTAACTTCTGAAGTTGCCATACTGGTGAAGTTCTTGGTGTGAATGAATCTTTCATGGAAACCAGTGAAGGAGGTTGAACTTTGTACAGGTGACGAGGAAAGAACCAAAGCACGATGTGCAGATTCGGACAGGGCATGATGAAGGAAGCTGAGGGGAATACTCCAGATTCTCACAGCCATGGTCCTATGGGTTCAAGCCAGGTTTACCTAAATCCCTGCCTGACAGAGAGGCCCAGCCCCCATCACGTGACACCTGAATCTGAGCTCCGAGAGAGCGGAGGCCACATCTGCAAAGGAGGATTTGCCAAGAAGCCAATAAAGCTTAAGTTTCAGGGCCCCTCACTCACACGGGCCCCTTCCGAGGCTGTGGGAAACCCCTGGCAATTTTATATTTGTGAGTTTGTATTCCTTTAAAGGGGGATCCCAAAATTGCATAAGCCTCAGGTCGCATAAACCTGGGGCCGCCCTTGCTCAGCTGCCTTGTTTACCACTGTATCCTCAGAACCTACTACCACTGTGCCTGGCACACAGTAGGTGACTTAAATCTGTGTACTAGAGGGGTGGATGGATGGAAGGAAAGAAACATGAATGGATAGACAGTTGGATAGAGGAAGGGAGAGAGGAAGAAACATGAATGGTTGGATGGATGGAGGGAGGGAGGGAGGAAGGGATGGATGGACACATGGATGGAAGGGAGGAAACATGGGTAAATGGAGAATTAGATGAACAGAGGGAGAGAGGTAGGGTGGGAGAGAAGAAGGGAGGGTGGGATGGATAGTAGGAAACATGGATGCATGGACAGTTGGATGGATGGATGAATAGGTGGATAGATGGGTGGATAGGTAGATGGATGGGTGGGTGGATGGATGGATGGATGGACAGACAGGAGGATGGATGGAAGGGAGAAGGGGTGTAGGTGAAACAGTGATGGCTGTTTTAGAACTGAAGAGAAATTGACAGCTTTTAACTAAAGGGGAGGAGTTCCATTTTAATTTAATTTGTACAATGCTAAAGAATAACTGAAAAGGGCCTCAAAAATCACGTAGCTCGAATTCCTCCATTCCTACACGTGAGAATACTGAGATCCTCACATAATAGAGAATTTCCAATAAAGAGCCACCCACAAAGAGAGAAGTGCTTACAGAGAGGCCAGTGTGGCCACAGATCAAACGTCAACTGATATTCAAAGTAGAGAAAACAAACTACAAGTTCTGTTTATATTCCAGTTTCAAGGTTAACTATGTATTTGTAAAGTTTCCATCTTGATGAGTTCATTAGCCACCATTAGCAAATTTAGAAGTGGTTGAATTTCAAGAACAATGTTTTCTCTCTCCAGCCTACCACAGCTTAGCAGGGCCTTAGGAGCAATGGGAAGTTTCTCATGTTGACATTTCTAATGGAGCTGTAACCAACAGCTGAGGGTTTCTCGTTCACACGCACAGCTTCAGGAAGAAGTGAAGCAGAGGAAGGAGCTAGGGTGCTTGAATATTCTTTGATTGTTTTGCCCGTTGCCCCTCCGTCTTGAGAGTAAGTATGAAGGCTCCGAGGGATGGGGGAAAGACCCCCATTTGCTAAGAGTTGGTGCTGAATGAAGTTGTTAACGGTGATCAGCCACCCAGGTTAACCTTTAAGTGCTCCACCTGGGAAAATTATGCTTTAGTGGGTTGAATTAAGCACCCCCCCCAATAGATACGTCCACCAAAAATCTTGGAATGTGACCATATTTGGAATAAGGGTCTTTGCAGATGTAGTTAAGGTAAGGATGTTGAGATGAGATCATCCCAGATTAGGCTGAGCCCTAAATCCAATAATGAGTGTCCTTCTAAGAGACAGAAAAGGAGAAGACACAGAGAAATGGGGCAGGAGGCAGAGACTGGAAAGACGCAGCCACAAGCCCAGGACACCTGGGGCCACCATAAGCTGGAGGAAGCAAGGAAGGATCCTCTCCTTTGGAAGGAGCACAGCCCTGGTGACACCTTGATTTTGGACTTCTGGCCTCCAGAACTGTGAAGGAATAAATTTCTTTTGTTTTAAGCCCCCAGTTAGGGGTAATTGATTGCAGCAGCCCTGGGATACCCATACAGATACTTTCTCCAGGTTGATCCAAACAAATCCCTCCTTCCCCCTCCCCTAGTTGTCCCTTTGGTGATAAAATGTCTGTCTAAAGGGAATGGAAATTATCCAAGTAAAATGGTAATTGTGATTAAATTTCTTCTTCCTCCAGGAAATAGAATCCCAACTAGCTAAACAGATGCAAATATTTGTAAAATGTGGCTTTGTCCCCGTCATTGCTAGATGTCTCTATACAGCCTAGGTCCCATTTTCATATCCATGTAATCAGGCTGATAATTATTTGAAATGTGTATTCATATCATTGTATCTAATAAAACATATATCCTTATAGAGTAGTCTCATACTACGTGGTGCCTTTTACATAGTAATTGCTCAATAATTCTTTGTTCTACCAGGAGTGGTTCATGTGATATTCACTTCAAAGATGGTACCTGCCCCGTCGTCTTATTCACCAGGAAAATATAGAATCCAAAATTTTAATTTAAAACTTAGGGAAAATATTTATTCCTTAGGAGGAAAACACTCTTATTTTACCAAAAGCATAGACATCCGAGTTAGAAATTAAGTACTTTGATTTGGCAAAAAAGAAAAAGAAAAGAAAGCCAGGGATAATTCCTAAGTCATCATGCGGTGGGTACATTTAGCAGCAACATTAGGCTTGAAAGCAACTGTTAAAAGATTCGGACAGCAATAACAAGTGTTAAGAATAATAGCTGCTATGGATTGAGTGCGGACTCTGCAAAGTGCAAAGGCAGATGCCCTACCTACATAAGCGGTTCACAACCAGGGTGACTTTTGTCCCCCAGGGGATAATTGGCAATATCTAGAGACATTTTTGGATGTCACAACGGCAGAGTCAGGGGGTGGGGGGCGTGTGCTAGTGGGTAAAGCCCAGGGATGCCGCTAAGCATCCCACAATGCACAGGACAGCCCCCCACCACAAAGAATTGTCCAACCCAGAATGTCAATAGCGTGAGGGCGAGAATCCCTGGCCAACCTGCTGTCATTTGCCCCCCAGCACAGGCCCACCAATAACGCCCAATAGACCCAACCCACGGATACGGAGACTGAGTTTCAGGGACAATAAACAATGTGCCCACAATTCCCATGGCTAGTTTCAAAATCCTCATTTTACTCTATAGGGATAGACGACAAATAGCAATCATTAACCAATAATAGGAACCTGGAAATGGATTAAAGAAAGAATTTACAAACACTTTTGGTGGTCAGCAGCATGCTAAAATGATGCAGTAATTTTCATGGCTGTGCATGTTTCCGGGTGTTGACCACGAGTAGATCCCAGGACCGTGGGGAGAATGCGTGCTTTATAACCTGCCGACCCATGTTTGCCTCTTCTTGGGTTTTTTTCTCTGCTTTATCATCCATAATTGGATAACTTTTCTCCAATTTTCTCCTTGGAACAGTGAAGACAAGGTTTCTGTTTAATCATCCTCCTCTAAGCACTTGCAATCAGGCAGGATATTGCTGCTTTTAAAATAAGACAATGACATTTAATGACTTTCATTCCTTCCTATACAAAAGATTAATTTATATGCCGGAGTCATCGTTTCGTTGGAAAACTCAGCCTATTCTTTGTGAAATGCTGCAATATGATTAACAACTGAATCCCTCCCTTATATTTTTAATTTTGTGGCTTTCTCTGTGTATATTTACCTTCCCAGTCTAATTTCGTCTTTGCTGTGGCATTAGGATCGAATTAGCAAATGGAGCAGAGTGGTGCCATGGCCTCTCAGAGGGGCCCCAGCCATTAGCCTTCCCATCTCCAGATGTTGCTGGCACACTAACAAGACAGGACTGTCGTGGTGAGTGACTGGAGTATTTGGGACCTTGCTTGAAATGCCTGCTTAGCCCAACAAATTGAGGCCTCCCATGAACGGACCTTAACATTCCCACCTCGAGCTGTGTCCTTCCACACACCTGCAGCTCCTTTTTCCCGAAATATCCAAGTTTCCTCACATTTCCACGTCTTCTCAAGACTTTTCCTTCTGCCCAAATGCCTTTTCTCTGCCTCTTCCAACAAAATCCTATTTATCCTTCCAAGTTCTTCTCAGATGTCATGTCCCTGAAGTCATCACTGAGTCCCCTGTCAGCCCCCTCCTTCACACAGTCCTCGCTATTGAGGCTCTTGCTTTATTCTCCCTTTTATGATGATGTGAACAGCCACCACTTGCTGACTGCTCTTGGTGGGCAACCACTGTGTTGTCACAACAGCCCTGAGCTGCCGAATCATCCGCATCATCCATATCATTATGTTGATGAGGAAGTGGAGACTTAGAGAACCTCAGTGATGGCTCAAGTTCACACAGTTACTATTAGGGAGCTGTGGGTTCAAACACTCTGAAACTTTTTTCTCCCTATAAAACCTGATAAAAAGCCCCTTGCAGCAGAGAAGGAATGGTCTGGAAGTTCCCCCAACAGAGAGGGATCGCCATGGCTGCAGCCTGATGACTCCACGGGCAGTATAGGCCACCTCTCCTAACCCACTGCAAAAAGTGGGCTCTAGCTCTTCCCAGGCCCCCTGAAGACCTGTTTCCATTTAGAAATTACCACATTAGACGTGCAAATGGGAAATCTTCTAAAATGGTACCAGGAATCAATATTAATAAAATGTGTTTATCCATCACTTACAAAGAGATTTTCCCCACCAAAAAATCACATCACTGTATGTCTCAAGCAAAGGGAAAGGTTCAGCCGATCCTCAGGCCCAGTTCTGGCCTCAGCAACATGCCTCTAATTCTTCCTGATGTTAATGGTTAGTGTGCCCTGTTTCCTAAGAGAAAAGATGCCCTTTTAGGATGGAGTCTTATAGTCTCTATTGTCCCTAATGCTCACAGATGACTTGATCCATTGTGACAACTTCTTGGCGCCCCCAAAGCTATACATCACAGAAACTAGGAATTCTTATTGCAAAGGGTTGAATAGATGCCTTCAGGAAAAAGAAATCTTAGTTGTAACAGTTTTGCCCGAGAAGAGAGACTGACTTGTCTCTGACACAGAAGGCCCTCAGCAACCTCTCTGTGCACATTCCCTGAGATGACATAACCCTGTGATTGCACATAGAAGAGTGGTCCCATCTTGCCTTGCAATGCCCCCACCCACTCACTCCTTGTCTGCCACCAACTGCTTTAACTCCACCCTGACTTTCAACCTGGTGCCACCCAATATAAAATATGCCATCTTCCGGATTGCCTGTGGCCCGGAAAATCATGGCAGACAAAAATCATGGCAGACCTGTGGGTGCCTGGGAGGTCATCACTTGAGTGACTCTTGACCTTTCTGGGTTCCAGACACCTTAAAGAATTTGGTAAAAAGCCCTGGCCCTCTCCCCAGAAAAATGCAAATACACACAGGCTTACAGTTTCAGAGGGTCTACAGACCTACAAGCCCATCCATGAAGCCCCAAGGTTGAGAATCCATGATCCAGTCTAAGAGACGCCCAGAAAACCATCACAACTGGCCATGGTCCTGCAGCTGACGGCAGAAGGAAGGCGAAAACACAGATCCTGTGTCTCTCGGGCAGCACTAGTAAAGCTGCTCCATGCTGCCTCCCCTCTCCCTGACCCTCATACTCAATCAGGCACACCTTTCCCAAGATCATACATGGGGTCATTCATTAAGCTTTTTAAAGTAAACTCTTTAATGAAGAATAACACACATACTGAAAAGTACACAGCTCAGTAAATGTTCACAAAGTAAACACACCAACCAAATCAACACACAGCACACCCTGAGCATCCCATAGTCCTCCTATGCCTGCTGACAGTCACCGCCACCCAGGAAAATGAGCACTATCCTGACTTCTATCACCAGAAAGTAGTTTTGCTTATTTTTGAACTTTACATCAGTGAAATCAAATAGCATGTACCCTTTTGTGTCTGGATTCTCTTACTGAAAATTATGTTTGGGAAATTCATCCAAGTTGTTGTAATAATTGTAATTTATTCTTTCTCATCACTGTAGAGTGTTCCACAAATTCCATGAATTTGCCACAATTTAATTATCTATTCTGTTGTTGAGGGTCATTTGAGTTATTTCCAGTTTGGGGCTATTTCAAATAGTGCTGCTATGAATGTTCTCCTACGTGCCTTTTGATGAATAAACGTACTTAACTATTTTGAGCAGATACCTAGGAGTTGAAGCACTGGCGTACAGGGTATGTATATGTTCAAATTTGGTAGATAACGCCAAAACGTTTTCCAAAGTGGATGTTCCAGTACATTCCCACCAACAGTAAATAAAAGTGCCAACTGCTTCACATACTCGCCAAACAAGGTAGCATTGGTCTTTTTTTTTTTTTTTTTTTTTTTGGTCTTTTTAATTTTAACCATTCAGATGGGTATTTAACTGTGGCTTTAATATGCATTTTCCAGGTGATTAATGAGGTTGAGCACCTTTTCAGATATTTATTGGTCATTTGGATATTTATTGCTGTTTTGTAAAACATTTATTCAAGTGTTTTGCCCATTTTTCAATTGGGTTGTTTGTCTTTTTCTTATTGGTTTGTGGGATTTTTTAATATATTCTAGTATGAGTCCTTAGTCAAATATGTGTACTGCAAATATCTTCTCCGACTCTGAGGCATGCCTTCTTATGCCTTATTAGTGTCTTTAGGTGAACAAAAATTCTTAATTTTAGTGTAGTCCAACTTACTAATCTTGTCCTTTATAATTAGAGCGTTTGGTGTCCTGTTTTAGAAATATTTGCCTAGCCCTAAGGTCATGAAGATATTCTGTACATTTTCTTCTAGAAGCTTTATTGATTAATTTTTCATGTTTAGATCTATGATCCCCCTGGAGTTGTTTTTGTGTATGGTATGAGCGAGGAGTCAGAGTTCATTTTTTTCCACATGGATATCCAGTGGATTCCGTGCCCTTATTGCAAAGGCTCTTCTTTCCCCACTGCAGTGCAGTGCCCCTCACCTTTGATATAAACCAACTAACCTTATATGTATCAGTCTCTTTCTAAACTCTATTCTCTTCCATTAAACTATTTCTTTATCCTCACATCAGTGCCGTGCTCTCTTAATCACTGTAGCTAAATAATAAGTCTTGATATCTGAGCATAAGTCCTCCAACTTTGGTCTTCTTCTTTAAGATTGTCTTAGCTATTTTTGGTTCTTTACATTTCTGTATATAGTCATGCATCACTTAACAATGCAGAAATCCTCTGAGAAATGCGTTGTTAGGCAATTTCGTTGTTGTGCGAATATCATAGAGTGTACTTACACAGACCTCGATGGTATAGCCTACTACACAACTAGGCTATATGATACTAATCTTATGAGACCACCATCGTATATGTGGTCCATCACTGACCAGAATGTCGTTATGTGATATAAGAATCAGGTGGCAATTTCCATAAAAATCATCCTAGAACTTGGATTTAGATTGCATTGAATCTATATTTTAATCTGAAAGAGATTTGATATCTTTACAGTGTGGAATTTTCTAATCCATGAACATGGTATAAACCTCCATTATTTAGGTCATCTTTAATGTTGTTCAATAATATGTTGTGCCTTTCAGTGTTGAAGACTTACACATTTTTCATTAGATTAATACCTATATATTTTATGTAGGAGTATTTGTTGTTGTTTTTTGGTGGGTTTTTTTTTTTTTTTTTTGGTGTAGGGGGAAGGGGGATGCTACTGAAAATTACTTCTTTATTTTATTTTGTGATTTTTTTGTTGTTTCTGCTATAAAGAAATAAAAATTATTTTTATATATATAGACCTTGTATCCAGAACTTAGTACACTGATTTATCAATTCTAATAATTCATAGATTATTTTGTATTTCCTTCATACACAATCATGTCATCTATGAATAAAAACAGTTTTGTGTCCTTCTTCTTAAATTTTTTGCCTTTTTCTCTTTTTCTTGCCTTATTACCCTAGCCAGGACCACCACTAAGATGTAGAAATTGTGGTAGTGGCCATCCTTGTCTAATGTGCTATTTCAGAGATTAAAATTTTGATATTTCATCGTTAAATATGAAGTGTTACTATAAGATTTTTATCCAATTTAGGAAGTTGTCTTCTATTCCTACTCTTAGTTCTTACTTTTTATCAAACGCTTTTATTGCATTTAGTATTTCTCTTTATTCTGTTAATGTGGTGATTACAGTGATTAATTTTTGAATGTTATACTAACTTTGTATTCCTGGGCAAACCCAACATGGCTTTTATATGTAATTATATCCTATTTAGATTATTTTGTTTAAGATTTTTGTTATGTTCATGAAGGAAATTAGCCCATAATTTTCCTTTCTTGCAATGTACTTATCAAGTTTTTGTAAGATTATGATAGCCTCATAAAGCAAGTTGAGGAGGGATTTTTTTTTTCTAAATTTTGATACAACTGCTCGGCTATTTCTTCCTTGAATGTTTGAAAGAATTCACCAGTGAAGCCATCTGGATGTTCCCAGACACTTTCTGTCTGGGAAGAATTCAATTACAGAATAAGTTTTTCTGATAGACATAGGACTATTCACAATGTCTATTTCCTTTCGAGTCATTTGTAGTAAGTGTTGTTTTTCTAACATGTTGTCTGTTTTGCCTAATTATCAAATGTATTGGAATAAGGTTGTTCATAATTTCATCTTATCTGTTAATATCTGTAGGATCTATAGTGATTTTTTTTCAATCCTGATTTTGGTACTTTGTGCTCTCTCTCAGTCTTGCTAGGAGTTTATCAATTTTATTAGTCTTTTCAAAGAATAAACATATATCTTCATTAATTTATTCTATTATATGTTTTCTATCTTTTTAATTTTTGCTCTCATATTCTTAATGTCCTTCTCTCTACTTTCTTTAGATTTCATTTTTATTCCTTTTTTAACTTCTTGAGATGGATATTTAGATCATTGATTTTCAATCTTTCCTCTTTTTTAATTTATTTTAACCTTATAATTTTTCCTCTGAAATAGAGCTTTAGCTGCATCCCACAGTTTTGATATGTCCTATTTTCATTTCATTTAGTTAAAAATAGTTCATAATTTCTATTGTGCTTACCTATGTCTTACCTGTGGGCTTTGTAGAAGTGTATTACTTAATTTCCAAACATTTGGAGAGTTTCTAGTTAACCTTTTAAAATTGGTTTCTAGTTTAATTCCACTGTGGTCAGAGATCACACACTGAATACTTTGAAATTTATTGAGATGTACTTTATAGCCCATCACATGGTCAATATTGATGTATGTTCCATGTGCTCTTCAAAAGAATGTCTAGTCTGTCATTTTTGGGTGCAGAGCTTTATATATGTCAGTGTGTGTGTCAAGTCTGTTAAGTGTGTTGTTCCAATACTCTTTTTTCTTGTTGGAGTTTTGTCCTAGGTATTTTGTATTCTTTTGTCTTCCCTTTTTTGCCACCTTCTGGGTTAATCAAGTAATTTGTGTTATTTTGATTTTCTACCAACTTGTAAATTATACATTATTTTAGTATTCTTGAAGTTGTCACTGGATTACAGTATGCTGCTTTGACTTAATTGAGTCCAATTTAAATTAGTACTTTTACCACTTATAAATAATTGTGGGGGGCCGGCCCAGAGGCACAAGCGGTTAAGCGCACGTGCTCCACTTTGGCGGCCTGGTGTTCACAGATTCGGATCCTGGGTGCACACTGACGCACTGATTGTCAAGCCATGCTGTGGCGGTGTCCCATATGCAGTGGAGGAACATGGGCACGGATGTTAGCTCAGGGCCAGTCTTCCTCAGGAAAAAAAAAAACAAAAAGAGGAGGATTGGCATCAGATGTTAGCTCAGGGCTGATCTTCCTCACAAAAATAAATAAATAAATAAATAATAATAAAAATAAAAATAAATAAATAACGGTGGGAACACAGAATCTTTTAACTCCGCTTGCAGGACTTTCTCCTGCCTCTTGTGTTGTTATTGTCATGCATTTTAATTCTACATATATCTTAAACCCAGCAGGACAATATTATTATTGTTTTGCACAGTCACTATTCCTTTACACTTACCCACATATTTATCCTTTCAATTGCTTCTTTCAGTGCCAGTGTCTTGACAACCAGCTTTCTGGTTTGGTTTGACTAGAAATGTTTCTATTTCACTGTTACTTTTGAAAGACATTTTTTTCTGTGTATAGAATTCCAGGATGGCAGTTTTCTTGCAGCATTTTAAAATCATTATTCCATTGTTTCTGGCTTCCATCACTCCTGTTGAGAAGTCAGCTGTAAGTCTTATCACCACTCCTTTGAGGCAGTATCACCTCACCAGCCGCTTTTATGACTTTCCTTTGTCTTTCATTTTCGGCGGTTTTACAATGATGTAATTAAGGTAGTTTTCTTTGTATTCATCCTGCTTGGGGTTTGTGGATCTTCTTGAATTTGTGATCCAATGTATTTCATTGGTTTTGGAAAATTCAAAATCTCTTCAAATATTCTCTCTGCTGGCTTCTCTGCCTCTTAGTGAGTGACTGTCAGCGGGCTTCTCAGTCTTTTGTCACAACCAAATATCAATAAAGTACTCAAAAGTAAAAGTGATATTTAGAATGTTGATCTGACCTCAGTGATCCCTCCACTCCAAGATCTTCGCCTCTCATATCCTAGCTACCTTGGCAGCTTTATGATAACTTCAAACAGATGTTTTTTTAGAATTTTAGCTTTTTTATTTAATTTTGTGTGTATTTTCTTGTTGTTCCCAGTGGGACTGTTGGTCTGATACAAGCTTCTCCATCAAATACAGAAAGGGAAATCTCATTGTTTTATTTCAGCCTAGAATTCAGGATCCAAACAACATGACTCCAACTCTTCTTTCTAGTTTTATCTCCCAGCTTCTCCCTAAATGTGAAAGTACTCTCCTTTCTCTCTCAGCATTTGCTCTTGCTATGTTCTTTACGAGCAGTGCTATCTCTTGCCAATTTCACCTGTCAAATTCTTGGTCATGTTCCAAGACTCATCACAACTGTCACTTCCTCTATGAATCTTGTCCTCATCCTGCCAGCAGAATGTGATCTTTCCCTTCCCTGACGATCCATCCTGCACTGCCTTCTCTGTGAGACATTGTGTTACTGCCCTACACTGCAAGTTCCTTGAGGGAAGGACTGGGACTCATTCATCCACCTGCAGTGCTAAGCAGGGGACTTAGCCCATTCACATAGGCTCGATGGCAGCATCATCCCATGTAGATCTCTGAATTGAATTGAAATTCAGTATCATTGTGGTAGTCAGGAATCTTGTATATAAGTGGCAGAAACTCAAATCAAACTGGCTTAAAAAGAAAACGTGCATGTGTGTGTGTGTGTATTCCAATAACTGA
This sequence comes from Diceros bicornis minor, assembly GCF_020826845.1. Classification (NCBI taxonomy): domain Eukaryota; kingdom Metazoa; phylum Chordata; class Mammalia; order Perissodactyla; family Rhinocerotidae; genus Diceros; species Diceros bicornis. The sequence goes on along the minus strand of NC_080745.1, from coordinate 87,900,159 downwards.
AAACTCCAGGGGTAGCTCTACTTCGGGTACATCTGGATCAAGGAGCAGCACCCCCCAGCAAGGGTTCCTGGGAGCCCCAGGCTACAGCCTCCCAACTGTAATTTCAAAGAAAAAGAAGGAGCACTTTTCTATAGTTGCTCAAGCAAAAGTTCTGAGATTCATTCTAAGTGGATGACCTTGTTCAGGTGCCCATCTCTGGGTCAGTCATGGTGGTCAGGGAGATAGCTTAGGCTGATTGCTTCATCTAGGTGACGTGTCATCTCCCAGATCCCAAGGGTGGTACCAACCCCATCCAAACCACATGACTGAGAGTGGGGAATAGTGGTCTCCTTACTAAAATTAGAGAGCTGTTACCAGAAGACATGGTTGGCTGCATGCTGAGAAGGCAGAAACCACAACCTCCCATTGAGGTGACAGCCCATAAGGAAATATATTGTCAAATCCAGGTTGTGAATTACACCTGGGTTCCCAGCTGTTCTCTAATAAATCGAAAAGAAACAGCTTTGTAGACAACCCACTGCTCGCTTTCTAGTGCTAGTATCCTACAGAATTCCACCCAATGATATCCGACACTCTGTAACCTGCCTGATTGAATAAAGCATCTAGAACCTTCTATGATCATGATTCCAACCACTATCCTACTACAGCCAGCTCTGTGAAACAGCCACTTCTTTTACAAAGCTCTGAATCCCATTACCCTATCTTGACGGAATCACTTGTGACAGATAAAGAATCTTGGCTGTCACCTTCCCTGCTGAGGATTAGCTGTGGTTTGGGGAGGAGTTGGCAGTTTCCTCTCCAGGGAGCTGTGGCTCCAGGGTCCCTTCATCATCTTATGTCTCTGCTCCTGGGACTGGTGTCAGCACACAACTTCAGCCCTTCTTGCCAAGAAGATGTTCTATGTGAACAGGACAACAAGTGCAGCAGATTTGTCTTAAAGCAATTGGCTTATTTTACCAAGGAAAATGTTATTTTTAAGAGATATAAAAGGTAATGTTCATGTGCATAAACTTTGATACAGTATCCCCATTTCTAAGAATTCATCTTAAGGAAATTATAGTAGGCATGGACAAAGATGCATGTAGGAGGATGTTCATTGAAGTATCATCTTTAATGGCAAAAAAAGAAAAGAAATGAGCCTAAATTTTCCTCAGTAGTGAAAAGACTACAGAAACCAAACAGTGATCTCCACTGAGTGATGGAATCTTTTGCAGCCATTAAAAATCATGAGCTGAAATATTCGCTGACTTTGGAAAGTGTTCAAAGTAGAGCAAGTGAGAAAAAAGACCAAAACACAGTAAGTCCAGTTTGCTTTGTAAAAGATTAATCTTGGTGTATAAAGTACCCATCGAGCAGGTCTATAAAGATACACACCAAACTATTACAGGTGATTATTGCTGAGAGCATAAGAATGGTTGATTTTTGGTCTTTGTGTGTGAAGAACCATCATTTCATTCCCTTCTTAGAAGACGGGGAAACTTCTCCACCCATCCAGATACCCAGTGCCTCGTCCACACCAACATCGGACCACAAACACATCTGTTTTAAAGAATTTGCTTCTGTTAACTAGGCTCCTAAGGACAATTGTATTTTTTAAAGCATTAATATTAGCTTTAAACATGGTTTTATTGGTAGCAAAAAAATTTTTAATGCTAGAATGTTGCAACAGGACGAACTTTCAAAACCAGAAGCAGGCTTTCGAGGCCAAGAGTCCCAGCTTGGATGTAAACGCCAGAGGCAAGCCTTCCGTTGGGCTGCTATTTGAGACAGCTCGTGCTTCCGCTGCTGGACTGATGCGTGATTTCCCTCCTGTTTTTCAAACTCTGAAATGCTGCTCCATTGTCTCTACATTAACACATTTCTAAAGGATATACATATCCTTTGGATATGTTTCCAAAGGATAAAGTATGTGATGTAGATGAGGTTCCAAAGGCCCCTTCCAAGCCCAGCGTCTGCTCAGAGATGATGCAAATCCAACAGAAGTTTGGCCAGAAGAGAGATGGACGTGAAGAGGGAGGCAGAGAGGATTCAGACAGCTTTGTGCAGTGACCTACAGGTGAGGAAAGGAATAGGCAGGAATTTCCATCTCATTTAAATATGTGATTTTGACTTTCCCTGGATCTCTTTATTGTTTGTTTTTCCTGCTTCTTGCTCCGTCTTAAATTTGAGCATTATTTTAAACAAAGTTATTGTGTGTTAATTTACTTTACCAAACACACACAGAGCCATCTCGAGACCTGACGTGATAGATGGTAACTGCGCTGGCTATTGGCCCCTTAGGCAGTAATTTGTGTTTTGAAATTCTTTAATTATATATGTACACAGCGATTCTAATAGCCCCCATAGAGGCACTGGGCCCGGCCAGAGTCCCTAAACACTGTCGCAGAAACAGGAATAAAAACTTACAAAGGAAGGTTTTAAATCAGTGATGGGGATAAATTGTATATAAAAAAAAATCTGTACTGTAGTATACAAGGCATTCTAATCACCACATCTATAATTATAAAGAAGAGTAAATCGCCAAAAAAAATTGTGTCCTCAATACAATAAAGAAAAATAATTAACTTTTAACTTGGAGCTGCCATCCTGATGTTGGATGACTCCGGCTAACCCCTGGGAGATGTAAGGATGACAAAGAAAATCAACTTTCAGAACTGTGAGAAGAGTGCTGGTGGCTTCCACGGGGGTTCATGTCTGATTGTTTTACACAGCAAGACAAATAAATGAGCCACTAAAGTGATCATGCATATGAGAGTGCCTCTGTGTAAATACTCAAACTTTAAACAAAAAAAACAAGTCTGTTTTACAACGTACACTCTTGATTAATAAGTTGTACGTATGTTTTTTCACAATGCACAGGCCTTTTCACACAGAGCTGCTGGTGTGTGCTCACGACAGCCCCAGGAGCCCAGGTGGGCAGACGGCATTGCCCTATTTTACAGTAAAAGAAGCCAAGGTTCAGTGGGTTGGTGCCTGGTATACAGTCCCACAGTCAGGTATGATGGAGCCAGGACCAGAAATCCAGCCCTCTGAGCTGTTCCCTGCAGAGCGGGGGCCTTCAATGCAAAGGACAGAAAAGAAGCCATGTGGGGGTCATCTGTGCCACAGGCACTGGCCCAGGAAGGATGGCTGGCAGGGGGGCCCCAGAGGGCTGGAACTCAGAAACACCGGCCAGCCACCAGTGGGATGGCCCAGTGAGAGGGAGCAAGCCCCCACTCCTGCTGTTGGTCCCAGCTCTCCTCCAGGTGGCAGTGGCAGCTACCTGGGGACAGATCCCAGTCTTGCCATCGTCCCCTAGGATACCTTGGGCAACACACTTAACACTTCTCTAAACAATAGGTTCCCCTTCTTTGTAGACAGGTAACTCACAAGATCGTTGCCCTGCCTAACTCATAGGATTGCTGCAATGATGAAATGAGAAAATCCACGCCTAGCATGCAGGCCAGGAGAAGGCAGGTTCATTGGAAGAGAAATGGTGGGTAATGAATTAAGTATGTGCGGGTGCTTATGACCTGTAAAGTCTTCACTCAGATGAGGGGCTGTAATTATTATTCCTTCAACAAATAGTATTGAGAACACATCACTCGCACTGTGCTAGGTACGCTAGGGGATGCAAAGGATCAGGTGAGATGTAGTCTCCGTCCTTGGGGAGCAAAGCTTTATGCAATTAAACAAAAATGTCCTTAGCATGTGAGTGTCAACAGCAGCAGAAACCACAATTCCAAGCTCTTCATCGGGGCTGCAGGAAAATATCATCAGAAAGAGCTTCGGAGTTGGGTGCAGGGAGAGGTCCCGAGGGACTGAGGGGTTTCAGGATGAGGTAGCACCTCAGAGATCATCCAGGGCCTCATGACTCAAAGCAGCATTAGCATCCCCTAGGAGCTTGTCAGTGATGCAGACTCTCAGGCCCCGCCCCAGACCTGCTGAATCAGAATCTGCAATTTAACAAGAGCCCTGGTGATTTGTGTGCACATGACAGTTTGAGAAGCACTGGGCTGGTGGACCCCAACTTCTTGAATTCCAGCCTGGCTGACCCCAGCCTGGCTGGGGTCACCTGCCCCATGTCCACCTGAGACCCACTGCCTGGAGGGCCCAGTGAGAAGCGGCAATTCTAACACTTGTAGGCTGTGTCCTGAGTTTGGACTCAGGACTTATATTTGGAGGCAACATTCTCTGGTGACAGTGTCTTAATACATAGGTCTTTCCCTAGCTGTGGTTACAGGGGCCTCCCCAACCCTGGTTTTAGCTCGTCCGGAGGCTCACTGCTCAGTTATTGGAGGGGGCTCCCCATGGTCCCCCAAAGCAAATTTGACATCAGCTACATAGCCTCTTTGTTAAGTCAGACCACTCCAAATGTACCCTTCAAATTCGGCAAGTGTCCACACAGTGGTTTTTGCATGACGCAGTGACAAGCAGAAATGCCATTGTATTTACGGGGCTGAGGAACCTGACACTCACAAAGTCAGTTACTCAGAAAGCCAGCCCACATTCATCAGTGACAAAGCCAGGGCAGCAGTCCTAGTGACAATGTCCACCCAGGCCTCCTCCTCTCCTTTGCACTGAGGCAGGATGGAGCTTCCACCCAAGCAGGGTGAGAGGAATGAGCACCTTCTGTCCAAACTGGCTCCAGGAGGCCTGGCTGCCCCGGCTGAGATGTCTAGGAGCAGCCTTGGGGGAAACTGGGCTCTAAGAATGTGCTTTAAAATAGCTGAAGCGACCACAGTAATGTACCACTTCACACCCATTAGGGTGGCTATTATAAAAAAAAAGAAAGAAAATAACAAGGGTTGGTGAGGTTGTGGAGAAATTGGAGCCCTTGTGTACTGCTGATGGGATTCTAAAACGGTGCAATTACTGTGGAAAACAGTACAGCAGTTCCTCAAAAATAAACATTGAATTATCATATGACCCAGCAATTCAACTTCTGGGTATATACCCAAAAGAATTGAAAGCAGGGTCTCAAACAGATATTTGCACATCCACATTCACGGCAGCATTATTCACAATAGCCAAAAGGTGGAAACAACTCAAATGTTCACTAACAGATGAATGGATAAACAAAATATGACATATCCATACAATACCGTGGACTACTATTCAGCTTTAAAAACAGATGAAGATCTGACACATATTACAACATGGATGAACCTTGAGGACATTATGCTAAGTGAAATAAGCCAGTCACAAAAGGACAAATATTGTATGATTCCACTTATATGAAGGACCTAGAATAGTCAAATTCATAGAGACAGAAAGTAGAATGGTGATTGCCAGAGGTAAGGGATGGGGGGAATGGAGAGTTATTGTTTAATGGGGACAAATTTTTAGTTTTGCAAGATGAGAAAAGTTCTGGAGATGGATGGTGGTGATGGTTACACAACAATGTGAATGTACTTAATACTACTGAACTGTACATTCAAAAGTGGTAAATTTTAGTTGTGTATATTTTACCACAATAAAAAAAGATATGATGTTATGTAAAAAAATACCTAAAAAGATCTCCAGTTCCACCTGTAAAGAGCTTGGAAGTCACCAGTTCATCCTAACAACGAACAAAAAGCTGAACAAACTGAGCAATCAACAACTCTTCTCAGATCTGTAAGAGAAATGAGGTCACAGGGCAAACTGCAGCCCCCAAAATTGGAGAGACAGACAGGCAGGTACAGAGAATCCCAACTTAGTGGAGCAGAAACCTCCATGAGATCCAGTGCGGTGGTAGGAAAACCTGGCCTGCAGTTGACACACTGCTGGAGGCTCAGGAAGGATGAGTCCAAGACTTGAAAACTCCAGGAGGACCCAGTCATAGGAGGCGCCCCACCTATTTTACCACCAGGAGCTCTACCAGGTTCTCATAGAAAATATCAGAGAAAAATCAGCTCATGCTTCTTGTTGGGGGAGGGGAAAATGAACTTTTTTGAAATATGCCAGAGCACTCTATTCTTCTTAACAAGGCTTGCCCTCAGGAGAAACTAGTTAACCAGAACCTAACCTTGTGGGGTTTTATCAGAGCCCAACTGACCTGCAGGAAGGGAAATACTCAACTCAAGCCCCCTCTCTCCAACCTGTCCCATCTAACGGGGGAGAAAAAAACAAACTGAGAAACACTTGTGAAGTTCACAGTCCAGAAGCACAGGCTCACTAAAAGGACCTCTCCCCAACACCTCACCTTACAAAAGGCCTAGCAATTCCTCTTACCCAGTTCCTCATGTCTGAATATCAATTAAAAAATTATAAGGCATACTAAAAGACAAAAAGCACAGTTTAAAGAGACAAAACAAGCATCAGACCCAGACATGGCAGGGATATTGGAATTATCAGACCAGGAATTTAAAACAATCATGATTAATATGCTAAGGGATCTAATGAATAAAGTAGACCACATGCAAGAACAGATGGACAATGTAAGCAGAGAGATGGAAATCCTAAGAAAGAACCAAAGAGAAATGCTAGAGATTAAAAACACTGTAACAGAAATGAAGAATGCCTTAGTCAGACTTACTAGTAAATTGAATGCAGCTGAGGAAGGAATCTCTGAGCTTGAGGATATGACAACAGAAACTTCCAAAAACTAAAAATCAAAGAGAAAAAAGACTGGAAAAAAAACAGAGCAGAATATCCAAGAACTGTGGGAAAAATACAAAAGGTGTAACGTATGCACAATGGGAATACCAAAAGGAGAAAAAAAGAAAGAAAGGAACAGAAGCAATATTTGAAGCAACAATCACTGACAATTTCCCCCAAATTAATATCAGACACCAAACCACAGATCCAGGAAGCTCAAAGAACACCAAGCAGGAAAAACGCCAAAAGGCTACACCTAGGCATACCATTTTCAAACTACGAAAAAAATCTAAGTTAAAGAAAAAATTCTGAAAGAAACCAGAGGAAAGAAAACCTTACCTATAGGGGAGCAAAGATAAGAATTACATCCAACTTCTCCTCAGAATCACGCAAGCAAGAAAAGAGTGGAGTGAAATGTTTAAAGTGTTGAAACAAAAAATCACCAACCTAGCATTCTCTACCCTATGAAATTATCCTTCAAAAGTGAAGAAGAAATAAAGACTTTCTCAGACAAACAAAAATTGATGGAATTTGTTGCCAGTAGACCTGCCTTGCAAGAAATGTTAAAAGAAGTTTTTTAGAGAGAAGAAAAATAATATAGGTAAGAAATTCAAATCTACATAAAGGAAGGAAATGCATCAAAGAAGCAATAAGTGAAGGTAAAATTAAAATATATTTTTTCTTATTTTTCCCAACACATAACAGTTTGTTCAAAATAATAAAAGCAACAATGTATTCAATTATGTATGCTTATGTATGTGTGGGTATATATATATACATACTTATGCTTGTGTATGCTTATATGTAAGTGAAAGGGATGACAGCTATAATACAAGGGAAGGGAGAGAGGAATTAGGATTATTTTGTTATTATAAGGTGCTCACACTACCCATGAAGTGGTATAGTGTTATATGAAAATGGTTGCAAACTCCAGTGCAACCACTAAAAAAAATAAAAAAAGGAGAAGAACTGATGTGCTAAGAAAGGAGGGAAAATGGAATCATATAAAATTCTCAATTAAAACCACAAAAGGCAGAAAAAGAGTGAAAGGCAAAAATAGGAACAAAGAACAAGGGGAAAAAAAGGGAGAGAGTAACAAATATGATAGATATTAAGCCAAATATATCAATAGTCACTTTGAACATCAATGGTCTAAATGCATCCATTAAAAGACAGAGATTGTCAGAGTGGATCAAGAAACAAGACCCAACTATATGTTGTCTACAAGAAACCCACTTTAAATATAAAGACACATATAGATGAAAAGTAAAGGGATAGAAAAAGATATACCATGCTAACACTAATTGAAGGAAAGCTGGAGTAGCTATAGTAATTTCAGACAGAGAAGACTTGAAAGCAAGAAAAGTTATCGGGGATAAAGAGGACGTTACATAATGATAAAAGAATCAATTCTCCAAGAAGACATAACAATCCCTATTGTGTACATTCCTAACAACAGAGCCTCAAAATATGTGAGGCAAAAATTGACAGAACTGCAAGGAGAAATAGATGAATTCACTATTACAGTTGGAAACTTCAACACCCCTCTATCAGAAATGAACAGATCCAGCAGGCAGAAAACTAGTAAGGACATAGTTGAACTCAACAACACCATCAATCAACTGGATATAATGGTCATCTAGTGACTACTTCCTCCAACAATAGCAGAATACACATTATTCTCAAGCTTACGTGGATCATTCACCAAGATAGACCACATTCTGGGCCTTAAAACACACATTAAGAAATTGAAATGAATAGAAATCATACCATATCTGCTCTCAGACCACAATGGAATTAAACTAGAAATCAATAACAGAAAGATAACTAGAAAACCCCAAAATATGTGGAGATTAAACCACACACTTCTAAATAACACATGGATCAAAGAATAAATGTCAAGAGAAATTAAAAATACTTTGAACTAGATGGAAATGAAAACAACTAATCAAAATTTGTGGGATGCAGTGAAAGCAGTGCTTAGAGGAAAATTTATAGCATTGAATGCATATCCTGAGACAAAAAGAAAGATCTAAAATCAATTGTCTAAGCTTCCACCTTAGGAAACTAGAAAAGAAAAAGCAAATTAAATTCAAAGTAAGCAGAAGAAAAGAAATAAAAGTTAGAGCAGAAGTCATGAAATTGAAAACAGGAAATCACTAGAGAAAAATCAATAAAAACAAAAGCTGACTCTTTTTGTGTATGTGTATGTGAGGAAGATCAGCCCTGAGCTAACATCCATGCCAATCCTCCTCTTTTTGCTGGGGAAGACTGGCCCTGGGCTAACATCTGTGCCCATCTTCCTCCACTTTATATGGGATGCTGCCACAGCATGGCCTGACAAGTGGTGCCTCAGTGCATGCCCAGGATCCGAACCCCGGGCCGCCAGCAGCGGAGCATGAGCACTTAACCACTATGCCCCGGGGCCGGCCCCAAAAGCTGATTCTTTGAAAAGATCAATAAGCCTCTGGCCAGGCTAACTAAGAAAAAAAGACAGAGGACACAAATTGCTAACATCAGAAATAAAAGAGAGGACATCACTACAGATCCCCTGGATGTTAAAAGGATAATAAAAGAATAGTATGTACAACTTTATTTCCACAAATTTGATAACCTAGATGAAATGGACCAATTCCTTGAAAGACACAATCTGCCAAAACTCACACAAAAAGAAATAGAGAATCTGAATAGGCCTATATCTATTAAAGACATTGAATCAATAATAACCTTCAAAAACAGGAAACACCAGGCCCAGATGGGTTCACTGGTGAATTCTATCAAACATTTAAGAAAGCAATTATACCAACTCTCTACAATCTCTTTCAGAAGACAGAAGCAGAGTTACTTTGTAACTCATTCTATGAGGTCAGCATCACCATAATACCAAAACTAGATGAAGACATAACAAGAAAACTATAGACCAATATCTCTCATTAATATAGATACAAAAATCCTCAGAAAAAATTAGCATATTGAATCCAACAATATATAAAAAGAAATAGGGGCTGGCCCCATGGCCTAGTGGTTAAGTTCACACACTCCGCTTCAGCAGCAAGAGTTAGTGGGTTTGGATCCCGGGTGCGGACCTACACCACTTGTCAGCCATGCTGTGGTGGCAACCCACATACAAAATAGAGGAAGATTGGCACAGATGTTAGCTCAGGGCCAACCTTCCTCACCACAAAAAAAAAGAAAGAATTATACACCATAACCAGGTGGGATATATCCCAGGTATGCAAGGCTGGTTCAACATTCGAAAATCTATTAATGTAATCATCATATGAACAGGCTAAAGAAGAAAAATTGCATGATCATATCAATAGATACAGAAAAAACATTTGACAAAATCCAATTCCCATTTATGATAAAAAACTCTCAGTAAACTAGGAATGGAAGGGAACTTCCTCAACTTGATAAAGAATATATACAAAAAATCTACAGCTAACATCATATTTAATGGTGAGAAACTTAAGCCTTTTCCACAAAGCAAAAATGTGCCCTCTCACCACTCCTTTTCAATATCATACTGGAAGTCCTAGCTAAGGCAATAAGACAAGAAAAGGAAATAAAAGCTATACTTATTGAGAAGGGAGATATAAAACTCTTTGTTTGCAGATGACCTGATTATCTATGTAGAAAATCAAAAAAAATCAATAAAAAACTCCTGGAACTAATAATCAATTATAGCAAGGTTACAGATACAAGGTTTATATACAAAAGTCAATTCCTATCCTATATACCAGCAATGAAATTAAAGACACAATACTATCTACATTAGCCCTAACAAATGAAATACTTAGGTATGTATCTAACAAAAAATATATAAGATCTGTATGAGGAAAACGATAAAACTCAGATGAATGAAATCAAAGAACTAGATGAGAGAGATTCCATATTCATGGATAGGAAGATTCAATATTGCCAAGATGTCAGTTCTTCCCAACTTTATCTCTAGATTCCATGCAATCTCAATCAAAATCCCAGCAAGTTATTTTGTGGGCTTCCACAAACTGATTCTAAGGTTTGTAGAGAGATGCAAAAAACTCAGAATAGCCAACACAGTGAATTGATAAGCTGGACTTCATCAAAATTAAAATTTCTGCTGTGTAAAAAACACTGTCAAGAGAGGGAAAAGACAAGCCACAGACTGAGAGAAAAATATTTGCAAAAGACACACATGATAAAGGACTTTTATCCAAAATATACAAAGAACCTCTTAAAACTCAACAATAAGAAAACAAACAACTGGATTAAAAAAGAGCCAAAAACCTTGACAGACACCTCACCAAAGAAGGTATACAGATGGCAAATAAGCACATGAAAAGATGCTCCACATCAAATGTCATCAGAGACGCAAATTAGAGCAACTGTGAGATACAATACACACCTATTAGAAAGGCCAAAATCCAGAATACTGACTACACCAAATGCTGGCAAGGATATAGAGTAACAGGAACTCTCATTCATTGCTGGTGAGAATGCAAGATGGTACAGCCACTTTGGAAGACAGTTTAGCGGTTTCTCACGAAACTAAACATGCTCTACTATACAGTCCAGCAATTGAGCTCCTTGATATTCACCCAAAGGAGCTGAAAACTTATGTCCACACAAAAGCCTGCACACGGATGTTTATAGCAGCTTTATTTATAAAATGGGGATGGATAATAAAGCAGCCTCCTGAAAGGGCTGTTGAAGAATCCACTGGGATGACGCTGAATCTTGCTCCGCAGGTGGCGATTACCACTATCAGCTGCACCCCATGCTGGGACAGGAGGACGCTGGTGCTAACCACCCACATAGGTCCTATAGGGCACGGTTGCCAGCTGAAGGATCACATCCCTGCCCAAAGCCTGGGGGAGGAGAAGCGTGAACAAGGGGGGCCACATGGATGCCCGGATGGTCAGACCAGGACTGGCTGAGGTCAGGAGCCCAAGAAGAGGGACCAGTGTGGAGGGCCTGGGGCAACATGGGGCCAGGCAGACACCAGGGGAGGCCCACCAGCCACTGAGACCCTGCTGGTGCCCAGCCTCTGAAGGCTGCCGCTCTGACCTTCCATCTGGACCCCTCAGCCCTACCTCTCCCTGCCCAGGCTGCACACACAGCAAAGCAAGCCCTAGGTATAGTGGAAAAGCAGTGGACGTGGGGTGAGGACCTGGGTCTGCCAGCTCTTCCCCAAGCCACCCTTGAGGCTCGGAAAGGACAAGGCCAAGGCCAATGTCATACTCAAGTCAATGCAAACCAAGATCCAACCCAGCCGAACTCCAGAGTGGACATCTTCCCACCAATTGCACAACCTGCCGTGCAGCCTCCCTGGCATGCGCTAACCCATCTAACCCATGTGCCTTGTGAGGCCTGTGCCCATTCCTCTCAGACTCCCTCAGGTGTAGCCCTCTGCCCAGTGCCTGGAGTAAAGAAGGTCCCACTAAAGGCTTGGTAAACCGAGGCAGGATGAGCTGTGCCAGAATGCAAGAATTCAGGGACGGGGCAGAATGGGGCCTGGCTGGCCGAGGAGGTTGTCCAGCCCCGCGACTCTGTAAGCCACCCCCCGCCCCGGGCCTCCTCTCCCTTCCCGTCAAAGCTTCTGGGGGCCTGGCTCCCATCTGACCCAAACCCTGAGAGACCCAGTGGCCCAAGAGGCAGAAGGTGCCAATCAAAATTGCCATCGCAGCTCATTTAGTCTAATTGTGCATCTTCGCAGAGAAGAGGCTGAGGAGGGAGCTGACGCGAACAGTAAATCATTTCTGCGGGAAGGGGAGAAGCTTCCCTTGGAAATTAAGGGACGGCTGTTGACAGGCCGGACCATCAGAGCGCCAGCTGCCTAATGAAGCAATAAAGCCCTTTGTTCTCCCCACTTCTCGCTGCCCTGCTCTTACATGTACAATTATTACAAAAATCAAAGAGAGGAATGTTGCCTTGAGATATGATTTCCATATTGGTATGGATTTTATTATACAAGCAGTACAATACGCTCCATTATCATTTTGATTATATGCGCCTTTCATTTTGCACTATTGGACCATTATCTGCAGTACATTCATTACATTATAAGAAACTGGAACTTTATCCTTAAGATGAATTGTAAAAAAGGATTTCTATTTTTGCAGATTGATATTTCGGGGGAGAACATTAAACACCAAACATTATTTGTAAAGTTTCTTTTTTTTAACGTAAACTCTTAAAAGAAGGAAATAACCCTGATATTTCTAACAGACAGAAAAGCCCTAGGCTAGATGCAATAAATGATTGCAATTTAGATGCGTGTACTATTAGGGACTCCTGATTAAATTGTAAGTTCCTTGAGAGAAAGAAAGGCAAACAGAGTAAGCTGGGGATTCAGCCTAGTGATTGAGGAGAGCAGATCTGGTACCTGGAGAACAGAAAGACGTGGCTTTAACCCTGGCCTCCAGACCAGGAGGCTAGAGTCACAGAGAGCAAGGGAAGCCAGGGTGGGGCGGAGAGAGAGTTATCCGTGAGTCTAGGTGGGATGCTTGAGGTCGCCAAGTTCATTTCTCCAGTGGAGACCCTCAGAAGAGGGGTCATCTGTTTGTGACTCAGACACACATCAGGCAGTGCCCTCTTCTGAGCATAAGAGTGAGCCGAGGTCTCTTGGAGGGGACCCTGCGCCTCCCAAGGTGCCCAGGGCATCGGCCAGAAAGGGACCAGCAGGAGCATTGGCAAAGGGAAGGAAGAACCAGAGAGAAAAGAGCAGAGGAATAGAGCCGTGCAGGTCAGTGCCCGGCACTTGCTCTCAAGCCCGCCTCCATCCTCCGGTCACCAGAAGTGGAGCAGAGCCCACCTGGTGCTTCCTGCTGTCCAGGCTCCACGGGGGCTGCAATCCAGGCAGACGAGAACTCAAGCTTGGCTCTGCCAAATCTAGGAGCTGTGCGTCCTTGAGCAAAGTCCTTCACCTCTCTGACTCTCAGTTTCCCTGTTGATAAAATGAGGCTAATACCTCATCTAACTTGGTCACAAGTTTGCTGGGACGATCCAATAAAGCTACACATGGGAAAGACCCTTGAGAAGGACAACGATGTTTGTTACAGTAATAATAACAACATAGTCATTTATATGCTGCTACAAGTATAATTACTCTTCCCAACTCAGCCTGTCTAAATCGCAAGCATCACTCCATCATTCAGGGCCCAGCTCGAATGCCACCTCCTCCATGAGACCCTCCCTGGTCTCCCAGCCAGAAGGGCCCTGCCCTCCTCCCTCCTCCCACACCTGGCATTTTCTTTCTCTTGAATCATTTTTCACTTCTGCCCTCATATTAGATCAGAATTTTCAAACTTCGGGTCACTGTCCGTGAGGAATGGGTCATGAAATCAATTTCAGGGATTGCAACTAGCATTTTTTCTTTTTCAATGAAATAGGCTAGAACAGAAAATATCAGAGTGCCTCATGCAAGGTAAAAGCGAATATTGTTTCATGAATTTTTTTCCAGATGGTACACGAATGTGCACTGGATCACAGTGTCACACGTATTTCTTCTGATGGGTAGGGGTTTAAAAGTTTGAAAGCCACTGAGCTCCCTGAGGGCAAAGCTCAGGCCCTCATGAGCTTTATATCCAGCCCTGTGGCGCAGAGCCCAGCCCCAGCTCACAGCCTGAGTTCAACGCATGTTTGTTGAATGAATCTTCATCATTATAGTTACTATATAACTGAATAATCTACAAGTTGGACCCGTCTAGGGTCAGGGAAAGTGTGCAATTACTGTCTCAGCTGATGGGAAGGTCCAGGTCTTTATCATCTGCTCCTGCAGAAGCAATTAGAACTCTTTAGAAACAGTTTTTCCACTTTCATCAAGAATTACCCAAATACTCCCGCCTCCTTAGCTGCAGGCCTAAGAGGTTGAACCTCCTCCTCTTCCCTGCTCACTGCAGCCCACGTGGCTGTGGATGGGGCTGACTCAATCTTTAGAAGATCCTTTTATACACCGTTATATTGATTTTTAAAACATTTTTAGTCGACACAATGAAAAGCTCACCCAGGGGTCTTCCTTCAACTTCGGAGTCGAAATCCATATCTTAACCCCTCACTGCCTGCAACCTCTCTGGCCCCAGAGAGACTGTGGGGGCTGCGGTGGGACCAGATTTTATTCATGTGGTTCTCTACCCTTTTAGGATAAATATATTGATTTTTGAATAAACATTTTCATTTTCCTGTTCCCTCCAGCTTCCTAATTGCTTGATGTGGAGCCTCCTGGGGTGGGTTGCATGCTGATCTTTACCTTATTTAAAAAAAAACCTGAGTGTTATTTTTAGAGCTCATAGCCCTTTATTTATGTGAACCTATGTCTCAAGTACAAGTTCATCAATTACTTCAATTCCCACTAAATTTGGAGCCAGATTTCGAGTGCTGCCGGAAGGTTAATGCACCCTTTTAGCTTCGGTTTAAATCTTGTCGAGAGTTGGAAGTGAAGATTCTCAACCTTTCCCTGCTTTAGCCTATCGCCAGGCCCCGGGCTCCAGCAGGCATGGCTCCCTAACCCCTCAGGGAGGCAGGGTGGACTCGGGACAATCAGGGAGAGGGCAGCACTACGAATCTCCTTACTTTGGGGGCATCTTGTGCAGCTTCAACCTCTGCCCAGGGGCTCAGGCCCTGCAACAGCTTTGCAAATAGCGGCCACAGCCTTCCGGCCCGTGCAGATGGGGCTCCCCCTGCACCAGCTACATTCAGGGGTGCACACCACCTGCTCGGTTACTAGCACCCACCCGCCCACCTTGGCTCTCCAGGGCCTCCCTGACCACCTTCTCTGTCCCACCTACCCCTCCACCCACCAGACTGAGACCCAGAAACCTTAGGCAGCCAGAGATGGGGAAAGGATTGTTGAGAAGAGGAGGGGGAGGGACACTGCAGTGTGGAGAGGAGTGGGGGCTGGAAGCTCCCAACCACCCAGTTACTGAGTGCCGACCACTTGCCAGGCTGCGAAGAGGATGAGAGGCATGGCCCTGGCTCGAGGGGAGATGGTCACGGAACCCCTGAGAGCAGGACCAATGCTCAGGCAGAGGCAAACACAGGACACGATGTGGGGTTAGGGAGGCCTCTGGAGATGGTGACCCTGAGCTAAGGGTTGAGAGCAGGATAAGACAGGAGGGTGGGTTGCATCAAAAGCCTTTTAGATGCTGCCAGTGGGATGATGACTCAGGAGGGTGCCTTGTCTGAGGAGTTGGGGCCTGGGGGCTCGGCAGACCAGCTGGATCTCAGAAGAGATGGTGGAATCCTCGAGTTGGGCCCGTCTGCACGGAGGAGGCCCCCCTGGAGCCTAGCCTGAGGGAGCCAGGAGGAGGATTGAGGACAGAGGCACAAGGGGCACCGAATTCAAAGGGCCGGCAGTGGGAGAGGAGCCTAGGAGTAGCCACTAAGGCGGCAGCCAGAAGGAGGAGGTCGCAGAAGCCCCAGGAGAAGGAACGCTGTAGGAGCAGACCTGAGACGACACAGATCCGTCAAGAGAGAGGAGAGCTGAAGAGCGCTGTTGGATTCAGCAGTTGAGAGGGAATCGCGGCACTGGCCAGGGTTGTCTGAATGAAGGAGGAGAGCAAAAGCCAGACTTTGTGGGGTTGGAGAGAAAGTGGGAAGGAGGACGTGCAGGTGGTGAGTGTAGACAGCTCTCAAAAAGCTTGTCTATGAACGGGAGGGGAATGGACATCTCCAGATTGACCGAAGGTCTTATACAAAGAGGAAGTACAGCTGCGAGTGAGGGGCAGCCAGGAAGGAGGAGAACGGAAAGTATGGAGATGGAGGGAAAGCCCAGGAGGAGTGAAGGGCTGGTGGGCGGAGTAAGGGTGGGGCAGGCATCAGCTGCAGCTGGGAGGAAGGGAAGATTCCAGAGCAGCGTTGCCCAGACTGTGGTCCTCGGGTCCCGTGAGGTCACCCCCGAACACAAGGGGTGTTCAGTCATCAACCACGTGGAAGCAATGCTGGGTTACATAAGCCAAATGGGCTTCTTTGTAGCAGAACTGCTCAGGACCAAAGTCAGGCCATCTTGGGAACAGTCACACTCAAAGGGAAACAGTGGTCTGACATCGGAAGGAAAGGGAGGAAGGAAGGTGGCTAATGGGTGGATGTGTGGGTGGATGGATGATAGATGGATGGATGACGGATAAATGGAAGAATGGAAGGAAAGAGGGAGGTAAGGAGGGAGGGAGGGAGGAATTTAACTCTCTACTAAAACTCTTGAAGATGTGGAAGGTACACTGCAAGACTCACATGGCAAATGCCCTACAGATGCCCTCTTGGCCGCCCACCTGCCCGAGTCCTCTCCAGGCTGCAGCTGCCTCCCCGCCCCCCCACCTCCCCCCACCAACAGTTGCTTTTCCTCCTCTTCCTCTGTCATCCTACACTCGCTCCCCTGCGTTCCATCTCCAGTGGGCTCGCCTCTCTCTCTGCCCAGCTGTCCGATCTCTTTTCTTCCTCATGAGTGTCTCTGACCCCTTCCTAACCCTATCCACCCAACTTTTTCCAGCACTTTCTGGTTCTCCACTCCATCTGTTACTCTACAGCTGAGGAGGGGAGTTGGTCCAATCAATAGACTTTTTCACGGACAGTGGCCGGGAGGTGTGGGGGGCCAGAACAGCAGTTTGCAGACAGGTCCCGCTGAGATGTGGGTCCCTCTTATGGGCCGATGTGGGTGTTTATATCCAGGAGGGGCTGAGGGTGTGCAGCATTTTCCAAACTGGTTGAACTAAGGATGATTTTTCTTGGTTATCTGTTGCGGAGACTAGTGCTCTATAGATGGCAGTTTTGGAAAGTGCTCTTCAAGGACCACTTAAGGCAAAAGAGAGGAAAGTGGCCACCCATTAAAGGGGTCCCAACCTGTGGACTCCACTTCCACTATGAAGTGGGTGGCGAGGCCCTCTATGGTGATTTCACACAGAGGAGCTGTGTGAATGCAGTCTCGGAGAACGCTGCCACCAAGAACTGCAAACTGCGTGGGCCAGAAGCCATTCGTGGGTGCCATTTCTAATCCCAGCCATTGTGGGCTGACTCTTCCTCTGCAGCATTTAGCAGGGAGTGAGGGTGGAAGGGGCCATCAGGGAAGCTGGGGTCCAGCCCCATTATAACAAGCCGGCCACCCCAGGTGTGCTGCTGCAACCCTCTGAGCCTCAGTTTCCTCTTCTGCAAGCTGGGCTTAATCTGTCCACCCTGACTGCTGCCAGGGATCTGACAAGAATGCAATGGCCTGACGGATATGGACGTCCTAGGCAGACTGCAAAACACGGAAAGGGCTTTTGTCGGAACTTGGGTGCTCTCCTTTTAGGGGAGGCGATTCAAGATGTTTCTGAGGGTGGTCGTCCCACCAGTGTCAGACCCTCAGACCGCTTGGTCACCCATTAGTGAACCACAGCGGAAAAGAGACTTGACCTGCAGTTTGCCCAAGAGACTGTCTGCCACTTCAGTCCTTTGGCAGGCCTAGGTCAACCTCAGCCTCAGGATCTGCCTTCTTAGCTCCCAAGTTTTGACTTCATTCATTCATTCACTCGACAGATCTTGGATCACTTCCATCTCTGTGCCGGGCAGCAGGGAAGGGAACAGGCACAGCCGCAGCCTGCACAGAACCCACAGGCCATGGGGGCTGCTGCTGGGGACTAAAGCCAAGCAAATGAGACCATAGAGAGAGCCGAGTGCTGTGACGGGGAGGGAGGCGACGGAATAACAGGAGCGCTCCCAGCTCCGACCTGAGGAGTCAGAGAAAGCTCCAGAAGACCAGGTGTGTGCCCTGAGATGAGGAAAATGCAAGTTAGCCAGAGAAGGTGTAGGCGGCGGGTGGGCGGACTGCTCGGAGCATGAGAAGCATGCAGAGTTTGATGTCTTGGGAGAAGTTGCTGACGGCAGAGTGGGAGGGAGAGAGGAGGCGCGACGAGGCTGGGGCAGGAGCAAAGGGCCTGGACCTGCTCAGGACTTCGGATTCTGTCCTTAGGACATGCGGAACCAGCTGGGGTTTTAAGATGCAAACTGACACAGGCAGATTCACATTCTTTATATGTCATTTAGACCAGGGCTCAGCAAACTTTTTCTGTGAAGGACCAGACAGTAAATATTTTAGTCTTTATGGGCCAAGAGGCAAAATCGAGGATATTATATAGGGACATATATAACAAGAGAAAAAACAAATTTCCACAAAATCTTTTATGGATGAATTTTTGGTATGTTTTTGTAGCACAGGTCTACTATGGAGAAGAATAGAATTCTTTTTTGGGAGGAGAGCAGTTTACTTTATTGAGGTTTGAAGTCAGTGTTCCCTCTCATCGTATTGATTGTAAATGTTCATCTGTAAACACCTTTCTCAGCACACAAACAGGCAGCAGGTCCCCGGTTTAGAGCCTGGGCAGTTAAGGACGTGAGAAAGTCCCAGCGCCCCCAGGGGAGAAGAGGCAATGAAGCTGCAATCCTGGGACAGGCGAAGTTGGGCGAGGAGGTGCCCAGGAAAGCTTCTCAGAGGAGGTGAGACTCAAGTAGAGGTTAAAGGTCATGAAGACACTGCAAGGCCAAGAGAGTGACCAGGGAGAAGGGACAGTTTGCATCCAGGCACAGAGTAAACTGGGGCACAGCTAGAGTCCGGGGGGCTCATGAGGAAGGGGCTGGCTCTGCAGAGCTCACAGAACAAGACACGGGACCCAGAGCCCCCCTGAGGGCCGAAGGGGCCAGCGCTCTGTTGTAAGCAGGGAAGGGGCCTGCTCAGATGGGCGTCTTGGACGATCTCGCAGACTCCAAGGCGGAGAAGGAACTGAGGCGCTGGGGCCGGGATGCAGGAGAGGCTCTAGGCCAGATGAATGGGGAGAACCTCCACGAGGTGGGAGCTGTGGGCTGCAGAGGAAGGTGTGCGGGAGACGGGGGAGGGCCCCTCAGGAGGGAAGACCAGATGTCTCCAGGCTCCAGCTGAGGTGCTCAGGGCGGATCCTGGTGGACACCCGGGCAGGCAGGCCTGAAACTCAGAAGAGAGACCTGGGCGAGAGAGACCCAGCTGGGGGCCTTCAGCAAAGGGGCGGCCAATGACCCCTCAGGAAAGGTGCAGAGAGCACCAAGGAAAGAGGCGAGAAGGAGCCAGCAACCAAGAACCACCCTCAGAGGACAAAGAAAAACCAGGAAAATGACGTCAGAGAAAAAGAAGTTTGCCAGAGGAAGGAGCAAGCAACAGGAGGCCCAGGCCCCAGAAACACGGATGAGGCGAGGCGTCCCTCGTGCCCAGCACCAAGGAGGCCAGGGGGAGGGTGGGCAAAGCTGTCTCCAGGGAGAGGTGAGGACACAGAATCAGGACAGGGAGGACAGACACTCTTCCCAGAAGCTTGCCTGTGAAAGACAAGAAAGACCCGGGGCTGGAGTTGAAGGACGGGTGTCACTGCTGACGAGAAGCCAGGAGAGAAAGAAGAGATAAGATCAAGCGCAAGCTGTACTCTAATAATAACATCCTCCTCTTACCCCAGAGGATGCGACAGGAATCCACAGCTGCGTGCAGGCCCTGGGCTGCACGACTCAGCATCGCTGTTATGAAGCTAAAGAGCCAAGTCCCATGACGAGATTTGTTTCTCCTAAGTAGTACGCCCTCCCCTTTTGTGACACAGAGTGAATTTATAACTTAAAATGCCCCTCTTTGCTTTGGCCCCCAGGAAGCTCAGAGTTAAGTCTGCTAGCCAAATTTAATAACCATGTGGAAGAATGGGAATTGCTGAATTATTTTCTCCCCTTGGTCTTATCACACCCTTCTGTTTGTATTTTCTGTGGTCCCCTAAGTCTATTTTTTATATTTTAATTTGCGTCTATGTGCCACTGTTTTCCTCTAGCAGGCTGCTTTAGATGTTTTGTGGAATGAGGCAATGTGCCTGTAAGTGATTTTGTTTTCAACATGACCCTTCCCCAAAACACTGGTGGCCGTGGAGCGCACCGGGGACACCGCAAGGTGCCTTGGGGATGGAGCTGTCTAATCCTTGCCTGTGTTCCCGGGACCCTCGCAGCTCTCCGAGCGGAGCCGCTGTTCTTCAGTCACTGCTCACACATTGCTGAGCAACAAGAGGGAAAAAAACCTCAAAACTAATCTTGAATAAGTCAGATATAGGTTTTTTCCCCCACCTCTGGGAAGATTGTCAAATGAAACAATGTGGCTTTGAGCTTCTGACAGATGCTAATGAATTGTTGTTTACATTTTTGATTTACTGCCTAAACAAAGATAAGACATGCTCTTGAAAACACATTGAATGCACAATCCAAACACATCCATTAAATCTGTCACAATAAACATGACAGCTTTCTTCTAACCTAACAACTGGCATGCCTCATTTGCATATTAATGAGAAAACCCGGGATCAGCCTGCACAAATTACTTATATCTCATGAAGGGGCTGCTCCTGATGACAGTGAAGCACTTGGGGTGTAAATACACCAAGTTAATACCTTTTGATGGTTTTCCATCTCTTTGCTTGGGCAGCTCTGGAGTATTAGATTGGTTACCTCTGCCAGCTGTGTGCATCCGGGGATCAGAGATCAGGGTCAGTGCTGGCTTAGAAAGAGCTGGATCTGCCTCTAATCCTGTCAGCACTCCAGGGATATTTACTGAGCATCTACTACGAGCTGGTCAGCACTTTCCAACTGAGGTGCTAGCTTGATCATCAGTTGCATTAAAATGAACCAAAAGAAAAATCTTAGATATTTATTGAGTACCAACTAAGTATGAGGGACTTTCGCTTGTATGCCCACGTTTAAATCTGACAGGAAGCCTTCGAACAGGGTTGACAAAAGCAAAGGTGTACATACCCTCACCACCCTCCCTCACCTGCAGCAGACATGACTAATCAACGCCAGAACTCCTTCCAGGGAGCCTGGAATCAAACTCACAGTCCTCCCAACACAAGACTCCAGAAGGTGGCCACCCTCCACGTGGGTCCACACAGGCAATGAGACCTGTTGGTATTGGCCTTAGGAGAGGTATGATTGTTGCCATTAGAGAAATGAGGAGAGACCAGTTCAAAAAGGTTAGGGGGCCTGCCCAGGTCACCTAGTTGGTAAGAGAAGAAGTCGAGATTCAAGCCTGGATCCTCTGGCTACCAGCCCAGCTGTCTCTTCACTGGTATTCCCTGACTTCCTGGGGCTCCTCTGGCTCTCCCACTCTTTACTTGGGTTCACCTGGCCCATGTTCTTGGGTAGGAATTAAGTCAGTTGTGATTGAAAGTATCAGCAACAAGATAATTCAAATTTCAGTGGCCAGGGAAGATAATGCTTCCAGGGAGGAAAGTCCAGGCTCCAGCACAATGGACAGAAGACATCTCAGTGATTTCTCCAGGGTCGCCACTGCTGGAAGTCTGCAGGAAGTTCTGCACTCCTGCTGCGTCTCAGACAGACTTGGGTTTCAGCCTCACTCTGGGTGACCTTGGGCAATTTACTTCCTTACTCTGAGCCTCATCTGTAAAAGGGAAACAACAGCTCTCACTTTCTACCACTGTTGTGAGCATAAGAGAGATCTCTCTCTAAATAACTTAGCACAAGTGCTCAAGAAATAGTGACTTAAAAAATGCCAAACCGTCAGAATCTGCTGACAGCAACAAGATCCCAGGTTACAAGGTGAGCAGGTCAAAGGCATTCCAGAGGAAAGAGATTCCCTGGGACTGTGCAAGTGGGCATTTTTATTCCAGATTATTCTATCTGCATCACTTCGCAAGAGAAAAAAAATTCTATTCCAATAGAATTAAGATGCAAATGGAAACGTGTCTAGTGCTGTTCCTCTCTCCCTTCATTAATTTTCTTTAACTGCCGTTTCTTGAGATCTGTGTGCCAGACTACGTGCTGAGGGTCACACGTTACAATAGTAAGCTCCTAAGGTGGACCCCAATGTCGCCGGCCTCCCGGTTTTCACACCCGTGTAATAGTCCCCTCCCATTGAGCGTGGGATGGACTGCAAAGCTTGCTTCTAATGGATAGAATATGGGAGGGGAGAAGAAATGTCCCTTCCAATATTAGGTTATAAAAAGACCGCGGCTTCCATCTTGAGCTCTCTTTCTCTCAGACTGCTCGCTCTGGGGAACAGCCCTCACATCACTAGGCAGCCCTTCGGAGAAGTCTGCATAGCGGGGAACTAGAGGCAGCCTCCAGCCAATAGCCAGTAAGGAGTTGAGGCCCTCATTCCGTCAGCTCCTGCCAACAACTACGTGAGTGAGCTGATGTTGCAGCCAAGCTGTGGATCCTCCCTCAGTTGAGTCTTCAGATGAAACTGCAGCCCTGGCCAAACTTCCCTGCAGCCTTGTTGAGGCAGAGGCAGCCAGCTCAGCCGCACCTGGATTCCTGGCTCACAAAAACTGTGAGATAATGAATGTTCGTTGTTCTCAGTTGCTAAATTTGGGGGCAATTTATTATGCAATAATAAATAACTAATACATATTAGGTGGAACCATATTAAATTACTGTTTATCAAGTTTAAAAAAATAGTTAAATATCAGCAATTTCCTATGGGTCAAACTAAATGCTTTACCCTACTCATTGCATATAACATCCTGCAAGCTACGAACATGCTAACCCCACTCTAATAACGTAGAAATGGGCTCTGAGAGGTGAAGTGATTTCTCGAAGGTTACAGTCTGTATTAGGCTGCAGCCAGGATCCAAATCTATGACATCAAAACCCATCATCTCAACCACAGCGCTGTTGGGCGGACACAGCACGCCTCCTCTGTGCCCGGAATCATAGCAGGCACTGGGGGACAGGTGGATGGTGCACAGTCATTGCCATTAAGAAAACAGAGGGGCTCCACAACAGGTTTTAGACAGAGAGAAAGCCAGCACCACCAGAGCAGAGTTGGTTCGGGGATCCCTGAAATGCCCCAGCCGACCGAAGGGCAGACATGAAACACACAGACATCTGATGGTAATCATCTCGCAAAGATCAGACCTGTGACATTTCTGCAAGGAGACCAGTTCTGCCACGAATCCTTCCATTTATTAGTCACTATCTCACAATTATTTAGCCTTCTCTAATCAACAAGCAGGCATTTGAAGCCCTTTCTTGAACACATTTATCATCTCCAATACGATGTGGAGAGAATCAATTTTATTTACCCTTGCTGCGCCTACCAGAATCTCATTTGTAATTAGAGAAGTGCATGTGAGGGAAAGGATTTGTTGTTGCTAAATTAGGTCAAACGTTCTCATCCTTGGAGTGTCTGGCATGTTTGTAACATGCCCTCTGCTGCCGGCTGTGGGTGGGCTTGGGCTGCTCATCAATTTCCTTCCCTAAATCAATATCCGTCATTATTTTTCCCATCTAAGTGGCTTCAGGGATTGTCTCTGCTGCCCCCAGCCTGTCCGAGGGATCCACTGATGGAGAGATTGTTCCCAATCCACTGGGGCTGAAATGGATTTTGCCGACCCTGGTAGAAGATCTGTCGGCCAGGAAGAAATCAGGAACCCGTGGCAAATGGAGACTCAGGGACACCTGGAAAGTGACGAAACCCTGGGAAGCGATGCCACTCGTAATGCTCCACCTCTGTCCAAACAGTCACTTCCTGGGGAACCAAGCGGGCTCTTCTCATCACAGTCAGGTCCCTTGGGGAGCAGAGAGGAGGCTTCATTGCCTCGAACCCTGGGTGGCACGAGAACTCCTTTGCTTCACCTTGAGTGGAGGCCCCATTCTCCTGGTGGCAAACTCATGGACTTTGAATAGCTACTACATCTTGAGGTTGGGGTTGACCCACAATATGTCCCAGTCTGTGTTATAACTGCCCTCTCTCTAACCCTTTAAATTCCCCCTGTATACACAGTGGACAGCTGTGCTCGAGAACCACGTCTCTTATGGGAACTTCATTTGGGGAGCATTCCAGGAAGGCCAAAATGGGAAACATACCCTCAGGCATGACAAGGGAGACGATGAGCCGACAGCAACGTTTTTTCCCCCTTTTTCACGTTAAAGTCATACCTGACAGCTCACCCCATGGAGAAGCCTCATAAAAATTAAGATATTCTAGATATTCTTAGGAAAATGAAATATTGAAGAATAGCTCCCTGAGCTGATAATGGTGGTACATTTGAAAAATAGACCAGAGTGCCGTGTTTAAAAGCCTAAAGTCATAAAAGGCATTATGAATGGATGGATTGGGAACCTCTACAAGCAGACTTCATTGATGTCACCATAAACGATGAATGCTGTCACTCTTTTTTATATATAACAAGAAGATATGCTGCTGCATCCAGATCTCATTGCAGAAACTGTCAGACTCACTAAAATGGCATCGCATAAGCTATTTACGACGATATGCGGAGAAATACAAGGTTAAGAGATCTTTATCTGCTGTCTATAGAAATGTGCTTCCACACTGAGACGGGTATACGAAATAACCTTCCGGACAACCAGTGACATTGGGGGACCTGGAAAGTGAGATTAACCATCGGAGACAGATCTGCATCTAAATTATGTCTCTGCCCGCCCCTGATGCCTTGGCCTCCTGAGCACACGAGTGGTTTTCTAGCTTTCTCTGTGCGTCACCCACTCAGAATTTTACAGCTCTCATTGGTTTGACAGATTTTACAAGTGATCCAACCAAAATTTCATGCTCCTCTTTCCAGAAAGTAGAGATTTCTGGCAACGGCTGCCCAGTTGGGAACTACATTTTCCAGCCCCCCAGGCTCAGGCATGGTGGCCACACAACTGGTTTACGCCAGTGAAATGTGAGTGGATGGGTGAAGGAGTCACCTCTAGTCCATGGTTTTTAGAAGTAGATGTGCTTCCTCCACAATCTCTCTCCTCTTCTGGTGCTGGAGGCAGAAGATGCCCGGGCCCTAGGGGACAGTGGAATCACAACACGGAAGAACCCTGAGCCCCCAGATCACCCTAGGGAGAAATGGCTCCAGCAGCCTGAGACCACCCCATTGCACTTTACACAAATGAGAAGTGAGTTCTTCTGTCTCGCTGCTAAGCCAAAGGAAATTTAGGGGTTTTTTTATTACAGCAGCTACTGTTATCCTTACTGATACAACTTAGTACCTTTCTAAGGGTCTTATTCATTCAGTTATCCAGTCATTCATTCAACGAACAGGAGGAAATATGGTATAGCAGCCTTTACCAGGCCTGGAGTTAAGACCTGCTTCTGCCACTGACCAGTTTTGTGACTTGAGGTTTTGTGACTTGGGAAAATTAATTACTTTCTCTCAGCCTCCATATCCATTTTTGTAAACCAAAGACTTTTAAAATCCTGACTCTTATTCACAATAGCCAAAAGGTGGAAGCAACTCAAGTGTCCATCAACAGAAGAATGAATAAACAAAATGTGGCCTATCCATACAGTGGAGTATTATGCAGCCATATAAAGGAATGAAATTCTGAAACACACTACACCATGGATGAACCTTGAGGACGTTATGCTAAGAGAAATAAGCCAGACACAAAAGGACCAATAGTGTATAATTCCACTTATATGAGGTCCCTAGAGTAGGCAAATTCAGAGACAGATAGTAGAATGGTGGTTGCCAGGGGTTGGGGACAGGGAATGGGGAGTTATTATTTAACAGGGGCAGAGTTTCTGTTTGGGAAGATGAAAAGAGTTCTGGAGACGATGGTGGTGATGGTAGCACCACAGTGCGAACGTACTTAATGCCACTGAGTTTTACACTCAGAAAGGGGTGAAATAGTAAATTTTATGTTATATGTATTTTACCACAATTTTTTTTTAATCTTGACCTTATGGAGTTAATGTGAATATTAAATCAAATAATATGTGTAAAGTGCTTAGCACAGAGCATGACAGTGTAATTAAAGTTCTTGATAAGGGGTAATTATCATATGCATTAGGTGCCTACTACATGCCTGTCACCACGCTAAGTTCTAGGGATATAACAGTGAACAAGTCAGAGACTGTGCCTGCCTTCACGGTGCTGGGAAGAGGAGGGCCAGGTCCGTCAGCCGACGGCAGGGGACGTGGCCTGCTCTGAAACGAGTGAATGCCGGGTAGGAACTGGAGGCGCATAGGAGGTGCCCAGGCAGCCTTGGGGCTGGGAAGGCTTCCTGCTGAGACCTTGGCTTGTACTCACCTGGGAGCAGGCGGGAGGCAAGCAAGCAGCCTGTTCCAGGGCTTGGTTTCAAATGTGCACCTGTTACACGTTCCAAGGCCGAGGGGCCAGGAGTCCTTCTCACCCCTGTGTCCCCAGCCCTGGCCCAGGACCGTGGACACAATGGGTGCTCTGAAGTGTTTCTCTCTCTCTGTTTACTTCTCTGTTGGCCTCACAGAGTTCTCAATCTCATGGCATCACGTAAAAGCAAGCTTTCTACTTTCGAGTTTGAACTTTGGAAGGAAAAGCCAGATAAATATATAGATATACAGAGACACATGGCAGCCTTCCTGATTCAGACCTCAGAATCTCCTGGGAGGAGGGAGAAGTGACAGGCCCATCACTGCCATCCACCGGGGCCCCCGTGGGGTCGCAGGGTGGGAGGAACAATTACAATTCCGTGGAGAAACGCTTCAAAAGGTAAATGGGGTGCTATGAGAGTAGAGAGTAGCATGCCCAGCCCAGTCGGGGTGGACCTGGCTGGGGGGCCAGGAAAGGCAGGGTCTTGACAGATGAGCGGGTCCCCTGTCATCTGTGCTGTCCGACATCCTCACTTCCGGCAAGAGCGTCCCAGTGATCCCTGGGGACCTGTCATCCCCACCTGCCCCCATCCCATGGATGCAGGGGTTGGTGCATGACCCAGGCCTGGGCAGCCAGGCAGGGAGACTGGGTTCCAGAAGCCTTGCCAGGTCTGTTAGGATATAGAGGGTCCCCTTCCACAGAGGGCGCCATCCACACAGGAATGCAAGCCACCTGGAGCTGCTGACAGCCACCTGTCCGTCCCCCGCTCCCCTCCTCAACCCCCACCCCTACTCCAGCAGTGCCTGCTGGAAGCAGGATACCTCCACTTTGGGTTACCTGAGCCAGTAAACTCTCCCTTTTGCTAAGACTATTTAAATACAGTTTCCATAACTTGCATCCATATCTCTGTCTGCCTCATTCCCAATCCTATTTGTTCACTGCCCTGGAACCTAGCTCAGGGGGAACAGAGTTAGAAAGCATTGTACATGATTGTCAAACAAATGATTCCTGTTTGTAGGGTAACCAGCCATCCCGGTAACCAGCCGTCACCCTACATCACTCCCATCTCTCCCTCTCCCCCCATTCCCAGCTGTGGCTACACCCGTATTTCCAGGTCAATAGCAGTGGAACAGGAGAAGCCCCAGTGCCCAGAGAGGAAGTATCGGGCTTGGGGAGCCTGAGCTGGGCACCTTCTATCACCTGTCCAGGAGTCTTGGCCACAGAAGGCACTCAATCGGTGGCCGGGTCTAAGCCCCCTCCCTTCCAGGGACCCACAGCCAGCAAGGCTCCAGAACCCTCCAGAACCAGCATCACAAGTGTGCGCTGGGCTGTGGGCGAACCACCCACAGGGTCGCCCAAAAGGAACGCCACCCAGGAAACCTTCCCACCCACAGAGGTATGCGCTCCAAAAGGGGTCACTTACTGCAGCTTCTGGGCACACCGCTGGCATTTGCACAACCAGCTGGTGGTTTTGTTCCTAGTGATGCACTATTTGCAATTTGATATCAAAAGAGAAAGGGTTGTGGGCAAGCAGTTTCTAGAAAACAAGGTTCTTTCTGGCTTCGGGTTCCACCAGCCTCCACTAAGTCCTGTTGATTGTGGTGTAAGGAAAACGGTTAATTTCACACTCTCTTCTGGATTCTCAAAGAATCTCCCCCAGAAACAACAGGCTTGACCTCTGTCATATGAGCAGGTAGTCAGCATCCCAGGGCCAGAAGACAATCTGTGAAGGGGAGAAGGAGGAGGAAGGGGCAGATGCTGTTTGGAGCAGGCCAACAGGAAATGAGTGTGGATTTCCTGCTGGAAACCTTTGCAGCCCAATAGAGCTAAATACCCCCACTTTCAACGATCTCTTTCCCTTGCTTTCTCTTTCTGTCAATATGCTATTATCTCCAGTGACTTCTGCCCTCCCAAGAAAAATGAGGCAGGAAATAGACAATATAATGGGAAATATGGCAAATGCACGTTTCCCGTCAACAATATGCCTTACTAATAGATCGTCAGATGAGTATTTTATTAGAACAATGATTATGACAGCTACAATATTTCCAGAGAAAAACTAGGGTGGATCTGAGTTAAAAGAATGTGGAAAGGGCTTTGCCACGAAGCAGCATGGGTTTGGGGCTTGGCTGTGTGTCTGGGAGGCAGAAACCTACCCGTTCTAATCTCAGATCTGGCCCCAATCCCTGTGTGGCCATGAGCGTGGATGCGGACACTCTGTCACCCTCTCTTTCTCCCTCTCTGCCCTGAGGTTGATGACACTCCCCAGCCTCGTTCCCCGAAGCCTGAAGCTGGGGGAGCCTTGGGTGGATGGCCCTTGAGATGCTGCAGGTTCTAGAGGCCGCTGGGAGAAGTAGATTCCAGCAGCCTGGCTGTTCTTTCTGGCTCTGCCTCCTGGTCCCAGGGTGGCTGAGCTCTGTCTCAACCAGACAGGTCCCCTGCCACACTCCCGCCGAGCTGGGGCTCCAAGCCCAGGCCCGTCGCAGCCTGCCCACAGCCCACGCAGGTGGATCCCATCCAGGAACGCAGATGACTTCAGAGTGCAGTGGGAGGGGGACATAAAGGGCAAAGATTTTATGAAAATGCCTCTGTTTATGTGCGCTTCCTGTTCCATCCTTGGAGCACCCTGCATGCCTCAGGAAGCAGCTGGCATTGTCCTCATTTCATGAAGGAGGTTGCAGAGGCACGGTAATGAGGGACCCGCTCACTCCCAGAGCTGAATTCAGGACCCAGGCCCTCGACCTCGGGCCCACACAGTCCTGTAGAAGTGCTCACCACAGTCCAAAATACCATTTGCATGGTTTTGATGAGTGCCCCCCACCACCCGCCATGGGACTGTGCATTCCGTGAGGGCAGCAGCCAGTTTATCTTTGCTCATCACTTTTTCCCGGAGCCCATGGCAGCACCTGGCATCAAGGAAGTGCTCAGTAAACATTCATTGAATGAAGAATGAATCGTCTAACTGGTGCAGGTGTGGTGACAATTGGGAACACAGAGTCTCCTATCATCTCACTCACAGATGGGACAGAAATCTACCACATGTCCTCAACCCAAACACTCACCTCCCCAAAAAGGCAGAGTAAGGCTTCCTTCTCCAGCCTGCGGGAGGACCACCTATCCAGAGGAAGTGACCTCTGTGTTTGCTTGGCCTCTGTGGATTAATGAGCTGGAAGGTCCTTTTGCTGGGGAGAGGTAGGAGAGAGTGGGATGCAGTGATGGCTCGTTTTCTTCAGAATTTACAAAAATGAGCAAAAGAAGAATGCACACTTGATTGTGCCTAGGATCCAGAACGGTGAATTGAAATGAAGACTTTGTCTCCTGAGTGGAGAGCCAGGAGGAGACCGAAGGGCAGAGAACTGTTCAAGTCCATGGGGATCTTAATTTTCCTAATAGCAAATTTATTTAAAATGCTTCATCATAATGTGAGGATTGCCTGTGCATGTTCAATTTCAAACTTCATCAGATTCTGAGGCGATAAAGCCATCTCCATCAGGTTAGCACAAATATAAAAATGAAGGAGAAAGGGAAGAGGGAGATGGTTTTACAAAAAAGAAAAAAAGGCAGAAGTTTAATCTCCAGAGCAGGGTCTATAAATAGACCCCAAAAATTGGTGAGAAATAAAAATCGATGGTTAAGCAAAAACAAGAGTAAGTTCTTAAAGAATAAAAAGATTTTATACAGCAATCACCTACTCAATTTACGGAACCATTTCCAGAGGAGTAAGTGGAATGACCAGAATTGAGGTCCTGCCAAGGCTGCTGACCCCTTACCGGGCCACTGTGTCCCGTCAGCGCAGCCCCCAATGCCAGGCCCTCCTGTCTGGTCCTCTCGAGACACAGGGACCCCAAGGCCTTACTGCTGATTTCAGAGAAAGCCAATCCAATTCCTTTCAACCAGTGAATGAGGTCCTACTGTGTGCAAACATGGACTCAGCTTTTAAGGGCCCCAAAAGTGAGCTAAAAAAGCCAGCCCGTGTCCTGTAGGGATTTATTATCCAATGAGACAATGCAGACAAGTACCCCTAAAATTGTAAATCATGGCAGGAGAATTCCTCCGTAAGATATGATTTCTTTTGAAGAGAAAGGAGTTTATTTCTAATCATTAAGGCAATACAAATAGAAAGCTAGAAAGATACAGAACACAAAGAAGAAATTTTAAATAATCTGTAAACCACCAGCTAGAGATAATCACTGTCCAACTTTTGAATTATTTCCCTCCAGCCTTTGTACATGAATAAAAACATTTATGTTTTATAAATTGCCTACACTGCTTAGATATTATATGGCAAGCAGGTTCCTGTGGCATTGGATACTCTTTGAAAACACAATTTGTAAGTGGTTGCGTATTTCAGCACACGGCCAGGCTGTAATGTATTGAGCATGACACTCTCGACAAACTAGAGTCTAGATCCCAGACTGGTTCTATTCAGGGAACATAAAAGAATACTGCAGCAAATCTGCTTATGTAGAAGTCTCTGACAGCATTTCTGATTTTTTTCCATTGTATAGATTCTTAAAACAGGACTTATTGGGATAAAGGAGAAAATTCTAAAATCTCCTGACACAAGTGCCAAATTGGATTTCTGAATGACTGCGTCAATTTAGGCTCTACAGGCAAGGTAATAAATTGTCTGCTTGTTGCCTGCTGGCCAGCTTTGAGTGCTATCATTTTTTTAGGATTTCTGTCCTACAAAATTTTAAAAGTAGAAGAAGTCCTTCCCCATATGAAACCAGGAGTTTTCCTGAAGAAAGGGACTTACAATGGAGCCTAAAGAGTGAGAAGGCAATCATGGCGGAAAGAGGTGGAAAAGATGCTCCAGGCAGAGGAAGCCCTCTGAGCAGAGCGTCGAGGGCAGGAATGGGCATTTACACTCCAAGAATGGTGGGTAGTCCTGTTGGGCTGTGTGAGGAAGGCGTGCAGGTTGGACTGGAAAGAAAGGCTGGACAAACAAGAAAGGCCTTGAATGCCAGCGTAAGTGGACGACTTGCATTTACTCACAAACAATGGGGAGACATTGAAGCTTGGGAGGGCCATGCTGTGAACTGCACTTCATTCAGGAAGACTTGTCTGGCCAGATGTGCTGGAGAGACGGGAGAGGAGAGGAGCCAACAGCACAGAGACCAGTTCTGAGCTGCCGCACGGGTCCGGGAGGAGGTGATGACAACCACGCCTTTGGGAACGGGTGGTGTTAGTGTTCGTGCACGGCGGCACAGTGGTAGATCGATGTGTGTGTGTTTTCCCTCCACCACAAAGCTGTTAGCTCCCTAGGGTCGGGGACTGGGGCTCACTCTCTTCTATAAAGAGTTCCTAGCACTGCGCACACAAGATGCATTCAATACATCCTCACTAAACTGAAATGATACCTCCATCTGGTTTCATTTACCCTAAAAACACATAAGAAATACCAAATGAGCCAGACACTGTACGTGGACATCCAAGGACGCAGACACAGCCTCTGCCCCCCGGAGCCTACAGGGAGATGGCAGCTCCAGGCCTGTAAGTCTGCTTCTGGCCCCTTCTACCATGGGTTCCACAGGCACAGGTTAGAGCGGAGAGCTGGGGAGTGATTTGGCCGGCTGGCTCCTTGTGATGGTGACTATGGTCATCAGCCATCGACATGGTCTTTCTCTGGGAAAAAGCCCTAGTTAGAGAGAGGCTGACCCAGACAGAGGTTTGAGGGGTTTGGTATTTGTTGGCCAAAGGACGCCACTAACCATCCTAGATGCAGGCAGTCATGCGAAGGGCCCTGAATTGTGGGGGTGGTGGCAGCGAGCAGAATGGAGGGCGACTGATGCAGAAGGGAGTAAGAGAAGGTGGTAGGAGGGGATGAGCTACAAAAAGAAAAGGGAAAGGGAGCAAGCAGTTCCCCAGTGGAGTCGAGTACAGGGAGGACATGGGGATGATGTGCTGGTCACCTGGCAGATGGACTACAGAGAGGATGGTGGGCACACAGGAGGCCTGAGCCTGCACAAGGCACTGCTGAAGTCAGCCTGCGGTGGGTTTCCAGGGTCCCCAGGGAGGTCAAAGGGAACCAAAGCAGACCCCTTACTTGAATTGTTTGAGGAAATCACCAACCACCCATCTGAGAATCTTTGACTGAATGAATGAATGAATTCCTGAATTGCTAAGTGGAGTGCATATGGATATTGGCATCAGGCCTGGGTTTGAAGCCTCACCACTTAGGACTGTGTGACCTCATGTCCCTAAGACTCAGCTTCCTCGTCTGTGAATTGTGGATAATCATAGTACCTCCCTTATAGCCATGATGTGAGAAGCATGCTAGATACTGCCTACAAAGCACCAGGCACCAAGCACCAATAAATGCTAGCAATTGTTATTATTGGTAACATAATACATAGTTGAATGCATACCGTGTGTTCGGTGATCTAGACTTAGCCTGGTCATTTGCTCTACTCATCTGATATTTGACGTAGGGGAGGTGCGGCAGGAAGCAGAGAAGTGCCAGTGGAAGGATTTTCCCTGATGACAATGGCTAGCCGACCCCCGCGTTCCTGCTCTATGTGTGAGGAGCCCCTCTAACTTCATTAGTCGTGAGTGCGGCATCAAGCAGTAAGTTAATTTCTAACTGTGGCACTTGATAAATTTTCCATTTACCTCATTAGTTTTTACAGCCTGCAATATTGGTGAGAACACTTCCAATTAACCATATGGGAAGCTTCAGTATGGAATCACAACAATTTTTTTAAATGTGTTATTTAACCAAATAAGAATCACAGCCCCCAGAAATAAAGATGCTTGGAACCAGCACTCGAGTCCCAGGGAAGAGGTACTTCCAGGAGGCTTGTCAATCAGCATCCTGAATCAGGGGTTCACCTTGCTGGGGAAAGGGCTAAGCTGGGTACTCCTCCTCCCGTTCCCTGAGGAGCTCTGGGAAGGAACCCACAAGGAAACCAGGTCCCTGGCATCAAGGCCCGTGCACATAACTGGGTGTCAGGGAGCCCTGCTCCAAAATCTAACCAATGGCTGTAGATGCTTCTCTTTAGTCTAACTATTAAGTGTTTCTCAACTTCTTATCTTATTTGATGATGGGAAGTGGTCTTCGTCTCATAGCTGAGAACACCAAGAGAGATTTCAGGACTGCCAAGATCAGATGTAAGTACGTGGTCAAGCTGGGGCTCAGGCCAGGCCTTCTGAAGCTGACTCCTCTTGGTGCGTCATGGGACCTAGGACAGGTACATACTGGGGAACCTGTCCCACTTCTCCGGCTTTCCCAGGGGCCATGGCTGTGCTGCCTGTAAATTCTCTGTATCAGTCTCCAGCACCCAGACTGAGCTCGTGACTGATGCTGGGCCATCAGATATTTCAGTCCCCTGAGGCCATGAGTGATCCAAGCCATGGGCATAGTATCCAGGTGTGTCCCCAAGGGTCTTCATCCTGGAACTGAGAAAGAGGCATTTGGAATTCTGTCCTTGGGCTATCACGGAGAGGCCAGCCTGGAGACACCAGTGGCCACATTCTTGACACAAAAGAGAATGAGGTAAGATTTGACAAATCTGCCGTGCAGAGGCCAACAGATGTGAGTGGGCTGTGGGGAGAGGAGAAAGAAAGAGAAGTGCTGGCGACCTGATGAAGCCCTGGATCCAGACATCCCTGAGGCCGACACTGTCCCCGCCTGTCCCAGTGTGATTAGATGAGCCAATAATCCCCCTGATCACAGTAGGGTTTCTGTCACTGCAGCCAATTCATAGAGAACCTTAGTCTCAGATTCCTCAGCTATTAATGGACTTGGGTGGACTCCCCCAGTTGTCTTCACACTGGTCCCCTGAGCGCTGGGAAGATCGCAGGGCTGTGAAAGAGGATGGAGGGGTACTTGGAGCTCCCAACCCCACTGTGGGCTCCCAAGCAAAGTTTTTTTCTTTTCACTTGAATGCCCTTTTACTTTAGCTAATATTTATTGAGCACTTATTATTGTATCTGGCACTTATAAATGCTTTACAGATATTAACTCATTAAATTCTGTGTAGTGGGTACTAGTATTATCCCCATTTTACAGGTGAGGAAACTGAGGTACAGAGAAGTTAAGCAACTTGACCAAGGCCACATGCTGAATAAGTAGTAGAACAAAGATCCTGACCTGGGAGGAGGAGCACGGCATGAGGGAGAGTGAAGCAAGGAAGGAGGAAAAGCCAATATAAGGGTACATTATCAGTGGGTCACATCTTTGGGCACCTGGAGTTTGATCCTGCTAGAACCTTCTTTTTTTTTTAATTTATTTTTTTTATTGCAATAACATTGGTTTATCCAAGCAAAGTCTTGTTTGATTCTGAGTCTCGACAAAGTGTGAAAACTACTGGTTCAGGTGGCCCGTCCAGCTGATATCCTGGTTTTCACATATTGGCCCCAGGAAAAAACTAAGATTTAGCCCCATGGGTACCTTCTATCAGTGGCTCCGTTTGGGGGCCACTAAGCTCCCTGCCCCTCCCTTCCACTCTCTGCCGTGAGTTACTCCAAGCAGGTTTTCTTTTCGAGCATACGCCTCTGCTACCAACTTGACTGGAGTTCTGCGGTGACTTGCACGCATTCTCACTGTCTCTGCTCTGCCTCAGCTGTGGGCGCGTTCACCTGGGCGTGAACAACGCTTTCAGGCTCCTAACTTCTGTGGTTGTCTTCTGCAGACAGAGTGGCCTGGGCGTAGGACCACAGGTTGGAAGACATGGGTTGTGGGTCAGAGTCAGCCGCAATGCTGAGGCTGCTTTAGCTGTAAGAATCAAATCTGCCTAAGTCCAAATGGCTTTAAGAATTTGGACCTTTCTTACCCCAGGACGAGAAGTCCAGCAGCAGGTGAGGTGCCGACTGGTCCACGGCTCAGCGAGGTCCTCAAAGGCACAGGGGAGTTCCATCCTTCTGCCCTGCCCTTCCTAGCGTGGTGATAGGGTCACATCCATTTGCTCTCGGACCCATTCCCTGCATTTCAGAGGACTACAGTTACCAGGATTCTGGGGTGGTCTGGCCAATGGAAAGCACTGATGGAGAAATGGAAGGCAGATGGAGGGATGGAGTTGGGGCAATTCTCTCCCCTTCTGTGCCTCCCAGACTATCCCTGGCAGTTACTGGACCTCCGCTGTGGCTCACGCTCCCACCAGACAACTTTTCCCCTCTCCACCTCCCCCCACCCCCATGGTCCCAGCTCCTTCCAAGAGGCTCTTTCCATGATTCTACATCTCAACTCCAGCTTCTGGGCTCTCATAACACTCCATCCTCCTCTGTCCCTCCAATCCTAGGACTGTTAAC
Source organism: Diceros bicornis minor (assembly GCF_020826845.1). Classification (NCBI taxonomy): domain Eukaryota; kingdom Metazoa; phylum Chordata; class Mammalia; order Perissodactyla; family Rhinocerotidae; genus Diceros; species Diceros bicornis. The sequence goes on along the minus strand of NC_080745.1, from coordinate 87,864,304 downwards.
TGTGTCCTACAATTTCTAACCTCTGGAGGTGGGGTGGCTCATCATTCCCTTTGGCTTGTCAACTCTTCCATTGTCTATGTAAGCAATCTTTGCATTAATTTCCTCTGTTTTAAACACTTAGAGTGGCTCATGTTTCCTGGCTGGACCACAGCTAACGCAATGGTCGTCCTCAAGCTTTGTTTGCATGGTTACAAGATAGCTGCTGAAGCTCCAGCCTTCACATCCTCACCATAGTCACATTGAAAGTCAAAAATAAAGACAATTTCACCTTGTTTGCTTCTTTTTGCCAGGGAGGTAAACTCTTCCCATAATTGGGCAGAATTGAGTCAATGCCAATACTCTAGCTGGAATAGAGGTTGGGATAGTGAGTAATCCAGCATGTTTAACCCCTATAATGTGAGATGGGCTCTGGACGCAAGAAAAAGGTAGGTAAGCAATGGCTGCAGTGAGCAACCAACCATGTGTACCACACGTACCCGGGGTGTGATTGTGGTCAAGTCACCTCCTCCCTCTAGGCCTCAGTTTCCTCATCTGAAAAATGAGGGAGTTTGGTGAGATCAGTGGTTTCTGTATTCTCCAGAGGTCTTGGGTTTCAAGGACATGCCTTAGGGGCCACTGTGGGACACAGGGAAGTGCGGTTTGAGCAGGTGGGATCCTGCCCCAACTTCAACAAGAACAGCCTCATTTGATCTTTGTGGAAATAGAAGAATTCTGCTGGATTCGCTGATTTCTAATGTGCCTTGCAGCTCTCTTAAGGACCAGGATTCAAAGTGGTAGATCAATTTATAAAAATGAGGAAATAACCAGGATGATGTTCTTCCTAAGAATGATCCATTAGCTTTGGGGGTTATTCATAATAAACTTTGGAGAGTGATTAAGCTCCTTGGCTTTTTGCCAACTATTAACCCATCTGCGTGATATAGCAGACCCTGTGCTGTGGAGCAGAAGACATTCTCCCTGAAATATTCTCGACTCCCCCTGTTCTCTTCAATTATGAGAAGGCAAATCCCTTACGTATATACAATTATTTTAAACTATTTATCTTGCACAGAGGAATTGATCTTTGCAGGTCTTTCTCGCCGGCCTTGACGCTGACAAATCGCCTCAGAGATGGTCTCAGAAAGGGAAGACATGCCCCTAATGGATGGCTCTTCTCATCTGAATCCCCCACCCACCCTCAAGGGTCTTCTCCATCTGGAATCTTCCTTATTGCCCTTTGTGGATTTAATTATACGAGTGCCATGCCGGCGACAGCACCCGTTTTACGCCTGTTTCCCGAAGCTTCTTATGGATCGAAGGTTCAAAGGCAGGGGCCCTGGGAGACCTCGGGGCCTTTGCCAAGGCTCATCCTCCACTGAGAACAACAACACGATCTGACAGTATCTTCAAGGACTGGTTATCGAGCACCTCCTCTGTGACCCGCACGGTCAGAGAACTATTCCAGCCCCTCGATCTGCATAGCCCTTTGACACTCTCCCTACTACTTAGGTCTGTGGGCTCCTGGAGGCTGTTCTGTCCTGTTGGCACCTTGCTGTCTGCCTGGCACGAGTTAAACAGTGCAGGTGATAGCATTCCCATTTTACAGATGAAGAACCTGAGGCACAAAGAGGCTAAATGATAAATGTCTCGCCCGGGGTCACACAGGTAATAAATGACAAGGTCAATGCTTGAACTCGGCTCTGTTGGTCCTGAGTTGAATGCCCACTCAAGGACAGATTCTAACAGACAGCCTGACCCACAGGAGACGTTCCACACGCCCCACTTCCTTCTCTCTTTCTCCCTCTCTCTCCCTGCACGGCTCTGGGTTGCCAGTGTGGACTCAGCAGAGATGAAGCACATGGGCCCAGGTGCGCCCAGCCTCCTTGCCGATCTCACGGCATTGGCTGGAGCCTGTGTTACCTGCCAGCTTTTCTTTTCCAATAACCCATGTAAAATAGGAATGCAGTCTGTCTTAGCCAGCTCGAGGTGCTATAACAAAGTACCATAGACTGGATGGCTTACAAAGAACAGAAATTTGTTGCTCACAGTTCTGGAGTCTGGACGTCCGAGATCAAGATGCCAGCACGGTTGGGTTCTGGTAAGAGCCCTCTTCAGGGTCTCCAATGGCCTACTTCTTGTTGTAGTCTCCCATAGTGGAAAAAACAGAGTGAAAGCAAGCTCCCTTCTTACAAGGGCACTAATCCTATTCTCGAGGGCTCCACTGTCATGACCTAATCACCTCCCAAAGGTCCCACCTTCTAATAACTTGAGAGTTAGGTTTCAACATGTGAATTTGGAGGGGACACAATCATTCAGTCCATGACATAGTCTCATTATGAAATATTCAAATAATATGGATAAAATAATACAAATAATAATAATAAATAACACAAATAGTTGAACTCAAGTCCCCTTGAGGACCTCACCTCCAATTCCAGGCTCCTGCCCAAAGTAACTACTGGCATTTGTGTAACGTGAATCCATCCAGATCTATTTCTATGCATTTATGAGTATATGCTTATAAAAATACCATATAAAGAAATACGTAGTTGGGGTTTTTTTACCTGCTGGGATTTTATTAATTTAAGTGGTATCATACCATACACATTCTTCTGCAACTTACTTTAAAGAATGTTGCAAATCAGTATATACGTATTGGCCTCATTTGTCTTTTTCTGCAGCTTAGTCATCCAATACTTGTATGGATGTGTTGTGGTTGGTTTAACTAGTCCCTTACTGATGGCACATGGGCTTTTTCCAACATCTCACTGTTAAGAACAATGCTGCAATGGGCATCCTTGTCTTGGCTTCTTGCACACGAATGAGTATTTCTCTGGAGAAAAAAGTGAGTATATCTGTAGGAAAAAAGAAACCATAAACTAAGTTAAAAGAGAAGTAGACTGGGATAAAATATTTGCAACATATACAACAAAGTATTAATAATCAGATTATATGAAGAAATGCTTCAATTTAACGATAAAAAGACAAATAACCCAATAGAAAAAAAAATGGGCAAAGACTACAAAGAGGCAATTCATAGAAGATACACAAATTGCCAATATGCGTTAAGAAAAGTTCCTGCACCTCACTGGTAATCAGGAAAAACCAAATTAAAGTGACAATGAGACACCTTTTTCACTCACTGAATTGGCCCAAATTTTCAGTTGAATAACGTGAGTCATGGCCAAGAGTTCGGAGAGCTGGCTCTGTCACACGTTGTCAGATTGATCCTGCCCTTTTGGAAGGCAGTTTAGAAGCATCTTTTACACTCAGATGTGCCCACCCTCGAGCCCAGCAGCCTCTCTTCCTGAATTTACCATGTAGAACAACAGTGTTGGCTGCTTTATGCTGGTTTGTCCTAGTCACACACATAAGCCTGCCATCCAGGTCAAAGTCGGCCTGGAGGGCCCTGGGACAGAGCTGGCAGGAGCTGCATGCTTGGTTGGACAGGCCAGGGTGACCGTGACTCAAGGGCTCCTCCACCTTCCTTGGTCACAGACAGCAATAAGCATTTTCTACTCTGTGCTCCAGGCCCTAAGCCTTTGAGCGACTGCTCATTGTTCTCAGAGGGGACAATGACACTAGGGATGGGAGAGCGTTTCGTGGGGTGGGTTAGGTGGTTCTGAAGAGACCACACACGATGATCTTTGTTGCACATTCTCAGTTTAACCTGAAATGCTGAAGTCCTGCACCAATGCCTGGACTGTGGCCAGAGCGGCGGGTCACATGCTCTGTCCACCTCCCCGGTCAGAGCAGGGCTCCTCCACTCCTCCTCCACATCTGCAGGCCCCTCAAGGTCTCTGGGCAGTTGCCTGGGGTGAAATGCATCCTCGTGGCAGGCCTGACGGCACACCCTACCACCATGGACAGGCGACGTGGACTTCACGCCCCACCTGGCTCCCAAGGACTCTGTCCCCGTACAAAGGGCAGGGCTTCAGCTGGGGTTTGCCACCAGATCATTTCCCCGGGGCCTTTCGACGCTCTCCTTGCCAAAGCCCTGGAGGTCAGCAGGTCAGCCCAGGGCCCAGGCTGGCAAACCCCGTGTTCCACTTGAGCAAATCAGACCTTGGAAAAGCCATTTAGGGGCTCCGTTTACAAACTTGAAATAATTCTGTGACAGTGACTCAGGGAGCAGAGGTAAGAGACGGCATTGCTCCTTGTAACTGTCACAGGACTTTCCAATAGGACAGGCAAAGATAAAAGCCAGCCAGGGCCGTAAAGTCCATTTATGTGAGTGGAATGACAAGCCATAAATTCCAACGTGAATAAGCAACTCAGAATCAACCCGAAGCTTAACAGGCTGAAGCACTCCAGCTGTGAGGATGTCGGGGTGCAGAGTGGAAAGACACAGGACTCCGGGAAACTTCTTTCCTGGGTTCCCAGGACTGGCCTGGGGACTCCCTGTCATGCCCAGCTCATGCTCTGACACTTGCACAGCCCCCTCCCGTCCTGCACACACGGGCCTCCCCTTCTGACCAGGACACCAGAAATCCGAGTCTCCAAGGTATCCTCACTCCCAATATTAGGTTCTCTGTGAAAATACAATGATCTGAAATGTCCCTGCAAATATTTCCTATTTTTAATAACGTAGTATCAATTTGCAAACAGAATAATGATCTCTGTTACTTTTCAGGAAATTATGTTTCATATACTTTAGTAGAGCGAAGGAAGAACAATTTAATTGAAAGAGCTGCTATGAACCATATTTAACCTCAGATGCACTAAATGGAGTGTCTCAGAGATAAGTTATGGTTTTTAATTTAACGTAAACTATTCTGTGCATAAGCACTGTGTTTTCGCCACTCTAATAACGACTGGTTTGGGTTTATGAACTATTTTTTCGATCGTGTCTTTCCTCTTGTGAACACTCCCCGTGAATGTTACACCCAATCCAGAGTTTTCCCACATAGAATCTGAAATACAAGGCCCTGCACGACAGGCCGACGCCACAGTCTGGGGACAGCTGTGCCTCAAATGTGACGCATCTCACAACTGGAGAGGATCCCCTGGTTTTTGAGACGTGCCCATGTCTCACAGCCCGGGCTGAGCCTGCGCCTGGCTGGCTCCTTCACGGCTCTGATAAATGGATTCCAGCCACCATACCAGCGCTTTAAATGAAGTTTCGTGCTCACCAAGATTAATTGCCGAATGAAAAATATTGAAACTTTATTATTCATATAATTCATTTGAGGGGATGATCCTGGAAAATGGAGTATGTGGTTGAAGTTCATCATTTGACAGTAATCGAAGGGAAGGAAGATGGAAGGAAGCACGCGGCCGTATGTCACAGCCAGACCTCCTAGCCGGTTGCTAGGGGTGGAAGTGAGCCTCGTGAACTGGCGCCACGTGTCTAAGAAAGCTGCTTACTCAGCCCATCAGTAGTCTGTCCACACTTGCTTCCGGGTCCTCCTCTTTCCCAGCGCAGGCTTTGGCGAGTCCTAGGGTGGCCAGCCTGCTGCCCTCTTTTATTTTATTTATATCTCTTCTCTGGTATATGTATAGTTACTTGTCAGAGTGGGCATTTATTGGTTTTTCTTGCTGTTGTTGTTGTTGTTGCCAACTGGGCATCGATTTCCCCTTGTTTGGGTAAGACTGCCAATTTCCCTTTGAGAAGCCTTCCGCTCTGAGCTTCCAGTGGGATTCCTTGGGGAGAGCATGTGACCAAGCCAATGAGATTACTGTATTCCTCTGGCCACAGTGATTGGTTCAGAATGGACACATGACCTCACCAGGGCCAATACCATGCAGTGAGTCTTTTCCTGGGAAGGCTGGGACAGAAACTGACACTTTTCCTCTCCATTGTGAAAGCTGAGAATGTGGAAGGGTGGGGCTGCAGGAGCCATCATGCCAGCATGAGGGGAGAACAACCAAGAACGATGAGGGAAGCACAAGTGAGAGATGGGAGAGATTGAGTCCTGGTGACATCATTTGGGCCCTGAATCAAGCCATACCTGAAGCTAGATCTACTTCTGAACATTGGACTTTTTAGGTATGTGAGCCATATAGTCTATCTTTGCCTAAGCCAGTTTGAATGAAGTTTTCTCTCAGGGACCTTGAATCTTGAGTGAAATGACAAAATGACAAAAAATGTTAGCCAGAGGGCATTCATTCCAGTGGCTTCATGACAAGGCTATGGGTTAGTTCCCATGCCCCTCCCCCAAACTCCTGGAACTGCCCTATTACTACCTGTTCATAAACCTGGTTCTCTAGACTCCCTTCAATAATTTACGCTACCTGATAGCCTGTCAATAAATTCACTTTCCGCTTACGTTCACTGAATGTCGGCTTCTGTTGCTTGTGATTAGAGATGCCTGATGTAACACAGAGGCAGTCAGTGTGGACAGTTCCCTGGCTCCAGGGTTCTTCTGCTGCTGACTCAGGCTGCAGGGCCCGGGGCCTCTGTCACCTGGTCCATCTGCAGACCTGGATCTGCATGCGTCATCTATGGAGGGTTCTCAAAGACAGACAGCTGAGGGAAAAAATCACGTTGCAGAATGATGTCATTGATGTACACCTTCAAAACACTATCAATTGTTTACAGATGCATACGTATGTAGTAAAATTACTCAAACAGAACCAGAAAGTTGCACATGAAATTCCTGTCGGTAGTTACCTCTGGGGAGGTGGGGGGGGAAATGGTACTGAGGAGGTGCTTCTCTGAATTTTTGTCCCAGTAAAACATAAAATCAAATGAAGGCGCACCCAGTTCTCGGCACAGGGTGTGGTGGCCCAGGATCCTGGCTGGGCCCCTGGGGGCCTGGTGGGGTGCAGAGGGAGACCCTGGCCTCTGGCAGCTCACAGCAAGGGGACTGATGGTCAGGCCAGGGCAAACCAGGCGGCAGAGAGTGTGTGCATGTCCTCCAGGAGGAGAGAGAGCGTGGGGGAGCTGGAGACAAACGATGGCCGCTCATCGCTGGAGGGTGTGCATGGTGGGCAAGGAGCGAGGGCGGGGTCTGAAGGACAACTAAGGTCGGGACATGAGGATCTGTTTCAGAAGGAAACACACAAGTACTTGGAAGCATACACACTATTCTCTCGTCTTTGTTTTAACATTGCACATTTTTAAAATAACATCCAAGGAATACTAAAAGAAACAACGGAAAAGACTTGAAAAAGACAAAGAAGAAAATGACCACCCGTAATCTCATCATGGAGATAAAAATAACACTTTGAACGTTTTAACGAGGCTCCTCCTGTCTTGGCTACAAAAGATAGATATTCTCCAGGAGTCAGGACACAGCATAAACAGGGAGCGTTTTATTTATTTATTTATTTTTAATTTTTTGTTTATTGCATTAACATTGGTTTACGACATTGTAAAAATTTCAGGTGTACATCATTGTACTTCTATTTCTGCATAGATTACATCATGTTCACCACCAAAATACTAATTACAACCCATCACCACACACATGTACCGAATTATCCCTTTCACCCTCCTCCCTCCCCCCTACCCCTCTGGTAACCACCAATCCAATCTCTGTCCCTATGTGTTTGTTTACTGTTGTTATTATCTACTACTTAATGAAGGAAATCATACGGTATTTGACCTTCTCCCTCTGACTTATTTCACTTTGCATTATACCCTCAATGTCCATCCATGTTGTCACAAATGGCTGGATTTCATCATTTCTTATGGCTGAATAGTATTCCATTGTGTATATATACCACATCTTCTTTATCCATTCGTCACAGGGAGCGTTTTAAATGAAGTTGGCGGATGGTTATTCGTGCGGTGGTGTTTCTTTTGGAAGCACATTTGTTCCCTTCCCCGAGGAAGGTACAGAAGAAATGACAGCAAACCTTTGATAATGCTTACTGTGGACAGCGTGTTCTGAATGCTTTACACATGCTGACTCAGCCAGTCCTCACAGCCCCATATGTAAGTTGCTGTTATGAATTCCCATTTTACAGATGAGGAAACTGAGGCCCAGGGGATTAAATGGCCTGTCCAAGGTTACCCGGCTGATGTTTACATCCAGGTTTCAAAACTGGTAAGGTTTCAAAACTGGTAAGTCTGGGTCCAGAGGATTTTCCTATGATCCCCCCACAGTATGGCCTCTCAAGGAAGCTGACGTCTGCTGAAAATTCAGTACGTGTAGCCCGGGCTCCTCCATCAGCACAGCAAGGGAAGGGGTCAGCACGCTCAGCCTGTCCCACAGGTGAGGCCCAGAGAGGAGCCATGATCTGCCCAGGTCACACAGCTGAAGGGGCAGGCTTGAACGACTTCAGACCCCAGTCCTCCCTCTGCCTCACACACAGGGCCCAAGGCCTCGGGCTTTCTGGGCCTGCTGTCCCGCTATCGCCCAACTCAGCAGGCTCTTTACTGTCTCTTGAGGAGTTTCCCATGCTGAGCCAGGCAGCCAGAAAGCCCTTTATTTCTGTTCACACGTCTCCTTGGCAGAGGTTTGCACAGAGGGTGGCACGGACCCCTTCCTTCCAGCCCTCCTTGTGCCAGCAAGTTCATCTGAGCACAACTTTGTGCATCCAACCAGTGAATAATAAATTAAATAATTAAAGAATAATTAATTACACCTGAAACTTCTCACTTGGGGGTGCAATTAGCCTCTGGCACCTTTAGAATGAGTTGCCAGTGACTAATTGTGCCCTCGAGGAGGCATTTGTAAGTACAATTAATTGTGTGCAAAATTGAACGCACAAATACTTGGGAACATAAAAATTATTCTCACAAAAAGAGTTCGTTCAAAATCCAGGCCCTTATTTTTTTAAAGAGCCCCGTGGTGGGTTTCCCAGCGTGATCCAGATGTGCCAAGGTCTCCGTGGGGGGCCAACCCTCTCCCGGCACGAGGGTCACCTGAGGTCACAGGCTCCACTGCTGCAGGAACCCGCAGGCAGCCACACAACCGTGTAGGGCATTGGCTAGCGACTTGAATAGTTCACTATTTAAGGCAAAATCATGGGAAGAGCACGAAGGAGTGCTCTTCAAGTGCAAGCCTTCGTTTCTTTCCCACTTCTCAGTCAAAGTCAAAGTCCTCCCAAACTGGAGGCCCAGTCGTCTTCGTCTTGCCCTCGCCTTCTGAAACACACCTGCCTGTGGCCGGTTCCCCGTCAGCCTCTGCGGAGCAGCCCTCAGAGCTCAGGTGGATGTGGGGGCTGGTGTCGGGTGTCGGGTGCTCTGGCCATGTCATTCCCTTGCTCAGAGCTTCAGTGGCGCCCCAGGGCCCAGAGATTCAATCCTGGTTCCTCGGGGGTTCTCCAAGGAACAAACGAACTCAAAGACCTCCCACCATCTGCTCCCAAACCTCACACTATTACCTAACACTGTCCCCTCCCACTCCAAAAGGACCCACTAACCACTGTCCATTCCCATCCTTATGGTTTCTCGCTGTATGCCGTCCCTCTGCCTAATATGCCCCTCCATTCACACACAGATGCATACCTGCATCCACACACAACACATATACACATATGCAAGCTCATATGCCCACACACATATGTACACCCGTACACACATACACGTATACACACAGACATATATACACACACGTCTATACGTGTATATACATGCAAAACCACGAACGCCTATATACATTCTCACACATATACACACACGCATATATACACAGACACATATAATGACACGTGTATGCTCATACACACTCATGCACACATATTGCCACATGTTCTCATTTTAGCCATTTTCCTAGACTCGGCTCCAATGCCACCTTGGCTGCATTGCCTTTCCCGACCCCTTTCCTCCCTGAGTCCAGCTCCCTCCTCCTCTGGGCCACCACAGCTCTTGGGCTCTCTACCTGTGACTAGCTCTGACTCCCCTCTGAGCTAGAAGCCCCTCAGGATAGGGCCTGTGACAGTGCTCTTTGTACCCCAGTCCCATCACAACGCCTGGCACATGGCAAATGTTCCATATGTGTTTGGGGCATGAGCGAATGAAAGAAAAAATGAACGAGGAAAGAGTTTGGGTCCTTGTACTTGCATAAGAGTCCATCTGGAAATACCCTTTAGAACACACTGTGGGGGACACGGAGGCAGGAGTCACTGCCTGGAGTTGTCCCCACAAGTAGAAGGAAACAGCAGTCAGAGAGCCACTAGCTCATTCCTCTCATTCATGAAGGGAGTCCAGGGTGCTGCTCATTGTTCCCCCAGCAAAGGAGAAGGCGCTGCCCTCGCCCCTAGGAAGCACTCGTCCCAGCTGGAGAGATTCCTCCATCAATCCAAACCTCCATGAGCTCCCACTGAGCTAGCTGGGTGCTGAAGGGGCTACCATGGTGACGACAATGGAGCTCACAGTCTCGTGCGGGAGAGGAAGCAGGAAGAACCTCAGACGGTGTAGATGGAGGAGAGCGTTCCAGACAGGAGGCAGGAGTCTGACGTTGGAAGAGGGAAGAGATGACAGATGATGCCGGGAGGAGTTATACTGTGGATGGCCTTGAGTGTGTGTGTTAGGAGTTAGGAGCTCAGTACCACCTGAGCTTGGTGGTACTGAACTGGGGAGCCATTGAAGACTCCAGAGGAGGAGAGCAACCCACGTAGGAGGCCTTCAATGCCAGCAGAGGAATTTGGACTGACTTTGATAGTTAGGGATCAGCAGATGCTTGACATTCTGTTTGTGCTCTTATTCCCCGTTGTCACCCAGTGAAACCCTATCAATCCTTCCAAATTCCACTCAGATGTCATAGCCCCTAAGAAGCCTTTTGCTCTTCCAAGATGATGGAGTACACTTCTGGGAGGGTCTCAGAGAACCTTGGGTTACTGCAATGGCTCCCTTGTGTCTCCTCCTCCAGGCACTGGCTCCGTGGGAGGAAGGGACTAGTTCCTCACTTTCTACACCCCGGACCAACGTTTGGTGTGGCACAGACATTTCTGATAGCAAAGGTGGAAAAGAGCATAGCCAAAGAGGGTGGCATTCCACTCACTGCCTGCAGCCCAGCTGCAAGGGAGGAACGACTGACAAGAACAATTTTACAAAGCCGAACGCCTTATCCTGGTTATTTTCATGTTACTTCTGGAAGGCAAACCCCCTTGGAGGGCACAATCGTTTTGGGCCCTGGGTTTCTGGTTAAAGAGGCTTGCGTTCCTTTATTAGATTTTCTTCTTGATGATCTCTCTGTATGTCGCTCCATTGTCTTCTGGTGCTAGTGTGGAGTCCCAAGGGCTGCCAATCATCTAAAAGCCCCCCGAAACTAACAGAGAGCAGAACCATCTGCCATGTTTCTTGTTTGCAGTTTCAGGGCTCTGGGAAGGCTTTAATGAATCCTGGGTACGGGTTCACGTGCAAAATGGGGCCAGCCCGCTTACGACACCCTGATACTCGGTGACGTTCTGCCATTCACCAAACACTTAAGACACACCTTTGAGATGACAGGCCCTGGACAAGAAGCTCCAGATACAGAGATAGGTAAGACAAAATCTCTCCCCAGAAGCTCCCAGGCTTGAGGGGGGAACTCCAGAGCAATGAGCACATGCCATAGGGGGCTGGGAAGCTGCGGCAGGGAACACCCACCTCTGCCCAAGCGGACAGGCAAGCCTCCCAGAGGATGTGCATTGTGATACAGGTTCTGTGGGATGAGTAGGAGCTCATCGGGTGGAAGACTAGGGAGAGAGGAGACAAAGACGGGAGGAGAGAAGAGGGGGAGGAGTTAAAGGGATGGAAAAAAGGGATAAGCAGGAGACCAGCATTCTCAATACACAGAGACAGCCCTGGGAGGAGCAGGTGAGGCAGCGGGTGTGGGACCTGGGTACACGCCCTCAGTGATGCGCTCCTATCAGCTGTTTTTCAGGTTAAAATCTGGTTCATTCATTCACGTGTTCGTGCCTGCCTTCATTCATTCGATGGGCATTCATTGAGCATGGACATGGAGCAGACCACGTGTCGCTCGTGGCCCTGCTACAGGCTCTTCACTCAGTCACTGTCTCGTGAGCCTCGGGGATTCCAGACGTCGCTAAGGGACCAATACGCCAACAGCCCTAGAGCCACTTCACTCGCAGACTTTAGGATGGGAACCAGCCCCCGCTGCTGAGTGCCACCCGTGGCGGCTCTCTGCTATACATTTGCACCCTCCCCAGCTTTTCCACCCCCCAGGACGGCCCTGTGCGTTGTGCGCTGTGATTTTCATAGAACGGAGAACGTGGAGGCTCAGAGGGTGGTGACTGCCCAGGGCCAGTGCTGGCTCTGGGACTGAGTCTTCCCAAAGACACCACCTACTGGATGAGGCAAGACAGCGAGTGTGGGGGCCCGCCTGCTGGCAAAGGCGGTTAAGTGCGCTCACTCCGCTGGGGCGGCCCGGGGTTCGCCGGTTCAGATCCCGGTGGCGGACCGATGCACTGCTTGGCAAGCCATGCTGTGGCGGCGTCCCATTTAAAGTGGAGGAAGATGGGCATGGATGTTAGCTCAGGGCCAGTCTTCCTCAGCAAAAAAAAGAGGAGGATTGGCAGATGTTAGCTCAGGGCTGATCTCCTCACAAAAAAAAAAAAAGACTGCGGGTGTGTGTGTGTGAGAGAGACAGATAGAGAGAGACAGACAGAGAGGCCCAGGCTCGTGAATCAAAACGAGAGTCAGCTGGTTTTGCCTACCCTCTGTTCTCTTTACCACCAGCACCCAGGCCATTGGCTTCTCATCTGTAGAACTTTCTTTTCTCGGTTGCTATCTGCTTTCCCACAAAACAGAATAGAAAAAGAAAGGGCCACAGGGACCCTTTGCTCCACGTATAAGAGAAAACCATGATTTGCTGATGCTTCTCACCAGCCCCGCCGTGTTGCCACGTGGCACGGAGTCCCCTGTCCCAGGACCTCAACTAGAAGAATTAAAACCTACCTGAGGCAGAGCATGCTCTGTTTGCAGGACACCTTGGAAAAGGAGTAGGATCAGAAAAGTTCATAAATCAAACCCAGCCTTCCAGACCTTCAGACAAGATGATGGGAACACTCCTCCAGAGCTCCCTGCCCCCAAATCCTTCCCACTACACCCCCAGCTCCCCTTCTGGGGCGCTCAGTGCATTGGGGTTATGTGGACAAGGAGGTTGCACTTAGGAGGGCTAGTCACACCCGGCCCCAAGTGCCCAGTGACAGCTGGTTATCAGAGGCCCTTCCAGCCGTGTAAACGGTCCCTGAGAAGGTGTGAGCCGGAATGCCCCAACATCCCACCGCTCTCGCGGGCACGGCAAAGGATGCTTCTCTGTCGCAGGTGGATGCCATTTGTATGTGACCACACCCTCAGCCTGGGTGACAGCGAGGATCCATGTGTCTCCCTGTCTGGCCCTCAATATCTCACGTTTTAGTCTGTGTTGGAAGTCCTGCCTAATTAGAAGGCTTCCCGCTTCCTGTGATACTGGCCTTTTTCGCAGAGTTCGTAATTAGAGCGTTGGAGTGGCGCTCGATTAACTGCAAGAATTGTGATTCTTAGATGGAGCTAATTGCTAATATCTGCATGCAATGTTCCCGCAAGATATTTTACATTACAGTAAATAAACCCCCCATCTGAATTCAGAGATGTGACCATAGGTTTTATGAATACATAATTATGTTTATGGAAAGCCAGGGTCCTCTAGGCTCCCTTCTCCAACACTCTCTCAATCCACTCTTCAGAAATAAGCCAGCTTTGGGGCCGGCCTGGTGGCGTAGCAGTTAAGTGCACGCACTTTGCTTCGGCGGCCCAGAGTTTGCAGGTTCGGATCCCGGCGTGCACCGACGCACCGCTTGTCAAGCCATGCTGTGGCGGCGTCTCATATAAAGTAGAGGAAGATGGGCACGGATGTTAGCCCAAGGCCAATCTTCCTCAGCAAAAAAAAGAGGAGGATTGGCATCGGATGTTAGCTCAGGGCTAATCTTCCTCACAAAAAGGAAGGAAGGAAGGAAGGAAGGAAGGAAGGAAGGAAGGAAGGAAGGAAGGAAGAAAGAAAGAAAGAAAGAAAGAAAGAAAGAAAGAAAGAAAGAAAGAAAGAAAGAAAGAAAGAAGCTGGCTTCCAGGGTAGGTCGGCCACCACGATTCTTTTCCATTCTTTCAGAGAAAACAGCCTAGACCTCCAAATTACCAGTCAAGAGTCTTGGTACTACCCTTTGCCAGAAACGTCTCAGTAGGACATTGCAAATGCTTTGCATTGGTCATGAAGAGGACTGTCAGACTGACAGTGGGAGTGGATATTATTGGTATAAGCCACTTGGAAAGTATTTTGGTAACAGGAGACAAGGGCCTTAAAAATGTGTAAACTTGGTTTTGTGAAGTATGTCTCCATACAGTGGTGCACTGTGCAGCCAAAAAAATTATATAGTCTTCTATTAAATTATTAGAAAGATATTCATTATATGTTAAAGGAAAATAAGTTAGAGATGAACATGTATAGTTATTATACATATATCATATGATTATGTTGTTATATATATGTGCACGTAAGGAAAGCTCCGGAAGAAATGCTAACAGTAATTATCTGTGATGGGTCTGCCTGGTAATTTTCACTTCTTTATATCTTTTTTTCCTGAATCATTTACATCGAGTAGGTATTTCTTTTACAATTAGGAGAAAACCCATTTTCATCTTCAAAAAAGAAAAGAAAAATATACAAGCAACATGAAATAAAATTAGACAAAAAACACTGGAAAATGTACATGCCTTTGACCTAGTGGTTTCACTCTTGGAATCAGTCCTAAGGAAAAAATCGAAAAGGCAAACAAAGCTTAATGGCACAAAAATATTAATTGCAGTCATGTTAATATTAATAAAATTGCCAACAACCTCAGTGGCAACCAATGTGATAATTTACGGCACAGTCATACGATGGGATATTATACATCATTTTGGAGATTTTTGAAGAATTTGTATTAACATGAGAAATATGTTTATGTCACAATAATAAAGGAAAAGCAAGATGAAAACCAGTTTTGCCCTGAGAATGGAGAGCCATTTAGAAAAATGCAAAATCAACTTGATGAAGCAAATTAAATCCCCAGATGAGTTGGAAACAGACCCCTCCCTGTCTCAGATTTCCTTCAAAACTATCACAGCAAATTTTGCCAGAGCCTGAAATTTTGCCAAGCCTGCAGTGCCCAGGACATCTGTAATGGGCTCACAGCTGTTTGCTCCTTTGCAGGTGAAGCCGGTGGCAACTCCGCGTTTATGCGAGAACAGGCTTCTCCTCAAGTGTGTTGACAATACGGTTGTTAGCGAATAAGACAAAATGCTTCTTCTGCACACTTGGGCAGCACTCCAAAACCCAAACACCTCCCTGGTCGAAACAGAAACGTCACTCTGCCTTCTTTGCTGCTGAATGAAGTCTAGATTCTGAAAAAAGACAGTTACACCCAATTGTAGGAGAATACTCCCACACGGCGCCCTTTCAATCTGAGACACGCAGCTCATTCGCTGGTCCCCACTCCCCCCAGGACAGGCCCTCGAGGAGGTGCAACTGCCCAAGCCCTGCCCACTCAGCTCTCACCTCACTTCGTGCCTCTGTGTGTGGACGGCACCTCCGAGCACCCTGGAAGTTACGGAACAGACAGCGCCCATCATGAAGGTTTCCAGGCCTGCGCGGTTGGCAGGTGCTTTTTCTATTTACTCTTCTTTAAGCCATGACCCTGAAAAGACCACTGCGAGGTTTGGGTTGGAAAAGATGACAGTGACTACATTTTGCTTTGACTTCATTCTTTTTTAATTATAAAAGTAATGTGTACATTTTTTATATAGAAAAAATATTAAAAAGTACAAAAAGTAGACAATGAAAGTCACTTCTCAACTCCCCCAATCTCACCTCCCAGAGTGTGGCATAATCCTTTTGGGAGTTCCTTCTTATCCTTCTTTTAAAATATTGCTTATTTCTGACTACAAAAGTGGTGCATGTTCATCTCAGGAAATAGAGACAAACACACAGAAATACATAAAAGTCAACTCAAATCCTGATGCCCAAAGATGACCCCCGTTCATATTTTGATATCTATCCTCCAGTCTTTATTTTATGCCTATGTGCCTGAATTATAGCAAAATTGGGATCACACTATAATTCTAAGTCCTAATGTGCCTTTTTAACTTAATATGTCATGATCATTTTCCACTGCCACTAAATATTCTTTCACAACGAAATTCTTATTGCTGCAGAGTATTCCATTGGATGATTTATGATAATTTGTTTATCCAATCCCCTATTGCTGAATATTTAGATTGCTTCTATTTTTTTCGCTGTCATATATCATGCTGTGACAAACCATGTGTGAAAAAAATCCCTGAGAGCTTCTCAGGATACCTTTCTAGAAATGCAATTCCTTGGTAAAGGGTAAAAACATTTTTGACACTTTTTTAAAACTTTTATTTTACTTTTAATTGTACTTATAAGCACATAACAGTTAATTCAAATGGTTTAAATTTACCATCTCAAACATTTTTAAGTTCAGTAATGTTAAGTATATTCACATTGTTGTCCAACAGATCTCTAGAACTTTTTTATTTTACAATATTAAAAATTCTATGCCTATTAAACCCTAATTCCCCTCCTCCTCCCCCAGCCCCTGGCAACCCCCTTTCTACTTAGTGTTTTTATGGTTTTGACTACTTTAGACACCTCATAGGAGTGGAATCATACAGTATTCGTCCTTTTGTGACTAGCTTGTTTCACTTAGCATAATGTCCTCAAGGTTCATCCATGTTGCAGCATGTGTCAGAATATCCTGCCTTTTTGAGGCTGGCTAATATTCCATTGTATCTATATACCACATTTTGTTTATCCATTCATCCATCGATGGACATTTGGGTGGTTTCCACATCTTGGTTACCGTGAATAATGCTACAATGAACATGGGTGTGCAAACACCTCTTCAAGATCCTGATTCCATTCTATTGTGTATATACCCAGAAGTGGAATTGCTGGATCATATGGTAACTCTATTTTTAGTTTTTTGAGGAACTTCCATACTGTTTTCCACAGTGGCTGCACCATTTTGCACTCCCACCAAAAGTGCATAATGGTTCCAATTTCTCCACATCCTCACCAACACTTGCTTTCTGTTCTTTTGATAGTGGCCATCCTAATGGGTGTGAGGCGGTATCTCATTGTGGTTTTGATTTGCCTTTCTCTAATGTTCAGTGATGTTGAGCGTCTTTCCATATGCTTGTTGGCCATTTTTTGAGCCTTCTAATACATATTGCCAAACCTTTTTCCAGAAATGTTGGGCCAGTTGAAACTCCCACCAGGGATGTGAGGACAATTCTCCTTGCTTCTAGCCAACATTGTATGCCCCTCAAGTTTTAAAATTTGCCCAAATAATATAGTTGAAATGTTAAGCAAGCCGTTGGCATTTGCCTTGTGATGGTAGCAGCTAAACGCTGTCTTTGAAGATAAAAATTCCTTGAGCTGAGCAGGGCTGACCTCGATTTTCTTCTCCTCCCAGCAGCACTGGAATCCAAGTCTTTGTCCTGTAGGGCTTTCAGAACCCTTTTCCTGTTCTAAACAGTGGCATGGCTCCTGAGTTTTATCATTAAGATTTAAATGGCGTTGGATTTGGGGTATTTCGAGCATTCACATCAAAGATTGCTCCAGAAAGAAGCCCTTGGGCTTGAGTGACAAGCTTAAGAAAACCTTGCCTTGTTATTCTTGGTCCTCCACTACGGGGCCCATTGTCTTCCTCTGCTGTTCCTGCCAACTCCTTCATAATACAGTAAAAATCAAAGCCTTAAGTAATAGGAGGTTATTTGCAAATGGTATTCTTTTTTCTTTTTTCTAAATAGAGTGGTTCCTTGTTAATAAATGAAATTTATTGAAAACTCTTTTGAGAATCTTCATGAGTAGGCAGAGGCTGGACAGTCTGTTCCCAGCCACCAGTGGTGACAAGATGAAAGCCAGAAAATGGCTCTCTGTCGGCTAATTTTGCTCCCAAGGAGCCCTCCTTTTAAAATTAGGGTTTTGCACATTTCCCAAGTGTGTCTTCATGTGAACTTAAAAGTTATGACCACTTTTCAGTCCAGCCATTCACTAGGAGTTCCATCCATGTTCACTTGAGCCAAGTGAACGTAGCTACTTCCAAAATCCAGCCAAATGCCAGGCTTCCCCTGATGGGTATTTCCAGAAACAGCAGCATTGCAGGGTATAAGGCCCCCCAAGAGTTCCTAAAATCATTCAGCGACCTGGTAACAGGCAAGGGCTGTACGGAAGAGCCACCCACCAAGTTTCATGTTATCAGCAAATCTACTGTGTATTTATTTCTGTCCCAACTCATCATGAAAAAGTATGTGAACCACATCATGGAAAGTCATACAAAATACAAACATTGTACGAGGAAATTGAGTCTCAGAAAGGGTTCCCCCAGAAGACAAAGGCACACCTCTAATAGGATAATTTGGGGAGGGCTTATTCATAAAAACTTGGGTGCAGGGAAACCCCACGAGATAGTACAGCCACCGGGGGCCAGCAGTAGCAGAACTGTTACAACCTCTAGGCCCAAAGGGCAAGGGAAGGAAGAAGTTACTAGAACCCAGAAAGAGAGACATATGGAGTGTCGCAAGGAAGCCTGAGAGGAATGAAGCACAGACATGTGCTGCAACATGATGAACCTTGAAAGCATCATGCGAAGTGAAAGAAGCCAGACAAAAGGCCACATAGTATATGAATCCATTTATAGGAAAACGTCCAGAATAGGCAAATTTTAGACACAGAAAGTAGATTAGTGGCTGCCTAGGGCCGGGGGAAGGGAGGAATGAGGAGTGACTACTAATGGGTTCCAGGTTTCTTTTTGGGGTGATGAAAATACCCCGAAATTAGATAGTGGTGATCGTTGCACAACTTTATGAATATACCATAAACCACTGAAATGGTGTGCTTTAAAATGGTGAAATTTATGGTATGTGAATTGTATCTTAATAAACTTAAAAAAGGACAGGGGAGTATGACCTTTGGTGGAAAGGCAGAGTGAGCCCAAGGCAGCCTGGTGGGGGTGGTGGGAGGAAGGAAGAGAAGAATTGGAGACAGGGGAAATAAATACACTGACCTCCCTTTCCTCCCTCCCTCTAGTTGACTATGGCTCCCCATTGGCCAAACCCAACTGGAAGCCAGTGGGCAAGCAAACATCAGTGTAGTCCATATGGGTCAGCCTCCCAAGCCAGAGAGCAGGGTGGGAAAAGATGCAGAATGGATCCGGAGGGCAAGCGGAAGACATCTGGCACATCAGAAGAGGAGGAAAATAAGAATATCTAGATGAGATGAAGCCTGGGGCAGTGAGAAGGTGTAAATATGTCCTATAAAGTACTCTCGAGTGCTAGAGTTAGTTCAAATTCAGGGTATGAGCTTCCTAGCCACTAGCACAGAGACGGAAATTTATCAGAAAGGAGATCTGTGGTGTCCGTTAGGTAAAAGCAAGATCAAGAGGAAGACGTTCCCCTGAAGGATGGACACAGTGGCATGCTCTATGTCTAACATGCTACAGTTATGGTGAGAGAAAGATGCAAAAGGAAAGAGGGCAAAGAATTTGCTGCCATTCTCTATCAGCCCAAGATTTGTAAAGACTTCCCTCCCCACACTCACCCGGCAGGTTGCTGCTCCCTTTACAAGTCCTCTCGTCACTGCAAAGGCACAGACTGCCAGACTGTGCAGGAAGATGGGGGGCTCGGTCCTGACGTCAGACCACCTGAGTTTAAACCCCTGCTCTAACATTTAATTCTCTATGACCTATGGAAATGGACTTAATCACTCTATGCCTTAGTTTTTTAGCCTGTGAAACGGGAACAACTAAAATCCACACCTCATAGGGTTGTTGTAAAGATTAGATGAAATACCGCATGGCCAGGACTTCATACTGTTCTTGGCGCATCATAAGTGCTTGATAAATGTCTACATTGACTCTGTTGACTATAATGATGATATAAGAGTTGGCAAGCCCTGCATAATCATCTCGTTTCATTTGCTCATTTTTACAGGGGAGGAGAAGGAGGCCCAGAGAGGGGTGCGATCTACCCAAAATCACATGATCAGAAGAAAGGCAAAGTCAAGAAAAGAACCCAGCTTCCAGTCTCAGCACATCATGGTAATTCTCAGCAGTGGCTCCCGTGTTTATATTTTGCCTAGGAGCAGTTCCTTGGCAGCCTGTCTGGACTGCAGATATAGAGAAAGCAAAAACCTCAGAAGCTAGTTCATGCTGTGCATGCAGTAGGTATTCAGTAAATGCTCGTGGCAAGAATTTGTGAATTTTTGTTACCATTGCCTGGCATACCAAGAGCTCTTTGAGGGCAGGGTATGTGCCCAAATCTGTCTCTCTAGTGGCTGGCACAGGAGCCTGGCATAAATTAAGTGCTTAATAAATATTTTACATGTAATAATTATTAACGTCTGAGGCTATTTATAAACAGCTATGTGGGAAAAGCCCAGTTGGGATTACGGTTTGTGTCAGAAGTTAAATTCTCAGCCCACTTACAAAAAGCCATGTCAAAACATGGCTACAATCCACCCAAGAAGTCTGGCTTTCTCCTACTGACATAAAAGTGAAAATGCCATTTAAGGTGACACATGAACTGACCCCAGAGGTACAAATTATCCTTTGGCCTGCGCTTGCTCATTCTGCCAGTTTATCCAAGAGTAACCAGAACTGGGCCCAAGCGTTATGGATTTATTTTAAACAAATTCCAGTTTCCATCTGTAGTGGGTGGAGTCGTGTCCCCCCAGTGATACGTCAAGTTCTACCCCTGGCGCCTAGGAATATGACCTTATTTGGAACCAGGGTCTTTGCAGATGTAACCAAGTTAAGATGAGGTCATACTGGATTAGGGTGGGCCCTGACCCAATGACTGATGTCCTTTTAAGAACGGAAAATAGAGATATAGATACAGACACACAGGGAGACTGAGGCAGAGATTGGAGAGAGGCATCTACAAGCTGAGGGACACCAAGGATTGCCGGCAACAACCAGAAGCTGGAAGAGGCACGGAAGGATCCTCCCCTAGAGCCTTCATAGAAAGCGTGGCCCTGCCGACACCTTGATTTCAGACTTCTGGCCTCCAGAACCGTGAGAGAACAAACTGCTGTTGTTTTGAACAGATTTCTGTTGTCTGAACAAACTTCTGTTCTGCCACCTAGTTTGTGGTCTGTCCCTGTCGATTTCTGCTGAAGGGGAAACTCTGGTAGGTAAGGTAGGAAGTTATGCTAGTTATCCTAACAACAGCCACGACTTAGTGAGCTCCTATTATGCACCAGGCTCTGAACCAGCTCCTATTATGCATCAGGCTTCCGTAACTTCTCTTATTGACTCCTGTCACTAATCCTATGTGCTCACTTATTCATTTAACACACATTTATGGAACACTCACTGCTGAGACTGTCTTAGCATGGGTTCCCCGAGAAGCAGAACCTCAGACAAGGTCTTGGGTGCCGGGGCTTTATTTGGGAGGTGATCCCAGGAAGCAGGAGTGAGCGTGTAGGGAGTGGGAGTGAGCATCAGAGGCTTGATTACCCTGGGAACTCTGAGAAGTGTAGAGGACACATTTCAGAACTCAATGTTCAAAGAGCAGGACCCCAGAGCATTTACCCACCGCGCCTCCCCTGCTGATGACGGTTGCTTGTGGGAGTCCCCCCTACACACACATTGTCTCCTCTGAACTTCCAGGCTGTACCTAAGTGCAGGTCAATGCAATCTCTTGGTGTTGAAGAAGGCTCAGGGCAGAATGGGGAAAGTTGTGCTGTCCTGAGCCGTGTGCTGTCAGTATGGGAGGGGGAGCCTGAGTTTGCATGCAACTGCTCACCTCATCTGCCATTGAGATCAGAGGCCAACCAGCTGCATCATTTGCAGGGCCCAGTGCAAAATGAAAATGCAAGGTGCCTTATTTAAAAGTTATTAAGAATTTCAAGGCGGTGGCTGTGGAGCATTAAACCAAGCACAGGGTCCTTCTAAGCGCGGGGCCTGTGCATCTGCACAGATTGCAGCCGTGAAGCCGGCCTGTGATGAGGAGCTCTGTGGCATTTGCTCTAAGTGCCTACTATGTGCAGGCACCACACTGAATGCTTTACACATGCAATAAATGGTAGTTATTTATATCACGCCTAACGACAATCACATTAAATATTTCTCTGGTGGGAATGAATTTAGACAAATGCACATTACTTTCTAGTTGACAAGTCCCTAAATCCACACTAGGTCTACACTTGCTGGGTGAAAACCACCTCGAACTCATACCTGACAACTTTCAATTCATGTGCGGAGGAGTTTAGACAAACTGAGCGTTGCATAAACACGTTTTTATGGTTTTCTTTATTATCATCTCTGACATCAGAACATCACAAATCTTTTGTTTGGCTGATATTTAACATGAACATAGGTTTCTCTGCCTTACCCAGCATGACTCTGCCAAAATGCCACAGATATATTAAATTTTTTCCTGTCGTCAAGAAACCATTCATATGGAATTTGAAAATGATTTATCAGATCATTGGGCTTAGATTTTTACAGCTTTATGAACAGTAATTTCTACAGGCCCCAGAAAGCTACAGACCCCCCCCGATCTAGGCCCCCCAAATACTAAAGTTACTCTAGGCTCTAGGCTGGGCACAACTTCATGTTCCAAAGAAAAGCAGAAGGGTGGCCCAATGTCTGCTCGTGACAACCAGATGGAGTGTGTGAACCTCTACTGGATCCTGGATCCAAAAAAAGTCTATAAAAGACATTTGAGACAATGGAGGAAATTTGAAAATTGTCTAGGAATTAGACAGTGCTTCTCAATCTATCTTTTATTTTTCAGTGTATCTCAGACAGATGCTTTTGTAAAATATAATAATAAAGTGAATTTCTTGAAAAATAAAATGAAAAGTATACAGAATGCAAACCCAGATTTTTTATTATTAAACTTAAGAGATCTAAAATTATGCTGTCCAACTACTATGAAAGTTTCTAAAAGCTTGCTCTCAATTTCAGTATTTAGCTTGCTGCAGACCTATAACAAATAGTCAGCAGATTGCCCCAGGATGCTGACCACACATTGAGTAGCACTGAACTGGTAGCCCCGTAGTAAGAGGTATTGTTAATTTTCACAGGTGTGATAAGATATTGGGGTTTTGTAGTAGAAGGTCTTTCTTCTTAGGAGATACATGCTGAAGTATTTAGGGGTAAAACATTAGGATATCTGCAACTTACTCTCAAATGGTTCAAGAAAAACAGTATCTATGAATAGAAAGAAAGAAAGAGCTAAAGCAAGCGTAACAAAATGTGAACAAATGGTTCCCATAGGTGGCTGGCCTATGGGTATTCACTGGACTATTAAATCAACTTTTCTATCGATTTGAACAATCTTGAAATGAAAAGTTGGAGCAGGTAAGAAAAACTAGCAGACCACTGTTCATTTCTTCCCGGCACAAATTAAAC
The DNA here is from genome assembly GCF_020826845.1 of Diceros bicornis minor. Lineage (NCBI taxonomy): Eukaryota > Metazoa > Chordata > Mammalia > Perissodactyla > Rhinocerotidae > Diceros > Diceros bicornis. Next base: position 87,841,030 of record NC_080745.1, on the reverse strand, counting down.
GTGAGGACAAGTCTCCAGAGATGCACAGGCCAGGGGGCCAGGTGCACTCACCTGTCCACACTCCAGTGAACACTAGGCAGGCAAGACAGCAGAGCCAAGGAGAGCCTGGGAGGCCCCCAGACCTGCAGTTTCAACCTGGGCTCCACAGTGTGTCTGCTGGGTGGCCTTGGCAAGTGACCCAACCTTGCAGCCTCAGGATCCTCATCTGAAATGCAAGGGCTGCCCTAGTTAATGTGAAATAATGGTGCTTTCCTGGGACAAGTAAGTGTGCCATGAATGGTGGGTATTGGCAGGCCTGGGCTCCCCCAGCCGGCTGACCTGATGAACGTGGGCCTGATTTGTAAATTTTCAGGGAAAAGAATGGGTGGATGATTTTTTTAAAGTACAGAGTTCCCCAAGGGAGACAGATTCTCACTGAAGTCCGCTCTATCATAGGGCATTTGGCAGGTGATTGAACTGCAGGCTGCATCAAGGGCTTTAGACCCTAAAACCAGTTCTAGTCAGAGCTGAATAATTTCCTTGACAACGAACTCCTTTCCCTTGTGTGCAGGATTCCAGGAGGCTGGCCATGCCCAAGCTCCATTTCTCCTTGGCTGTCCCAGCAGTGGCCCCACCATGGGCCCGACTGTGGGCTGAGTCATGTCAGTGACCTGTATGACTCTGGTGTTAGTCACGATTGCTAACACGTCTGAAGGTCTGCGTGTCATGGGCCTGCCCTGCTGTAGGAAAATTAGCATTCCAAGGGTAGGGCCCAGTGCTGGACATGTGAGGAGGTGGCCTCACAAGAGGCCAGGGGGACTTTCTAGACTTACGTTGGCTTCTGTTTGACTCCACGGGCCACTAATAGGCTTCCCCACTCTGGGTTCTACTGTGCAAGGACTGGACGTGTGTTATCTAGTATTTAAATTAGTTTCCCAGGGCTGTTGAAGTACAGTGAACTTGGAGGCTTTAAGAACCACCCTGTACACTAGGTTGGCCACTAGCTGGCTGAGGGAACTTAGGCAAGATACTTAATCAGGACTGGCTACAGAATTTGTGGGGCCCAGTGCAAAAGGAAGATGCAAGGTCCCTTGTTCAAAATTATTCAGGATTTCAAGATGGCAACAGCAGAGCATCAAGCCAAGGGTGGGCCCTTCTGAGCGTGGGGCCTGTGTGGCTGCATGGGTCACAGCCTGTGGAGTTGGCCCTGCACCTAATCCTCCAGGAACTTCGCCCTTCTCACAGACAACTGTGGGGTGTAATCCCCACCTCGAATGAAGGTGAGGATTAAATGAGATCATACTTGGCCCATGCTGTTGCCCTGAGATCCTCTCTCCTTGGAGGACGCAGCAGGCTCAGGTCAATCTTTACATGGAGGGTCCAGCCCGAGCCAGGCGCAGAGCAGGCCCTCCGTCAATGTTTGTTGAGTAGCACGAGCTCAATATGTTTGTTTATTTCTTCCGTATGTTACACTACAGATTCGCTCCTTTCTTCGGATCAGCATGCTTGTTTTTGTTTTTGTTTTCCTAGGATAGAGCCACTGTTTTTCAAAGCATTCAGGCAGTGTGTGTGTGTGTGTGTGTGTGTGTGTGTGTGTGTGTGTGTGTTTAATTAAAAAATAAAAGTGATGGGCTAAAACCCAAATGCCAATTAAATCCTGAAACTGAGAGCTTCAACTGCTCCGATCTGTACCCCTCACGGCATAGGGCATGAGCCTAGGAGTTTTAATGCATAGGTGGGAAGGACCACAGCATCTGTAAAGGCAACATGTACTCACTGATTAAAATTAACTATGAATCACATAGTGATTACGTTATAGCCACAACGAGCACAGCTATTCCACAAAATAGGGCGGCAAAATTCCCACCTCCATTCAGGACAGCAACTGAGAGCTTCAGATAATTGCGGTTCTGAAGTGAGCTGAACCCTGAATAACAGAGATGGGTGAGGGACAATACAGTTAAGTCCAACTCCCAGCAACTCTCGCTGCACAGACCCTTGAAATCCTCAAGTGCACACAACTAGCCCATTTTATTGCACAAAACAGTTACAATAAAAGGACCTACTATTATCTAGGGCCACTATCTTTTTTCTACAACCATTGGTTCCTGGAAATGAAACAGGAGAGAGATAGGGAATGTTGAAATAAAGACCTGTTAGAGGTCTTTGATTGTGGCAAAGGGAAAGCGGGCTGCGCTCTAGCAGCGGGCCTGTCCCCGGGCCTTTTACAGGCCATTCCCAGGGAGGCACAAAGCAGAGAAGGAATTATGGCCTCCTGTTTAAAGGCTGCTAAACAGGAGCCAATAGGGGCCTTACAAACTTAACCCTTCATTCTAGGGCTATGGATTTCATTTTTTTCACTACTTTTAAAAAATTTTTTAATTTTGAAATAATTTTTAAATTTACAGATAAGTTGTTAGACTAGTACAAAGAATTCCCATATATCTATCACCCCAATTCACCAGTTTTTAACATTTTGCCATACTTGCTTTATGTACACATTATTTTTTCTGAACTGTTTGAGAGTAGGTTGCATACATCATTTCCCTTTGCCCCTTTACTTTTCTAAATTATAAAAATAGGCCAGCCCCGTGGCTTAGCGGTTGGGTGCGCTCGCTCCACTACTGGTGGCCCGGGTTCGGATCCCGGGTGCACACCGACGCACTGCTTCTCCAGCCATGCTGAGGCTGCGTCCCACATACAGCAACTAGAAGGATGTGCAACAATGACATACAACTATCTACTGGGGCTTTGGGGGAAAAAAGGAGGAGGATTGGCAAGATGTTAGCTCAGAGCCGGTCTTCCTCAGCAAAAAGAGGAGGATTAGCATGGATGTTAGCTCAGGGCTGATCTTCCTCACAAAAAAAAATAATAATAATAATAATATAACCAAATCAAGATAAAAACCCTTAAAAGATCACCCCAAATCCTACCTCCCTGATACTAATATGCTCAATTAAAAATTACTTTATTCTCGAGGCTGGCCCGGTGGTGTAGTGGTTAAGTTTGTGTGCTCTGCTTCAGCGGCCCAGGGTTCGCAGGTTCGAATCCTGGTTGTGGACCTACTCACCGCCCATCAAGCCATATGTGGTGGCGTCCCATATACAAAATGGAGGAAGATAGGTACAGATGTTAGCTCAGGGGTACTCTTCCTCAGCAAAAAGAGGAGGATTAGCAACAGATGTTAGCTCAGAGCCGATCGTCCTCACACACACAAAATTACTTTATTCTCTTTGTCTGGTTGCATATATGACTTTGTACAGCTTACATCTCTTGAAACATATTCACTGAGTGATTCATCCATTCATCCAACCATCCATCCACCCACCCATCCATCTATCCATCCAAGAAATATTTAACCAAGTACCCACCTCCTATGGTCCAGGCCCTACAAAACAGATCAAACCATCACATAATTTCATGGTTACAAAATGTGATAACTGCCATTGAGGGCAATTGTTGCCCCCTCTTCACTCTTCCTCCCCTAAAAAGAAATCTGTTGTCCTAAGCCAGGGATGCTGATATGGTTGGGGTTTTTGTGTATTTATTAATAATTTCCCACCAACTTCCAAAAAAGTATTTTAGTTAGTTATAGTTAAAACATACATACAATCCTACGGTTAATGAAAAAGTCAAAATGGAAATCAGAAACTCCTTCCAACAGTTTCTTAGTCCATTTTTTTCAAGTCTAGGTAGTGATCCTGGTGTCATCTGTGGTGTATCATCACCAAGCAAGAATATTTTATTGAGCTTTATTATTATTTTTTTTTCTCTTTTTCTCCCCAAAGCCCCAGTAGGTAGTTGTATGTTGTAGTTGCACATCCTGCTAGTTGCTGTATGTGGGACGCCACCCCAGCATGGCCTGACATGCGGTGCACCGGTGCCCGCCTGGGATCCGAACCCGGGCTGCCAGTAGCAGAGCACGCCCACCCAACCGCTAAGCCACGGGGCCGGCCCTATTGAGCTTTATTTTAAATAATTTGTATTATCAGAACAATTGGTATTTTGTTTTCCAAATATAAAATTATATGAAAATATTTAATATGCCTTTCAAACAGCACAAACCACTCTTCTCCCATAGCAAGTTCACAATCACTTTTCACAGAGGAAGGACGATGTTGCTTCCTGGAACATGACAACAGGCTGGTTGGCATTCATTTTTTTTTTTAAAGATTTTATTTATTTATTTTTTCCCCCCAAAGCCCCAGTAGATAGTTGTATGTCATAGCTGCACATCCTTCTAGTTGCTGTATGTGGGACTCGGCCTCAGGATGGACAGAGAAGTGGTGCCTCGGTGCGCGCCCGGGATCGGAACCTGGGCCACCAGCATCGGAGCGCACGCACTTAACCACCAAGCCACGGGGCCGGCCCTGGTTGGCATTCTTGAGCATTACATTTGACTTTGAGCTTCCTATGAGCCAAGGCAACAAGGAATCATCATGGTTTACACTGCTTAAGTATCTGTTGAAAGCAAACCACTAGTTCTTCAAGAGAGATGCTCATTCTTTTCTTTTGAAGGAGTGCAGAACAGAGATGACAGAAACTCCCAAGGGTTGAGGGAGAATCTGGACCAGATCTTGCTGCCTGTCCCCTCCCTGTGTTTGTGTGTGTGTGTGTGTTGGGGGCAGGGGGAGGGTGAGGGGGGAAGTGATTGGACTGATGGCCTGTGGTAGGAGTGCTCCCCCAACATTGTGGCCAGGATGAAACCCACAGCTTCTTGGGGGACATAGAAAGCACCTGGAAGTTAAGAGATACTGTGCATTCATGGGGGAAGTGGCCCTATGGGAGGGGCTCAAGAGGGTGCTATGGAGGACAAGGCAGCATTTCAGAGGGTCAGCTGTGCCAGGCCTGGTCAGCAGGGGAATGGCTGGGCCCCCAGGAAAAATGGCCCTGCCCTGTCTGTGCTGAGAGTTACACCTGCCCCCACACCACAGTACTGGGGGCTCCCCTGGGCCTGACCCCTCAACTGGAGAGCTAGGATCCCTCCCCTAGAGCCTTGGGGCTGGAAAACACCTCCCATCTGAATCCCAATTTTGAGTACCCAGAAAGGAGGAGGGAGATCCTTGAACAAGGGGAGAAATCACTTTATTAAGGAGTTTGAACTTTATGTGCCAAAAGAGGCCAGTTAACCCAGAAGAAACAGAATCGAACTGGAAGACACAGTTACCTTTCATTGGTAACATCAAGCAAGACCAGAGGATACTTGGCAAATGAGGTGAGTTCCAGGAAAGCCTCTTCTGCACATCCAAGCACAATGTGTACATTTCAAACTCCCCCCGCTTAAGAAGCTTGATTAACGAGATTATCTGAAAAAAACTGTAGTATTCCAGGTGATTGGATTTTTCTATTTAAATCAGACAATCAGGAAAAAGTAATTATGGATCTTTTCCAAGAAAAAAAGTTAGATGCCACCTTTTTGAACTCTTTATAGTATTTCTTCTTCCTCAATATGAAAGTAATATGTGGGACCCTTATTCTCAGTCACCAAAAGTTTATTTTCTACTTTCTTATTATCACAGTTTTTTGTTGTTGTTGTTCTGAAATCGATCCTGAGGAGCCTTAAAATCCACCAGGCCATACCCATCTTCGTCTTTTTATTTTTAACCAGTGTCTGACAATTCATTTAATTCTTGGGCTTTCTTTTTTTTTTTTTTTGTTTCCTTTAAAGATTAGATCACAGGCTTATATTAAACAAAGACAAAAACTTTCAAACACGAAGATGCTAAAAATGCTTCAAAAGTAACTAACTTTGCCTTTTCTGAATCCATACTAATAATGAAGATATATAGATATAAAGAGAAGCCCTTCTTGAATGGAGGGTGTCAGAATCAGGCAGACAGGGGTCCAACCCCAGCTCTTCAACCCCAATGTGACCTTGAGGAAGTCACGTTAAGTCTTGGAACTTCAGTTTCCTGAATCTGTAAAATGGGCATAATAGTGGTATTTCTCCTAAGGAGCTGCTATGAGGATTAAAGACGCACATCAAGGGCTTAGCCCAGTGAGAGACACTCTAGTGAGTCATGGACAAACATTTGTTGCTGTTATTGTTGTTTTTATGACTTTTTTTTCTGTGTCTGTCAAAATCCATGTTGTGACACCAGAAGTCGAACCTGACCAACTAAATAGAATTAGATGGGAAGAGATCAGGGAGAGTACTGAAAAATTCGCATTTCAGTACTACATTCTATAAAGGTAACACAGAGATAAAAATTAGTAAAAGGCATTTATTCTGAAAATTAACTGAAACGTATTTTAAAACAAAATATTTTCTCTTTATCTTAATGTTTTTTTCTCATTGAAAGATACCTTCAGTTATAGTAATAAATATAAACTCAGGTTTGTAAGACAAAAGCTACTTTGTAACTTTTGTTATCTGGTAAAATATACATAACATAAAATTTACCATTTTATCCATTTTCAAGTGTACAGTTCTGTGGCATTAAGCACATTTGCAATGTTGTGCGACCCATCACCATCATCCATTTCCAGAACTTTTTCATCACCCCAAATGGAAACTCTGTGTGGACTAAACAATAATTGCCCCCCACCCCACCCACCCCAGCCCTTGGTACTCTCCATTCTACTTTCTGTCTCTATGAATTTGCCCATTCTAGATACCTCAAAAAAGTGGGATCATACGATGTTTGTCCTTTTGTGCCTAGTTTATTTCACTTTGCATAATGTCCTGAGGGTTCACCCACACTGTAGCATGTATCAGAATTTCCTTTCTTTTTAAGACTGAATAATACTCCATCGTATATATATACTACCATTTGTTTATCCGTTCATCCTTTGATGGACATTTGGGCTGCTTCCACCTTTCGGCTATTGTGAATAATGCTATAAACGTGGGTGTGCAAATATTTATTGGAGATGCTGCTTTCCATTCTTTTGTGCACTGTACAGACCTGGAATTGGGATTGCTGGATCATATAGTAATTCTATGTTAAAACTATTTTTTACAGTGGCTGCACCATTTGACATTCCCACCAGCAACGCACAAGTTTTCTGATTTCTCCACATCCTTACCCACACTTGTTATTTTCTGTGTTTTTGATAACAGCTGGCCCAACGGATGTGAAGTGGTATCTTACTGTGATTTTGATGCGTATTTCTCTAATAATTAGTGACACTGAGCATCTTTTCATGTGCTTAGTGGTCATTTGTATATCTTCCTTTGAGAAATGTCTTTTCAAATCTTTGCCCATTTTTGAATTGGAGGAGGGTTTTTGTTGTTGTTTGGAACATCTTTTTTTTAAAAAAACAATGGGAGTTTGAAATAATTCACATGTTGGGGGCAAATGGGCTTAATATTGTAAAATGCAGGGTGTCAAGTTGAAGGGAGAAATAACTTTTTGGTTCTGAGGACGCCTTCTTTTTAACCCTCTCAAAACAAAGAACATAGTATTTTCTAAGTTAGGTTGAATTCATAGTAGACATGAAAACTGAACAAGTGATATGAAAAACCAGCTGACTTTTTGTGGTTTCTGGGTGAGAAGAGAGGGCTACTCGGAACCAAAGATCACTTGCGAAATAAGGAAGCAGAAAATCTTCATTTATGGTTGTTATAGTTTATACCTAAGGAAAAAAGAAAAGCACACACCAGCAGCCTGGGGGTGGCAGGGTCAGTTTATAACCGAGAACTACGACCTCGAGGCAAAACTGCTGGGGAGAGGAGAGCCCTGAAGACGTTCTGTGAGGATACAAGGTCTCGAGGAGCTGGAGACAACCGAAGTGCGCGTCCGCGAGTTTTCAGCACAATCGAAGGCTCAAGAGCCACGTAGGTGACCCGGCCGGGGTCTATTAGGGCCACGTAGAAAACACGTTTCGGACAGGTTAGTAACTGAATTTGGTGAGCTAGCGGGTGTGAAATGGTCCCTCGCTGCCATCACGTCTACCAGGTCCGCAATAGTTTTAAAACCTTATTGTTGGATGATAAAACACTCATCAGGAGCCACGGCCCCCACACTGCCACTCTCTCATGCCACATCTGGGCGCACTTCAGCAAACAAGCCGTGAGCACCACTCCCTGCTGCGGGCTGGAGCAGCAGTTGTTAAAATGTTAATAGACTGAGAGGCCTAGAGCAGCGCTCTTTGGGATGCAGAAAAGGGTTTAGCGGCTCCGTGGCCCTTCCTCTGGCCCCCTGGCCCTAGCTTACGTTTCCTCCGCTCCGTAGGGTGTGGTGCACTCCGGATACGCAGGGGGTCCAACCGTGCGGCTCGGCTCCCAGAATGGCCGTCCCTGCGGCCTGCAAAGGCCGGACCTCCCAGCCCTCCCCAAGCCTTCCCTGTTCAACGTCTCAATCCAGTTCGTAACATCTCAATATGGTTTTTAAACAGATCGAGACTAAGGGCTCAGTTCAGCCCACACAGGGACTCTTGGAGGACGCGCGGCCGATCTCCGGAAAGTGAGATGAGTTTGGAGGGCTCTGGCGCGCAGGGAGACGAGCCCTCCTACCCCGCAGCCGCTGACTCCCTTCTGCAAACCGGGCTCCAACCCCGCGGGTCACCGGCATGTAATTTAGTCCAGGTGCGGCCGGCGCTCGGCCTGGCACCCCAGGTTTGGTGTCCAGACTCTAACCTTGGCGCGTCGGGGCGGCGCGGGCTCCAGGCCGCGGAGGAGCGCCGCGCAAGACCAGGACCCGGCTTTCAGGCCCCCCAGGCCGCAGCGCTTCCGTCCCGCGAGGCTCGGAGCTCCCACTCAAGGCAAGGCTTTAAAAATAGCCCCGGCGAGATCCAGGCAACAGGAAGGAACATTTTTTTTTTTAACGCGTAAAAAATGTTTTGCTTTTTGTAGGGAACACAACCGCTGCAAGTTCCAGCACATAGGGCCCCCCTCCCCGCGCACTCACAGCCATCGCCGCCTCGCGGGCAAGGCGCGGGCACCGTCTCCGGGATCCGAATTTGGGGAGCGCAAGTGCCCCCTGTGGCCGGCCCGCGCCTGACCCCGCGGGCCTGAGAAGGCAGAAGCGGCCGGCGCGGGGGCCCAGGAGGAAGTTGGAGCCACGGGGCCGTGAAGGGGGCATGTCCGCGCCGCGGGCCTGGCGGGGGCTCGATGGGGCTACGGCCACCCCAGGGCGCCGCGCCCAGGCCCGCCCGGGCTCGCGTACCCCCACGTGGCGGGCCGCCCGGGGCCCCACGTGGAAGGGGCGGAGGAGGAAGGAGGGCCGGACTCCCGGCCGCTGCGGCGGGACCTGCGCCCCTGCTGCCCGGGCCCCCGCCCTTCGCGAGGGCCTCCCAGGCGGGGCCGGGCCGGGGAGTGCCCGCCGTGCCCGGCCCCCTCGCCCGCCCGCCGCGCCTGTGTGCACTTTCGCGGAGCCACTAATCCCCCGAGAGAGCCGATTTGTAGTGAGGAGTATCTGTAGGGGGCGAGGCCGGCCCATGTGGGGTTGTGTCATTGGTTTGCAAAGAGAGACCCCGCCTTTGCCCAAAAAAAAAAAAAGAGAGAGGAGTGAGCGAGCGGCGACCCTCACCTCGCCTCCCGCCTCGCTCCTGCGCAGCCGGCGGGCACCGGGAGACGCGGCCGGCGCCGCTTCTTTCCCTTTCCTTTTCTCTCCGTTCTCCTCCTCCTTCCCCGGAGGAGAAAACAAATAAAGAAGAGCAAATAGCCGGGAGGCGCTCGGCATCCAGGACGCTTCCTCCCGCGATCCAAGTTGGAATTAGCATCCTCTTAGGGGTGAGCGCGGCGCGGGGCGTGCGCGGGCCGGGGACCCCCAGCGCAGCCCCCTCCCAGCGGGCGGGCGGGCGCGGGGCCGGGACTGGGGTGGGGAGGATTGGGAGCCGGGTGGGCGGAGGAAGGGGGTGGGGTGGGTGGGGAAGTAGGAAGAGGCTCGGCGGCGAGGGGAGGAGGAGGAAGGGAAGGGGAGGGGTAGGGTGGAGAGGGAGAAGAGAGGAGGGGAGGAGAGGGAAAGGCGGGAGGGGGAGGGGCGGGGAGCTGGAGAGATTAAGTTTTTGTGTGTGTGTCCCTGTGTGCGTGTGTCATTTTAAGGTGGCCCGGGAGCGGCCCAGAGGAGCAGGCGGCGGCCCGAGGAGCGAGGGAACGAGCCGGGAGCCATGCCGCGCTGAGGGGGGGCCGCACAGCCGCCGCCACCGCCACCGCCGCCGGGTGGGGTGGGAGGGGCGGGAGCCGCCGCCGCCGCCGCCTCCCGGGTGGGCGCCCTTCGCCGTGGACACCGGCGGCCCGGGACGAGGTAAGGGGGGCCCCGGGGGAGGGCTGGGGCCGCCGCCGCCCCCGCCTCACCTGAGGCCGCGGGCTGGGGGCGCCGCGCCCGCGCCTCACTGCGCCACTCGGGGAGGAGGAGGAGGGCGAAGGACACGGAGCCGGCATCCGAGGACATCTTTGGTCTGCGCCCCCGGCCCCGTGTACCCCCTTGGCGCCCGGGGGTGGGCGCCGGCCTGGGGGTCCCTGCCTGCTGCCCCCCGCCGCCGATCGCTCCCGCTGGCCGCCGTTTGCGCCAGGATTTTTGTTGTTGTGATGAGAGTTGATGAATGCGAAGTAGGCGGTCACCTTCCTTCCCATCAGGATTGACAAAAAAAAAAGAAAGAAAAAAAGAAACCCCGAGTGCGGCGGCGTCCAGAGGGCAGCGGCGGCGGCGGCGTCTCGGCGACGGTTTCCTAGGCGCCCCCGGCTCCTGCTCCCCGAGGCCGGTGGGTGCGCGCGCGGGGGACCGCCCGCGACCCAGGCCGAGCGCGCGGCGCGCCGCGGGGACAATACGACCGGATCCCCCGGGACCGGGAGTCCGAGCGCGCGGGGCCTTGCGTTTGCGGGGCGGGGGCGAGGGGAGAGCGGGGGTCCGCGGGGAAACCGGGGCGCGCGCGGCTCGGGGTCCCCAGGGGAGCGGCCCCTGCTGGCAGGGGATCCCGTGCGGCGCCCCGGGAGCGCAAGTGAAAGACGGGAAAGGAGGCGAAGTGGATCCCTTTTGTTTTGCCGGCCCCGCATTGTTGGCTCCTCCGGGCAGCCGTGCCACATCTGCCGCCGCCGCCACTACTACCGCGCCCGGCTCGGCCCGCCAAAGTCGCAGCGGGGCGGGGGCCCGGGGTGGGCCGGGCGGCGGGCGCGGGCGGGGGCCGGGCGGGCCGGGCATTTCCTCTGCCCGGCCGCGCTCCCGCGGGCACCACTTCCTCCTCGCCCGCCGCCGCCGCCGCGAACCCGGCCCGCCCGCCTCCCCCGCCCGGGCCGCACTTTTCGGGTGGGGCGAACCAAAAAGAAAAAGTTTCGCAGGAGGGGCTGGCGAGGGCGCGCCCGGGGCGGCGGGGACCTGGCGGGGCTCAGCGAGAGCCTGGCCGCCGCGGTCGCCGCTTCCTCCTCGTTTTCCGCGTCGCTGGAGAGACCCGCGCGGCCGAGGGGAAGCGCCTTTCTTTCTCTTTCTCGCGCTCTTCCCAGCGCCCCAGGGCAAGTTGGGCAGAGGCGCGCGGGAGCCGGGGCGCGCCCGGGCCTTTCTCCAGCGGGAGGCCCCGCGGCGTGGCCGGTCGCCCGCAGCCCACGCAGCGCCCTGGTGCTCGGAGGCCGCGGGCCCGGGAGCTCGGCGCGGTCACCGCCGGCCGCGGCGAGACAGGCGCACACACTCCCTCCGGTGGCTCGCTTTCCGCCGTCGCCGATGGTCACGGACACAGAGTGTGCGTGTGCGCGCGCGTGTGTGTGTGGTGCTCCCCCTCCCCGCCCACGAGTACTTTTTCCGGAGGCGGCCCAAGCAGCAGTTGGCTCCAGGGGGTCCCCATGTTTAGTGTGTTACAGGGGAAAGGAGGAATTTTTCGTAGAAATCCCCGCTTGCTTTGCGTCCTTGCGGTGGAGGCTGCTCGCAGTGGCCTACGTCGTCATGCCGGGCTCACTTGCCCTATCCGACTTGCCCGATCCGGGGTAAACAGATCTTTCTGGATTTCCCCCCCTTTTTTCTTTAAAGATTGGAGATCGCGTTAAGTTCTTAGAGAGTCAGATATGAGTGGCTTGAAGGATAGACATGAGAGTTCTATTCTATAAATATGCATTGGGAATTTAAAATGCTAAGTGCCTTATTTGCAATTCTGTTGGATATTCTAGAGGCTGGTATATTTTTATCTGACATGGTAATTTGGAGGGGACGTATATTTTGGTTAGTTTACAAAGTGATTGTACCTCCCGACTTGGGCGAAATATATCAAATTCCCGTACTACTCTTTCAAAGAAGATACTCTTCGCGCTAGGTGCTTGGGTTCAGAGACAGTTTAACAGTTACCTCGTGTTCAGTACCTAAGACTGCTGTTCAGCCTCTAGGGTTCTCAAAGTAGAGCTAGTTAGTTTTCATGTACTTCAGAGAATTCCACTGTTTTGAATTTTTTTAAAATAAATCTTTTACATTTTAAAGTAATGGGACCTTGAAGGATCTTGTTTTTATAATCATTTGATTTCAAAGAGTACTTCTTATGGCAATTATAAAGTGATATTCATAATGCTAATTAAACACTTTAGTCAGAGCAGCTTTAATATTGAAACAGGATTTCTTTTCTTTTTGTAAGTAACAGGGACTGTATCCTAGAGTTGGAACACTAAATATCCTTTTGTCTGGCATCAGATCTCTGAACTGCTCTGACACTCTCCTGTAAAAACCCCGGGTGCCCTTTTTATTGCCCCCAAAAGAAAAGTTAATGAGATGGTAGGTTTCAAGCAAAAAAGCAGGCCCTCCTTCTTGCAAAATATGCTTACAGTTGCCATTGAAGTTGGATGTTAGCGGTGAATGCACTTGCCTTTAATGAAACCAGTTTAATCGTTCACACTTGATCAAGTATAACAGGACCAAACAAAGGAAATAAGCAGGCATATTTCTGTAAAGCATTCAGGGCTTTAATGTAAGTGTTATGTCGGGTCACCCCCTCCCCCGACTCTGCCCCCAGTACAAGGGAGTAGGGTTGAAGGCAAAGGGAATTTATGGCACGGATTGGTTTTCTGTGCCCCAGGCGTAGGGGACCCCAGTTTGTCCCCGTAGAAAGGTTATTAGGGGGAATTTAAAAATATCGGGTTTGGAGCTTGTTTTGAACCTGACAAGGTGCTTTTTGGTTGAAGTCTTTTCCTTGTTTGAGAAGATAAGGCTAAGGGGTATGTTGCTTCCCTCCTTTCTAATCGTACCTTAATAAGGCTGAGTGGAGGGTGGTGTGGCTCTGCAGATGGAATTCAGAGCCCTGTGTTATTTACGACTTCACTTGGGATCTTTGAAACTGGCCCTTGAATGGGTGTTCTCCTGGGGGGAGGGGCAGGGTGAATGACTTTTTCTTAACAGATTTTTTAAAAAACCTCTTTGTCCCTAGAATGTATTTCTTTGGTAGGCACCAGTTGCAACTTCTGTCTGGGCCTTAGTCATCAACTCAGTGAAGAAATATTTGCAAAGTGTGTCTCTTTCAAGTTAAAGGAAAAAAGTTTGGCTACTTAAAAACAAACACTACTAGCATTGTAAAAATACACCAGTGACATACTTTGTGAGATATTTTGGCCTTTTAAGAGCAGGGCACACCTGTTCCTGTCCCTGCTGAGTCGTTTGCTTTCCCTGGCATTGTTAATCTGGCTGGGTACACAAGATGAAACAGGAAGACTTGGTATCTGTGTAATTATTAACCAGCCCATCAGTTACCCTTTCAGGGAATAATCAATAACTTTATTCTTGACTTTTAAAATTCCAAACAGAAATCCTATTCATAAGTCTGAAAGGTGTTTTAAAGAGATGAAATGAAACAAACAGCCACAACAACAACAACAACAAACAATACAAAATCAGCCTGCAGCTTTTTCAGTGTTCTGAGTAGCTAGCTATAAGGTAAATGTAGGATGCGTATGTTCAGTAGGTACTGAACAAGCAATGCACCGGATTTGAGAAGGATAGTTAACGGTTAAAAGACTGAAGCAGAGGGAGCTCGGGATGGTTCACACCATTTGAAATCCTTGAGATTCGCCCATTAAAAACAAAAAGGGATTAAAAACAAAAAGGGCCGACGTCTCTCCCGAGCAGCCTCACTGAGTGAGATCTAGCACCAGAATGCCATTTGCCAACAGTTCTCTCCCATCATGAATCATTTTTGAAGGCAAAGTTATACTCTTTGCACTTAACGCTTTCCCTAAATGGAAAAAATTCAGAGAGTTTACAGCAACGGTAGAATGGCTGCCCCCGTTGTCATTTTTTACCACTGTCATCTCAATATAGAAGGGCTGTCATCATAACGTATGTGAGTGCAGCCTGGGTCCCTCTGTTAATAATCTTTCTATCAGTGAAAAGCAGCAGCCCAAATGTCCCATGTCCCTGATTCAGGCCACAAATATATATTCATACAGGATATGATTGGGAAAGGAAATTTATGTTGGGCAGGGCACACAACTCAGGTAATATTTCCATCGCCTGGCTGATAGTTCCATTCCAGAGGGTGGAACACATTTTTGTAGTAATTTAAAAATGGGAGTGCAGTTGAAAAGATGTACTTGCGCTTAACAGAAGGGACACCATATAGTGAAGTACTGGGGTGCCTTACTCCCCAAGAATCTTCTGTGAATCGCTAGCCAAGGAATGCTTGTGTGGACTCCCCAACTGAGAACTTGGAGTAGGCACATGAAAATACTGGAATGGATATGCTCTCCGATGCTGGACTGCCTGGGCAGATAGCAGCTTTCTGCCTTACAGCTGGGAAGCATGTCCTAATTTACATTGCTACAGTTAAAGTTACCGCACCCTGGGAAAGAAGGAAAAATGCACAGCTTTTCCCCCTCACTCAATCTTTTGAAGTTAATTTTTATTCATGTCTGTGTTTGATGGAATATGTATCAAAGACTTATGAAAGGGTTTTTTTTTAAACCTTATCTCCAGGTTTGGAAAATTATATTTAATAATTGCTAAAAACTTCAGAACCATTTTTAAGGTGTTCAGTGTTTCTTTTGATCATGATTTAATGGATAGTATCCAAAAGCCATCAATGTGGCTGTAATGATATTCACAAATGAATGTTTGGGCATAATCGTAGTTTGCTTTTAGCTATTATTATTAATGTTTAAAGTCTAAATTATGGCTGCACTTGGGCATTCAGGACTTGGCCAGTGAAAGGAAAGGGTTTGCACATTGTGCAAAAAAGGGGGGATTCACAAATGAATACAGAATGTATAATAGGGACAGAGCCAGGCCATTGTTTGTGTGGAATGTTGACAATGGGAGCCAAGGGGCAGTTTCGCCTTCATTCTAGTAACTGCTCGAGAACACAGAAACTTCAGGAGCTGCAGACGGGATGGGAACCAGCGGCACATTCATCTGTCTTTGCCGGGCATGGAAGTTTGGGCACCAGCCTGCTCCCTTTCCAGAGTTTTTCTTAGAAGGTGGTCTTTTCTGGACCGATAGAGAACTTTGTGCACTTTTTCTTCTCAGTAATCTGCTTTTCTGAGGCAAGATTCTAAAAGCAGAGAGTAGGGTTCTTCAAAGAAAATGTAAAAAGGCAAACTTTTTTCCCTTTGAGATGCAATTTTAAGAAATCATGTTCAACACGTACCAGAAATTGAGGCATGTCAAGTCACAGGAATCAGTCGTGTTTGTTTTTATTACTCTCCTCACATTAAAGTAGATTTTAATCTGTAGTATTAGGGAAAGTGCCCCTAAAGTGAGTATTTGTTGGATTTCCGTTGTGCTGCACAGCTGCTGCCATTTCTGAAGCAGCTCCTCTCTATTGCCTCTTCGTCCTCCATTGACAAAGCCCTCCTGCTTCCACGTGGGAGCTGAGGTTCCAAAGTGGAGCTAACTCCATAGCTAAGGTGGCACGCACTCCCGTGACCTTTCTTTTTAATCCCTTACCTAAGTGGAATCAGTGTAGACATTGGCTACTGTTGGGGGCTGATGCCTGTTCTGATGTTTGCCAGGTCCCTTGGTTAGAACTTTGGGGGCCAGTTGATGTTTCCATCTGCATCTAGCCTAGTCCAGCCCTGAGCAAATGTTTTGGAAATGATCTGCTTTAACTCTTTCTGTAACTAAATTTAACAGATGGCTGCCTAGAGTTGGCTTAATATTCACAAAAATTGTGATAAAACCTTTGGGTTCTTATTCATGGGGCAAGTGATGCTTTTGGTTTTATGGAGAATTGTGACTCATGTCCTGGGTAATAATAGAGCCTTCATTTCTCCCCAAGGTTGGATGGTGTTTAGAAGATGTTAATCCAAATAGCTGTTGTTGCCTGAACCAACAGGCAACAACACACAAGGTGTGGCAGCCTCCCCTTTGGTGGTAGTTTTCTGCGAGTCCAAAAAAGCGCAGGGCTGAGGTAGGAGGGCAGTGCTTTTCATCCACTGTGGTTCTAAAAATCCTTCCCTCTTGTAAAATGCAAAAAAATAACACCTCCTTCACGTTTCTTTTACTCCCTTCAAAAGTGTTCTTCTGATCAGCAGAAATGTGCTTCTTGCATTAAAATAAATCTTTTATTATGACTTGAAAGAAACTTAACTGGCTGGAAGATTGATTGGAAATAGTAGCAATATTTCTGTGTCTTGTCGCAGCCTGGGTTGTGCAGAAACTCGGAAGGGCCTTTTTAAAGGACCTGTAACTTAGATGTGGGTCTTTCTGCAGCGTCGTAAACCCCATGCTGCGCTCCAGCCAGGTCTGAAATCTGGCCTCCAGCAAGCTGCCCAAGCCCGGGACAAACAAAAACTTCATTCTGGAGTCACGGACTCCCAGGAAGTTTCTTTGGAAGGAACCGTAGACCAAGATCATAGAGAGCATCTTTTTTTTTTCCAGTATGGCAATTGAAAAAGCCCACTTAATGTTGAGGCTAGCAAAGATTCATTTGATGGGTGTAAGTGACCCAAATCACACCTGGAAGTGGTAGTATTGTACCTGCCCCAGTGTGTTGGGGAAGAGGAGGGAGGGCAGGAGGGGGGGAGGAACAGCAGGTGAAGTTCCTCGGCAGTGGGGGTGAGAGGCCAGGAAAGGGCTTACGCACCTTCCCTGTGGAGTGAACTGACCCTGGGACTTCATTCTTTTGCTGATGGATGTCTTTAGTGTGGTTGGTCTACCCCAGCGAACAAAGTCACAGTTTATCCTCTGCTTGTTCAGGCCCATGTGGGCCAAAGGAAGGGGTGGGGGTGGTGCTCGCATGCCCATTTGGGTGGTGGAGAGCCGGGAAGATGTTGCAGCTCTGGGCCCTGCCCACCTGGAATGCAGCCAGAGCAAGCAGCGAGCTGGGAGGGCCCTCCAGAGCTCTTAAAACCCTGTCCCAGGAATGGTTGAGGGGACTGACAATGTGTTCAGTCTGGAGCAGCAGCCTCGCCTGGTCACATGGTCTTGCTTTGCTGGGAGGGATGGAGTGCTGGTGACACCAGAGGCCTTGCTGTTGGAGCTGCCAAGCCAGATGGGCTGCGTGCGCTCCTAGCACCAGCCGAGCTTGGCTGACCACTGGGCCGGGTGTGGGGCAAAGCTTTCCAAACACTGGAGACCCGGAGGGCGGCCCACATTCTGGGGCACCTGCCTAATGAACTGGGGGAGGGTAGAATGCTGCCTTTTCTTCCCAGTGGGGGTGACAAAATTTTAAAGTTTTTTCCATCCCTTCTCCAGACGTTAAACTGTGGTCTGCACTGCTGGCCGATGGCTCCATCTGCCCCTCAGGGACTGGATGGAGCAGGATGCCAGGCGGGAATGACATTTTCTACCCATATTCCTTGGTATCCCAGGAGCACACAGAGATGTACCTGATTCCTTTTTCTCAGCGCTTTGTAGTTATGGGCTAGAAGTCACTCCAGGAGGGCAATGAATAAAGAGTATTTTGCTGTACAGATATCATATGCACATAGAAGTGCCCACAAGTAAAATCTCAGAATGTTTTTGATCTTAAAAACATTTCACAGTCATTAATCTTCACGACACTCCTGCGGGCTAGGTAAAGAGAGCAATTCCTATTTTATGCGAGGAAGAAATATTAAATTGCCCCCCCCATCCCCAAGTCGCAAAGAGGCTCTTCTCGCCTCCTGTTTCTCGTGTCTCCGGAGCGCTGGGTGTGCGGCCCCAGGCGCCGGGAACCCCTATGCTCGGTCCAGTTTGGACCTAGCACGACTTCCTGTCTCCTGCACGACCTTCGGAAGCCGGAGGGCGAGGTTGGGCCTGGGCGAAGGCCAGCCCGCCGCACCTGGCGCGCTCTGGCTGGAGGGGGCGGGGTCTGGCTGCGTTTCCCCGACTGCGCCCCGACAGCCGGGGTCCTCGGCCTCCCGACGTCTGGGGCCCCGGGGTTCTAGCACCCCAGACCCGCAGGTGAGGTCCCCTGACCCCTGGGGCTCGCAGACCTGGCGGCCCCGCCCCTCCCTCTCCCGCCTGTTGAACCTGGAGGCCCCGCCCCCCGCAGGCCCGCGTACCTGGCGGCTAGGAGTCCCCAACCCCCGGCCCGCCGGCCTGCCTGGCGGCCCTGCCTGTCCCCCGCCCCTCCCCCTGCAGGCTGGCGTACCTGTCCCCCTCGCCGTACCTGGCACCGCCGGAAGCGCCCCTCCCCTCGCGCTTCGCCTTTTCACTTGTAAATAGGGAGCTTCTTCCCGCCGCGGGGAAGTCGTCGAGAGGTGATAGAAAGGGCCCCTCCCCCCGGCGCCTCCTCCCGCAGGCCTTTGTGCGGGGTCCGGCCCGACGCCGCCCACGCCCGCAGTGTCGCCCGCGCCCCTTTCCGTCTCTGGACGCGGAAGGCGCCAAGAGACGACGCGGGCCCCCGAGGTGGGCCCCCACCTGCGGCCGAAGCTCGGAGCAGAACCAGGTACCTGGCTGGGCCGCGCCTGAGCCACCCTCAGTGATCGCGGGCTCCGGGGGTCGTTGTCCCCGTCCCCTCAGTGGACGGGGATGTTCGTGGATTGCGCGATGGCGGCCGAGATGCAGACGGTAGAGGGCCGCATCACTGCCACCCCCGCCGCCTTGGGGTCCCGTGCCTTGGGCGGTGTTTGAGGCGCTGTTCTCCCGCGACTTTCGAATCTGAGTGTTTTATTTGTGCTACAAATAGCGCGGTAGCAGTGGCTGCGGGAACGGCCAGGGCTGCGCAGGCCGTCCTCAGAATCTCCATGCAGGGCGAGGGACCTGCTGCTGTCTCTGCTCTTCCCACGGCGGCGCTTCCCCGACGCGCGGAGCCTGAGGAGCCGGGTGACTGGAGGGTGCCCGGGCAGTAAGTGTAGAGCCGGCATGATCGGGGGCTTTTCCCTTGGCACCTCTTTTTGGCGGAGGAATACGTGTGTTTGGCTCTTTCTATCCTTGCAGACTTAATTTGATGCTCAAGAAGTGCATGCAGGCCGTTTAAGTAGTTCGTTTAGTTTTGTTAAGGTAACAATATAACTACCATTTATTGAGCATTTACTTAGTATCCTTGCCACCCCCTCACTAGACACTGGTGTATGTTGCGTTTGATCGTCACAGCAAGGTGGGATGATGTCAGGTACAGGAGGCAGCCGGGTGACTTGCCCGTGACCTACGCCGCCCCTCCAGGGGTCAGCGCTGGGATTTGAACCAGGCTGTAGGCCGTGAGGCCAGCAGGATTCCCTGGTGGAGGAGGAACCCCTGCCTGGGGAGCCTCTCTTCGTGCCTCCTTGAGAGCAGAGGTCAGCGTTGCAGGCTTGCCCCAAATCGGGCATGTTCTCCCCAGGATTCAAATGGGCGTCTCAGAAACAATGATCTTTCTCAGGCGCGGAGTTGCTTTCCAGATCTCGTGGGCTATGAGAAGTCTGGCTTGTTTTAATTTCCTTCTTTACTTAGTGATCTTTTGTTGGGATCTCACAATCTGATGCCAAGGAGGGACTTCTAGATGGTTTCCTGGACCAGGCCTGGTTTAAATTCACTCCGCTTTTTGTGTTAATAGCAGCGTGGCTGCTGATCAGAATCCTGAGGCGGGCTCGGTAGCCAGGGGCCCAGGTTGGACGCAGAAGGAGAATTCTGCCCCTACATCACAGACTCATGGGCCAGGCAAAGACCAGGGACCTGGAGGGACTTTGAGGGTCAGGCACAGTGCTGTTGCTCTAGGCACATCTCTCATTTATCCTCACGTCTTCTCCGAGGTAGAAGTGAGTCTCTGTTTTATTGATAAAGAAACTGAGAGTCAGGGAGGTGGAGTTAAGTAGGGGAGCCAGAAGTTTAGCTAGTTCCAACTCCACCTGGCTCTGGTTTCTCTGTAATTGATTGAGGCTGCTTTTGACTGGGACTTGGGTACATTTGGTGGTGACTTTGCCATGCTAGCTCAAGTTAGACCCTTCTGTCCTCCGGATCCCATTTTCTCCCTTGCCTCCATCTGGGTGTCTCTGATGCCCCCCTCACCACAAGAACACATGTGTGTACGCACACACACACACACACACCCAGTGGGATTATGTGTATAGCTTTCACAGTGTTTAGGATTTTTTTGTCGTAAAATTGGATTTAGTGGCCAGGTATCATTTTATCAGTAGGTAAGACTCGGATTTCCAAGTCTGTGGTCTGTGTTAGTGATTTCGGTCAGTCTTCTCAAAGCGAGCCCCCTCCTTCCCAGTGTGTGCCCCTCACTTGGAGGAGGGACTGGAGGTGGAGGGGATGCTCGCCTTGCTTTGGCTGCTTCTCACTTTCTAACTTGATTCATCATGCACATCTTGCGATAGGAGTTGGTTCCTGTGTTCCAGGGGAATTTGGGGAAAGAGACGGGGAATGGGGTGAGCATTTCACCCAATTGGAAGAGCGTCTTTGCACCACTCCTGTAAAAACCAGTGAGAAGCTTGATTCTGCCGGGTAATCCTCCTTTGGGTTGCTGTCCCGTGTCTGTGTTGGCCTTAGAAAGGAATTTGAATTAATACTCCTGAACAAAAGGAACAGACTGTTTTTCAAAGAGACTATCCGAGAATTGAAAGGGAATGGCACAAAGTAGGGTGTGTCCTGAAATCTGGAGACAGGCCCTGCTGGGGTGATTAACTCACCTGAAAGGCACCCAGAGCAGGTGATGCGGGAGCTCTCCGGCAGACCTTGGCTTCCTTGAAGGTAAAGTCCCCACAAGGTGGAGATTTTCCTGAAAAACAGGCTTTCCTTTAATTACAAGATTACCTTCCTGCCCTATAATGCTCCTCTTCCTTTCATGAACACGTGTGTGCTTGCAAACACGTGTGCTTGGGAAATCTCTGCAGTCTTTGCCGGTGCTCCAAGGCCCCGGTGGGTCTGGGGGTGGGGGGCTCCAAGGCGGACTCCCTGTCTCGGCCTTTGGGCTCTGCCTTGTCTCTTGGAGGGACTGAGGGAAACACTTGGGGGTGGGGGGGAGGGTCTCTTGACCGATTAGTCACATTAGCCCCGGCGTGCTGGCTGAGCTCCCGCTTAGGTAATGATTATATTCTATTTTAAGTCCCCCCTGCAGTTTTCAAACAGATGTCCATTCTGCTTCACTCCACACGGAAAAGGGTGCTGCATGGGTGGGCTGCGGTGGGGCCAGGATGGGCCCTGGGCCAGCTCCCACCTCACGGGCCTCTCAGGTCACAGTTGTGCCTCTGCAGGACCTGAGAAGGGAGAAGGTGCTCCCTCGGGGCCGTTCTGTCTGGAAAGTGGGTGCGGCTGGGTCTTAAGGCATCTCAGCAAGGAATGTTCTAAAGTCCCATGTAGTTTTGTCAGTCTTTGCTGATGGGCTACAGCATGCAGGTTCTTGATGGAGAGTCATTTCCTGAGAGCCAGGATTTGTGGGTGGCCTCAGAACCCATCTTTGGGTCCGTGGAACAGGAGGTATGTATCCCCTGTTCCGGGTTTCAGGGATCCCTGGTTCTGCAGACAAGCCCCTGAGCTTAGCATCTGAGTCGCTCCAGCAGGACACGATGGCAATCTGATAGCTGTCCCATGTGCCCACACTAGTGCCACGGGGGGCCGGGGGGGGGATGCCAGGTTTCCGGACACCATATTTTTCTCAGCCTTGACCTTTGTACAGAGTTCTGTTTATTCTTCCTGCTCCTCCAAGATGCTGTTGCTTTTCACTCAGGGCTGAGGATTTTTTTTTTCACACACAAACATCCTTTCTTATTTCTCAACTAAGCCTGGGATTAAGAATGTGGCTTCCACCGACAAAAGCCAGGAGATTTCAGAATTAAAGTTGGAATTCTATCTGTAATGATGTCTTCCTGAGTATTTAAGGAGGACTTTGAATGACGGGTAATTTTTTCCTCCCTGAACTGGCCAGATGTGCTCCAAGTAGTGGGCAAACGAAGCAGCTCAAAGTGATTTGAATTTTCTTTGCGGTAATTGGGAGCTTGCCTTATTTGAGTCTCTTGTGTTCCAGGGGCGTGAAGGAGCGGGGTTGGGACGAAACAGTCGTTTGCATTGTGCTGTTACTGTGCGTCTCAGACGGGCCTGGGAGCTGAGAAGCCCCTCTGAGCTCAGCAAAACCACTTGAAACACACGTTGCAAGTATAACCCTGATTCTTTAAAATGTTCGTCTGCAGGGGAGATTAAAAAGGTTTTTTCCTTAATTCCTTTCATCTTCTAGAGCAGCAGTAGGCATGCTGGGGACTTGGAGGGAAAGTAACTGGCGGGAGTCGGGTCAGGGTTCTTTGTGTTAGTGGGGAAGAGGGCTGGTCAGTGCAGCGACCACTTTTTGGCTGTGCCTGTAGCTGGGAGTTTTACAACCTGGTGATGACTTGGCCCAGCAGACTCCAGGCTCAGATCCAAAAGCTTGCTCTGGGCCACCCCGGCTGCCCACTCTGGAGTACTGGGCTGACCTCAGTGTTAGCTGTGCTCACTTCGATGGTGAGGGAGTGGTCCCAATGAAAGGTGGTGAATGTCTGCCTTCCCAGGGCTGAGGCTGGGCCCGAGGAGACACGGCCCTGCCCTCAAAGAGCTTACTACAGGCCACAAGATAGATACATACGTCCGCAGCAGCTGGGGAAGTGGCATCCAGTGGGATAGACTGTTCTAGAAAGTATGGCAAAGGAGAGATGGAAAGAGATGCTTGACCGCATTTGGGATTTACTGAGCCCTTGCAAAGGGCTTTCTTTTCTGATTCTAAAATGAGGGTAAGAATAGGGTGTGCTGTAAGGATTCAGCGAGGTAATATTTGTCAAGCGCTTAGAACAGGCCTGACACATCATAACTGTCGGTTAAATTTTTGAAAATACAAATAAATAAATAAATAAATCGGCCACTCTCGCCCTGAGGTGCGTGTGCCCAGTGGAGCAGGTTTCCCTGTGCATTCCTCACACTGCCTGGGCAGAGATCAGAGGATCCTGATACAGGCAGCGGAAGGAGGGGTTCCCCTCGGTGTCGGAGGACATTGGAGAAGGCTCCCTGGGCCTTGATTGCTCTGGTTGTGCAGGGTAAGAGATGGGGCTTGCTAGGGGAACAGACCCACAATGGAGGGGAGGTTTTCTCCTTTGCACATATAAAGGATGGATGAGTTTTATGGAGCCGGGTGAAGTGCCAGGTGAAGGGGGTGAATAGTGAGAAGAGTTTGGGGTGGGAGATCCGAATCCTGGTGCTATTAAAAAGTGCCCGGAGCATGCAGTGCCTGGGGCAGGGAGGGGCAGTGGCTGGGCTGGTTAGGGAGCAGCCCATCTTCTCGATGATTCCTGGGGCCGAAGTGATGAACTGAAAACTGATCAGGAGGTTGTTTTTACACTGTGGAATGTTACTCTGTATTAGGTCACTCCGAGAAATGCCCAGTAAAATATTTACTTTCTATTTAAGACTTACTTTCCCTGCCCAGAGAAGGAAGAAAAAGTGAGGGCTTGGGTGCTGCCTGCCTTGCCTGAGGATGGCCAGCGTGGGGCCTGCTCCAGCTGCCCTGAACAGGCGGGGCCTGCCAGGGAGGGCCCTGCCAGGGAGGGCGGTCCGGTTTTAATCCACCACCACTGAGGGACGGCTCAGCATGCTCTTGACAGAGTAGAGAAAGCACCGTGAAGGTGGGCGTGACTGGCCGTGTTCCTAGGGGAATTTGTTTGGGAAAGGCACCGGATCTGCCCCTTTCCCAGCACGCATGTGTCTGCATGTACTCCCCTCCCCTCTCCCGGTCCCGAGCTCGCAGAAGATAGTCAGTACCTCGAGTGCTGTGGGCAGCGCTCTTGAAACCCAATGGCTTCTTGGGTTTGTCTTCCTGGCAGGTGGTGGGCACTTGGTCAGTAGCAGCTTTGGTGACTGAGTTGGCCCAGGTCCAGCTGGGTGACCCATTTGCTATGAGTGTTTGTGTGTGTTCCTGACCCCAGCCCTGGAAATAGGGTGGTACTTAATCGTTTCCTCCCAGGGCCTTCATTCATTCATTCACTCACAGGGACTGACCGGGTGCCCACCAGGGCCAGGCACGGTGTGGGTGTGGGTGTGGAGTCTCTCGGGCAGTGTTACTCCTCCACGCTTCGTCTTGGGCTCCAGGTTCCAGTAGTAGGGTCCTGTGAGTGTGAAGTGGCCAGGTGGGGGCGGGGAGACGTGTTTGGGAAGATAATCCTTCCGGGGTCTGTGGAAGAGACCATTTGTCGCCTTCAGGACGGGCTGGTCATTTCACGGACCAGCAGTTTCTTTGGGCTCAATTCATACCATTAAAAAATCTCACTTGGAAAGTGAGATGATCCTTGAAAATGCCCTTGGGAGGCAGCTGGTAGTGGAATGCAAGGGGTTCCAGGGGTCAGAAAGTCATATTTCCACATTTGCAAATCCTAGGGAGTGTGCACAGTAAATAAGATGCTGGTGCATGTGGGAAGTGCTCAAATGTTAGGTGTTTGTTACTATTGTTATTGGTGGTGGTGGTAAGAGTAGTAGGAATGATGGCAGTACCAGTAGTTACCGTGGTATTAATGTAATTGAGGTGAAGTTCCCTTCCTGCCTCTGTCTTCTTCAAGCTCTGCATGGTGGGTTTCCCTACATCCTCTAGAACATAAGTTGGAATTAGAATCTTCCCAGAAACATGGAGAAGTCCTTTGTGCCCTGTTGTATCAGGAAGGAGCAGGTAGGTGCTGGCACCCCTCAGCCCACCACCCACCCCAGGCCCTGTCCTGTCCTGTGAGTCGGGCAGTGTGTTTAGTGCGTTTAGTGGTAAGAAACTGGCTGTGGGCTTGGTGGTTTTCACATGAGTGACTCACTCAGTCTCCAGGGAGGGCCTGGTGCCCAGGTGGTTCGAGAGGGTGGCCTCTGGAGCAAGGGGATCCCCAGGGCACCCCTGGCCAGGATTCAGTCTCCTGGGGCTCCACCCAACATCCCGTTGGAGAAGCTACAGGTGGGGCCAGAACATCTGTATTTTTAGCAAATTCCCGGGGGGTGGTTCTTAATGCAGCCAGCCCAGAACCTGCCAACAGTGTGCAGGCTGTCTTTCTTTAAAAACAAACCACTCCCCCAACACACACCCACACGCCTGAGTCTAGTCATTGAACATTTGGTACAACAAATGATTGAAAGATTTTATATAACTCAAACACTCCCCCCCAAGTCTGAATGAACAGATTTGAAAGTGGAAATACAGATTTCTATCTGACCCAGTCTCACTATTTGGTTTGAGGCATTCTCCACCCCCCGAACAGCACCAGGCATTCCTGGGGACACGGGGGAGATTTCTTGCGTGCCGGTTAGAATTGGAGCTGGTTCCACAATCAGATGTACTTGACATTAACTTTCTCTCTTGACGTCAGCAGTGTTCATTGAGGGGAGGCTGGGCTGAGTGTCACAGCATACTGGCAGGGAGAGAAATTGTTTTTATAAGTTATATTTTAGTAAAATATGGGCCCACTCAGTGGAGCGCACTTTGAAAATCTATGGGCACAAGTCAGAGATGGGTGCAGTGGAGCCGATGATTTTCATGTTGGCCCTCGTGAGCAAGAACGTGGAGATGAGCACAAGATACAGCCACCTCATGATGCAGGTGAATGAAATCAGCCTCCAGGAGCCCACCTGTGCCTGTAGCATCGTGATGCCAAACGCAGATTTGGGGACGACACCTTTTGTTTTAGAAGTGAAGGTAAACACATTTTGCAGCAAATCCTCTTTATCTTGATCGGTGAATTTATTAATTAGTAGGCTTCATTGAGGCTGATGGCTTTTGTTTCCATATGGATGACAGCTTATCTTTATTGTGTTTGTAGAAATGCGTTGTGATACACGTGCTTATTTTGTTTTTAGTTAACAACCCTGGTATGAGACAGTGTGGCCGTGTGGTCACTTCTCACTTGAGAAACTGCCAGACCTCACAAGCCGCGTGGACGGGCTCACGGTTAACACATGATGGAGCAGGGTCTGAACTGGTTCTTCTCCACCAATACCAAGCTGTCTGAAGAATGGCTGTGTATTCAGACAACTCAATTCTAGGGATGAGGGTGTGTACAAATTTGAAGGTGGGGATGGGGGCAGGGAAGTCCATCCAGTTTAAGAGTCTGGAGCCTTTGGCAGGAGTTCCCTGTGCTAGTTGAAGGGTGAACTTGAAAGGTCATGCACAGTGTCCTCAGACGAGGGATGATTTAAGGGGCCTCCATCTGCCCCTTGATTCGAGATTGGTAACTGAAGTCTTAGGCAGAAAGGATTTGCCCTTTCTGGTTTGGATAACTGCTTTCTGGGGGAAGTTTGGGGTATGCTTTGCGTTGCACACGGAGCCACGTACTTGGAGAGAAATTGCGGCCTTTACATTAGCCATTACCTGGTGAAGTGGCCCAGGGCTAGGTGTTCAGGGCCCCAAGTTGAGAGCCTCCAACTGTGCTCGAATCAAGAAGTGGAATCCTTTGGGGTCCTAGTAGTTTCTTTGGGGGCTGCTTGTGAACTTGGGTTAGTGAAGAAATGACTTTGTGATTTACACGGTTTATGAAGACTAGCATACCTATCTATTTTCATATAGACACCTTAATAGAGATGAAATACAAAATAAAGCAGAATGCATGAATGAAGACATTCCCATAAGCAATATTGTAGTGTTAGCAGTGTAATTATGTTTTGTACACTTCCCAATTAAGCAGTTATGCATTACTAGAAAAACCACCATTAAGAGATTTAGGAAAGCTTTATAATTTAGTAGATCAAATAAAAGTAGATGTGTATTTTATGCATAGGGTTTAAAAATGTTACATTATATGATAACTCAGTTTGAGTTGATTTGTGGAAATTTATGCAGTGACATTGAGATGAATTTGCTTCTTCTGAAGATTGCCTGTTGAACAACAATCTGCTTCTTCAGCAAGTAGAGCTCCTACTGTGTGCTAGATGTCAGGGCTCCAAGCAAGACCAAGGAGGGTTTACCCTGAAGTTCAGCAAAGCAGTAGTGAATGTGCCAGAGCTGGGAGGGGTCGGGTGCTTCCCCAGTGCGTGGTGGAGGGTGGGTTGTTCCCAGGCTGAGGGATCAGGGAGGGTGACCTGCTGGAGGAAGTGAAAGACGCTCGTGGTGCTCTCCTGTGCCTGAAGAAGTGCTGTGTAGCACTGAAGAACATCACTTCCAGATATGTGTTTCTCGTCTCAGCACCCGCACCCCTGGGTGACCAGCTGAAGGCCTTGGAACGTGACCCCACCTCCTTATGCCTCTGCGTCCTCACACTGGGGTGGTGGGCAGTGTTTGTATCCACTTCCGAGTATCTGTGAGGATTACATGAGTCAATGCAGACAAACCCTTGACATGTGTCTTGAGTAAGTTCTCGGATATGGGCGTTATTATTATCTCGTTGCTGGGGTAAAGGGAATGAGGTGTGGGGCAGTGGGAGGGGCGGGGTTTGGAGAGGCAAAGAGAGGGCCAGAGGGTCACGGGACTAGGGGGGGCCCTGAGTTCAGGTTTACCTCCAGCAGACATGGCATTTTAGAGTGATGGCCATGATGCTGGGAGACTGATCTGGCCGTGGATGCAGTGGGTAGGCGACATGAGGGTGGAGGGGCTGTCAGACGAGTGTTTGGGACTCAGACTGACAGGTCCAGGTGCCCGACTGGGTGTGGGCTGGAGAGGGAGACGGCGGGGGTCTGCTCAAGTACTTGGGGGTACATAGGTGAGTCAGTCATCGTTTCAACCCAGCTCGTCTTGCACTGAAGCCTGCATCTCTGTCTCACTGTGGAGCTCCTGGGTGTGATCCCGCTGTGTCCCTCCCCAGAGAAGCCCAGGTGCCGAGGTAGGGCCCAAGGCTCTCTTGTCAGTCTACCCTCTGCCCCCACATAGGTCATCTGCAGGGGCCTGGAGTGGTGGCAGTCCTCTCTAACAGAAGGGACCTGCAGGGGAAATTCAGGGTCTTGTCCTGGCTCTGCCCTTAGCTTGCCACGTGACCCTGGGTGAACTCT
The DNA here is from genome assembly GCF_020826845.1 of Diceros bicornis minor. Taxonomy (NCBI): domain Eukaryota; kingdom Metazoa; phylum Chordata; class Mammalia; order Perissodactyla; family Rhinocerotidae; genus Diceros; species Diceros bicornis. The sequence continues at coordinate 87,812,900 of NC_080745.1, read as the reverse complement.
GACTTGTGCCTCTGTATCCCCTTCAGTGAGGGTGCCTGGCTTCTCTGGATTGCCACCAGACGAGGACCTGTTTGGCTGGGTGTGGCCTCTTGGGGGAGTTTAGGAGGCTGTGGCTTGCCCCATGCATGCATGTCCCAGACTTCCCCAGGACAACCATGGCAGCTGGGAACAAGGGTAGACCCAGCCCCGTGGGCTTTTCCTGCAGGGAGCTCGGAAGGGCCATTGGGAGCCTCTCCGTTCCTCACTTGATAACAGATGGGTTTGGAGTTAGGCTAAAGGGAGTGTGATGAGGCTAAATGTGATAGATGGAACCCCAAGGTCAGAGCAATGGGAGCCTCTCCATTCCTCACTTGATAACACATGGGTTTGGAGTTAGGCTAAAGGGAGTGTGATGAGGCTAAATGTGATAGATGGAACCCCAAGGTCAGAGCAATGAAGGAACGGGATTTGAGGGGAATCTCGTTTCTCATTTCCTGGCCACTAAACTGCTGGAGGTACCGAAAGGGTCTTCCCTGACAGGATGGTTTGAAGTGCACCTGAATTTCAGGGAGACTTTGCGAGTGTGTATGTAACGGGATCCTTCCTGCCCGGCTCAAGTCTCTTCTGAGTGTTGCTGACTGGGACTGAGGCGATTCCCTGGGGAGAGCTGGTGGAGTGGGGTGGGTGTCTGCAGGTGTCCCCGTCCCTTAGTGGGAAAGGCTGCCCTGGCTGCAGCCAGATTGCACGGTTCACGGGGAACATCATTTGTTTTCGTCTCTTGAGGGGGATCAACTTTTTAAAAATTTTATATAGATATAATTACGTACAGTCAGATTCACCCTTTCAGCATGCCGTTCTGCACGTTTTGATGAAGGATGTGTAAACACCACGTGGTTGCAGACGATTCCATCACCAAGGAAAGTTCCCCCTGCTTCGCCCCCATCCTCCACTGATTAAATCATCCCTGTTTGATAACGGAAGGCCTAGGAAGCTTGGGGAGGTAGGTGATGTTCTTGTGAGGTGCCAGGATTTTCTGGGACGTCTGTCATGTCCCGGGGTTTCCCACGCCCAGGAGGACACTCCAGTCACAGCAGATGGACTTGCCGTCCCAGGGATGCCTGAGACTTAAGGAAGCTGGCCCAGGCTGGGTGGTCACTATAGTTGGTCGGAATCTCATCTGCCTCAGTAAACCACCGTCCCCCAGGGGCCCTCTTCTCCCGCTGAGAGTGGGCAATTCCAAGCCCACATTTTTGGCCTCAGTGCATCTCAGGCCATTCTCCCAGGGCCTCCTGGGGACACGCACACAACAGCTGCTCACCGCCTCCACACAGTGTCCCACCAGCCCCTCTTGGAAGGTACCCAAGGACAGGTGCTTCCTCTGTACCTCACGGCTGCTGGCTCCAGGTCCAGAGGAACTGGGAATGACCACCAGCCAGGCCACTGGCTGCTGCCTCCTTTCTCAGTGGGGGAAGTGGCTCTGGAGAGAGCCAGGCGGCATACTTACTGTGTGCTGTGGCCTTCTCCTGAGCATTGCTGCATACCTCCTGTGACCCCTGGGGGCATGGGGCGGCAGGGCGTCCCTCGGTTCCCCCTTTGTTTTCCTGCAGGTAGAGGCCCGCCATGCCAGCCACCTTCTTGTGGTCAAGGACAGTGGTTTGCAGAAAGCCTGGAGGGATTGGAGAGCTTTCCTGTGGGCAGGTCGGCGGCTGCCAGTGCCCGCAGCAGGGCACCTGAGTGAGCATCCCACCCTGGAGCCAGCGTCCCGGGTTCCACTCCTGCCCCACCCAGTTCCTTCTGTGTCAGATGGGATCAGAGTCTCTGTGTCAGAGGAGGAGCTGTTGAATGAAGTGCGGCCTGACGCTCTGAACGCAGAGGACCTGCTCAGCAAGTGCTCCCTGTTGCTGTGAAGGCAGCTACAATGGACTCATCCTCTTCATAGTTTTTAATATTTTCTTATTTCCGTTCAGTTGGGGGGTAATTTTATGAAATGAGCCTTGGAATTTTTTAGGTTGTTAACTGGGGATCGCTGCGTTTATTAATTTTCTGGTTGTTACTGGAAATGTCTTTTCAGTGCTCATTATTTGCACCCCCCCGGCCCCCCCCCCAGTATCACCCCAGCACTTAGGGCGAGAGAAAGCGGCCATCCTGCTGAGTGGCTCACGGTGCATCTTGTGTGCATTCCCTGGTAGGAGAGCCTTTTCTGCCTGTGAGCTCGGGCTGACGTGGCCTTGATTCCTGGCCTGAAATTCATGTCTGAGCATCCTTGGCCTCTTTAAGGTGGTTGTCTGTGAGCTGCCATGTGGTGAGTGCAGTGGAGACATGGACACATGCTTACAGCATTTGGGGGACTTCCAGGCGCGAGGGGACTCGAGCCTGGGGTTAGTAGCTCAAAGGTTGATACCCCAGCATGCCCTGAAGGCTTCAGGGGCCAGCGGGACAGGGACTGTGTGACCTGGTGTCCTGGACCCTGAGCAGAAGTTGTACGTGTGTGGCCACCAGTCTGCTCTCTGGCAGTTTGTACTTTGGAGGAGCACTGCCACAGCCGGCGGGAAGCCCAGCATCCTCTCGGCCTGGGGAGCATGCAGGACTTGGTGGCAGTGATGTTCCGGGGTTCAAACACAGCCCTGCACCAGCGGTTCCCTCCGATCCTTGGGGGAAAAGTGTTGCCCAGAGGCTGGAGTTTATTACAGGAAAAGTTGAATGCTGGATTTTATTTAAACATAAGGTAGAAAAGTGTTTTACATCCTGAAGGGCATCAGTCAGCATATTCAGTAGTGCTATCCACAGCAATAAAGCCACCCGTGGATCTTCTCACGTGGTCAGCAGTGGCCTACGCCCCATGGTGCACGGCTGTGAGCACAGGAGGGCAGAGGTTGTAGGCAGCGCCAGGGCCCGCTGACACCTTCCCAGTGCCCTCCTTGGCCTCCACTCCTGTCTCCACAGGGAAGGTAGGAAGCTGCTTGACTTTCCTTGAGTGAATCCTCAAATTCCAGCGGACGTGGAGGGAAGTGAGTGGGCAGCCACTCTGCTGTGCCCGTGGGGTGAGCAGCTTGCTGTTGTATGCCCAGGCCCAACTGGCCTATGCTGGAAAAACCTTTTTTTTTTTTTTTCCAGATTGTTTTTTTTTTCTGGGGAAGATTTGCCCTGAGCTAACATCTGTGCCATTCTTCCTCTATTTTGTATATCGCCGCTACAGCATGACTGCCGACAGTGGTGTAGGTCCTTGCTGGAAAATGAACCCCAGGCCGCTGAAGCGGAGTGCGCCGAGCTTAACCACTAGGCAACCAGACCAGCCCCTGGAAAAACATTCTTGAGGTGTGCAAATTGTCAAATTACTATTTCAAATGGAACCAGTTAAGAAAGGCCTTTGTCTTCATTCAAGAATATTATTAATACGATAATTTGGTAGGTAAATAATAATAATATAGCTACTTTTTATAGACTACCAAGAATGTGCTAAGACAGGAGACTAAAATAAATGTATATGGTGCATCCATGATAAGAACAGCCAACGTGCTTCTCACAGGCAGGAGGTTCTTCAGCGCATTAGGCTCAGGGTAGCTCAGTAATGAGCAGGGACACAGCTCATTGGTGACAGCTGCTGCCTGGGAACCTCAGTGGGACTTGAATCAAAAGCCCATTCCTTTACACAGCTAATAACCAGAGTGAACCTATAGATGTGCACAAATTTGTTTAGATTTCATAAGTCATGCATCTCACGTCCAAGAATCAAGGTCTTGGAGCAAAGTTTCTTTTCTTTTTGGGGAAGATCACCCCTGAGCTAACATCCATGCTAATCCTCCTCTTTTTGCTGAGGAAGACCGGCTCTGAGCTAACATCTATTACCAATCCTCCTCCTTTTTTTTCCTCAAAGCCCCAATAGATAGTTGTATGTCATAGTTGCACATCCTTCTAGTTGCTGTATGTGGGACGCAGCCTCGGCACGGCCGGAGAAGCGGTGCGTCAGTGGGCGTCCTGGATCCGAACCCGGCCCGCCAGTAGTGGAGCCCGAGCACTTAACCGCTAAGCCACGGGGCCGGCCCAGGGGCAAAGTTTCATGTCTCCAGAAGCTGACAGGCATTTCAAGAGGCTGATCCTTTCTGAAAACATACATTTTTGTTTACATTTGGGTAGTGGTTTGCTGGTCTAATTTTTTTTTTAACCTTTTGGCTTGGAGAAATTTTCCCTTTGGTTATGGTAATTATTATTTCCTGATATGTAAATTGATTACAGTGGCTCTTTCAAGTCTTGCACATTTGATTATCCACAGCCTCCTTCTGCCTCTTATTTAAACGTATTTTTAGCATGGTCCTTGAAACCTCAGTGTGAGACTGTCCATCTTCTGCTGTTGCTGAACTGCCGAAGGTCATTTTAATCAACCCCATCCAATGGTTGCCTTGCAAGTCATGTTAGTGTGGTCAGAACGGGGCCTGCTGGACGAGGCCTGGGTTTGCTCCGGACGTCTTTAAGTACCAAGCTTTCTTCAACTTGGTCAGCATGGGAATGGGTGAACTTGACCAGCAGTCACCTGAGTCCGGAAGCTCTGTCAACGCTGGGATTATAAGGGCACGAGGCGAACAGAGACACTGTTGTTGACACCAGCCTAGCCCAGGTGAGAACCTTCACCCACCTGGGAAGAACATTGGTTCGTAAGGTGTCTGCCTAGGGCTTTGCTGATGGTTTGCCCCAGATCCAATTAATGTTGCGTCCCTGGCTCTATTTGTGAAGCTGATCGCCAGCCTCAGTTTTGTAAATCAGCAAGCACAGCGTGGCTGGTTCTGGGGGTGGCTGGTTCTGGGGGTGCAGTGCGTTCCCTCGTCCGGTCCCCTGGGGCCTTCCCTGCATCGCATTCTTCTCCTAAGTCAACAGCCCCAGAGGACTCCCGGATGTTTTCTGAGCCTTACCTTGATAAGAATGAAAACGTTTTGGTGCTTGATTTGATTTGTTTGCTAGAAGATTAGTACAAAAGCAGGAAGGAAAAAGAATGTGTGGTGGAGGTGATTGCTGGAGACTGGCAGAAGGTTATTTACGGATTTTTGCTGACAGTCCTTGTTTAAAGGAATTCCCTGTGAGATTTATGAAGCCTTTCCAATTTATTGTCTTTCCAAGTAAGGTAAGCAAATAAATAGGTTATTCTCTTTTATTATAAACCTAGCCCATGTAAGATTAAAAATAAGAGGAAACGGGGCTCCATTTTTCCAGCCCAGTGTGTTTCTGGAATTTGGAAAGCATCTTGGAAAGGCTTTTTGTTTTGTTTTTGGCTCAAGCACATTGTGCATTTAAAAGATAAAGTCTGCCCCTTGATACTGTGGGCGCTGCTCACCATCCTTGAAGAGAACTGGCTACAGCCTGCCTGGGGAAGGAGATGGCGGGGACAGAGGCGCTGGCTGTGGAGGACCAGCCTGCCATAGTCAGCAGAGACTCACAGGCCCCCCCAGGAAACCAGGCTGAGGGGGTCCCAAGACCCTGCTGTGGATTTGGTCACAGCTGCTGCACCCAGAATGGACACCATCTCCTTAGGCCCGTGTCATAGCCCTTTGTAAAAAAAACCCGTTCTGATTAAACTGTGAACTTTTCCTCTGTGACCTTTCTTCCTATCATCTTGATTTCCCAGTCCTTTTTTCTTTTTAAACCTCTTCTCTGAAATTGTTGGTACTTTCAGTATTTTGGTGAATTGTCATCTTGGTGACATTGTATGTGAAGACCCAGATGGGAAATTTAGGTTTTTAGGTAAAGAATAAGCAGGAACATGAGACCTTGTAAAAAATAAACATCTCATTTCCTGGTGGTGATGTCAGTGCTCGAGGTTTGGGCGGGGAAAGTTTGGTGAGCTGCCCCCTGCTGACTGCAGCTGCCCCTCCCTTCGCCTGCCCAGAGCCCATTTGAAATCACTCCCGGCTCTTTCAAGGCCACGGGCTGTGCCACCCAGGAGACATCCTGTTACCGCTTTGGGAGAATGTGTTTTATGTCTCTGTCCCTCGATGTCTGTGGCCTAGTGAAGCTGTTTTGGGGGGATTAATAGTCAGCGTTTGGATGGTGTCCTGTAACAGACTGTGCGGTCCAAGTTCCTCAGCCCCTGGCCCGTGGTAGGTGTGCACTGGGTTCAGTGCATTAGTTCTCTGCCGGGGGTTGTTTCAGCAGTAAATTGGACTTAAGTAGGGGGACTTGGAATGTGCTGAGGGCATAATTCCTGCAAGAATGGGCTCCTCGGGGTTTGTTTTCCTTCTTGCCCCTCCCTCCATGGTGCCTCCCTCCTCTCTAACGGGCATACCAAGGGAGTGGACCTCTCGTCATGTCGGGGCTAATAAGCCACAGGGGGATGGCAGAACAGTGTGGCCACACTGTGTAAGCCCCGGGCTGGTGGCCTGAACAAGCCTGACCTAGTCCTGCCTGCAAGGAGCGGACCACACAACCAGAGGGCAACGGGCAGCCAGGTGGGCCAGGCAGGGGGAGGGGCATGGTCCCAGCACTGGGAACCTGGGTCCCATCCATACATGGTGAGGTCTGGGGCGATCTCTTGAAGGATGTGGGCTGTGAGCTGTGGCAGGAGGGGCCGCCTAGGCTCTCTCCAGCTTGTCCTCCCTTGGAGGCTGCCCTGCCCTCAGTTCAGTTCCCTCCAGCCTCGTCCTTCTCATCCTTGCCCTTGTCATCCCTGCGCGTACCTGAGATCACCTGGGGGAGCTTTGAAGAAAGATCTAAGCCCAGCCCCACCCTCAGAGGTTCTGAGTCAATGGTCTTGGGATGGGACCTGCCTTAGGTAGTTTTAAAAGCTCCCAGATGATTCTAATGGGCAGCCGGGTAGAGAACCACTGCTCAGCCCAGCAGCCTTCAGCTGAGGCTACTTGCCCCTTTCTGCGCTTGGGCCGGAAGGCACAGCCCAGAGAGTCAGGCAAGTCCTAACTTCCCTGCCCCACACTCTAGGGGCAGAGGCAGGCTTCCTGGGAGGCCCGGCTCCCCCAACAGGTGCATGACACGACAGGTACGCCTCTCCTGCAGGGCCAGACGCCAGGTGACCCAGAGCCACTCATGAGGAGTGTCACGGGCGAGAGACGGTGTGCTGGTTTCCCGTCAACAGGTGAGGGTCCTTGGGGCTGTGTCATTTCCTCCGTGAGGCTCTCCTGGAGCGAAAGTGGAATCAGTTTTACAGGACAGGTGCCCGTGAGCACATGCGACAGTTGGGTGGATTGGAGGCGGAGATGGGAAGAGCTAGCTGCTGGGGTCCCATCCATCTCAGGGCCCCTCCTGCCTATAAGTAAGGAAAGCTGGCAACTCCCACCCCTTGAGAAGGAACTCTGGGAGCGACAGAATCTTCCTGCCTCGGTCAGTGTGCAGCTGGAAGGAGAAAGTGTCTGTTGCCTAGGAAACAAAGCTGGAGGACCTGACTCAGGCCTGTGGACATCTTGGGGCTCCATGCCTGGGTGGGGGTGTGAACCCCAGAAACGGCACGAGTCACAGGGGATGGGGCGGGGAGGGTCATACATGCATTTTTATAGGAAAAGAATCCAGTTCTCAACAGTATCTCATAGGAGTCTGGAACCTGACATTGTTCGGAGCCCCTGCGTGGGATTCCTGGGCCTACAAAGGCAGGGGGTGGGGGATGTGTTCTGTGGATTTGCCGGGTCAGGAGGGAGAGAGGGAACCAGGGGTGCTAGGGGTGCGGGGTGGATGCTGAAGGGGGAGTAAAGGAAACCCTGGAGGAATTTCTAGGAACTGTCTTGCTTACCAGGTCATTGGGCTTCGGTGGAAGGCCTGGAGGGAGGGGAGAGGAGGGGTGTGGTGCCCCCAGGTAGGAGGAAGTGAACACATGCCATCCCAGCCATGTGATGCCTGCACCAAGGAAAGTCTGTCCTCTAGCTGGACCAAGTGGGTGGGGATGCCCCGTGACCCTCTGAGTGGAAGGCTGTCTAGCTGCTGCCTCCTAATTATGAATGGAAAAAGTTTTGAGATTCTAAAAACCACAAATAAGATCCTGGGCGACTAGCTATCAGGATGAACTCATTGAGTTGATGTAGCAGGGGGCAGGAGGAGCTGACCATCAGGCTGGGCTCAGATGCCTCAGCTAGGGTGGGAGGGTTGTGCCGGACCTGGATTCCAGGCTGGGGAGAGGAGTGAGGGAGGGCCCGGAGGTTCGGATTGGCGGAAGCCCACTCGTCTGGGCCTGTTGGCTGATTCCCTTCCTTGAGAACCTGCAGAGGTGGCACCTAGGGGTGGGGAGTGCTTCGCCTTCATTCATCGGCTGAGTTCTCCTTGCTCTGTGGAGCCAGGCATCTGGGGCTGCTGCGACAGGTGGTACGGTTTTCCAGCTAAGTCCTTTGCGATCTTTCCTCTCCCTTGGGAGCTCGGCTGGTCCTCCCTCATTGAGGAGTCTCCAGCAGGTGATAGGACCAGTAGGATCGTGGGGCTGAGCAGATTCTCCAGTCCCTGCCTGGGGTTGCCTGGATCGTCTTGACACAGAGCTAGAACCGTGTTGTGATGCCTCCTCTGCCCACCTGAGTGAAGGGAGGTGGCAGGAAGCAGAGGGTCTTGAATCCCCGCAGGGGTGCGTCTTGAGGCTTAGTTCCATTCCACATTTCTCGTGCCCTGTTGGCCTCTGCTGAGGTGGTTACAGGTGGCCTTCTGCTGAGTGCACTTAAATTGGACTTGGTTTGAATCTCTGCTTTTGCTGCTGTGGACTCTGGCATGAGTCTCTCTCCACCCACGAGTTGGGAGTACAGTAATAACAATTACTTGATGGAGTGGCTGTTGGAATGAAAATAGGTAACATGTCTTAAGAGTTCCGGCTGTATAGGTCTGATCACTGGGGGCTGCCTTAGTCTTTCCATGCATAGCAAGTGGAGGATAACTGGTGCTCCAGGACATGGCTTTGGAATGCTTGCATTTGTTCCTTCTGACCATAAGCTTTTAAAATCTGATCTGTAGTCTTTTGTTTCCTGCTTAACATTATACGGGTGAAGTCTTAATTGCTTTTATATACCTTTCTTTTTGGAACCAAACTTCATTGCCTGTGCAAAAAAAAACCTCCTCCACAGTCAAGAAGTGTCCGCCAGACACTCAGAATTCAGTCACTCCTGTGTCGGGTCCCATGTGTTAGGCTCAGGGAGGAATACAATAAGAATGAGGCACTCCCTCGTCCCCACGAGCTCGAGCTCACAGTCTGGAGAGATGGGAACACTTGTGTTTTACGGAAGTTATTAGGCTTTGGGATTCTTTCTGAAGACAACTCTGACTTTGTTAATTTTGGTTTATTATTTCCAAGGCAAAAAGGGCATTTCAAAAGGCAAGTCCCAGTTTTTTTATAGTGAAATGTGTTCTAATTATGGCCCCCAAACAGCAACCTCTGTTTTCAGATGGAGAAAATGAAGGGCTCAGATGAGTGACTGCCCAGGCCCCCCTCGGAAGAGCTGGCCCTGCCTGCTTTCCTCCATGGTGTCAGCGTATTTCGCTGTGTCCTGGTCATTGCACACTTGAGCTTAATGAAGTGAGAGTAGACTTATAGCAGAGGTTTAACTTGGGTACCACTTTCAGACTGATGATGACAGGATTGAGACACAAAGGATGGGTGGGCAGGTAAGCAGGGAGGAGGAGGAGGCCGGGCCCATCTTAGTCTGTATCCTACCATCCCCAGATACAAGCATCCAGATACTTCCCAGCAACCTGCACTTGATGCTGAGGGCCATACTGAGATGGATAAAGAGACAGGAGCCTGCCTTGGGCAAGAATTTGACCAGAAATTTGTGTGTCGTCTTTTGTAGGTGCTGACCCACCTGCTGTGCACATATTTGCACACGCCAGACACCTGGTGTCAGATTGTGCCTGGCAGTTTGAGCAGGATCCAGCGGTCCAGAGCCCCTCTCCTCGCTGCTTCTCTCACAGTCCGAGGAGCTTTGTATGGGAAGCAAGCCAGGGCCAAGTTCAGATCCCTGGGCCATGAGTGGACACTTTGAACTGAGTCATCCATTTGGATTTTTCTCTTCCTGTGGTATTTGTCACATGCCGAAAAGAGTTCGTTTTCTGGGGCTGTCATTCAAAGCATCGTTTTGCACCATACCATTAAGATTTTCAGAGTGTTTGCTGATTTGTGTTTATTGAAACTAAATTCATTAGGATGATGTGAAAACAGCACTCAACTGTTTACCAAATCGGATTCTTGTTTTTGATATTTCAGTACCTCATCTGTTCTCACTTGAATGTCGTGGAATATGTCGGTAAAGTGTTATGCAGATGAAAACCCATATTTTAGTGTTTTTTTTTTTTAATTCAAATGCATTTATAAGAATATTGTATCCAAGGTGCTTGATTTGCCATTTGAAGCAGAATCTGTATGGATATGAGGATACTGGAACGCGGTTGGGCTTGGAGAGTTTTCAGACGTGCTGGAATCTTGACCCCAGATCCTGGTGCAGAGTCAAGTTGGTTGGAAACGCCCCCCTCCCAGGTCACCCCTCACCAGCTGAGTGACCGCTGGCAAATTGCCCAACCCTGGGCTGGGGCTTCCTATCTGTGAAATGGCTATTCCTGCACTTCTTACAAGGTCATTGGAAGACTTCAACAAAAGCACCGTTATTTCATTGGTTTTCGACATTCTAACATCTCTGGGATTGAGTTGTGTTATGAAATTGATCGCATGCCATAGTTTAATTGACAATATTTTTTTTTCTTAGTGGCTTATAGAATAATGCTGGGTCTGAGAGTTGATGGTATCTTAGACTTGATGGACATGAAAGCATCTACAAGCTTTGAAGTTTTAGAGTTGGGCATTTTCCAATATAAGGACAGTTGCTCAACTTTTTAAGTTGGTCAGTGACAGTCTAGTTGTGACCAGACTTGCAGTTTAATGCCACGGCTGTGTGGCAACAAGAGAATGTAATAGACGCATTTCTGGAGTTGTTGGCATCTCTTTTCAGACTTGGGTCAGTGGTCAGATAGCCTTTGGCTTCTTATGTTCAGAGAGACCCAGAGGCCTGTATTGCTTCCAAAATAAGCCTGTCCTGAGACCGAGTCGAAAGGTGAGTGTGGTGGAGGCGACCAGATGTCCACCAGACATCGGAACTTCCCTTCACAGGTGGGACTTACTGCTGGAGGGGCTGCCCAGCCACCCCTCCCGGGCATCTACCGCAGGCCGCGGGGTAGTTGTTACGATGTAGTGCTGGTGGGAATAGTGTCGCTTCCTGACAGACATAGTTAAACAAGTGAGCTTTACTCAGTTTTTCTTTCCTTGACTGTCAACTGAATGTGGAAAGTCTAGCAGAGGATACCTAGGATCCTGGTTCCCTGAGTCACCCTGTGAAGAGTTGCCCACTCATCAGGAACACTCATCTTTTTGTGATAGAGAAATACGCTTCTGTTGTGTTGAGCTGATGTTCAATTTGGGGTTTGTTTCTTAAAGCAGATAGTGTTAACGTAATTAATACAGTTAGTTTGGGTAGTTGATTAACTTGATAGTCAATCTAAACCAACCCCCCTCATCCTCTGCTTCGGTGAGAAGGCTGTCCTTCTCTTGATCACCAGCCTAAGCCTCGTGGCTTGCCCTTCTCCACCCGCTCAGGCTCATTTATTCTCTAAATCCTGGAGATTCCGTTTCCCTCCCTGCTCTTGTTTGGGGGGCTGTGCTTCTCCCAGGCTGTGAGGTCCCTGAGGGTGGGCATCCCTGAAAAGCTTCCCTGCCTCACCTGCCAAATGACATCCACCTGGATGCTTTGGCTGCAGCCAGGTGGCCCCAGAGTCTGATTGTCAATCTTTGGAGAAGTTCGGAAGCAAGTCTGGGGTCTTGAAGTTGTAGCAGTGACCTGGCATGGTGTGGCAGCCATGAAAAGGCACCTCTCCGATCTTCTGCTTCTGGGAATATAATTGACTGGTGGCCCCAACTACCGTATTGCGAGTCTGGAATCCAGCACTGCTTTCACAGAGCCTGCACTCCCACAGGCTGCTCCCAGCTGGGGCCTGAGCGTGGTGGGGGTGCCAGGCTGTTCCTTTGAGACTCGGGACTCCTCTTGGCCCAAGGATTCCCTCTGGCCTTGAACTGCACAGCAGGCGAGGATTTCTCCCACCCGGGCTCCTTCCTTCCCTGTCTCCTCTACAAGGAGCCAGACTTGCATCTCCTTCTGCTCCCTTTTCATGTTCCCCAAGAAGTCTCTTGCACGGCTCATCTTGTCTTGGCATCTGTTTTTGGAGAACCTGAACTAACACACATTGAGTTTAAAACAAAGTAGGTCAGAGGGACGGTGCCTGGGAATGACCTCTGGTTTGGGTAGCAAGCCATTTCCCCTGCAGGTTGTAGTTTTCCTGCTCTAAAAGGCGAGGGCTGTGCTTAGTGATTCCCAGGACCTGCCATGGTCAGAGAGATCTTGGATTCTGTCAAGGGTTCTGGGTGGTTCTGTTACTCTTGCCTTACGGCACAGTGAATCTTAAATGTACTTTTATCGTAGCTTCCCCGCCATCTGGGTGCAGAAGCATCAGTAATGAAAATGGAATGGGTGCGTGTTGACCTTTTGGAGTGTCTGCGCACTGTATTTTAACTGGGAAGTTGCATGTATGTTCTATACTTAATACTTTAAAATCCTCTTGGGTGATAGGAGAAGCGGGTAAGTGTGGCCCACGTGTGACCTGTGCTGGGAACGCAGCTTTAGACCGAGAGGTCCAACTTTTATAGGACACAACATTTAACGACGGCCGTTACAGTTGCATGGCATTTAGCGGCATTCCAAATGGGCCCGTGGTAATCATTTTGCTCTTTGGAAGCTGTTTGCAGCCAAAAGGCTGCTCTGCCCCTACGGAGGCTTGGAAAGGGAGGGTCGGGTACCCTCTCGGCTGCTCTTGGGGTGCTTTTCTCCTGCCTCAAAGCCCTAGAACCTGCATGACGCAGAGGTGACTATCCAGGGGTTTTACTCCGACGGGGCCCTTTTCCTGTGCAGGGACCCCCTGTTTCCTCAGCCTGCAGTCCTAAACATGTCCCGGGCCTCCTTGAGGTCATAAATCTGTCATAGACAGAGTGGACGTTACTTGGATGCACGCTGTCCCCACGCTTTGATTTGGAGTGGTGGTTCTGCCTGGGCCTCCGGGGTTTTAGCTCTTGGTGGGGAAACGGCCCCTGCCTCGAAGATGTTTCTGTGTCCTCATTCCAGAGGTAGGACCTCTGTGGAAAAGTTCCCCCAAGTGGACGTGATTCTACAGTGAACACGTACACACGCTCCCCCCTCCCCCCCCCCCCGCAGGTCTGACAGTTAACGCTGTGCTCTCGCCGTCTCCACCCATCAGTCCGTTTTTTACTTGGCCACGTTTTTTGGCTGCATTTCAGACCTCACTCAGCTCCACCCCCGAGTCCTTCAGCACACATCTCGTTACCTGAAGTTGACTTGTTTTTGGTTCCTTTTGTTTTGTTTTCCTTGAGGTAAAACTTAGGGGAGGTGTTCAGGGGGGTGGGAGTAGGGGCAGGAGGTAAAATGAAATGCATAGATCCTGTCTGCCAATTGATTTGTTTTGGCAAATACACGCACCTGTGTACCCCAAGCCCCTATCAAGATAGAGAACATACCGTCACTCCAGAAAGTTCTCTCGTGGCCCTTTCCAGGCAGTCCCACTCCTATCTCCCTGATCACCTCAGGCAACCACTTTTTCCCCCCAACATGATTAATTTTGCCTGTTCTAGAACTTAATATCATACTATATAATATACATATATACGCATTATACATACATGCATATTATACCATATGTACCTTTTTACAAATTTTTTTTTATTCCACATAATGTTTTTGAGATTTCTGACTGTTTTCACCTGGCTCAATTGCTTGTTCCCTTTTACTTGCTGCGTAGTATTCCATTGTAGGAATCTACTGAAGTTTGTTTACCCATTCACCTGTTGATGGACACTTGGGCTGTTTCCAACTCTTGGCTATTCTCAATAAAGCTGCTGTGGACCATTCTTGTACATGTCTTTTTATGGACATGTATTTTCATTTCTCTTGGGTAAATTCCTAGAAATGGAATTGCTGGCTCATAAACTAGGTGCATGTTTAGTTTTATAAAGCAGTTATAAAATTTTACACTGCTACCAATCATGTATGGAAGATGGAGCTGTTTTTTAAACCATTTGATAGAATGTTGACTTTCTGCTTGAGGGTGGTCCAGTGGGGTGGAAGGAAAAGTGGGTGGGGGGCACTCTCCTCCCTCTTGGTCCCTACACCAGCAACACAGATGCAGAGTCTGCACCAATTGCTCTGCTGGGGGTGGGCTGTGGAGTTTGCCTGCTCTGGAAAAAGGAATCATGCTCTCTTTATCTAGAGGGGTCTGCTTCTCTTGGCTTTCCCTGGATATTCAGAACGATTGTTGGTTTTTCCCGGACCACGCCTCTCCCTTCCCCTGCTGCCCCCCCCCGACCCCCCCGCCCAATACTGTGCTCTCCAGTGAAGCAGGAGGGTCAGGGCCTTTGGTTCTTGGTTCTTCTTAACATCTCTGCCCACCTTTTTGCATTCATGACTGACAGAAGTTGATATCTTCAGTACCTGCCTTTCAGTTGTTGCAGTATCAGAATGGATAAAGTAGAGTGGTGTGTATGTGAGAAAGGGCTGTTGGCTTTGACCAGGAGTCCACACCAGTTTTTTAGATGTATATGTAAATATACACATGTGGAAATATGTTAATATCTGTGTATATGTACAATCATGCACCACATAACAAAATTTTGGTCAATGGTGGACCACATATACAACAGTGGTCCTGTAAGATTAACTAAAGCCTATGTAAGTACTGTAGGGGAGCAAGAAATTTCCTTCTACCCTTTTAGGTTCTTCTGGCTGGTCTAAGAACTAAGTTGCATGAGACAGATTAACAGGAGAAAAACAAAAGTTTAATAACTTGTTGTATACATGGGAGAAACCCAGGAAAACTGAGTAACTCAACAAAATGGCCAAAGCCACCATCTTAAATACCATCCTCAGCTAAAGAAAAAAGATGATGGGGGGGGTGGGGAGAGTCAGGGACTTAAAAGGGAAGCAAGGCAATTCACAGGCAGGTGGAAAGGAGCAAACTTTGGAAAACAAGTGTTTGGCCACACAGAAACAGAAGACCACAGAGGGTAGCCCAACAAACAGGCTTTTCTAGGTTCCTCTCTGTCTACACCTAGTTCATGTGATGCTAAGGTGATAGCTTGATTCCTGAGACAGGATTTTTATCTGAATTCTCTTAGGTAGTTAAAGAGGAGCAGGGAGCTAACAAGAAGACCTTTCTGAGTCTTTTGTTTCTTAAAAATAATCAGCCTAAAATAATCCTTATCTTAAAGAGATACATTTTGGGGTGGCAAATTTTGTTCCCCTCAGTACCCTCTATGATGTTTGCACAACGATGAAATCACCTAATGATGCATTTCTCAGAATGTATCCCCGTCGTTAAGCGATACAGGACTGTATATAGATGTGGATATATTGGGGGGTGATAAGAATGAAAGCTTGATAGCAAGGCTCAAAATGCAACGTTGGAGACCCTGGAGAGTTGACTGGGGGAGAACCTGGCTGATCGCTTCTGTGGGCCGAGGCGTGGGCAGATGGGAGTACGTGTGGTGTGAACTAGGAAGGCTCTCCTCTTAAGAAGAGGCTAGGGGTGCAGAAACCAAGCAGAAGGGCCAGTGTGGCCAAGAAGGAACAGGAGCGTCACTTGACTGATTGATGGGCCTGGGCCCACTCCGCGTTTCGGTTCACCCGTGCTTTCTGGCTTCACTGTTGGTGACACAGGTCAGTTTGCAGGGTCTGGCCTCATGGCTAGTGTTTACCGGCCCTTCTCCTGGGGGGCCCTGTGGGGGCGGAGTTCGCTACCCAAGAAAGGGAATTTGCCTGAATCCAAAGAAAAAGAGAAGTCCCCTTACAACTCTTTCTTTTTCACACTCTTGATTTCTTTCAAGCCCCCCAGTGACCTGAGAATTGTTTGTTTCGTGATTGCCTGTTTTACATGGAATTAGACCTTGCATTAGGGAATCATGGTGTCTTTGGGTGGCAGTCCTCTCCTGTATCGTGAGAAGTTGGTTTCTGAGGGGCTAGGTGACTTGCCTCAGGTCACACAGTTGGACAAGGCAGGAAGGTGTCTGCAGCTGAGATTTCTGAGCTCCAACCTGGATCTGGGCTTTGGCTGTGAAATGCATCTCACCCACCCTGGTCCCTGGCACTGCATCTGCGTACAAGGCTCCCCTGGAGTTGTGTGGCCTGGTCCTGGCCCTCCCTTATCTGCCCTTCCCCTAAGTACAGTGCCCCTTTCCCAGGAGGAAGGGACCTATTGCGGTGTTGGGCTGGGTTGGGATCCATCCATCTTCTGTTGGGTCTCTCAAACTCTCTGCCTTGAGGCTTCTTCAGATGTTCTTAGGATCCTCCTCCAACATTGGTTGGGGGCGCTGACCTGCCCAGACTTAATCAAGTTTGGTGAGATACCAAGAGATTGGCAGAGAAAAGCCACTCCCCCCACCCAGTCTTAGAACAGACTTTGAGAGCTCTCTGCTGCTTTTGCTGTTGTCTCCACTGGCTCCAAGATCATTTAGGTGTCAGTCCCTAATACCAAGGTCCAGCATTAGGGAGCGCTTGCATCCCCTTTGTACACTTGGTATACGGCATGCTTGTTACCCAGGCGTAACTGACTTGAAGCCGTTGGGGTCTGTTTTCTTTCTGAGCACTGCTATTTGCCAGATGTTGGGGAGACAGAAGGGAACCAGGCTTCACTTTGCTTGGTTCCAGTGGAGTTGCTGCTCACGTTTGCCTTTTACAAAAATGACACTTAGTACCTTCTTATTAAAATAACGGCGACGTGGACCATACTGTTCTCTTCCGAGTTCCCAAAACAGTTGATGTTGACAAGGTTTGCATTCCTTCAGCTGCAAAGAGGAGGAGGGCTGGAGGATGAGGCTTATCTGTATCTGTCCCTGTTTCAGAAGAAAGATACATCTGTGCTCTGTGTTTAAATATAGCTCCGTGTTTGCTACTGAGTTGGAGAATAAGCAATTGAATATGTAGGTCATTGACTTAGGAGAATGAGTTCGGAGTTTGCTTTGCATCTGATTAACGCTGTCTTACGATTGGGCCGTTGATGCTATGCCAAAATTGGGTTACACAGAGTTCAGCAAGATATTTGGGAGGGAAACTGCAGGAATCATAAGAGGATACCTTTGCCCCCTTAAGGCGTCAGTGGTTGACTTGGTGTTGGGCCCTGTGTGTCACGGCCAGCGGCAGTGTCGCTAACCACTCTGGAGTTGTATGGGGAGAGACCGGCTGGGGTCTTGCTCTGAGCAGATCCATCAGGAGCAAGGGGAGAGGTCCATTCTTAATCAGGATAAATGCCAGCCAGCAGTGTATTTTCATACATGCTTGGATCAGAACGCACTGTTTGGAATTGCATGTTTAAAAGGAAGCTGCCATCCCCTTTCAAAGGTATGTGACATTTAAAAGATCTGTGGCAGGAGATAGGCTTGACAGCTTCGAATTATATTTGAAAGAGTTTTTTCTTTTAAGAAAGAAAATGATTACTTCTATTTTAAATGTCATCACAAAGACATAAACACGTTTAATCAAATTACATCTTTAATTTATGTAGAATGTAATTTTTATTCCCATGGAGGAGTCCCTGGTTATTTCTCTGGCAGCTTGGAAGCTGGGCCGTGTTGGTGATTTGAAAGCGGTTCAGCTTTTTGAGTAAATGGCTATTGAAGGGTTTATAGAATTTGAAAAAATAGTATTATTATTGAAATGTTTTTTCATCTGTACGCTTGTACCTAATGGCACATTTTGGGGAGAGGGAGGTACTTTCGTTATTGTCGCTGGGAGACATTAAGGATAAACTCCTGTGGAATGAATCGGAGAAAGCATAACCCTGAAGGCAGTAACGGCGGAAACAGCAAAGGCGCTCCTGTAATTTTTTCTTGTGGATTCTTTGAATCAGCAGGGAGTTACCGGGCAGTGTTAGGAGTGTGTGCCAGCTCCTTAAAAGGGAGGCCACAGGGGATCTCGGAGGACAGACACACAACCCCGCAAAGGACCTTTAGGTTGATACAGCGTGGTTAAGTTTTGCCACAAAAGGCTGATGTGGAGTTCGAGGGCACCACCAAGCTCCCCAAGGGGCTGGAAAAGCAGGCATGTTGCTGTGGGTCAGCTTTGGCAGGTGGCTACCCTGACCCTGGTGATCTAGTAAGACACTCCAGCTCCAGAACTTTCTCTGAGTGAGCTGGGTGTTGGAAGGTGGCCAGCCCAGCGTACAGCCGTGTGTGTCAGCCAGGGACGGTCTTGGCCTGTTCCAGCCTGCTGCCTGTAGTTTCGATTTAGCCCAGCTGGGTCAGGGAGTCCTGGAGTCCTCGCCCCTGTGCCCATGCACCCAGGGTAGAGCAGCCTCGGGGGCTGGTTTTCTCTCGTCCTCTCCAGGGCTGCTCTGCCAGAGAAGCCACCCTCTGTCAGATGTGACCTGGGGAGCCCTGGGCGGCTGGCAGCAACTGAGAGAGAGAGACCAGTCAGTTGTTCCTGTTCCCAGGAAAGAACTTACGGAGCAAGCATCTTTGCCAACTTCAGTGGAAAAGGTCAGGGTTCAGGAGCTGTGAGCTCTGGCTCTTGAGAGGCAGGAGGGGCTCTTGGGGCTCCTGGGCCCTCGGCAGCCAGAGGAAGCTGGTCCCAGTTCAGTGCGTGAATCGCGTCAACAGATTGGCTCCTCGTGGCTCCTTTTTGTAAACACCGATCCACTAAAGAAAGGAATTGCCCTATTTATTGGTCAACACGAGCCACAGTAAACAAACAAACCAAAAAAAATGGGGCAAACCTACTTATTATATTTGTAATTAAATTTATTATTTTGAGGTAATCCTAGAACCACACGTAGATGTAAGCGAAGTGATACCCTTTACCTACTTTCCCCCATGGCCACATCTTGCAAAACAACATTAACAATAACACGACCAGGAAATTAATATTGATACAATCCACAGCTATTCAGATTTCCCCAGAGTTCCATGTATTCACTGGGTGTGAAGTTACTTCTATGCAGTTGGGTCATGTGTGTAGGTTCCAGTGTGCACCACCACAGTCGATGCAGAACAGTTGATCACCCCGGGGCTCTCCTCTGCTGCCCATTTATAGCCACGCCCACTTCAGGTGGCCAAGACAGTTTTTGGCCAACACATGTTGTACACAGGGCTGGCTGCCTTCCAAGACCCAGCTCACTTAGAAAGTTCTAGAGTTGGAGTGTCCTGCCCCTTTCCCAGTCCCTAACAACCACTAACCTATTCTCCATCTCTATAATTTTGTTATTTAAGAATGTTATGTGAGGGGTCGGCCCCGTGGCTCAGCGGTTGGGTGCGCGCACTCTACTGCTGGCGGCCCGGGTTTGGATCCTGGGCGCGCACCGACGCACTGCTTCTCCGGCCATGCTGAGGTGGTCTCACATACGGCCTGGCCCTCACCTGGTAGCGCTGCAGTGCCGTCCTCTGCAGCGGGCCCTGGGGAACAACGGGTTTGGAGCTCCCCACTGGGGCAGAGGTATCCCCACTGCGTTGGTGCCTCCCCTTGCTGTCATCCCTTGGGATTCTCCCAGGTTGATTGGGTACTGGAATTCAGACGTATGTGTTGGAATCCCCGCGAGGGACACCCTTTTTCTGGATTGAACTTGCATGGGGATACAGGGGATACTTTACTTCCTTTGAGACGCACCGTGCTAGTGCAGCTGTTCCTTAGGGACCTACATCCTGAATGGAGCCGTCGTGCAGTGTTGCTGTGGCCTGGGCACCAAGGCAGCTTCTCACTTTCTGCATTCCCAGCGTCAGCTCCCTCTCTCCCAATGTAGGAGCCCACAGCATTTCGCTGTGCGTTTTCCAGATTGTAGGAAATCTGTTCTTTGCAGAACGTGGAGAAATATAGGAAAGTATGAAGAAAATTAAAATAATAAACAGTTTTTATCATATGAAAGACTTATTTTAAAAATCGCCTTTAATTTTAGCACGGAGAAATAATTTTTAACACTTGATATGTTTTCTATCGCTCATACATATATGTATACACTAAAAAAATGAAATTCATTGTTTAAAGAATATTTTTAAATTTATATAATATTTGGATTCTATATGTTTATTTTTCCATTTACCCTGTGTTTTTCCTATGTCATTAAATATTTTTGAATTTTTAGAACTAAATAAATAGTCTGTGGAGATACAAGTATCATAATATATGATTTATAGGTATAACTTGATAGCTATATATCTATAGTTTATCAGGAGAGGTAGTTATCCAACTATTTTCTCCTTTTTTGACATCTTAGATGATTTCTTATTTTTATGTAAATCTTGACTCCTCATCTGATGGCTCTCTAGGGGTAAAATGGGGTAGGGGTGGAATCTAAGTTTTCAGAAAAGGTGCCCTCCATTCTCCCACTGCAGCATGTGGGGGGTTTTGTCCCTTCAACATTCTGCTCTCTCAGTCGGTGGGTTTTATTTTAAAGATTGTCAGCTTATAGGTTTTTTGTCACTGTACTGAGCATCAGGAGATCCTCTGCTTGCCGTCTGACCCCGTGCTCCTTGTCAAATGGGGTGTCAGTGGGGTGCCTGATGGAAAGGAGCTTAGACAGCAACTCTTCCTCTTTGGTGCCCTCCACTCTACCGGGGAGACAACCCAGACCAGGGCATTCTTTCAAGATGCCTGATAGGTTAGTGGTCACCACTAGCTGGGCTGTGTCCTTGGGTGAGCCCCTCTCTCCTTCCGTTCCTTCTGACAGGTTCCAGACCATTTCACAGAAGTGTGTGTGCCTCGGCTAGTAGCTTTCTTGTTCAGTTACTATTTGGAACCACAAAAGGCCATCACTGAGACACCTACAAGTGTCTGATTTGCAGTGTGCGTTTACACCTGTTCCTCTTGCTGGCAGTAGGGGCCTGGTACATTTGGCTGAGCTCTCGGCAGCCAGGTTTCCCTTTGAACCAGGCTGATTTTAAGGGGGTGCTGGCCGCCTGGCCAGGACTCCTCCCATTCCTCTGGTCTTTTCAGAGTTCACAAGGCAGCTCCCTGGCTTGTCTGACTTTCTCGATGCAGACACATGGGGCACAGCCAAGCTTCTGCGAGCCCAGGGCCAGGCTGCTCAAGCCAGCTGCCTTCACTTCCAAGGCCAGCTGGGCAGTTTGGGGTGTGGGAACACAGCTTGAATTCACAAAATGACGTTGTTGTGTGTGTGGGTTGCTGCTCACAGACTCACTTTTTTTTCCTTTCAAAACTTGGCCTGTGCCAGCCCTGATCAGCAGCACCCATTTATCAATTTGCTTTCCATGTTCACATTTTTCCAGTTGTTTCCAGGCTCCCCTCCTCCCTCCAATCTGGCAGCCTCATGTTCTTGTTTATTTCTCCATCTCTGGAGCCACTTAGAACAGAGCATTTCTCCAGCAGATTGAAGCCCAGCTAGTGCTATGAGGCGGCTCCTGGTCGCCTAGCCCATCTCCATTTGGCTGTCTCTGAAGGGTACAAAAGTAAAAAGCTGAAAGAGCAGAGGAATGGACGCATTAATCGACTACATCTGAGACAGTGCTAAGAAAATATCCTATTTTGTTTTCTTTTAAAAAAGTGGCAGAGTTCCAAGACTTCCCTTACAGTTTTCCACTGGCTGTCCTTATATTTGAAGACAAGAGTTCTAAAATCTTGGCTGTTGGTCCTTTGACATTCTTACAACTTAAAACCAGCTGAACATATTTAATATTACAAAATTTCCATAAACATTCTCCCCATAAAGACTGTGTATGTAAAGTTTCTGCCTGGAGGGCATTTTTCTCATTGAAGTTGAAACTCTTGGACATCCGGGGATTATAATGAAGTGTTGATTTGACCTTAAGTGTCTCGATGCCAACGTGGGCTGTGTAGGGACATGGAAAGAATTAGCTTTCAGGGTTGGGTTTTTTCCCCCTGAATAAAGGATAATTGTTTCAAAGCTAATTAATATGGTTTATTTATTATTAGGCAATAGTAAGTGGAATTGAATCCTGGGAAGGAATAACCTGGCTACACTGAGGTGAAGGTGTCTCAGATCACACCATGTTAATTCTGTCTTGGCCAATGTCAGGGAATGTTTAGCTCTCGGTGGATGTTGCTGTTTCCTTGGTTTTTACCCTGTGACGACCAAACCAGAATTCCACACTGCGTTGTCGTGCCTGATGGGCTAGGCCTTTCTGGGGGTGAGTTAATAATTAAAGGCTGGGCAGGCACGTAAATACATGTGGGGAGGGAGTGGGGGCACCATCCCAGGCAACTTGGGTTTGTGCCTCAGTGTCAAACTGAGGTCCTGCTTAGAAAGCAGATCACACGTGTGTGGCCCAGCATGCTGAGCCCTGGGGCAGAGGTGGAGAGTGGCCACATGCCAACAGCTGCCGGCCCCTCGCACCCCCCATGTTGCTCAGAGATGCCCGTCTGTGCACCGAGCAACCCCCCAGCCTGCAGCTCACCTCTCCCTGCCCAGTCTGCCAGTGCAGCCCTGATGCTGTCTCATTTCTGCATGGGTCATTTTGTACCGCACAGCCTCCCAGTGGCCTTGAAGAGTGAGGGCAGACAAGGTGGGAATTCAGGGAGTGGAAAGTCACCCTCGGTGCAAGAGTGAGAGACCTGCTGAGAGTGGCCAGTGTGTGAACCAGGAGCTGGTTACCTGGATGGGGTGAGGGAGGAACAGAGAGCCCAGTGCCCGTCCCTTGTTATTCTGGAGCAGGGGCCGGGTTGCTCACGGCGTCCTGTGGAAAGCGCGCCTGCTGCAGCTGCGTGTGGCCTCGTTAACGCCCGCACGCTGTCTGCGTGTCTGCACCTGGCCAGGGGGACTTGCTGCTGACGCAAGCAGGTCAGTTTTGGAGGGCGGGCATTTGGTTTCTTGGTGAACTTCTGGGTTCTACGGCTGCCTGAGCCTTTCCCCCGCCCGCCACCCTTGACCTCGAGCTAGTTGTGAGGACCTGCTATGGATACATGGGAAGGCCCCTGGCACCCAATTCGCATGCCCTCACGTGCCTATCGTGGTCCCCTCTCATACAGGCTGACACCCCGGAACAGTACCACGGGGCCAGTGTCTGTGGCAGGAGGGGTGAGTAGATTGAAATAGGGCCTGCATGGGCCTGGACACGTGGACCTCCAGGGCATGATGGGCTCCTCGGCAGGGTGAGGTGAGCCTTCTCTGGAGCTGTGGCTCAAGTTCCGTTTCTGTGGGTCCCTTTGGGCAGCAGCCCCATGGGCAAGTCATTCCTGAAGTCCCGGCAGCCCTGCCCTGAGGCTCGGCTGGGCAGCACGATGCCCTGAGGTGGGGCCTCGCAGCTGTGGAAGGAGGGGCGTTTCCTGGAGTACTGATGCGTCATGTTAGCAGGGCTCAGTTGTGAATTTGATAACAACGGGCGCCCTCTTGAGAGGGCGGGCCAGTGGCATCTGTGCCAAGAGAACATTTATAAGAGAGAAGGCTGGGATTCTGGATGGCTCTTCACCCAGTCCCTTGTTCCTTTTCAGAGCACGGCCCTGCTTGCACAGGACTCAGTGAGGCGAGGATGCGGTCACCCTTCCGGGGGAGCGTGTCGTATCCTCAGTGACCTGCTGAGGAGTGTTGGATTCTTGTGCCAAATATGAGCCATTTGCTTCAGGATTTGGGCGGAGATGAGTTTGGTTCTTAGAAGATGCTGATGATGACAACTTTGTCCTGGAGTGGTGTGCCAAGTCTGATGGTGACTAGCATTTATCGAGTACCTGCTGTTTGCAGGCCCCAGGCCCAACTTCCTCATCTCTTTGAAAAGGCTCTAACACCTGTGAAGCAGATGCCGTCTCCTCCATCTCAGGCGGGACAGAGTCCCAAGGAGTTGGTCATCTTGGCCCGTGGGGCCTGGGATTCTTCTGTGTGGTGTCCTGGCAACGCCACGCTCTCTCCCTGTCCCTTACCAGTATCCCTTTATTGCAGTAAATTCGTGATTGTCTAAGGGATGATTTTGCGGACTACTTTCTTGTTTTCTGTTTAAGTAGTAAATGTTAATGGGGCCCCCTGGATCCGAGATGAGCACAGTGCGAAGTGGGACAAGACCGTGAGACCCGTGGAAGCCGCACGCAGCTTCCAGATAAGGTTGGTGCTCTCCCTGGCGCCTAGTCCTCCCGCGTCTGTCGATGTTTGCCACTTGGGGACTTTTCTCCTTCTCATAAGCCCGAGCCCAGCGCACTCTTGCTCACTGGCCAGCCTGGAGAAGAGGAGGCAGGAGGCGTTGCACTCAGAAGCAGGGAGTGAAGCAGCCCCACCGCCCGTGGCAGGACAGTAGACAGGCGTTTTCAAGCCTAAATGACCCAAATATGAGTCAGTCCAAGGAAGGAATCCAGGTGGGGTTCAGGCAGGCCCCCGAGTGGTAACAAGAGCTGGCACATCAAAGCCTTGGACGCAAGAAACAGTATTAGGAATAATTCATGCAGAGTAAGTGGGCACTTGGTTATATAAGTGAGCCGTCGGCAGGTGGGATGGTGGTGCTGGCAGAGCCCAGGCTGAGCCGCCCATATGCCCTCTCCTCGCTCTACAGTTTGGGTAGTGGAGGGCCTCGGTGCTGTGCAGGGCACGGAAGCAGAACACAGGAGTGGTTCCAGAAGACGGCTGAAGTTCCAGTGAGGGCAGGACTGGTCCTCCTGGAATGAGTCAGGGCAGAGCCTCTCAGGCCCCCTTCCAGACCTTTTTGGAGCTAATCTTAGGGTCTCATCAGATTTTCCAGGGGGCTCATCTCATTCAGTTTCAGAAAAGTGGACCTAACTATATACCTAAAGTGTAATTTTCGTATGCCTGACTTAATAGGAGAAACTAAAACTCCAGGTGGAGGAGACCCTTGTAGGCAAGGTGTCCTTACTCGTTAGTTTCCGATATGTAGAAAGCCCCTGGTCCGTGGCCTGGCTCAGACTCCTCCAGGCTCTGGGCACTGCTATTCCTCTCCTGCAGGTGTGGGGGGTGTGCCCGCCCCTCGTTGTCATCAACTGTGGGTGGAACACGTTTGCCAAGTGATGCTGAATAGACTCACCCAGGTTGATTGGTACAGGCCAAAATTAGGAGCCCTTCTCCCTGGCCAGAAGCAGCCGACTCAGCTGGGAGCTGACTGGCGCATACTCACCAAGGCTGAATTACTCAGAGGAACAGCCTGCTTCGGCTGCTGTGGGTACTGGTTTAGGAGCAGTGGTGATTTTAATCAGCTAAGTCATTTCTGTGTCCAGTTGTATACTCCTGGAAGTTCTTAGAGAAATCCTGCCAAGAAAATCTCCCCTGGCGAATCTGCGGGGCACTAGTCCGCATTGTACTGCCATCAAGAATCTACTGAAACAACTGTTTTTGAGTTTTTAGCCTTTCTGTAGCTCCAGTTTTTCTAAGTACTTCTTTCCACCTTCAAGTAACAGTGGGCGCTCACTTGAAAGATTCTGATGGTCTTCCAAGCCTTTTCATGTTCTTAATCCGTTAAATAAGCTGTTACCGTTCGCTTGGGCAGTCTGCAGGCTCTCCCGAATTTCTGGCTTGAAATTCCTTGAAACATCACTTCCTCTGTGAAGCCTTCTGCACGGGCAGAGTTGTCTATTTCCTGTTTAATTTTACTATGAAGTATCTCAAATTAAGAGTCTGTACCTATCACTAAGATCAGATAGATGTTAGCATGTTACGTATTTGTCTTCAGATCTTTGTTTAAAAACAAGAAGTAATGTTACAGACATTACCGACTTCCTTAATTCCTTTTCCTTCCCTCCCTTCTTCTGATATATATATATGTATAACTTTCTTGTGTTTTTGGAAATTCTTTATGTATCCATAAACATTTGAGTGTCTACTGTGCAAAACATTGGAAATAGAAGGAAAAAGGAAGCTCGTGACATACAAGGACAAGCAATACTATACAAGGAATATAAATTCATTTATGCAATGAATTAGTTAAATATTTGATTTCCTGCTATGTTCCAGATATGGAGAAATCCAGAGATGAATATAATGTAATCAAGGTGTTGAACAGTTAGAGACTTGGGGATGGGCAGGGGATGTAGCAGCCTGGTAGTCAGAGCAGGGAAGGTGTTATAGAAGATACCTATGAGATGAGTTTTGAAGAGTGGGTAGGAGTTTGCTAGGCAAGCTGTCACCACCTTAAAAAGATGATTCTTTGGCTCTAGTAGGTGCTAAGTTAACATGAAACTGTTCTGTCCTTAGAGGCTTGAGACTACTAAGAGCCTATACCTGTTCCTCCCTTCCTAGTACTTAAGAGGCTGAAATGTCTCTGCGCCTGCCCCCCCACACACAACTTCCTTGAATTAGAAAGTCTGGGGTATGAGGTGGTGTGCGGGCACAGTTAGGATGAATTACTTCTTGACCTTGGGTATATGGTAACCCCAACTAGGGAGGCCTCCCTTTTCCTGAGTAGTTCTTCAGAACCGTTCCTGCCATTGACTTGGTTGTAGTTGTGAAGTAGGAGCTGGCTGGTGTCAGAGCCCTCGAATGCTCTGCTTCATTGCATTACATAGAGAAGAACACAGCAGTATGGTTTTCTTTGGAATGGGGAGTGGACAGACCTGAGAGGTCCAGTGGTTCCTTTCTTGGACTTGCTGCATAATCGGGCATGACATCACAGGATTGGATCTCAAGAGATTAGCCCGTTGTTTTAAAAGAAGAGAAACTATATTAACTGTATCTTAGCTTCCTAAGATTTGAATGGTTTGAAAAGGCGAGTGTAGCTGTAACGCTGGTTGTGGTTATTTCCTACACGTTTTAATATAATACCATTTGAATCCTGATTGATCGTAAGGTAGACTTGGAAATGGCCAGTGTTGGCCACAGCAGTTCGTTTCCGTGAAGCGTACCTCTCCTTTCTCATGAGACTTGAGAAAGTACTTAAAGCACGGACACTCCAGTCGCATAGCAACTCCAATGTTGAAACTCCGTCTGTTCTTCATGGGAAAACCACAGAAAAGACACCTGGCCGTGTCTGCTGCCTAGGGGTTGGCCTTTTCTTTCCGCCTCAGGACAAGTAACTTCCCCCCTGCCCCTCCCACAGCTCTGTGTGTACAGGAAGTGGTTCAGATAACATGATGGCACCATATATTTCCTCTTCATTCCACATATAGTAAAATAAATGTGAGTGCTGTTTAATGCATCACCTCATTTCATATTGCATTTGCCAAGAAAGTGCAATTTTATTGAACATTAGGATTGAATTCATAACTGAGTAATCAATTTCAGTAGTAAGTTAAAATGCCTTCTATTAATGGACAACTGCGACCGTTAATCAGAGTTACAGTGGATTAACAGTTGTCAGCATTTATGCTAATGGCACTTATAACTTATAAACCACAGGCTTATGAATTGCACTTTATAATTCCACATCTCTCAAACAGTTAGTAATACTTTTTGCTTGAAAGTATCGATTGTTTTGTCCCTTTGCTTGCTACTGGAGATGTGAACAAAGCTAAATGACGTTTTCACAGTGATGACACAGTATCACCTTCTGGTTTTGCACACTTGGCTTCGTGTCAAAATAGATGGAAAGAGTTCATTTGTTCTGGTGCTCTACTGTTTAATTTGGTCTGGTCTGTGACTAAAGCAAGACAAATAGTATTTTTAATGAAACCATTTAATAACTTCTGGTATCTTAGAATCGAAGGCATTGGAAAAATGCAATTAAAGGATGGCTAGATGTAAACAACAACAAAGAATCACTGCTTCAGCGTCACTGACCCAATTCGTTTTGCTTTCAGGGTTTCAGCGCCTTAAATGGTTTTGAACCAATGAAGCTGGATTCCCTTAAAAAGACGGACAGCCCATCGTGTGAACTATAGAGTTTGTGGACAGATTTATATTGGTGAGTTATTGTAAAATATCTCCAGGTAAAAGTTCAGGTTTTCTAAAATCCCCTTTGGAATGTATTTTCAATTAGTTGATGGCTATGGATCGCCAGCAGCCTCTGGATGTTTCATTGGGATGTCTAATAGCAGGATCATATTGATTGTCTTTCAATTAATTGCATCTGGTATTTTCATTTATCAAAAGCAAAATACATGTAATTAACTCTGAAGCAATATAGTTCAGTATAGTGATTGTTGCTGCTGCTGCTGCTGCTATAGAGATAAGTCAATGAAAATTATACGGCTAGGAAACTTCAGTCAGAATGGAAGTCGTGTCAGAAGCTCTCGACATATTAATTACAAAGAATAAAAGTGAATTAGAGAAATAGTCTCATGCCACCCCAGTGGCTCAAATAAAATGGTAGATGGACGTCTTTAGAAAGAAAACAGCTTGCTGATGATGGCACATCTTTAATGAGCTTAGATTTTTAGAGTTACCAGCCTCTAGGATGTCTTGAACATATAATGATTTTTTCTGGTGGAGTTGACTGGGAGTGTGGGTGTGCGCTGAGGAGAGCATTCAATTCTGTCTGCACGCGTTTGGAGTGTGGTTGAGAAAATATCGATTGATACAGTTCAGTCCTCCACCCATAGCAAGGTTTGGGGGTCTCGAGTTTAGCTTCAACATGCCTTTAGCCATTTTTCACAGAACATGGATCTTACTCAAAGTCTCAAAGTGGCAACTTCTCAGAAGTGATTGATTTTTATCCTGCTGAAAAAAAAATGTTTTCTCCTTGAGCTAACAACGTCGTTTTAAAGCAAGAAAAAAGTGTGTGAGCAAATTTTCTCAGTGTCCTTTCTGTCAAACCCTTAGGCTTGTTCCCTGAAGTGTTGAATAGGACAGAGTCTCTGGTTCAGAGAAAGGTCAAGTTCACCACCGTGGACTTTAGACCTAACTTCCCTCAGAGCTGTGAGCACCAGTGGGCAGCTGCCTGGGGCAGCCCAGCTGACCCTTAGCCTGAACTCAACTAGCAGAATGGGTTGTGGCCCCGGGAAGGGTCTCACTGTGTGTCTCCCTCCCTGTTCCTGTGACGTAGGGTCAGTTGGGGACACTGCGGCAGCTACCTGGGACCCAGGCCTGCCAAGCCTGCTCACCAGCCAACCCTGCTCACTAGTAGGTCACCTCTTCTGGGCATTTGGAAGCCTTATTTGTGAATTGAGTAGTTGGACTGGGATGGTCCCCATGATCCCCCACCTTTTAAGATTTAACTTGGTGTAGAAGTCTGGAAACCTTTACTGGGAGTGATCTGAGAAGGCTTGCCCAGCCAAAGGCCACAGCAGATGTAGTTCACCAGAGGGTTACTTATCATGGCAGACTCTGTAATCTTTGGACAATTCTGAGAATCTTATCAGTGGGAGGATGAGACACTGGAAATATCATTGAACCTTCTTTGAGGGGAACACGGGTGTATTTATCAGTAAGGCATGATGGCTGCTCAACCATATGCATCCAGTTTTGCCTTTCAAAGGCAACGTTTATTTCTTTTCTGGTTTTCACTCATTCTTCTAAAAGAAACCTTTTCTTTTTAGACCCTGTGTGCTGGAATCTGCCCAGGATTCTCAGGCAGAGACATTGTTGTACAAATTCTTTGTGAGCCTGGGGCTGACAGGTGTTAGTTCCAGTGTTGGGTGCTGGGGCTGAAGATGTTTTCACTGGGTCACAGTGATGGAAATCCGTCTGACTTCCACAGGCATCCAGTTCCATGTCCGGGCACTGGCAGCGCCCACTGCTCAAGTCCTTCATCGGAAGATGCCCTAGACTCACCTGCCGATTAGGGGGTCATCTCGGCTGGAGAGTCAAAACTTCAGAGTGACGCTTGGTACATTTTATAGACACCGCAGAGTTGGAAAACTATTGCCTCTAAAGATGAGAATGTGGGAATTCATAATGTAAGGATGAAATGGTCTTTTTCGGTATCAAAAATGGTTGAATAGTGGCATTTTCATTTGACTCAACTAATAATTGAACCACTGCAGGATTCTGTTTAGTAGTGGTCTCGATCTCAGCATAGAGGAACATTAACATTGCATAAATGCAGCCAGTATGAGAATGAAGTTGCAACACAACTCCTGATAAATTTTTCCTGAACACCGAGCGTGCTCAGACACTTGGCCTTTATGGTGGTTCCCAGCACTTCTGTGTTTTTGGCATAATTTTAGCTAACAGTTTTTGATAGCATTCTGGAAGAGCTTGAACGGCTCATACAACACTGGATTGGCCAGAAGTGGAGCAAGGCCACTGTGCTGAGAGGATGCCTTGTGTTGTCTACAGCCACACCCACGTTGACTGTGGCCTGTTGGCCTCGCTGCCCCACCAGCACTGGGCATCCTGCCATGCAGTTAACCTTTGCCCCTGACCACCCTTGCATAGACTCACAGGGTGGAGTCCTCCGTGTCCCCAGAAAGCACATGTTAGCCCTAGGACCTCTTGTCTATGGCTCGTCGCTGTGCCCACTAAGTTGTACCCCACTTTTTGGATGGCTGCCCTCTCAGCCCCTCCTGTGGGCGATACATAGCAACACAAGATGGGCATCTTCGATTGTAACCCGAGGAAGGACCACATGTTGATTTTAACCTGGTAGCTCATCTGTTGAGGTCTCTGGCCTAGACAGATCTTTTTTAACGTGAGCAGAGGAGAAGGAAGTAGATGAAAAACGCAAAACTCATGAAAAGTCACAGCCTCGGAATGGCAAACCTGGAGGCACTAGAACCATTTATACGTCATTTTTGTCCTCTTAGTATTTTTGAGTATGTCCTAATTTAAAAGCATTATATACCTATTATTCTAGACTTGGTATTTGGTTTGTGGCTTTTTTTTTTTTTTTAAATAACTTCAAATCAAATACTTCAGCTTTTTCCACCCCAGGAGACTGATTTTGTCATTACTGATGAATAATGCTACATTTAGATCCGTTGCATTTTGTTTCTGCTTTTACTCTGTTCTGTATGTTGTTACTTGTTATAAAATGAAAACCCAATATGCCCTGTGGTTTGCTGACTTCTCTTGGAACCAGAGTTGGTTCTCCATCGGTTCAGATGGATCATTGTTTTTGTTGTACCATTTTGTTATTAAACATTAATATTTGCAGCAGCACCAAATTACCTTGTATTTTAACAAAAGCGTTAGGGGAAAATAGGCACTTTTTGTTACATATTTACAAATAAGTGAAAATGCAAATCAAAGCCCTTAGCTTTTATTCTGTAAGATGATGGCGGCGTACTGGTGGCTGTGGTTTGGCAGACATGACAGCATATCTGGCTGCCTGCACCCAGAGAAGCTTGTGTAGTGTGTTATTTTGACAGATTGCAATAATGATATAGAAGCTTGATCTGCCTCACGAGGCCCCAGGGAAAGACGGTCGAAGGTCCCTGGCTGCTGGTGACACGATGTGCTTGGTGGTGGGGAGGTCCTTGCTGCCATGGGGACTAGGCTGTGCTGACCATCTGAAGTGTGTGTTTTAGCAGGCCAGCAGGGTTAGGTGAGGTCATCTCCCTAGTCATTAGGGCCTCTACCCTGTTTCTGCCAGGACAGATTTCTTCTCCAAAAAACAGAAGGGAAGGTATTGCCTTACTCCAGAAACAAAAGCTACACCTTGAGGTGGGTCTGACTGTCGACGGTTGAGGAGCAGAGGCGGTATCTGGCCATGGCCATGCTGGTCCTAGCATTGTGACCTCCCAGGGTCCTCCTGAGCTCTTGGCCTGCACTGACCATCAGCCGTCCGGTGCTTCCATCCAGCCCGCATTAGGAGGTGTGATCCTGCTCCAGTTTTAGGCCGGAGGCACGACTGCCAGTGTCGGAAACCACAAACCAGAGGGAGATATGCAGGGCCTTTCTTCTCCAGGGGAACTCTCTAGATGAGAAACAGCCAGGATGCCGAGATGGAGGCGGTGGGGAAGAGGCTGTTGGAGCTTCAGCCAGCTCTCTGTGGAGGGGGAGGCGGGGCCCAGCTGGAGCTCTGGGTTCCTGGTTCTCGTTTAGATTTTATTCCTGAGCCACAGAGCCAAGCTCACATGGGGGCTGTTCCCTGGGGGTGTTGATTCAGCCCTTGGCCTTTCCTCCTGAGAATCTCAAAATCTGGGCACGGCTCCTGGATAGGACCAGAGAGATCATCCACCCAGTCCCCTCATTTCTGTTTTCAGTGGCCGTCCTTGTCCACAGTCACGTGTACTCAAGCCCCCAGCCCCTCAGCCCCTGACTCCTCCGGGTGGGTCATTTTCTGCTCTGTGAGTGCTGTTGCCCACCTCCCTCCCCTCGTGACTGCTGGTTCTAATCAGTCGATTTACCAGCCAGGGAGGCACAGAATGAAACAGAGAGTCTTAATTTTCACCCTGTCATTCATTTGTCTGGAGTAAGCAAGCCTATACTTCCTGAGGTTCCTGGCCAGGGTGGGTCTGCCGAACTGTGCTCCTGCTGGGTGGCCCCGCTTGTGAGGGATGGTTCCTCGTGGTGCTTCAGGAGGCCGGCGGAGACCCCGGCCCTCTTTCCCCTGGTGGGGCGGGAGTTGTGTCGTTACTGAGCACACCATCCAGGCGTTATGCTGGAAACATAGGTGTGTAGCCTAGCTCTCTTCCCAAGATCCTCGTGACCCTGGCTAAGATCCTCATTTTATTAGTGAAGAACTTGATGCTCAGATCCGTTTGCCAGCACGTGGAGCCTGCAAGCAGACCTGGGCTCAGACACCAACTGTGTAACCCCAAACTCAGGTTTCCCATTGTCCCTGCTGAAACACTGCAGGGGTGTGACTTACTTCGCTAGGACTGCGGGATCCCTTTGTAGTCCGTGAGGACTCCTGAGGGCCACGGCTCTCTGGGAAGTCATGTTCTCACGTGTGTGATGGAGTCGGTCCCTGCCCCTAAGCACTTGGTCCCTGGGAAGTGGGGCTGACCGTGGGCTGCTGCTTGCCCTTGAGGGTGTGGCTGTGTGCTGGACTCAGCGTGCAGAGAAAGCCCCTCTAAGGCCAGCCATGATGGAGACTTGAACAAGCCCCAGACGGGGGCATTCCTCCCCCGCCCCTGGTTTCCTCAGTGGACGGAGGAATGGCAGCCCAGGTTACGGGACAACCAGAGGCCAATGTTGGTGGACTGATCCTTATTCCTCTGAGGCTTGGACCATGTATGTGTTAGAAGGAGGAAGAACGGGAGGTGTGGATGGAGGTGATGGCCTGCAACAGGGTAAGAGCCTCGCTTGTTGAAGGAAATGGCATTTTATATTGACTGTAAGTTCAGATTGAGGATGTATTTGTGGATCTGTGAGTGGGTGGGGAATGAGCTTTCTTGTATAAAAATGTTGGATCTCTAATCAAGCGTTCTGGGTGTGATTAATGAGAGAGGAAAAGATTATTTCATTGTGTAAATATTTTTCTTTAGCATTTATGTTACCACTGCCTTTGTTATTACTACTCCTAGAATGCATTAGACTAATAACATTTTTTAAAACTATGGTCTTAGGGCCAGCCCCGTGGCGTAGCGGTTAAGTGCACGCGCTCTGCTGCTGGTGGCCCGGGTTCGGATCCCGGGCGCGCACTGACGCACTGCTTGTCAGGCTATGCTGTGGCGGCGTCCCATATAAAAAAAGAGAAGGAAGACGGGCACAGATGTTAGCCCAGGGCCCGTCTTTCTCAGCATAAAAGAGGAGGATTGGCATGGATGTTAGCTCAGGGCTGATGTTCCTCACAAAAAAAGGTCTTAGTTTCAGTTGTACTTCCATCTAGGTTTTTTTTTTTTTTTTTTTTTTGTGAGGAAGATCAGCCCTGAGCTAACATCCATGCCAATCCTCCTCTTTTATGCTGAGAAAGACGGGCCCTGGGCTAACATCTGTGCCCATCTTCCTCTACTTTATGAGGGATGCCGCCACAGCATGGCCTGACAAGTGGTGCGTCGGTGCGCACCTGGGATCCGAACCCAGGCCGCCAGCAGCAGAGCGCTCGCACTTAACCGCTACGCCATGGCGCCGGCCCCCATCTAGGTTTTTATGGAGAGACACACACCACCTCCCCAGGTTCAAGTGTAATCTGGCATTACTTTCAACTTAGCAGCCGCTTCTCGGCTACAAATGCTAAAGAAATACTGTACAGCTCAAGAAACAGCCCACAGGATACTGAAAGAGTGTACCCAGAGCCCTGGGTACTTTCAGAGTGTTTCTCATCATCTGATTTCTGGATCCTGACAATGCATTTTCTAAAGTAAGGCTTTAGGAAATGGCTGAGAATTCAGTTGTCCCTGGTGAAAGTTGTGTCCTCAGGCCTGTTGCTTGTGCCTTCCTCTTTCCCTGGCATCCGTCTAACACCCAGCTGCACACGTTTGCTTTATTTATTGATTGATTCATTTATTTTTGGCAAACTTGGCAACTCCCACCTGGCCCCATGCTGTTAAAAATAAAGTCTTCTTGGTTAACTGAACGCATTTGCAATTCATTCTTTCCACGTAGCAATTAAGATAATTCCCCTAGACTTGTACCAGTTAAGGATAAATAGGAGGTTTTAAAAGAAAATGGTGTGTAATTCATTGGTTTTTGTGCGTGGGCCTGTGGGTAATACATGAGAATATCTGCCATGAGTGGACTCCTGTGCAAGGAGGCAAAATGAAACGTTTTTCTGTACTTATCCTGAGAAGCAGCCCGAACCGTGACATTTATACATATTTCATAATGTGGTTTCTTTAGACACAGGAGCAAACAAATCAGTTTCTCAGCGGTATACTGTTGAAAAGAAACAGCAACAACCTGTGGGGTAAGTTGCAGAAGCTGTTAAAATTAATTATATATGGCAAAAGATAGAACATTAGGAAAAAATATTAATATGCAAGGATAAAAAACACAAACGCGGGATGAATAGCAGTTCCGAGCATCAGATCCCTGTGTTCAATTTCCATTGCTTCATGAATGTGTACTGACTAACAACAATGGCTTCCACACAGGTCCACCCCGCCGCTATTCCCATCTTTCTCCAGGCTGATGGGATCACATGTCCCCGTGAGCCTCCATGCAGTTGGATCCATTTGGAGGGGGCCTTGATCTATCGGACAGTATTGTTCTGCCTTTTAATATAGGAGATTTGTAGAAAATGAGTCTTAAGATATCTGGTTCCTGTGCCTTGTAACTCAACACCTTTTCTGTGGCCGCCTTCCCTCTTCCGGTTCAGCTATGCATTGTTTAACTCAAAGGAAACTTTTGTGGGCCTGGGCAGGGTGTAACCTGCAACTCCTTGAAAAATTCAGCTGAGGCAGCACAGCGTGGGGGATCGGTTTCCACTTGGCTGAGGCTGTTCAGCTGGGTGGTGCTTTCATTCAGGATACCAGAGCCTCAGGTCATGCCTTGCCGCTTTTCCAGGGGGAGGCTGGGACGCAGGCTGGGCAGTGCAGGTTTTCTGGAATGCCCCTCGGTTCAGCCAGTCATGGCAACCTGCATCCCGCCCCTTCTGCAGGCTGAAGACAGGCATCTGCTTCCACAGCTGGGGAACTCAGGAACGGAAGCATTCGTGGGAAGCACTGTGGAAGGGTGGGTTCTATGTCCTGGGAGATTTAGACTCCGGCTGCCCTTGGCCTCATCTGCGTCTCTTAATCGGTATTGATAATCTGCTGGGACTCGCCCTGCTGGGTGCCCACCATCCCTCACACGTTTGAGTCCACACAGTCCCTGAGTGCAAGAGGGTGGCCCGCCGTCTGTATGAGCCCTCAGTCATTGTTAGCACAGAAACCCAGGACTTGAGTCTTTGACGCTGAGCATTCTGACTCTATCAAGTGAAATTGGATAAAGGTGTTTGTTATAAACGGACTTGTATTAGGAGCAGTGCTCTGTTAACATAGAACCTTCCAGAGTGATTTCCACAAGCTTTCTGAGGCAGAGGCCACATCTGTTGCCCTCATTGTCTCCTTAATTTTCTGTATTTGATCTGCACATTATAGATGCCACAGGACTGTTTTTTTGAATGAGTGAATCCCAGGCTGCGGTGGGACCAGGGAGGTGTGGAGTGGCTGGTCCCCTACAGGAACCCATCCCAGCATCTGTCTGGAAGGCAGGGTTGATTCTGCGTTGGCTGGGAGTGTTTTCTGCAGACAGAAGGCAAACCAGCATGTTACACTACCTGTTTGAGGGAGGTGTGTGTGTTCTGAAATAATAAAGCCATGTTCCTGAGTTTTCCACGGCAGGAAAGCAAAGGCACGCCCTGCCTCCTGTACATGCAGGCAGGGTGGAGAGTTTGAATTCTGTGTGGCTTGGGGACCGGGCTGTAGTCTCCTGTCGTCTGAGGGCGCCATGCTTGTGGCAGCCCCATAGGCGATGGGAGTTGTGGTTCAGCTGCCTCGATTGCATCTGAGCTGGGATTACAAGGACAGCAAGAAGGCCCAACTGGCTCCCAGAGTCCCATAGCCCCGGGTCCCTTGGGACTGGAGGACAGATGGCCTGAGTATCAAATTCCTTCATTGGACCTAGCACTGTGGCCGCCTCCTTTGCCTGCCTTTGGAGATTTGGAAGCTGGTATTCCCTGCATGTGTAACTCACGGCCCCAGTCTCACTTTTGTTAAAAACCTTAACTTAGAGAGTACAGTACTCCTGCTTTTCATAATTCAATTGAAGCTCACTGCCACTTCCTAATTACAGCAGAAGATGACCTCTAAACCGCGACATGGGGCTGCAACTTCCTCTAGGAAGGAGGATCATATTGATTTGTACTGTGATCTCCCACGGGCTTAAGTGGCAGCACCGCAGAGGCCTGTTTAAGGCCGAAAAGCCTTCTGCTTGCGTGTTTAAACAGAGCAGATTGATGCCGCCTTAGACTTGGCTGGGAAGCAGCCCAGCTCTTTAGTATGGAATTGCATCGTAACAGTCGCTCCCTCCAGCAGCCCGATGACTTTGGCACATCTTCCTGTGTTTGCGTGGGTAACGAAAAGATTTCAGTTGCCGAGGCAGAGACTTGGCTGTGGCCTTGGTGATGGGTAGGGGGAAGGGTCCTAATGGCTGTACCAGGAAATCCTTGCAGCATGACCTTGGCCGCCTCTCATGGCATTGACCTTGGGCAAACTAAACCCCTCTGTGCTTAGTGCTTCAGGTTCCCACTCTGTCACAGGCGGGTGAGTAGACATGCTTAATCTCAGAGTGTGGGGGTTCAGTGAAACAGTCATTGAGGAGCACTTAGCAAGTCCTTGGTACATTGTAAAGGCTTAATAAAGAATGACTGCTAGCATCATCATCATCGTCATCATTAGCAGCATCAGTAAAGGAGATAGCCATATGCTTAGTGTGGGGGGGAAGCCCTGGTGACCTGCCTGTGGCTGGAGAAGTACAGAGTGTATTGCTCCCAGGGAGGCACCTGTGCTCGGGGTTATATGAATCTTTAGATGAAAGGTGACTAAAACTCTAGCCTTCCCTTCTCATAACAATTCTGTCTTGTTTTCCTCCTGGGACTCTGGAAGTGGGATGTATCCCCCTTTCCTACCAACCTGCTAATGATGTTTCTTCATCAAGGATGAAGGGTTTAGGGTTCCTGAAGCCTTTTCCACGTGTTGCACATTGGATTCGAGTTCTTATTTTTGTGAGAATGAGCTAATCCGAGCCACAGGAGAGGCAAGGTGCTGGTGTCAAGGTACTGTGCCCAAGTGTGACTGGCTCCCTGGGCACCTGTTTAATAATGTGCATCCTTCTCTGGGAATGAGTCCCCACTCTGCTGTCAATGGCTCAAGGTCTCTGCAATTTGCCCGAACATTAAGTGTGACCAGTGGGGCTGAGACCGGCACAGCCCCCATCTCTCCCCAGCAGTGACCGGGTCAGCTGTGGAGAGGGGAGCACATGGGGCTTTATCCTGAGAGCCAGGCTGGGAGAGGCCGGTTAGCACGGCCACTTCACATGAAAGGCTGTTAGATTCAGGTCACCGGCTTTGGACTCCTGCATTTTATGGCAAAGTCTAAAAATGCAGATTTGTAACAACCAATGTTAATGAATTCAGACTGTTTGAATTTCACACTGAATAATGGCTGAAATTATCAGAGCCACGGGCTTATGAAATCCTCAGATCAGAGTAATCTTTTCTCAAGATTCAATTGATAGCATGATGTAATATCACATTACTTTTATTAACAGTCCTGGCCATAAAAGAAACCCACCTATTAGGATAGGAGAATTTAGTAAAAATAGTAGTAATAACAAGACAATTTGGAATATGTAATATATTCAGTAAATTTCAAAATGCGACATCTCATTTAAAATGCAATGTTGTGCCCATAGTTATTGAACGCAATACCTCTGTACCCTAGGGCTTCCTCTTTTCTACATTAAAAATATTCTATTTAAATGCAGATTTTGATTTGCAATCTAGGAAGAGAGTTCAGGGAGTGTGGGAAGGACACCTCTGCATCTGTTAAATCAATTTTGGTTTCGTGTTATTCTTGATCTTATACTGCATGTCCTTCTCTTCGCTCATCCTCTCCTCCCCCAAACGGTAATTTCTAAACATACATGTAAGGAAAATGCATCAGGTTTCAGAGGGTAATAATGTTGGTGTAGAATTCCCCTCCACATATACCCCCCATCCAAGTTGAAGAAACACAAAAGGCCCCCGGATTTCTTCACAGGCCAGAAGTCTGAGAATGTCTCCCTTTAAACTGGGTTAATTGCCGCATCGGGGAATGAATCCATATCCTAGAACTCTGTTAATAGTTACACGCATTTGTAGTATTTAAGCTTTTTTAATTTTAGAGTTTGTTCCTGCCAATTCTGTGTGTGTGCATGTGTATTTATTTCCTCTGAGTTCTAGCCTTCCACTGCTTTTCCATGTACATTGGGTACCTTACCTAAAAAACAGACGCAGCCGCCATATCGCCGGGTGCAAGTGTCAGGAAGATGCTGGGGCTTCCCTTCTCAGCGCAGAAGTGACTTGTTTGATGTCGAGCTTCAGTTACCAAAGAAATGGATTTATAGCTTTTGACATTCTACTGTTAGAATTAATTAGGTGGCTAATCATTATAAATACCATTTTCTTTTGCTGTTGTCTCCATTTAATAGAGCATCTCCTGCTATATGCACTTGCCAGTTTCAAACTGAGCTTTGTATTTTGGCTTTTATGATCTGTCAAGGGAAAATGAAAGTAAATTCTTTATAATATGCTAATTGATCTATTTGGGAATTTTTAGATATAGACAGCATCTGTGCTTGCCAGTAACACAGTTAATAGCTTCCGTTCTTCAACATATGAGAAGGTTTTTGTGGTCTACTTGTGACCTTGCTGAGACATACCATGTCCTCCCCAGGGCTTGGCAGTGTGGAATTTGGGGGCCTTTTCCTGGTGCCTTGGGACTGGGCCGGAGACCATGTGGAATCCTATTTGGAGGGTGCCTCTGTCCAGAGTGTTCTGGGAAGAACCCAGGATGGCCAGCCCTAGTTTTGTGCCCCTGTATTCCACCCCCAGCCTGAACCAGATGGGCTGGAGTGATGGGTTCACAGCTAGTGACCTTGGGCCTGGGCAGTCCTCAGAACCCTTCTGCCCTCTTGGAGGTGTCACCTTCCTGGGTAGTTGGGCACCTTTGTGCTTTCCCTCAGGCAGTGGTTTTGGCAACTCAAGAGCTTGTTGTTCATCCAGACCTGTTGGTAGTGCATGTAGCCAGGAAGTACTGTCTTTTCCTATTGAGCTGCACCCTGTAAATGCTGCCTCTGGGAAAGGAGAGTTAACCTAGCAGTGATGGGAGATGCTTCAGGTCGAGGAGGCAGAGGGAGATTCCTTCAGGGTGCCTGAGTATTGGAGCTTGGGGCGTGTGTCTTAGGCCTTCCCTGGCCATGGAAGATGAGTTGAAAAGCGACTTTTTTTGTTCAGAGGGCCATAGTGGTCCAGCACTTGCCCTGAAAAGGAAGCCCCGTGAGGTGAGTGTTCTGAGCATGCCGATCACTCACGCAGGCAACCTCACTTGGTGTGTGTGGCCGGTCCTTTATTCTTGTTATTTTAATGGATAATGGAGGGTAATTGTCTTCTCTTAGCACTTGGCAGTTGCAGAGGTGACATTTGAACCCAGGTCTGGGTTTCACCCGCATTCCCAGCATGCTCTGCTCCATCTCCGTTTCCCAAAAACAGTTATACAAAGCTTTGGTATTGAATGTATCTGACCAGCTGTTGATTTGATGACTTGTGTCACTATAGACTCTCAAGTTTGTTTACAAACGATCTCTAAGAAGGGACTTCCTGACGTGTTCAATGCTCACAGTCTGGCGGGCTTGTTGAGTTTCGTGTGTGGGATTGGGAGCTCCGTTCCCCACAGCCCCAGCCTGGCTGGGGATGGCCCCAGACCAGGACATGCCTCTTGGACTTTGCAGTAGCCGGAGCCCCAGGCTGGACCAGTGCAGGGAGGGAGGCTCAAACCCCAGAATGTCTGTTTCTCTGTTCAGCAGAAGCAGCCCCGTGCTGGCTCACTGGTGCTGCGAGGGTGTGGCTGGAATGGGGGCAAGTTAGGGGAGAAGAATGAACAGGAGGGTCTTCTTCTACCCTCCCCTCCTTGGAAGCCTGGGCCACTCATTCCTCAGGTCCTGACCTTTTTCTGGGCTGTTAAACACAGAGACTCCAACCTAGTGATGTATTAAGGGCTAGGTACGTTCTGGATGCTCTGCTCAGTGCTGAGCATTCTCCTGTTATCGCTACTTCTCAGCCACCAGTGATGGTGTGTGTAGGTGTCATCATTACCAACATACGTAAAGAACGGGCTGCAGGTTCTGGAGTAATCAGCCCAAGGGCCTGCAGCCGCTTCCCAGGGCTGAACACATCCTGCTTCACACCTGCCCAACGACTGATGGCTGAGACATCTCAGCACGGTTTAAGACATATGCATAGTGGGTCCTTTGTGAATGGTGGTTATTGACTGCTGCTACTGCTGCTGTTGCTGGTGGCCTCATTTCCCTTTTGTTTGCACCTAGACCCTTTGGCAAAAGGTAATCACTACAGAGGGCCAGTCATTGAGACTGTCATTGAGTTACCAGTACCCCTGACCTATTCATCTCTGGCTGAACTTGCACACTCGGGCACACTTTATATGCACACACGTGCACATGCTCAAATGCACACACAACGCACACACTCTTACACATATGCGCACTCATGTGCACACACCAATATTGCCACATGCTCACACACACATGCACACGTTGGGGGGTATGGACCCCGCTTGTGGTGTGTGTGCCCGAGGGGCGCCTGCAGCTGGACTGGGTGAGGAGTGTCTTGGACCCCATCCTCACTTGGGTGTTCCCCTTGGCTGCCTCTTGGGCTTAGCATTGAGAAGTACAGCCTCTTACTTGGCTCCCACAGAAGAGAACTGAGGTCTTGGATAAACAGTCATCCGTCTTAACTGTTGGCTGAAATGTTTATAGAATGGAGTTGGGGCATAATTAGACTATGCTGCTTCTTTCTCCTTTTTCCCCAGGTTGATGAGTAGGGGCAGTTTAATTTGAGACTAGTAAATTTTATAATTGGATTTAAGAGAGGAAAACGAGTGGACCTGGTCTACACATTACCTTTAGCACGGTGGCTATGGGAGACACTCGCATCAAGTATGGATCAGATTATTTTGTTACGCCAACATTAATATTGGGAGCACACACATAATCTAGAGTCAGCGGTTCATACACTACTATCTCATTAAATTTTCAGGCAAAAGCTGCAAAAATTAATTGGAGGCGTGTAATAGTTTAGAATGTGAGCCGGCTTATGGTAATATAAATTATATGAAGAGAAGACAGTTTTATATACTGAGAGAGGGAAAACTGGTTTACTTTAATGAGAAGAGATAGAAATGTAGAGCTATTTTTTCATTACAGATGCACTCTAAAGTGTTTGGACTTAGTTGATGAATAGAGTTAATTCGCTGCTACAGTTCCAATAATTCATGTTGCACAGTTTAATGACTTCTAGATAAAAACAGGATTGAAATGTTAATTTCTCTGAAGAAATTGGGGCACTCTTGTATATCAGGCTTTCCCTCTATTAAACCACTAGTTAATTTCACTAAACAAGTCTCCTGGAGATATTTCATGCTACATAGACTTTTGTATTTCTTACCTGAGTTAGCTTACTCCTTGTTGTAAACCTTAATGGATGTGACTGTCTTAGATGAGAGGATTTGTCAGGCAGAGATGTGTCTAGATAACTTGACCGAGTAGAGGATCTCTCCACATTTAGCTCTGTAAACAATCACATGACTTAATCTGTATTTTAGTGACTAGTAACTTTTTTTTTCCTTTTATTTGGCTATGGGTTTGGTTGAGTAGATCCATTGTCCATGTTTTTGAGCTGGGAAATAGGAAGTGTTGATCAGTCAGTCTTAGATTCCTGAGGCTTTGGTCTCAAATCTGCAGGAATTTTATCATTACCACCATATTATTTTATTTTGCATTTAAAATTTTATTTTGGACCTTTTCTCCCATAAGGCAGATTCAAAACTGAGTTCAGCATCTTCTCTTTCTCTTTATTTTTTTTGTGAGGAAGATCAGCCCTGAGCTAACATCCATGCCAATCCTCTTTTTGCTGAAGAAGACTGGCCCTGGGCTAACACCTGTGCCTATCTTCCTCCACCTCATATGGGACGCCGCCACAGCATGGCCTGACAAGCAGTACACCGGTGCGTGCCCAGGCTCCGAACCCGGGGCCACCAGCAGTGGAGCGCGCGCACTTAACCACTACGCCACGGGGCCGGCCCCCATTCTTTCTCTTGAACCTACTCTCAGAAAAAAGATGAGCCGGAAATATTAACTATAGTAACAAAGTTAACTAATAGTGGTACTGTGTAATTAAGGAATATTCACATTTTCTTTTTCCTATATTTTTTGTTATTATGATAAACATGTAAACATGTATTACTTTGTGGGTAGTTGTTGTTGTTGTTATTATTATTATTTTTACGATGGGGACAAAAAAACAAACCCACAAGTATTAAAAAGGGAGGGAAGAAATGACCCCTATCCCCTGTTCTCCGTTCTCGGGTCTGCCTCTGGGTGCGCTGTTAGAAGGGCTTCCTAGAAAGGACTCCATTAGGGCTGAGGAGGTGAAGACCTGGCAAGACTGACTTTTAACTTCCGGGGGGATGCAAGGACCCCTGCCCCTCACCCCTCACCCAGTTAGTGACCACTGGGCCCAGACGAGACTACACCCTAAGAGTGGGCTGGTGGATGCTGGTTATTGGTTTTTAGAGTCTTATCTGTTGAACGTGGCTATCTTGGACCCTACACCAGGGACCTTCTAACAAGTAGGGATTTGGTGTTTTTTCTGAGATATGTTTAGAGGTGTGTTTCCAGCTTTGCTCACAGAGCAGTCGGCATGGATGGGAAATGTAATAAGAACTTGACCTACTCCGTCGAGAGAGACACCCTAAAGTCTAGGCTGCTCTCATCCTCAAGTCACTAAACGTTCTCCTTGAGTTCCCAGCTTCTGCTTTAACTGCCCAGGGCTGTGGGTCAGGCACTGGGTCAGATTGTCTCCTTCAAATCAGCTTTTTCAGGACGCCAGCACCTGGCCCCCCACACCTTGGTTACCGAATTCCTCCTCATGTGGCAGGGAGCTCACTCTTGTCCTCGTCGTTCTGCTCACTTAGTTGATTCCATTCTTTTGTCTCCAATTGTCCTTTCTATCAGCTGCCTTCACTTCAGTGATGTCTCTTATGTCCCAAGTTGGTGAAAAATTAACTTGCATGTCATCGACCTCAGCTATTTCTTAGCATTCCTGTCCCTTTGAAACTTCAGAGGCTTTGGTTTAGGATTCCTTTAAGAGAGTTTCTCAGCTTTGGTGCTGTTGACATTCTGGACCAGATAATTCCAGGTGGGGCTGTCCTGTGCATTGTGGGGGGTTTCGCAGCCCCTCTGGCCTCTACCCCCTAAGATGCCAGTAGCTTCCTCCCTGCCCCAGTGGGACAACCAAAAATGTGTCCAGACATCACCAGATATGCCTTGTGTGTACAGTGCCTCTACTTGAGATGCAC
This sequence comes from Diceros bicornis minor, assembly GCF_020826845.1. Taxonomy (NCBI): domain Eukaryota; kingdom Metazoa; phylum Chordata; class Mammalia; order Perissodactyla; family Rhinocerotidae; genus Diceros; species Diceros bicornis. The sequence continues at coordinate 87,769,149 of NC_080745.1, read as the reverse complement.
TGGTTTCAGGAGCGCACGTTTACTCCATGCCTGTTGTTGCCTTGTGCTTGAACCACTCCGACCAGCCCTGTTCACATTGGCGCTGAGCCTGGTGTGGCACAGAAGTTGCCCTACAGCCCTCCTCGGGGCAGTTCTGCGCCCTTCCTGGAAATGCACGACCCCCCCCCCCCCCCGACCCGTGTTGGCTTGCACTTGCTCCCCGTTACTCCATTGGCAGAGGCAGGGCCCCGTGTGTGGAGGCGGCCGCTTCAGCAGAAGAAGGGGCTTCGTGCTCGGCCATTAGACTCACGGGGGCGTTCATGACAGTGCATCTGACAGGCAGATTTATTCGTCCCCTTGTCATGGCGACGTGCTGGGATGGCATCACTGCTCGTGTGTCATTGATACCGGGCTGTCTGAAATCGGGACACAGCATCCCTCAGACTCAACTGAATGAGCCTTATCGGCACAAGGCATAACTTACTGCCTGCTTTTCCCTGTTTCTTTAACTTTTAATTGATACCATTTAGTTACCACCCCTGCTGCTAGGAATCTGGGGACAATTAGGAAAGTCCCATCTGTCCTTTGAACCACACTATATTGCTTTTTTTTCCTCGCTATCTTGAGAAGGCGGCGGATTTTAACAGCACTGTCTTTGCTTCCCACTGGATGGTTGTTATCTCACTTGAGTGAGTTATGGCAACTCTTTAATTCAATTATTTTCTCCAAAGCGGGCTTCGAGATGATTTAGTTTGAATCAGATGCCCAGGTTTTCCAATGCAAAGCGATGACTCCACTGAGGCCGGAGGTGGATTTTAAAGTTTCCTCTTAGAGTGTGGAGTGCATTCCATGCTGCCCCCCAGCTCCCTGGCACAAGCCCTTATTCGCTCTTTCAAAAGAAAGATTGGAAATGGCAGATGCCGTGGGCGTGGCCAGTCTTTCCCTGAGGCCAGGAATTATCTGTCCAGTAATATTAGGTCAGTGAATTCCTACCCAGCTGGGTCTGAAAGGAGGAAGGGTGCGGAGCGGCCTGGGTGCTGGTCGGGAAGGCCATTTATAAATCTATAAATGTACTCAAGAGTCTGCTCTCCTACTTTGGTATTTGACTTTCAATTAAACAAAGCGTCATGAGTGGAAGGTGTATCATACAGTCATTTTAACCAATTTGCTTTCTAATGTGGAAAATCTGCCTAAAATAGGACCTGCTGCAGTTGTTGTCCCGTATACAAAGAGGAGGTTAAGAGCTGTCTCCACTAACAGACATTTGGGCCTGCATCTTTTTGGTGAGAACTCTATTATTGAGCCTGTCTTCTGTTTTCTTTGTGGGCTCCAAGGTCCCTGTGGATGTCCCCTCCCTCAGATCACAGGACGCAGTGAAGATTCGATTTTCCAACGTGTTAGGGTGTTTTTACCCAGTATTAAAGGTTTATAGGTGCTTTCTGGGGAAGCAGGCAAGGTGATGGCTCCAACTTGAGTAGGCTTTTCCAGTTGCAGATGAGGGAGCTGAGGAAAGGCAGGAGTGGAGACACTGAGGCAGGAAAGAGCTCAGCAGCTGGGGTCCAGGAGTCCCTGGGTGCTGAGTACATGTAGCACCACTGGGTGCCGTTCACACACCACCTGATGGGCTGGGCTGAGGGCCACCTTTAAACTCGGGGGCACATGCTGCCCCCCAGAGTGAGCAGGAGCTGCCAACTGTGCCACTCTGGAAAGTAGGCTGTGTTCCTGGTGTCACCGCTGCCACCCTTGGTGGGAGCATCTCACTGAGTGTCACTCTAGTGTGTAAAGGTAGGTGTTTTTGTCGAGCGTCCGGGCTCCTAACCATAGGCCAGTGGCTACATCTGGTGCTTGATGGGAGAAACAGCAGTGTGTGCTTCCAGGGCCATGCAGGGGCCTCTCTACTGTGGACCTAGCCCAGTAGGATGAGACTCTGCCATGTGGGGGGGGGGAGGGTGTGTGTATGTGTACATGTGCATGTGCGTGTCCCTGTTCATGGGAGAAAGGTTAATAAGATACTGTCAGAGACTGTGATATGAAATAATCAGTCAGCCTCTCCAGACATAGAAACCAGTATCTGCCCTCAAAATAGCATGCATGCTCTTTGACCTAATCATCTTCCTTCTCCACTCGGTGCCAAAAAAGCTTTAATACACCAAGATGTTTTGTCATGATGTTATTTGATGGCAAAAAGACAGATGCCTCAAGCATCCAGCACTGGGAAAATAGCTCATTCTTTTTAAAATGATGCTTTCACAGTTAGAAATGACCTAAGAAGGAGGTTTGTCTTAAAGGGGAAAGATCCAATATGGAATGTACATTTATGAGTAAAACCATAGAAATACTCATGGGCAAATCTGATGAGGAGTATTTTATAGTGGTTATCTTTAGTTGGTAGAATTTGGGTGATTTTTTTTCTCATTTTCAACATATATGTTAAATTTTTTTTTTAACAGGGAAAAAATTACTGGTCATCTTGATGTTTCCAAGAGGGTCGTATGTTTATTGAAGAGGGAAGCAATGCAATGTGAGATTTGTAAAAGTAAAGCTAATTATCTACCTCTCTAACTCTCAAGACTGTCAGGGTTCTTTCTCCTTGCTTTTCCTAGAATAGGCAAATGTATGTGAACATTCAGAGGGGGTTTTGTGTTGGCTTACCAAAAAGAATCCTGCCATCCTTGTATTCCCATTTGATACAACAGGTTGTGCATTATCTCTACAGATCGGTAGACCTATCCACTGTTTCCCTTTGATTGTTTTTGGGCACATGTGCAGACACAGGATTTTATGTCAGTGGAGTCTGAGTACTTGCTTTGATTTAGGTTTGTGTAAGTTGGGGCCTTTTTTTTTCCTCTTGGCAGAACAGTGTATGCTAGTCCAGCTGCCATTTGGTAGCTGTGTGACCTTGTGAGAATGGCTGATCCTCTCTGTGCTTGTTTCCTCTTTAGAAATCGCGACAGTAGTACCTATCTTGTAGGCTGGTAAGGACTCAATGAGTTTGCTTGTAAATTGGGTAGACCAGCATCCGGAGACCTAGTGATCACCTTACCAACTTGCTATCTTTGGTGGTGGTGTTATTCTCCTCATCTTCCCAGTCCCCCCCCCCCTTTTTTTTTTCTTGTGAAGAAGATCAGCCCTGAGCTAACATCCATGCTAATCCTCCTCTTTTTGCTGAGGAAGACCAGCTCTGAGCTAACATCTATTGCCAATCCTCCTCCTTTTTTTCCCCCAAAGCCCCAGTAGATAGTTGTATGTCATAGTTGCACATCCTTCTAGTTGCTGTATGTGGGACGCGGTCTCAGCATGGCCGGAGAAGCGGTGCGGCGGTGCACGCCCGGGATCCGAACCCGGGCCGCCAGTAGCAGAGTGTGCACACTTAACCACTAAGCCACAGGGCCGGCCCTTCCCAGTCCTTTTTTTTTTTTTTTTCTTTTTTTGAGGAAGATTTGCCCTGAGCTAACATCTGTTGCCAATCTTCCTCTCTTTCTTTTTTCTCCGCAAAGCTGCAGTACATAGTTAAATATCCTAGTTGTAGGTCCTTGTAGGTCTTCTGTGTGGGACATCGTCTCAGCACGGCTTGATGAGCCATGAGTAGATCTGCACCCAGGATCCAAACCAGTGAACCCTGGGCCGCCAAAGCAGAATGTGTGAACTTAATCACAACGCCACTGGGCTGGCCCCTTCCAGTCTTTTTAACAACCAGTATTAGTCCACATTTTCTCCACGTTTGTAATCAGATATACAGATCTTCCTCCACTTAAGGTGTGGTTACGTCCCAGCAAATCCATCATAAGTCAAAAATGCATTTAGTACACCTAACCTACTGAACACCATAGCTTAGCCTCACCTCCCTTAAATGTGCTCAGAACACTTACATTAGCCTACAGTTGGGCAAAATCATCTGACACAAAGCCTATTTTCTAATAAAGTGTTGAGTGTCTCATGTAACTTACTGAATACTGGACTGAAAGTGAAAAGCAGCATGGCTGTGTGGGTACAGAATGGTTGTAAGGGTATCGCTTGTTCACCCTCGCGATCACTGGGCCAACTGAGAGCTGCGCTCAGTGCTGCTGCCCAGCGTCAGGAGAGCAGCATACTGCATGTCACCAGCTCGGGAAAAGATCAGCATTCAAAATTCAGAGTACAGTTTCTACTGAACGTGTATAGCTTTCACACCATCGTAAAGTTGAAAAACCATATTTTTTCTATTTTCGACAATCCCCCCTGGTAAATCGGGGACCGTCTGTACACATATAACACTTTAAGCATATAATTCAGTTCATAATACATATTCTTTGCATTTAACTGCCGTAATACATCAGTCAAATCCTATCCCTCTCTTAAGTGCATTTCACAAATTCTGTTTTTAAAGGAAAATCCCCTTTGGGTTGCGCCTACTCCTTCCTCTCCCCCCACCCACACAGGCAGACCTTATCTTCTGTAGCAAGCCTGGTTTTGGTTGTGATCTTCAAGGACTGTTTCACAGTCCCCTGGGACCAGTTCATTAGTGAGACTACCTCACCCCCAGGTGTCCCACCAGCAGAGCAAATGCAGAGGTGGAGCCCAGCTGGAACTGTTCCCAAGGACAAAATGAGGGCTGACTTGTGGGCGGCTTGTGAAAACTGAGCCAGCGGAGGCCAAGATGATAATGCTCCTATGACTTGATCCCACCCATTAAGGGGTTCCCCTGAGCAGCCAGATTGCAAGTGGTGATTTCTTTTATTGAGAAGGCATTGTTAAGCGCCTGCCGTATGTCGGGGATGGAGCTGGGGCCCTGTGAGAAATGATGTGTAGGGCAGTCTGGGACTGCCAGGCTTCAACTGCCCAGCTGCTCCCCTGCTCCTCTCACCTGGAGATTTTGTAGTTTCCATCCAGTCTCTCTGGGCATGGTGGGCCCACATTGAGCTGTGCCTGATTTGTGCACTTCGCGTAGATTCAGAAAAGGGAAGCAGCAGAAACAGTGGCGGGGACAGTTCTCAGGAGGCCTGGTGGGTGACAGGGCTCCAGGTTGACAGAATGGTCATTTAATAACCCTGTGCTGACTCTTCTTGCCAGGACCTGTGCTCTCCTGGGGTCAGGCCATCACTGTTCTAGTTCACCCATCATCAAATTTGGTCAGCTTTACAGAATAATTTCACTGATTCCGTCAGGCATTTTTGTTACCCTGATTTAAAATTTTTGCATCAACCTCTGATTCGTCAGACTCTCCGGATGTTTAAAAACAAAATGCCATTAGCAGTGTTTGTTTTCCTTTTCAGTTCTCTTGTGAAAAGGCAATTTCCATTCTAGTCTAAAATTTGTTGTCAAGAGCAAATATCTTAAAGTAAAAAAAATGTTTTGCAGCATATTATCAGGCTCAGAAATATTCTGTGTAGGTCTCAGCTTCTTTTGAGGCATCCACAATAAATACCCTTTTGTGAGAGCTGTTATTCATATTCTGTTGCATGTTTTGAGGAAAAAATTAGAACACAGCCTTTGGGTCTCCAATGCCAATTTTATATCTCAGCAACCAAATTGATGAATCCCAGCAGAGTAAAAGGCACATTGATAGGCTACGAAACTAAAATGGTCCGGTTTGGTATTTCATCTTGTCTTGATTATTTAGCTTGGTACCATTGATCATTGAACTCCTGGGGAGGCTGAGGAGAGCTGAGACTGACATTTATCTATCTCCCTTCCAGTAGGGTCTCCTTATTCTGGCAGGTAGGTGGGTTTACACAGTGATGAGAAGTGGAAATTATGAGGGGTGTTATCTACTCCCTCTTTTTGCCTCTATTTTATGGAAACTCAACGTTGTTAGGTTTTGCACAGGGCTGTTGATTTCTAACCGTTGGAAACAGTAAGTAATTTCCAGGAGAGAGACATTTTCCTATGCTTTTGACTCATTCTGTACAGTTCAGAAGGTAACCGGCAACAGAGATAAGTCCTGAGTTCTCAGGGTGATTTAGGCTCTTATATGCGCTGTGCTGATTGATAAAAGGTGTGCTCCAACACTGGTTGGATTTCTTAGCCACGACTGAGCGACAAACACTAACTATCAAAATAGAACCTTAAATGGCACAGAAGATACCACAAGTGGCTGGGTTGATGCTTCCGGTCATTTGTTGGGTGGTAGAGTCATTGCATATTTTAACAACTCTTCCTTTTGGGTCATGGTTTATAATTTGCCACTGTTTACCTGTACTAGTCATCCCGTCCCCAATTCCTGTTCCTTCTTTCTAACTAACAACAGCAACCCCTGTCTCCTGCCAACTTCCTATTCAGTTTATCTTGGTTGTTTTGTTACTCCTACTAACGGACTGCTGTACCATTCTGGGAGCTTCTTAAGAGACTTCGCTGCCTCTTTGACACACAGTAGGTGCTAGTTACATTTGTCTTGACAAGAATTCATTCATGTCACCTTTAGGCCCACTAGTTCAGAAGTCCCACTAGACAGAAGGAGAATATGGGGCATCTTCTCAGTGGGCTTTGCAGCCTGGAGTGCTGGGGTATCAGCCACACTTCGACCCCTGAAGAGCTCACAAAAGCAAGTTGAGATGGGGCCAGGAAGGCATCTCAGGACTTGGGGCTGTTGAGCAGAGGAGGGACACCTGTCCTTGGAGTATTTTCTTGTGAAAGAAGGGAGGCAGCTAGTTCCGGAGGGCAGAACTGGGTGGGGAGACAGGAAGCAGAGTTCTTTAAAACCTAAAGAATTTTAAAAATAACACAACTTGTCCAACCTTGGTCGGACCACCTGTGTGCTGGTGAACTGCCTGCAGGCCGCCTCGCCTTGCCTAAAGGGTCGCTGCGTGTCATGGGAGTCTGCGTCGAAGCATCCCAAACATCTCCTGTATTCAGACACATCTGAGTTGTCGCACACACCTAGACGTGGGCTCTTCCCTGTTAGTCCAACAGAAAGACTCAAGGGGAAAATAAATACAAAGAGGGGATGCAAGGTATGGGGTGACGGGGCAATAGAATTACAAAACTAGAAGGCTTGGGATCCTTTAGCAGATGGACCTTACCCTGTAGAGGACCTGGCAGGATGTTCCTGACGTGAATGGACGTTCCATCCCCAGGGCTTTCTTCTTCTTTTAACCTGTGTAGGACGGGCCCACTGACCCTCACAGATGCTTCTGTCCTTAGCAGGAAATTGCCCAAGGCCATCTACTCAGGGTTGAGGTTGGGGCTGATCAGTTCTTGCTCTCTACAGACTTAATCATTCATTCATTCAAAATTTGCGTGTGCGCGCACACGTGCACACATGTGCGTGCCCGGGACTGTTCTAGGTTCTGTGTGTACAGTGGACAAGCTGTCACCAAGCTCTTGTTCTAGGGCATGAGACACCCCTGATGGACTGTTTTGTTGCAAGTTAAGTGTCAATTTGAGAATATGCTGTGTCTTAGACTGAGTAGCCACTTTGGTGGGAGTGTTGAGAGGAGCTGAGATTGCAATGGCAGGAGGTGGCCAGACTTGTGCAGATCCAGGGAAAGGGCCTCTAGGCAGAGGGAGCAGCTACTGCAAAGCCTCAGGGCAACAACCAGGGTGCCATCATACAGATCCTGATCTTGACTGCCAAGGCAGTGGGAGCCGTGTGGAGAGTTTCAAGGACAATGTCATATGATCAGATTTAAGTTTTGAAAAAGGAGCCTATCCCTCCTCCTCCCTCCCAGAGAAGATCCCTAGGTGTCTCTGGAAAATGGTGTGGAAAGAGGCAAGAGCAGAAACACGGAGACCATTCAGGTGGACACATATGGCAGTGGGTTCATACATTAAGATGACTCATATCTTAGCAAGAATGTCCGTCTTAACTCGGAAGTGGCTAGTTTGAAACCTACAGGAGTAGATTTCCCTAAGGCTTCCTGCTGTAGGATAGCGTGCCCCCGGAATACTTTTGAGGTTCTTTGCGCTGATTTCATAAGTAAAGCTACCAGCTCTGCTTGGAGACTGAGAGGGAAATTGTCTCTGGTTAATGGGATCTTGAAAACGGCTAAATCCTCCACTGAACCCTTTTCTGTGATTGCTGGTTCACACGAGGGTGGCTCCCCTCGCCATATGTCCGCGTAGCTTTCTTTCATTGTCATTAAAGAGAGTCAGACGTGCGTATGGGAGAGAGACAGGATCCTGCTGTAATGAGTTTGTCTTCACCATCTTTTCTCAGCTGCTTAAATTGCTGTCAGGGCAGCGTAAGACTCTTAGAGGAGGGAGTTCGCTGATATAATTATGCTGTTAGTAAAAATGTTGGCGCCTTTTCTCCACTTTCCCCCTTAGCCACTAAAATAAAACTATCTCGGAGCTCGGCAGCTGTTTGCAGTCTGCCTCATGCTTCCTCCTGATGCATTGGTGTCGCAGCTTGGGTGATGGGTGGGGACGGGGGATTGAAGGTGATTTCTTTCGTGGTCCTGGGGTCCTGAGCCAGGGCCCAGAGGCTGGAGCAGCTCCAAGTCGGGTCGTCTTTGGGTTTTGCCCAGCGAGCTGTTGCTAAAGAGAGGGCTTTGTTTGCAGAGAGCCTGGGGAACGTTCAAGGGCAAGTGCACTTTGGCAAAGATTGCTGACATGGCGAGGCAGAGCTCTCAGGCCTGTGAGTCAAGCACTGGCAGTAACAGGTGGAGAAGTTGGCACCTCCAGGGGCACATTGGGGGCAGCAGCAGGGGACTGTTTTTTGGGATCACGAGGCCCCTTGTTGGGAAGGAGCCCTCGTGGTCAGCAAGGCAAGGCCAAAGGAAGGGAGGAGGTAACAGGCATGGCGGCATGATGGGGCTGCTTCTTGGGTAGGTCAGGACCTGTGCTGTGGTCGCCAGCACCTCCTCTGCCAGGAAACAAAGAATGGGAGGGAGAGGGTTGTAGGCACTCCTGAGGACCTCATTGGCCTGGGAAATCTCCCCTCCGCAGGGTGTGCCAGCCTCAGGGCTGGGGAGGTGGCTTCAGGTACTATTTCCAGTGCCCTCCCTTGCGGAGAGGAGAGGAGAGGCGGGGTGCGGGGTGGTTACCAACAAGACTGTAGCAGCTCCACCTAGGAGGCGGCCTCCACAGCACCTCCCTCTTAGCCAGGCTCTTGCTCATTTGTCACCCTTCCACGTGGCTGTGGGCTCGAGATAGAAGGGTCAGTGGACTGGCCTCGCTTGCTGTGCCCTGTGGTGCCCTGTGCAGGTGACCTCAGGCTCTGAGCTAGCGCATGTTCACAGGCCGCTGAGAATCAACGTGCTCAGAAGGAGCCGCCAGTGCAGCCTGGCTCCTTATTCAGCGCGGGATACGGGACAGAGGACTTCGAATGCGCTGTCCTCTCCTGTCATCCAAGCGGCAGTTTTGTTGGCGTGGGCTCGGTGCTGAGGTGTCTCTTCCTCATCTTCTGCAGATGAAGCAACTGAGTCTCACCTTCAGAGGGTTGGGTCCTTACTCAAGGACAGGCAGCTCGTGTCCTTGGCCCTGGCCCAGCACCGTGCAAGACCTGAGGCTTTGTGGTGGAGCCTGCGATGGTGTGGCCTCCCCCAGATTCGCTCCCCTCCGGCTCGTTGGGGAGGCTTGTCTTAATCCAGAAGTCAAATCGAGAGCTTTTTCTGAGCCATTTGGCTGTGTTCTCTTCCAGTTTAGGAAAGTGTGTTGGGAGTGTGTGCTGGACCCGGTGCTCTTACATAGGTATGTGTTTGATGCTGGACAGAAACCTTCAGTTTTAAGGTAAGATACTAGTCGAGCTTTACTCGGTGATAGTTTTAGCTAACCTTTGTCAAACAGTGTTCAGCATCAGCCACTGGGATGCAGAGATGACAGGGGCATCGCTGTCCTCCTGGCACATCTGACAGGCTGGTGGGGATAGCCACCAGCAGAGGATGTTCCCACCCCGTGTCGCAGGCAGGCACTGCCCGGTGCAGCTCGGAGGAAGGAGCACAAAATCTTGCTCGCTGGGCTCTGGAAGCCCTCTTCTGGAGAAGTCCGTCTGAGCTGAATTTTTTTCTAAGAGCAAGAAGATGAAGAGTAGAAGGTAACACTGAAGCCAACTGGCCTCGTCCTTTAAAAACTGGCCGAAGAACAGTTATCACGCACACGAAGTACACCAATGTGCCTTGCCCAGCCACTGCAATCTGGTCACGGGGGGAGAGGCCAAATTAGCTGAAAATGTTACCTGAGGCAAGAGGTATATAAAATTTTTATAAGGATCTGTTGAATGATGTAAAGTGGAGCTTAGTTACAGAAAAAGTTTTTTGTGGATGCTACTGACAGTTTTCTGTCTTTTCCTGAGAGTGATGCGTTGGGCTGCATTTAAATGGGGAGGATGGGCTCTGAAGAGCTTGAGAGTTTTAAAAGGCAGCACTGCCTGGGGCCTCTGAGCTGTTGCCCCTGGGAGGAGGGCGGTCAGCCAGCCTGCCTGGCTGTAGCTGTGAGCCTGGCCAGGCCTCGCCCCTGGGTCTCCAGGGAGGGCGTGCTAAGGTTTGGGACCTGGGGCCTCAGATTTGCCATTGGGCTGTTCTGGCTTTCACTGTGGCCATGTGGAATCATCCATGTGAAGTGGAGTTTGAGTGGAGGGAGGGTCATTGAATTCTTGAGAACCGGAGCCTCAGTCACTCAGCAGCCTGAAGGCCGTGGCCTTACACACTCCCTCCAGCTGATGCCAGAGACTGGGCCATTTGGTGATGGGTCCAGAGACCGCTTCAGGGGGTCATGGTGGCCTGGGTTTTGGACATTTCAGTCTGGGTAGAGGAAGGGTACTCAAGAGCCAATTCCTCGAAGCAGCCGCCAGCTCAGACCGAAGGAAGCCAGTGGGGAGATGGCGAGGCCTTTCTGGTTGACCTCTTCAGGCCTGTCTCAGAGCACTGCGGTTCGTCTGAGGCCACTGAACCCCAGACCGTAGATGGCAGAGTGGGGCGGCCTCTCCTGCTTTTGTCTTAACTCCTCACCAAAACTGGAGTCCACTGTGGGGTGGTGCAGAGAACGTGATCCTGGGGTCCTTTCTCTCTGACGCCACCTGTCTTTCCACCTAAAGACTCTGATGTGCTGTGAATCTTTATTTCTGATAGTTTATCTTTAAGCTTTGGGTTCTGTGGGGGAAATAATCAATCTAAACTGACTTTCTATTTGATATAATTTCAGGCTGACAGTTGTAAGAATGAGACAAAGAATTTCTAATTACCCTGCACCTAGACACCCCCAAATGATATTTTACCACATTGCTTTGCTCTTTTCTCATGCACACAAACACAGAAATGCTGTATTTTTTTTTTTTTATGACCCTCTGAGAATTATTTGCAAACATGTAACACAGAAGTATTCGGAGATAAAGGAGTTAGTTTTTCCTAAATACCAGCACATTTCTCTTACACACAACACAAGTATCAAAATCAGGAAATTAACGTTGATGATAATATTTTCTAATCTTTAGACCTTATATAGATTTTGGCAGTTGTCCCAATAATATCCTTTATGGCAAAAGAAAGTTTAGTTGCCCTGTCTCCTTAGTGGTCTTTAATTTGGAGCATTTCTTCATCTGCCTTTGTTCCCTGACATGGATGTTTTTTGAGAGAACAGACCAGTCATTTTGTGGACTATCCCTCTGTTTGTCACAGATTTTCTCCTGGATGGATTCAAGTTACTCACTTTTGACAGGAATACTTCAGAAGTAGTGTTGTGTTCTTCTCAGTGCAGCGTATCAGAGGGCACCATATATTGGTCCATCTCATCCCTGATGAGGTTGACTTCAATCGCCTGGTTGCGGTCATGTCCCTGTCTTCTCTGCTGTGAAGCTGTTATCTTTCCTTTGTAATTAATAAGCATGTTGTGGAGAGATGCTTTGAGACTATGTAAATATGCTGTTGATATGCAAACTTTTTCACCCACTGGTCTCAACATCATTGATAATTCTTGTCTGAATCAATTATGGTGATGATGATGATGATGGTTGCCAAATGGTAATTTCCCAACTCCATCATTTCTTCTACATACGTTTATTCGTTCACTTTCTACTGTTACAAGAAGCTTCCCTTTTTCCCTTACGTGTAATGAGAACCCAGGAGCCTTTATATATGTAGAGTCTTTATATATATGTGTAAAAAGCGTTCTTCTTTGATTTAGTGGGTTATATCCTGTTAATACATTGGTCATTTTGATGCTCAGGTTGCTTCAGATTTGGCCAGTGGGTGCCTCTTCAGGTTGGCTGCTTTATCTTGTGCCTTTTTGACATTTGAGCATTTCCCTACTTTCTGCCTCAATCTCCTTTCATTCCCCCTAAGTCATTCTGTACGTGGTTTTGTGTGTCTTTCTCTTACGTACCATGGCTGGTTATGGACTCAGTGGTAGGCACTGTTGAGTGTTTCTGCTTCTTGGGTGGGATACTATGTGATTGCATGCTCTGAACATAGATGGGTGCTCCTGTGTCCATGAATTCAGAGGCTGCTGCCTCAGGCTTCTCTCAGGCCAGGAGAGCCTCCCCAGTGTCGACCTTTGGGGCACAGCTTGAGACCCAAGTCTGGCCCTTCCAGATGGGCCATGGCTAAGGTTCCCTCAATTCAGTAAATAATTTATGACTTCAGCTGCTGTGGGCATGGATTTCTTCTTTTTACCCCTTTTTTTATTTCTTATGTGCATCTGGAGACCTTTTTGGCTTTGTAGCATGGAGTTCATTTTAGAAAAAATCCATAGGAGATCGTGTTTCTAATGATGACACAAGATGGCACAGATGTCAGCCCCTGTGATGTTAGGGGTGTTCTCAAGTCAACAGTGGTCAATCCTCGTCCTTCCGGAATGGTCAGGGGGCAGTAACCAGAGGCTGAGAGGAGAGTGCACTCTGACAACTCGGCCTGTCACTCACCCACACGTGGGCTGCTCCACCCTTGGTGAGAAAAGAGAGGCAGGTGACAGAGGCAGACTTCTTGGTTGGGGGTGTAGACGTGTTTGTTTACCCCCTAAGCCAAGGAACCTTGGGGGGCATATTTCTCTTTAGAAGTTTTGACTGCTGTTCCCTTAAGTAGAGTTATATGGAAGCTCGATTTATCTGCTCCAAAAAATATGAGCCCTTTAGAGAAGTTAAGCAGAGTATAAAATGCCTTCATGGTAGTTAAATTTACACTCTGTTAAAATGATTTGTGCACTTTGCAGTAAGCTGTGATATTAAATGCATAAATATACAGCAGAGTTAACTTGGAAGAACATTTTATTTGACAAGATCACTCAAATGCTTAGGTACAGTATCAGAACCATTTAGCACAGTTACTGGAATTTTTAAATTCTGCCTAAAACGTTCAAAATAGAAGAGAAAGAATGTGTTTCTCCACAGAGTACTTAATACTTGAAGTGGTTTTCATCACTGGAGAAAGACTTGTGGTTTCTAAATCGGTCTCCCCAGTTTTATCTGAGAAAATGCCTTGTAAATAAACTTACCATTGAAATACTCACTTGTCCTAATTTTGGAGCTGATTCTATTCAAATTAACAAGCATTATAGATATTTTGGTCTTCTTTTGTCAGTGAGAGTAAATCTTCCCCTGGGAACAGGCCATTTGGTTCATTTTGGGACCTTACAGGAGAATTAATAATTGATGGCACGCTAGTGCATGGTCCACCCTACTATTTGGAGCCAGGGCTTGATTTAATTTTCTGTATATAATGGGCTGTTTCAAAATGGTCTTTCCTCATTGTTTCTTCATATCTTATTGAAACCAGCCCACTATTTGTTTATCTCAGTCTGTGGAAGGAGGACTGAAGGGCATGGTGGCGTCCATGAGACTGAATGGCTACATCCCAAGTTTGGAAGGAGATCCAGTGGGCAGATGAGTTGACCAATTAGGAATATTCTGTAGCAGTCCCCTTTCCACACTTTTCTGGGAGGAATGCTCAGCACTGCTGGAGAGTGACAGCTGACATGAGACTCAGCAGCCACTGTGGAAGGTGCTCCATCTCTAGGTCTTCCACCTACTAGGGACCAGGAGACTCAACAAACCAGGAACCCCACTCACAGCTTCCAAACTCCCCGTGGAGGGTGGAGAAACTTGAACCCACCAAGGGCTGGAGCTTGGGATACTTTTCTGCCTATTTTTTGATTGGCTTAAAAGGAATATTCTGGCCATGATCCATGGCAGGGAAGCACAGCTTGAGAAAGACAGAACATTATCATTGGTAGGGGTCACATTAAGTTGTGGAGAGACGCCCGGCTCCCTGAGGTATCTAAAGAAATGCTCACGGGTTCTCCCCGTGACCTAATGCTGGCTCCGACTCCAGATTTGCCCCCAGTAAAGATGTGCTGTTCCTGCCTCCCTCCTGCCCCTGCCCAGACGGTCACCATTACAGCCTGGCCTACCCATGGCCCTCGCGTCTCTTCAGCACTTCCCTGGATACGTGGAATCGACCCTGGTAGAACTTGTCAGGACCTGACCTGGCCAAGGCACTTTGGGTTAAAACAGCTGTGGAAATAAAAAAATGTTAGGGTGGCTACAGAACATCTGGTTCTAGGTGAGGGAGTGTCCTTGTGAGCACAACAGTTTCAACAACAAATAATTTATATCATAACTGATAATAAGACTTTGCTTCTAGAAGGCTAGAGACAAAAAACAATCTTCTTGGGCAATATTTGGGCCCTGTCCTTGCAACAGGAAATAAGTCCTAGAAGTTCCCGATTGTTGATCTTAATACCCAAGCCCGTGGTGTCCCACGTGAAGGGTTCTGCTTCAGTTCTTGCAGGAATTGTGATGATGAGGTCAGAGCACGTTTTCTCCTGTGGGCTGGGCAGTATGGCATCAGAGTGGCCACCCCTCCCCGCAACAACACATCCAGGGGCGCCACCTGCGTCTGGATTCAGACTTGGCCTTTAAGCAGTAACCCAAGATAACATTGGTATTAAGTGTGGAAATCACAGAAGAGACTCCAGGTGGTGGCCCCATTTAGACTAAATGCTGTGGAGGTGACCCGACGTTGAATGTAGGGTGCAAAGGAATGGGAAGACTGTGGAACACAGTTGGGTTGGGCAAAGCTATTTCATGGGTGATTTCTGTAGCTAGCTAACCTGGGTCCCCTTTATTCCAGGTAGGCTCCTATTTGTCTGCCCTAGAGAGCCCTTTTCGTTGGAAATCCCAAGCACAGAACTTTCCACAATGTGCCATTGGACACAGCTTTATTCTTTGATCCCTTCAGAAAATTAAGAACGCCTTTCATTGTTGGCTGCCAGGCTCTGTGCAGGAGACGAGTAACTTTGTTCCCTGAGTCCATGGAGCTGGAGCCCAAGGCAGGGCAGTTCCTTCCTTCCGTGCCTCCAGTTCTGTCCTGTCACTCTAAAAATACAGATACGGGTAGCTTTCCCTTTCTCACATGTGTCCATGTCACCCGCGGGTGCCTCTATCCCCACAGATGTCAGACGAAAAACTCCAGCCCTTCCTAGCTCAGACATGCTAGAAACACTGCATGTATTTTGTACCCTACATCTCATTACGTGTGTCTTGAAAATGTGCCTTTTCTTTATGTATATAAACCTACATTCACAGCTTTACACAATCGATTGCTTGTTTTCCCCTTACAATAGCTACATTTTGGTGGTAGTGGTGCCTGACACACATTTCATTTTTATTTAACTTATAAAACCTTTGGGGTGAGTGCCTCTGTAAACATAAAAGCTTTCATGGAGTGTGAGAGCCATGATTTTTTTCTTTCCAAAATGGAGGTGGGACGCAGCTAGCCTCTGCAAGATTGGGCTGACCTGTTGGTTCACTACAGGAAGTAAAAGTTTGGATGACATCACCGCAGGGTTATTTCTTGTTATTGTAATTAATGGGGCCGCAGGAAGTAGCGAGACAGATGATTCTTGGCAGAAATGACAATTTAAAGGGGGAAGTATAAAAAGAGGATCTGGGAAGGAGGAAAGCTTTCTGGATGTTAAAACTCTCCGGGGAAGAAATCTGGAAATCAGTAGACAGTCCCTGAGAAAAGATCTGCCTCTGGCCAGCATGGATATCAAATTCTTAACCCCTGCTACAACTCAATTTCTGTTTTTCTCTCGGCTGTCTCAAAGCATTGCTGACCTGGCTGGCATTTGGTTTTGTGAGGTTCAGTTGTGCCAAATGTGTCTTTTTACGCTCGGTCGCTGGCGGGAGGGCTTGTAAATGAGCTTGTGTTTTATGGAGAGGCTCTGCCTCTCAGATTCCATGTGTTTCTTTTGGGGAGGAGTGCAGGGAGCTAGAAGGAGTGTGGGTGAGTGAAGACAGGAGGATGCGTGGCAGAGTTCCTGGGAAAGGAGCAGAATAATGATGAATCTGAACACTGGCAGAACTAAAGTTTCTAGACCTGGAAGAGATGTTGACTCTTCCTCTATGTTAAGCCACTCGTGGTATATGACCTGAATGGCTTTGCTAAGGACAAACGGCAAGGGAGCCCTGGAGGTGAGGCTGGAACCCAAGAGTCCTACCTGGACGTCCTCCTGGGGAACAACACAGCACTCGAGGCCACCTGAGTGGAGGTGGGAAGGGGCCCAGAGGTGGGTGCTGCCTCTGGTGTTGGGGATGGTGTCTAGGTAATGGCGATCTGGAGCTTGGGAAAAGAAAGAAAGAAGGAGGCTTTTTGTGGGAGGGAGGGAGGCTCTGGGATGAGTGGCAAGACTCAGGACACTTTTTATGCATCTTTTTAAATTTTAATGAAAATAGAATATACAAACAGCAGTGCACAAATCTTAAATGTACAGCTCAATGAATTTACACAGCAAATATACTGTTTAACCCCCACCTAGGACAAGTTCTTATATGTTACCAGCTCCTTAGAAGTCTCATTTGAAGACCATCTAGCCATATCTCCCTCTCCCCAAAGGTACATATAGACTTACCTTAGATTAACTTTTCCGTGTTTTTAACTTAAAATGGAATCATACAGTTTGTACTCTTTGTGGCTTTTTGCATTGTGTCTATAAGATTCATCTGTGTTTCATGTGAATGGTAGTTCACTTTTTTCACTGCTGTGTAATATTCCATTGTATGAATATACTTCAGTTTATATATCCATCCTACTGGATGGTTGATGGACATTCAGGACCTGGTAGACTTGGGCCATCCCCAGGGTGAGAGGCCTCTCCGGTTTAGGCAACACCAGCATCTCACCTAGTTAGAGCTCTGCCCTGGTGAACCTGTAGCTATTGAGGAGGAATTGCACAGGGGATGGAGGTGTGAGCTAGTTAATATTTAGAAAGGGCCAGGCCATGGGAAGTCCTGCACAAGAGTTCTTCGAGGGACAGAAAAAGCCCCTGGAGAAGGAAAGGGAACAGACGGCTGTGTGTTTCAAAACATATGCCCTGGTCACATTTATTTCAGCATCCAGAGGGCAGTGCTTGCCGTGGTCTTTATGGCACACCTGGGGGGCGATTGCTGGTGGGACCCCAGAGCGTCCCTGTGGCCGATGCTTTATGGAATCCCTTGTCACCCTGAGTTGTCCCATTATATTCCTCATCACGACCTCTGTGTTCCTCGTGAAACTTCCCGGCGCTGCCGGTACGTGACTCGTGTGTGTGTGCTGTCAGTGACTGGCTCATGACTCTAGTACAGCCCCAAACTCCTTTTTCCCCTAAAACTCTTGACTAGGGCCTGAGTTATACAGAATAGTGTCCCAAGAAATTGTCTGGAAAATAAAAAGAATGGTGCTTGAAGCTTGATCTTTGAGCTGTTGCTGCTCCTCTAATTCAGAATTTCGAAGTGACACTGCAGACTTTAGAAAGTCGCAACGTGGAGGGTTGGAAGGAAGCTTCTGGAGGCTGCTGGATTGCCCTCCTTGTTCTCCAGATGAGAAAACTGGGGCCTGAAATGTGGCTCATTTCCGGGGATAAGAAAGCGTCTGAACCCTTGAGTTATGTGGATTTAAACTGTTTACTAGACGGTCCTTTTCATTAAGATTCTTAGTGAGTCGTGCAGAGGGAAAGGTTTGGGAGGACAGGTACCTTCCAAGTTCCCTTTTGGGGAGTGAGGACGGAAGGAGTGAGTTGAGAGGAACCAGCCAGTGTAAGTTAGAGGCTGATTCTCCGAGATGATGAACATGTCCTCAAGACTACACCCCGGACGTCCGGCCCCTGCTCCTCACCCACTGTCACCATGGTAGCAAGTGACACAGGCTGACCCCGGTGATGCTTACAGTCCCCGGGAATCATCAAGAGGACCTAGTTTTCCTCCGCCTGGGGCCAGGGCAGGGTTTCGTAGGTTTTCTCTCAGTTCTGTGAACAGCGTTAAACTTGTTTTAACAGGAAATTCTGTTGGAAAGAAAGATCATCGTCTTGCCAAAAAGTTTCGCAGAGCAGAAGGTATCACTAGACCATTGACATTAAAAATATACACGTGGATTTTTATGTAGTCCTTTTTTAAGGACGAATGGTCATCCAATTGGGCCAAAATTGTTTTTAGTCTAAGAACGGTGATAATTAGGAGTCGTTCCCCATTTCCAGCCAGGTGTCTCCTGGCCCAGTATCACCACCAAGCCTGTGTCAAGTGCCTGGTGGTGCTTGGAGCCCTGCCGGGCCACACTGCCCAGAGGTTCTCAGAACCTCGAGGAGGGCTTGTCTTACCTTGACTTGAAGGGTCCTGGCTGGAAGGACTGGCCTGGACTTGTACTTGGTGCAGAAGTGTATTGTCCGCCTGGCAGCACGGAGAAGCCACAAGTGAGTTTGCACGTCGGGTGTTGGTCTTGGGTGTTGTCTGCTGACTCCTGTCGTATATCCTGGTGAGAAAGACTGGTGCCAAGGTCACCCAGCAGTTCTTAACCCGGGGTGATTGTGCCCCCCCGGGGGACCTGTGCAACGCCTGGAGACATTTTTGGTTGTTACATTGGGAGGGGGTGCTGCTGGCATCTGGTGGGGGGAGGCCTAGAATGCTGCTAAGCATCCTGTGACGCACAGAACAGGGCCACCCCTCCCCCCAATGCAGAATTCCCTGTCCAGTGTCAACAGTGCTGCGGCCGAGAAAGCCGGACAGCCACCGTGGCGCTCAGCACCTGTGGTGTCAGGCATGTTTGAGGATTACGGCCCCAGAGACTCCGGCTGGAATCCTGAAGTCTTGTCCACATGTGGCCTGTGGGGCTGGAGGCCTGTGTGAGCTGACATTTTACAGCCTCCAGCCCAGCGCCCGGCCCTGGCTCAGGTCACTCATGTGTCACCGGTCGTGGACCCGTACACCATGGCGGTAAGTCCAAATACTAGCCGTTATACGTGTCAAATCCTAATGAACCTATATTCTAAAGGAAATTTAATTTTATCTTTCTTTTGGGAAAAATCTGTTGTAGCTGTGGTATTAGGGTTAAGGTAACCCCTGTATGGATCTAGGCAGTTGATCTGCCACATAAAGACTGGTTTCCAATTCCACTAATATGTTCATTTTATGTAAAAAGCTAATTTGAAAGAGATGTGGAATCCGTTGGAGAAATCAAATGGTCTTGCGCTTCTAAGTGGGCATCACCAACATTGAGATTAAGAAAAAAAACTACGTAAGAACTTAACACAGTGACCCCGTAATTGCAAAAACAGGAAAGAGTCTTATCAGGCCGGGTTTGAACGTGAGGGCTGGGCAGCCCGTTGGAACCGCCGTGGCTGCATTCTCTCTGACACAGTGTTCTGGGCTCTGGAGGTGCCAGCTGCTTGCCATTCTGTCATATCTATTTATTGCATCCAACAGTTTTAAGTAATGGTTTAAATAAGGATTGCCAAAACTGTAATCAACATTTTTGTTAATGATTTGGGGTGTTGCTTATAAAATAATAAGTAAGTCCTGAAGCACATATTGAGGGGAATAAACCTACTCTCTGAACTAGCTTTTTATTAATTTGAGCTTTGGGGCCCTGAAGGCCAGGAGGGAGAGAGACCTGTCACACTGTGTCTGCTCTGTGTGTCCCTCCGGAGACTCCAGACGGTCACTTGGGGTGTCAGCAACTCCATTTGGCAGCTGGCGGTGGATGGTATTGGGGAGCACACCCTCCCCACTTACCGGGAAGAGCGGAGGCTGGGCTGTGACGGACCCAGGAATTGGCATCTGGTACTTTTCTTCTTGTCCTTCCCAGTTGCCTTTTCTTGCAGGACAAATAGGGGCTGGACATGGGTTCTGTTCTGGCGTTCAGTATCTGGCCATAAAAACCCATGCCCAGGCCTTGAGGAGGTCGTGCGTCATGTGGATGTCCCAGCCCCATGCCGGTTACCGTCAGATCCTGGAGGGGAGGTGACTGTCCTGACTTCTGATCTTCCCCCAGATCCCCCAGATGCTCTGACTTCTACATCTGTATGCAGCCGACTGTTTTGGCTTGTCCTCCTCCATAAATACTGCCAGATTCCGTTTCCTGCTCTCATTGTCTCTTTCTGAAGTTGCAGCATTTGGTAGACATCTTTTGCAAAGGTGTGGTGTCTGTCTGTTTTGGAAGCATTTGGCAGTGTAGTATCCTTTTCTGGGTATCTGGGAAGTTGATTTTTGCTGATTGTTTTGTTACTGAAGGAAAAATATTGGACTGTTAGCTATGGTTTCAGAGATGTGTTGTCTAATCTGTTAAGGATGTTATTTTGCCGTTATTTTCCTCAGAGCTCCAGTCAGCCCTGCTTTTTATCTAAAGGCCCTTTAACACCTGGCCGACTGGTCCATCCACTGGCTCTTTGGCTGGTTGTTATCGCCATTAGCTCTGTTTCACTTCGAGTCTTGTAAGTGTTGACTGCCATCTTTCTGGTCTTACTTCACTTTGGGGTGGGTTCCCCCCTGCCTTGTTCCAAGAATCGGAACGCGAGTCTTGGGCATGTTGGATTAATTTCCTGTTCCCCATCGGCTCAAGCTAACTACACAAATGAGTGATTTGTTAGTGGGCTTTACCACTTCCTCCATCCGTGGCGTTCTGCATTTACCTCCTGGTTTTTCCATTCATTCCCCTGAATCCCCGGTTGGCCCCTCTAGTCCAGTGCCAAGGACTGTCTGTCTGCCTTCGGCAGGCTCTCAGGTTTATGGAGCTCCCCCTCAAATGCCCCGTCCCTCCTCACCTGCCTCTGCGAGCCTGGCTGCTGCTGCCCCCATTCCCTGTTCAGCGGAGGAGTGTGCAGTGGCGTCACAGCCCACAGAAGCATCTGGATGCTGATGGAATCTTGTTATGACACACAGAGCAAGTCAGCTCAGAAGGGGTGGGGGCAGGTAATCGTTGCCAACAGGGGATTTGTTCTTTATAGGAATTTGGTGTCAATGAGAGTGGGTAGCTTTTTTTTCTTTGATTTAAAATTTTTTTCAATATATTTTACATTTATATTTTAGAACAGTTTTAGATTTATAGAATAATTGAGAGGATAATACAAAGATTCCCATATGCCCTGCATCTAGTTTTCCCTATCATTAACGTCTTACATTAGAATGATACATTTGTTAGAATTAATGAACCAATATTGATACATTATTATTAAATAAAGTCCATAGTTTATTTAGAGAGGGTAACTTTTTATCTCTCTATATTACTCAATTCCCTAAGGTTTTGTTTTTGTTTGTTTTGGTGCAGTAAAGGAAATAATTTCACATCTTTGGTTTCTATTCAACTTCGGGGGGGGGAGTCAAGGGAGCAGGCAAACAATGAAATATTCTCTCTGAGAACCTCCATAAAAAAGAGAGTTTAGTCAGCACAAGTCTCCATTTCCTGATGAAACAGCAAAGCAAACAGAAGTGACTGTGTCCTAGCTTAGGAATTTAATACTGGAAAATAAAATCATCTAAATGGAAACTTTGAGCAAGTACATGCTGGGTGAAACTTGTTGTAGATATTTTATAGATTAGACTTCTGATTCTGATTTTGGAATTTCAGACCTGACAAAGCTGTAATGCTGTTGCTGTGCGGGGCTGGTGTTGTCAGCAGAAGGGCCCGACTGTTGGGAGCTGGCAGGAGGTTTGTGGGGAGGACATCACTTAGTGGCAAAGCAGGAGACCAGAGATCCTCGGTCACGGAACAGTCAGGCTGGAAAAGACTGGCCTTGAAGCTGTTTGTTGGGAGAATAGTGGGCGCTGCTCTGCCCGGGCCCTTCCTGGGCATCACTCCATCTCATTCTTGCAGCTTATCTCCCGCCTCTGATCGGGAGCTAGAGGATCAGAGATGAAATGAGTCGTCCAAGGTCAGGCAGTGGAGGCCTTCTGCAGAGGGAGACGGGCTGATGTGTTTGCTGGAGGGGAGCTGGGTTGCAGAGACAGGAAAGGCAGCCCATGAGAGGAGCACGGGTCCTGGTCCTCCCTTGCTGGGCCTGGCCTCCAAGTTGCAAGGGAGTTGGTGATGTGGTGAACACCTCCCGCAACTCTGGTGGTCCCAAACATCCTCCTCTCCAGGGCGTGGACATTCAGGACCTGAGAGCAGTGGCTCAGAAACCCCTCTGTGTGGAGGCTGGTGGTGATCCAGCACAGCCCCTCCACGTGAGCAGCCAGTCTGAGGAAACCGCACAGTCGTCCTGGCCAGGCTCTGAGCCCCTTGGAACCTGCCCTCCTCATTCCAGGATGCTGGGCATTTTCAGTGCCATCTGAAGATGAATTCCTGACCCCTCTGCCACTTAATTCCCACCGCGGTTCATGCTCCATTGAAACTTGCAGCCTTTTAGGAGGAAGAATTCTCGTTTCATTAATCACTAAACTTTAGTTATCCAAAATGTAAATAACATTTCTTTGCATCCTAGATTTTTTTTTAATTTTTTTTTTTTTTATTTTTCCCCCAAAGCCCCAGTAGATAGTTGCATGTCATAGCTGCACATCCTTCTAGTTGCTGTATGTGGGACGCGGCCTCAGCATGGCCGGAGAAGCGGTGTGTCGGGGTGCGCGCCCGGGACTCGAACCCGGGCGGCCAGTAGCCGAGCGCGCGTGCTTAATTGCTAAGCCATGGGGCCGGCACTGCATCCTAGATTTTTACAACTTACTATTTTGAGAGAAAGGTGATGGGAGTTTTACTTTTTCCTTTGGTTTGTATTACTTCTCTGTACAAAGCTTGGATTCTTTTAATACAGATGAAATTTCAGACTCCTAAATTCGGGGCAGTCATTCTGTGGTGCTTGCCCTGTACCTAGCAGGGGCTCAGTGAACATCTGCAGACGTGACAGACGTGTCCTCCACACACCAGGAAGGGCATTGGGCAGGAACTTGGCTCTGCCATAAAACGTCCAGAATCTACTGGAATGGTGTCGTCAGTGGGACCTGCTGCCATGGGCTTGGATGGACCTTTCAGCTGTCCTTTTCCTCACTGTCTCCCACTTCTTGTTGGACGCCGGCTGAGGTGAGGGCACCTGGTTGTCTGGAATCAGGTGACCTCCGATGTTGCTTGAAGTGATGGATCCTGAGTAAATGGGCTGCAGGAGGCCTGCTTAGGAGTTTGCTGGTCCTGACTAGGCACCTGTTGGACACTCAGTGGGCCTGCAGCTCCATGGCTTCCTGGGGCTGACCCTGCACTTGGCTGCTGCAGAGATAGGACCAAGGTCCCCTGGGACAGGAAAGGCAAGCCGGGTGCCCCTGCCTGTGGCGTGCTGTATTTTAGGGCACATACACCATATTTTGAGCCTTTGGTCTTGGGACAGCCTGGGTCTAGGACATGGGCCTGGATGGTAGAGGGAGTTCAGAGTGAGGTGGATGATAACCCTTTTTTTGACTGCCTTACATGGAAAGTCAGGCTGGGCCAAATACCTCAAACAGGAACTTCCTCAAACGGAGGATGAATGAATATTAATTTGAGTCTTAAGCCTTGGTAGGATTTCATTTCCACTGGGGCTGGCCACAGGGCCAGCATGTGCTACTGCTGTGGGCTCCTCCTCTAACTTAACTCCCCATTTTCTCTGGGGCCCCCACTTAGTTCACAGCTTAGACCCACAGAAACCAAACGCTAGGAGCTGGCTGCACAGGGGTGTGGATTTGGTGTTTCACTGATCCTGGCATCCTTGAACTACATCCACACCTCTTTCCTTCTCCACCTCCCCTTCCCCAAACCTCCCAGCCCCAGGGGCTTCAGAGAGACCGCGGTGGGACCAGTAGCCTATGGCCATGCCCTGCATTTTGCTGAAGTTACTTGACAGCGAGACATGAGTTGAATTGAAGTCTTGACTCTCCCCTGGCTTGTCTTTAACTTTTTAAAAAGTGTTGTTATCCCTGCAGAGAAGTGTACAGATCCTCCCTGCAGGGCACGGAGAAGCACCACGTCCACAGGTGGGTTGGCTGGTTCTGGGCTCAAGCCAAGTCCCACAGTTGCAGGGCTTCCATTTTGGTTTTGGATGGCTTGTTCTTCCTGGAAGAATCAGATCCCAGAGTCAGAGAACATTCCAGATCATAGGTCATGGCTGGCAGAGTAGCTTCCTTGTGAATTTTTTGTGCGTTGACATGAGACCCGTTTTCCTCCCAGCGGCTAAATTGGTGACCCGTTTTCCTCCCAGCGGCTAAATCTGGGTGTTCTCTGAAGCAGCCTCCTGACTGATCCGCAGCTTCTGTAGAGACGGGTTCGCAGCCCATGGCGGTGGGGACAGCTTGGTGTGTTTCTAGTGGTGAATGTTTCATTGGCAACTCAGCTGCTTTCATGTTCTCAGGGTATTTCATGTTCTACATGAAACAGTTGTGGTTACCTGTGGGAGTGTTTAAGATAATCATTAGAGAATATTCTCTGCTCATTAAGCAGTAAAACCAGTGAGGTAGGAAAACTTGTGAAACTAAAACCCTAAATATGCAAAACTTAGCCAAGAAAGAAGAAAAGAACAAAACCAGCTTTGAGCTAAGTAACCAAACCAGAAAGGTTTCATTCTTCTCTGTCTTCCTGTGACCTTGACCACAAACCTCAGGGCCACATCCCACTTCCTCCCGGCATGGGCGGGGGGTGGGGTGGGGTCGGGGGGTGAGAGTGACAAAGGGACAAATTGCAGCGTCCAGAAATGGGAAAAATCCACAGGCTGGATACTGATAACCTCTCTGATCTTCCTTTCAAATTATCCTTGAGAATAGGATTCCAAAGTAGATTCAGAGCATCCACTCCATGCAAATAGAAACAAAGCAAACTTCCATAGTGGATGGTGACACTCGTGTTCTTTAATGTAACTGAAATTCTTGAATTTAAGTTGGGGTGCTTCTCCCTTGAGAGGTGGAGCTGTTTCCCTTTGAAGGAGGACCAGGGACCCTTACAGTGTTCTCTTTGAGAACACTCGTCCCCCAAGCATGCCCCCAAAGTTGTTTTTTCTCCAAAGGCCTGAGTTCGGGGAAGTTGGGAAGTTTGCTTGCCTGTACCACTCACTGATTGTGGAAACTGGAAGCGAACTTACCTGTTTGTGCCCAGCCCAATTCAAATTAGAAAAAGACCGACCCATTGCTGTCCAACAGGTGTGGGATCAGGATGAGGCCACGGAGTGGTTGGGGTACCAGCCTTCCAGGCGAATGACTCCAGTTAGAACAAAGGTGCCTTCTGCCCCTGAAAAGCATGGGCTGCCCTCCCCTTCTGTCACTGTCGTTTGGCTTTGGCAAAGTTGCGCTCCGTCTCGTTGTCCGCTATACCATACAAGCTACTTATAAATTCATTGCCCTGGCTGAAAATAAAAAAGCAATCAGCAGTGATTTATTTTTTTAATGCGTTTTAAATAACTGGGTTCCTACAGGAAGGCGGAGTTGGATAATTAAATGACAGTGGGCTCTGAAGGTTAAGGTGTGGGGCTTCGGGGTGTCAGAGGGCAGTGGCCCTGGGTAGGTTGGTGCTGTGGCCTGGGAGGAGGTGAGTGACTCTGGTGCAGGTGACACCCTGGGTCCCCACCCCAGGCCTGTGCTAAGAGAGCCTTGTCCTTCCGGACACCCTCTGGCTTTGAGAATCTGTGTGACACAGCTGCAGAGGGGCTGTGTCTGCTTAATGCCTTTGTTTTCTTTGGAATTTTGTCCTACGTGAATGAATTTGCAAAACTTTCATTCCCAGTAAAGCTGTCACTGATACAAAACACAGCAATAACTCAGGTGATGTAGTTCAGCCGCTATTGAGTTTGCGCCATCCATGAGTTGATAAATCGTAGAGCTTCATTTGGTGGGAATCAGCAATTTTATGTGGCAATTAATTTTTACTACTGGCAGGGAGCCCAAGGCCCAGAACTTCACCCCAGTTTTGTGTACGTTGAGAGGAACTTAACTGTTTGCCACAGCAAGAAGGGGTTGCACTTAAGGCCCACCCAGTGAATTGACATGTCTGAGTGTTCTCACGCGGCGCCCTTGCCAAATCTTGTTGGTTTCTTGCGTGGCCAAAGCCGGGCAGTGAGCAAACATTCACTCCTCGCTATGGCGTGATGGGCCTCATGACGTGTGTGTGACACGCATGCACGTGGCTACGGGTTAACCGTTGAGTATGATGTTTCTACCCACTAGAGCAATCCACCCGCCCTGGTTCCACATCGGAAATAAAGATGTACTCAGAGTAACACGTAATTAGCTTTCCAGATCTCTTCGTAAGGAGAAGGAAGATGTGATAATTTGCTCATTGTTCTTTCTTGGTTCAACCAGTGTTAGCTGTTTAGTACAGCATGTGGTCGCGAAAGTCCAGGTGGAGGCTGGTGCAGTGTGCCACTGCCCAGGACTCAGCATTGCTGCACCAGGTGTCCTTGGGCTGAGCTCCCTTCCTGCAGGGGCTGGCCTGCCCTCTGGAAGCCCAGAGCCAGCGTCCGGGCACAGCTGTCTGTCCACTCACCCGCCCATGGGGCCACCAGGAGCATGCAGGGTGCTCGATAGTCCTCATTACTGATAGCACCACAGCAGCAGGGACCATCTCTTGCCACTCCTCCACTGTGTTGAGAGTTTGCGTCAGCAGTCCACGATCCCCTCAGCGGCTCTGCAAAGTGGACGACACTGTCCCCATCTTACAGATGGAGAGCTTAAAAAAAAAACCTATACAAATTCTCAATTGTACAAAAGCAGAGAAAATTGTATACTGAACACCCCCGTCCCCATCAGCCAGCTTGGGCAGTAAGCGACTGATGGCCAGACTCATTTTACGTGCGCCCCACACACACGCCACCAGGCTATTTTAAAGCTAATCCTAGCCACCGTTTCATTGCATCGGTAAATATTTCTGTTAATATTTCTAAATGAGAAAAAATTTTTTGCCATTTAAAAATATGGTAATTGGGGCCGGCCCCGTGGCATAGCAGTTAAGTGTGCGCACTCCGCAGCTGGCAGCCCGGGCTCGGATCCCAGACGCGCACCGATGCAATGCTTGTCAGGCCTGCAACGCTTGTCAGGCCGTGCAGTGGCGGCATCCCATATAAAGTAGAGGAAGATGGGCACGGAAGTTAGCCCAGGGCCAGTCTTCCTCAGCAAAAAGAGGAAGATTGGCATGGATGTTAGCTCAGGGCTGATCTTCCTCACAAAAATACATACATACATTAAATAAATAACTGGTAATAATAGCATTTCACGCCTAAAGAAAATTTAACAATTTGTGACCTTTATGAGCCACTCCTGTGCCCCAACCCTCTTCTTCTTCGGGGTGACCTTCTTTCTAATTATCCAGGCTGAGGGGTAGACCCCAGGCCTCAGCTGCCCCCAGCCCACCCTCATTCTCTTCTGCAGGCGCAGTTGCAAATTCACTTGGTTCTGTCTCCTTGCTCAGGCTCTTTGAAAATACTAACTGAAATGCCCGTGAGCTTAGGTGCTGTCACAGAGGCCGGTGAGTGTGACTAGAGCCCAAAGGCATTGCCGGATTCAGGGTCCAGCTCTACCACCAGCTGTGTCTCCTTAAGCAAGTTGTTTTCTGCTCTGGGCCTCAGCTTTGTCATTTTAAATGATGCTAATAATACACCTATTTCCTCAGACTGTTGGAAAGAATGAGTTAATACCTGCAAAGCACCAAGAAAGGTGCCCGGGAGTCTTAAACCTGTGAGTGTTGTTATTGCCCCAGCTGCTGCTCCCAGGAATGCTGCTAATCATTGTGTCGGCGGCCCCAAGGGGCCGATGCCCTCACTGTGGGGTGTGCGGGAGCCCAAGTGTGCCAGCCTCAGCTTCTGCTGCGGTACCAGCTCGCTGTCGTGCCTGGCTGGGGGGTGTTGCGGCCTCACTGGTTTTCTTTGATGGACCCTATTCTCCTCTCCTGTGCCCTGTGTCACCTGGTGGCTGTGTGTCTTCTCCAGCAGAGCTGAAGGGAATTGGTATTTGGTTTCAAACAGTGGCTGTGCCTTGGAGCTGGGAGCAGGCAGCAGGGAGGGGAGGGCGCCCCCTCTTCATTCCTTCTCTGGGCTGCCGGGCGTGGCTTCTGAAGCGGAATCCACCCCCAAGGCATGCGTGGGTGCCCCACGCCCCCGTGTCCAGAGAGAGAGCTTTCTCCCTGAACAGTGTCTGCTGCAGACAGTTCCACCAGAGGGGGCAGTTCCCCTGGAAGTCCTGTCAGGAAATACTTCTGCAGTGCTTGGCTGTCCTAGCAGACGAAAATAAGATGTTTGCTTTAGCGATTTGCTTAGTCCTGAAAACATTCCTAGACAATGCCAGGGCCTTAGTTGAAAATAGTATGCTCAGCTTGTTGGGATGGTCCCAGGAAGGGTGTTTTGAGTGAAAATAAAATGGTACATACCAGGGCTGTTTGCCTCCACAGGAATCCCGTGAGAGTTCAGGATTACAAGAGCCACGGGGAACCTGGATCTAATAGGGGCTGGCTGCGGGGTGCCTTGGACACACCTCCAGGGCAGGCTGGAAGATTCTAGAATGGGGAAAAACATCTACAGGTGTGAGACTGCATGTCCCACCTCCTTCACCTTAACACCCCTGCCCCCTTGGTCAAGGGAGCCTCCTGACTGTGGCAAGTCCTGCACTGTATTCCATGCCCTCTAAGTTGGAGGTGGGGAACATGTCTCCAGGGGTGTGTGGTTCACATCCAGGGGTCAGCCTTTCCTTGACTGTGAGAAACTTCTTTATCCATATGAAATCTCCTTTTGGCTTCCTCTCCCTCCTTGGTCATGGTTCTGCCCACACAGGATACACTCAATCCTTCTGCATGACTGCCCTGCATATAATTAACGGCAGAGAGCAAGGCTCCAGAACTTTCCCTTCTGGGGCCTAAGCATCGCCACTTCCTTCCACAGCAGTTTCAAGTTGGTTGCTTGGTCAGAACCAGTGTTACAGGTAAGCCGTGACACATACACACACATGCTCACACACACACACACACACACACGAGGAATGTGGAATATCACAGCCAGGAGTGGTGAGTAAGAAAATTGCATTTCCATTTAAAAGCCACTTGTGTCCTTTTCTTTAAAAAAAAAAAAAAGTACTTGAACTCAATTTCAGATGACTTATTTTATGACCTTTGTGTCTGAGACAAGGTGGCACATAGTATGCCATAATAATCTGTTTTCTAAGTGTGAAGCCGGAGTAGCCAGAGCAGCTACAACGCACTTGTTTTCCTTTGTGGATTCCCTTGGCAATGTTTCGGTGGAGTGTAAAAATAGCACATGATGCCTTAAAATAAATGGCTGGGTGGAATGCCTGTGTGCATCAGTTGCGTGCTGTCACATATGTTCAAATTCTCCATGTTGTTCACTCTTCAAAAGAATGACTTCGATGAGTGGCTCACTGCGGCCGCCACACAACAGCTCGTCAATTATGTGGAAGAGGCCTCCGTGCCTTTGGCCCCTGGTGAGGAAGGACCAGGGTGGGGCAGTGGAGCGTGTTCAAAGGGGCGAAGGCCTGGGTGAGCCCATGTGGATCCTGAACCCCACCTCATCCTAAATGTCTCCCCCAGAAGAGCTGCAAAGCCAGACCCCGCACAGGCTCGCAGCTGTCTGGGAGCCCAGACAGAGGCTGGCAGATTCTTCTCTGACCCTAGAAGCCTCTCCCCGGCTGGCAGGGCAGGAAACCAGAGACGAGAGCCACTCGCAGGGCTCGCTGCAGCGTTGCCGCCCTGGGAATGTTGCTCCTGAGGAGCTTAAAATGACGTAAAATACTGACCGTGGACACTCAGCTGGGCAGCATGCTGGCTTCAGGCCGTGGCCCTTCGCAAGGGTCCAGAATCAGGATGGTCAATGGTGGCAAGTCTTGGGTCCAAATTAAATTTCATCTGAATCCCAAATTATTTTTTGAAGTTATGTATTCTGTGTTTCCCCCCCATTTTTCACTACGATTGTCCACATACCTGAAACTGAATTTTAAATTCTCCTATCTTCAATGAAATTTCCTGCCTCTTACTCTTCATATAGCAGCAGCCGATTTTCTCCTCTATAAACCAACAGAACCCACCGGAATCCTAAAACAACTACCATTTTCTACTTAAGCCTGGACTGTTTTTTTTCAAAATTCCCCTTTGGTTTAGCAACTGCATAGAAAACTTACTTAATGCAGTATACCAGACGGTTTTTATACCTGACAGTAATATGCAGAAATCTTCTTCTGCCTTCCCTGGTGGTAAGAAATGTTTAAGGTCGTAGAAGACCCAGGGACCTTGGGAAATGAAGTTGTTGGTGGTGATGTCTCTAAGAATTAGCTGGCTTGATTCTCTGAGCTTTCTATATGCATTGTGTGGTTTCGCGTTTTAACAAGGGTATAATTATGATCCATGATCATGCCGCGCTGTGTTAACAGTCCTCCTGGTGCTTGGTGGTTAGGAAGGAAAAGGCAGAAATTCGTGGGAAAGGGGTGGAGGTAGCCGCAGCGGGAGAGGCCGGCATACGGGATGGCACCGGAGGCGTCTTGCAGACCCAGCGCTCTGTGTACAAATGCAGGATTTACTTCGTGCACCGGGCTGGCTCTATCTGTTAATTGGAGAACTTTCTGTAACATTTCATTGGGATTTTTCTTGTGCCTGTACCCTTTAAAGTGGGCTCCTTTGGGAAGAATGGAAACTGTATATTCTTGGCTTCCTTCCTGCCTGGTGTTGAGAAAGAAAGAGGCTCATTCTCAGACATGGCTGAAGCCCACACCCTGCTCTGCCCACTGCACAGGGGTTAAGTTCAGGTAATAGCCAGGGAGTTTGGGCCCAAGAGTCAGGGCTTCTGAAAGGCTCCATGAGAGTCTATAAAGAACAAACAGGACCCTAATCACAGAAGGCCTCCAAGATTTACATGATTCCGATGAGAAGCCTGACAGGGGCCCCCCGTTTACAAAAAGCACAGAGTCTGCTTCCTGCATTGGCCGTGCTGGGGGCCGGCTTCTCCTGAGACCCTCCGCGGGGCTTGTGGACAGGAAGCAGACCCAGCCGAGCCAGGCCGCAGCCTCTGACCTGGGTCAGCGCAGTAACAAAGACAAGGCCAGCCTGCCGCTCAAGGGAACAGGACGGTTGCTGAAGGAGGATTAAAAGGTACGTTGGATCTTGGACAAATCAGGGCTACGGGCTTTGGAGGCGGGGGTTTTGTCAACAAATGAACTTGGCCCTATTTTAAGCCATGTTATGTACCAGGACTTCCTGTTTTTCCAAAGAAACCTCTTGTTTTGGTTTTTGTGATGATGGATTTATTGAAACATTTGCTATTCAAAATGACCCAAGTTGTTTTCCAACCAAAAAGTAAAACTGGAGATTGCTGTGGCCCAGAGAGGTGACACAAAAACACGCAGCAAGAGCATCATTCCCCCAGGACTGCTCATTCAGGAATATTTTGGCCTCGGTGGCTGATCAGTGAATGAACAAAGAGCTAGTTGCCAGTCAGGGTCCTTGACGATTTCATAGCCCAGTGTTGGCCTCTTGTTTAGAGGAAGGTGGGGGCTGGTCAGAGGACAATTGAAAGGGGTTTTTTGTTGTTCCTCTGGGCTAAGTTAAGCCATGTGTGTCTCTCTTTCTAGGAGTGTTGGTCTGGCCAATCAGAGCCACGTAAATCCCACTCACTTCCTGCCGACCTTTTGACACCGACAGATGTTTTTTCTTACAAGTGTCATTAAGCCTCTCTACTCGCTGACCTCATCAAATTGTATGGAGGCCATTTTCATAAGTTTTGTTTCTAAAGATCTGTTTAACCCTTCCTGAATTCCCCTCTGAGAATAGGATCACCCTGCCTCCTGTTTCTGCCTGTCTCTCTTCTCCCCCTTGGACCTGGTAGGGGGAGCCCAGCACACCCCAGGTTCCACAGAGCCGGGAGGATCCACAGCTAGAAGCTACCCTGTGCCCCGTGAACTAAGGGAAGCAGTAGCTTCCACAGAAAGATGTAACTGAGACTCACAAACCGAGAATGCAGTGAAGGACCCAACTCATCACTGTGGGAGAGAACCTTCCAGAATCTGCAGGCCTTGCGTGTGGATATATGTCATGATCACAGCTCGTCAAACATTGGAGGCCGCGGACGTGACTGGGAGGCAGGTCCCCAGTGGGTACACCTCATGGGACCTGTGTGACGAGCCATTGCCCCCGTGGGGTTGGGAGCCATCAAGTTGGAGGTCCTAAGCCTGTGGAAGTTCTATGGGGTGTAGACATCCAGCATCCAAAGAGAGCAGACCACCATCTGACCAGGTGCTGTCTCTGTTCTGGAGACAGGAAGACAACGTTGGTATTTTAGCCTTTACGTGAAACTAGCACACAGAGTATAGCCAGGAGACAAGCAAATTACTCGAGGGAATGG
The DNA here is from genome assembly GCF_020826845.1 of Diceros bicornis minor. Classification (NCBI taxonomy): domain Eukaryota; kingdom Metazoa; phylum Chordata; class Mammalia; order Perissodactyla; family Rhinocerotidae; genus Diceros; species Diceros bicornis. The sequence continues at coordinate 87,736,746 of NC_080745.1, read as the reverse complement.
GTTTTGAGCCGTCATCCTGCCCCCCTGGGGCCCTGGGTTGTGATGTTATCTTAAAGGATTTGGGCTTTGTCTGGGCTCACTCTTCTTAACCTGTCTGGGGTGGGGGTTACACTTCAGTCCTGCGAGCACCTGGGATGTCGGGGACTAACCCGAAGCCTCGCCCAGAGCAGGTCTGATAACTGAGGTGGGGGACTGTGCTGGGTGTGTTCTTCTCCTCAGTGTAGACGTTTTATTTACTGAATCAGCGCAGCCAAAGGTGTTTGCAGGCTATCTGTGGACATGTTGGGTGAGTTAACGCTGGGAAAGCACTTAGAATAGTGCCTGCCCCACATGAAGCTCTGTGAGTGTTGGCTATTGTTAAAGTCATACAGGTGGGAAAACACATTCCAGCCACTAGGAACCATACGGAGAGCTCCCTTCCCTCCCATAGTCCCGCTTCCCAGAGGGAGCCCCTGCCAATCGTTGGGTACGTTTCTACCTGGACTTTGTTTTTTTAATGAGTTTACAAACCAGTTTTTCTTTCCTTGTTTGCCTGATCTGTTTCTTTGCTGACTTATGTGGGTATTTCCTTGCTTAGGTCTGAGGAGCTCTGCCTCTGGGGGTGCTAGTTGTGGTTCAGGGACTGTGGGCATGGCTCAGTGAGGTGTAGCTGTCACATTTCTAACCTGGCTGGTGTGGCTCAAGCTGGCTCCTGGTCTTGCAGATTTTTGCATCAATAACACCTCTGCAGAGCTGCTGGAGGTGACACGGGTCCTAGGGGATGAGAAGAAGTTACAGCTAGGAGGGGCCTGGATTTGTTGAGTCTCAGGTTCTCTTATCTGTGAGGGTAGTAGTTTGGATTTGGTGACTTCTCAAGTCTCAGAATGTTCCAGAAATGCCCTGGTTCCAAGAAACTGTCTAGGGCCAAACAAGCATGTGTGTACGTGTGTGTGTGTGTGTGTGTGTGTGCATGCATGCATCCACAGCTACGCTCCATGTGTTTTCTGTCCCGTTGGGTTCTAGGTGGGCTTGCTGGTATCTCAGAGCTCCCATCTGTCGTTTCATGTCACGGGAAAGGCTGTTCTTGTACTCAGAGATTCTGCAGACTGCCTTTCATGTTACCTGCATCCTTTTTCCCCTGATTTGGAGAGCTCAACTTTAATAGTAGCTGCAGTTCGAGGACCATAAGAAAACAAGAGGGCCTGTTTATCCAGTGAATGCAGAGGGTGGCCCAGAAGGCTGCATTCTTAATGTGGGCCCCATCTCTGCTCTTCTTAATGTCCCCAGATTTATGGGTGTGCATGAGTCAGAGTGGAGACCCCAGGGTGCCTTAGTTAGCTCTGTGCATGTTGAATGCAACCCTGGAATTTATTTTAAGCGTCTGCGGTAAGTGAAAATCACAGCAGACTTTCCGTTCTACAGGGCTGTGAGCATTGCTGATGTGCAGAGAATAGAGTTCACCGCGGAGTTTACAGAACTGGATATATCACAGACCTCGCGTCAGCGTGGGCAGCAGAGGATTTATAGCATTTTGGTGGCTTTTTGTTAGCATTCTCTGTCCTGTAGGTAATATAAACTTGGTGCCATCGCAGTACAAATGTATTATTGTTTTTATCTTTCCTGTTGAACTGTACTATATCAGCGATCATAGTAAATTTGATAGATTGGGTAAGGGGTTGTATTAATTGTCTATTGCTGTGTGACAGATTGCCTCAAAATTTAGAGCCTTAAAATAACAAAACTTTATCTCAGGGTTTCCCCGGGTCAGGGATCCAACACAGCTTAACTGGGTGCCCTGGCTAGGGTTTCTCGTGATGTTGCAGTCAGATGTCGGCCAGGGTTGCCAACTCATCTGAAGGCTCAACTGGGGGAGGGTCCTCTTCCAAGGCCACTTTCCTGCTTGTTGGCTGGATTTGGTTCCTCGCTGGCTGTTGATCAGAGGCCACCCTCAGTTCCTTGCCACGTGGGCCTCTCCGTAAAGCAGCTTACGGCTGCTTCCCTAGAGAGAGTGAGAGAGGATGTCCAAGACAGAAGCCACAGTCTGATCTCAGCAACAACATCCCATCACCTGCCTGTTGTTAGAATCGAGTTGTTAGAAGCAGAGTTTACACAGGGCATGAATACCAGGAGGGGGCATCACTGGGGGCCATGTGTATTGATTCTTTCTCTGGCTTCCACGGCAAGGATGGAATCTGCCCCAAGCCTCTTCGGAAGGGCCATGGCTCTGAAAATCCCCCAAGGACCCCTGACAACTCACACCCCCTCCCCGCTGTTCCATACGCATGCCTTCCGCTGGCTCCCCTATGCCACCAGTGGGTTGCTATAGAGAGCTGATATGTCACCAGGATCCTGGGTCTGGATAGGTCATTGAGACCTGTCCCTGCAGCCTTCACTGGGGTCCTGTGCAGAATCGGATCCTGTGCTGGGCCCCTGGTTGCTCATGTTGCCAGGCATAAAAGGCATCACTGGCCAGTACCCCTGCCCCACAGGTGGGGAAGCCTCTCGGTTCCCTGTGTGTGAGTCAGGAAGTGTGTCTCTTCCTCTCCAAATGAAGTTGCCCTTTCCTCTCTCCTCTCTTCCCACATCTGCAGACCTTCCTACCCCCGCTGGCCCCCAGGCCAACCCCAATCTTATATAAGCCAAGAAGGGGTCCTGGGGCGTGGGGTGGCATTAGATCTCCCCTCCCCCAGGAGAAGTGTCTGAGATGCTCACCCAGCCCTTGCCTGAGGTGCTGTCTCTGAAGCCCAGAGGTGTCTAACCTCAGACCTTTCAAAAACCAACACCCATCAACCTCTCCCCGTCTCCCCTGTGAGGTGGAGCCTGTGGTTTTCCAGAGGCCTTGGGGTCTGGATCTGGTGCAGCACGTACAAGACTTGGAGGGGGCGGGCTGTGGCCCTGTCCATCGTGAGCCTGAGGGAGGCACCTCGGCGGGGCAGAGCACCTTCCTTGCAAGGCAGAGCAAGGAAGGTGCTCTGCCCTATTGGGTGACACCAGGAGCCGCTGAGGCCACCAGGTGTGCAGAGGCTGGACTGCAAAAGACCAGCGCTCGTCCTGAGCCTCTTGCCTGTGTCTTCTTGCTATCTGAAGATGGGAGGGGTGCTTGCAATTCGAAGGATGAAAAGGAGTCGTTTTGAACCTACTCCATTTGCTAGCCATGTCTGAGTGCCAGCAGCACACAGGATCCAGTGCCTGGAGGTGAGGGAGCCCCAGTCCTGGAGAGGCTGACTCCCAGCTGAACCCCAGAAACCTGGGTGTCCGCTGCCCCCACCCTTCAACTCTGAGGTTCGGTGATGACTGCAGTGGCATCATTTATCATGGTTGAACTTATTCGGAAGTTGTTAATTTTGAAGAAATACTTGGGTCAGCAATTGCATGCTGCGTTATGTGTGTACTTTCATTCCGAGGGAGTAATTTGAGGATGGACCAGGGAGAATGCTTTTCCAGTCAGAAATGGCTTCCATTCAGAATTTCCTAAGACTTTGGAAGTGTGGAGATGTACAAGACTGCCCCAGTGCCATATTAATAGAGGTGATGGGAGTCACGGTGTCCTGCCTGAGTCCGGAATCCCTGCCCCTGAAGCAGAAACACTGTGTACAGAGTCCAGATCCCTAACGGAGCCTGGCCCAGAGTAGACCGTTGTCCCTCAGGCGTGGTGCTTGGGGGCACAGCCGAGTCATCTGTTGGCTGTCAAATCCCAAGGGGCCGTGTGGATTCCTGGGCAGGTTCCCACCTCCTCAGAAGTGAGGTCTGCCAAGTGCCTGACCGAGGAACAAGACGGGCAGTGTGGGACCACCCTTTCCCCCACCCTTGGCATCAGGGTGGAGAAATCTGCCAGGTGGTGTTAACACAGAGGACAGTGGTAGTGTGTTTAAAACAATGAATTCCCGTTGGGGAGCAGAGCACAGTTTAAAGGAAAGTAAGGTTAGGACGTTTCTCTCTTTGTGTCTCTCCCCTGAAAACAGGGGTCTTGGCCTTTCAGGAGGCTGCTCCTCATTGGTTGTGGGAGTTTGGCCCTCAGCCCCTTCCATCACCAGTCAGGCCCCGTTCTGATGCCCGGCTTAGCAGCCACTGGGGCATAGCCTGTGGGCATGTCCGTATTTGTTGAGTTTTCAGGCATGAGGCTAGACTCAGGTTGGCTTGGCGCTTTGTAATAAAGCCAGGATTCTTGACAAATGCCTACCCTGTAGGGATTGCCGCTTCACCACCGCCAGGCTTCCTGCCAAGGAGGCCATGAGCTTCCCTCATCATCATCGGTGTAAGACCCCAGAGGGGTTTTATGGGGTGGTCGTCCCCAATATCATCAGTAGGCGTGGATTAGTTTGCTAGGGCTGCCATAACAAAGTACCACCAACTGGGTGGCTTCAACAACAGAAATTTATTGTCACGCAGTTCTGGAGGCCAGAAGTCTGAGATCAAGGTGTCAGGCTTGGTTTCTACTGAGGGTTGGGAAGGAAGGGTCTATTCTAGGCCTCTCTTCTTGGCTTGTAGATGGCTGTCTTCACAGGGTCTTCTGTCCATATCTCTGTGTCCAGGTTTCTCCTTTTAATAAGGACTCCAGTCATACTGGATTAGGACCCATCCTAACGAGCTCAGTTTAACTTGATCATCTCTCTCAAGACCCTGTCTCCAAATAAGGTCACTGAGGTACCTCGGTGCCTAGGACTTCAACATAATTTGGGGGGAGACATAATTGGATCCATAACAACACAGTTACACTCAATGTGACTGTGGGCATTTGGTTGGAAATGTGTGTTAAGCCCTTTGGGGTCTTCCTTATGTTGACAATGAGCCTATAGATGTGCGCTTGGGGCTGGCTGCAGCAGGAAGCAGAGTGCTGCAAGGCGTGGGCGCTCAGGACCCTGCCTTTCCCAGAGCATCATCTTGTGCTGTTTTCACGTCTTGTCTGGTCTGGGAACATAAATATAGTGTCCACATATCCTGACTCCTCAGAGCCTCCTTCCCTTGTCTATTCTTTGTCTCACGGGGGCTCCAGTGTGTACAGCATCCCCATAAATTAGCTCAGAGCAGATTTTTAAATGGCCATCACCTTGTCAAGAGTTCTTTAAGAGGATTTCACGTGAAATTAGGATCCTTGGCATTAGAACACAGCGAGCTATAATTATCTAAACAGGTGATTGTGTTCACGTGAACCCCACCCACCCTCGCCATCCCAGTGTTTGCCCTGTTCTCGAAAAACCCAGTTAATTATGACAAGGATTCACACCCCTAGAAAATTCTCATGGGGAGCATTGCTGCCTCCTCTCTCCTGTTCTTGCAACCTCTCTACACCAAGGGGTATTTTAGCCATAGCCCAGAACACTTTGGGCTACAATAAATGTAAAAAGGGCATTGTTTACCCTCCAAAGACTTGCAGCTGCTGTAAAACAGGTGAAATAATTCAAAAAGACCGTTTAACTCCAGGAATAACCTAAAACAGAGAAACACAAGGAGCTGGTTATAACACACTCCCTTCTTTTCTTCTTGCGTTTGGTCAGCAAAGATGAATTTGTGTGACACAGGAGTGTCACCTGCTTCTCCTCCCCCATCCGACTGGGAGCTGACCGCCTTCCCTTGGTTGCCATCATGGATACACACAGAGCCTGCCTCCCCTTGGGGTTCCGTTACACTCCCCGTCCTCCACAGTAAAGCTGTGTTTAGCAAAATGAATAGCAGCACGCTCTTCCATTTCATGTTGTTAAATAGCTACATATAAGATTAAGGTTTTCCTTATTATGACTCAGGTTGAAAAGATAAGATCTAGGAAGAACTGCTTTTCAATCGAGGGACTTTCTGGAGTTAGGGATGTCTGGTTCCAACTTAACATTTCCTTAAAACTCTTGCGTGAGAACGGGATGCTGTGTGGGCTTGTGATGCCTCCACGGGTACAGCCCAGTGGCTTTCCTGGTACAGAAACGTTATGATGGAATTTGGATATTTGTAAAGATCCAGACTCAGAATATCTGTCGTGATAAAACCAGACAATCTACTCTGTTCCCGAGTTGGCTTTCCTGCATGTCTGCCTTTGTGCAAGCGACACCTCACTTGAAATAAAGGACAGGCCACTCCCGGGCACGTGAAACACCCCTGTCCCATGGCATGCCCTAAAGTGTTGGCCCCTCGGATGTGGGAAGTGATGAGCTGAGCTGTGTGGGGGCCTTGCCCAGGGTACTAATAAGCTCGCTTTCCTGGCCACACTGGCCAGCACACATCAGGCTGGGCTCCAGGTTTTGAGCAGGTTGCTCGGAAGTCTTTATTGGGTTTGGTCCTTGACTGGCTACTCTCTGACCCATCGCACTGGACTTGGGAGGCTGCATCCCTACTCCTTCAGGCAGGCTGTGCGGGTTTGGAGTGAGCTCTTCCACTGTTTGTGTTTGAGATAATCTTTCCAGACACTCACCTTCTGAAAACAGACAGAGGACTCCATCCATCCATGCTTCACATTGATAACTTTATCTCCACCGAACCAGCTGGAATCCCCTCTCCTGTCAGCCTCTGACCTGGGCCTTGCCTGTTGGCCTCTCTCAGCCTCCTCTTGGCCACCAGGTGGCCCACATGCCTGGCTGGGTTGTCCACCCTGAAGTGGGCTGTACAGAGTACCCTCCTCCAGGAGGTCAAAGCAAATCCCACGTGATGTGGTTTGGAACAAGATGAGGAGGGGTTGTGATGTCAGAAGCAGAGCAAGAAGAAGGGTGGAGAGACTCGTCCAGGAGGTTTCCTGGAGTAGGTGGAATCAGAGCTCCGGTGGGACACCTGGGATCTCTATGTGTGGGTTCCTTCCAAAGGCATCACCTGCCAAGTCAGGCCAAGGGTAAGCCGCACTGCCCAGTGGCATCTGTTGCTCTGCCAACCTTGGCTTTGAAATGGTGGTAAGAGAGGATGCTGGTCCCACAGAGGTGTGGGGATTGGATGGGGTGTGTGTGTTCCCTACTTCAGCGTCAGTGGACCAAACCAGCCCCTTTTCCTTCTCTAACCCAAACCATTCGGGTGCCCTGCAGGTGTGGAGAAGGGAGCTGATTTCCTGCATCAGTGCATCGGCTTCTTAGAACCTGGTGATCGAAGAGACTGGAGAGGTAGGCTCTCCCTCTGCTGTGGTCAGTCTGGCAGGTAGAGGCCAGCGGCCATGAAGATGCAAAGGGCCGGGTTGAGGGGCCCAGAGAGAAGGCCCTGCTTCCAGGCTGGCAGCTGTTAGCCAGCATCAGTTCCTGAATAAGCTTGGAAAAATCTGCTTTTTTCCGCCTCCCTCTCCAAATTAATGTCTACTGAAAAGGTGGTCTATTCTGAGGTCATCCATGTTTCACAACAAATGGAACCCTGGGGGTTGAGGAGGATTGAGCAATCACCAATCAATCAGGTGTGTGTGGTGCCCCAGAAGCTGGGGTTTGTAATGGAAACCCTGACAGGCCTTTGCCCAGTCCCATCTCAGTTTTTTCCTCTTCTTGTAAATGACGTCTCTGCCAAGTTGTTTTCATCTTTCATCCCTGTGGCTCATTCCTCGTTGATGTATCTTTAAACAAGAATTACGGGCATAATGGAAAATCATTCTTCAGGGTGGCCCAGGGCTCTTCCTGGATCCAAGGCCCCAAGCCCAGGGCAGGGGGCCGCCCTGTTCCAGGACCTGCCTTTCCAGGGCCTGAACCTCAGCTGCCCGCCCAGGAGCTACAGCCAACAGCAGGGCCTGCTGCTGTGTTCCTCTGCCCTGGCCGGTCATGTTCCTAAATCTAAACATCTGTTGCTTTAAGGGTGATTGGAGGTATCTTCTGTCCCTTTTGCGTCCTGAGCTTGAGGGAAAATGCAGTGTGTCGTCCTGAAACCATCTCAGACCTCTCCTTCTGGAGTTACCTGGTCTCATTTTCTCCAGGTTCTTGTCGAGTCCAAGTTGGAATTGAAATGAGCAAGGCGACTCTCGGCAAAGCAGCTCAGGTCTCTGCTGCCTTGGGAAGGCCGTGCAGCGCGTGTAGTGCCCTCTGCCGGCCGAAGGGCCCCGTCGCTGGGCGCCAGGCCTCCTCTGGGTGGGCCTGTGCAGGGAAGGGCTGGAAGGAGAGGAGGTTGGCCCCACACAGGTGGTTTCTGCTGGCATTTTGTGTGAGCCGCGACTGCAGAGAGCACACCCTTACACATGGATTCTGGACCACACGGTGTCAAGAGGCAAATGGGCTGGAATCTCACAAGGGCAGCAAAGCAGTTGTGTCCCCCGAGGAAGGTGGACACTCCAAGAAGGCAGTCCGAGGAGTCAGGACCTCCTAGTGGCAAGAAATCAAGAGGCAGACGTCTTCAAAATCTAACATTAAGATGCTTAAAAATTTAAGATCTCATCATTGTGGTTTGATAACCAACTAGTTCCTGTAATGTCTATTAGACATTTAAATACAAGTGCAATTCATGTATATTCGAAAAAGCTACATAATGCAAAGCTGTCTTGAATATGTTAAATCTTCTCTACTCCCCATCCTACCCTATTCCTTAGACTATTTTAAAAGTTTAGCACAAGTTAAGCGTATAACTTCCAGATGACTGTCTCATGGTGGCTCCTGCCTTGGTTGACCCCCAGGTCCCAGCCCTTGGAGGCCATCAGTTATCCGCACCGGACCACAGCAAATGCACATGGTGCATAGTCATATCCCGGGCTGCAGGCGCCACCCTCGGGGGACGTTTGGGGCACTGGAGTGGCCACCCCAAAAGCCTCACCGTGGCCGAGGCCCCTCTGCAGGCATTTCGTGAGAACTTTCCGAGGTTCTGGATACTTCCTCTGTATGGTGTTCACTTTTACCTGCTGAGATATAAACATTCTACAGTAATTTCTTGTACTCAGTGTGTCACCAAAGATGAGTTGTCTGGTCAGGATAGCACTTCCTCTGTCCACGTTGAACTTGAGGTTGCTAATCCCTTCACCCTGTTCAACCAAATGTCTCGGCTACAGATCAAAATTGTCATGCCAGAGGAGGAAAGAGTCAGAAAATTGGGAAAGGAAAAATTAATCTCTGTTTCTGTGATTCCTCAGTCTCAACATAATGGGAATAAAATGTTGTTTTACACCCCTTAATTTGAAAGTTTGCTTATTTGCTTTTATTTTTTCATTTCGTTTGCTTTTATTTTTAAAAAATACTTTATTAAAATGAATATATTTTTAAAGCATATTTGTAAGTCAAGCGCTTTAAAAATGTGTGAATATTCTTAACACAGGAGTGTCCCCTCTTCAGCATAGGAAGACCAACACTTAATTTTCATTATGACACAAGTAAAACAACCAATTAGAAGATCATGAATTGTTTCTGTTCAAGTCCTCTGTTCTTGACTATAGCTTTTAGCAAGTGAAAATATTTAGAATTCTTGAGTTTTGCATTTAACACCAGGAAATGTATTTTCATGTGCTAACGACCATAAACCAAGCAGGACCATTCATTCAGCATTGTTGGCCAAGGAGAGATGGTCTCAGCGGAAGCAGCAAGCAGCGTGGTTTTCACATCTGCTCCCTCCTCGTGGCAGGCAGCCTCTGACCTCACAGGACGCTCCTACAGACTCCACAGGACGCTCCCTTCAGCACCGGGAGCCCGCGGGCTAAAAGACTTGCTTTCTGTGTTTCTGCGACATTACAAGCTCTATGTAGATAGATTATATGAACTTCACTTTTCATTTCTTTATCTCCTTCAAAGCCCCAAAGAATATTTTGGTGAGAGTTAGATGGAAAGAATAAAACCACAGGCACACAATTCCTTTGCCTCACATCCAAATTGTAAAAAGCTCTGAAAACTTGAATTCTTTTGTAACCATTTGGTGGCAGATTTTGACCTGGCCTGAGTTGTTGAGAGGATATTTTTTATATTCTGTATGTTAATCCAGCTGGGTGAGCATGCTCTTCTGTCCTGGAGCAGAAATTGTAATGGTTGTTAGGGGATCCATCATAATGGTGTAAGCACCATATTGCCTTTTTAAAATAAAATGCATCTGAATTCTGAAGCACGCCTGGCCCCTAGGTGCTGGAAAAGGGTGGTGCACCCGGGCTAGCCACACTTGAGCTGTCTCTGCACTTCTGTCCAGGAAGCCTGCCCGTGTTGCATCAGCCCCAGGGGATCAGAGGGTGGGGCCCCTGGAATAGATTGAGGGCCTGTGACCAGGGAGTGACCTTGTCACCTGTGGTTGGGCTGCTGGGCATTCCCTGGGGAAAGATGAGTAGCTCTGCTCCCTCGTCTTGCCAAACAGTGGACAGATCTGGCTCCAGGACCAGAGTGAATCTTCAGTGTATGTTGAAGGATCCTGCTGGTTACCCTGGAGCATGTGGGGGCTGTGAGAGTGGGAGACTTTCCTGTACACCTTTTGTGCTACTTGATGTCTGAACCTTGTGTTTGATCTTTCCAAAAATAGAAAAACTAGATTTACCAAAAGCTATTGAGTAAATAATCAGCGAGCAATAGTAGCTTGGACATAGACAAAATTGACTTCAGTAAGCTCATTTCCCACAGTCGATCTTCCCCAAAAGCTTCATTTCTTAAAATCGAATTTTCATAATTTTGTTAATTGTGGTATTACGTCAACCGTTTAACTAAAAGCTAAGCCAGGGTTTCTCCCACTGATCCCTGGCCACTGTAGAACATTTATTAGAGCTGGATTTTAATTGGTTCTTCAGATATATTTTACAAAACAAAACCTAGATCACCTGTTCAGAGGGTTCTACCCAGCTATCTTCCTAAGAAAGGAACATGTTGTTCACGTTTGGCTTCTGAAGATTTGGGAAGAGGTTCTTTGGGATAGCCTGAAGACCCGGAGCTTTATTTGGGATTAGATGAAGAGCCAGAGAGGGTTTTCTGGGCAGTCATCATTGGTGGGCCAGCGTTTTCAAGGCACTGTAAATGGGCTGACTCTGCAGGTATGCTGGGTGGCACCCCACCTGCAGGAGCCTGTGCTACAGGTGCTCTGTGTTGCCTTACTTAGCCTAGACGGGTGCTGCCCTGCTGGGTCACTCACAGGTTGGTAAATGAGCCTGTTGACACATCAAGAGAGCCTTGTAGGCTGTGGTGAAGGAGCCCTGAGGAGTGATTTCGTTCCCTTAGGCATCCCAGGCTCGGAAAGGCGTGAGATATTGTGCACCAGTGCTGCCCGGGGTGCAGGGGCCTTTTTACTTGCGTTGGATCATCTCAACCTCTCCAATGTAAAACCTAACCACCTTGCAGGTTTAACAATGAAATGCATTCTGAGGCCTCCAGGGGTTCAGTCAGAGAACTCCGGCAGGACTTGCTTAACTACAGTAATATTAATTCATTACCGTATTGCAAAACTTGGTCTCTCTTTATTATCACAATGTTTAAGTAGATTTCCTTAAAAGAATTGAAGGCAGTCATTATGTTTAACTGGTTTTAGAAGAATTTTCATTTTGAAAGACATCATTGAAGACATCACTTTGTGTACATTCCTTCGTCTGCCTGATCTTTATAAAGTCTAGGAACTAGAATAAAGAAACTGAGGGCATCTTAGAGACTTATTTGAGAGTTTAAGAACGTAAATTACTGATTACTGGGTTTCTGCACACTACAGTGGTTTGGTCCTGGCAGGCGGGGCTGCTGATGGTCATTTAGTGAAGTTAATCTGCCAGGGGTTTAGACCCTGAGAGATGGGGGGAACCTCCTGTTTTTCTTGCCTTGGCTCTTCGGTGTTTCTGTTTTGTGTTTGATATCCAAGCGAGTGGTTGTAAATGAGGTGTTCTTCCTCCTTTTTGTTCCCTTTTTTTTTTTTCCAATCTCATGTTTCTCTTAGAAACGCACATGGAACACACCTTCCACACCTGTAGCTTCTTTCTAGTGGTACCCGGGAATCTCCAAGTGGCAGCTTTCCCCTTCTGCAGTCAGTTGAAGCCCCTGACACCAAACTTGCAGCCCTCGTCTCTTCTCAAGCTAATAAAACATTAGGAAGACCTTTCTGTGGTTTGTCCTGTGATTTCAGTATCTCTCTTTTTGGGGAGAAGGTGGTGTCTTTTCTTGTAAGGTTTGGCATTGGTAGGCTGTTCCTACTTATGAAAATACCTGACTTTTGACCTTTCTTGAGTTTCGCTGAGGCTGACCTCCCAGCCTGAGCCAGGGCAGTGCTAGTCCAGGGCGTATGGGCGGTTCTCGGAGGCCTGCTGCTTGGCACCAGATGTTTTCATGGGTGTTCTCATCTGATCCTCACAGCCACTTTGGAACATCAGTAACATAATCCCCATTCTACAAACAAGAGCCTGCCTCTGGAACAGCTTGTCCAAGGTCATTCTGCAAGTGGGTTCTAGAACTCTCTTCCCACCCACAACACCACCACCATGGTTTGAACTTTGACAGTTTTAGCAAAAGTGGGACAGGGGAACACATCCCCCTCCTTGTTTTTCTTCTCTATGTGTACATTTATGTATTTGTTGTTAAACATCGACTAGATGGTGTCGACTGGTGATAGTGGTGATAAATTCAGTGGCAAAAAAATTCATGCTTGGGGCCGGCCCGGTGGCGCAAGCGGTTAAGTGCGCGCGCTCCGCTGCGGCGGCCCGGGGTTCGCTGGTTCGGATCCTGGGCGCGCGCCGACGCACTGCTTGGTAAGCCATGCTGTGGCGGCGTCCCATATAAAGTGGAGGAAGATAGGCACAGATGTTAGCCCAGGGCCGTCTTCCTCAGCAAAAAAAGAGGAGGATTGGCTGATGTTAGCTCAGGGCTGATCTCCTCACAAAAAAAAAAAAAAAAAAAAAAATTCATGCTTTATGAGTGGAGCCTGCTATAAAGTAAAGGCAGAGGTTCGCTTTCATAGCAGGCACCGCCAGTGGAGCCCAGCGCCAGTGTAGATGGTGAGGTGCTGGCATTAGTCGTGTGGACACTTAACTGGAGACCGCTGCTCACAGCTCAGCTCTGAGGGGGGCGTGCCCCACTCGTGAGGAAGAGGGTTATGTTAAGTCCTTGTAAATAGCTTGCTCCTTGGGAGGGCGAAGGAGGGAAATGTCACATTTCATACATGCTTCAAAAGAGATCTTGGGGAGAAGGGATTGAGGCTACAGGAATCAGTGGTCAGTCACAGCCATGAAGTCCAGAGCAGACTCGGCCTGGTGGCCTTGCGAGTCTACGTTCACTGTCAACATGGCTGGTCTGAAACTGGGTGGGTGCCGGAAGTGGAGGGGACCCCAGAGCTGGAGGGTCCCCACAGAAGGACCAGCCATAAAGAGTACCTCTCCCCCAGCCCCCGCAAAAAAGCCTGACTCGGAAGTCATTGCTTTTTTTTTTTTAATAAAGGACGCAGACAGTTTATGTAAGCTGATGCCTGATCTCTCCTTTGATTGTATAATCGAGATTCTACTTATCAATTTTTCAGGAAGCCATCTAATTATACAAATTAAAATTCAAAGGAAAAGCAAAAAGAATGATTACTCCTCACTTGGGAATTGGAGGAGGAGGGTGTGAGATCAGATGATGCTGCTGTCATTTTTCATCTCCAAGGCACTTCGCAAATAGTAACTAATTAATCCTCTCGCCCCTCGGCTAACGTGGGGTCTGCCTTCTCTCCAGAGTCGAGGAGGGGCCAGACCGCAGTTGATGGTCAGAGCTCGGGACCCAAGCAACGGCCGAGCTCTGGGCCAGCCTCTGAGCGTCTCTCACCGGCACAAACGCTCGGGTCCAGATGCCTCGTGGCCCCTCTATTACTCTCATCTCAAGCTTGCCAGTTAGGGGAACCCCTCTCCACTTTCATGGTTGCCTTGCATAAAGCCCAGCAAAAGTGAGGCCAGAATTTTAAAAATGTGTCCACTACATCTGCGTCCCCCCGGACCTTCCACGCACTGACCCGGCTTCTTCAGACGACCTTCGTCTCCTCACCCGATATGGTCATTCCAGGTTTGAGAAGGGTTTGGTATCTCTTGGATGTTACATTAATTAATTTATGTGATTAGAAATTGTGCTTTTTCCTAACTCTTTTTAAAATAAAAAAAATCGCATAATTATTGCCATAAATCTTGGGGGTGCGTTTTCAGCCTCATTGCTGGGAAATTAGTCATTAACTTCCAGGAAGTTGCCTACCTTTTCATAGTCAGACCTGCAGTCTGACCTTTGATAAAGTAACTCCCAGCGTTTTGCATAATTGATGACCATACATAATAATCCTCATTATTAACCCTGGAGCCTCGCTTTTGTCTCCTATTCCCCCCATTTGCTGGATAACTGAGAACAACTTTTTCTGTGGGTGTGTGTATGTGTGTATATTGTGTTGTGAAAATAAGACTGCATCAGTGAGTCAAAAACTAGGACATTGGGGTTGCAGATAATGATTTGTGGCCTCAACTGGTTCATTGGATGAGCAGGAAATGAGGGTCAGAGCCTTCCAGAACAGCCCAGACTTCCTCCACCAGCAGGCTGGGCAGCAGCTCCCCATTCCCCAGGTGGCATTTGGGTTTCCCTCTGGAGAGTCCCACATACCCCAACCCAAATGGGAGACCCTTCCTCTTCTCTTCCTTCATGTGCCTTGCCTCTTCCTGGAATACCATGGGCACGCTCGGACAGGTGTAGCCACAGTTGCTGCTGCCCAGGGTGAAGTGCAGCGGCCTGGACATTGCCCTGGCCCATGCTGTCTGTGGCTCCCTCCAGGTGCGAGGAAGGCTCAGGAAGATGGCACTGGGCAAGCCTTGGTTAGGTGGTGCGTGGATTCCTGCTCCCGTTCTCGTGCAGTGGGGTGAGGGGCTTGTGTTGTGCTGAGCAGTGGCTCTGACTCTTGACCCTCGAAGGGCAGTTTGGGAAAGTTTTATAAACCGCCAGGCGGAAGGCCTTGAGAGAGTCACGTAGCCACAGCTGGGCGGCTGCATCTTAGTGCACGTGCAACTGGGACCGGCTCCCTTGGTGGTCTGCATTGGTCCGGGAGCCTGCCCCCATGTGGCTCTGCCTCTCTGTGGTTCCCAGAGATACAGGGCAGGCCCCACTGGCTGTCGCTTGGTCTCTGGCACTGGAGTACGAATTGTTACAATTCGGGTTGGTCGGTAATTGGTGTTTACAGCCCTGAAGTTAAAAGCAAGAGATCCAGATGCTGCCGTTTACAGCTTTCAGACACAAATGACAGTTGTCTTGTGCGTGTTGCTTGCTTCCTGTTACATGACAGAAGGCAGGAGATTGGTACAATGCCCTTGGAGCAACCCCATCGCCCAGGGTTTGAGAGAGAAGAGCAGGCGCAGAGGGCAGGTCCCCTTGTAGTAAGTGGCAGCGAAGTCCTGAATGACCTGTTGTCCTGTGCCCCAGGGTGTCCAGAGAGTAAGGATTCTTTTCTCCTTGTTTCAGGGTTCATAGTGGCGTAATGCCCGCAGACTCCTGCGAGTTCCCCTAAGTTCTTAGAGGACCGCTTTGCCTTTTGAATCAGAGAGTTGCAAAGTTCGATAAAGAATGGCCCTTGTGGATAAGCACAAAGTCAAGCGACAGCGATTGGACAGAATTTGTGAAGGTAAGAGCCAGCGTGATTGGCGGTTTTTAACCGAAGACGCGTAGTCCCGCCCTCGAATCCTCGACCCGCTCACCTGTGGACCAGCTCACCTGTACTGGTTCCCTAGTCAGACTGTGTGTTCCACAGCCCCACCCTCCACCCAGAGGCCCCTCCAACCCGAGCACCTCTCCACGTCATGCACCCTGTGTCAGTGTCCTTGGCCCATGGCCGGTAGGCCTGACCTTCAAGTGGAACAAGGCCCGGCTCCTGGCTAGAGTGGGGTCTAGGAGGAAAGCTGGGGTGGGGGAGGAGGCCCGGAGGTCCATTTCTTCCACATGCCTAAGATCATTTTGCATATGAAAGACGCTGTATATTGGGACCATCTTTTTTTATTTCCTGAAGTTTCCGGACTTTATCTGTTTCGAATTAAGATATTTACAGCGATGAATTCCAAGATATTCCTGACGAGCCCAGCGTTGCCCCTTGTGATGTGTTCACATCACTGGTATCTTTGAAAATGTCTGGAAGTGGTTTATTCATGAAAGGAAAAATAAACATAATTAAAATCTAATGGAAACCTGGGGATGAAACTCTGAAATGTTGATTAAGCACCATCCTCTCCTAATTAGGGAGTGGTGAGAACTCCAGAGCGTGTGGACCTGGGCCTGGAGTTAGTGCTCCTTGCCAGGCAGTGTCTGAGCTGCTGGCCCTCCGTGCTGCCAAGCTGGGCTCAGCTCAGCTCGGTGACTGGTAACTTCTCTGCAGGGCTTGTCAGAGGTCATGGAAGGGAGCTGCCAGGGAGGGTGGACCCAGCAGCCCCCTCTGACCCCTGCATGTGCTCACACACTGGTTGGCCTGCTAACTCGGGGACAGGAAAACGTATCCCACAGCTGTCCATATGGAATTGTTTGTCCTTTAAGTAGATGTGGCCCAAGCCACATGGGGTGGAGGCATCCAAGATGTGTTCTGCTGTGTGACTGCATGCCCCACGAGAGCACCAAGCTGCAAGAGCGCACTGGCTGCCGCGTCCGGGGCTCTGATGCAGGGTAAGGGGTTTGTGATTTAAGGATTTTTATTTTTGATATTTAAAATCTTTCAAACCTATAGAAAGATTGATAGAATAGTGCAACCAACTGGTATTCCCTTCAACTGTATTTACCAGCTGATAACATTTGCTATCATTTGCTTTCTTTCTAAAGATACATAGGTAGAGATATACCTGTGCACGGGCGTGTGTGTGTGTGTATGGACAGATGGATGGGTGAACTTTCCCATCTGAAAGCCAGTCATAGATGCAGCAGTTTACTCATAAGTACCTATGGCATGTATCTCCAATTAGGACCCTTTCCTATGTAACCACAACACCATAATCACCCCCAGGGACTCGAACCTCATTACTGTATTATCTAACGTAGAATGCAGACTCACATTTCCCCCGCACATCGGTTTTTAGCTGGTTTGTTTGCCTGTGCAGACACCAATCAAGGGACACACATTGTGTTAGTTGTCATGTCTCTTTGGTCTCCTTAGTTTAAAATAATCCCCTGGCTTTCTTGACTTTCAGAAGCATTGCCATCATTGAAGAGCCCAGGCCAGTTGGTTGGCACAGTGTCCCACAATCTGGGTTCAGCTGATTTTTGTGGCGATTTTTAAAATTTCCTTTTGACCTCCAATGGAAAGGTGCTTCATTTTAGGTTACTGAGAAAATCCTAGTGGATCAACTTTCCAATGTTAGTACTATGAATGCCTATGAGGCTGATTCCACCCCTCCAACCCTAGTACTTACCTAGAGGAACCACAACAGATAAGAATGGGATTGAAGAGCCAGTGGCCTTTCCTCTCTGCTTCCAGGGCTGTCAGTGAGGGCAAAACCACTGGTGATTCTTTAAGACTGTCTCTCCCAAGCCATGGTTCACCAACCTCCCACCCCTTCTGTGTAACAGAAACTTCAGTATGTATCATCTTTATCCATCAACGGTGTTCCTGAGACAGTTGTAGTGATATATATTTTAATTTCTCGATAGCCATTATCAAGATAGACACGTGAAACGAGGTTACTCAGGTGTAACTTATAATCCGTGATCCCAGATATTCATTTGGTGTCCTGTTAGAATAACAGCTGTTCCAAGGTGCTCCATTGGTGCTCCTCATATTTATAAGCTCCTTTAGCACATTCTGTAGGTCAGGACAGGTGGTGACCAGTACCCAGGTGCTACCAGCGAGGCCGGGAGCTGGCGGTGATTTGCACCCAGGAGCTCAGGCAGTCTGCTGTTCTATATTTGGGCTTTCCCTCACATCAGCTCTGTGGATTCGATCATTTCTTCCTCCTGAAGGCCTCGCATATCTACATCCCTGGCTTTGGATTCTCACTAGTCTCCGTTCTGTAAACCTGAACTAACTGCTCTCGAATGTTCTACTTGGAAATCCAGAGAGCCCAGCAAACTATTCTCTCCTTCCCACGGCCTGTACCCTACCCCAAGGACCTCCTGTATCGCTCATTGTTTTTGGTTTTATGATTAAAAGTGTGGAGGTGCCCTGCCCTGCTATAGCCACTCTGGGCTTGTCGGAACTTTCTCTTCTTGCCCTTGGTCTCTGGGAACACAGATTCCTTCCAATTCTTCCCTCTGGCCTGCTGCACAGCCTCAGTGCAAACCCCAGCTGTGGAATCCCGTCCCAGACAAGCCTTCTGACACGCTCCAGGGTCCCACTTTCTCCCTCTCCCTCTCTTGAAGGAACCCTTGTGCTCCAACTGAGCCAGTGGTGGAATGATCCCTGCACAGTTACTGCTCCCAGAACCCCCCCTACCTGCCTTCCAAGGCCTTTTCAGCCGCTTCCTCCTTGACATCTTCCACACCAGTCTTCAGGGCTTACTCCTCCTGAGCCCCAGTGCCCTTGTGACTCACTCCTAGCTGCTCTCCCCTCTGTGCCCTCCAAGTCGAAACCAAGGGAACATGGGATGGAGCTTCATCATCTCCTTGTATGCCCAGATCCTGACTCAGGCTGCACCTTCGCCCCCCAAGGGGATGTTTCTGCTTGAGATTTAAGCACAGTACAGAGTATATAGCTTTGCTTCTCATCAGCCAAAGTCTTTCGGACTCCATCCAAATTGGTTGAAATAATGGTCTTTCAAGCTGACTTAAAAGCCAGATTTTAAATTTTTTTTTAAAGCAACCCTTCTATGTTGATATTTATAATTTGTTCTCTGTTCCTTCTTGATGCCTAATATCAAACAATCCTAGAGTGCTCTTGTGTAAGAATTATTACGGAGCAGGGTCTGCTAACAGAGACTCGTCAGAACTAGATTGCAGTCTCCTCTTTTTCATGTATAATTTAGGTCTTGGTTTTTTCCCTCCGTTTAGTTTACTGGCATAATTGACATATTGCATTTGTGAATTGCACCCATCAGAGAGTTTTATATGTTACTGCGTCATGGAAGTGCTGGTTTGATTTGCCCCAAATATTTGTTGGTCAGAGAACAGAGCTTGCTATCACTCAGCGTTGCAAAAGTAACCCAGAAAAGCACTTTCCAGAGCCCTGGGTTTGTGGAACTGTAATATCCCACAATGGCTTTGCTGATGACTTTTGTTAGAACATCTTACTGTGGGTAATAATAGAAGAAGTCAATAAACACCATCCTTTCCTATGGCTATTGAGAAGGTAATTTGAAAAGAGTAGATATTTCATTTTACTTCATTTTGTTCAAATATCTTAGACACTTGGAAAAATGGTCCTGGGGATTTTATCAGCCGAGCTAAGTCCCCTTCATAACATAACTCAGGAGAAGACCTTTCCTCTGCAGAAAAAAAAGAAATGATAGGAACCTCCTTTTAAATTTTATTTATTTATTTTTTTTACCCCAAAGGTCTAGTAGATAGTTGTATGTCATAGCTGAACATCCTTCTAGTTGCTGTATGTGGGACACGGCCTCAGCATGGCCGGAGAAGCAGCGCGTCGGTTCGCGCCCGGGATCTGAACCAGGGCCGCCAGCAGCGGAGTGCGTTCACCTAACCGCTAAGCCACGGGGCCGGCCCTAGGAACCTCCTTTTAAATAAACAATTGTATTCAAGATTCCTTACTTGTGGGATGTTCTCATGAGCCCAGAGAATAAAAGGAGGTGAGAAAGATGGGCTGGTTGGATGGACGTGGGGAAAATAGAGACCAAGTGGTTGATCTTTTAAACACATAGATAGTAATAAATTCTGGGAATCTTCTTCTACATCAACTTTGTCACCGAGCAGAAAAAGAAAAGTCAGAGAGGAAAGGCAGCATGGATGAGGTGGGAGAAAACTTTTTCCCCGGTGATGTCCTGGTCTTCTCAACGAGATGAGTTTGTCATTGTGAAAGCACCTTTCAGTGGGACAGTCCCTCGAGAAAGGTCATGTGTGGTCCTAGAATATTCAAGAAGCAAAGAGGTCTAAGAGCTTCCAGGTCACCGAGGTGGCTGAAGTGGGGCAGGCGTCCAGGCCAGCTGAGCGCCCCCTGCAGGGAGGTTGGGGGTTCTTCACTGCCTGGCTCACACCCATCGGAGCCAACAGAGCGGAAGGATGGGCCTTTCTTTCCCCATGAGAAGATCATAGTCTACAGACTCGGGCCCAAATGATTTTGTCTTTTATTTATATGCTATTTTGTTTTACCTGTCTTAAAAATGCATTATAAAATCACTACTTGTGTTATTTAAAGCACTGGAGCACTTTCTAAAGAAACCGTGTTGAAGCTGGCCAAGTATAGGTAATCCCCAGTCATTTCTAATAAATATCTTTAAATAGCCCCAAAATGTGGATTTTAAAAATGGGATTCATAATGTTGCTATACATTATAATTATATGTTTGGATCAGGCAATTATGCACATTTCCAGTAATTATGTGATTAGCAATAATTACATTAGCTATGTAAATATACAATAGTCAACTAGACATGACTTAAAACTCTGTAGTATAAATGAATACACTGAAACAATGTGCTCACGTAAAGAACCGGCTAAGAAAGAGAATGGTCAAGTTGAAGCTTCACAGAAGTTATTTGCAGGGGATAAAAATCTGTATTTTGTCTTAATCTGGTCATGGTTTTAAGATAAGTTCAGAGCATTAGCCCACCACTCCCCGGGCTGCCCACTGCTGTCTAGGGATTGGGTTGGTAGAATCGCCCACACCCAGGCAAGCCCTCACTTTCTGCAGATGAGAATCAGGTTAAATGTCTTATTAATTCCCTATTACTCATCTGTAGAATGCAGACTTCAGCTTCTCTTTGCACTTGTCGATTCGCGATCGGCTCTGTCTGTACTTGGCAGATTTCTTAAAACTCACCACACTGCTAAAAGCAGCGTGTTAAAGCCACTAAGTTTCCACTTGGGGGTGGCAGTGTGGCACGTGTAGAGTCAGTGGCCGGGGTGTGTGTGTTCATCGCTGTCTTGGTTTTGTTTTGTGGCTGCTGCTCTCGCTCTCGCCCCACCACAGTGGATCCTGCTCTCCCTTCTGGTTGGTGGCACCCTGTCTCTGTCCGTGTTTGGGATCAAACCTCCTGAGTGTCCCCTGGAGCGCCTGGCCTGTCTTTCAGGCTGCTTTGCTCTTGGCGCGTTTCATCTTGGTCACTGCCCCTTTGCGGAGAGACTGTCTGCTTCAAGGCCTGATACATACCTCACAGGACCCAGGGGTCCAGTGCAGTCAGGCCAAGTCTCCTTCATCAGAGGAGGTCCAGCGCAGCAGAGGCCTGCAGGCTGTGCCCCACACAAATTCAGAGAATGCCCCTCGGCTTGGATACATCCCAACACAGCTCAACCTAATTACAGGTATTTGGGGAGACTGTGAAACCAGAACCCCAAGGTACCCTTCACTGCAGTGTCTTGCTCTCTCACTTTTTTTCACAACCTTACAAGTGACTCCCTGTGAAATGAGGCTCATGCTTCTGATTGATTGACGCTCAGTCCATCAAACCATTATTTGATGAGCGTCCTGAACATTGATGGGCTCTCTTGCTAATAAAGCTCGGGCTCTTGGTGTGCTCTGTCTCCGGAGAGGCCTCAGGTGGCTTTCTGAGATTCGAGCTCCCCTTCCAGGTCCTGGCGAGAACTGGACTCAGCACCACCAGCTGCGCTGTGAAGTAGCAGGAGGGGGACGCGTTCTGGATATCTGTGTGCACCTAGTCACAGTGGTCCCCACACTTCCCTGTCCCTCCTGCCATGTTACTTGTCAGAGGGGCTGGAACATCCATCAAGCTTGTTTCCAGGTCCCAATTGGAAAGATGTATGTGCCGCGAGGGTCCTTCCCGTTCCGTTCACATCCTGGAATTCTTCCAGGCAGGGTGGCTACTCAGTCCTTTCATGTCCTGCAGAAGGTCTACAGCCCACCTTCTGCCTGTACCATTGGGGCCCGTGTGCTGAACCATGCACCACAGGCTGAGGCAGTGTGGGTCCTGCCGGGCAGCATCTGATTCTGGGGCTGTCGGTCCTCCTCTGCTCTCTCAGCTTAACGCCCACTGTGCATAGGCCACGCCAGTGAGGCACTGTGCTTCAATGTGGGCATGGGTTCAGAGGCCGGGGGATCATGGGTAGGGGCTTCCTGGTGACCGTGTACACCTCATCTTTCTCTGTCACACAGTACACCCCTTGAGGGCAAGGACTGGCTGTCGCCATCAAGTCCTGTGCCCTGTACGGAGTCATACTCTGCGGGTCACTTCACAGCCTGTGTGTCAAATGAACGAGTAAGTGGTGAATGGAGGAAAGACATGTCAGGAGGGACAGGGTTCATCCCCTTAAGTGAGAATACCATGGGCTGTCTGCAGGTGGATGCATTCCCTGGATTATTTTGGTGGTGTTTTCACCTTGATAGGTGGCAGATTTCTTTGGGACAAAGTGACAGGATGAATTGAAGGAGCTTCCTGGAGGTGAGCTATTTGAGGTAGACCCTGGTAGATGGAAATGATTGAGTATCACAAACAAAGGTGAGAGGAAGGAATTCTGGAATATTCTGAACCCAGTACAGATGAGGAGACATAAAACATGGAGTGTGATGGGGTGAGGGATGGCAATGTCAAGGTGAGTTGGAGGTCACCTGAGATGCTGAGATTTTGTAAGAAGAGCTGTTATTGGAGGTTTTTACAGGCAGGAAGGAAGCAGTGTTCACTGAGCACCTGCCTGGGGCAGAACTTGTGCCAGGTGCTGCCAAGGACTCAGCACAGCCTTTCAAGGTAGATTTGGTCCCGTCGCTTGCCCAGGCCCTGCATTCGAGCTGGGGCCCCAGTTCACGCTTCCTTCTTCACTGGCACATTCAAAACATGCCATAAAAGAGATGGACTTTTTACCCCATAACGAGTGGGAATCAAACCTAATTTTCATAACATGGCTCTCATTAAGTTTTATGACCTAGTCAAGGAATTGAGTCAGGAGCAATGCGCAAGCCTTTGTTTTTACTTAAAATGGCTAAATCTTATAGTTACGAGAAGGCTGGGACTGTTGAGAGTGCAGCTGATTTTGAAAGGGTTGTTTTGGTTGCAAGACTCCACCCAAGGGTCTTGGGTTTTCTTTGAAGGCTTGCGCTGATGATCCAAAGGCTCCGGGCTTGGGTGCACACAGCATGCACCCAAGGACGTTGAATCCTGCATCAATCCTTTGATGGACGTGATGTCTGGACAGTTCTGCTGATTTTCTCTTTGTACCAGTGTCATTTAGATGAAGGCTCCAATGAAACTCTGCCACATGTCCTATTTGCTGTTTTACCCATGCACTTGGGATTTTTCCCCCCTCTGATTTAGATTAACCAAGTAAGTTACAGGGGGAGGGGGGGAGAAGGAAAGAAAACTTTTTTAAAGGCAGAAAGCTGTTTTTAAACATTCTAAAACACTTGACAAAAACAAACAAAAAACCAACACAGCCTGTACACATTTAAAAGTAGGAAGTGGGATGTCATGGGCCTATTTTTGGCCTTGTCTCTGCTGGAAAACTTTATAACCCACTAACCTCAGCAGTGTCCCCCAGGAGATGCCGCCTGTGGGACGTGGAGGGCGAGGGTGCTGTGGTGGCTTCATCTGGGGTTCAGCAGGCACAGGGGAGCCTCTTGGGGGGAGGTGCGTTCTTAGTTCCGCCTTCACTTTCAGAGCTGCCTTGGTCTTGTGGCCCCAAGGACTGCAGGAGGACCAGGAAGTGGAAGCCCCTGGCCAGGGTTGGCCCACCATGGAGAGGGCTGGCCCAGGAACGCCCCAGAGTGGGCATGGCTGCCTCCTGAGAAGGAGCAAGCATGTTGCTGTCAGGGGACAGGCAGTTAGACCCTATGACCTTCATGTGAGTCCAGCCTTTAGATTCACTGATCCCACCATACACCTGATGTTGTTTTTTAAAGAAAAACGAAGTGAGGGTTAGACCCCAGAGCAATGCTTCTATTTCCCGTTCTTTTCGAGCAGATTCCCGGGTCATTGTGTTGATCAGAACATGAGATGCCTGTTGGTGATTTGCCTGAGGACTGCTCTGTGAAAGAGATTGCTGGTCGTCCCTGCCTTGATTTTCTTCCCTGCTAGATCTAGATCCATCTTTCAGAGTGTTCAGGTCTCTGTGGTTGTGAATTGAGGCCTTACGTTGCACGGGGAATTGAAGAATTGTCTTTGAGAGGATGTCGCTTTTAACCCTGAGGTTGCCATTCGGATTATTCTATGTGGTCAGCTTTATCTTAGGTTTATTTTGTCTGCAGGAGATTTTGGATTGTCTATTTCTCAATTTTCTGAAGAAAGCTTTTCATGTTATACAATTTTCTGTAGTGAAACTCTTTGCAGGATTAAAAAATTAAGTCTGTAAGACTCGTTAGTCTTTCAGAAATTGGTCCCATCTTGCTTTATTTAGTCAACATGAGGTTTTCAGAAAAGCAGCCCTTTCTAAAAGACTGCAACATGCTAAAAAAAAATCTGCCAGAGTGTTTAGAAAAGTGCAAGTCCAGTTACAGGTGTTTTTACCTAACACAGGAAAACATCTGTCATAATATTTGGCGGATTGCAGAGGCGAGGCTGCGTGAGTTTGGGTGGCTTCCAAGCAGAATGGGTTGGAAGTTGATGGAAAGGGAACCCGGGCCTCCTCGTTCTGCTGCGGAGGGTGCCACCCGCCCTGAAGCTCGTCTGACCGCTGCCGCCCCGCCCCTGGCTTTGCGCCTTCGACGCCTTCTCAGAAACCTGAGAAGTGGTGAACAGTGTGTGAACTGGTTTCTTAGGAGCTGTTGGGTACACATTCTTCTAGATAGTCCTGCTTCAGTTGTAGAACTTGGACTGAAAACTAGATGCCCGTGAGGTCGGAGAGTCACCAGAGCCATCCTAGACAGAAAGATCCGGCACAGACAGCTCTTGGAGGTCATCCACACATCTCTGAAAGGACGTGTCTGCACCATGAGGGGGCCTCTTAGCATTTACACCACACAACGTTATGCTTGTTTGTTACAAAAAGGAAGGGAAAGGAGATGGCGCAATGGCAGGACACTGAGGCTTCTGGCCCTTTCAGGCATCGGCTAAAGGCTGGGAGCTCCGTGCACCCCGTCCTGAGGGGTTGGAGCAGCCGTCTCTTTAGGAGTTACTTTTCGATACTCAAATAGTTAATTTTATAAGTGACACGTTAATATTTTGGGGCTTTGGAAAATCTTAAGAAAATAACAGAAGTGCTTTGGTAAGGAGGGTCCCCCTTTCCAGCACCAGCAGGGCAGAGTGACTGGGGCCGGTGCAGGGAGTTGGGGAAAGCAGAGCGTGGGCTTTGGCGTTTGACCTGGGTCCCGCACCCTGCGGCCCTGGGCGAGGCGCCCACCCTCTCCGTTCCTGGCATCTGGGATGTGATGTAATCATATCTGCCCGTAGAGTCATTTATGAGCGGAACACCTAGAACAGGGCCTGGTACAGACGTTCAACAAGTGTTGAAGCCCTCTGTCAAGGATCCCATAAGAAAAACGTGATATCGAAGATGCCCTGTTTCTGGTCACCTCTGAAGGGTCAGAACTGCTACTGTCCATCCTGCCTGGCTGGCCATGTTCTCTGGTGGAAGGAGAGGTGGCAGTGGCAGCAGCAATGGGGCGGAAACCCCACTGCGCGGCCTAGAAGGCCCCTCCCAGCTGAAGAACCCAAGACTAGAAGAGGGAGGTGACAGGCGGATGTGGGCTGGGGGCCACTCGAGGTTATCTGGTTAATGTCTTTTCTCGATGAAGGTGTGTCCTGCCTGATGCGCCAGGCCTGTTTCCACGCAAACCCGTCTCCTTGTCTTCATTCTTAGGAGGGTTCCTGGTGAAACCGCCCTGCCTTTCTCTCAGCCCTCTCCTTTCCCTCTCCTTTCCCTGCCCAGGTTCTGGATAGGGGCCAGAAGAGGAGAAACCTGCAGAAGTTGGGCCTGCCCAGCCCGCCAGCTCCCTGGCGCTCCTGGCTGCCCAATGGTGCCGGGAAATGATGTGCTGTAACCAGATAGTGCTATTTCCATTTAGTTCAGGCTCTGTAATGTTTTCCTGTCCTTTTTGATGTATCTTCTAAGTGAACACGTCCTCAGGCTGTTGGGGAGATGTATAAATATTGTCTTGCATGTGGCCAGGCCTGTTTCCTCCGTCTCCCCTGCCCGGGCCATTCAGCCCGTGATTGCAGATGTACCAGCAGAGGAATTGCAGAAATTGGCGCCAGCAGACTTCTTTTATACATGGAAACCCAACCTTTTGCAGTGTGGCTTGTTAATTTTTCTTTTTTTTCTTTTCATGCATCCTAGGAGGTGGAGGGGGTTGGGGAAGGGTTTGCGTCTCTTCCCCTGCCAGAGCATTTTCCAAGATAACTCAAGGGCTTGTTGGCATTTTTACATCAGAAATGGGGCCGTGGTGTTTAAATAACAGACTCTGGGGTTCCTGGGGATGCATCCCCAGGCAGTACTAGGGCCAGTTCAACAGTCCGTCGGCGGTCACAGGAACTCTGGCTTTTGGGGACCAGCACTCTCTGGGGAGTAGTGTTGGTTTAAACAGAGCTTGTCCCGAAGTTTAATATGTGTTGATCAGGTCGTGGGGAGGTGGGGTGGGCACTGCCCTTGTAAACTGTCTTGCATTACCACGTGCCTCCAGTTCCTGGAAACGGACTTGTATCTACTTTCTTCCCTCACAGTAATCTTCATATTTCTCATATTTAAAAAAATATTTTTTTGATGACTGATATTTCTCTTTAGTCGAAGATTCCAGTTGAATCTTAGATTGAGAGAGATGTGAGTGAAGTCAAAACATTCAGGTCTAATGGCTGCAAATGTGCATATTGTCTCATTTTAGAATGTTGCATCTGGACACAGCCTTGGTAGCCCCCCGATTACCAGCTTGTGTTTCTGTTGTGAAATCTTGGAAGAGCAGAACCGGCAGCATTAGTCTGCAGGGTTGCTTCTCTGGGACCTGTCTACATGTTTTAGGAAATGTTTTAGTACTCCTGTTTGTGGTGTTCCTTTATCTAGGTAACTGCTGCTCTTTGCATTATTGGACCCAAGGTCCCTAGTGGGCTATGTAAAATCTTAATCCATGGAATATGGGAAATCATCCACAAGATCTAAGCCAGGCCGAGCCTGCTGGAATTATGCTTTCCTTGCGAACAGATTTAAAGGAAGACGCGTTTCAGATGCGGCCGCGTCCTGGTTTTGCTTCATAATATTCGAGTTTAGTCATTGACCTCTGTTGCAGTCTTAAAATGATAAATTTTAGATTACATGCACGGTGGTTGTTTTTTTCCTGGCAGAATGGAGGGATCTGTGTTTTACGATAATAAGGTAAAGAATCCATTTGGACTTGAGCAGTGTAACTCGTTTGATTCATAACCAAAGAGTCATCTCAGAGCCAGATTTCAATATTGGCGGAGCATCAGGCTGCAGCCCTGGCCCGTTTCTCAGGGCACCTCATGTTCTAGAACTGTGGGTGAGACTTTTTTTTTTTTATCCTGCCTGCCTGCCTGTTCACATTTAATTTGTTCCTGGCCGTGTGCAATGGATTAACATTTCATCAGGGTGGATTAAGATTGAATTGACATTAAAGCGGTCTTTTTCTATTTTCCTTCTGTCACTGTTAGGCGCTCAGAGGCAGCCGGGGGTGTGGGGGGCACCTTCCGGAGCGGGAGGCAGTGCTCATCCAAAAAGTGCTCTGGTGAGGACGAGGGAGATAAGCCAGAGCCTCAGTGTGACAGTAATTCCCAGTTGCAGGTCGAGAGGCCTGGATGGAGCCCGAAGCTGGCTTCATCAGTCTAACGAGATGTCACATGGAACAAAAGCTTTAGGGGTTTTATTTAGCTCCTAATCCGCACGCTGAGAGAGCCGCGGTCCATGTGAGCACGCCAGGGAGGGGGCCCCAGCAGGCTCGATGCAGCCTCCTTTCTGGGACTGAGCCATAAAGAAAAGACCTCTCGTGCTACCGTTGGGGAGTGAGGCAAAGTTACCGTGAGTGTTGTGTTTTGTCTGCTAAGGTTTCGGAGGATTAATAATTTAGGCCATCCTTTGAAATAGGAACCCCCAGTTGGTTGTTCCTGCCGTCTCGGAAGGGTTAGGATCCAGCCAGGTCTGGTTTTGATGTATGTAATTGAAGATTTATAAAGAGAGGCTTCCTCCTCTGCCTCGGCCGCAGTATTCTTTTTTCCAATGCCGGTTCCCAGCAGGCATATAAATATTGGGCGTTCGCAGAGCTGGGATGCTGCCGGGTGGTACGAGGGCCCCTGGGAGATCGCTGAGGCTCCAGGGAGGAGCAGCTCTCTGACAGACGGAGGCGGAGAGGGACTGTGGTATGAGCAGCCTAACCCCAGGCTGCAGGTGGCCGCCATGCCCGGGGCCGCCGAGCCCTACCTCCACCGGGAGGCCTTGTACCACTCCGGCGCCGGAAGGAAGAGTTCTGTTCCCGACTTCACCTTTTACGACAGCAGACAGGCAGTCATGTCTGCTCGCGGTGGCCTGCTGCCTCGGGATTACTACGGCGACCCATCCGGAGCCGCTCGGGCGCCCAAAGAGCCTCGCCACCATCGGGACCCGGGAGTCGGCCACCTGCTGCCCGGTTATGGAGTGCTTGGCAGCAGAATGACGTGGGATCAAGTGCAAGGCCGGGTCCCTGCCCTGCAGGACACTGGTCACCTGTACCCGGATCCTGGAGGTAAAATGATCCCTCAGGGGCAGCGGACGCAGAGCAGGGCCCTGTCGCCCACGCGGTATGCAGGGGAGCTGGCCGACAGCAGGTGCGGAGTGGAGGCGCCTGCCTACCCCTCCAGCCAGGCCTACAATGATGTCGGCGAGAGGCCCGCGGACTCCGCCGCGGCTAGACAGGCAGCCCCCACGTGCCTAGTCGTGGACTCCAGCGCAGCTGCCGCCTCGGAGGGCAGCCCCGGGGCAGCCCCAGGCCCCCTGAACCAGGACTACGGACCTGCCCAGGAAAGCATCCACTCCAAGGTGGCTTATGAGAATTGTGAGAGTGACCTGTCCACCTTCCAGGGGCCCGCGGGCAAGAGGAGCGTGATGCCCGAGTTCCTGGCCCTCCTGCGGGCTGAGGGTGTGGCGGAGGCCACGCTGGTGGCCCTGCTGCAGCAAGGCTTCGACTCCCCAGCCGTCCTGGCCACGATGGAGGACGCGGACATCAAGTGTGTTGCACCCAACCTGGGCCAGGCCCGCGTCCTAAGCCGCCTGGCCGGCAGCTGCAGGACTGAGATGCAGCTGCGGAGGCAGGGCCGGGCAGGCCCGCTGCCCCGGACACGCTCCAGCAGCTTCAGCCACCGCAGCGAGCTCCACGGTGACTTGTCTTCTCTGGGTGCCTCGGCCCTGCAGCCCCAGCCTGGGGGTCCCCTGCAGGCGGCATCCGCCCGAGCTGGAGACCCGGCTCGCCGCCCCTCCAGTGCACCATCCCAGCACCTCCTAGAAACGGCAGCTACCTACTCTGCCCCCGGGGTGGGCACCCAAGCCCCCCACTTCCCTTCCAACTCTGGATATAGCTCTCCTGCCCCTTGCACCTTGACAGCGCGGCTGGGCCCCCCATACGCCCCACAGGCCGGGGTGGCCTTGACCAACCCGGGACCCATGACCCCCCTTCATCCAGGCCCCAGAACAGCCTACTCCACGGCCTACACGGTGCCCATGGAACTGCGGAAGTGGCAGCGCAGTGTGGGCGCGTCTCCCCTGCCCAGCCCCCACGGCAGCCCCCAGCTCTTGCGGAAGCCCGGTGTCCCCGTGGAGCCGTCTACCCTGCCACCAGCCAGCCAGAGCATCCACACGCCTCACTCATCCTACCAGAAGGTGGCCCGGCGGACAGGGGCCCCCATCATCGTGTCCACCATGCTGGCTCCGGAAGCAAGTAATGCCCCCCTCCCTGCCTTTCCTCGCCTAGGACGTTGAGGGGACAATGCAGGCAGAGTTTTGAGCACAGGACAGTGAGCCAGCCAGCCAGTTGACAGGGGCTCTCTTGGGTGAAACGGATTTCAGTGCAGGCTGACCCGCTGGAACAGCATTGCCTCCCCTTTCTCTAGTTGGGCTCAAGTTGATTTGTGGATTTCCCTTTATGGTGGTGAAACACAGCTGTGTTTCTGGGAGAAACCCAGAAATCATTCAGAACAGAATGAAACCATCAGCTCACGGGGGTGGCGTTTTCTCCAGCTCACATTCGGTGGCTTTGGAGAAAGCAGGGATATTTATTCAATCCTCCCATAAATTGTGCGTCATTCAGTTGCCATTAGAAGTGCATTATAGTGCGGAAATGCACCTCTGACGGATCTACACACAGCATCAGAGGTGGGACTACCCGCCTTAGAGCTAAAAACGGTGTGCTTCCAGACTTGTGTGTTAAACAAAGCAAGATGTTGAAATCCCTTAGAACTCCGTTTCAAAAACAGACGTGGTCTCGCATATTGGAAAATACAGTTGGGAATTCTGTTTACTTGTAGGGAAGAATATATTTCCAAGTCGAGGGAAGAGATAACGATCCTAGGTGGTTCTCTTCAAAACGTGAGACAAATGTAATCTACTGCATGTGTTTCCTTGGGCATTGTGGATTAACTTCCAGGTCGACATCCTCTGAACAGCACTTAGAATTTTTATTTTAACTTTAGAAGCTTTACTGACAATTTAAGCTGAAAATCAGTTCTCTTCCCTTTTTTCCACTTGCCTCCCTAGCGTAATTTAGAAAACTGAATCCTTTTTAAATGATTTTTTTCCTAAATAACTAGTATTGTAGGATGGACGTAGTGGGGTGAAAATAAGAGGTACCTTTTAGAAAATATGCCTTAAATAGCTGTGGTGGGTGGGTACTGGGAGCTGATCTAGAAACCTTGAGATGCTGAGTTAGTTTTATCTATCATACCGGTGGAACTGGTGATGGTTTGGCTACTACTAGACTGAACTGGCTTTTGTTGCTTTACAGCTTGACCTCCAGGCATTTTTCTTTCTTATTTCCGAAGGGAGATTGAGCAACTAGTTGAATTTTCCTGTTGTCTCTCACTATGGATTCTGGTTTTGTCTCATCTGTGAATTTCTTTTTAAGTCTGTCATACAATTTATTTGACTTTTTTTAGTCAGTGTGCGACAGGAGAGAAGTCAGATAATTTTTCTGAGGGCCTGTGCCTTCTCCCTCACAGTCAAACGTTCTTTCTTTGCAACCAACTAATTTGCATGGCGGTGACATTTGTTGCTCCAGTAATTTCATCTGATAATGGCCGGGCTTGCAAAGCGGATCTGAAAACATATTCCTTAATTATGTGTTGCTAAGCAACTGGAGGGTTTGGTCATAATCACAGAAAGATTATCTCCTTGTTGAAGTCCTGGAAAGGTTTTGCTGAAGGAGGACCCGTTAAATTGCCTTATTTTCTTCTTTTTCTGTTAATTTTGCACTGCCTTCTATCAAAAACATTCACTGTTATTTGGGTATGGGGTGAGGGAGATGTTTAAGTTGTTAGGAGTGTGATTGTTAACACACAGTTTTGCAGACCAAAGGATATTGATTTTTGTTTCATTTGCCTGGCAGCAAGCCAATGCCAAGGAAGTCTGCAGTCGGAAGGCTGCCAGCAAATAAATTTCTCTGTCGAATGATCTATCCCATAGCTGTCGTTTTCCTCCTCGTTCCTTCTCGTAGGTTCAGTGTCTCATTATAACCCTCCCCAGAAAGCAGTGTGTCGGGGGCTCGGGGTAGGAGCTTGGCTTCCCGGGAGCTTTCCGCCTGTATAATGGTGTTTTGTGTGGCAGGAGAATCAACAGCCAGAGTTGGATCTGTTGGAACCTACAGTCATGCTCCTGGCGAGTCACTTTGCCCCCAAGAGGATAACATTTACGTTTAAGGAAAGCCCCACAGACCTCAAGTTTAGAAACCCAAAGCTTGTGCCGGGAGCTCCACCTTGGCTCAGCTGCTGAGCTGGGCTGAAATGGGAGATGGCCGTCTTTAAATCTAGATTTAGCCACCTCGGTCATCGTGGCACAGCCAGCATGAATAAATATTTCGTTTTGGTCTTCTCTTCACCTAACTCGAATGGTTCCCTCTGATCTGGAGGGGCAGGGAGTGGATGCCTAGGCAGTGGACTGCCCTCTTTCCTTTTGGAGAGGCAATCTGTGTGTTTACAGTGGGTTGTGTGTTTGTTTTTAAGTGCCTGGTTTTATTTTTCTGTGCTTTGGGTATTTTAACATACATTTGCTGTTCTTGGTTTGTGAACTGAACTACCTGCTTCAGCTGGGTTGGCTTATGTTGGTGGAAATAAGAGGCTCCTGTGTGTTAGTCCGTGGACCAGGCAGCTCGGGGTGCCCAGGCGAGGAGGGACCCTCGTGCAGCCACCAGCCCATGTGACGCAGGATTAGTGGGCTGCATGTCAGACCTGCGTGAGCATCAGAACCTGGGGGATCTGCTGTTGCTCACACACTGACCTGGGTGACTGTGGCACAAGCTGTAGAACCTTCCGGCAGTGGCTGTAACCCAGCAATGCCCCCTCCCCCGTGTCACATGGTGCCGACCACGGCCAAGGGTTTGCTGTTGCGAGAGCCCTCCCTGATGGATTCAGCAGGGCACGTCATGTAAACAGCAGTGCTGCAGCCATTTTCATGTTGCTGTCCTCCCCCGATATGACAGAGCACTTAGGCTGCCCGGGGCTCCGCTGAGGAGCAGACCCTGTGCTCAGTTTAACGTGTGAGAGGTGCAACCACAGCTCACTCTCTCTGGGGTTTTTCCATTTCCTTCCAGTCATTTTTCTGGATGCAACTGGATTTATTAAGTGCATTTGTGACAGCCATCTAGTTGCCCGCGGTGCTGCCCGAGGAGCCTTCAGGACAGGACAGGCGGTGTCCATGGCCTGTTTACTCTGGGGCTGTGGAGGAGGCTGCTGGTGGTGATCTGTCACCAGAGCTGATCGCTCACGGGGCGTGTTTGTTGTGGTGCTGAACTTGTGGCACTGGCTGGCAGCGCCGTGGGTGTGCACACCTGGTCTCCTGGGTAGGAGGGCCCCCGGAAGAACACTGTAGTCGTGTCAGAATCCCCATAGAGCATTGTCCTGTTGGGCCCATGCACACCTGGTGATTCCTCGTGTGTCCTGGGCTATCACGAAGGTGGGTAGGGGAGCAGGCAGTTCGCTGGTGTTGAGGATGATGATCCTCAAACCATTGGTCTGGAGGGAGGCTGCAGAACCACCACAAGGCTCTAAAGAACCCCCCCGCCCCTCCCAGATTACACCCATTCCCCACCCCCAAAGCAGAGCCAGCCCAGGAAGGGTAGGCTTGGTTGGCTTCCCCATCTCAGCACTCGGGGACAGTTGGGGGTTGGGGGCGGCTCTGGGGACCTGACCCTGAGCTGGCCCTGCAGAGCAGCAGGGAGATGCACCAGCTTTGGCAACTGAAGAGCCTTACTATGTCAAGATTGTGCAGTCTGGCTAAAGAGACTCAGAAAGGAAGTAGAGAGGCATCTCTCGGGCTGCCGTCCAGGGCCGGAATCCTGACACAAACCACTCACTGAGCAGGGCAGGGCGTGGTTCTGCGCGGGTTCGTTGGTCCTTCGTTCCTTCAGCACTGAGCAAGCCGCTGCTGTGTGCCAGGGCTGGGGTCGGATGCCTGGCACCCACAAGTGGACGAGACCCAAGCCTGGGGGCTGGGTGGGGGCGTTACTGCGACCTGAAACAAGGGCCAGGATAGGGACACACATAGGGGCCCCTCGGAGCCTGGACGCTCAGGAGAGCGTCCCTCAGGAGCACGTGTGCCCTGGCAGGAAGGCTGAGGGCAGGGCATGAACTCCAGAATGGCCGGCAAACTGCACACGTCGCGGTCAGGCCAAGGGGACGGGACACTGCCCAACCGCACGAGGGAACGGGGGACCTGTGTGCGTGGCTCACGGCCTGTGGGCTGTTATGGTCCTGGCTGTTGCTTTGTGCCTCTCTGGGGCGTCTCCTGGATTTTGTCGTGCAGAGTGACGCATACCTCCGTGGTTGAGAAATTCCGTTCTCCTAGAATGGGAAGGGGGCTGTGCGAGGCCACCCAGCCGGGGCTCTCCTCTCCCTCTGGCCAGGGCCCTTTTCTTGGCAGAACCTCCCTTCCGAATCAAGCTCCTGAGGAGGAGCCGTGTGCTCCAAGGTGCTGACAGCCTTTCTGGGTAAAACACCTGAGGCATGTCCAGCGGTGTGGGAAGATCGACTGGCCTTCATTTTGCTTTTGGGCTTGGTCAGTGTTTCGGGCTGGTCACTGAGCACGTGTTTGGAGTAAAACGTCGCGCTTTGGTTCATTGTTCTCCGAATTCAGGGTGCCCCCTCGGCAGTCCCCTGCCACTGGCCTCTGCAGTCGAGGCCCTGGATGTGGCCATTCCCTGCCCTCTTAGGGCCCCCTCGATTCCTGCCCCCTGTTGGGAGCTCGCTGGATTGATCTTGTCGTTCCAGCCATCACTGTTGACTCGGCTGTTTTCCCAGAGTGGGAACGACCGTCTCTTGCCTGTCAGTGACCGGAAGAATTTGGACCATGGTCATTTCCTCCTTACCAGCTAAACTCAGAACCTGAGCTTGGCGTCGCCCTTTGTTATTGTAGCTGGTTTATTGGGCTGAGTCTGAGTTTCTCAGTTCCTTATTGGGCTCCTGGGAAAGCCATGGACCCCAGGAATGTGATTTCAGCCCAGGAACATAAGGTAGTTGAATGTGTGACTAAGGGGTGTACAGCCTGCTGTGTGTCTTCAGGTAAGTGCATTGAGTTCTCTGTTTCTATTTCCACGTCTGTCAAAGGAGGAAGGAATTAAACCTGCCTCGTGGGCATGAGTGAGAACGCAGTGAGCACAGGAAGAAATAACTTGAGTGTGGAGGTCATTAAACCAGCTTGGCCTTGGCCAGGGGCTGGGCTCACTTGAAAATGGTGCTTTTATCATCAGCATTGTCACTTGGCCACTTGTAAGGCTGGGAGGCAGTATGCTGGGCTGTGGGGCATTTGGGGGGCCCAGAGGCCGGTCTTGTCCCCCAGCTCTGGGTCCCTCGAAGTAACCTCCTCTGACGTTTTGGGTGTGGACTTGGTGCTTCTGTTCGTGAAGGACAGCGTCAGGATGAGCCGTGGTCGGGCTGCCCAGAGAAGACAGCCCTGCGGCCCGTGTTAGGACCTGAGGGCTGCTCTGAGTCCTCTTAAAGCCTAAGGGACCTTTCACACAACTGGGTATCTGGGAATCTCTGTGAACTCAACTCTTGTACAGCACATGCCCCCCGTGATGGCTCAGACCCCCTGTGCAGGGGTGTGTGTCAGTGATCGTACGAGGAGTGTGGTCTGGGGAGTCACATGGGAACACGGGTTTGAACCCCAGTCTTGCCTAACAGGCCAGGAAGCCCCCGATCCCTGACAGCTAAAGTGGGCTCTTGGACCACCCAGAGGGCTGCGAGATCGTTGCAGGTTTTCTGCCTAACGGTGTGGGCCACAGAGAAGCTGGTTTGTGAGGTTAGTCCTCGCTGTGCTTTTTTTTTTTTTTTTTTTTTTAATTTTATTTATTTATTTATTTTCCCCCCAAAGCCCCAGTGGATAGTTGTATGTCATAGCTGCACATCCTTCTAGTTGCTGTATGTGGGACGCGGCCTCAGCATGGCTGCAGAAGCCGTGCATCGGTGCGCGCCCGGGATCCGAACCCGGGCCGCCAGCAGCGGAGCGTGCTCACTACCGCTAAGCCACGGGGCCGGCCCCTCACTGTGCTTTCTTGTGAATTAGTTTAAAGGAATTGATCAGTGTTGTCACGGGAGGAAGGAGCTGAGCCTGCAGCCAGAACACAGGCCGGCTCGGCTCAAGTTCCTGTCACCAGACCCTCTTTCCTGTGGCCTGAAGGGGCCCAAAGTTGCCCAGCACGGGTTGGCTGTGCCTTCTCATCTCTAGGTGGGCGTTTCGTCTTCCTGGTATAGAAAGCAGCTCCCACAGAAAGAGTGGGGCCTTATCCACCGGGGCCTGTCACAGGCCTCTGCCTGCAGGAAGTAGCCCGTTGCACTCGGCTTTGGTTTCTAAGTAGTAGTTTTGTGTTTTGGTATCTCTTCCCACCCCAAACTCCTCTGAGGTGGCAGTCGCGTCCATGGCACGGGTCAGATTGTCCTGGCAGATCTGCAGAGCAGGACACAAGGGCCTGAGCCGAATCCACAGATGGAGTCAGCGCCAGTGCGTTTACCTGGCCAATGCAGGGAGAAGCCGACAGACCCCTTCACCACGCTACTTTCCAGCAGGACCCTTGCTCTCAAGTGCCCACTGTCCACCCTGGGGCTCTTCAAGTTCCATTCGGCTTTGTGGACCTGGCTTGACCTGGGTCTTCGTGCGCCATGGGGCCTGGGAAGTCCTTGTTAACTTTTGGTATCAGGCATGTAATTTGCAAATATTTTTCTCCCATTCTGTGGTTTCTTTTCACTTTCTTGATACTGTCTTTGAAGGACACAAGTTTTCGTTTTGAAAATTTTGAAGTCCAATTTATTTGTTTTTTTCTTTGGTTTTTGAGCTTTTGGTGTCATAATCAAAGGTCATGAAGATTTATGCCTATTTTCTTCCTAAGAGTTTTATAGTGTGCGCTCTTACATCTAGGTCTTTGAGCTGTTCTGAGTTAACCTTATAGATGGTGTGAGGCAGGACTCCAGCTGTGTTCTGTTGCACGTGGGTGACCAGCTGTCACAGCACCATTAGCTGATGCTTTAAGGGAGCTGAAAGATGGGGAATGAGGGACCAGCCCCATGGTGGAGCCGCACACCAGACGTACTATATTTGGCAACCAGCCTCGTAAGGAAGACAGACAATTTTTTAAAAGAGAAAACCAACATATATTAACAGGGAAGATTTTCAGGTGTTTGGAGCCCATTTCTTGTCCCCAAGAGGATATGAGGCAAGAATTCTAAAGCTGTTCCACAGGTTCCTTGCTAGTGTATGGGAGATTTTCTTTTTAAGTTGATGAAAGAGAAATAATACTTGTAATCCATAACTGATTAGCCCACGTGAGCGATCTAGAACCTAAATGTCATTGAATTATTTGCTGCTGCTGGGTGTGTTTTACCCCCTCGGAAGCTGGCTTACACAAAGGACTTGCCAGTTGTTTTTCAAGTAAAGGGAAAAAAACAAGACTGTTCACTTTTACTTGCTCCCTCCACTGCGCAGGGAACAGGAAGGTTTGCTGCAGTTAAATTTAGCCAAACGGCAGTGTGCGGCGTATGAATAAAACAGCGTTTGCCAAATTGTTAGGAGAGCATCGAAACGCCAATGTAAACGCCCGTCCCCGACGAGAGGGTGGGCGGCTCTGGGGACACGTTCTCCTGAGAGCAGTTGAGAATTGATCCCAGGAACGGTTTGCAAATGTAAGTGGAACAACTCGTGTGAACCCAGGAGAGCCGTATGAGAAGGAGCTCGGGTGCAGAGTTTGTACAAATAAACGAGGGCTCCGGGCTGTGATCGCTGGGCGGGAGGGTAGCAGGAACCCTCTCTGACTCCTGGGTTCCAGTCACATGTGCGGGAAGTGCTGGCAGGGAGTGGGTCCTCCCATTACTGACTTGATTCAAAAACGTCGCCTCCGCAGGGCTGGGGGGCGCACCACTCTAGAGTATTTGACAAGCTTGATCCCATCTGAATTCCTGGGAAGATTCTGGGTGTTTCTCCTTTTAAGATGAAAAATCTGAGGCTCAGAGAGGTTAGCACTCTTCCTTAAGTCACACAGCAGGTCTGGGACTTGAAGCCAACCTGTCTGACTCCAAACCTGTGCTTGGTCACTGCGCCGTGATGAACCACCAAGCACAGCACTTTAGGACAACATGGGAAATCAATAGTGACATAAAGTCGGGGAAAGGGCCACCAGCCCGTGCTGGAGCCAAGGTCCGTGTCAGCAGGAGGAAGCAGGATGAAGTGGCTGGTTCCAGAGCAGGAGTCCTGAGGTGCTCTGAGACTCACTTCTCCCAAGTGTGACATTGGGGTGATGGGCCCCCCTGGAAGGCTCCGAGGACCTCATCGCGCCGTGAGCTGGCCCAGGCGTTGCAGATGGCTGAGCTCAGTGTACGTGTGGCTCCATCGGCACCTACTGGGTGCTCGCCTGTTCCCAGCTGGTGCCCTGCAGGGCTGCACTTGGGCCCAGGCTGCTCTGCTGCAGAGCCCAGCCCCTTTCCTCTGTACTGTGCTGCCTTCTGGGAGAGTTAAGGAAATTAATTCTTCCGGGTGATTAAATGGAATTTAAAGTTCTTGGTCCTAAGTTTAAGCCTAGCCGACAGGAATGGCTCTAGCACACACAAGGTAAAATTGAGTAGATGGAGAGACATAAGCGCAGGAAAAGATGAAACTGGTTGAGAACACAGCATTCCCTGCAGTCCTATTTACAAGGAATTTCACTCTGAGCTTCCTAGCAACAAAAGTAAAGAGGGGAATGAGATCACTGAAAGGATTCACCTTGTGCATAAGATGGGACTGACAAGCCCATTGCTCAGAAGCTTTATTTGAGCGATCCCAAGGTGAATTTCCCCTGCCTTTGACCACCTGTCCAAAGAAGCAGCATCAGCTCTGTGTTTGTAGTTTGCTGTCTTACGTTACCTCCTCGTCCCATGCCCCAACCTGCACCTTCCTGTTTATAGGCTCAGCTGCCTCGGGGAGCTTCCTGCATGTCATCTAACTTTTGTTAAAATTTTCGCCAAGACCTCATCCAGTAGAAGTTGCTAAGCTCAGATGTGCAGGTTTCGGGTGGGCTGGGCTTCTTCTGAGCTGGCAGTGACTGCCTCCCCAGAGTGCCTGCCCCTTCCTCAGGCCGGCCCTTCGGGAGGGGTCGCCGAGTCCAAGGAGAAGTGGCGATGCTTCTCAGCTGAAGGGGGCTCTGCCTGGAGAGGTGAATGCTGTCGCCAGCCGCCCAGCGTGGGCCAGTCTGTTCTTGCTCCGTCCACAGTGCTCGAAGCTGACCTCACAACCCCACCAGCTTCCCCGCTGGGGATTTTTCTATTAGATGCTTTTCATTTGAAGGAATTAATGTGACTTTGTGATGGGTTCTAGTGTTTTCCTGTGAACTGGGCTTTGAGCCTAGAACGCTTTACAAGTGGTTATATTTTAAGAAAAAGTTACAGAGGGAAAGAGCAGGGAGGGGACGTCCCATCAGCTGTTGTGTTTGAGAAAATCAGCTTCCTGGCTACTCTGGGGCCCGAGGGCAGCGCGCTTGGCCTCCGGCCCACCAGAGAGCGAGCCTGTTAAAGGGTCCTTAAGAATCACTTTCCTTTTCGATTTTAGGGCCGCATGAAAACTGAGTTTGCTGAAAGCCTTGGGCCTCCGTCTCCGTCTCAGCCTTGGTGGCTGCCATGGCTAAGAAGCAGAGCGGTATTCTGTTTTTATGGGCACTTGGCCCAGGCAGTACAGTTAGAAGAATAAGCCTGGGTCTGCCAGGCTCTTCCAGGGGCCTTTAGGGAGGAGGTGTGTTGTCCATTCCTCAGGAGTGCCCATGGAGTCCTTCCATCTGATTCCAGGGGATGAGCCAACAGCTGAGGCAGCAACCCAGGAGGCCGCCGGGCGCACATGGGCAGGCCTGCTCTCCAAGGGACGGGTAGGCTGTGGCCCCAGCAGGCCCTTGCTGAAGTGAGCCGGCAGGGGCAGG
This sequence comes from Diceros bicornis minor, assembly GCF_020826845.1. NCBI lineage: Eukaryota > Metazoa > Chordata > Mammalia > Perissodactyla > Rhinocerotidae > Diceros > Diceros bicornis. The sequence goes on along the minus strand of NC_080745.1, from coordinate 87,697,392 downwards.
GGCACTCCACGGCTGCTCCAGGGTCATGGGACGCCCGGGCACCCACCGTGCTGGTCGCTGCTGCTCCCTGTGCTTTGGAAGGAAAGGCCTTTCCAGACTTCAAGAAGAGTGGGGTGTCTTCAGCCTGGTCAGGGACCCTTCCAAGGGCTTCCTTGGCCCTGCTGTGCCCCAAACAGTTCACCCCTCTTCTCCCCCTAGACTGTGCCGAAGCCCCCCTGCCTGGTGGGAGGACCCCCTAATGCTCGCGTGGAAAGAGGTCGGGGAGGTGTGTCCGTGTGGTGGTGGGTTGACCTTGGCCTCCTGGGGTTCCTGCACAGTCCTGTCTGCCCCGCGTGAGCCGGGCACACATGCCAGTCGCAGGCAGCCGGCCAGTGCGCGGGCAGCGTTCGCCTCCACCAGACCCCTCTGGTGCCCCTTCTTTCTTTTCTCATCTTTATTTCATCCTGTTTTTCTCAAGCATCCTCTTCTGTTGTTGCCGTGGGCATATTCTTAGAACGTGAGAAATATTCAAACGCAACACCCCAGTGGTGGGTGGCCCCTTCCTGGGAGTCCCTGAGGCAGAGAGGCGGCGCCCAGACAGCCTGTCCCTCAGCCTCCAGCCAAGTGCGGCCACCGGGTCTGGGCTGTCCCCACGCCCTCCCCAGGGCTCGAGCGGAGCGGGCGGGGAGAGACCCGGGAAGCAGGCCCTGCGTGCCGCACACAGCACTGCATCCCGCGTTGGCTGCTCCGACCTGAGGGTGCAGATTTCTGAACCTGACACTTGGGAAAGGCTCTGTTTTGAAGAACAGACTGCGCTCCTTGCTTTGTCACCTGGGGTTGCTGCTGATTTTTGCACTGATGTGAAAACCAACGATTGCTGTCCCATCCGGGATGGGGCTCTTGTGGTGGTAAAGCGAAATCCAGAGAGAAGACAATGACTGTGTCAGCACCGGTGTGGCTGGCTTGTCCTTCTGTGTTGGTCACATACTCGCGAGGCTGGTTTCCCACCTTGCTGGCATTTCGTCCAGCACCATTAATGAGCTGAATGGTCAATGAATCTCAGAGCGGTAACGGGAGGAGGTGACTGAGGTGGCTTTCCTGGGGACTGCTCTCTGAAGCTATTCCAGGCTTAGCTAGGTTGCCCAGAGCTTCTGCCAAAGGCTGTGGAACACCTTTCCCCCAGTCTAATTGAAAGCCCAAGGAAACGGACACGTGGTGACCAGTGAGCACCCTGCCCTAGGAGAATGCCTGGTGTGGGAGCTCTGAGCAGCAAACACTTGCTTTTCTCAGCTCTGTCCTCTTGGACAAGGCCTGGTGGCTTGACTATCTCTCTAGCTACAGTTTAGAAGAGACAGAACTGTGGTCTCCACTCTGACCACGGCTGCTGGTGGTGGCTGGACACAAGAGGCCCAGCTCTCACTGTCCCGTCCGCATGGCCCTGAACAGATTGAAGCTCGGTCCTTCAAGCTTGTTCTTTCCCGAGGCCTTGGGGGAGGCACTTCCTCCTTCCCAGCCCGAGCTGCTCTCCAGAGCCTCGGTAGGCCCTGCCCAGCCAGAGGCCCACGGACTCAAGGTGCAAAGCAGCTGGGACACGGGACAGAGGCCACCACCATGGTGCTGCCTCTAAGGAAAAGCAGGTGTCGGTGGAGCCTGGGATTTTAGGGGCCGAGGGCAAGGGCCAAGTTAACATTTCTTGCAGCAGGTTTCTTCTCAGCCAGGTCTATGGATGCGTGTTGGGTCAAAGGGCACTTTGAGAAGTGACCGTGTGTTCCTGAGAATGGCTTGGGCACTGGAGACCGTGCACTCGCAGGTTGCTCACCGTCCTGTGGGGTTCTCTGACTTGCATGGATGTGGCCTTCCAGTCTCCATGGTTCTGAGGGCTCCAGGGGCAACCAGCAGACTGGAAGAACTGGGGTGGGCCCTGGGTGGGGTCTCAGCTTGGAAGATACTGAGGAGGGAGGGTTGTTGCCTCTTCCGTGGTGCTGCAAGATTACGTAGGATGACAGTTACCACCCTGATGATTCAGTTCTCGGGCCACAAAATCCAGAGTGACCCCAAAGGGAAGGGTCCACCCTGACGGTGAGAAACCCCAGGCAATGGTTCTTGATTTGGTGAATTTCAAGCCGAGTGTCTATAATTGATAGAGAGCCAGTGCTGCAGTCAGAGAGGGGAGCTTGAAGACTTCCCTTAGCCCATCAAGGTGAGGTCACCTGTCTCGTCAGACTAGACGGGCCCCGGGCCAGGCCTGACGTTTGTGTCCAGTGCCCAAGGTATGCTGAGTTGACCTGGTCCCCAGGGAGGTAGGAGTGACGAGTGGGCATGGGGTGGCTGTCCCTAGTTGCTTTGTGGTGAGCCCTGGGGTTGCACCTGGGTTCAAGTCCCCACCCCACCACTTATTTGCTCTGTGACCTTGAACAAGTTTGTCTCACCTCTCAGTCTCCGCTTCCTCGTTGGTGAAACAGAACAGTGCTTCCCATAGGGGTTTGTCACAAGAGTTTAAATGAAAAAGTGCAAGAGAAGTGCCCAGCACAGCAGGCCTTCTACATAGGTGTGGACCGATGGGATGGGCTCTATGTCATGGGGCCCCGTGGACAGTATGGGGGCTTTGCCTGTTTACCACCCCCAGTTACCCAAACCTTGGTTTCCGTGTGTGTTCCAGCTTTGGGTGCACAGATGATTTTATTGATGTAATAAAATACTGAGAATCAGTCAAGGAATGTCCGTGGTGCCGGCCACGTGACTTAACGTTTTACAGCTTTAGGCCGGTCTCAGGTGTGTCCCAGCTTCCAGGCACATCACTGTAGAGTTTGGTCTAATTGCTGTGGCGGAGGAGACCTCCTGGGTGAGGACAGCATTCTACTCTGCAGGTGAAGCTGAGCAGAGGGTGGGTATTCCTGGTGGTCTCTCCACCTGGGTCTAGAGCAGCTCAGGACTTTGAAAGCCACACCCTCGAATCAGAATCTCGGGGTTCCTGGGATGTGAGCTGGAACCAAAGAGTGCCACCCCCGGGGAGAACAGGCCCAGGATGCCCACGCCTACCTCAGGGCTGGTCGCAGCCTCCTTGTGGTGCAGAACCACTGGCCAGCAGCCAGGGAAGACAAGGTGGGCACTGGCCACGGAGCAGGGAGTTCGCTTGACCAGCTGAGCCCTGGCTTTGTGGTCAGCACCCTCACAGAAGTTGAGACGTGCAGAGTTGTTCACCAGGGTCCTCTCAGCTAGTCTCCTGGAAGCCCATTTTGTCCTTAAGAGGTTCTTACCTTTTAGCTGTAATCTTTGGTGAAGTCCTGAGGCTCATCTCTTCAACAGAGGCTTGGAGGAGCTGCCACAAGGAGGAAGGGCGTGGGGGAGACACAGGTGGCTGGGAGTGTCATCTGACCCCTGGCATGCCTATCAGTAAGAGAACACGTTCTGGAGGATTCCATCGGAGCCATTGATTGCAAAGGAGGTGCAGAGGATGTGTGTTCAGAAGGGGCAGCTGAGGTGGTCCCCAGCCCCATGCATAAGATACCGATCACCTGCCCCTCCAGGGGCTGTTCCCCACGTTGGGAAGTGGGAAGGTAAGTTGTGTAACCTCACCTGGACAGGGAGCCAGTGGATCCTCGCACCTGGGGGTCGGCTGTTCCCCAAGCCCAGTGTCTGCAGCCCTGGCACCCAGGCCATGCTCCTCCATCCCCTCCTCCCTTCTCCAGTGCTCAGGACCACCCATGTGAGGCTGGGCCTTTGAGGAAATGCACAACATGTATCACATTTTACCAAAAATAGAAGCCGAGCCTCATGTCCTTGGCTGCTTCTCTGTGAAGTGTCTTCCAAGAAGCATGTATGGTTTTCGGTGACGTCCTTCATGGTTCTTTTGGGCCTGGTCCATCGGGAGGGTCTGAGCGGGTGGTATTTGACCCACCCTCGGTGGAAAGCACCTACCTTCCAGAACATCAGGTGCTGTTTCGGGGCAAAGGGATTCACCGGGAACCCAGGAGGCTGCATTGGGACTGGTCAGGGTGACGGAGCCCCAACACTGAAAACCAGGAGCCCCGCTGGGAAGAGTATGTCCAGCGCAGCAGAGCGGGCGGTGTCTGGACTTGTAAACGGCCCACGTGGCCAGTGAACAAGTGTCTAAGAGGATGATTTCAGACAAGTGATACAGTGCTTCTTGGTTTTGTTTTCATTTTAAGCTCTGTTGGGAAAAGAGAAAGTGTCTGTCGCTTTTCTCCGTTCAGGGTCCCTGGTGTGGTATGGACACTGCACAGTGCAGGCTGCCAGGACAGCTTCCTGGGTTCCTCTAAGGAACCAGTTAAAGTGACAGCAAATGCTAGTCTCTCTGGAGACACAAAAGTTCTTCTTTTCTTTTTAACTAGATGGTGTGGCACGACTTTAGATGTCTGCTTCCACTACAGAGGACGCTGCACGTGCATGTGCACGCGCGCACACACACACACTGCGGTCACCCAGCAAGCCATGGGGGTGGGGAGGGCAGTGGCCCAGGCTCCTAGGGGCACCAGCCTCGCTCAGCTGGTAGGGTGGAGACGTGGGAGTCTGTGAGCCTCCTGCTCAGCCCGCTCTCTGTCCAGCTGTTACCTGAGCTACGAGGGGGGTGGCCTGAGAGCTGCCTCCTTGAGGGCCGTGACTCATTCATATCCATGTTTTATTTAAGAAGCTAATCTACCTATCGCACGTTCTCATGGCCGTCTCTCTACCGAGCCTCCAGCTGACTTGGCAGAGGATGCTAAGATCAAGCAGAGGAGCGGTTTAAAACCAGGCCCCGTGGGGCCCACCCAGCCTTCTGGGGAGCCCTCTGAGGGTGGGCCACCCCCACCAGCCCAACCGCCGGTGCTCAGAGGGCTGGCAAGGCTAGGTTTCCCCACACTTGTTCTTTTCCTAAGAGCTTGGTTGAGATGTAGCTCGCAGGCCTGCGCCGTTCACCCTTCTAACGCGCACGGTGCAGTGCTTCTTCATGTTCACAGCTCAGTGGAAGACCCTGACCATGGGAGACCAGGCCGCATTCAGGTGGCTGATGCTCCTAGATGAGGAGAGACTGGGTGCTCAGTGTCTGTGTTGAGCTTGTTTCCTACCTGGTTGTACCACTCATCACTAGAGGAAGTCTGGGCAATGCCTATAGCTGCTGAGGACGGAGCCGTCACCACTTTCTTATTTTAGAAAGTATTCTTTCCTTTTTATTCCCCCTGTGCTGGTTTAAGCCAGGTGGTTCTGTCTTGTTCTTTATTCCTGCTGTTTTCCAGCGCTTGGCTTGGGGCTAGCCCTCAGTCAGAGTTGAGTTAAATAGTGTTCTGCTGGGCGAGGGCCTAGATGGCCCAGTGTGGTGACACGCAGAGTTCAGATTAGCCGGCCATGCTCTGCTCGCAGACCACTGCTCACCCATCAGTGGGCCCGTGGATGCTGTCATCTTCCTGGGCCTCAGTGCCCCACTGGTGGAATGAAGAGTTGAGAAAGCTCCCGTCCAGAGGGAGAGAGATCTCTGACACAAGGCTCCTAGTGACCTGACCCTAAGATTTAGCATCAGACGGGTTCTAGCATGTTACAGGGAGATGTCTGAGAGCAGGGGTTTATCCGGGAAAGTGAAAAGAGAGGAACTCTGTTTCAAAAGGCCTCACCAGAATCCTGAAGCCTTCCGTCGGACAGGCCTTGGAGAAGGGCCCTTCCGAGTCTGCTGTTGTGGTGAAGCAGCCTCATCCATCACTGAGGGATGGAGAAAGGGGCTCTAGCCCTCATGTAAGGATGCTCTGATAACCACTCCCACTACTGAGCTGTCCACAGCTCGAACCCTGCTTGGGGCCCCTACCCATCCCTTCCAGGAGCTCTCGCTTCTGAGTTTAAAAATACAGGGCCTTTAGTGGCATAGCGGTTAAGTTCGCATGCTCCGCTTCAGCCCGGGGTTCGCGGTTTCAGATCACAGGCACAGACCTATGCACTGCTCATCAAGCCATGCTGTGGTGGTGACCCACATACAAAATAGAGAAAGATTGGCACAGATGTTAGCTCAGAGACAATCTTCCTCACCAAAAAATGAAAATGCAGGGCCTTGATCTGTCCTGGCAAGGCTCGGGGCCGCACTTCAGGGGTTTCTGCAGCATCGGCCATGGGTCCATCTGTCCATGCTGTCTGTCTGGTCACAGAGCACACAGTGGGGGCTGATCTTGGTCTTGCCTCCCTGGGCGCGTGTTAGCTATTGCTGCGTAACAAATTGCTTCAGACCTTCCTGGCTTGCAGGCAGCTTTGAGCTCAGCTGCAGCAGACAGTCTGCGGGTCCTCCCCCGCCTCAGCCGGAAAGGCTGGGCCTCTCACCCTCTGGTCCTTCCTCCCGGGTGCCTCACAGCACGGGGGTCTCGGGTTCCAGCGTGAACGTAGGAGGCACAGTGCCCACCCCAGGAGGCCTAGCCTTGGCAGTGGTGCCACCTCACTTCTGCTGCTTTCCACTGTTCAGAGCCAAGCGCAGGGCCATTCCCGGGGGGTGGGGCGGCAAAGGCACACTGGGAAGCGGCTTAGTCAGGGGAGGTGGGTGTCACTGAACAGTCTGCGGGGCGCAGCTGAGGCTCCCCGCTGTGAAAGAGGAAGAGACAAACCGAGGCTCTCCCCAGGGAGCCCAGCCCCACTCTGGGGTCTCTCTCCCCTTCCTCTCCAGAAGCCCACCCCCCTTAGCAGAGCAGAGGGCAGTGCTGGAGCAACTGAAGAGGTCTTGGGTCCCGGTCACAGGCTTGGAGGGGTGGTACGGGAGGTGCAGCTGCACACGTGGTCTGCTCCTGGGGTCATGGACCTTTGCTTCCTTCCTCTGAGGCCTTCCTGCTTCTCCTCCTTCTTTCCGTGCTCACAGTGTTCGTGTCAAGTGTGAAGCGTTGACCTTCACCTGCCTTTACCCATTCCAAGAGGGGGTGGGCTCACTCAAGCATGGCAGGCAGATTTCAACCAGCCTTGCAGGGCGGCTCTCTGGGGCATTGGGGTCAACAGGGACTCTGAGGCCAAGAGTCCTGGCTTCAGAAAGAGTGCGGGGATCAATTAGTGATGTCTGTCATGAGCACAGAAAGAGAAAAGGGGTTGCATATTTGCATTCATTGGCTAGGTTTGCCGTACTTTCTCCTCCTCTTCAGTCGCAAATGCTCCGTCATAATGGCAGTTCATCTCCAGCCATTCATTGAATTTTGAATTTTTGCACATTTTGGCCCTGATTAAATCTTACTTCATGTTCCCACTTTTGGAGTACCTTGAAGAAAGCTGTTTTTTCCCTAAGCCAGATTCCCTCTGCGTTTAGAGGGAGCAGCCACGTCTTGTCCCTCTCTGGGTTCCTAGGACCACACCAGGTCCCCCGTGTCAGAGCCTGTTGAAGATAAGGAATTGGGATGGAGTGAGGATGGATCCAGGTCTGAGGGTCCACTTTGGAGAGGGCAGCCTCGGCCTGCAAAAGCCGACAAGCGGGCCGAATGCCCATGGGCCGGTGTTCATTTCACATGACTGACCCTTACTTCTGCCCCAGCCAGGAAGCATGCTGCATGCTGGACCTAAAACCAGAAACTGCTCCTTCCCAGCCCCCGATGGCCAGCGCGCCGTTCCTGGGTCAGCTCACCCATCCGGAGAGTCTCTGGCGAGGCTCCTGGGCCAGTGAGAAAGGGCTTGCGTCCCCTCGGGCCAAGCAGGGGGCAGGGGAACTGTTGGGGTGAAAAGTGAGGTTTGAGAAGAGAGGCAGCCCGGGAACGTGGGGTTCTCCTCTGGGGGGGTTGTATGTCTGCACATTACCGAGCTTTCAGAATCAAAGTGCGGCCCCAGAGCCATGGGAAGGAGGTGGACTCAGCTCGCTTGGCCTGGGAGAGGCACCCAGGGACACCACGGAGCAGAGCATGTTTGCTGCATGAAAAGGCAGACAGCAACACAGAAACAAAGATGAGATTTCCAATGGTAACCGCACATTTTTTTTTTAACCTTAGAATAGTGCCACACTTAGCAACACACGTGTTATTTCAAATCACTGTCTTCAAGCCACCCTCTGGACAACCCATTCACCCTCATCTGCTCCTGTGGTCTTTCTCGTGAAAGGCGAGGGGAGCTGCCTGTGGACCCTGGCCCTCTCCACAGTTGCCGTGCTGGGGGACACCTTCCTGGGGTCTTCAGAGATGGGGGGACAGTCATCATGCCTTTGCTGACTTTCCAGATCTGCCTTCTGAACAAACCCCAGCCAATGCAGAACATTTGTTGTTGTTGTTGAGATCCTGTGTCTGACGGTTTTAGAACAGTTTTCATAACTTGGATAAACATGTTTATAAAGCAAGAGAGGCGTCTCTCACCTCAGCACGAGGCTCCGTGGCCTCTTTCCCGGGGTGGGGTTCTGCGACCTCGTGCACTGGAATGGATGGGTGTACCCCTCAGCACAGCTGTGTCTGCAAGTGTAACACCGAGTCTCGAGTAGGGGCTCATTTATGTCCCACCGTCAGCATCGGGTCCCTGGTTTGGCCCCAGTGATGAGTTTCAGCTCTCGATGTGGAAAAGCAAGCATGTGAAATATGCCCCTTACCAGGCCCTAGATCTGATTGTGTGTCTGGCCTCCTAAACTTCGGGCCTGCTGAGCCCAGCCAATGGGGTTGGGCTGTACTGGGTTGCAGGTAGTGAAGTGGCCTTGTAATTGGGGAGAAGCTACATTTAAGGGGAATCTGTTCTTGGGGTGGTGGGAGACATGAATAATGAGACCCTTGTGAGGGGGTCCAGGCCGGAGAGGCTGGGGGTGTGGGTCTGGTGTGTCCCTTTCCACCCACTCTGGACCTCTGGGCTTCGTGTGACTGCATCTCCCCTCCTCACCTTGAACACCTGCGCGGGAGGATAGGAACCACGTGGGCTGCCCTACCTCACAGGTCCTGGGAACTGATGCCTCTTTGGTTGATTGGGTCCAGGGCCTCTTGCTAAGCATGTAGGGCGGTGCATGTTGTCTTGGATCTTCCTAAGGCCTACGTGGGTCTCCTGTGGACTTTTCCAGGTACTTGTTCTGGTGTCAGCTGTCAAGATAGCTGGTGCCAGCCCTGAGAATCCCAGCAGCTGCCTTTGGGCCCCAGAGGCTGCCGCTGGGTCCCCGTGTGAGGCCTGTGTCCTCCGACTCCTGAGCTGTGTGAGGATCTTCACCTGGATTCGGGCTGCTTGGGCGGGTCCTTTCCCCTTGGTCTCAGCCTACGTGCACGGCCTGTCGGGGCCTTGAGGGGCAGCCCCTGCATATTGGGCCAGCCTCTGTCAGGCGAGCAGGGAGGTGACCCTGTGCAGAGCAGTCTGCACATGTGACTGTCTTCCCGAGGTCCTGGCTGGCCCAGCACAGGTGTCTCAAGGCTGCTGCAGTATTGGGATGCTTCCGTAAAATCTGGTCAATTGTAAAACGAGGCCCCAGCCTGCTGGGTCAAACACGATTATTGCAGCCACTTTGCTTTGGGGTAAAACTGCTCAATTCCTGAAATCCTGAAAGCAGTAAAATCATGTCCCTGAGGCAGTCTGATTCCTGAATTGTAAGCAACAGAAACCAACTCAGACCTTTAAAAACAACGCATAGTTCTGTAGGAAGGATGTCAGCTGAATTCACAGTGTCCAGAAAGGCCAGAAAATCGGTCTCAGAAACACCACAGGGTGGCTTTGTGTGGCAGGGTCAGCCCGTTTCCCCCTCGGTCACTCTGCTCAGGGGAACACATCCCATTCGGCTGACCACAGCCCTGTCAGCTTGCATTGCCTGGGGAAGAGGCAGATCCTGAGACGAAATCTGGTGCTGTTGTCCGTTCAAGGTGACATCGAGGCTGGGTGGCCAGAGAGCTACCCGTGTCCTCCCTGGGGAACCCCTCTGTCCCCTTGGAATCCGTGAAGCCACTGGACTTGGTGTTCCTGGACGACTGGCTGCTCTTAACAAAACTCCAGCAACACTCGCCTGGTGTCGACTTTGTTTTCCACTGAGTGTCTCTAATATCACAGTTATTTAAGTGCAGCTGCAGCTCCCAGCAATATCAGGCCCAGGGCCGGACGTCGGAGCTGGCCTCGAGCTGGAGCGCTCGTCCCTGGTGATGAGCATGTCCCTGCTTGTGCAGAGGCAAGCCTGTAACCAGCAAGTAAGGGACACCAGGGGACTTGGCCGAGCTTTCTGCCCTGCAAAGTCGATGCTGGACAAGTTGTTACAAGTCACGCACAGATATATTTTCCGTGATGTGTCCAATTGCAGCTGGAATTGTTCTGAAATGGATAGGGCAAGGTCATCTGTGGGAAGGGTGACTATAGAAAGGAAATAGTCATTTTGACTAGAGGGCCACCAGGACCCTCTGGCCCTCGTCAGCAGGTGTTTCTTCGGACTCCGCTGGGTCCCTGGCACTGTGTGAGGCAAGTTGTTCCCCTGTTGTTCCATGGTGTGGTATGTGGTCACCCTTAGCTCTGTCTCTTTGACTATAAAATGGAAATAAGAGCAACGTTGTGGGATTCTTGTCAGTCTTGGAGTTTGTGGGGTGTGTGTCTTGGGGTTTGAGCAGTATCTAGTTAGTACTTGGTAGCTTAGCTTTTGATCACAAACCCCCATTTTTAGTAAATTCTCATGAAACATTGTACCTTGGCTTTCTCTCCCAAATTCCCCGACTGTGGGGGAAATAGGGCACCCCCTCCAGGCCTGGGGTCCAGCCCTTGAGTTGGTACCCCATTTCCCATAGTCCCTTTAAAGGGTTATGTGCCGTCTTAATATACATACCTTTTAATCTATAATGTGTTGGTTATGTCCTAACATACCAAAAATTGTTCACATTGTCAGCAGCATTGAAAGATGTGTCGATTAATGTGAAGTGAGATGGAAAGTCTGTTTGCAGCTTCATCCCCCTGGCATTTCCTGGGTCTTCTGGGAACCTCTACCCCTGACTCCAGCAAGAGTGTAGGGACAGTGGGTGCTGGGCAAGGTGGCTTGAATTTAGCTGAGTTCCCCAGTGTGCAGGTGGACAAATCCCTTCTGGGACTGAGCTAGCGTTTATAGCATGGTCCCTTTCTTTATAGAAGCCAACCTTGGCAGTGGCCCAGCTAAGCTTTCTCTCATCTTCAGTGCTGAGGGTCTCGTGTAGCCCACTTAGAGCCTAGTACTCAGCCCCAGGCTGGGTTCCCTGTGGTCCCTGCACCTCACGCAGGACACGTGTGAACCTCACCCATTTCCACCACCCACCCAGCTGTCCCTGCTCAGCATCCTTCCCCAGTCGGAGCACCTCTGAGCAGCACGACCCTCATGCACTGCTGTTTCCTGCTTTGCTGTAAGGGGCTTGCAGCTGATATCCGAGCTTGGCGCCTCGGCTAGGAAGCATGTGGGTCTCATGGACCAGCCTCAGCTGCGTTCTGCATGCCCAGCCTCAACTAGAGCAAAGGGTGGGTTTTGCCAAAGAGAAAGGCGACCCAAGTCAGGGAGGGAGGCAATCGCTAGGCAACCTGGAGTTTGTTTCCCAGGTAACGGGATGCATGCACTGATGCTGTGGATGGACATCTTGTGGTGACGGCCCCTCAGCCTCTCCAGATGCCTTGGATGGCGCTAGATGCCTGCCTGTGGCCGCTGTCGTTTTCCTGTGTGGTTGCTTTTTAATTAACAACTTGGATTTCTTATCATTAGTGTGAACTTTGCAAATGCTGTCTGATTAACCCTCCTGGCACCACCCCTGGGAGTCAGGTCGGGGTGTCCCACGGGAGTCTGACCCTGGGCTTCGTAGTAGGTGTGGGAGGGAAGGAAGAATCTGTGGAGGAGCACGGGCCCTTTGGGGTTTGGCTGTCTCCCCATTTTCTTGGCAGAGGGGAAAGGCAGAGGCAGGAGCTTTAGTGTGTGGACCCCGAGTTGCCATCGGCTGCCCCACCTTTCAGCTGCTTTCTCCAGCGACCTCCTTTCCACTCTGTGCCTCAGTTTCTTCATCTTTTAAAGGGGATGGCAGTGCTGTCTTGAGGGTGAAATGAGAGTGTAGGACTGCATGTGAAATTACTGCTCCTTCCCTTCCCTCTCTGCAGAGTGGGGGTAGGGGCGTCTCCAAGGGTCCTGTCTCAAGATGTCGCCCTTGGTCTTGGGGGAACCTTCTCCCTGTTTGCATACACCCGCCTCAGCCTCTCGTGTGATGGACCTGCCAGTTTGGCCAAGAGGAACACTAGCGGGGGGCTGGGCTCGTTGGCCCCCCAATAACAAACGGCCTCGGTGCCCTGCTCCCCACTTGCTGTGTGGGTCAAGGACTGGTAAGGATGTGGGGTGGGGGGAGCCCCTGTTCTCTCCCAGTACACAAGATGTTGGGGCTCAGCTTCACTTGAATGCCCTGCTTTGGGGATCCAGGTGCTGGGGAGGCAGGAGGAGTTCGGCTGCCCCACAGGTTGGGAGGGACCACGGTCACTTGTGTGCCCCAGTCCAGGATGGAGAGAAAGCCACCCAGAGGTCACCTGCGCCCCCAGCCACTCCAGCCCATTCTGAAGCCAGGACAAAAGCCTTTTCTCTGCTCAAAGAGACGATTGTCCTGTGATGCCGCAGCTGCGGCGTGGGGGCACCGGCCCGGGGCAGAGGCTGCCGCGCGGCAGTCACGCGGGCACCGCGGGGCCGCCCTCCCCCCACACTGTGCAGTGCGAATGGGAACGTGGACGCAGCTCCAGACAGGGGATTTCCTCTTTCAGCTTCTTACTCAAGTGTGTGGCTAGTTGGGAAATGAGTCCTGGTGGTCAGGTAGGGGCCTCACACATCTGGGGCCCCAGTGGCCCCCCAGCGGCCATTTTAGGCTGCCAGGAGAGGACCCCTTTCGGGTGGTTCCGGGCTGAGAGGTGGAGGCCACACGGCTGAGTGCAGCTTGGGCAGACGGCTCCTGCTTTGTCCGCTGGAGCCTGCGCCCGCCGCCTTGCGGTCACACAAAGGCTGACTGGCCCCGAGAACATCACGTGCTCCTGGCAGGGGCCACAGGAGCCCCATCAAGCCCGGTGGCCCAGGTGACCATCATGGAAGAGGACAAGTAGATTCTGTGTGGGAGGAAGGAAACAGAACGGGCTGGCCTGGCCATGGTGCAGCGGCCACGATCAGAGTTTATCTGCACGTCTGAAAGCTTAAGACACGCGGAAAGCTGCCTGGTTCTTGCTTGTCGTCTGTGACACTAAACATTGCTGATTCGGCGAGAAAGCAGAAGTTGCCCCGCCTGGCCGTCTCAGTGCTGCGGTCCCTCCTGAAGCCCAGAGGTGGTTCTCATGAGGCTGGGGGTGGGTCACGGTGATTCGACACTGGGGCAGGCAGTCAGGAGAGGCTACGAAATCCAACACCTTCCGGGGTATGAGTTTGAAGGGAATGCTTTTGTTGGAGAAAATGCTGCTCCTCTGTTGCCGAGGAGGAAGAGCCTGCGGCTCTTGTCTGCCTCCTGGGCTGGTGCATCTGCCCTGTGCCTACACCGCATGGTGTGTCCATGGGGCAGAGGGCAGACACTCCTTCCTCATTGGGATTGGAGGCGTTGCCACTGCCCTGTTGAGCGTCCTGCAAGCAGCTGTGCTGGTCTGCATGGAACAGCTGGAGAACCTGCATGTAGGCAGTGCGTGGGGGGACCGGCCCTGCCTGGGGCCCCTGCAGCTGTGGGTGTGGGTGTCCTTCATCTCTGTCGGGCGGCACCAGGACGGATGACCACTCTGACTGGTCCTGGTACCTGATGAGTGCTGCTCTCTCTGTGGTCCTTTGAGAAATTCCATTTGTTCTCCTGAGTCCCGGACAAGCCGCCTGCCTTCATGCACACCTTCTCCACTGCCTCGGACTAGCCAAGGCGAGGGTGGCCAAGGGCTGTGCCCAGAGCCTGTTTCCACCAGGGGTTTCTCCAGGCAGCTCCCGCGGGATGCAGGCACCTTGACATGTCCCTCCCTTGTGTTTGTTTGGAACAAGAGCTGGTGCTAGGTGGAGGCAGAGGGGCCGAGAGGAGGAGCCCGTTCCAGCTTCGGGGGAGCCGTGGTCCTGGCCCCTTCATGTGCCCCGAAGGTCTCTGGGCCTTGGTCCTGGTCTAGGGGCTGACGGATGGCCAGCAGCAGTTGTGTGCTTGAACAGATTCCTTGGCCTGGGTTCCATGTGGTAATGGAGTTAGCCCCACAGTGGCTACGTATGAGGTCACTGATGGAGGCCCAGGTCCCCACCTGGACCCCCACCCCCTACAGGCCCAGCAGACAGTATCTGACCCTCTGCAGTTCAGATGAGCTACGCAGATGTTCCCTCTCAGTCTCCTTACCTTGTGCCATAATCTTCTCTGACGGTTCCAGAGTAACCTGTGGTGTTTGAGCACAGGGGAGCCAGGGCTGGAGGGTGTACCCCTCACCACTTTATGGGTTCACTGCCAGCCTGGGAAATAGGGAGGGAGCTGTGGCGACAGTTGGAGTCCTGCAGACCTGAGAGGTGTGGGGGTCGGAGTGGGGCAGGGGCTTCTCACTGGGAACCCCTGCACGTGGAAGCAACCTGGCGCCTCATCGCATTGTCCCATGGTATGTGGAACAGGCCACTTGGTCCACTCACCTAGTCTTCCTCCTCTCCTCGCAGGTATCCGCCCCCAGATCATGAACGGCCCCCTGCACCCCCGCCCCCTGGTGGCGCTGCTCGACGGCAGAGACTGCACCGTGGAGATGCCGATTCTGAAGGACCTGGCCACTGTGGCCTTCTGTGATGCACAGTCCACTCAGGAGATCCACGAGAAGGTGGGCCCCCCACCCCGCCCCACAGGGCAAGTGCCCCCAGGTCAGGTGGCAACAGCTGGCATTCAGCAGGTACATGCTCTGCCATCCTGATGGGTTTCCTCTTGTTTCCACCCTTAGATCTCCCCCTGGCTAGTTCTTCTTACCGCCCCCCAAATGTCACCTCCTCAGACCTCCCTGTCCCATCCCCATACCCCATTGTGTCGCCCAGAATCACCAGCAGGCCCCCAAAGCACAACCGCAGGCCACTTGTCTGGGGGGAACTGTCACACCCAGACCATGTCTTCAGCTGGTCATTTTCCTACTGAAATCCTCTGCTGTGGGTTCAGGGGTGACGAGGGGCCTCCAACCTGTGCTCTGCCCGCCCTGCCACAGGTGTTAAACGAAGCTGTCGGCGCCATGATGTACCACACCATCACCCTCACCAGGGAGGACCTGGAGAAGTTCAAGGCCCTGAGAGTAATCGTGCGGATAGGCAGCGGCTATGACAACGTTGACATCAAGGCTGCCGGCGAGCTCGGTGAGTGCGCGGCCAGAGGGACTGGCTCACACACCCACAACCACAGAGTGGCTATTCAGAGGGAACCTTGCCAGGCACACCCCCAAGTGCACAGGTAGAAGGGTGCCTGCTGGATTCAGAGGCCCCACCTATGCTGGCCGGGCTGGGCTGCCTCACTTGGGAAGGACCCGAAAGCCAGACGAGCCGTGGGCCCTTCCCAGTGAAGGGGACCGTGTGAGTGGCCACACGGCAGTATTGGCTGGCAGGACCCATTACCCTGAAGTACCCGTGCTGGGTGCACAGCTCAGGGCTCCGGGGGTGGGGAGCCTCTGTTTCTGGGTCTCCTCTAGTCCTGCAGTGGAGCCATTTCCGAGGGCCCTGGCGTGGTGGCCTTCCTGTCACAGCACCTGGTGTGGGCTCCGTGCACAGAGCGTTTGCAGAGGCTCAAGGAGCCGAGCACTGAGAGCAAGGGTCCCCGGGCCGCCCTGCTGTCTTTTGGAGGGCAGGAAGGTCCATCTAGACGAGCCCCTCTGGTCACTGTCCTTGCTCTGTTTTTGAACTATGCTAGCCCTGCACCTGGGTGTGTGGGGCCGTGCCCTGCCTGCCAAGCACTGAGGTGCCCAAAGCCAGGAGGCTGCTGAGGGGCACCTCAAAATGGCGAGGAACCCAGGCCTTTATAGCCCCCAACCCTCGGACTTTGTTGAGGTCCCCATGGGCCTAACGGCAGCCTGGCCTGGTCTGTGGGCCAGTTATCCGTCCCCCCCGCCCACCTCCACCCTGAATCAGCCTCTCAGCACCCACTGAGGGCCCTGGACTCCAGGGACAGGACAGGCTGGACGTGTGTGATGCCTCACATGGTCATATCGGCGTCGTATCTGAGCAGGAGCTGCAAGCATCTGACAGTCCGGCCGCAGCCCACGGATGCCCACCTGCCCTTTTCAGCCTCTCCAAGGTCCCAGCCTGGGGTTTCGAGTGAGGGCCCAGAGTTTGTTTTAGCTGTTAGTTCCCCCATTTGAATTTGGGGCAGCACCCCGATGCCTGACCCGCAGGGTGAGTGAGGCCTGGGGGCAAGAGCAGGGCAGGGGAGCCTGGCCATGGTGGGGCCTGAGTGGAGCTGAGTCCCCTTGGGTTCCCCGTGATGGCGCCAGGCGCTCTGCAGAGTGACAGGTTCTCTGGGAGTGACCCGCAGGGTGAGTGAGGCCTGGGGGCAAGAGCAGGGCAGGGGAGCCTGGCCATGGTGGGGCCTGAGTGGAGCTGAGTCCCCTTGGATTCCCCGTGATGGCGCCAGGCGCTCTGCAGAGTGACAGGTTCTCTGGGAGTGTGGAGGCAGCAGGTCGGGTTTGCCCCACAGGCGAACCCCGAAGGAAAAGGCAGGAGGCAGCCATTCCTCCCAGGAGCTGTCTTCCCTCCCCCTCCTGGAAGGGGGAGCTGTGCAGCATGTGGCTCAGAAGATTGAACCTGGTTTTTCTGGGGGCTCAGTTGCCCCCATACAGGCGGAGAAGGGGTTGCGTCAGATTCCAGCCTCCCTTTGGGGTCTGGGGAAGTGATGGCTGCCCGCATCCACCCCGAGCGTTTGCTTCCAGCCTCAGCGTCACTCTCAGCCCCTCTTTGTTGCAGCAAAGAAACTTGGGAGGATGTGAGCCTTCGGAAGAATGCATAATGTAAACTAAAATTTTCCATTTTTTTCCCTGGCACCAACAAGAATATTTTTGTTTGAAAACAAATGTTCTCTGTGCTCTTGGTAGAGCTGAAATCCCAAGTCTGAAGAGCGACAGAGAATACGGTGTAACGCACCGAGGGCTCTCAGATGTGTTTCCTTCACACACCTTCCCGTTCCTGCAGCATGTCTGCCCTCACAAACAGATCCCTGGCATCACAGCGGCCCAGTGTCGTGTGAGGTGTTAATGCTGAGCTTCCTCGACAGGAACCAGTCACTTCTTTCCAGGGAGAGATGGGAGGCTCTCGTGAGTGAAACTTTCCATTTCTCCAGTTGCAGAAGCTCGCCGAACAGACAGGGCGGGCCCAGGGCAGAACCTCATTTCCCTAAAAAGCAACGGTGCTCAGCCCACTCAGCCCCGTGTCTGCACTCAGCAAGGAGGCCCCAGGGGAGAGGCTGTGTTCCCAGGATTCCCGCAACCCACCGAAGACGACCAGGGCCTACGAGTTTGGAAAACATGGAAGGGATATCAGCGGTGGCATGTCTATTGGTCCTGGTCCAATCTCATAAGGGGGCTGCTTGGGAGACATCTGCTGGGCCATTTTGAAGGGCAGTTTTCAAATGTGGGATGTGGAGAAGGAAGATGGGCCTCTGTCCAGCCATCCTTTGTCTCCGAGTGCACTTCGCTGGTCATTCAGTCAGTGGACCTGTGACGAGGGCAGGACAGCGGGCGGCTGCACGGGTGCCCCTCCTGACGAACACCACAAGGGGGTTCCTGTCAGGCCCAAGGGGTCTTGTTCCTGGGGGGCAGCTCCCTCTCCAGTGCACACTGGAGGAACCCTCCAGGGGCCCGGGCACCCACCTCCAGCTCAGGGACGATGAGCGAGAGTCCGTGCTTTGTGTTAAGAGCTGGCTTTGGTGGCGAGGACAGTACCTGGAGCCAGCAGAGGGATTCTCTCCATCAGCAGTGTCTCCCCAAAAACAGCAAGAAGCAGGGGGTGGGAGGTCTCTGGAGGCCTCGAGAGCCAAGGCCGAGGGAGCCCGACCACATGCCTGCTCTCACTCTGCCTGCCTCCTCTCAAGGTCGTTTATCTGACTTCCAGTCTGATCCCATTAGAAGGGGTTACAGCAAAGAGTAAAAGCATTGACAGTGAGAGAAAAAGCGGCTCAGCTCTTGGGCCTGGGGTCCATGGAGGCTGGCAGTCTTGCTCTGTGGGAGCTAGAGGCTGGTCCTAATGGTGTTTGAAGAATCACGCCAAAGGTAGACCACACCAACCAACCTGAAGAACGGTTTAGAAAGAGTTCCACCTCAAGAGGGCAATCAGGCTGTGGAGTTTCTGGAGGAAGGCACTGATGCCATCCAGGCAGGATGGACCGAGCAATGCCAGCAGCACCTCCTCCCTGTCCTTGGTCCAACCCAAGCCCCTGCACACACTCTCCCAGTCCTTGATCCAACCCAAGCCCATGCCCACATTCCCACTCCTTGGTCTTGGGCTCTCCCTACAGGCACTGGAGGCCCAGGAGCTCCATTCCAGAGCTGTGGGATGAAGGCTGAGAGGTGTCCCCCTCAGTCGCTCATGCCCAGGGTGGGTTGATGTGGTGCTTTATCTCACGTCTTCACACAGATTCTCTCATCCAGTGTCCTCTCGTCTCATCTCCCAGGATGCAGCCAGTCCCCTGGGCCCAGGCAGTTGGCTGAGTTACAGCAGAAGGTCCACGCTCAGCTGTTCTGCTCTTGGGCCTTCCCGCTGGGCTTCAGCCAGAACAAATGGAACCCCTCAGAGGAATGAAAATTGTCCCCAACTGCTAACAGATTTTCTTAAACCTCTGGCATCTTCCTCCATCCAATAATGCCATGGCTTCTAGTCTAGCCCAAGTTTTGTGCTTGGTTATTTCAAATGAAGTAGGCCACGTTGTGGGTGTTCTGCAAAATTCCTGACTTCTAGCTTGTGGAAAGTCTGTCAGCCTAGATCTCAGTAAAACACGTATCCCCTGCAAGGTGGCTGTGGCCATGTGGGGTGTGTGGAATGATGTGCTCATGGGTGCTTTCATTCTCTTGAGTTGTCTGTTCTCCTGAGAGGGGTCACTGAGACCCTGGACCTCAGGGCAGCCCTCATGGGGTGGCGACACAGCTGCTCCGTTGGTCCTGTTTCCCATCCAGTGGAGCCTCAGTTGCCGTGGCACTCTGTGCCCCACACCCCAACTTGAGGAGATAGAGGAATGCAGGGCTGCCTTACCGTGGCCCGGCCGTGCATCCCTGGGTGTCCCTCCTGGGGTCCCAAACCTGGGATTAAGGGAGCAGTTTGAGCTGGGCAACATGCCACCCAAACACCTATGCCCTTCCTCAGAAAGCTGCTTGACTGGCAGACCCCAGCCTGGCTTCTAAGCGCCCCCCCCGCCACACACACACACAGGCCCCCATCCCTGGTGAGGCCCTTCTGCTCTCTGCTGCATCCCAGCCCTCGCCAGGGGGAGGGGGGTAGGCCTGTGGGGTAGCAGGGAGGGGCTGTTCCCAGCCTGGCCCTCTGCATGCCTGCACCCCTCCCATGTCTGGCAGATATTCGCATTCCTTCCCCAAAACACCCTCCCACCAAGGAAGGTCAATGCCCAGCCCTTCCTGCCTGAGATCTGGGGTGGTTTTCCCTGCAGCCCCTCGGCCACGGGTCCCCCACGCTGGGAGACTCTTGGCCCTCCTCTCTGTTCCTCACACAGAGCCAAGGTGCTCTCAGCCCCAAAAGCTCTTTCAAAAAGCAGGCCCAGGGCCGGCCCCGTGGCTTGGTGGTTAAGTGAGCGCGCTCCGATGCTGGCGGCCCGGGTTCGGATCCCGGGCGCACACCGAGGCACCACTTCTCTGTCCATCCTGAGGCCGAGTCCCACATACAGCAACTAGAAGGATGTGCAGCTATGGCATACAACTATCTACTGGGGCTTTGGGGGAAAAAAAATAAATAAATAAAATCTTTAAAAAAAAAAAAAAATCCCAAAAAGCAGGCCCAGCATCCTGTCTGCTCTATTGTCTCTCTGCCAGAGCAGGATGGTGATCCGGGCCCACTGAATGAACGTGGGGCTGGATTCAGGACCAGCTCCATTCTGTCCCGGCCTGTGGGCCCATGGTGGGGTGGAGGCGCTGGTTTCTAATTCTTCTGTCTTACATTATTTTAAACAAGTAATAATATGTTTGTTGCGTTAGACTCTTAAAATACATAAGACAGCCGGTCTCCATTACCCCTTCCCTCCAGGAAGAGGATCCTGGAGGGGCCCTGCAAGGAGTCTCCGGTCTTCTGGACACCACGGCCTGTCAGGAAGGGGCCCTGCACCCTGGCTTCCTGCTGCTCCTCCAGGCCCTCCCTCAGAACAAGGGGACCAGGGCCGGGGCTGGGGCAGGTTTCCAGCTTTTTGGCACTGGATGTGGATGGTGGTCAGAGCTGGCCACCTCACCTCCAGCTGCCCACTGCTCACTTCCCCCAGACAGGGGGTCTGGAAACACAGGGTGGGCAGGATGTGGGGTCCATCGGGGGCCTGGGAGAAAGCTGCTCACACCCCAGCTAAGACTACCAGGAGTTGGGCTGGGGTGAGCAAAGCCCTGGACAGAAGTCCTCATTGGGCAAGATGTGGGGGCTAGAGTCCCCTGAGCATCAGAGCCAGAGGGCCTGTGACCCCCAGGTGACAAGCAGGCCTCAGAGACCCTGACCTGCCCAGGGCCACACACCCAGTTAGTGGCTTAATGGCCAACTCTGCCTTCCCTGTCCCTCAGCTGGACTGGGAGCCCTGGAGCTTCCCCCAGAACTGGAGGGTCCTCATCACGGGGCCTTGCCCTTGTCCTTTCCAGGGATCGCCGTGTGCAACATCCCGTCTGCGGCAGTAGAAGAGACGGCCGATTCCACCATCTGCCACATCCTCAACCTGTACCGCCGGAACACGTGGCTGTACCAGGCGCTGCGGGAAGGCACGCGAGTACAGAGCGTGGAGCAGATCCGGGAGGTTGCCTCGGGAGCAGCCCGCATCCGTGGGGAGACGCTGGGCCTCATCGGCTTCGGTACGTGCGGCTGCCCTGCCCTGTCCCCCTACACCACCAGGGCTGGCACAGGGACCCCTTGGGAGAGGCAGACCCAGCCCTGCCCTGCAGGGGCCCAGCGATGGCCTGTGCCCTGGGAGTTGAGGTTCATTGTGGGGGTGCCTGTGAGAGGACTCCTCTGTAAGTTAGAGGAGGGCCAGTGCCTCCTGGCGAGCTGCATGGGGTGGGAGGTCAGAGGTCAAGACTGATCAGAGAACTCACCCAGAGGTAAGATCTGGGCTGCTTCTGTAAGAATGGGTCTGATTTGGCTGGGTAGAGAGGACACAGCGGGAAGGGGCTGTGTTGGCTTTGCAGAGGGTAAAGGGCAGGGGCTGTCCAGAGGTGCCTTGTAGAGAAACAAGCTGGCTTGGGGTTCGAATAGGGGCTAAATAAGTGAGCAGAGACCTGGGCCGTGGTGGGCAAGGCCCAGCACCTGGAGGCCCTCAAATGCCTGGCTAGGGTTGCAGCGGGGAGTCACTGAAGGATTTTGAGCCAGAAGGTGGCGCAGTCGGGTCAGCAGCTTGGAAAGCCCACCTGAGAGGTGGGGCAGGAAAAGGTCTTTCTGGAGTTGGCCGTTGCCCCAGGTGAGACATGGCTAGCGGCCCTGGGAGGGTCTGGGGCAGGTTTCCAAGGAGAAGGTGAGCCGTGATGGAAAGCAACCTGATGCCATGGCTGTTGGCAACACAGGGGCTTGAGTAGGGCCCCCACGTTGCATGAATCTCAACCCCACCACTTACTAGCTCTGTGACCTTAAGGAAATTACTTCTTTCTTTCTCAGTTTCCCAAAATGTAAACTGGGATTGGAGCAATACACGGTGGCTGCCTCTTAGGACTCAAAGAAGGCATGAGAAGCATGTGGGTGGGTAGTAAATACTTGGGCTGGCTTCTAGAAGGCCCCCAAGCTGTCACTCAGCCCTTAGCTCGGAGCTCTGTGTTTCCAGTAACTGAGGGTCAGGACTCCTTGCCCCACAAGTCCCCGCTGCGGGCCTGGGTGCCAGCTTGAATGAGGCAGAAGGAGCTGGGTTTCTTCCAGGAATGCACATCTTCCCAGCACCTGGGGTCTGAGTTCAGAACCCAGGTATTAGGGATATTCACACAGGAAGCTATTCTTTTAAAACTATTTACAGAGGAGTCCACCTTACTTCAGTTTTCTTGAGCAGACGACTGCAAAATGACTCTTAAGAAATGTGGATGTGCTGTGTGAGGGCCGCAGCGCCCTCTGCTGGCGCCCGCTTGGCTTCCCTTGCTGGGAAGTGGCTCTCAGAGATGGTTCTTAGAACTTCATGCATCTTTAAGCCCTGCAGGGGAGGAGCCCTCGGGTGGGCTCCAGGCAGGATGCAGAGCCTCAAGTTGTGAGTGGCCCGGCCACGTGCTGGCAGCCTCACTGGCAGAACACCTCTTTCAGTGGCTTCTGACTCCAGCCATCACAGCAAGTTCTCACTGGAGTTTCTTTGGCTGTGCCCTTTGCCACCCATCTTTTGGAGACCCTTACAGTATACTGAGGCCAGGCCCGTGGTTTCAAGCGCTGTTTACTCAACTGTAAGCCAAGCACTGTCACAGTCCCAGTTCCCCACACACACTGATTGTGTTGTCTCCTTGCTACCTTTCCAGGTCTCCCCATAGCCTTCCAGAACTGTAGACAGAACTGAGACAGGAAGAGGCACAGTCGTAGGCAGCCTAATCGCCACTGCTACCACCCTGTCTTTTAGGGGTTTGAAAGTGCTCACTTGCCTAAGGTTCGGCCCAGGAGCAGCAGCAGAACCCGGAGTGTGGGGCAGAGTTCCGCCCAGCCCAGCCCAACCCACGCTGCAGTGGAGGGGCCTGACGGGGAAGGCCCAGGCTGGACCCCAGCTCTGGCTGGGTGGGATGGTGCTCAAGGATAGCCTCCGGGTTGGGAACGTCAGTGAATGGTAGCAGTATTTTATGGGGGGTGGGGGCAAGCTGACTGAGTTCTCGGTCTCCGAGGCTGGGTTCTGATGGAGCCAGTAACAGAATTAAGTCATTAGGTCTTGTAGTATTTAGTCAAGAAGACCTCATAGCTAAAGCAGAAGCCAGTGAGAAGATCAGGGTTTGTGAATTGATGAAAAGCAACGCCCCCGGGAGATAAGGCCCAGCGCTTCTGTGTTGAAATCTGGGCTTGGCGCCCTCGAGCCCCTGGAGCTGCAACTGGGAAGCCCCGTACCGTATTAGAGTGTGTGAGGTCCTGGAAGTAAGGAGGTGGCTGAGGGCCCTTGAAATGGGCAGGAGGAAGGCATTATCATGCTGGGCGTGCGCTCCCAGCAGCTACGTCATGGGGTCCTTAGTTCCGTATTTCAAGTACGTCACTGGGGGATCTTGTAGGTTGCAGCCGCTCTTCCCTCTACCCCGTCACCCTTCATCATGATGCTCCTCTGCCCCTCACCGGGGTGTGTGGCTCTAGTTCTCGTTCACTGCATCCAGGTGGTGACACTGAAGAGGGATGACACAAGGGACGATGACCCTGATTACCCTGCAGCTGTGCTCTTGGTCAGAGTGGCCTTATTTAACCTTTGCCTCCAGACCACGTCCGTTGTCTCAGTCGTGCCCAGTTAGATCACAGGTCAGCAGGAGGGGAGGACACTCCACCACCGAGGCGCCCTTGCCTGGGCCTCCTGCCTGGGAAGGTGCGTCTCTCCCCTTGTGCTCTTCTCCCTCCTTGCACAGTTGAGCAATGGTTTTAAATAAAGGTTTATTCTGTGCTCGTCCTAGATCAGCCCCTTCCAGCATCACTCACACCATTTTGTTTTCAAGCTGAAAACTGCCCTGGGAAGCAAGAGAAGGTATCCTGAGACTGATGAGTTTGCGCAGATGAGATGGCCACTCAGGAGTCAGGGGGCCTTCGTGTCCTGTTAGGTGACGTCGGTGTCTAACTTGCTGGAGGCCCAGGCTGCAGGCTGGAGAGGGGCCTGAGGCTCTGCCAGCGGCTCAGGGCCTGGCCTGTGTCTCCGAGAATTAGCCTGATGGACACATGCCCCACCTCTCGGCCACAGCAGTTTCCTGTGCCGATTTGTGCTCAGACCGAGCTGCAGTGGTTGGTTTTGATCACTTTACCCTTTCCATGAGCAAACCCAGCGGTAATTAGGCAGGAGAAGGTTCTCCGTTAGATGTTGAAAACAATAAAGAGATGAAGCTCAGGGTAAGAAGCCTGCTGTGTCAACAAAAAAGTAGGGGAGGAGAGAGAGTTACAAAATGGGGGAATATTGGCTATGGTTGGAGCTGGGGGAGGGCTCGTGGAGTTGACTAGAACGTTCCCTAGTTGTGTTTATGTTTGAAAATATACATAATAGGAAAAAAAAAAAAAAAGCAACCAGTGGCCAATCCAGACAACAGATACTGCCATCCTCACCCAGGACACTTGGCTTCACTTCGGCCCCAGTGACCTGGGGTGAAGTGGCAGCCATGGGCGTCAGCAGGCTCCGGGCACATGGTTCCTCTCATCGGTCCCGCTGCCAGTGGGGCAGCAAGCCCTGGCTCCAGGTCGGCAGCAAGGCTGGGGCACTGTGCAAGGCCCCGGCGTCAGGAGTGCCGAGCGCTGGCGGGAGAGGCCGTGGACTTGCTCACCTGGACGCTCTCTTTCTGCACAGGTCGCACGGGGCAGGCGGTTGCCGTTCGAGCCAAGGCCTTTGGATTCAGCGTCATATTTTATGACCCCTACTTGCAGGATGGGATCGAGCGGTCCCTGGGCGTGCAGAGGGTCTACACCCTGCAGGACTTACTGTATCAGAGCGACTGCGTCTCCTTGCACTGTAATCTCAACGAGCATAACCACCACCTCATCAATGACTTCACTATCAAGCAGGTAATTGGAAATCGATGCCCTCAGACTCTGGAAACTTCTATCAAAATGGAAGGGGGGATGGGAAATGGTCCACAGACACACCAGCGACCAGGGAAGGAAGTCCCCTGAGACACATCAGTGCAGAGCCAGGTGAGGCCCCCTCTACATGGTGGGCTGGGTAGAGCAGGGAGGGGCCAGAGCTGGCCCAGGACCCAGCAGGGGCCTGTCCTATTCAGGCCTGGCCTCCAAGAAGCTACAAGCAGTTGACAAGTCACAGCTCCAACTTTCCCGCCTTGTGGCCCTCCCTCAGGATCAGCAGAAACTGATCCCTGGCCTCCAGCTGTCACTGAGACTCCGCACTCCCTTCCCCCCACACTGCTGCCCACGCATTCAACAGCCGGACCAACAGAACTCCTGGTCTGCGGCTTTCCTCTTTAAACCTCGGTGTGAGCGCCTCCCAAGGCGATGGCATGCGTTGAGCCAGCTTTTCCTTCCCCCTACAGATGAGGCAAGGAGCATTCCTAGTGAATGCGGCCCGTGGTGGACTGGTGGACGAGAAAGCCTTAGCCCAAGCCCTCAAGGAAGGCAGGATACGAGGGGCGGCCCTCGATGTGCACGAGTCGGAGCCTTTCAGGTGGGTCTGGCAGGCTGCCGAGATGTTTGTGGCCCATGCTCCCGGGCTCACACCGGGATTCAGAGGGCCCGCATGTATACCTGACCCCCACACTTTGAACGTGGGGCGCTTTCCCAGAGAAACCGGTCCTGGGAGGAAGCTGGAGACAAAGTTGACAGCCTCCGTTCCTCTAAGGGCTGTGCTTTATGCTCACTAATTGTAAAAGGGCCAGAAGGTCCCCAAAGGTCATCAGAAAGGGGAGAGGCAGAAAAGTGCTGGTGGGAGGTGGGCAGGCCGGCCCTCTGAGTCCCTGATGACTCATGACATGGTATTACAGAGCAGTTTTAATAAGTATGTTCTTAAATCCACAACCCTTAGGAAATAGACTACAAAATACCCCTCGATTTTATCTGTGTAGCCAGTATTCTGCACGGCCAAGAGCTCCCTTTTGATGGGAGGAATAGTGTGCATTCGACTTTCTCTTTGACTGTTTTTTTACATTTATCCAGCTTTGCTCAGGGCCCCTTGAAAGATGCACCGAATCTCATTTGTACACCCCACACAGCCTGGTATAGTGAGCAAGCTTCACTAGAGATGAGGGAGGCAGCTGCCACCGAGATCCGCCGGGCGATCACAGGTGAGCCCTCCCGCCTCGTCCCTTTCCGCTGCACCCGGGCCTGCTGAAGGGCAGCCACCTCTGCTCGGTGACAGACACACAAACGGGGTTACGGGGGCTCACCACGGGCAGAAATAGTTTCTACGGATCACCCTGATTAAATTTTGAATGAGTTGAGCCCTCTTTATGCAAGCCTGGAACTAAATTTCAGAGGAAACCGATTCCCTTGTCTATCAACCAAGGTAAGTATTGCCAATTGTGGGGGATGAGCCCTCCGATGTAGCAGGCGGGAGGCTCCTTTCTGTTCTAGCTGAAGGCCAGAGTCCAAGAGCCTGGTGCTTGGGCCCTGGGACATCTCACCTTTTGTAAAAATCAAAGGGCCAGCCCCTATCATTATAGAGTGAGAGACTTGACTACAAGACTTCCATCGGTACGAACTTTGGAGGTTATTTCCCCCAGAAGCAGCTACTCATTATGACCTTAAAAAATACATATGATTAATTTTAATCATCTTATTCCAGGTCGCATCCCAGAAAGCTTAAGAAACTGTGTGAACAAGGAATTCTTTGTCACAACAGCTCCCTGGTCAGTAATAGACCAGACAGCGATGCATCCAGAGCTCAATGGTGCCACATACAGGTGAGGAGAGGAAGGGGATCTGGCGCAGCCGTGAGGGCCGGGGGAAAAGGGGGAGAGGGGCAGGAACTTGGGGAGATTAACCCAACCCAGGCGCTAAAGACAGCCCAGCGCTCCCAGCAGGAATTACGTACACTGTCCTCTCAGTTCTTCCCATGCCCGATTTCCACGGAAGCGACATAGCTTTCAGGATATAGCCTAGACTTGATGTTCCTATTTTAAAAGCCGGTGGGGGTGGGAGTGCATTTCCCCAATGGGTGTGAACACTGGGCCAGGAATCACCCCCTCATTCCAAAGGCACTTCAAAACCAGAGGGTTTCTAGGTGAAAAGGTACTGGAAGAATCTTCAAGGGAAAGGGCCTGCTGGTGATTTCGTTTTCTAATTTGAATCTTCTTCCAAGGAAAGCCTTCTGGCCAAAGACCAGTGCTTTCAGCCAGGGAGATTGCCCTTGTACACCCCATCCTCAGTGAAGCAGCAGGTTTGACAGGGGGTGTGACAGGGAGTCGGGGTAAACAATGTGACTGAGGCAATGCAAGGGCCACGAGCCAGGTGCCCTTAGAAGGGAGCAGGGTTTCATCTGTGGTAGTTTTCCCAGGTTCTCCCCAGCATTTCTGAGTTCCAGGGAAATAGCTCGTCCTGCATCAGAGAGAAGCTGCAGCCTGGGAGGCCAGGACAGTTTTGCTTTGCTTACTCTAATGCAGGGTGGCCTCACCTGGGCAGCACTCACACGCTGGGCCAGACCAGACCATTCTCTCATGGGGCCCGTCCTGTCCACCAGAGCGTGGCTAGTAGCAGCCCCTCTCACTCCCGAGACTACCGAAAATGTCTCTAGACGTTGCCTGATGTCCCTTGTCACAAACCACTACTCTAACCATGGAGACGGGGGCGGGGATGGTTAAATATAGTTTGTGTAACAGGACCCACACACGAAGGCGGACTCTGAGGAAGCTATGCCGTTTCTTCCTGGGACACATGGCTTTATTTACATTTCAGTTTGGCATGTTCTATTCAAGTCCCACCCACTTTTTCCCCCTCATAAGCATTTTCAGGTATCATTACTTGAGCCTGTCACAGCACCACATTCCCTTGTTCATTATTGTTGGCAGCCTACCCTTTATGGGCCATGTCGTAATTATTCGTTAGACAGAACAAGGCTCCTGGCCCTCTGGAGCACTGCTTGTGCTGGCGGGGCTGCAGCCCACAGCAGTCCTATCCATCAGAGTCCTGGAGAGGCCCCCAGGATTGCTGACCGGTTCAACATGTGACAGGCTGTGGGATAGGGGGTCAGGGTGGTTTCCACAGGAAGAAAAGCCAACCCCTTTACCCCAAGTATAAAGGGTTTGATAACTGAGAATAAGACTCATTCTAAAGCACCTACCTCATATGTTTCATCCTTATAAGAATGTTTAAATATACCAAGTCACATTTGTGCCTAAGAACCACGTGTTCTGTAGGTGGCTAATGCCACATGTCCTCACACACACAGCAACTCCAGTGCCTGGAATATCAGAGGCGGCCACATCAGGCACCCTCAGAGGAGGGCAGGCACGAAGTCCATTGTCAGCTTACCACTTCCCCTGCTGCTACCCCCCTCCCTTTAACATCTCAGGCCACGGGAACACACATAACTGACCAGCCTGGAAAGCCACATTTAATGTCAGAGTACTTCATGCTGTCTGTTAGGAACTATAACTAATGAATACTTTCTAAAGCAACTGGGAAACTTGGGAGTCTTTTTTGTACAAAATGTTTCCCAAATGCAGTCTAGTGTCTACAGACATAATTATTATAATTAGTATGGGCTATTCTTACTGTCAAAAGGCACAAAATTAGCGGCCCGTTTTATGAATCAGATGTCCATGTTATAGATTTTTTTAAATATAGATTTCTCTATGTTTTGGGGGTAGGAAAGATGACAAACTGTCCCATAAAAAAGACCAGAAAAATAGACAGAGCCAAGAGCTTGGCAGCCTCCTGCCCTGGACTTAACCAGCCTTTCTGTGTACTCCTTAGATACCCGCCTGGCATCGTGGGTGTGGCTCCAGGAGGACTTCCTGCAGCCATGGAAGGGATCATCCCCGGAGGCATCCCGGTGACTCACAACCTCCCCACAGTGGCACACCCTTCCCAAGCTCCCTCTCCCAACCAGCCCACAAAACACGGGGACAATCGAGAGCACCCCAACGAGCAATAGCAGAGAATGACGAAAGGTAATCACTCAGATAAACCTGGGACCAAGAGACAGTGAAAAATAGATGAACTAAAAGAAAAGGAATTTGACAGTCTTTTTAACTGATTCTGGACATATGCATCATTGACGTTGCAGTGTTAAAACTACAAAAGAGCTAGAAGCTGAGACGTGAGAAAACTGAAGATGTCGTCTGCTTATGGAAGCGCTGAAAGACTAGGACGTGATTTATTAACGACCAACTTCTGTTATTGTGTGTTAAGTTTTCCATCTGTGCATCAAATCACAAAGAATAAATAGATCTTTTTCCTTTATCAGTCCCTTGGGCACAGCAGGTCCTGAACACCTTGCTCTAGAATGTTGCATCAGGAGTTCCAAACATCAAAATAAAAAATTTTAAGAGGAAATCCCCATCCTATGACTCTAGTCCCTTCAGTCCATGGGGGCTTTTTCTAATAGGAAGATTCAGTTACTACAAAATGGGGAGAAAACTGTTTGCCTGCGTTAGACATCAGCAAGCATAGGATTGAAGACCGTACAGGCTCCTGTACAGAAGTCTCTCTCCCATCTGAACTGCATACTGAGCGGGCAAGTTGGTTGTGAGTTCAGTAATACCCTCTGATGATGCAAAAAAAAAAAAAAAAAGTATTAAGTTTCACAAGCTGTTTGTACTCAAATATATTTTCTCAGTTTCAGATCCTCAGCTATTTTATTGAGTGGAAAGTCTTGAACTAAAGGGTTCAAGAATAATGTTGCATTTCCTTATGTCTCAGGAAACACTTTTTATGGTAACTTGTCAGATTGTCTATGAACAAACCCACTTTTTTAGACATTGATAAAGTCTTCTTTTCTTCACGTGATATTTTATACAAGAACACTTCAGGTGTGTTATTAGATGTGACTGATTTTAACAAATCCTATTAGATTTGTATCAACTAGTTACATGTTATATTCATAGTCTTTTGTGAATCATCGCCTTTTTGTTTAAAAGATGGCCTATTTTGAGCCTTTGTATAGGTACATTCCTGTTTTTGTGACAAAAAAACAACCTTTAAAACTGTCCCAAACAGAAAAATAATGGCTATCAGAAATATGTTTTGTTTTAGTGTGAGTTACCGTTACTGTATTTGTTTATTGTAAAGGTGGACATTTAGCGTTCAGTGCAGTTTTCAATAAAAAGTAATAAAAATTTCTGTTAAGTTCTGAAATTCAAGTACATCTCACCAATGTAAAAGTTCTCTACTTGAGATGTTTAAAGGCAACTGCATTTTCAATCAGCCAATTTCCAACTCTTGTTACTCCAGGGTTCAAAGAGGAACAATACTTTTCTGTCTGCCTAGTCCATAACCAGGCTCAAGAATGCTGACAATTACCTCATGTGTAAGAGTTTAATTGAAAAATCAAAACCTCACATAACTCCATCATTATCAAATCATGCCATCCGTAAGATGAAATAGTGGGTTAGAACTAAGTCAATTCAAGAAACAAAATTGGTCAAGTTTTAGAGTTTTGATTTTAATTTACCCAAAAGCAAAATTACCTGGCTCAAGCATTAATGCAGGAAGGGAGGTGAATCTCAAAAAAAAAATTTAATGATATTTACAAAGAAACGTTGCAAAATAATTAACATCAGCCATTCCCATATGTTTGTTAAGAACTTTAAGTTGACTAAACGATCTTCCTTTTTCAATAGTGGTGTCTGCAAGTGTCAATCAAGTCCAACAGCTCCAAGTACCAAACTCCCTTCGACCTCTTCCTTTAAAGTAAAAGTCATGGCGTCTTAAAACATAAACCTCCTCACTCATTTTAACATGGTGGTCCCATCCCAGCTGTCCCATGAACAATTACATTAAGACAACCTCACGTGGATAGAGATGGAGCACACAGTTACTGACCTATCACTCCAGAGAGCAGAGTGATGATAGTTCAATACCATCTTCATGACCCCTCAGAGGCAATTAATGAGGGGATGACACGCGCGCAAAAAGGAGACACCCCACCCGACCCCACCCGCAATCGCCTGTGAACAGCAGTATTCCCTTAACACAGATTAAGTCTGGGACATAAGGAGCTTAAGAGTCAAAAACATAAAAAGGGAGGTCCAAATCCACAGGCACCTGGGTTTTGTTTAATGAGAACAGAAAACCTCACCGTCTCCCTAGAAAACGGACCATAAAGTTAAGACCACACAGTTAAGGTATTACTGTCCAGAGTCAACCAAAAGACATACACATCTGTCACCCAACCACGTATAATCTTTGAGAAAGGACTGCATACTCTGTCTTGGGGCAACAATTATGGCTGTTTAATAGTTCAAGAGCTTAACATAGCGTTTATTCACTCAAAATTTTGGCTTTTACCAGCCAATCCGCTGTGAAAACCATTTAAAGCCCCATTCCTTGTCTGGAGCCTAGGAAATGGAATCCTCTAATTCTTTCCCACAGGGAAGAATGCTGTACCTGTTAAATTAGATGTAGTCGGGGTCACTGATTATAAATAAATAAATAAAGAGGCACCTCAGGAATAACAACACTCAGCAGACCACAACACACAAAGGCTAAACACTGAGCCTGTAATTTTCTGGACAGCGCTGACTGCAGTGTAGACCACAGTGACTAGAAGCTTCTCCCTCAAACATTTCTCTTTGGCTTCTTCAATTGAGAGGGTAGTTTTTGTTTAACAGAAACTAGAACAGGATTTCTGCCCATTAAAGAATTATTCCTATATATGGAGAAAAGTTCAGAGATGCTCCACTACTAAGTAGTCAGAATGGCAGCCTTCTAAAAACTTGACTAAAATGAAAGCAAACCACAGAGAGTCAATTTGTAAGAAAACATGACCCACTTGGAACAGTACCATTTATCATTATTATATCAAAATTCATTCATATTGCAAATACTTTTCCTGCAAGTTTTAGCATGCAGCAAAAGTGATCCTTTCATCCTGAGAACACCGTTCAGTGAGCGTTCTGAGAGGGGAGAAAGAACTCAAGACATGACATCTCATAGGTATGCTTCTATTTTTAGTATTCCAGCAAATTTAAGGTTGTGTACATTTCAATACCATCTATACAGAACTTAGAAGAAAACAAGAAGTAAATATTTAAAGGTTTTCACAGCCTTTTCAAAGAGAAGAAAATATATATATATGTGTGTGTATGTGTATATGGGGCTTCTTGCCAAATTCCTTGCCACATCAATAGTCTACAACATGCTTATCAGGACACTAAGTCTCTTTTGTGTTCCTGAGATAGGTCTGAAATTTTTACCCAGTATTGAATGTATACCTGAAGTGGTCAAATAATACTTTTTATAAAAAGTTTTTCTACCTAAGATTACAGTTTTAACTTTAAATAAGAATGGCCACAATTAACCAACATGCAAAAATTCTCAGAAGGCTCACTGAGAAATTCATTACACAGTGCAATTACCACCTTACTCCATTTTTAAATCTTTATTCTGTACTGAACTGATATTCCCAATTAGCCCAAGCAAAGGCATGCCTTTCTAACACGATTTGCTTAAAGGAGGGTTGATGATAAAAGACAGTGAGACTCCAAAGACCCTCTGCATGGCAACTTGGGAGTATAACATTGTCCATGGGTCAAGTGAGCAAATTTCACACAATTCATTTCGTTATGAGGGGCCTGCTCCCCAAGTGCTTCCCTCATTTACATCCAGGGAATAACTACTCACCAAGAGACTGCTGCCCAGAGTCTGGGAGAAGAATCCTCATTTTAAGGGCACTCTTCCAAACAAAAAAATACCTAAATACTGCAAAGGGGCATATCAGAAACTTAAGAAAGATGCAATAATAGAAACCAAAACCCTTTCCAAAATAAGGGAACAATGTCTATATGAAGTTCATTCAATAAAAAGTCCTTAACTTTCCTTGCATTTTGTTCCTTAAAGATCTGATTTTATTTTATTGGGCAGAACAGGAACTAAATTATTAATAAAATAAAAGCTTGTTTTTTTATTTTTATGTTTTGCTGTGGATAATTTGTACAAAAAGTTTCCAATCTCTAACGAGCTCTAGTGAGACTTAATGTGAAATGGATCTTTAAGATGGAAGTAGAATGCCAAATTCTACTTAAAAAAGAACATCTCAAAGGAACAAAGAGTCATCTGCCATGTGCTTTTGGAGGTGCCCATGCTAGAAAAAACTTCTCAAATAATATGAAGATGCTGGTACAACTTTTCCTATTACACAATTTCTTACACAACCACATGCGTTACATTTATAGACAGATTTACAATTTGAAAAGAAAAAAGTTCTGTCTTAATAAAATTAGTTTTTACAAACTGTAGTCCAAAGTTCTCTGTCTCCTCACACAGCAGACGCATCATCTCCATTGGGTGTGGATCAGAAAAACCCTTCCGAGCAGATCCTGCCAGATTTGGTTCATTCCGTGCCGTGCACTCTGCTTGGAGCACCACACTAACTTTGGGGTCACCACAGAGCCAATACACCTTGGTCTTCTGCTCTTTGATTTTTTTCATTCATCTTCATCATCTTCATCTTCCTCTCCATCAGACAGGGATGTACAAGGCCGGATCTGTCGGTAGCGGTCAAGCCATTTTTCTACCATTTGCGTGACCAGGGGGTGATTTCGCCGCCGAGAGCTTTTCTGCATGGCGACAAGAACTCCCCCCTCAGTCACGCAGCAGTCCAGCCACTCCCTGAGCAGTTTTTCTTGCTGTTCCTCATTACCTAGCTTTTAGAGGAATGCGAGGAAAAGGGAAAATAATACAACAGATCAGACACTTGACAGGAAAAATTTAATAGAAACTTATAGCTGATATGATTACTAATGAAAAGGCCAAAGCAACAAACTGTTTTAACATGGTTTCAACCTCATCAATTTTATGATTAAAACCCAGTTTCCAGGGCTGGCCCGGTGGCGTAGTGGTTAAGTTCGCACACACTGCTTCAGCAGCCTGGGGTTTGCGGGTTTGGATCCCGGGTGTGGACCCACGCACCACTTATCGAGCCGTGCTGTGGCAGGCTTCCTACATATAGAGTAGAGGAAGATGGACACGGATGTTAGCCCAGGACCAATCTTCCTCAGCAAAAAGAGGACTGGCAACAGATGTTAGCTCAGGGCTAATATTCCTCACCAAAAAAAAGGGAAAAAAACCCAGTTTCCTATGGTTAAATAGAAAAAAGTCATCCAATGGGAAAATTCACAGAAAAACCTAGAGGGAAGAACCACCTAGTAATAATTTGTTTTGATATAATAGCAAAAAGCAAATCTTACCTAAGTAACTGATTGTGGCAAAAAAAAAAAAAAGGCTAGGAAAAGCAAGACACATGACAAGGTAAGTAGACTCAGTAAATTATGTACAGGTTGAAGTTACAAAAATTATGGTCTATGAATTTTTTTCTTAATGACAGATTATAAAAGTTTTATAATTACTATTATATTAAATAAAAGACCAATAATTTTATAAGAATATGTTTTCTGAGAGTGTTCTTTTGCACATTCTCACCACCTCCCCTGCCTGGTCTACACCACCTTCTCCTCTACACCTACGATGGTCTGCCTGGTGTTCCTGCTCCCTGCACTGCCCCAGTATCTAGTCCCAACAGAGCACCCAGTGCTCCACTTCTGGGCAAACTGGCCATTGGCTTCCCGGCTTACACAGAGTAAAAGCCAAAGCTTTCAAAGGCTATTGATGAACCCCACCCCGCCCCTTAGCCCCCCAGCCTGCTCCTTCCCTCTTGCCCAATCACCACAAACCACACTGGCCTTGTGGTTGCCTCTACCTAGACTCTCTTCCACCAGACTCTGCAAGACTCACTTCTTTTTCTGGTCTCAATTCAGGTGTCACCTAAGTGATGCCCTCCCTTACCACCCTATTTAAATCACAAGCCCCATGGCCCCCTTTATCGCCTTCCTTTCCCCCTTCACCCCTTCCTTTTACTTTTGGCTTTTTCTCCTCAGCACTCATCGCTACCTGCGGGCAGGGACTTGTCACTTCCCTGCTATAGCCCCACACAACACATCCTACACAGCAGCTCTGAAAAGGTAAATTCCAAAGTCTGACCAGTATTAACAGAAAGCAACAACTCCCACGACCAAAGTCAAAACTTTAATTGGCAGTACAGATAACACCACCCTTGAAAGGCACCAGAGGCTGGGCTTCTGGCAGCACGTTACTACTTTAAGTAGTTAACAGGAGAAACACGCTTATTACCTCCTGAGCAGAAAGAAAGTGCACGTGGAGTAACTTCCTTTCACTGTCAACCAGAGGCAGAAACGTCATGGTGACATCATCGTCGGTGTTCAGGTTAGCACCAGCACCTCGGTTGCCATAGCCATCATTTTCCATGGCAACCAAAGCAGAGAAGTGGCCCCGTGTATAGCCCAGAGCAATTGGACTTTTCCAACAAAAACTCTGTTCCCACAACAAAGGCAAATAAACACCTGGAAGGAGGGAAGAAAATCACAATGGGATTTTCAGGGTGTGGCTGCAAACTGCATTATAATAGTAAACAAGGGACTTCTAAAATACTCTTGAATATGGCTTACCTTGAAACCGAGTATATCCTAAAGTTTCTCCCCGGAAACTTTTATAATATTTTACTCCATAAACTATAATTGGTCGTCTAAGAATATGTGCAAGTACAAAAATGTGTGTCTGTTCCAAACTTGCTCCAGGCTGTACAGAACAAAATAAAAGAAAACAATTTCCCTTTAAAACATATATTACCACACTGGAAAACTGATGTGTAAAACACAATGCTATACCTTCCTGCAGTACACAATCTCAATTCATTTTTTTTAAATCATGCTGTCAAGCTAAAGCAGCACCTGACTCCACAAATAGCAAAGTCCAATAAAACTGTAAGGGGAACCTGCAAAGTCTATGTACCGGTATCCTTCACTATCCAAACTCAAGACCCAAATAGATTTGGTTAAATACTAACCTCAGGAACAAGAGTCAGACAGCAGGGGAGGCTTGATTTATATAATTGCCTTCCGGTTAAGTGACCTGTCAAAGTACCACCTACAACAAGGTCCTCCGGAAGTAAAAAAATGAGCTTTGTTATTTCGTACAAACTTCAATGGCAGCATCACCTACCTCAAGAAAACTAAACAGTCTATCTTCCCCTACAATGACTGTGACAACACATTTTCAGGAGGTATGTGTCACAGATGTAAAACAGCCGCTGTGGCAGAAGGTACTTCCTTCACAGAAGGTACCTCCTTCACAGGGTTCAAATGAATTATGGTGCTTTCTGCAAAGAAAAGGAGTGGTTTGTTGTGCATATATTTGAACTTTACAGTTTGGTATACTGAACATGCTTCACAAAATAAAACTAGCATGAAACTTAGAGTCTAAGAGGGACAATCCTACGCAATTCATTTATAACAAGTTCATTCCCAAGTTTATTAGAAATGACTTCTGTCCATGGTACCTCCTTGGCCTATATCACATGGATAGAGCCTCACCACTGGGGAGCCTTATGAAGATCATGACTTGATCCTCAGGGCCTGACAGCTCAGCACCAGCACAAGAGCGCCCACAACTAGCTCAGTGACCTTGGGTAAGTTCCCCCTCAGACACAGAACGGGAGCTAACCTGCAGGCAGGTACAATAGGCATAAAGCCACCTTCCTGAGAGGACAATATAAATGAAGAGCAATCTGAAGAAATATGTAAGTGCTTAGAATCATCACAGTACAACTTTCATTTTGACAGTTTTTTATCACTTAATATAAGAAACATGTTACTCTCCCAGTTCTGCAGTAAGGACTTGCCCATGGTCATACAGTTGATAAACAGCAGTCACAACTAGAACCCAAGTCACCTGAGGCCAAGTTGAGCTCTCTTTCCTTTGTAGCACACTGCCTCCAATGTGGTTTACTCATGAAAATCAAGCGGTTGAGACCCTGTGGCCTACTTTTCTCCTACAAGGACATGCCCTGCAGAATTCTCACCTGACTAGCAAGAGAGAGTATAAATGCCCAGTCTTCTTGCCACTGTTCTTCTCTCAGGGAAAAATGTAAACCAAAGCTCTGAGAATACCATGATTCCCAATCTTTCCAACGTGTATAAAACCTAAAAAAGCAAGACAATAAAAAATAAGCCTTCTATAACTGTACATTTAATGTTTCAATCATTTATCTAATGTAGGCTTTAACCAATTCAAGTGAGATTAATAATTTTATTAAATTTTACCTGGCTTGCAATATATTTTTCAAATTAAAAATGCCCCCATTGTGCTAACAGACATCTTTTAACATATCCTCAGACATAATCTGATACACCACACCAAATTTTCATCAAAAATTCACCACACCAAATTTCATCAAATGAACACTAGTGATGAGAACAGATAATTTCAAGTGTCTACTACTTGTTTTACATACTCAAAACAAAACAAAAAAACTCTCAAAATCATCTGAGATGTTGGATACAATCAAAGATACCACATTTCTCCATTAATGTATAGTATTCACTACTTGGTCACTATATAAACAATAGACTAGAAATAGCCCATGTGTTCACAAGAATATCAACATCACTTAAGATTTCTTTCAATCTCATTTCTCTCTGATTATCACTGATAATTTAAAAAAAAAGAATCACTGCAACTACAAAAACAACTCCTTCTTTATATTTAATACCCCTTTAAATACTCCAGCCTAATAAATTATGAAGACCGAAAATCAAACTGGGCCACTGGTAGACTGAATTACTAAAGACAAAATCTATTCTTTTTCTTTACATCAAGTATAAAATTAAACAAAACCAGATATAATTATGCTCAAAATTGAGCATACTGTCTTACAAAACAAGCCAGTAAAGACAGACATTTAACCTGTTTGTAACATCACATTTCTTTCACTTATAAAGAATTAGAAATCCAAGATACTTTTCTTTTATGTTTTTGACTTCTAGGTAAACAAAAAAAAGCAAAAGATAAAAACATTCTGTTGCTGTTCTTGAAAAGTTCCAGCATAGAAAAAGTTAAGTGTGTTAATATCACAAGTTTCTTTACCGTAACTTAATGGAGGACTCTGTAAAAAATAAATTAATGTATTTTAGATTTTCTAAAAGGACTAAAATAGAATGCTACATAGGTTGAATTCTTGGTTGATTAGAAAAAAATTTTTCTATTCCATGTAACCAAGGGTTTTTTATCAGGAATCTAAGTTTCAATGCCAAATGTTTTACAAATAAAATAAGGATCTCTCTTTTAAAATGTCTAAGATACACAGAAATATATTTGAATGCACCAATGATGAAATACATTGTTTTGAAAAGTGCAAGAACTATCATGAAACACAGAAAATTGTTACAAACTGAAAGATGTATGCAGTTAAAAATTTCTTGGTTAGTGCCTAGAATCATTTTATGAATGAGATAACTAAGTTTGCCAGAAATTAAATGATGATTGCACTCAAAATTCCTCAAGAAGATCACAGTGTGAGTTAAAAGAAATATACTTTGAAAATAAGCATGTTCAAATGCTTATTTGAACAAAATAAGATCTCACACAAAGATCTAAACTCTGAAGCTACCTGGCTCATTAAGAACAGACAAGCAAACCAAATCCAGGAACATATGACCTAGTGGGACAGCAATACAAGTTTGGTTTAACACTGAAAAATCAATTCTATGTTCATGGATTATAAGACAATACTGTCAAACTGGTAATACTCCCCAAATTAATCCACATATTCAATGCAATCTCCATGAAAATCTCAGAGGATTTTTTTGCAGAAATTGATAAGCTGGATCCTCAAATTTATATGAAAATCCAAAGGATTCAGAATAGCAAAAAGAATTTTGAAAAAGAAGCAGAAAGTTGGAAGATTTACACTCCTGAGTTTGAAACTTACCACAAAGCTACAATCACCAAGACAGTCTGATGTTGGCATAAGAATAGACATACAGATCAATAGGAAAAAACGGAGTCCAGAAACAAATCTTTACTTTTACAGTCAAATAATTTTCAACAAAAGTGCCAAGGCAATTGAATGGGGAAAAAACAGTCTTTTCAATAAATGGTACTGGGACAACTGGATATCCACACACAAAACAGATTATTTTAGATCTTCACCTCACACCTTTAAAAATTAGCTTAAAATTGACCGTAGACATTAAATGTAAAAGCTAAAACTATACCAGGCCAGCCCCATGGCTTAGCGGTTAAGTGCGCGCACTCTGCTGCTGGCGGCCCAGGTTCGGATCCCGGGCGCCCACCGACGCACTGCTTCTCTGGCCATGCTGAGGCCGTGTCCCACATGCAGCAACTAGAAGGCTGTGCAACTATGACATACAACTATGTACTAGGGCTTTGGGGGAAAAAAATAAATAAATAAAAATTATAAAAAAAAAAAAGCTAAAACTATAAAATTCTTAGACAAAAACATAGGAGTAAAACTTTAAAATTTAAAACAACTATGATTAATATGCTAATGGTAAAGCAGACAGCATGCAAGAACAGATGGGCAATAAAAGCAGAGAGAAGAAAATCCTAAGAAACAACCAAAATGAAATGCTAGAGATGAAAAACACTGTAAGAGAAATGAAAAATATCTTTAATGGGTGTAGTGGCAGAATGGACATGGCTAAGGATAGAATCTCTTGAAGCTATATCATTAGGGACCTCCAAATCTAAAAAGCAGAGAACACAGAAAAAAAACAGAAGAGAATTTCAAATAACCGTGGGACAACTACAAAAGGTGTAACATAAACATAAGGGAAATAACAGAGGGAGAAAAAAAGAGAGAAAGTAACAGAAGAAATACTTGAAACAATAATGACTGAAAATTTCCCCAAATTAACATCAGACACCATACCACAGATCCAGGAAGCTCAGAGACACCAAGGAGGAAAAATGGCCAGAAAAACTCAACCTAGGCATGTCATAATTCAAATTAAAGAATAAAGAAAAAATTTTGAAAGAAGCCAGAGTTTAAAAAAAAAAAAAAAAAAAAACCTTACCTATAGAGGAACAAAGACAGGAGTTACATCTGACTCCTCCTCAGAAACCATGGCAAGCAAGAGGAGAATGAAGTGAAATATTTTAAAAGTTGAGAGAAAAAAACACTAACCTAGAATTCTGTACCCTGTGAAATTATCATTCAAAAGTGAAAGAAAAATAAAGACTTTCTTGACAAACAAAACTTAAGGGAATTTGTTGCCAGTAGATCTGCCTTGCAAGAAATGTTTAAAAGAAGTTTTTTAGAGAAAAGGAAAATAATACAGATCAGAAACTTTGATCTACGTAAAGGAAGAGCATCAAAGAAGAAATAAGTGAAGGTTAAATAAAAATTTTTCTTTTTCTTATTCTTAATTGATCTAACAGAAAGCAGTTTGTTCAAAATAATAACAGCAACAATGTATTTGATTATGTATGCCTGTGCGAGTGTGTGTAAACATGCTTATGTATGCTTACATAGAAGCGAAATGAATGACAACAAAGACAGACTCAAGGGACTGGAAGAGGGGATCAGGATTTTCTTATTACAAGACAATCACACAACCATGAAGTAGTACAGCGTTCTTTGAAAGTGGACTTGGCTTAACAGTAAATATATATTGCAAATTCTAGGGCAACCACTAATAAAAGTAAAAAAAAAGAAGTATAACCAATATGCTAAGAAAGGAGAGAAAATGGAATTATATAAAATGCTCAATTAAAACCACAAAAGGCAGAAAAAGCGTGAAAGACAAAAGAGGAACAAAGAACAAGGGAAAAAAATAGAAAATAATAGTAGTGAATATGTTAGATATTACTCCAACTATATCAATAACAACAGTGACAACATCAAATGCTGACAAGGATGTGGAGCAACAGGAACTCTCAGGCATTGCTGATGGGAATGCAAAATGTCAGCGCCACTTAAGAAGACTATTTGGCAGTTTCTTACAAAACTAAACATACTCTAATCATATGATCCAGCAACTGTGCACCTTGGTATTTACGTAACCAAAGAAGTTGAAAACTTATGTCCATCCAAAAACCTGCACACAGAGTTGATTACAGCAGCTGCATGGATAATTGTCAAAACTGACAAGCAACCAAGATGTCCTTCGGTAGGTGAACGGATAAATAAACTGTGGTACATTCAGACAATGGAATATTATTCACCACTCAAAGAAACGAGCTATCAAGCCATGAAAAGACATGTAGGAAGTTTACGTGCATATTACTAAGTGAAAGAACCCCAATCTGAAATGGTTACATTCTGTATGATTCCAACTATATGACATTCTGAAAAAGGCAAAACTATGGAGACAGTAAAAAGATCAGCAGTTGCCAGGGTTAAGGAGGAAAGGATGAACTGGCAGAGCACAAAGGATTTTTAGGGCAGTGAAAATACTCTCGATAATACTATAATGCTAACACCATATAATAACTATAATGGTAGATACATGTCATTATACATTTGTCTAAAACCAGAGACTGTATAACCCTAAGATGAGCCCTAATGTAAACTATGGACTCTGGGTGATAACCACGAGTCAACGTAGGTTCATCAATTGTAACGAATGTACCACTCTGGTGGGGGATGCTTATAGTGGGGGGTTATGCGTGTGTGGGGACAGGGAGTACATGGCAAATATCTGACCTTCCTCTCAATTTTGCTGTGAACTAACACTGCTTAAAAAAAAATCAAGTCTAGGGGCTGGCCCCGTGGCGTAGTGGCTAAGTTTGGCAGGTTCTGCTTTGGCGGCCTGGGTTCACAGGTTCGGATCCCAGGAGCAGACCTACACCACTCGTCAGCCACACTGTGGCGGCAACCCACATACAAAGCAGAGGAAGACTGGCACAGATGTTAGCTCAGGACTAATCGTCCTCAAGCAAAAAAAATAAACGAGGATGACTGGCAGCCGATGTTAGCTCAGGGCTAATCCTCCTCAGCAAAAAAAAAATAATCAAGTCTTTAAAAATTTATATAGAGAGACACAATACTAAGCTACAGATAGCTCTACCAAATAACAACAACAACACTAATATTTCTAAAAGACCTGTACTGATTTTTTCCGTATTTACATTAATTACTCCCACTTGCCTGAGAAACTGGATTGACATCTCTAATTAAAGGCAAGTACAATATTCAGTTTTAAGGACTTGAATCAGCTCAAATCATAGGTACCCAACAGAATAGTAAGAATAGCCCATCTTGAAGTGATGCGGGAGGGGTTTAAAGAAAAGAAAATTACTTTGTTTTCATTTAGATATTTCATATGACTTAAGAAAACTTCTCATCCCAATTGATTTGAATTACTTGAAAAGGGCACCTTAGCAAAGAACTGATTAAAAAGGAGACTACAGACAAGTGATATGCTGTCTCCTCCTCTTCTGGCCTAGGACAGGGCCCAAGGCTGCTGACTCCCTCTCATTCCACCTTCTGATAGTCACATAAGAGCCCAGTCAACAAACCTGTCACAACTAACATAGTCAACAATTTAATGGTTAATCATTAAGGGTAATATATTTGATCTACATCACTAATACCCTGAATCTATGGCAACAATGCGTCCTCTCTCCCCATCTAATAATCTTCATTCCCCTCCCCCACCTGCAAAATACTAAAGGAGGTCTGTGCGATCACTACAATCTATGCAGCTTCCTATGCCTTAACTCTAAAAGTGAAGATCCCGGATGGCAGGGATAGGAGGAGGCGGTGCCAGGGTACACTTTGTTTTGGGAAGCCTGTCCATATGCCAAGCTCTAGGTCCTCACTCCTGAAGCATCCTTTTAGAGGGAAGCCCTCTATTAAGGAAAGACCTGCTGCAACAACACTTGCCAGTGGCTGTACACACACACTCTACACATTCCTTCTCACCCTAACAGCCACTCTCCCTCTCCACTCTATTTACCACCTCAGATTTTGGTGCTCTTTTTCTTCCTACCTTCATGCTAGACTTTTGGGACCACAAATGACTCAAAACCAGCTGAGAATTCCAGCCCTAATACAAATATTAGTGGCAACTCCAATCCAGAAGATTACCCACTGCCACCTTTGAGAAACAGGTAGCATAAGTCCCCAAACTAGTATTACTAGCCACCAACATCTTTTAAAAAAAAAAAAAAAAAAAAGCCCTCGCCATTAAGAAAAATAGATATCACCCGCAAATAAACTTTATCGTGCACTTTCAGCCTTACAACAAGGTCAGGATATTACCACCAAAGGAAAGGCTCCAGGGTTGCATTTTTTTTTTTATTGAGGTATAAGTGACATACAATCAAGGCTGCTTTTTAAAGGGACTTGCAAAGGGGTAGATTTAACGAGGTCAAGATCTGGCTTTCAGGCTGAGAAGCTAGACCTCATCCACACGCAAAGAATAGATCCATCTTTCTGGGGTGGCATCATGTTAACTAAACTCACAAGACGGACCTGTAAAACCACAATGCCCAGAAAACACGATCACAGGAACCACACCACTCTCATCCTGTCAGCATACGCAGGACCACATAAACAGCCAAATCATCATCGGGATGTTGCTTGGTAAGCATGCAATCCAATCAAGAGAGGTTTGATGGACTGAACATTTAATGGCATCAAGCTTACCCAGCCTGATGAATCCACCTCACAACAGGAATGATCTTGCCCACACCACACTACCAGATCAATCCACAGCACAAAGCCCTCTCCCCTGGA
Source organism: Diceros bicornis minor (assembly GCF_020826845.1). Taxonomy (NCBI): domain Eukaryota; kingdom Metazoa; phylum Chordata; class Mammalia; order Perissodactyla; family Rhinocerotidae; genus Diceros; species Diceros bicornis. Next base: position 87,654,076 of record NC_080745.1, on the reverse strand, counting down.
CAAAAGCTAAATGACTAAACCATCTGCTCTGAATGACTCGATCTTTCTTTAGCTAAAAACACCAATCAGGTTACCATCTAGGCTTGCCAGCCAGGGAGATATTTTTTTTTTTCAGGTGACCACAAATTTTTCCTCTATTGCATTATGCTTTGGATCTATAATTTAGCTCTCAAGAAAGTAATTATATTGCTCTCATTTTCAAATTCTAGAGAGTATTTTCATTCAATACGTATTTAATGCATATTTACTGTGTGCCAGGCTATTGGAGGCACTAGATCTTCCACAATGAAATACAACAAAATCTCTGTTCTCATGGAGTTTATATTCTAATGAACTTCATGTAATCCCTAAATAGTGACAATAAAATTTATAACCAGTAAGTGCTCAAAAATTACATAAAGATACTAGGGTAATAAAGTTATTTGGAGTAGGGCCATTATCATCATCGTATAAGCATTCAATTAGGTATAAGAGGGAAAAAAAGTACATTTTGATACTGATGTAGGGAAACTAGTACATATTTTTAAATGATTTTTACTACTTACTAAGTTCAACAATGGGCAATTTAATTTAGCCTCTTTCAGCCTCAATTTTCTCATTTATAATACGATAACTAAATGAGATAATGTATGTACAGAACCAAGAAAATATCTTAAGTCAAATAAATGTAAAGACCAAACTACTGATTCTCAAATAGTAATCCAGCGACTGCAGTGGGTGAATTTACAGTTCAAGTCTAGTCATATACTTGACTGGATGCCGGATAAATATATACATATATACACATATATATGTGTATGTAATAAAGGATATTTTCGAGACAATCAGAAAATGTGATATGGACTGTATGTTGGATAACTTGAGTCAGTGTTGATTTTCTCAGATGTGGTAATGAGGATGCGGTTGGGTAAGGAATATCCTTATTCTTAAAAGATGCATGCTGAAATATTGAAGGGTAAACCATCAAGATATCTAAAAATAAGTGGCAAAGAGGAGTTGTTTATGTATGTAGAGATGAAGCACATGTGGCAAAATGTTAACAACTGGTCAACCAAATGAAGGAGCTATTGGGGTCTGTGCACTGATTTTTTCTAACTTTTCTGTGGGTTTGAAAATTTGCAAATAAAAAAATGTGGTCTCAAGACCACAGAAAGTGCCTCAGAAATAAAAAAAAAAACTCGTAATACAATGTCAACGTAATCCCTTAAAGTTGAACAAAAATATGAAATCATAACTTCTTAAAAATATGAGCAAAGACCTTATCAACATTTAAGGCTAACTAATACAACTTCAAATGTTTCTACTTTAAAGCTCAGTAAAAAGGTATAAAAACCAGTGAGATGTTCAAAGTGTCTCAATGTCTAAAACCAAAGTTTTTTTTTCCCTAGCTTCCACAGAAAATATAACAGAGGAAAAGCATCCCAGAACTGTAAGGAAATGATTCAGCAAGTGCACTCTTGGGTTTACACAGGAAAGGATGCCAGCTCACCAATGCGAACAGTCATGCAGGCTGTCATGCAGGGCTTTCCGAAGCACCGAGTCCTTATCATAAATGCCCCAGGTAGCTTGTAGTACTGAATCAAGTAAGCAGTCTCCTGCAGTCCGGTTCCAAAGTGCATACAGTCGACTGTCCAAACGTGTAGCCAATTCCAACGACCAGTTTATAATCGGAGATTCTTCTTCTAACTCTATGTGAAGAATTTAAATAACATGTTCATTTTCATGCCTATGCAATTAAGGAGTATTCAATGGAGGAAAGAATCTATTCTCTAGATGTTAATAGGTTTATGTGTAATTTACTAATAAACATCTAAATAAATTTGATAAATTGAAATATAAACATTTTGAGTAGGTGAAACGTCTTGTGGCTCTAGAATAATTTACTCAATTTTTAAATTGTTTTCCAATTTATTTTCTATAAATGTTTAATATGGAACTATACTCATTCTAGAACAGGAAGTAGAAAATCAGTGTTTAAAAACTTTTATACCTTTATTTGTTCACTCTATCATAGTTAAGAGCTGTGAATGAGCATTTTTTAAATTTTTTTCCAGTTTTATTGAGGTATAATTGACAAAATGAGCATTTTTAACAGCACAACATGACACTATTCTTAAGGACTAAAGTAAAAATACAAGTTGACCATACACTAAACTACTCAAAACCTTACAAAACAAAGCAAAAAGTTTACTGAAATTGATGAAAGGTAAATTACACTCATTAATTCCACACCTACCTTTTTGAACATCTCTGTCAAGCACCTCATCAAATAATTTTTCTTGGACTGTTGGAGGTAAGTCTTCAATATCTACAGAGAAAAAGTAGATTTAAAAGATCTTCTTACATCTCATAACGTAATAAATTTGATACCAGCATCTAATAGTGACTACCTCTAAAATAACTCCCTTTCCACTGAAGGCTGTCAAGTAGATTCTTTTAAGAAGTGTGCATGTGATGTAGAATATTTCCTTTATGTACTTCATTATCAAAACTGTGCTTTAGGGCCAGCCCCAGTGGCCTAATGGTTAAGTTCGGCACACTCCGCTTCGGCGGCCCAGGTTCACTTCCCAGGTGCAGACCTGGACCACTCCTCTGTCAGTGGCCACGCTGTGGTGGCGGCTCACATACCAAAAAAAAAAAAAAGAGGAAGACTGGCAGTCTTCCTCTGTTAGCTCAGGGCGAATCTTCCTCAGCAAAAACAAAAGCAACTGTGCTCTAAAAATAATAAAAAGAATAACACTTGGACCAATAATTACATATAGCTATCATCAAAAAGATAAGAGATACAAGTGTTGGCGAGGATGCGAAGAAAAGGGAATCCTTGTGCACTGTCGGTGAGAATGTAAACTGGTGCAGCCACTATGGAATAAAGTATGGAAGTTCCTCAAAAAATTAAAAATAGAACTATCATATGATCCAGCAATCCCACTTCTTGGTATATATCCAAAGAAAATGAAAACAAGGTATTGAGGAGTTATCTGCACTCCCATGTTTGTTGTAGCATTACTCACAACAGCCAAGATATGGAAACAACCTAAGCGTCTGTCAATGGATGAATGGATAAAGAAGATGTGATATATATATACAATGGAACATTATTCAGCAAAGAGAAAGGCAATTTTGCCATCTGCAACAACACGGGTGGACCGTGAGGGCATTATGCCAAGTGAAATAACCCAGACAGACAAAGACCTATACCGCATGATACCACTTGTATGTGAAATATTAAAATGAAAGTCAAACTCACAGAAACAGAGAATAGAAAAGTGGTTGCCAGGAGCTGGGGGAGGTGGAGGTAAAAGGGTACAGACTTGCGGCTATAAGATGAATAAGGCTGAGGACCTAACATAAAACATGGTAACTATAGTTGATAACACTGTATTGTATAATCGAAATTTCCTGAGAACTTAAAAGGTTCAAATAAATAAGTAAATATTTGAGGTGATGGATGTGTTAATTAACTAGATGGGGGAAAATCCTTTCACACTATATACATGTATCAAATCACCACAACGTACACTTTAAATATCTGACAATTTTATATGTCAATTTTACCTCAATAAGCTAAAATAAAAGAAAAAAAAAAGAACAGGGCTATCTGACATTCAAGTTAATAATAATAATAATAATTACATACAAATTTTTATCTGTTCTCTTCTCCCTACACTCTCAATCTCTGCTCAGGCCTGTTCAGACTTCAGAATCTTCTTATAAAAGTTAATGAACCATTCATTTTGGCACACAGATCTCTGTTTTTGTCATCTTGCTCAAATTCTCTAATGTTCTATTCAGTTTACTAACTGAGTAGTCTAAAGTGAAAAGCATTACCCTTAAAAATAAAAAAAATTTTAAAGCTATTTTCAATTCAAAATAAAAATCTAATCATCACTTGGGGTAACATTAAATATAAAGAAAGTGCATTTCAAATGAAATTTGTCTGATTTTAAAAGGCTTAGTTATTATCTCCTACCATTTGTAAAAACCCCTGGTTACATCTGAATATAAAAGCTCAAAGCACTCAGAACCAAGATGGATACTTTATTTTAGAAACTTTTGGTGTTTGGTGCATTTATTCAACACCAACTGACAAAAAGCACCCTGGAAGACATTTCCAATTGTCAGTGAACTGAAAAACGAAAAGTTGCTCCACAAATACAGTAAAAATTAATGTAATGAGTGAAGAAAGTAATGACACTTTTGAAAGAAGGCCAGCATCTTTGATTCAAATAACTTGACTCTACCCATCAATGGCCCATGTTCCAATGCTATCTCACAATACCAGGTAACCAATAGCTACCTAACTTCAAAATAATAGGTATGAAAAGAAAAAAAACAGTAGACTGATTAGAAAATAAAACCACAGAGAAAAATAAGTGGGTAATACAGATTTTTTTAAATATTTGAGGCCCACGAAGAAGTCAGTTACTACTAGTCTTCCTCCTCAATCTAAAACCTTTGTACTGGTCACTTTCAGTATAAATAGCGTAGTCAAGTAATTTAAGATACACATATTAGTAGCTACATTATCTGCATTCTAACAGAAACATTTTCAATCAGACGTAAAAAAAATTATAATAAAGTAGAAATTTCTTTTCACATTGAAATTTGGAGTTACCTGCTGGCAACGTAAATGTTACAAGGTCAGTTAGAAAATAGCAAGCAAAATCCCCCTTCCTCTGATGAAGAGAGGCAGCTATCTCTCGTCGGATTTGCTCTGTCAGTTCAGGACACACCATTGCTGGAATACACTTTGCTGCTTGTTGAGACACCTTAAATACAAAAGAAACTTTCCTCGGCATCTCATTTATCATCAACAAAAGCAGAAAACAACAGTATTTAAAAGAAATTACTAAAATTTCCCAGTAACTCAAAGTGTAGTCTTTTTTTTTTAATTTTAAAATATACTGGGTATTGGGTATTATTTCCTCACCAGTGGAAGCATATTCTCAGTACAACTTTCCAGGAAAACAGCCATAAAAATGCTTTACCCTCTGACAGAAATTCTTCTTCTTAGGAATTTATCCCAAGGAAATACACAAAGATGCATATAAAAATGTATGTAAAATGGTGTTGTTCGCAAAGGTTCATCATAGAAGAGGGAGGGAGAACAGAAAACAACCTAAATAAGACTTAAGCATCATGCTCCCAATAAAAAACATTCTTAAAAAACAGGGAATTCCAGCTCAGCGAAAGAGGAAAGTAAAAACATTCTTCTCACGCTCTGTTAAGAATATTTCAAGTACTCTGGCTTGGAATAAAGAAAGCATGATATTTTTAAAGGGTTACTTCCACTGACCTCAAATCCCTCCCTATTTGTTACAACTCTGAATTTTTAAAAAAGCATTTGGCTTCTCCAAGTATAGAACAGACAACAAACCTTTGAAGCATTGCGTGATAGGAATGAAACATGAGCGCTGGTGTAGTGGGCACTACCATAGAGAACCTCTAAGCAAGGAAATGGCCAGAACTTTCCTTTTTAAATAATGAATAGCAACAAACAATGCAAAGATATTATCTTACATTTAAGTTGTATTCCATTTGTGGAGCTCAAGAAATCTGTGTACAGAGAATTCTAAAGTCAAAGGTGAGTATCTGCTAGAGAGGAAATGAGTCTGGTGTGAACCCTGAGTGAGCCAGTTAGCTCTGTTCTCTGAGACTTTCCCGGATGCAGGCTTCCAGTCACAAACGGGGTTTGGAGCAGCAGATCCTCCAATAAACCCTCTCAAAGAATAAGTTTTGCTGATAATGTCATCTCATAACACAAGTAGACAACTTAACTGTAACTGCTACTAAGGTAAGTAAACAGTGTTTCAAAAACCCTGCATACCCAACACAACCATTAGACGTCCTATTCTGAAAACCCCTACATGAAAATCCAATTCTACTAAACTTTACTGGCCAAGATTACCAGTAAGGATGTAATTCTCCCTACATCTTAACTCCATGAACTCAATCTTTAAGTGACACCAAATTACGGAAAACCAAATATTAAATATTTTCAGAATATAATTGACTATTTCTCAATTAACAGTGTGAAAATGGATCCCAAAAGTAAATTCAAAAATAGTTTATTTAAATCTGCTAGCCCTCAGCCTCTTTCCAAAAACTTGGGAAGATTTTTCCCAAAAATAAGTTACACAGAAACCTGGATACTGCAAACGCTCCAAGAGAAACCTTACAGCTGGTGAATGGCCTCCAAGCTTCCTCCTCCTGCCACCATCCTTAAGCCTGCCTCTCATCTTCTAGCCTCTTCAACCTTATGATTCTCAACCATCTCCCTTAGGCTAGTAGTTCTTAACTTAGGGCCCATGAACTTGGGAACGGTCTGTGAACCTGAATGGGAATTTTAATTAAATTTAAATTCTTCATTTTCACTAGCCTCTTGCCTATATTTAACATCCATTTTCTTATTTATCACAAATTTGATTTAATATTCTGATAACTATATTTTAATACAACTGATTTCCTCTGTAATCCTATTTATTTTTATTTTATGCATTTAAAAACCGTATTTTGAAAAGGAGTCCATAGGTTCCACCAGACTACCAACAGAGTCCATGACCTAAAATCCAATTAAAACCCCTGCCCCAGCTACATATCCCCAGAATATAATGATCTCCTTTTCTCATTCCAAAAGTACTTGGCTCTGTGCTCTCTCTACAGACACATCTCTTAATCCGGACTCACACTCTCCCCCTTTCCAGTCTCCCTATTGGCCCCTTCAATTCTGTCCTTTGGACTGCCTATCTATTGAGACTATATTCCATTACCAATTTTTTTCTTCCCCTAAACAATCCCTCCTTCCACCTCCCCCATGTTGTATCAGCGTTGATCTACGCATTCTACAGAATGTGGCAAAAACGATGGTATGTCACTTCCTAAATTGGGCTATATATAAAAGACACTGCAGCTTCCATTTGGATCATTCTCTCTCCCTCTCTCGGATCACTTATTCTAGGTGAAACCAGCTGCCACGTCATGATCACCCCTATGGAGGGGCTCCCACGACAAGGATTTGAAACTTCTGCCCACATCCACGTGAGTGTGCTTAGAACCAGATTCTCTAGCCTCAGTCAAACCTTTTGACAACTGCACCCCTGGCAAATTAACTGTAACCTCATGAGACCTTGAGCCAAAACCATTCAGCTAAGCTGCACCCTCACCCTCAGAAACTGTGTGAGATAAGAAGTGTTTGTTATCTTAAGCTGCTGAATTTTGAGGTGATTTGTTACACAGCAGTAAATAAGAAATACACTGGGGTTCTACTATCTTCCCACTGTTAGTCCCCAGATTGCTCTTAGGAGGTTGGTGACTTAGGCCAGCCCCTCCAGAATCTTCTCATAGTCCTCTACCAGGTGAGGGGAACCTAAAGACTTGAGCTTTGGTTCACAGCTGCCTTCTCTATCCTGTCTCCTGCCATCACCAGCAACTTTAACTCTACATGCTGACCCTTCTGAATCCACAACACAACTGTAGCCACACCTCAGACACTACAGAAAGTGCCTCTAACTGTCCCATCCCACACTGCAGAACTCTGGTCCCTCTAATCACAGTGCTGCTTTTCAGTTTCCTTCTCCCTTATACTGCCCTTTGTTTTCATCTCAGCTGTCTTCAAGCCCTCCCGTTCCTATGAGTCTACCAAGTGCCCCTGACATCACTGGACTCTTACCAAACCGAACACAATGGCTACCCATCTCAATCACACTTTCATCTAACCTTCATATTTCTTAATCACCCCCACGCCTAGTGCTTTGTTCACTATGGTTCCCAAATATTGGTGAATTTGAATATGCAAATATGCATAAGCACACACAGAAGATGTATACTGACAAAATTTGAATCCACAGCTGATCTGACTCTCTGCACTTTTACCTTATTTCTCTTATGATTAAAAAAATTGTCTGGATAATATAGTCGCATCCTGATAATTCATTTGCAACCTCTATCATTTGTAATATCTACTAGTTTTCTAGGCCAGACACCTCAGAATCAACCTTGACTCCATCTCACCATTATTCCTCATATCCAATCTATCCACTTAATCCTGACTACATTGCCATCATCTCAAAACAGCCCACTTCTTTCCATTTCCATTGCCACTACTGTACCAGCAGAGTTCTCGCCAGCATCACTGCAGTGCGCTCCTAACCAGACTTGCCCCTCTCCAATCCACAGCAGCCAAAACACACTCTGATCTCATCACTCCCCTGCCCCTCTACCTAACACTTTTCAAAGCCTTTTTACTGACCCCAGAATAATCTTCCAATTCTTTGGCCTAGAAGATCCTTCATAAGGCATCCCCTGCTTATCTCTCACACATCCCCTCTCAGTCCCAATCGCCTTCACAACCATGCTGAGTTACTCACAAGTTCCTGAATTCACCACAAATACCATCACCCTGGCCTCTGAATAAATGATTTCCTCAACTCCTTTCTCTCCTACACCAACTTTATGAGGCTAATTCCTACTCCTTCTTCAGATATCAGCTACAATGATACCTACTCTAGATAAGATACCTCAAATCACTTTCTCAAGCTCTCCCACAGCCCCTCGCACTTACATCTATGAGAGCACACTGTGTACAGAATTACCTGTTTATTTCTCTACTTTTCGGGAGATTCACTGAAGGAGGAGCCAATGTCTTCACAATTATATCCCTTTTTAGCACACTGCCTAGCACTGTGAGTGAGTGAATAAATGAATTAATGAATGACAGATACATCTCAGCTTTTTTTAATCAAACATATGATTCACATATTGTGGCAAAACATCCTGTTTTAAAAGCATAGACCCCTCAAGAATTATATACTGTTTAAGTCTCTTAAATTTAATATGACTTTTAAAAGGGGGTAGAACAATCTAAAACATTTAAGAACTGTTTGGAGAAACAGTCTAACACCAAAAATGAAAACTAAAGAACACATTTCCTTCACATAAAAGAATGTTTAACCAAAATGCACACTCACCTCCGTAAGCAATATTGCTAGCATATCCTGCCTCTGAAAACGTATAGCCAGATGTACCAGAGTATAGCCAACATCAAAAGCAGAAGGACGGTTCAGCAAGCGCACTTCATCTGCAGTGAGCTGACGTGCAATGTCCCCTCCCGATGACTTGTATGCTTCTATAGCAGCTAAATCACCTTCTACAACCCCTAAAACAAGCATCAAGATAGAAAAGAGTTTAATTCTATTTTCCTTCAAAAAACATAAACCTGTAGCATTCACTCTAAGTGTTTCTCTGTGCTTCCTGGATCCTGGGGCATCATTTAAATATCCTAAAGAAAATAAGAAAAATTAGGTATTCCTATCCCTTTAATTTCATTCCAGAACTAGAACTGCCTAGTTAGGTACTTACCTTCACCTCAGCGCTGGCTCCATGCTCTGGTGGGGTTTAAAGGAATTATTAGACTATATTAATTGGATCAAAGATTGGTAATCTAGTATAAGAAACTAGACTTCACAGAAGACACTAAGCTCCTGTTCCGGTCCTGACTCTGCAGAAACCAAGGAGACAAGGAAGTGTTCCCATTGGCGTTGGGTTGCTTTTGCCCTTTACGCTGCATTTTTAAAGCTGAATCAAAACAAATGCTGAGTTCTTCCATGTTGCCGTTTAGCTCTGAAACAATTTAGAGCAATAAAAACCATTTTCAATGCAAGTAAAAGTTAGCAATATTTTGGTTTCAGAATCTCTCATAGCCAAGTCTTCTTTACACCCATTAAGAATTATTAATACAGCAAAACTTACACCAGATGATTTCAAACAAAAATATGCTAAAAACATTACAAATCAGTTGGGGGGTGGAGAGAGAAAACAAGTATCACTTTTTCCAAATCCATAAAGAACTTTCCATTCCCACTGAACCACGTTACTACTCTTAACACAAATTAATGTTAGGCTAAGATAGTAATCCTATTTACTAAGCAGTATAGTACATCTATGGATAATAAACAAATAGCCTTGGCAAAAAATGAAGGTGTAGGTTAGCTTCAAATTTACCAGAAATAGTGTTAAAACACACACACACCCCCCAAGACTGTAGGACCAAATAATTTTAAGTGTTTCCTAAGTTACATCAGGAAAAATTTGTTTGTAGGGTAAAATTCTAATACTAGCTAAAAATACTCAAGTGCACTTTAAAAAAAAAGTATTTTTAATTGCCTTTTTAAATTAGGAATTAGATAAATAAGAGCTATTCCTTAGAGTATAACAGATTAGTACAATGCAACAATTTCCCCCAGTTATTAAAAATAACAGAAGCTTTAAAATAATTTAATTCCCATATTCACTGAATACCCATGACATGCATATCACTACACTAGGCAATGTGCAAAACACAAAGAGAGTAAAAACATGAGCCTTATACTCAAAACAGTCCTTTTTCATCACATTTGTAAGCCATAAAAGGCCAGTCTTACAAATGAGCCTTGGTTCACAGCTGCAAAAGTTTTCAACCTCTGGGGTCAAAGATCCTTTCTGCAAATCTAGATCCTCTCCCCAGAAAAATGATCCCCTGCCCTAGACACATACACTTTTCCAGGTTAAGAATCCATGGTATCAAATCAGAATACCTTCTTACAGGAATTTTTATTTCCACAGCAATGTAGGTTAATACTTTCCTCAATATAAATATAAATACCTAAGTAACCCCCACATCCAACACATAAAGGGCTTCAAAACACCTTTACAAGCCCTGGATAAGTCATCAAGGCTAAAACGTAATACGGCTGGCATGAGACAAGGAGGATCAATCTTCTCAAAAGGACAAGCCTTAAGAATAGACACAGAAAGTATTACTTAAAATAAAAACAAATCTATGGCTAAAGAGTCAAGTACATCAAGACCTCTAAAATTTCTGCTTAACTTGTTTTAATGAACAGATGAGAATCTAGTAGGGCTCATAACTTTTCGAATAATTTAAACGTAGTTTATTTTTTTAGAACTGAAATGCACTACTCCATTCCCTTTTGTGTATATAGTATTTCCTTATGAAGGCAACTACTTTTCACTTCAGCCCTATCAAAGCTAAACTTTTTCCAGGTGCATGCAGTACCACTGCACCTTTTACAGTTTTTAGCTTTAACTTAAAAAATATATACTTACAAAATTTCTTTGTATGACATAAGAAATGTTCTAAGCACTTCCAAAAGCAAACCAAGGACCAAAAAGTCTAATTAAGTTACCTGAAAAGCTCAAGAGGAAGACCTGCACAGTGTATGTACATGTAGGTGTATGTGTGTGTTTTTTGCTTCCCAAAGACAAAGATGAGGTGATCTAAAGCTAAACACCAACTAACTCTGTTCTTTCGGTTGGAGAAAGAAGGGATCTTCCAAATCACTGTTTTCACTATTTTTAGCTAACTCACCACATAGCTGACGTCTGGAAGAATCTCATCTTAGAAATTCTTGCTTAAGAATTCATTTCCTAATGTTTCTGAGGGATTTCTGTAACTGGAAACTAATTAGCACAATCAAAGGGGGGAGGGGTACAGACCAAACAGCACAACAAAGTTAGCAAACTGTGCTTTGGAATTAGGATTTACAATGTTACCCAGTCTGCCTTCAAATTAAGTCTTTTTTAAGAAAACAGAACTTCAAATGGTGAGTTGCATGGTATGTGAATTATATCTCAGTAAAGCTGATACACACACACATACACACACAAACACACACAAACAGGATTTCTATTTAACCTAACCCAAAACACCAAAAACACTTAATTAGTTCCCCCACCCCAAGCCCTGCGTTAAACTGCAGACAGGGGACGCTGCTCGCTCCCTAGCATGGAGTAAATACAGCAGGGTAGAAAATGAGGATGAACAGAATCGAGATGATGTTCTCTATTCTTCACAGCATAAAATTCTCCAAACTTTCCAGAACATGAAAAACATAAAGTATAGGCACAAAGTAGTATTTAAATAAAAATACTTCACTGTCTAATGTTTTGGGAATATATAATTCCATTCTTTTCATTAACTATAATTAAGAGCTCACAGTTTCAGTTACTGGTGAGTTTTCAGCTACAAAAATGAGTAAATTTAATTACAAATCAAATTTCATAAGAATGTCACTGAACTGCCCAAATTTTTGGTATTATCTTCTTTACACATTGCTTAAGGAGAGCTATTGATTAAAGTTTAGACAGTTTCTTGATAGACGGGTTTTCATTGTAAACATAGGGTTTAAAAGAATTTGGCCCATACTCAGAGAGTTTAGAGTTTTTAGCCACCACATGTTTTCTACTTAGGAGTAAAAAATGCATCAGATTATATGTAAAACAACTTACAAAATGTCTTTGAGTTCTTCACATAATACATTTTTACCGCCTTTTAATATTAGAGGATAAAAGAATAGTAGGAAGAAAGCAGAAGAGTTGGTAAGTAGGAAAAGAGAGCAAATATAAATGTAAGGGGTAATATCTCACTTAATGCAACAAAGACCAGGAAAAAACAAAAGATCCAGCAGAAGAGAAAGAGGTGATATACATGTGCTTTCTAGGTTAATGACATCTCACAAGCCCTCCAAGAATCACTGAAGCATCTTTCTCTTGATACATTTTTTTGAAAATTTACGTGTATTACACGTTCTGACCCTTCCTCCTCCATGCTATGAAGGCAAACTAAAAGGACAGCGGAAGGCACTCTGAGAAGGCGAACTTTATAAAACTAACCTGCAGTATCACCATACATTGAAATACACAACTAGCTAAGTAGTGGTGCATAATCAGATAAAGGAAAAGTGTCAACATACTTTAAAAAACATGAAGACCTACAAGAAAATGAAAGCTACTATATTATATATTACAAACTACCAAGTTAAAAAAAAAAAAAAAAAAAAGGCTCATATTGTTCTGTAAGCTGGGCCAGAAGTAGAAAGTAACGTATTTTGAAGCCACAGGTCACAACTCACCGGGGACTTCACAGCTACTATGGAACTCCGTTGGTTAGAATATGGAGCTGGCTCATAGATGTTTAGAAAACAGACTTATTTTTTTCCCCCATATATGGCACAGTTTTCAAAGTTTTGCCTTATTTTCTTTTATGACATAAAATCATAATGGGAACTAACTTTGAAAAGAATGCCAAATGGTAAAAAAAAAGCCAGGACTTACCTGAGCCCACATGGGCCAGCTCAACACTACCCTGGAGTTCTATGGTAGCTGTGACATCACAGCATGGTTTATGCTGTGGGGTCAGGGTGGACTTGGAGTCAGCTGGCACAATTTCAGGAACCCTTAAAGAGAAAAGTTAGTTTTAAGTGGTAATGTTCAGAATCCTTTACCAGGGTCAGTAGAAAGATGCAGATGTGGCTGGCTACGATGTCTGGGTAGTTTTCCTCTACCCAGAGTTTAATTCATTTAACTGGTTTTGCATAAGGAAACTATACCACCCAGTAATACTTTTTCTTTATACTCTTAATAATTTCGCTATAGTTCAATCACTAACTTGGCTTAGACATTCACAGCAATCTCTTTCAATACTCAAGCATGAGCTGCTTTTTAAATAAAATTGACTTCAATATTTTTAAGCATATCTTTAACTAGGCACAAGCCCAGTGGCAATCCTAAAAATAGTAACACCAAACAAATCACTTCCTAGATGCATTTTCACATAATAACCAACGGGAACAAGTTAAAATTTACCATTTCTGTTCCTAGAATAGTGCTATAGAACAATAACCTTTCAAAAAAACCAAAAGAGGTAAAAATCACAAATCAGAAATAAATTCTTAAATTTAATCTAATTTACACTACATCAAGATAAGCTTCTATTAATTCATTCAATAAATTCACTTCATTATGAAAACATCCTCTTCAGAAAAATAAAAGATTCAACGATAGGGAAGTCAAAATAATCTCTAATTAAGGCCTTTAAATGTTCTGTTATTAATCATGACAAACTATGCCAAATATAGTTTATACTTTGGAGCTCTTACCTCCTTACATCTTTGATCAGACTGTTGACAACCCAACTGCTGTGGAAATATAAATCCCCAACTACTGTGGAAATATAAATCCCCAAACTCATGAAAAAATATCTAAATTGACAGTTACCTTCATGAGAAAGATCTTGCCATGTGGGAAGAATTATTGCTGAAAGCATGATGGAAAGGATTTAAAGGAACATATCACAAAGTTATCTTTGGGAAGGTGATCAGAGAAGAGGACCAATGTTAATGGGTTAAAGAAGATGAATGTGAGTTCAAATTACAAAGGTGACTTAAAATATTGCCAAAAGAGTTAACTGTGGGGATTTTAAGGTTCCTAAAAATCTAGGGTTCCAGTCATATAAAACAGTGTATGTCAAAACCACATTCACCACTGAAATAAAGTCCCAAAAGTTTTTCTGACTTCAAGTAAAACTTTCATGTGCTACACTGTCAAGTTATCCTGGCTGAATTTGAAACCAAATTTTAGATTTTTAAAATTATACTATTTTAGGTAGGCCTGGAGGGACTGAATAGTCTAGCCCACTCTCTTTCACAAGTGAGAAAGCTAGAGGGTAAATGAACATTTTAAAAGGGGAGGGAGGAGTATAAAAGGAAAAACTCCCATGACATACCATAATTTTATACTGTTCATATTATATCCACATAATTCTTCTAATCAAAAATACTCTGGTAGAATTAAGACAATCAAATTGGAAGAAACGTTAAAAAGTTACTTAGTCCATCTTGATGAGGTCCCCAGGTAGAAGCACAAAACAAGCAAGTCGCTATAATTTGCCACTGCAAGAAAAGGTTCCACAGCTTCAATAAACACTCATGGCCTGACAAGTACCCACATCAGCTGAGTGGCAGATTTTCCCCAAAAGTTTCAGGCCCATATCCAACAACCCATTAGACACCCTCACTACATCATGTCTAAAACTGAACTTCACGTCTCCTACATTTAGGAAAAATGATACTGCTATCCAACCTAAGCGTCCAAACCAAAAATCTGAATATCTTTCTTGACTCTTTCTCTCCTCAGCCCCAATACCAATTCTTCCAAGTTCTGTCAACCCTACCTTTAAAGTCTCTCTCAAATCCATTGTCCTTACCCCATATCCACTGCCTCTACCCTACGTCAAGACTGCACTCTTTCAGACCTGGATCACTTTAACTTCCTCCTAAGTGGTCGGCTTGCCTCCAGTGCTGCCCCCTCCCAATCTAGTCTCTAGGCTATGAGCAGAGTGATCTTCCTAAACCACAAATCTGATTAAGGCAGACTCCTTCCAAACGTTTACCATTGCCCTTAGGTTAAGAGCTAAATCCTCAACCAGATTAACAGGCCTTGAAAGGTCCAGCATTACCCTGAAGTTTTTCTCTCACAGCTCCCATTCTATACTCTAACCCTGCTAACTTTCAGATTCTTGGACAGGCTGTGCTCTCTTAACTCTGAGGTCTTAACACATGCAATTCCCTCTGACAGAAACATTCTTCCCTCTTCCTCTCTCTAAGATTTTGGGTTAGGTCACTTCTTCCTGAAAGCCCTCTCCAAATCCCCAAATAAGATTAGGGTATATACTCCTCTAGCACCAGATACTTTCTCTACCAAACTTATCACACCATATTGACTTGTTGAATTATATTGTCCTCCACCAGACCACAAGCTCATTGAGAGCCATGACTTCTCTCCCAGTGCTCGGGAGCACATTCAATGAATCTCTGAATGCATAACTGAATGGACAACAAAGAAAAGGTAAAAACTAAGATAAATTTTGAAAAGCAATGGGAGGGTGGAATATGATGGACATTTGCCTTATCAGATTTTTAAACATCTAATAAAGCTGTAATTATTTAAGCAGAAGGGTGATACTGATGTAAAAAACAAAATCAAGAGTCTCAAGGGCCGGCCCCGTGGCTTAGTGGTTAAGTGCACGTGCTCCACTGCTGGCGGCCCGGGGTTCGGATCCCGGGCGTGCACCGACGCACTGCTTGTCTGGCCATGCTGAGGCCGTGTCCCACATACAGCAACTAGAAGGATGTGCAGCTATGACATACAACTATCTACTGGGGCTTTGGTGGAAAAATAAATAAATAAAATTATAAAAAAAAAAAAAAGTCTCAAGACAAATGATGTAGAATCATTTCACATATGACAGAACCACCCAAATCAATGGATAAAAAATTTATTTAATAAATCCTATTAAGGGAAATTATTTGGAAAAATACTTTAATCCTTAGTTCAATCCAAAAAACTGTGTAAAATAACAAAGATAAAATGTTACTGGTATAACTCTCCCCACAAAAAAAGGGAAAGAAAATTTGCAACAAATATGATTGGTATTTGTATATGTTTTATATATATTATTTTATATATAATATTTATATATTATTTATATTTATATACACTTCACATAACTTGATAAAATCACAAAGGAAAACGGACAAAGATGTGAATCAACAATTGACAGAGAAAAATACAAATGACTAATCAAATGAGAGCATGCCTCCCTTAATAACAAACATTAGCAAAAATATAGCTACATCCTTATACTGACAATGGGAATATAACTGGTATAGTCCTTCCAGGTAGCAATTTACCAATATGCATAAAGTACCTTTAACATGTTTATATCATATGATCCTATAACCCCATTTAATAACCTAAAAGGCTTAATAATAAGGGATAGATTAACTTCAAGTACAGTAACTCAATGTCATATTACACATTCATTTTTAAAAAGATGAAAACATTTTAATTACTTCAAAACACAAAGATCAACAAAAAATATATAATTTCAATTACATAAAAATAAACAGATGGTAAAAAAACTGAAAATACACAAAAAGATGACCGATTTCCTCTAGACAGTGATACTATAAACTTTTTCTTTTTTCTCATAGCTTTTCTTATCTCTGAAATATTCTACAATGAGTATGCTCTGCTTTTACTATTTAAAAATGAACTAAACCCTCATATACTGTTACAGGAAGTCAGTACATAATGTCTAAATTTGATAAAATAAGAAATACTGATATGTCCATCGATTGATGAATGGATAAACAAAATGTGGTACATACATACAATGGAATATTCAATCTTAAAAAGGAAGGAAATTCTCACACATGTACACACAGATGAACGTTGAAGACATTACACTAAATGAAGTAAGCCATTCATAAAGGGGCAAATACTGTATTATTCCATTTATATAAGGTCCCTAGAGTAGTCAAACGCATAGAGCCAGAAACAAGAATGGTGGTTGCCAGGGGCTGGGAAAGGGGGGAAAGTGTAAGTTATTGTTAATGGATACAGAGTTTCAGTTTTGCAAGATGGGAAAAGCTCTGGAGATGGATAGTGGTGATGGCTGCACAACAATGTGGATGTTCTTGATGCCACTAAGCTGTACACCTAAACATGATTAAGACAGCAAATTTTTTTACGTATATTTTATCACCGTTAAAATAAATTTTAAGAAAAAAATGATACAAGGACATTATTCAAAGATAGTAGACATGCTGCTTCAAATAATATCACCTATGTAGTATTCCTCCCCCCCAAAAGTTAAATGTTTACATTTAATCTAATCATATCCAAATTGAGGATCACTTTGTAAAACAAATGGCCTGGACTCTTTGAAAATGTTAGCGTCATGAAAGAGTAAATAAAAAAACAAAAACCACCTGAGGCACTGTTTAGCTTAGAGGAGACTAAAGAGATAAAACAACTAAATAAAATGTATAATCCTTGACTGAATGGGGTTGGAGCAATAGCTATTAGTGAAACTGAATATGGACTTCAAATATTAAATTTTCTGGATAATTATATTGTGTGATGTAGGGAAACATCTTTGTTTTTAGACATACATACTGAAGTATTTAGGGACAAACTGTAGTGACACCTGCAGCTAACTCTCAAACGGTTCAGGAAAAACTCATACAGAAGGAGACAAATAGAGACAGAGAGGAAGAGAGAGCAAATGTGGCCAAGTACTAACAACTGGAAAATCTAGGTCCAAGGCATGTGGTGTTCAATGCACAGGTTTTAAAATTCTTCAGAATAAAAGGTTGATGGGGGAAAAAAGTGAGTTGTCTCTGCACAGCAGGACTGGAGGTAGAAAGAAGAAAAAGAAACCTGCTTTTCTTGCTAAACTCTTCTATCTATACTGCTTGATTTTTTTTAACCATGTGCATAGTTTAATAAATGTTTCAAATTCAAGTTATTCTACGGTAAACAGTAAAGTTCTCTGGAGCTTAAATACATCTTTTTATATTTAATATTTAAATGATACATTTTGATTTCATAATTCAATGTGTTCACTGAATACAGTGCTTTTAAAAAATGAAAGCCTTTACTAAATCAATGATGCATATTCAAACGTCAGTATCATATAATCAAGAATCACCAGACACATTCCCTTTCTCAGCATAAGGAGGCATATTATTAGTTGGCAAGCCTGTGTAATCAATCATTTCTAAAAGCCAGGAATTATGTCTCCAACAGACTAACGGCAACCAGGAGAATACTGCTGGGGGGCTCTATTTCTACCACTGCCGTGCATTTGCCTTAACAGACACTGTTCCTGGAAGCTTCTTTTTTATCCCAGGTGTCAGGAAGCACTTTCAAAAGCCAAACTAAACTGGCCAGGGGAAAGAAAATGTGTGTGTATTCCCTACAGAGTAGAATCTTTTGTATGTATTGCTGAGAATTATCACAATTTACTTAAAAATCATGATATAAAATGTTATTTTATATCCAGAGTTCCAAAATCACAAGAGGAAATCCTCAGAAACTTGAAGAAAACAAGACAAAAACCATCTGAAGATAATACTCCTTTCGCAGTGCTAGAAATAATCCTACTACCTATAATATCAACTACCTTAGAAAAGAAGGAGATCACAAGCAAGAATGCGGATGGAGTGAAAAGACATGGCAGTTTTTATAGCTACACACACACATCCCACGTAAGAGCATCACACAAAGTTAACCAAGGACATACAAGGCATTGCCAGTATTCTAGCAGCTTACTTTCCTTTTATGGATGCAGTGCCAAAGATCTGCTGCAGGAGTCTGCATATATTTTTGGATTCTATTAAAAGCTTTTCATAGAATAATTTAACTCAAACCATTTTTGTTTAAAAAAATTTTGATGGTTTTACATGTCAAAGACTAGTAAGACCCAAGACCTTTTTTCCTGGGCTAAGCTTTCATTTATATGCAAAGCAATATATTAAGGGAAAAAAGACACTAAATCAGAAGAGCGTCTTTCAGTAGAACACTCAGTGTGGTATCAACAGAAAATCAAGTTCATAATCAAACAAAGCCCATCAGCATCCTGGAATAAATCCAGCACTTAAAAAATAACCATAACTTAACTCTACCAGAACAGTAAACAGTTTCATTAGCTTCCTCTCTAAATTCCCAGATGATGATCTCTAAAAGTTAAATATTAGAACACAGATCTGCTACTGGGCTACCAATTCAGTGATGATGGGTAGGAAATAATTCCACATAGGGCAGGAAAAATTCTAAAGATGGAAAATTGATTATCCAAACAGCTGTGGTATACCAAGTTGAAAATAGGCAAATACAAACAAAGCAAACAGAACAAATACTACAAAAATGCCACACTAAAAATCAAGTTCAAATAAGATGGCCTGATCATGGAATGCTGGGAAATATTAGCAAGTGACAGATTACCTTGGGACATAGCAATCAGCTTCATACAGGCATATTTATTTAGCTGACTTGGAAAAAAGGCAGGACTGAAAACATTAATATTCACAGGCATCAAACACTATTCAAAAGTTCCAGTAACAGTACTCCTTTCAACCATATGAAGCAGGAAAAAACACTGTGAATAAGAAATATATATTTGGTCTTCATCCACTGTTCCTGGCACATAGCTCCTAAAACCCTTGTAATTTCCTAAATAAGAGCCATAGGGGCATCTTTTGTTATAATATTTAGTTTTGTTCTCAGTTCCTGAAATAGCTCCAGTGATACAGGTGAAATGAGTGTCTTTCGTTATTCATACAAGCCCCTTTCAACGACTTCTGAGTTTATGTTAATGAGGTGACTTTTGGAAAGCCCCTAAGGATGGGGGCTGGTTGCCAGGGGAACCAATCATATTATTAAAAGGGTTGGAACTTTCAGCCCCACCCCACTCTCACCTCCTGGGAGGGGAGAGGGGCCAGAGGCAAATCAGACACCAATGGCCGACGACTTCACCAATCTTGCCTGCTTCATTAAGCCTCCATAAAAATTCCATAAGAGCACTTCCAGGTTGGTGAACACATGGAAGTGCTGGGAGAGTAGCAGCCAAGAGAGGGCATGGAAAGCCCCCTCCCTTGCCCTATGCATCTCTTCCACCTGGCTGTTCCCAAGTTACATCCTTTTATAATAAACCAGTAATCTAGTAAATAAAATGTTTTCCTGAGTTCTGTGAGCCATTCTAGCAAATTAATTGAACCCAAGGAGGAGGTTGTAAGAACCTACGATTTATAGCAGGTAGATCAGAAGCAAAAGTATGTACTTGAGACTGGTGTTTGGGGGGGGGGGGCGGCAGCCTTGTGAGACTGAGCCCTTAACCTGTGGGACTTGATGCTATCTCCAGGTAGATATTGTCAGAATGGAGTTAAATTGTAGGACACCCAGCTGGTGTCTGGAGAATCTGAGAATTGCTTGGTTTAGGAAACTGTGCCCCCACCCCCAACACACACACGTACACACACACTTGATGGCCAGTAGTGCTGTGACTGTAGTGTAAGGCTAGAGGAGACACAAAGAAGTGGGTTTTTCCTTACAAACACGTATACCAACTTTGTCTAGAAGAGGATAACAACATGGCTACATCATATCCAGCGAGTCACTTAGCCTCTCTGTGCCTCAACTTCTCATTATATAACAAAACGACGACTCTGACAACTCTAGGAACTGGTGATGGTTAAGTTAAAATTTTCCGTGCCTGCCCGGTGGCGTAGAGGTTAAGTGCGCGCGCTCCGCTGCGACAGCCCGGGGTTTGCAGATTCGGATCCCGGGCGCACACTGACGCACCGCTTATCAAGCCATGCTGTGGCGGCGTCCCATTTAAAGTAGAGGAAGATGGGCACGGATGTTAGCCCAGGGCCAATCTTCCTCAGCAAAAAGAGGAGAATTGGCATTAGATGTTAGCTCAGGGCTAATCTTCCTCACAAAAAAAAATTAAATTAAATTAAATTTTTAAAAAACAAATAAAAACATAAAATTTTCCAAAATTGTAAATTAAGGTGCTATTTGCAATTTTTTTTAAAAAGCCGCTATTTTTATTTATTTCCTATTGCTGCTCTAACAAATTACTACAAACTTGGTGGCTTAAAACAATACAAAATTTTTATCTTAAAATTTGGGAGAGGTTAGAAGTTCCACATGAGTCTCACTGGGCTAAAATCAAGATGCACTCCTTGGGGAGGCTCTAAGGGAGACTTGCCTTTTCTAGCTTCTAGAGCCTTCCCGCATTCCTTAGCTCATGGCCCCGCATCACTAAGACCTCTACTGCTCCACTGTCACATCTCCTGCGACTCTCTCTTGTCTCTCTCTTTCACTTATAGGGACCTTTATTAAACTGGGCCCACCTGGATAATCTGAGCTAATCTCTCCATATCAAGGTCCTTAATTATATCTGCAAAATTCCTTTTGCCATATAAGGAAGCATATGCATGGATTCTGGGGATTAGGATTTAAACATCTTGGGGGGCTGGAGAGCATTATTCTGCCTGCCACACTATTTAAATCACTCATGTAATCAAAAAAAGCCCAAAGCGGGTAGGGGAAGGAGCCTATAAGGAAGTCAAGTACAGTCACATGTTGTTTGAGGGAGATACTCTCTGAGAAATGCATCCCCAGGCAATTTTATCGTTGTGTGAGCATCAGAGTGGACTTACACAAACCTAGATGGTAGAGCCTACTACACACCTAGGCTATATGGTACTAATCTTATGGAACCACTGTCACATATGTGGTCCATCGTTGACCAAAACGTTGTTATGCAGCACATGATTGTAGTGGGAAAGTGAAAAAATACAGACTTGAACACTGTAATCCATCTCATTAATAGTGTATTTTTCAAGATATCTGATATTTTGTGCCTTCAGACAAGTCATCAAGAAAATATCTCCATGGAGCAAATTAATAATTTTTAAAGCTAAGGAGTACTGACCTAGAGAATTGAAGCCTCTTCTATTTTTTTCTTTACAGTAATGTATATGCCCTGAATTTCCTCTAAAGTTAAAAAGTCAGCCACAAAGACATCTTAATAAATGGGTAAAACCACTATTGTGTCCTATGTCAAGGATTTCTTTTTCTGTTTTGTTTTGATGTGCTAATTTTCTTGGTATAAATCACTTTATTATCAATCCAGTTCACAGTACCATCATCTCTCAAAAACTAATCTTACACGACATTTTCTTCCATTGAAGTTAATTTAATTTTTGGATTATTGTACAATACTCCTTTCATTTGACCAGACTCTGTACCTCAAAACTAGGAATTAAAAAGGTCACCACAGAAGATTACATTTTGCAATAGATTTGTTATTCCAGAGAAAGAAAAATAACACTAACACAACCTTAATGGTTTGCTTTCTTGAGAAAAACCATTCATCTACATAATTTTTAATACCAATATCAAAATAAATTGAAAAGAATATTTTAAAACGTAATAAAAGCCTAAATATTGCTAATTTTTGTTAAAATGAAAAAAGTGTTAGTGAAACCAATGGGCAAATACATTCTGACATGTTTAACACTATACAAGTTTTAGATATTTCTACATTTACATGTGACCGTGGAGTGGGGGGCAGATATACATGACACCATATAGAGGTTTCCGGCAAGGGGGCCAAAATACAATTGGCATCAATACAGGAAATAACTGCCACAAATACTGATTTTCAACGTAATTAAATTATGAGAAAGGGTGAAATATTAGATCAACTATAACAATATTTTTGCAGACAACTTGAAAGTTAATTTTAATATTTTTCTATGTTTTAAGAATCATATAAGTTTTTAGACACATCAAAATTTTGCTCAGGAATAACCAAGACTACAATGCTCAGGATTCCATTTCAGCATGCTCCTTCCTAAGAAGATTCTAGTTTAGCCCATGAGTCAGTGATTCTCAACAAGCACACCAGTGCACACTGCAGGTCACACCAAAGCTGGGGAACAACAACAGACATTTTGATGCACATGTTCTCTATAACGCCACTGCCATGGAACAACTGAACATTTCAGCAAAAAAATTCCAGTTTCAATATGTATTTGTTATATAAGCTTGATTCTTTTCCCCCTATGCCTTCAACACCACCGACCCCACCAATCTCAAATCCTTCCCATCTCTATTAGCAGGGTCACTGAATAAGCTAAATGTTAAGAAAGAGGCAGCTGTCGTTTAAGATGCGAGACAAAACGCCAAAGAGGAAACAATAGGTCCAATGACAACTGAATAAAAAATTTTCAAGGAAAAATTTTATTTGATTTAGGACTTTAGGTATAGCAAACACATAGGATGATTTTTTTCTTTATATCATATATCCATCAAATTATCAAATATTCATCAGTGAAGGTAGGAAGATAGAGAAATTAAAGGTAAGGAAATCTGACTGCGGGCTTTCCATATCCATAGACTGCCTAGCGATAAACTGAGGCCTCTCTACTCTTTCCAGTAAAACCCTATCATACCTACTTCCTCTGTCTTCCCCTGACAAGGAGAAGTCAAGATGGCTCCCACTGGATTGAGCCCTAGGTAGTCGATAAGGTAAAAAATACAGAAAGCAAAGAATCCAGAAATTCAGGAAAGAAGCAGAAAGGTCTATTTGTCCAAATCCCAGTTTCCACAAAGATTTAATCACTGATTGATTTAACAAATATCTGAATGCCACCTATGTATCAAGCACTGTTTTAGGTACTAGGATATATCTGTGAACAAAACAAAATTCCTTGCCCTCATGAAGCTTAAATCCTAAGGAAGAGAGAGACAAATAATAAGGTGACCAAGTGTATTAGAAGGTGACAAGTGCAGTGAAGAAAATTAGAGCTGGGGGAAGGGGTACAGGACAGGGCTGCAATGTTAGATACAGCAGAGTCAGGTAGGCCTCACTGAGAAGCCAACATTGAGAAAAACTGAAGGAAGTAAATTAGCTAATCCTACAGTCTAGACAAAGAGCAATGCAGGCAGAGGAAACAGCAAGTACAAAGACTTGGGGCTTATCTGTAGACAAGAAAGGTGGCTAGAGTGGCTGGAACAAATGAGCAAGGTTGAGAGCAACAGATGAGGTCAGAGGGAAACAATGCATATGGGCACAGCGAGGTGTGGGAGAGCCTAGAGAGTCTTTGAGGGACTCTGGCTTTTACTCTGAGCAACACAGAGAATCACTGGAGGGTTCTGAGCAGAGTTTTAAGAGCAGCTCCTATGTGGAAAACAGTTTGTAAAGGAGGGCAAGGACAGAGACCAGGCGGTCTAGACCAGGGTAGTGAGAAGCGGCCAGATTCTGGATATATTTTGAAGGTAGAGCCAATAAGATTTTCTGACAAATAGGAATGGAGTATAACAGAAAAAGAAAAGAACCAAGGATGACCAAGGCTTTTGGTACAGCAAATGGAATGATGAACTTGTCATCAACCAAGATGGGGCACCGTGAGAGAACAGATTTGAGGGAGAGATCAGTTCAGTTTTAGCCTCACTGAGTTTGAAATGAGTTTTTTAAATATTAGATACTCAAGGGAAGATGCTGTATATAGGCAGCTGGATATTTCGTTATAGGGTTCAGGATTACAAGAAGTTGTTACACAGATTTAATTTGGGATTCTTTTCTGATCCTCGGTCTTTTCAAGGGACCAACCTGGGTCACAAATTTAAATGTTCTTTTAAAAGGCCACTGAGTCAATACAACAGCAGAACTAAAATGGTGTGCTAGGTAGTGCTGCCCTATTCTCTAGGGACATTATTATCTATGCAGTGGGAAAGGCAGTCTATGATTAGCTCCGACATGACCTCCCACAAAATACCTGGCACCAAACTGCAGACATTCCAGAGACAACTGCATATTTAAATTCACACCTCTGCCTTTACCATCCCGGCTCCCACTCTCAGATTCCACTTTTATTGATGTCACGTTTTGGCACCGCTGTCCCCAACATCCTCTCACCACATGAGATAACAAGGCTTATGTGAAACTTACACCCAACAAGTCACGTAAAAGCGTCTTGCTCACTACTGTTGCTGCTTTAGTTTACTTTTTGCCTTCTCAACAACTGAATCTTCCTCATTCCTATTTTATCAGCTACAAAGCTAGCCTAAAAGTTGAGATTTTTTTTCCAAGTTCAAATGAAAACATCTCACATTTTATACTTAGTATAAATTTTATACTCAATTACATTTTATACTGAATATATATTTTGGAGATGATTTTTTTAATATATGTGCTGCCGCAGTGAGCACTGAGATGATTTTTTTTTTAAATGCCTAACATCACCAAGCCATAATATACCATATCTAATGCAATCTGGAGAACATAAGGCAGGTAGAAAAGGAGAAGTAAAGATTAATTTTCAGTACGTGTGGACTTCTAGTAATTAACCCAACACAATGTACACAAGTAAAAAAAAAAAGTTTTAACATACTTCAGTGATGTTTACAAATCAGGATATGGCTACCCAGTAAACACAGGGCCATAATCTTTTGTACAACAGTTCAGAACCACATTGTGTAGTGAATAGACAAAAAATATCTGCTGATAGGAAAGACAGAATCCACATTACTAAGAACCAAATACAATCAATCCCTGGCCCTAAGAACCTAGAAACTCTGAAGTGGGTGGGAATAGGAACTTAACAACGTACAAACTGTTTTGTAAACGAAACAAGACCAAATCCAACACTGGTCTTGCTGGTTAGATTTTCTGTTCCACCTTTAAAATGAACTCACAGGGCCGGCCCCATGGCTTAGGGTTCAGATCCCGGGCGCCCACCGACTCACCGCTTCTCCGGCCATGCTGAGGCTGCGTCCCACATACAGCAACTAGAAGGATGTGCAACTATGACATACAACTATCTACTGGGGCTTTGGGGGAAAAATAAATAAATAAAAATTAAAATAAATAAATAAATAAAATAAAATAAAATGAACTCACAGCTATTAGAATGCAAAGAAGTACAAGGATGGTTATTCAAAAGAAGTAAGGATATGTGGAAAGAAGTAAAAGGCAGCACCAAGAAGACAGAGTAGTTATAATGACAGGAAATAATAGACATAAAGTTATATTGATTGGTCTAACTTGTGTGTTTCAAGGAGAGAAAATATTTCAAAGCAGGAGTCCTTATCCTGAGATCCACTAACCTGAAGAAACAATGAACGTGATTCCTAAAGGATTCTATGACCCCAAAAGAGGTTAAGAATTGTTGCAATGTGATTCATTACATCCATAATCTTATGTGTCCTATAACACCACCTTGTAGTAAATGTATGCACAGTCCACTACTGCCTGCAAAAATAATTTTAAGAGTGTTCCAAAACGTATACAGGTAATTAAAAAACAACCATGCCTAGATACAAAAGGTCACATAATATAAGATTCCATTTATATGAATATCCAGAAGAGGTATAAATCCATAGAGACAGAAAGCAGACTGGTGATTACCAGGGACTCTGGAGAGGAGGAGATGTGGAATAACTGCTTAATGAGAACAGAGTTTCCTTTTAGGGTGATCAAAATATTTCAGAACTAGACAGAGGTGGTGGTTGCACAATACCGTGAATGCACTAAATGCCAGTGAATTGTTCACTTTCAAAATGGTAAATTTTAAGTTACATGAGTTTGACCTCAATTAAAAAAAATAATAATAAATAAAACCCCTTTTGTATCTCCTGTAGAAAAAAAAAGGCAATCACATGCCATATGTGGTACCCCAACTTGGGGAGAAAAAAAAAAAACAATGAGATGAAATGGGACAACAGAAATAGAAAACGGCTCAGCGTGCTTTCATCCCTAGTCCTCAGGACAGGAGAATACTGGAGCTAACAGTTACTAGGTACCTAAGTTTCGTGTTCAGAAGGGCTCATCTGCTGGGACATTCTTTTTTGCCAGGACAAAACTAAAATAAAAAACTCAGATTTCTTGGGGGCCACCCTGGTGGTGTAGTGGTTAAGTTTTCGCGCTCTGCTTCGGCAGCCTGGGGTTCACAGGTTTGGATCCTGGGCGCGCACCTACGCACCACTTGGAAAGCCCTGCTGTGGTGGCGACCCATACAAAGTAGAGGAAGATGGGCACGAATGTTAGCCCAGGGTCAATCTTCCTCAGCAAAAAAAAAAAGAGCGAGAGGAGGATTGGCAACAGATGTTAGCTCAGGGTTAATCTTCCTCACCAAAAAAAAAAAGAGGAAAACTCAGATTTCTTGACATCTACTTTTACGACTTGCAGGTTCTTACAGTTATGTCTTACATATTCTTGGGGCTATATTCAATGTGATAAACAAAAGAAATTAGTACTGGGAAAAAAATATATACATACAACTAAGCCATGTATAAGGCTTAGCTATTGTTCCACACAATACTTAACTTCAGTAGTCACTCAAAATTTCCTCTACAAAATGGAATGACAAAGTAAGCACTCCATCCAAATAATTTAAATCATAAAACTCAAACAGCTAACCTACTCCCCCCCCAAAAAAGAAAAGAAAAATGCAGAAGAGTAAAATAACTGCTTTTGCTAATTACATCAAAAATAATCAACTCAAGTCAATAACTGGTGAAAACCCTGCTCTCACAACATGTCTCTGTCCTTTAACAGCTCTGAGCCAGTAACTGGGACCAATATCCAGAATTTCCTTAGGAAAGCACTAAAACCACAAAACACACAAATGATAATTTGAACTGTGAAATCAGCTTCATAAAGTTTGCAAATATTTACTACACGACATTAATGTTAAATTAACATCAGTATTTTCAAGGTCAATATCACGTTTGTTCAACTTCTTGGAGTCACACATTTTTGTGATATTTTTAACATCTGACTAAAGCTTCTATCATCACAAGATGCTCACACTGTTTACAAACACTCTGAAGCAGCAGCTGGTGTTCCTCAGTCACATCTTGTTACAATAAATAGAGTAGCAGTTTTAAACTCCAGGTGTATATTTTACTACTGATATGTAAAAAACTCTGCTTTAACTTAAAAAGTTTTTCTCTCTAATGATGGAGACACACGTACAGAAATGATATGGAGGCACTTTAGGACAAAGTTATGACAGGATCACAAATACAGAGATTCTTATGCATGCAGACTGGGAGTATAGCTATCATGCTGAATGCACTAAATGCTAAATAATATGGACCCTGCTTATATCTTTCATGTCATTTTTAATATCTTTTCCCATACCATTTTAAAAACGCAGAAACTTACCCACACAAGCATTGAGGAATAGCCAATCAGTCTTTTTCATCCTGTTTTTAATTTGCTTTAGTTTTTTGAAGTCCACTTCAAGTTCCTCCTTGCTGCCAACAGCACCAGCCAATTCAATCCTCTGAAAATCCATTTTCATTTCAGAGTCCCGTTTTGTAGTAGGAGGTGATCTTCTCTGGCTATTACCACTGCTGCAGCTTCCCCTCCATCGAGCTCTGTCTTGCTCGTTTATTATTGAGGAAGCCTCTTCAGTCTCCGCCAACTCTATTGCTTCAATATTATTAGGTCTGGGATGATCGCAAACAACACATTTTTTAGCCTTGGCCCAGTTTTCATATGTGCAAATAGAACAAGTCCAATGATGGGTCCTTGTGTTCAGTTTATTTCTATCATTGTATTCCTCACAAGGATCAACAGAAAAAGCAACTGGTCTTGAGCCAGATCCTGAGGATTGAGGAGATTCTGTGGGACTCCTGGTCCTACGCTGGGATAAGCACTGGGTACATCTGATTGCTCTCGGCCAGTTCAAATATGTGCACATGTGGCATGACCATTTATTTGCATTTTCCATGCTGTATGAAGATTTAACCCTTGGTCTTGCACTTGAGTCTGGACATATCAAAGGACTACTTCCTCCTTCAGTGCTGGAAGGATCCCAATCTCTACCAACATCACTTGAACCACTTTTAAATGGATCTTCTGTAATAATTGTTCCACTAGGTCTTTGAGCACGACACATAGTGCACTTGATTGCAGACGGCCAGTTTTCATACGTACAGTATTCACAAGCCCACTTAATTCCACGTTCTGACATTGTGCACTTCTTGAAGTGAGTTATGTCAGGCAGGAAGCTATAAACAATTAGGACAAGGTTATTAAAACAGTAACTACATAATTCTACCTCTGAAAATATGACCCCAAAATAAAAGTACCCTTCAACTTATAAAATACAAATTTCTCAAAAGAGGCATGTAAGATATCATGCTGAACTATCCTTATTTTTCTTTAATTTCCAAAGAGACACTAGAGATAAATTCCCAAAGAAAAATCTTAGACCTCAAGATTTAATGTAATTATACTCTGGAATGCAAAAGAGATAGGCAGAAGATAAAGGGAAGTTTGTTCCAAGAGGAAAGGAGGTTAAAATAGGGAAGCTGGTAATAGAAATGTTTAATTTCTGCCAGGTCATCACCATCAATTTAGAAAAATAACCAGGGCTGGCCCTGTGGCTTAGCGGTTAAGTGCGCGCGCTCTGCTACTGGCGGCCGGGGATCGGATCCCGGGTGCGCACCAATGCACTGCTTCTCCGGCCATGCTGAGGCCACGTCCCACAACCAGCAACTAGAAGGATGTGCAGCTATGACACACAACTATCTACTGGGGCTTTGGGGGAAAAATAAACAAAAATTTAAAAAAAAAAAAGAACCTAAATTTCTAAAAAAAAAGAAAAATAACCAATACTTAAAAGATCAAAGGGAAAGGAAAGAACACAAACCAAATACCTTACATAACCATCCTCAAATTATGAACAACATAGATTATTACGCTATCTAGGTATAGTATCATAATATCTGATTCCCTTAAGAATTCAGAAGATCAAACAAAGTCAATTCTATCATTCTTGCTAAGGGAGAAAAGTAGCTTTTTAAAAAAGTGCTAATAATCCACTGCTCTTAATAAGCACAGGTAGAAAAGAAAGATGTTGAGGAGTAATCTTTACAACTAACAAAATAACACTGTGAAACAGAGATAAAGTTCCTTGATAGCCTATATCCTCAAAATCTAGGTCTGTCTGGAGGACAAAAAATAAACACTGCACATTACCCATACTTGGGACAATCAAACCAATGGAACATCCCTGAAATAACTACTAGCATAACCATTCCAATATAATTTTGAATATTCATACTCAAAATATTCAATATTTAAAACACACTCAAAATTCAATTCATATTAAAAATGTATTAACCATTTAAAAGGTTCCTAGAATTCTACACACTGGGCTTACTAAACACTACACTATAATAAAGACTTCATTATTTAATGACAACTAACTTATTAATAAAGCAACTTACATTGCAATTTACTAATGATTTTTTTTCAATGACTTGACTTTAGACATTGGCCACTATAGCCAGCCTTCCACTTTCTTAAATCCCTTCTCAACTAAATTAAAATCATCCTGCCACCTATTTTTAAACAGAAAAGTAAAAAGAATCCCAGGCAGAGTGATAGAAACTTTCCCTCTCTTTCTTGAGGATTTTTCCTGAACCTGGAAAGCTAAATCTTTCATTTCACTTCATAAGTGTATTATTATGTCCCTGCTTGCCAAGTCCTCACCCCATGCATAGTGTGTGAACTTTGTTAAGAGGACAAATTCATTATAAGAAAAGCTACTATTTAATAGCTTAATTAAAAATCACTTACTAAGATTTTAGTTTCCATGCTATAACATCCACCTTGCACATGGTTAGAATAAAAGTACAGTTTATAAATCAGACCAAAGACAAGATTCAGTCTTCATGCTGGCTCAGATTCTGACTTCCTCAGGAGATACTGCAAAACGTGATAAGTATTCTGACTGTGAATAGCTATTCCTGTAAAGGAGACCAAAACTGAATTTCACTTGAAGCCTGCTACTTTATCCAAAAGTACTAATTATTTTAAAAGGGTTTATTTTAATCTATTCTCTGTTTTAATCCTACTCATTTCTTTTAATAATGGACTACTATATTTAGAATTTTAATTTAACAGAGCAATAAAATGAGCTAACTGATTGGGCTAGTCAATCAAATTAGACATGGGAAAGACATTTTTCTCTAAAATCTTAAATGTATACGTGCACTAATGTTATCACTAACTTGCTAAGGCTAAGTCCTATCTGTGTTACTTGTTATTACTGAAGGGGGAAAAGTGGTATATACCAAGTAGAAAAAGCAAAAAAATACTAATTATATTTAGCTTTAAAGTCTTTTTCTCCTTCAGCAACTGTTTTTTCCCCTAACCCAGGTAACTTATATTTATCTTACTTAGATTTTTAAGTTTAGTTTGTACACACATTACACACAATTTGACAGCAGTCCAAAAGTGTGCTGAAGGGTGTGGAACTATAATCATATAAGAATCCATAAAACAGACAATCGAGATTCGATGGCAATTTTCATACTCATTAGGCAGTTTCTTCCTTTACTTTCTCAGGAATGAAATATAAATAATTACTTGCTCATGCTATCAGAAATTAAAATGAGGGGCCGGCCCAGTGGCACAAGCAGTTAAGTGCGCACGCTCCACTGCGGCGGCCCGGGGTTCGCCGGTTCGGATCCCGGGCGCGCACTGACACACCGCTTGTCAAGTCATGCTGTGGCCGCGTCCCATATAAAGTAGAGGAAGATGGGCACGGATGTTAGCCCAGGGCCAGTCTTCCTCAGCAAAAAAAAAAAAAAAAAGAGGAGGATTGGCATTGGATGTTAGCTCAGGGCTGGTCCTCCTCACAAAAAAAAAGAAATTAAAATGAGCAAGTAAATACTTATCATGACATGAACAAATGACATAATGAACATATCCAGGGCTACTACAAGTAATTTCAATATTTCATTTAAAATATTCACATTCAAAAATTCATGTTTCTTTGATAAGTCTTACTTTGATATGTTTGTAGGCTCAACTAAACAGCTTGTGACCTTACCTTATCTTAGCTAACCTTCATGGAACTAATGTGCCAGCATAACATATTTATTTATTTATTTACTTATTTTTGTGTGTGTGTGAGGAAGATCAGGCCTGAGCTAACATCCATGCCAATCCTCTTTTTTTGCTGAGGAAGACTGGCCCTGGGCTAACATCCGCGCCCATCTTCCTCCACTTTATATGGGACGCCGCCACAGCATGGCCTGACAAGCCGTGCATCGGTGCGCGCCCAGGATCCGAACCCGGGCCACCAGCAGCAAAGGGCACGCACTTAACCGCTAGGCCACGGGGCTGGCCCCAGGCATAACATATTTAAATGTCCATGTCTGACAAAAAAAAAAACTACCATAAAAAATAAAGAATTATTGTCATATATGCCTGGTATTAAATAGCCTACCCCTTCCAAAAATCTAGGTAACTAAGCAATACCAAAACCAACCTCAAAAGTTTTGAGATAAGTACATTCATTATATTAGATAATGATGTATACAGTGTCCACTCTACATGGAATTAGAAACGTGGTAGGAATACTGTTTTTTTCAGTAACTGAAAGCTAAAATTCATTGAAGAGGATTATCTGAGAGAGCCATTTGTACCTGTGGTAATCAGTAAATGGAACACAAGAGTAAGGGTAACATCAGCTCAATTATGTGATTTTGCATTATTAAGATGAAATTAACACTAAGTACAGTTCTTCTTCCAGATGTCAAAACATCCCCAAAAGAACATTATTTTTAATAGCATCCAGCTCTGAGAATTAATATTGCACACTGAAATAAAACTGTTACTAAATATCTTTTAAGTTAACATATTCATATATCCAAATCAATTTAATTTACAAGTCTAATTTTACATGTAACATAAATTTCCAAACTCCATCTAATGAATCATACTTCAATTAATTAGTACACTAAAAAGCAACAATAAAATCTGCATAATCTGGACCTTAAGGGGAACTAGACACAACTACTACTCTTACAACAAATATTCCTTGGTTCATATACATACCAGCATTTGCCATCCTGTGGACCAAAGAGTCCATGAGTCCATTTGTGCATCAAGCTCTATCTGCAGACAGACTGAATAATGCCTCCATAGTATATCAACCATTACTAGGGGTCCAGTACTAAATTCATAACTTCTTTTGATTATATACTTCCCAGTTCAAATAATCATAAAAGCACAAGTATTATGGGTATATGGATTAATGGCTGAGGAAAGGCAGAGGCTAGTAACTGAACATTTTTTATACTGTCATGCTTAACAATGAATTACTTAGACCTATTTGTGAAGCATTACTAAACATTATAAAAGAAATATATCTATATTGAAGTCAATTCCTCAAAATTGCACCTATGCTACAAACTTCCCCAACCACCTACTACAACCCTATGAAAGAGAACTGGAAAAGTAAAATAATCCTCATCAAGTACAAACTACTTAAGAAACAAACTGAGAGAAACTCAGTTGCCAGTTAGTCTCAAATGAGGAGAAGTTATCCAAAGGAAGGGCTGATAGTCTTTAAGGTTTTGTATCAGCTTTATTAGTAACTCTATACTTAGTAAAATAAATATTAATATAAATTGTTGATATAAATATTAATTACATACATCTATGGAGATGTACAAATGCTCAGAAAGCATCTTAGGGGGATATAGATAAAAGCTAAAACTAAAAGGATATTCCAAGCATGCTGAATTTTCAGGTTCTGTTAAAATATTACAAGGCAACTCTGAATTGTAATATTTATATAATAAAATACTACTTAACTCTTAAACCAAAAATCCCACAGTCATTTCCTCTTTTCTCCTCAGCACCTTTCTACATCACTATCTTCCTCACAACAGTCAACAGAAAAAAACAACCAGTCTTGAGCAAGATCCTGAAGATTGACAATATGGTGAACCCACTATCAACTAATCTGACCTCATTTCAGGGCTCCAATAGCTTATCACATCCTACATGAAAGCTCTTACCTTCTTCTCACAACAAACTCCTATCCTGATTTCTCCAGTTTCTATTAAAGACACCATTAACACCCTTGCCCCTAGCACAGAAACTCCGCATCTTCTTGAATTCTGCCTTCTCCCCATAGATTCTCTCTAGCGGTTTCTGGCCAATCAGTTCTTTTCCTCCCATTCCAACTGCCATCAACTCTTTCTCAGTTCAGGTCAGAACCACTCTAATAGCCTCCTAAGAGCCTTCCCTTTCTAAATCCATCCAGCTCACTGTCACCAGAATAATCTTCCTAATAACAAGCCCCTCTTTCTGAAGCTCTTCTGCAACAGTATAAACGCTCAACTCCTTCTCGTCACACAAACACCCACTCCCAAACACACCACACATACCCCAGACTCACAGCACTGTTTGTCTCATCTCTCTCAGGAAGCTTTTTTCAAATCACTTCAAGTACACTCCAAGTAACTACACTTCTACTGACATTTGGCACTTACTGTATTTCCTCTTGGGGCTGGTTTCTGCATCACTGATTTGTGCGTATTTTCCCTATATCATCCCTCCCCTCAGTTTTCAGTCAGGTAGCTAAGCTTTCAAAAACTTTGGCTCAGGGATTCTAGTGGCACAGAATGTGGACCAGCCCTGTGTTTAGTAAAACCTACAGAAGAGATCATGTTGAATGACCTGAAAAAAGAAAGGAGAGAGTGGGGCTTCTGAGTAATCTCAAGCAAAAAAGAGAAATTCTAGAGAGGATTCACTCCTGTGGCAAGACCTCAGTGGAAAGTGTCTGCCACTAACAGGTAGGGGTCAAGCCATAGGCACTCATGAGTTGGTTAACTAACCAAGTTCTGCAATGTAAAGGGCACAGGTGCAAAAACTTTTGCGATCATTAAATATCCTCTGAAAGTACTAAATTTATGTGGAATTACGTATAAATAATCAAGAATCAGTAGATCTCAAAAATGTGCCAAATTTCCTCCTATACAGAAGTCACTATTTTCTATGTCATCTGTATCTAATGAGACGATTTGAACTAAACATACTTGCTAAGGCCCCATCCCAGGAATTTGTTGAAAATAACAAAGTATTTAACACCTGCTATGGTGACCCTGGCCTTACTGGCACTATGCCTGAATTAACCGAGGCAACTACCCATACAACTAGTACATCTAACTTCATTGTAACCAAACCTAAGTCCTTGAAATATAACAAAGAATATAAAGTTTACATTTTAACATGTCAACATTGCATTAATTAGAAAAAACTGTAATAAAAGTTACAATTCTTTTTTTGTTTGGTTGGGTGGTTTTTTTGTTTGTTTTGTTTTTTTTTGTAAGGAAGAATGGCTCTGGGCTAACATTCATGCCCATCTTCCTCCACTTTATATGGGACGCCGCGACAGCATGGCTTGACAAGCAGTGCATCGGTGTGAACCCAGGATCCAAACCCGGGCCACCACAGCAGAGCGCACGCACTTAACCGTTATGCCACCGGGCCAGCCCCAAAAGTTACAACTCTAATAGTTGGTCTTTTAAACCACTAGACAATTAGCAATCCACTGATTAGAATGGAAGAAGATCTACAGACACAAAATTAATTGATAATGTGTCAAATCTCACATGAAACAAAAGCAATGTTCTTTCTTTTAATCTATTTTAGTCATTTCAAGAGGAATTCTACCTCTTCACATACTACGGCTTTTTCTGTAATTCTGCCAACTTCCTCTATACTCTTTAGTACCCAGACAGTAACAAGAAAAGGAGAAGGAGTAATATATATACATCTCGAGCTACTGGAGAATCCATCTTAGCATGGTTCCTTTACACAGTTTCTGAGACATCACAGGTCAATCACACACCCCAAATTATAATCCCAAACAAAACTAATTCAATGTAGCAACCTATGACAAGCTACCAAAGGTCTACTATCAACTAAGAAATGTGGAGAGATATAACTAGATAAAATACTGTCCTTGTGCAATCTGATTAGATGAAAGATGACTACGGTTTTCTTAAACATATATGGAAGTGAGGCGATGATCTCCAGGGAAGACGTATCAACCCAGCATTTAAAAAATGATAAAACTTTTGCAAGAACTATGAACATGCTACCTCATTCAGAATGTGATTTCTTTCATTATCCTATCCATTCTCTGTTCACACTGAACAGATTAGTCCCAATTAACAAAGTATCCATAGGAACCAGGAGTCATTACTATACTGGCCCAACTAAAGGCCATCTTTTCACCAAAGACTATGGATGTTATCTGTGTGATAGAGAAAGGAGGGGAAGAAACTTGGAACTTTTAGATAATCAGAGAGTTCTCATATAGAAAGAAAAAGATGCAAAAAGCAGGCAGAACGAAGTGGATGAAATACTCCAAGGCAAAACCAACTCAGAGCTACCATCTTGTCCAAAAATATCTTTTTCCCAATACCTCAACTTTTCAAATTTATTTTGCCTAACTTCCAATCCATTAAAATTATTTGAATTAAAGCACTTATTTTATAAATAGAAGTTATTTCAAATGTTTTTTTATTAATAACATTCAATTAGATCAGTTTTCTCACGATTCCTAGTGTAATGAATAGGAAAACAGGATGGGGATTTTTTGATTTCAGTTTTCATTGCAGGGACAGGGAGAACAAGTAGGCAAAAAAGTTCAGCAAAGGGCAACCTGGGAAGGAATCCCCAAGCCAGCAGCAGCCTGAAGGCACTGCTGACTCAATCATTAGAGATGGATAACTGTCTAGGCCAACTTTGTCCTGTTTCACAATTTTGCCAGGGTCATTCTTGTCTGACTAAGAAGAGAAAAGAGCTAAAACTTAAGCATTTATTGCATGCCAGACATTGTTTTAAGCACTGTACATAGACATTAACTAATTTAATCCTCAGAACCCTGTGAAACAGGTACTATTATTATCTCTAATTTTAAAGATTGGAAACAGGAACAGAGAAGTTGAGTAACTTGCCTAAAGTCACAAAGCTACTAAGTGGCAGTGCCAGGGTTTGAACCCAGGCATTCTAGGTCCAATGTCTGTACTATACACACTATGTAATAAATATACATTTATACGGCAGCCCGTTGTCACACTATGTAATAAATATACATTATACAACAGCCCATAATTACCCAGAATTTGAACTATTTCAATAAAATGGGTGTAGAAGAAAAATATCTCAACATAATAAAGGCCATATATGACAAACCCACAGCCAATATCATACTCCACAGTGAAAAAGAGAATTTGAACTATTAATAAACTGCGCTGAATTTCTCACTAAGCAGTCCTTCCTAGATGACTACTAACAGACATTATCTAAACAAGCAAACATAAAAGAAAAAACCTTAACATTTTGCTCAAATTTTAGCTTTTTAAAATTACAAGGATCTGGTAGCTGGCCTGGTGGCATAATGGTTAAGTTCACGCACACTGCTTTGGCAGCCTGGGGTTCACAGGTTTGGATCCCAGACTCGGACCTAAACACCACTTTTCAAGCCATGCTGTGGCAGGTGTCCCACATATAAAAGCAGGTGTCCCACATATAAAACAGAGGAAGATGGGCATGAATGTTAGCTCAGGGCTACTCTTCCTCACCAAAAAAAAAAAAAACAGAATCTTCCCAAAGCATATCTAGATTGAGAACTACTCCAAAATGTCTAAAAAGTTGAGCAAGTAGGCACAACTTTAAAAACTTATTTATAAAACAAGATATACTAAATTTGGCATCTAAAATTGAGTGAGAAAAGGTAACTTGGAGTATTCACCATGGTTTTAGACTATAAAATACCTTAATCATTTTTTATTTTGGAGACAATCCTTAAGGAAGAAAATATTATTAATAAAAGTCAGCTTGACTTCTCTTGAACTAATACACTAATCCAGATTACTAAAGAAACCACTGTATGTCAATTAAAATAAGAATAGAGAGCCAGCCCTGATGGCCTAGTGGTTCAAGTTTGGTGCTCTCACTGCTTCGGCAGCCCAGGTTGATTTCCAGGTCTCAGAAACCACACCACCTGTCTGTCAGTTGCCATACTATGGTGGCAGCTCACACAGAAGAACTAGAAGGACTTACAACTAGGATATACAACCATGCACTGGGGTTTTGGGGAGGGAAAAAAAAAAGGAAGATTGACAACAGATGTTAGCTAAAGGCGAATCTTTCCCTGGAAAAAAAAAAAAAAAAGAACAGAAAAGACGTCCATTTTCATTCAGACAATCGAAA
The DNA here is from genome assembly GCF_020826845.1 of Diceros bicornis minor. Lineage (NCBI taxonomy): Eukaryota > Metazoa > Chordata > Mammalia > Perissodactyla > Rhinocerotidae > Diceros > Diceros bicornis. Next base: position 87,615,837 of record NC_080745.1, on the reverse strand, counting down.
AAGGGAAAGTCTCCCCAAGTGACAGATGTGTACAAATTACAGTAACTATACAAGGCCCTGTTTTAAAGGAAAGCAAAGAATGACTATGAGACAGTAAGCAAATCATTTTTATCTTTTACAGCCTCAATTTTCTCATCTGTAAAAAAAGAATGAGTTAGACAAGATGATCTCGAGAATCTCCACCCTATATAACTCTAACTAGCAAAGAATCTCACATTCTTCTATGTAAAGACTCACTTGAAAATCTTGTTTATTGAATTTATTCTGTAAATACTCTATTTCCAGAGATAATGAAGAGTTTTTTAACTTTGCTCCATTTGTGACAAGTTCTGATATTCAAGCCTAAATTCTAAAATATATACTAATATTAAGTTAGTAATCACTTAATAGATCTAAGCAGTATCAAAAGTCTGTTTTTAAAATAAAGCTATCATACATCCATACATCATACCAGTATGAATCATATATGCCAAATAATAATAGTTATCAAACCTGAACATGATCCAGTTTCTAGATCTTAACTACCAGGTCACAGGATTATAGGGGATAGAGGTACAAACTGATTCTGTGGAGATGCAATCAACAAATTTCTCTGTGTGTGTGTGTGTGTGTGTGTGTGTGTGTGTATTAAAACTTATATATATGCTAAAAAATTATTTGAACACCTATTTGATATTAAGAAACTATTAAAACTTTAAGGTATGATTAACAGTACGAAAATCATTTTTTTAAAAGAGTCTTTTTCTCTTAAGAAACATATACTGAAATACAGTGTTACAAGACGTCTGGAATTTGCTTTAAAATAATCCATTAAGAAGAATAAAAATAAAACAAGACTGGCCATATGTTGATAACTGGGTGATGCATACATAAGAATTCATTCTCCTTATCTCTCTATACGTACTTAATGCTTGAAAATATTCATAATGAAAAGTTTTTATTTTTTTTAAGGTTTTTTTAATTTTATTTATTTTTTCCCCCAAAGCCCCAGTAGATAGCTGTACATTATAGTTGCACATCCTTCTAGTCGCTGTATGTGGGACGCAGACTCAGCATGGCCGGAGAAACAGTGCGTCGGTACGTGCGCGGGATCCGAACCCGGGCCGCCAGCAGCAAAGCGCACGCACTTAACCGCTAAGCCACGGGGCCGGCCCATGAAAAGTTTTTAAAATCTATCAGGAAGGTAACAAATGCTGTTCTAGACTGAGAATTAAGGCTTAGATTGCTAACGCTAGAAAAGAAGCAGGAAGCAGTATACTGTGTATTGTTGACTGCTACTCAAAACCTGGTCCAGGGGCCTGGGATAGTCTACAAACTGTTTACTGGTCTGTAGAAAAATTGGGAGTAAGCATTTACAAACTTTTGTAGCAATTTTACAGAATAATTTTATGATTGTTGAATCTAATAATAAAACATTTGGGCTTGCGTTTGAGAAGCAGTGTTAAAACATTTGGACAGTTTACGAATATAGCTTCTTTCTACAACTTGCAGGTACAGTTCATAAAAGAGAGGAAATATACCAAAATATGAACCAAAGTCTTTCAGCCTAAGCTTGCACAGATGAATATTACACTTCAGAAAACTAAGACAAACTGAAGTAATAAAAATCTGTCTTTTCAATGTCTCTTATGAACACAGATGCAAAAATCCTTAACAAATCAAATGCAACAACATATACAAAGAACTATACACCATAACCAAGAGGGGTTTACCCCAGATATGCAAGATTAGTTCAATGTTCAAAAATCAATTAATGTAATCCATCACATCAATCCATCCATTACAATTAATGTAATCCATCACATCAATCCATCAGATCATGCTAAAGAAAAAAGGTCACATGATCACATGAATACATGCAAAAAAGGTATTTGACAAAATCCAACATCCACCCATGATTTAAAAAAAAAAAAAAAAACTCTCAGCAAACTAGGAATACAGGGGAACGTCCTCAATGTGATAAAGAGCGTGTACAAAAAAATCTACACCTAATATACTTAACGGTGAGAAACTGGAAACCTTCCCACTAAGATCAGCAATAAGGCAAAGATGTCTCCTCTCACTACTCCTTTTCAACACTGAACTGAAATTCTAGCTAATGCTATAAGACAAGAAAACGAAATAAAAAGCACACAGATTGGAAAGGAAGAAATAAAACTGTCTACTTGCTGAAGATGTGATTGTCTATGTAGAAATTCTAAAAGAATCAACAACTCCTAGAGCTAATAAGTGATTATAACAAGGTTGCAGGATACAAGGTTAACATACAAAAGTCAACTGCTTTCCTATATACCAGCAATGAACAAATGGAATTTGAAATTAAAAGCACATCACCATCTACATTAGCACTCCCAAAACTGAAATACTTAAGTATAAATCTAACAAAATATGTACAAGATCTATACCAGGAAAACTACAAAATTCTGATGAAAGAAATCAAAGAACTCAATAAATGGAGAGATATTCCACATTCACAGATCAGAAGACAATATTATCAAAATCTCAGTTCTTCCCAATTTGATCAAGAGATTCAATGCAACCCCAATCAAAATCCCAGAAAGCTGGGGGACGGCCCGGTGGCACAAGCGGTTAACAGCGCGCGCTCCGCTGTGGCAGCCCGGGGCTCGCCGGTTCGGATCCCGGGCCCGCACTGATGCACTGCTTGGCAAGCCATGCTGTGGCGGCATCCCATATAAAGTGGAGGAAGACGGGCACGGATGTTAGCCCAGGGCCAGTGTTCCTCAGCAAAAAAAGAGGAGGACTGGCAGATGTTAGCACAGGGCTGACCTCCTCACAAAAAAAAAAAACCCAGCAAGTTATTTTGTAGGTACTGACAAATTAATTCTAAAGTTTATACAGAGCAGCATAATACCCAGAATAGCCAACACAGTACTGAAGAAAAAAAGAAAGTCAGAGGACTGACTATCCTGACTTGAAGACTTACTATAAAGCTACAGTAATCAACAGTGCCGTATTGGTGAAAGAACAGGCAAACAGGTCAATGGAATAGAAGAGAGAGTTCAGAAATAGATCCACATACATCGAGTCAACTGATCTCTGACAAAGGAGTAAAGGCAATACAATGAAAAAAAAGTAGTCTTTTCAAAAAATGGTGCTGGAACAATTGGACATCTACATACAAAAAAAATGACTCTAGACACAGTCTTCACAACCTTCACAAAAATTAACTCAAAATAAATCACAGACCTAAATGTAAAATGCAGAACTATAAAATTCCTAGAAGATAACGTAAAAGGAAATCTAGATGATCTTGGCTATGGCGATGACTTTTTAGATAAAACACCAAAGGCACAAGCCATGAAAGAAACACTTGATAAACTGGATTTGTTATAACTAAAAACTACTGCTCTGCAAAAGAAACTGTCCGGAGAATAAGACAAGACAGAAAAACAGGAAAAAATATTTGCAAAAGACATATCTGATAAAAGACTGTTATCAAAATATACAAAGAACTCTTGAAACTCAACAATAAGAAAACAAACAACCCAATTAAAACATGGCCAAAAGACCTGAACAAACACCTGACCAGGAAGATATACAGATGGCAAACAACCATCTGAAAAAATGCTCAATATCCTATGTCATTAGGGAACTGCAAATTAAAACAGCAATGAGATACCACTACACACCTATGAGAATAGCCAAAATCCAGAACACTAACACTGACAACACCAAATAGTGGTGAAGATACAGAGCAACAAGAACTCTCATTCGTTACTGATGGGAATGCAAAATGGTAGTGCCACTTAGGAAGAGCGTTTGGCAGCTTCATACAAAACTAAACATGCTCTTACCAGACGATCCAGCAATTGTGCACCTTGCTACTTACCCAAAGGAGTTGAAAACTTATGTCTACACAAAAGCCTGCACACAGATTTTTACAGCAGCTTTATTTATAATCACTAAAACCTGCAAGCGACTAAGACATCAGTAGGTGAATAGATAAACTGTGGCACATCCAGACACTAAAATATTATTCAGCACTAAAATGAAATGAGTTATCAAGACATGAAAAAAGATGGTGGAAATTTAAATGCCTATTACTAAGTGAAAGAAGCCCATATGAAATGGCTACATACTGTATGATTCCAACTATATGACATTCTGGAAAAGGCAAAACAATGGAAGCAATAAAACGATCCATGACTGCCAGAGGTTGGGGGAGGGAGGGATGAATAAGCAGAGCACAGAGGATTTTCAGAGCAGTGAAACTATTCTGTATGATACTATAATGGTAGATATATTATACATTTGTCAAAACCCATAAAATGTATAACACCAAGAGTGAACCTTAATATAAACTACAGACTTTGTTTGATAACGATGTCATGGTAGATTCATCAATTGCTGTGAATCTAAACTCCTCCAAAAAAATTAAGTTTATTTTTAAAAATCTGCTTTTTAACAACGTCTTTTAGTCACTAATATACAAGAAACATTTTCTTAAAAAAAAACCACACATCAGTTCTCAAAGAATGACGGAGTTTTAAAAAGGACACAGGAATTTTTGGTCTGAACCTAAAACTGCTCTAAAAAATAAAACCAAATGTGATATATACTCACCCACCTAAAATCTTAAAAAAAAAAGGGGGGGGGGGACAGAAATTAGCACAAAGGGCTCCCACTAGCTAAATCTGGATGGACTCAAGCATCCACATAGATAATAACAGTAAAGGATTTTAAAGCATTGAATAAAATAAAAACCCATAAGTCTACACAGATACTGATACACACACAAATAAATAATAGGAAGAGAAAGTTCTTCCTTACAGCAGAAATCCAACTAATAAATGCAAAAAAGAATAACTGGATTAGAAAATCACCATTTGGCAATCTTCATAATAGATTCAGAAAAGAATCGTCAATGGATGTTAAAACTAGTGGGTGAAAATTTTACAATTAATAGGATATTTAAATAGTTTCCAAGTATCTCCCCACAATAACTGATACATTTCAAAACCTGGTAGACACCTACAAAACCAAGTAATCAAAACTAACCACACCAGTAATGACAACATTTGCCTCCTGATAATGCGGTACTAAGAAGAACACAACATCACTTCTGTGGTAGTCTTGCCAAAAAGTGCAAATTCTGACTCTAATCATGAGAAAATATCAGACATACCATATTAAGAGACTTTCTACAAAATAACCAGTCCTATATTCTTCAAAAACATCAATATCATGAAAGACAAAGAAAGACTTTACTGTTCCACTAAAGGAGCTTATAAAAAACATGGTAATAGACTGCAACACATGATCTGAGATTTTCTTCTCCCTTTATAAAGAACATTAATGGGACAACAGACAAAATTTGAATAATATTTGTACAATCTTACTCATTAAGAATTACATAATAATATCATACAATGTTAATTTCCTGATTTTGATCACTGTATTGTGGTTATGTTAAGGGAAAGCCTTTGTTTTTAGGAGATACACACTGAAATATTTAGGGACAAAGGGGTATCAAGTCTGCAACTGACTTTCAAACAGTTTTGGGGAAAATATATATTTGTATTTATATATATCCACATCACAGAATAAACCTTACAAGTTACAAAAAACTTTCACATACATCATGGTTTTTATCCTGACAAAAACCATGAAATAGGTACAGAAGAGTCCTTTTATATGAGAGTAAATGTGGCCTCCTACCTACATTCTAAACCTTTCTCAAGAACTGTCCGTTCTTTCCATCCCTACCACCAAGCCCTAGTTCATGACTGCTTTCCTTAACTACTTGTTATTCGAACTAGTCTTCCTAGTTTCATACTCCACATCTCTGCCAGAGTGGTCTGTCCAAAAAAACATCTGGTGTTGCTATTCTGCAGCTTTAAAATTTTCAACAACATCCTACAAAGTTAAAAATCCTAAACAGGGCATAAAAGGCCCTTCACGACTGATCTTTAAGTATCTCCTTAGCCACCTTTCCAAACACAAATGCACTCACACATCAAGAATATCCTACAATATTTTTCTTTCATGATTTAGTACTGTCTTTCACCAAAGCATTATTAAGGTGAAATCTACTTTGTTTTACTATAGGAAGATCAGTTCCTTCTCTTGATGTTTGTATCCAATTCTCTCATATAAAGGAAAACGTAGTGCACTTCTTAGATGTGAGTTCATGTCCCTCTCTACCTTTGAGTGGCATCTGAGACACTGGCCAAATCCTGAAGACCCAAGCCTCTTCACCTGAAAAAATTATGATGATAATGCCTTACCTGTCTTAAAGTAGGGGCTAAAACTGATAATCTCAAGATCCACATACTGTGACTAATATTACAAACTGCCAGCTTGAAATAACACCACCTTAAATTTTGTATGGAACTTAAGGCCACAGAAAACTTATTATTTCACTTAAACTTCAGAACCCTCAGGTACTTCCCCCTAAGGTATCTTAGAATCCCCCTGAGGTACAAGTATCTTCATTTTAATGACAAAGAATCTGTGGCTCCAGGAAAGGTGAAATGACTTGCCCAGGGTCACAAAAGCTTTAGAAAGTAAACTCCAGATTCTCATTTTTTTCTCACCAGTGCACCACAGCCTTCTAGGGTGACAAAAACATGTCCCTACAACAAAACATGAATATTAGGTTACAAGACAGGCTGACTGTATAGTGAGTGTCTCTAGCTACCACAGAGCATTGCCACTGTCTCCAAAACAAGTCCCCAAATCTTCACTTTTCTCCAGCTTCACCTCCCAAGCCCCTAATCTGAGCCACCATCAACTCTCACGTGGATTACTGCATAGCCTCCCCACTAATCTTGCTGCTTCTACTCTATCCACCACCCTTACAGAGAAGCCAGATGGATCCTTTAGAAATGTAAACCAGGTCACAACATGAGGATTTAAAATCCTCTAATGGGTTCCCAATCCACTCAGACTAAAACTAAAATTCCCCAGTCTTTCTTGCAAATCTTTACATAAAAAGTGGATTTGGTTCTGTTCCTTTTACAAGCAGGCTCATTCCCATCTTAAGAGTTTTGCATTAGAAATCGCCTCTGCCTAGAATGCTCTTTCCCCAGATTTTCACAGGGCCAGCTGTTGTCACTGAGATCTAGGTTTAAATACCACCTCCTCAGAAAGATTTTCCCTGACTACTCAGTCATTCTCTACCACTTCAACCTAGTTTCATTATCTGCATAGCACTTATCATGATGTGGTATTTTTTTGTTTGCTCCTTTATTGTCTCTCCACATTAGAAAGTAAATTCAAGTAACAGAGACTTTGTCTTGTTCACAATTTAGTATAGTTGCTTTCTGAAATGCTTCACATGAACAGGTCATTACTAAATGTTTTAACTTTAGTAGCCTTTGGAACAGTGTTCTACGTAATCTACTTTTTGAAAATCCTAAACAACCTCAGATCACATAGTAGGTGCCCAATAATAACTTAATTTGCTGAGTGATTTCTATAAAAACAATGCCTTCAGATTTTCAACTTATTACAACAAATCTCCCCAACATATCCCCTTACACACAAAAACAGAGACAGATGGAGAGGGGAAGAGAGAGCTCTTCCCTCTTCTCATCTGTGAAGATGATCCACACTGAAGAGGATCACTCCTAATTCCCAGTCCCTTGACAATAGTAGCTCTGGGGGAAAACGAGATCAGGGACTGAAAAAGGAATAAAGCACTCATAACCTGCAGGTGCTAGCCCTTCCAACTTCATCCACACACTTCAGCCAAACTGAACCCTTGCTGGTCCTTAAACATGACATGTAATCTTCATGTTACCGCCCAACGTGGGGCCTTCTGCTCACCGCAAGACATACCAATAGTCATGAGGCAAGGTGGTAGGAGAAAAAGGACTTTTTTATTACAGCTTGCTAGCAAGAGGGAAGATGGCCGACTAATGTCTAAAAAAAACCATCCTAAGGGGGCACAAATCTTACAGCAGTTATATAGGCAGGTGGGTTATAGGGGAGGGGTTTAGGAATGTTGACCTTCTGGTGTTACAGACTGGGAGTCGCCACACCAGATCTTTCAGTTTTCACTGATGATGGCTCTCAGCATAGACTCTCTGTTTGCGGGTCATCATATTCCTAAGGAACTCAAAAGAACCAAGTTATCATCTTAATCGCAGCTGGAGGTATATGCACAGGCAGGGGCTGTAAAATCAACATAGCAGTTAGATCTCCTGGAGGGTGCATATCCAGCTGGGTTAGTTTGTCAGGTCATTCAAAGTTACGATAGGGTTTCTCTTTTCTACAATATGGCTTCCCTTACGTCAACCTCGTCTTGAGCTGTTATCATTCGTGTCTCCATGCCTTCACTCATTGGATTGCTTCTGCAGAGGATGCTCTCCCACCCCCACCCCCCATTCTTACCTGGTTTTATATACCTAGAAACCTGTTACCACTCTTCCTTCAATAACCAGCTCAGTGTTCCCACCGGTGTAAAGCCCTTTCTGACTCAATCCTAATCTTGTGCTAAATTAAGTCACTTCTTTACCGCTTCATAGTACTTAGTCTAGTGGATTAGGGTTTGTTTCTAATGATCAATTGTGAAAAATTCATTTTTATGTCTCTATAAACAGTATCTGCTATGCGACAGTTGCTCACTAATCAGTTAGTCAACAAAAAGCAACTCAATATTCTACTGATATCAAAGGATAGTATTCCAAAAAAAGATTAGTCAAAAATATTTCTGCAAATTGCTATAGTTCCTCTATTTAAAAACAAACTTCAGCTTCATTAAATACTAAAAAATGAAGTTAATTACCCATCCCAACCAAAAAAGCAATGAATTTAGAAGTGGTTTGTTAAAAATTACAGAAATGATGTCCTGTCTTCAGAATTCCAATCACAGGTGTATTGCTGCAATTTAATGTGCAACACTAAGTAGAGATCCTTTTCTCCATCTGCAAAATAAGGATAATTTCTTCAAATATCCAGGGAATACCATCTTGCAATAATCAATTTAGAGTTGAGAATAATTACATTGTTAAAGCTAAGTAAATTTCAGCAAATGGTGCTGGGACAACTGGATAGCCACCTACAAAAGAATTAAGTTGGACCCCCCACCTCTTACTACATACAAAACTTAACTCAGAATTATCATAGACCTAAATGTAAAGGCTAAAACTATAAAATTCTTAGAAGAAAACATATATGCAAATCTTCTTGACTCTGGATTAAACAATGGCTTCTTAGAGATGGCACCAAAAGCATAAGTGACAAAAGAAAACATAAATTGGACTACACCAAAATTAAAACCTTTTGTGCTTCAAAGGACACCAACAAGAAAGCGAAAAGACAACCTACAGAATAGGATAAAATATGTGCAAATTATTTGTCTGACTTGTATCCAGAATACATAAAGAACTCTTACAACTCAACAATAAAAAGACAACCCAAAGGGCCGGCTCCGTGGCTTAACGGTTAAGTGCGTGCGCTCGGCTGCCGGCGGCCGGGGTTCGGATCCCGGGTGTGAACCGACGCACCGCTCCTCCGGCCATGCTGGGGCCGCGTCCCACATGCAGCAACTGGAAGGATGTGCAGCTATGACAGACAACTATCTACTGGGGCTTTGGGGGAAAAATAAATAAATAAAATCTTTAAAAAAAGAAAAAAAGACAACCCAAATGAAAAATGGGCAAAGGATTTGAATAGACATTTCTCTAAATATGATATACAAATGGCCAATAAACACATGAAAAGATGCTCAATACCACTAGCCATGAGGGAAATGCAAATAAAAACTAGGAGATGCCACTTCACTAGGATGGCTATAATAAAAAGACAGACAAAAACAAGTGTTGATGAGGATGCAGAGAAATGGAACCCTGATACATTGCTGGCAGAAATGTAAAATAGTGCAACCACTTTGGAAAACAGTCTGGAAGTTCTTCAAAGGTTAAACACAGAGCTACCATCTGACCTAGCAATTCCACCCAAGAGAAATGAAAACTTATGTCCACATAAGAACCTGTACACAAATGTTCATAGAAGCATATTTCATAATAGCCAAAAAGTGGAAATAACCTAAACATCCATCAATAAATGAGTGGATAAAGATAAGCAAAATGTAATATATCCATACAACAGCACATTAATTATTCCGCCGTAAAAAGGAATGAAGTACCGACACATGCTACAACATGTAGATAAGCCTTGAAAACACTATGCTAAGTGAATGAAGCCAGACACAAAAGGTCATATATCCTATGATTCCATTTATAGGAAATGTACAGAACAGGTAAATCCATAGAGACAAAGGAGATTAGCGGTTGCCAAGAACTGGGGCAAAGGGGAATGAATGACTGCTAATGGGTACAGGGTCTCTTTTTGGGGTGATGAAAATGTTGTGGATAGTGGTGACGGTTACACAACTCTGTGAATACACTAAAAACCAACAAATTGTATACTTTTTTTTTTTGAGGAAAATTAGCCCTGAGCTAACATCTGTTGCCAATCCTCCTCTTTTTGCTGAGGAAGATTGGCCCAGGGCTAATATCTGTGCCTATCTTGCTCCACTTTATATGTGGGATACCTGCCGCAGCGTGGCTTGGTAAGTGGTGCATAGGTCCACGCCCGGGGTTCCAAATCTGTGAACCCCGGGCCGCTGAAGCGGGGCACACGAACTTAACCACTATGCCACCGGACCGGCCCCATGTACACTTTAAAAGAGTGATTTTTATGGTTATATGAAATAAAACTCAAAGTAGCTGTTATAAAAAAATTAAGAAAAAACTGGAAAGATATGCAACTGATTTCCAACAATGCCTTATCCATTCAAATATTTTTTATTTATGTGAATCCAATGCACATAAAAATTGAACATGACAAAATTGGGTTGTGTTGGTTGAGGAGGGGATGGGACAATCTGCCCTCTATATACAAACTGTAAAAATAAAGGAAATTAGTTTTTTCATTACTAAAAAGTTCAATTCAGGGGCCGGCCCGGTGGCGCAAGCGGTTAAGTGCGCGCGCTCCGCTGCGGCGGCCCGGGGTTCGCTGGTTCGGATCCCGGGCGCGCACCGACGCACTGCTTGGTAAGCCATGCTGTGGCGGCATCCCATATAAAGTGGAGGAAGATAGGCACCGATGTTAGCCCAGGGCCGTCTTCCTCAGCAAAAAAAAAAAAAAGAGGAGGATTGGCGGATGTTAGCTCAGGGCTGATCTCCTCACAAAAAAAAAAAAAAAAAAAAAAAAAGTTCAATTCACTAGGCAACTGAAAAATTATCAACTTTATATTCAATTTAAATGATCAACCTACATTTTAAAATTCAAATTGATGGCTCGTCAAAAACTTCATCTTAACCAAAATACCACCCTCCCAGAAATCAAAGAATGCTTACTGATCCAGATTTCTCAAGTGGTGAAATTACTGATATAATTCTATGAAAGCGCCTTTTACAATTGCAAGTAGCCTAAGTAAAATGCCTAGTATTTCTGGAAAGTTTAACAACAGACTAATTTTAGCTTCAATTATGCTGAAGAGGTTTTTGAAGCTTAAAAAAAGAAATTTTGGGGGCCGGCCCGGTGGCGCAAGCGGTTAAGTGCGCGCGCTCCACTGCGGCGGCCCGGGGTTCGCTGGTTCGGATCCCGGGCGCGCACCGACGCACTGCTTGGTAAGCCATGCTGTGGCGGCGTCCCATATAAAGTGGAGGAAGATAGGCACCGATGTTAGCCCAGGGCCGTCTTCCTCAGCAAAAAAAAGGAGGAGGATTGGCGGATGTTAGCTCAGGGCTGATCTCCTCACAAAAAAAAAAAAAAAAGAAATTTTGTAAAACTACTTTCTAAAAGTCAGTCAATTTCAAGAGAAAAAATATTCTGATGAACTGAAGGAAGAGCACAAGTTTCCACACAGATGCAGTGGCTAAATCAAGATAGTTTACTGCTAAGAGACTATGTATCCATAAAATACCAGGGCTCCTACTCACACACACAACACAACAGAAACACACACACCTATTTTCCAACTACATCAGCATCCACCCAAGTACTACATGATTACACATATTATTCTTGGTATACAAAAATACTATGGACCGATTTGTCTGTGTTTTCTCCCAACAGTGTTGACAGGTAGCAGTGAATCACACATTCTCTTGAGTCTCATCTGCCTCACGATCAATGACACATGCTGCCAACATCTGAGGTTAAGGATGCAAACTGAGACTACAGATTATTTTCTCCTTCCCGTGATGCTGTTACCTATATACAAACATGGAATGACCACCCTTAGCATCACTGGTGCCAAACTCAAACCAAAGCAACTGCCCCAGACTCAAATCTGAAGTAAACTACGGAACTACAGTACTTATTCTTACTTGAACAACAAGACATAATCATTATCAAAATGTTGAGCATTTTCTACAAGAAGAGAACTATGCTGATAATAGTTATAAACATACTGACCAAAAAAGTTTTTTTAGAGACAGTCATAATTTCAAATATTTTGTCTCATAAATCATCAAAGTCCCAGAAACTCCAATACTTAGAAGAGTACAAACTGCACATCCCAGAACACATCTATAACCAAAAATACTTTGTCAGAGCATGTATCCATATTTTCAGTGCTGAATACATGGTCTGCATACATAATAGTGTTCAAGGTTCATATCCATTTCTCAGAGGTCTTAAAAGTCTAACTGGGGGAAGTAGAATAACAACATAAAAGATAAACTGAAATCCAGGCCAGCAAACGCAAAGGGAAAAAAAAGAAACAGTCCCACACAAGAGAGGAGTGACTAGATGCCTTGGGGTTGAAGTAGTCAAAAAGGCTTCTCAAGAGACAGGGCTCAACTAGGTCCGGAGTCAAGAGAGTATCCATGAACACAATCAGAAAAGGGCTTCCAACAGAAAGGCCAAGAGGAGGGACTTCACAGGAACAACAAACACGTTAGTTTGGCTGGAACTAAGGATTCACAAAGGGAAGAACTAAGAGTTAAGACTGAAGAACGGATCAGGGCCAGATTATAGAGAAACTTGAACACCACACCAAGAAGCTTAAACTTCACTTTGCATGTAATCAAGAGCGTTGTGGAAGTTTTTAGGTTGTGATGTGAGGAGCTGAGTGTGTTAAAATGTGCAAGGTATTATTTACCCAAAGCATAAGCAGAGCACAATTTTCCAACTGAAACATCACATCACTGGGAGAAAACGTATTCAAAGCCCAGGTAAAAGGGCTTATTATTGGGGGAAGAGGGACTCCAGCAGCAATGCTCAAATAATACATTGAACCAAATTAAATAAAAAGTGACAGTGGTCTACTTTTGCAACTCCCATATATTTAAAGTTTCCATTTATTATAAAAGCAATATAAGTATAAAGCACATTGAACAGCTCTCACTATATCAATTACACATAACAGGCAATTTACTCCAAATATTGTACAACTGAATTGTGAGTTCCAGAACTATGCTAATCCTCAGGCTTTAAATGTGATATGCCATAACCCTTATCAGTATACAGAGCTGGATTAGGCCATAGGCTTAAAATATACTACCATGAATGAGTTCATCATACTGACCCACGCACATTTCAAGAGTAAATAAATGGGTCTCAATGCTCTGAGGCACTAATAAAAGGTGTTGAAACATCAGCAGAAATAAAAATCCCTCATGATATTCAAATATCCTCACCAAAGATTAAAATGTGTCGTCACTCACTGTCCTCCGAGTTCCCCTAACAGCCCAATAAAAACAATGTTATGAAATTTTAGTATAAGGAGGTGACTGCACATCTTGTTGCAAGATTCAAAAATCAAGGCGAGAGTTCTAAATTTCTTTAGAATCATCTCACTTAACAATAATAACCAAGAGGAGAGATCCAGCTTTATTTTTCACAAACATAGTTTAGATGACTTTCCCAAGGCCCTTGGCACAAGCCAACATAAAATTCCTTATGGTTTTCCCTGGCTTATGATTTGTACACTGAGTCATCCAAGTTTGATCAAAACCAGGGTACCCTTGAGGTCGCACAAGTGATAAAGAATAGAAGAACCACTCATTATATCACATTTCCAAGAGCTAAAGACTTCTCTTCAACTGTGTTCCCAAAACAGTATTTCTGTACATTAAATTTGTTGACAACACCATAGATCATACCGGGAGCAAACCAATCAAAATATCGGGTAGAGGGGACAGCGTTTAACCTGACAGTCTTTGGAGTTACGGAAAGGGGGAATCAATTGACTGATATTCAAAATTCTCAGCAAGAGAATTTCAAAACACCAGTGTATCTCAAAGATAATAGGCCGGTTCAAACTTCCAGACTGAACCTAAACTGCCCGTCCCCTGTGCTTAATGCAAGTATTCATTACAGTCCTTTTGTTTGTTAAATGACCCACACGAAGCCACAGCGAAGAAAATAAGACACTTGCACTGAACAATCGTTATTGCGAGCGAGAGGGGCAGACAATCTTTCCACTAGTTCCAGCTCCTCCTCCCCAGCCCACCCCCGGTGCCCCCCACCTTTATTTTCTTAAACAGAAATGGCAACAACGGGAGGCCACCGCGGGAGGCGGAAAGGAAACGGCGAAGGGACTGAAATACAAGTTTGGAGACCAGCACCAACTTGTGGTGATGGACCCAAGTATTTACGGCCTACTGCAGAGTGGGAGCGAAACCCCACTCACCCACCCGTAGGTGGCAGGAAAAGAAGTTGAGAGGAAAATCTGGCGGAAGAGAGGTAACAGGGCAGGCGGCGCGTCCATCCGCGGCTGATCGATGGCCGGTAAACAAGCGGGGCGGACCCACCCTCCCACAGCCCCGGGCCTGTCCTCGCACCGGGAAAACCCAAGATGGAAGCGCGGCGGCGGCAGATCGTGCCCCCTCCCCTCTCCTCCCCTCCCCTCGCCTGCGATGCCGCCCCGGGGGGCGCGGGCGGGCGGCCCGGGAGACCCGGCGGCCTGGGCGCCGCCAGGGAGCGAGAGGCCGGGCAGGCCGCGGCGGGGGCCGCGAGGGGCCTGCGGCAGGGCGCCCTCCCGGGACCAGGTTACCTGGCGGCGGCGGCTCCTCCTCCAGCTCCTGCTCCTCCTCCCCGTCCGACGCTCGGCGCCCGGCGGCGGCGGCGGCGGCAGCGGCGACTCCCCGAGCAGCCCGCGGCGACGAGCCGAGCCCGGCCCCTCTCCGCCTCCCTCCGCGCCGCCCGCCCCGCTGCTGCCGCCTCCGCCCTCTCCCTTCAGTCAGGACATGGTCTCCGCGGGCCCGCGCGCGGCTGCCGGGGGCGGAGGGGCGGAGAGCAGCCGCGGAGGCGGGGGGGCGCCGGGGGGCCGGGGGAGATACGAGGGGAGGCGGCCTCGGGCGCTGCGGGCTCCTAATGGCGGCGGCGGCGAGGGGCCCCGGAGCCAAATAAACCCCACGGCGAGCAACACAACGTCAAGACCGGACCCCGCCGCTCGCCACCCTGTCATTGGCCCCGAGGCCGCCAGCGGCGCAGCCAATGGGCGGCCGCCTCTTTCCGGGCGCAGGAGGCGGGCCGCGGAGAGGTGACGTCACGCCGGCGCCCGGCCCTATTGTGAGGCCGTGGCGCGTCGCCCCGCGCCCAGTCCGGTGTGCGGCCCCGCCGGCGCCCGCTACGGGCCCTGTGCGACCTGCGGGGGACGCCGGGAGGTGACGCGGGGGCGCGGCGCGCGCGGGGGGGGCAGACGCAGCCGGGCGGCGCGGGGGCGTTCTCTCGCTGTCCGTCTCCCTCTGCCTCTTCTCTGCGACAGATTCACCAGACTGCAAAATCAACCCCCGGGTCTCACGGCACGCCCGTGAGCTGCTTAGTGCGGATTCTGCTTCACTCTTTCTGATACGGTGTCACAGTCTTTGTAAGACACCGGCAAGATAAACGTTTAGGTTGTTTGTGATTCTTTTTCATGTATCTGTTTTTTTACAATGTCTGTTTTTTACTCCTGCCTTCGAGGCGGCTATCCATTTATATGTGTATGTGTATATTTATATATGTTACATGTATACATACATATATGCATGGTGAAAAGCCGTGGAGTTATATGCCAATTATGTCTCAATAAAATTTTTTTTTTTTTTTAACAGAAAAAGGCATGGAAACTGCTTTTCGCTCTCTTCTACTACTTCCTAGCTCTAATTTTGGGCAAACCCAGCTTTCTTGTGATTGCCTTTTCTGTAAATTGTAGATTTAAGGCAGAGGATAAATTACAGCCGTGGGAAAAAAAACCAAAATTCCCAGAGCCCAAGTTCTAAAGAGAATATATGGTGTATTTTATATATTTCTTTCTTTTTTTTTACTGTAAATATAGCCAAATAGACTGAGTCATTTAGCCATTTGCTAAAACCCCATGAGTGTGTCAGATTTTTCCAGCTGGAGAGCTTTGTTTTTCCCAGTGGGACTTCACCTTGCATTTTCATACTTGAAATTTTTTATTTCAATAATTTAAAAAACTATAAAACACAGCAACTCTTTAAAAGTTGTAAACCTCAGTCTCTCTTTGCATAAATATGGCAAATATGTGTGTACAGCTTCACGATAGCCATTCAAGAATAATACCTTATGTAGCTTCTCCTCACCAACAACCTCTTTCATAATCGTTGGTATATTTTATCCTCATAGCCATTCCTGTGATATAGACATTTTCAATAATCCCCATATTCCCAGAGCAACATTATTTGCTCAAGAAGTTGCCAGTAAGTTGAGTTTAAACTGCAATAGTCATTTGCCTACAAAACTTTACACACATCCTCAAACATATAATTAACACAATTTAGGTAAAATTAAACACCACATTGTGTAAGAACAAATGGTTGAATCAACATTTCGCTTTGAAAATATCTTAAGAGATTCTGAGTGCCTCCAGCTTCCCCTTCCTGAACCTCAGCTGCAAAGCGTCTCACCTACAAGTTAATAAGAACCGCAGAATTTGGTGTTTTTATTTAGTTGGAGTTGGAGTTTATTTTGTTAAGGGAGGAGGGTATTGTTTGGGTAAGGCTTATTAACTCTTCACTCAATTTAGCAAACATAAATTAAGTACCATGTGCCAAGGAACAAGAATCACACAAAGATGAGTAAGACACATTGTGTTTGAGGAAACTACAGCCTAGGAAAAAGGACAAGACAAAAATAACCGTAATTATAATATGAGGTGGAATGTGCTAAGTAAATTCAAATGAAAATTGTGTTATAATTGAGAGGAAGAGCAAATCCAAAAATGACTCTGTTAAAGCTGAAAACATGCTTGATACCAGTCCAGGCCCTGGCTATGCGTGAGAATTATCTGAGGAGCTTTTTGAAAATACACATATCTGGGCCCCACCCCAACCCTATTGAAACTGTCCCCAAGAGGAGAGCCTGGGCATGGCTATGTTTTAAATGCACTCCCCAGGTGACTGTAGTATGCAGCCAGCTACTGACAGAGTCCCACCCCTGCACTTTGCAGCTGTGGAAACTAATGCCTAGAGATTTTAAGTGACTTATCAAAAGCCAGACCATCTAGGTTTGGAATTAGAACACAAAGCTTTTGATTTCTCAGTTAAATCTTCTTTCCATTGCACCATATTTGAGTAAAAAAGATGTCAACAAATGCTGTAGATAGCACTGTCACAGTTAAGGACTGATTCATGCTGTTTGGCACAAGAGATTAAATTATCATTCTCCTTACATATATTTCTGAGTTCTGAGGAATATTTCATTTGGGGGAAAAAGGTATCCATTGTTTAAAAAAAAGGCTTTTTTTCTTAGAACTCTTGTACTAGAATGTAGGGACACTATAGTTTTGTTGACAATTAATTTGTTTTGGCTTTTATTTCAGGTGTTCCCCAAACTACTTGTAGAAGATGTAATTTCATTTTACTTTGTCTGCCTTATCGTGAATGTCTTGAATGCCAAATCATGGATCTGTACTTAATTTCATTACTAGTATAAGCCATGGAAAGATTTTGAGCAGGAAAGTGCCGGTAGTAGAGCTATACCTTATCTTGGAATGTCTGTGGGACAAACTGGGGTAAAATTAGAAAGAGGGACCAAAACCAAAGTAGCTGTGGAATGGACAGGGTAGGGCGGGGGTGAAACAGGGGGGCAGTAGAATGTTCAGGGGTTGCCAGTGTCTGAAGCTGGGGCAAAAGAAAGAATCACAAGTCAGAGAACTCTGAATGATAGTGGTGTGATTAACAGTGGGAAATACGCGAGAGGAACTAAAGGAAGGGAGATGTTGACTACGGGTCAGGTATGTCAAGACCCTAGACTCAGGAGGAAATGTGCAGCAAGCAGGGGAAATGCTGGTCTGAAATTTGACAGACTGGAGCTGGAGATAAACCTCAGGGAGTTATCTATGTAGACGTGCAACTGAAGCCACAGGAGTGGGAGAGAAAAAGAAAAACAACCAAAGGGGGAGAGAAAGATTCGTCAGACAGATGAAAAAGGTGTTCTAGAAGCTGAGGGGCAGTGAGCCTCAAGAACGTGGTAATAAACAATGTCAGATTCTACAGACTCAGGAATGAGAACAGAAAAGGTCACTGGATTTGACAAACAAGAGGCTTAGTGACCTTCTAAAGAACAGTTCTCAGTAGGGTGGTAGGGAGAGAAGCCAGATTTCAAAAGCTGAAGGCATGTGTGGGCATCGAAGCAGTGATTATAGTCTACCAGTCCAAGACGTTTGGCAATGAAGGGAAGGAGGGAGATGGAAGAATAGACACAGGGAGGAACAAGAATGAGGGAAAGGGTCTGTTTTCTTATACATATTTTTTTAAAGAGTGAGCATATCTGAGCACTTTTGTGAGCAGAGAGAAGGTAGATAGGGAAAACAAAAATGATTGAAATCCAGGAGGAAGGTAATCCAGAGCACAGTGATTTGTCTTGGCAAGCGGGGGGAGGGGGTGCTTTCTTTCTCAGAAACAAGAAGAAAGGAAGACATGAAAAATAGAGCTGCAGAGAGATTCTGATGAGAGAGAGAGGTGATGGAGTGGACTTCGTATCCTTTCTCCTCTGGGGGAATCAAGTGCAGGTCACCTGCTAAGGGTTGGGCTGGGAGCTGGAGTAGAACAGAGGGACTTTGGGACAAGGATTGTGAGGAAGCAAACTGAGAAGAGTGAAGAAAGAACTACAAGGAACCACTTTCTCCAGGAGGTCGAGCAGCCCTGAGTCAGGCCTAGAACAGGGAGGCCAGACCACAGAGGCTACCGAGAGGTGGACCTGTCCAAATAAGGAAAGTTAAAGGCTCTTTGCTGAAGGACATGATAATAGGTCCAGCTTGCTTAGGGTCTGTTGGGGGATCTGTGCTTTTATGAAGCAAGTTTTATAAAATTGGTGAGCTCCCCTCAAAAGAATACTAGAAAGTTCAATTGTTACAAGAACAAATTCTCAGCCACGCTGCAGAAAATATCAGTTGTATAAACTGCAAAATATCTTCCACTTACTATATATGATCAACATGATTCCTCAGTGGAAAAACCTCTTTACAATGGAAAATGCAACTTAATAATGCTGCCTGACCCATTCTTATGCGCTCAATGACACGGTTCTGTGGAATATAGGATCATCCTGTGATCCTTGCGGACACCAACCACAAACCTGCCTGGGACAGAACCTCTCATGGAAGGGCAAAGTATGTGTGTTAGGCATCAGACAGAATACAGCTCGTTTGACTTACCCGAGTTGTGGTCTGTGCTAGGACTAGTGTTGTCCCCATGAGTAGGAATTTATGCTCATAATAACAGGATCACCCTGCATCAAGATTAAGAAATTTTCATAAACCTTCAACTAGGTATTCTTGTAAGCTAGACTTACTGAGTTATGAGAGAATTGTTGAAGATTTATTGAGTCCTTTTGAGAAGTTTGGAGACATCAAGTATCTGAAACAACTTCACTTGTGTTATTCTCTGGACTTAGAAAAGTTTTGTCAGAGGCAACAGTGAGGGCTGGAAAGCACATGGACTTGGAAGTCAAACAGACCTGAGTTTAAATTCTACTCTTCCGCATAGCTATCCCCTGTGAGGCCCAGTTTCTTCATCTGAGAAATATAGGGTAATATTTCTCTGGCAGATAATTGAAGATTTAGTGAGACTAGAGGTGAAAAGCCCTGGCAATAGTCGTAAGTATTGGATAAATGTCAGTTTCCTTGCTTTGTGTTTCACTTAATACAGGTCACATTTATTGAGAAATTACTCCCTGTCAGACACTGTGCTGAGTGCTGGCTATGCAGAGACAAATAAGGCTGTCTCTGCACCAAGGGACCAACAGTCTAGTGGGGACAGTTCTTAACCTGGGGTCCCCATACCGTCTAGGGGTCTGTGAACTTGGATGTGAAGAAAATACATCTTTGTTTCCACTAACCTTTAATGGAAATGTAGCATTTATATCAATTATCAACATACTCAACAAATCACTAGTATTAACAGACCTGTGGCTTTGGAATGAATAGAAATCACAGATTTCTTAGAACACATTACAATTGTAGATATCTCAAAACATAGTTTATGCTTGTCACAACTGCAAAATCATGTCAGCCATTAGACTTGCCACTAACTTATTATTTAATGTATTTTAAAAGTACTATTACAGATTTTTAATATTTTGACGAGTGTATTTCAATTTAATCAGTTTCCTTGTAATCTCATTTATTTTATGCTTTAAAAAAATTATTCTGAAGCAGCCATGACACAAAAAAAGGTTTCAACCCTAATCTAGGTAGTGGAAGGTTGAACTGTATTCATTTCTCAGAACAGAAAGGCAAACTCCATATAAAATACTCAGTTTAGGGCCGGCCCTGTGGCTTAGTGGTTAAGTGCGCGCGCTCCGCTACTGGCGGCCCGGGGTTCGGATCCCGGGCACGCACCAAAGCACCGCTTCTCCGGCCATGCTGAGGCTGCGTCCCACGTACAGCAACTAGAAGGATGTGCAGCTATGACATACAACTATCTACTGGGGCTTTGGGGGGAAAAAAATAAATAAAATTATAAAAAAAAAAGTAGTTTACTAATGTTCCAACGTAGGTCGCAGAGTAGGAAAGCCATACAATTCCCTGGGAAAGTAGAAATGGGAAGTAAAGGCTGTTTCACAGGTAAGTATGATTAGCTGAGTGAGGAGAGAAGAGAAAAAGAACCTGAAGATAGGGGGAAAGTTGAGTGACTCCATGAGGAGTAAGATGTCTCTCTTAGGAAACCCTAAAAAAGTGAAAAGCAGGACGGATATCTAGTCAACCTCAAATGTGCTTTAAGTCTCGCCCCATGTGAATGACCTCAAAGGGGATATTTACCCAGTTTATGGTTTTTATAAACATACCTCTTCCCATTTTAGTGCTGACAAGGTGACACCTCCACCAACACCCCAACACACACACACATACATACACATACACACATATGCACACACACATACAAATACCTACACAAGCACACATACACATACACCTACACATCACACACAGGAAAAAAAACCTACTGATCTAGAATCTAATACTTTATTACATGTCTTATTGTTGTAATGCTCATGGAATTCAAAATATTCTGCCATTTTGCCAAACACTAAAATGATAAATGTCTAAAAAGTTAGGAATGCTATAATATTTTTCATTCCTTTCCTTCCAGTCATTTCAGAGACCACATAGTCTAAAAATATTTCAAAATAGTTGAAAGTATTCACGATGTCATTCAAGGATTTCTAAAATTAATAAGAGTGGTTCATGCCAATGATTTCATTTGCTTTGAAAACAATATGTAAATTCAAATCACGGACCAAAGAGAATAGTCCGCATGGGGCTTCACAGCTAGGAGGAAACCATGAAGCTCACAATGTTTTGTTGCCTTCCGTGTGGAAGCTTTATAGTAGCTATAGATTTAAAATACACAAGCTAAGTGTTGAAAAGGGGCTGATCAGACAGAAATGTAGTTTTATGACCAATACAAAATTATTCAGTTCCGCATAAGGAAGAAAACATGAATTATATAACTAATGGACTCATTGGCTGGTATTCAGACTTTACCTGGAGCTTTAACAGTGAATAGAAATTGGCGTTCCTGTATTTTAGACGCTTGGACTCTTTGATTCATTGATGTATCCTGAGCACCTAGCATGGTCCTGGGCACATACAGGTGCTCGAGAAATATTTATTGAATGAATCAATTAACTTGGCTTTCTTGATTTTCTACTTCAGGATATTTTCAACCATCATTATTCTAGTTCAATAACCTAATGCATTTAAATGTCGATCAAGAACCTAGAGTAGTTTGATATTTTGTTTTCTTTTTACTTTGGTTTGTAATTATATATCTTGTGGAGAATTTTAAATGTCAAGTCTTATAAATGAATGCAGATGAAAATTATATTGAACATTTACGTTAACTTTTGCATTTAGCAATCTTTAAAAAGAAAACAAGATGTATCTTATGAAATTTGTCCAGGGTGTGGTGGGCTTCAGAAGATCCATGGATGCCTTGAAATTGTATAAGAAAATCCTCTGGATGGCTTAGACTTTTCTGGAGAGAGGGTCTATAGCTTTCATCAATTCTCTAAAGGCATTCATGACCCAAAAAGAGATTAAAAACCACTGGTTTAGGTTATATTTTGCAATGTTTTAGGCAACAACAGTAATTTGCATTTTTAGGATATTTAAATTTTCAAAGCACTTCAGTATCCATTATCTCATTGTATCTTTATCAGTTTTGTCAGGCAGGTGTTATCTCCAATGATGGAAGGAAAAGCAAAGGGACAGAGAAGTTACAAGACTTTTTTTTTTTTTAAGACTTTCTTTTTAGGAATTAGAGCAAAAGCCCTTGAAGTGCTAACCCAATGACCCTTCCCCCAAGCTTTTCCAGCTACCTTGCTGGGACCCAGAAGACACACGGCTTACAGGTGTTTTTACAAAAGATGTTATGGATTAAAACTAAATATCAATGCCTTCTCTGATTTTAAGATTAGTTTTTTCAAGAAGCAGTCCTTGCAAATAAAATTTCCCACAAGATCGCGGTTTACTGGCCTCATCGCACTTGTGAAATGAGAGTCATCTCAATTGTGGGGAAAATGAGAAATAGCATAATTACCCAACTCGAAGCCAAACTCAAGCCGTGGTGAAGCTAAAAAAAGAATTTGCTCTAACAGTGAATTTCTCACCCAACCTTTTAGGACAGGGGATTAGCATCAGCTTTAGAGCTTGTTCCAGGAGCCCTGCCCGAGTTCTCTGAAACGCGAAGGTCAGGACACAGGTGGGTGGCGGGGTAAGTAAGCAAGCAGGTAAGGGTGTTAGCTGGAGTCCATGCTCCCTGCTGAGCAGGCAGCTCTGGGAAGGAAGCTGCTGACCAGAGGAGGGCCCACTCAGTACTACGTTCATCTGACCCTGGGCCATGGTGGCAAGACCACCACTGAACAGGCTTCTGGGAGCTCCCCCAAGATGGCAGCAGCCTGCCTGGAGAACTGGTTATAACTGTACAAATACCTTGCAGAACTACATCCTTCCTGTTTTACATTCTTGTGAGAATGTGAACAATTTACGACTCTAGTCGTGAAAAACAAACAGCAGAGGAAACTTAAATTGTCCAGGGCCTTGCTTTAAATCATATTCATGATGAAAACTTTTGTGTGTGTGTGAGGAAGATCAGCCCTGAGCTAACATCCATGCTAATCCTCCGCTTTTTTTTCCTGAGGAAGACCGGCTCTGAGCTAACATCTATTGCCAGTCCTCCTCCTCTTTCCCCAAAGCCCCAGTAGATAGCTGCACGTCATAGTTGCATATCCTTCTAGTTGCTGTATGTGGGATGCGGCCTCAGCATGGCCGGAGAAGCAGTGCGTTGGTGCGCGCCTGGGATCCGAACCCGGGCCGCCAGTAGCGGAGCGCGCACACTTAACCGCTAAGCCATGTGGCCGGCCGAAAACGTTTTTTAAAGACATAGGCAAAATGACTGCTATCCCCCATTCTTAGAAGTTGTCATTAGAAGACTTGCATGTCAGTGTCCCCGGCGGAAATAGATAGAACACTCCAATGGGAAAATTGAAATTCTTTACAAAGGTGTGGGCAGGGTTGAAGAAAACCGACAAGAATGGTGAAACAGCCCTAAGCTGGCAATAATCGGGAGCCGTTACCAAGTCCTGGAGAGAGAGCAGTGGTTGTAGTGAGGGTCACCTGGCAGGAGCCGTGGCCTTCCTGGAGAAACACATCCGCTGTCAACCTGAGGCCCAGCAGGGAACAAGCTAGAGTAAATACCCTGACCCTCTCTCCTCCCTCCAGTCTCTGTCAGGGCCTCCCACAGGCCAAACCAGACTGGTGACCATAAGACTAGGGATCCAGTGACACAGTCCTTGTAGGTCAGTCAGCCCCAGGGGCACAGAGCAAGGGGAGAGTGGGTCTAGAGGGATGAGTGGAGGCTCTCCAGCCAGCAGAAACCAGAGCAAAGCAAATGTAAAAGAATGGATATTTCTAGAGCTTTACTTGGAGGCAACAATTATTGCCATTTTGAATCCCTTTGCCTAAGCAAAGACTATTCCACCCAAAGACAGTGTATTTTGAGAACATCTGAATTTTCTTTTTTTTACTACAACATGGCTTTATGCCATAAAAAAGAATTATACGAATCCATTCTATAGCTGAAACTCAGAAAAGATGCATGTCAGAGGTGGTACAGAAACATTCCAGGGAAATAATGGAGAGTCATCAAGAAATGCCTTCCCAGGCGCCGGCCCCGTGGCGCAAGCGGTGAAGCGTGTGAGCTCCGCTTGGGTGTCCCGGGTTCGAAGCTTCGGATCCCAGGCGTGCACGGACGCACCACTTGGTAAGGCATCATGTGGTGGCGTCCCATATAAAGTAGAGGAAGATGGGCACGGATGTTAGCCCAGGGCCACTCTTCCTCAAGAAAAAAGGAGAGGATTGACATTGGATGTTAGCTCAGGGCTGGTCCTCCTCACAAAAAAAAAAAAAAAGAAAAAGAAATGCCTCCCAAAGCAATAGGAAAAAAGTTTAAGTCCATAAACTGGTAGATTATCTCTCTTTGGAATGAAATGATGTCTCACAAAAGGTAAGATTTATTGGAGCCTAGATTGAATTTAATGCCAGTCATCCTCTTATGTTGAACAATTAAACTATGTTTCCACAGCTGGGGGATATAATCGATTTTCCTTTTATGATTTTGTCTTACAATATAGTTTTGGGTCTGCCTGCAGGATTTCCATCACCAAAATCAGGATTAGAGACAAAGAATCTTTTATATTAATAAGTAGGAAAGAACTATGTTAAGAAGCCAGCTCTAACTCAGAGATAAATGTATTTTAATAAAGCAGATTCACAAATGACATGTAGCTCTATGTTAACATAATATTCCTCAAATTGTATAAGAAAGATCCCTTCTCTAATCCTAAGGGAAAACCCTCCACAAATAAAATATTAGCAGTTCAATCACCGGCTCGCTGTGCACAGAGGATAACTGCCATCCTCATGGCCCAGTCATTGTAACTGAAGCACGACGGTTTTCTTCTGTTGCTATGCGGGCAGACAACGTCTGTCCCCATTAGAAAGAAAGAAAATACATCTTCAAGAGGAAGGCAGACTCTTGCTCAAGAGCTAAGAAAATAGACTTTTTTTTTTTTTACAAGAATACATTAGCTTTCCATCAGAAAACCACTTGTACTGTATAAAAACTGTCTGAGCAGATACTGTATTGTGTCATGGG
The DNA here is from genome assembly GCF_020826845.1 of Diceros bicornis minor. Lineage (NCBI taxonomy): Eukaryota > Metazoa > Chordata > Mammalia > Perissodactyla > Rhinocerotidae > Diceros > Diceros bicornis. The sequence continues at coordinate 87,590,248 of NC_080745.1, read as the reverse complement.
TCAACAATAGAAAAACGCTTTCTTTGTTGGAGATTATTTTCAACAGAAAAAAAACGTAAGATGTCCATTTGGAAATGCTTTCTTTAGAGCCCAGAACTTAAACTAATACCATTGCAATCAATCCCTTATTATTAGTTCCTTTCTCATATGCATGTTTTAAAAAATTATTTTGTCCTATGAAACACAAAGTCCTGTGCAACTACAGTGAAATAATCTTTTGACTGCTTTTGACTGCTTACCTGTACAATTCCAAAGCAGGTGAAATGGTAGACTACTGAAGTAACATATACAAAAATAATAAGGATGACAGGATATAAATTAATTCCCCGTTGGAGTTTTTCATCTGAATTTTAAAATTTTATTTATTTATTTTTTCCCCCAAAGCCCCAGTAGATAGTGGTATGTCATAGCTGCACATCCTTCTAGTTGCTGTATGTGGGATGTGGCCTCAGCATGGCCGGAGAAGTGGTGCGTCGGTGCGCGCCCGGGATCCGAACCAGGGCCACCAGCGGCGGAGCGCGCGCACTTAACCACTAAGCCACGGGGCCGGCCCCTCATCTGAATTTTAAAAGGCTAGAATGAGAACATTTTAAAATGTAGTTTCTCAAGGCCCTGGGAGTAAGGTACTGACTTATTATCCTGAGATTTATAGCCTTCGTAAACTTGAAAAGAAAATGAAGTCAGTGATTGTGGCAGACCTTGTTAGAAACTCGTCCCAATATCCATTTTCCTCTCCCTCCCAAGAAACAGAACATCAGTTTCTACCAAATTGTTACTCAGCTAAATGCCTTTACTATATTTCCAAGTCTCTACACAGGTAGATATGGCCATGTGACTAAGTTCTGGCCCATAATGTGTTTATGATATATATATAAATGCAAGTGTTGTGAGGGATTTTATGGAAATTTTCCTTAAAAGGGAGGGAACAGGCCAGTCCGATCACTCTTTTTTCCTGGAGTATGTATGTGATGGCTGGAGCTCCTGTGGCCTTCCTGAACCATGAGGTGATTTTGAGGATGGTAGAGCAGAAATACAGGGCACGCATGGGCTGCCTTCCCCTAGACATCTTGTACATGGGAAAGATACATCTGTCTTATTTGATCCACTGTTATTTGGGGATTTTCTTTTTCAAATATCCTGATAGAGTAACACTCCCCTGCCTGATGTGGAGGAATTGCTCTTTCTTTTTCCTCTTCCTGCAGCTTCACGTTTTTATGACTTAACACTCCACTTTGCTTTTGTGGGAAGAAACCCTGTTGAGCAACCAAAAGAATGAGGGGAAAAAAGATCATTGCAGAAAGTGTTTAGTCCTCAGAAGACGCCGAAGATAACTATCCCAAGTCCCTAAAAATATGTCAATAAATGAAGTATCTGCTTCAAAAAAAATCGAATTCATAAACTTAACAGTAAAAAAAAAAGGTTTCTAACCAGCATATTTTTATATGACATTTCCAACATTTAAAATAAAACTTATAACTAAAATTGAAAGTTATGCAGGCAAATTTTGACTAAAAAGGTTGTGATACTGCAAATACAGTACTCACAAATCCTCATGATTCTGATAGACCTGTAAGTAGTGTTTACAAGGAGAATAACTCGGAATAAAGGACTGAATGTGGTGCCTGGCATCTCCCTCCCTCCCCTCAGGCGAGGTGACTTGCTCCAATGTCATTTTCCCAAATCCCGACATCTAGAATTTTAACTCACTCATCCCCTGTCAGTGCCACACCCACTGGCACTTTCTGTCCCTCTCTAATTTTTCTTGTTAGCATCTACCACTATCTAATATTCCATATATATATGTGGAATATATATATGTGTGTGTCTTCCTAGTTGCCTATCTCCTGTGCCAGAGGTAAGCTCCCTGAGGGCAGGACTTTTCTCTATCTGTTATCCTGATACCTGGAAGAGTGCCTGGCCATGGCATTTGCTCAATTCATATATGCTAGAAGGAGGACTCTTGAAACAAATCTGCCTCTGACTTGATTGTAACCACCACGGCTGGGAAGACATCTGGGTTCCTACAGCCCCAGGAGAGGGAGGGTTTGGCAGCAGAGGCCTGCCTGGTGCTACCTGGCCTTGGGTCGGCTTCAGGGTGTGCAGCCAAAGCAGTCACACAGGGTCTTGCATTCAGGAGGCCCCACGCTTGGGGTGTAATGCTCCGAGGTTGCTTGCCGTCTTGAATTTCTTAATTTTATCTTTGAATTTGTGTTTTGGAAGTGCAGTTCGATTGGTCAATGGAGTATGTGCCCAGGAATCAGAGCCCAAGTTCACCTACAGTCTCGCCTCCCTCCACCTCTCCCTGTCCCCAGGATGGGTGCTCAGCTGCCCCCTCCTGTCACCACGCAGTGACCAGCGTCCAGGTGGGTCATGCATGCCCTGTGTGCCAAGTCACCAGGCAAAACTCCAGCAGACCATGGGGCTGGCGTTCACCCTGCAAATAACCCCATGCCTGAGAGAACATGACACTAAATAGCAAATGAAGCAAGCCGTGAGTGGTGGAGAGAGAGGGATCGCGGGCAAATAAGGAAAAAGCTTTTTTCCTGTTTTTGTACAGGGAGCCCTGAATTTTCATGTTGCACTGGGCCCTGCAGAGTATGTAGCTGGCTGCACCTGGCACAGAAGTGAAAGGGGCCAAGGAATAGACTCTACACCGGGACCTGCGTCCAAGCCAACCTAGTCCTGCTGCAGGAGCGCTGGGACCTCCCAGACGTCCTTGAGGTGCTCACTCCCCACCCCACAAATATCCACCAGCTGATGCTGAGCACAGGAAGCACAGAGCCCCGGAGCCTTTTCTGGTCCCAGTTAGCCAGTCAAGGGGCCCCTGCCTTATTCATGCCTCAAACTCCCCTTGATGCTCTTTTGAACCAGGCTGTGTCTAGATATAGATGTTCATAGGCACAGGTGTGCTGGTAAATATTTAACAACCAGCTCTCTGGGGATGGGAGCCCTGATTTGTAGCGTTTGCTGATTGCCATGATGTAAATATCCCCACAGGGCCGATTTTGAGCTACCAATATTTGATAACCAGTTGGCAGAATTCTTGAAAATAAATGAGCTGCTGCACATTACTGCTTGGAAGAAGGAGGAAAGAACTCACTGTGACTTCCTTTATATTCTGGAACAATATGAACAGATAATTCACAGGAAAAAAAACCCTGCAGAACCAGCAAATGGGAAAAGATGCTCAAATTTGTGTTAGGATAATGCAAATGAAAACAAAGAGGACATATACTACTTTTTAAAAATCAGAATGATAAAAATGTTAAATCTCAAGTTTTGATGAGACGCACGGCTGGTGGGAATGTAAATTTGTGCAGGTGCTTTGGAGAGAGATTTGATAGCGTCCAGTAAAATTTAAAATGTGTGAAGCCCGGCAGCTCCTCTTCTGGGTTAGGTCTGGGGATTCCCACACGTGGACGAGACTGTCGTTCCCTGCAGTGTTATAACCGTCAGGGGCTCCAGGCCCCATCACCCAGCTTCAACAATTACCAGCTCATGGCCAGTCTTGTTTCAAGTTTATCCCCATCTGCTTCTCCACTTTCCATATTATTTTGAATTAAATCCCAGGCAGCATATCATTTCATCTGTAAATATTCCCGTATCTCTGCAAGTAAAACACAAGCAAACGAGAAGCCTGGAGCAGGCTTTTGTTGGGTATGGGAGAGAGACATCCCGGCAGAGGAATCAGAGAAGGGTGGATGAAGAGGCAGAAGTACTCTGATGAGCGCTCTGGAGTCTGGTTAGTCTAAGAGTAGGGTTTCAAGTGCGTTCCCTGAGGAAATTGTCCCGGTTCCCACCAGACACAGAGGGCTGAAGGGACAGCCTTCTGGTGTTTGGCAGATTCTGAGGTCAAATAGAATCTGTACTGGGTAATCAGCTTAGAGGATAATAAACTAAGAACAGACATTGCATGGCGCTTACAAACTTCCAACGTGTGGGGCTGACTCATATTTCCACGTCTCCCTTGAATATTGCTCTTTATCATCAGTATTTGAAAATATGTGCCTGATTAGTAATACTCAGTAAATAAAATACCAAATGCATAAATAACCACAAGAGAGGTCTTTAAAATGACAGTGGTCTTTGATTGCCAAATTCATTCCCAGCTCTAAAATTTTGTCTCCATGAAATATTTCATACTGCAAAAAAGTTATTCTAACAGCAATGATTTTCCAGATTGTTTATCAACATTAATCAAAATAATTCTCCTTTCCAAATTGCCGCTTTGGTCTGTGCTTTGTGGAAGGAGCTTTAGAATTTCATTTTAATCTGAAAATAAATTGCCAGAGATTGAAAAGTCAACAAGGAAAAACATTTCCATTTTAAGAGATGGTTGTCACAAAGCATTAGTAAACTGCTCTATAGTTAGTTTCGTTTAAGTGCTAGAAAACTTCCAGAACAGACATTGCATGGCACTCACAAACTTCCAACGTGTGGGGCTGACTCATAGTTCCACGTCTCCCTTGCCTCTGTCTCGGCAACAGAGAATATTATCTCCACATGGAACGTGGTTTCATAATTCCTACACAGATTACACATAATTCTCCCAAACTGGTTCCTTAGTGACTTTCACTCAGTAAAAATCATTACTGACTTGTTAGATTTTAAGCAGCACGCAGCTGGTGGGGAGGGCAGAAGAAAGTTAGAGAGTGCAAAAGCACTGTGGAAATTTTTTTTCTGAATTTTCTGAATTCTGAAAGCACAGGATCTGGTTAGTTTTTCAGTAACAGTAAGTCAGCTCCTCACCCTAAGGCCTGTGCTATTACCAGATGGACCCTCCATCTACAGCAATCGCAAAGCTGAAATAAAATGACTGGGATGGAACGTTGTTAGATGATGAACATCAGCTCCTCTGAGAGCAAAAGAGGCAGAGCTGTGGTGTCCACGTCTGCAGAGCAAGAGGCATTAACCTCGATGGAGACTCCCAGTCATGCCTCTAGTCCTTAAGCAATATCATAGCTTTCCTCTGGATAATCTGTGATTCCTGCCCCTTTTATAAGCCCCCAAATATTCTCTTTATTGATTAATTTAGTTTACTTATAAAGACAGTTGTTTTTTTTGTTTTTGTGAGGAAGATCAGCCCTAAGCTAACATCTGCCAATCCTCTTTTTGCTGAGGAAGACTGGCCCTGGGCTAACATCCATGCCCATCTTCCTCCACTTTACATGGGACGCCGCCACAGCATGGCTTGACAAGCGGTGCATCTGTGCGCGCCCGGGATCCAAACCCACGAACTCCAGGCCGCCGCAGCAGAGCACGCGCACTTAACTGCTTGCGCCACCGGGCCGACCCCAAAGACAGTTGTTTCATTTCAAAATTTTATCATGACATTTAGAGCCAGGATAAAATCATATATTTTATGGAAATAAATGCTTGTCATTTGGCCTGGCTCATCTCGAGGGGTGAAGAATGGGACTGCTCCAAACAGGTTGACCATCCTTTCACGGTTTTTGCCTGGACAGCAGGACTGTGTGACGGTCGAGAGCCTGGGCTCTGGGGTCACCCACCTAACACCAGATTACACCAAGTGGTCTCTGTTTACTCATGTGTAAAATGAGAATAATAATACACCTGCCTTGTAGGGTTGTTGGGAAGCCTAAATGAGAGAATGTGTGTCACCCCCACCTTAGCAGCGTGATGGAGAACGCTAACCACGGGACCCAGCCTCGGAGAAGCTCCTTCAGTTCCTCCTCAAGCTCAGACTCCACCTCCAACTCCTTCTCTGCCCGAAGGCCAACCAGCCGCTTCTCTCTAGGCCTTTTTTATAAGATAAGTGGGTTAGAGGAGTTCATGAATAAGTTCCCTTGCAGCCATAAAATTCTAGTAACTCCTTTTGAAATGATTGACCCACTGTCCTTTGCTTTTACAAAACAATATGCAAAATCCTATAGTCTGTGGAACTGTGATCAGACAGCAGAGCCCCTCCTTCCGTGTGTTAAACCTACCCGTGGGAAACCCACTTAAAGGGTTCTAAAACGAATTAACCCAGGAGGGGCTTCTGGAGCTCCTGATAAAAAACAGGGTTTGTGTTTATGAAGCCAGGAGAAATCATACTTCCTTTTACTCAGCGAGAAAGGATTTTACAGGAAATTGCCCTGACCTGTCAAAGTCCACTGTTCTTTCGTTTGTGTGTCAAATGGACAGCCTAAGGGCGTAAAGTGGGTAAGCCTACCTATCCATTAACCTTTGTTTGTACCACGTTTGACCATTCGAGAAGCATTTTCACAACCATTATCTCCCATAGGATCCAATTCATCCTGAGTAAATCCTTTTCCGGAAACCCCAACTATTCTGGAGAATGTGAGTACCTCCAGTCCATCAAAGCTGAGGCACCTCCATGGGGATCCCACCAAAAGATTGTTACCATGGCAATGTTTGAGAATGCATTTTTTTCACCTACCTAGTTGAATCTTGTGTGTGCGTGTGTGTGTGTGTGTGTATAAAGATGCTGTATTTCATGGAGTTTAAGATGTGCATTTTTTACATTTAATGTCTTTGAATTTAAGATGAGTCTCACAAAGGAGTTTTAGCCTTCTGTCGTAATCCTGTGTACTGGGTCCAGTAGTGTTCCCAAAAATTCATGTCCACCTGGAACTCAGAATGTGACGTTACTTGGAAATAAGGTCTCTGTAGATGCAATCAGTTATGATGAGGTCATACTGTATTAGGGTGGGCCCTAAAACCTATATGACTGGTGTCCTTATAAGGAGAGGAGAGGACATGCAAAGACACAGAGAAGACACAGGGAAGAAAGTCATATGACAATGGAGGCAGAACTTAAAGTGGTGTGTCTACAAGCCAAGGAAAACCAAGGCTTGCTGGCAACACCAGAAGCTGGGAAGAGGCAAGGAAGGATCCCCCCTAGAACCTTTGGAGGAAGCACCGCCCTGCTGACACCTTGACTTCCACCTTTTAGCCTCCAGAACTGTGAGAGAATGCATTTCTACTGTTTTAAGCCACTCAGATTGTGGTAATTTGTTATGGAAGCCTTAGGAAACTATTATACTCCGCAAAATGTGTGCATTTAGGCATGTATGCACACACATACACACACACAACACGCACGTGGGTTTGTTTGGTTTTCATTTCTTTTGCTCTTTTGCCTTGTCCACAGGGGAAGGAGGAAGGAACCTCCTCTGAGCTGCCAGGCGTGCACCATGCTGGCTGCTCTCATAGACACCGGCTCACAGAAGTCCCACGACTCCCTGCGGATTTACAGATGGGTAAGCTGAGGACAGGGAGGCTAAGCTGGGCCTGACCGTTAGATCCTGGCAAGGAGAAAGTCATGTATTTTGAAATGAAAGGAACGTGCTCAGTAACCATAAAGTCAGTCTTCTGCTTGTAGAAGAGAAATGGTTAGTGTCACAGAAAGGGGTTTCTTAAATTCAATATGTTGAGTGCTCTGAACTTGTCTTTAAAGGATAAACCTTTGCCTTCTCTGCCCCAGCACTCTATGGGAAGAGTGGGGGTCTAGGCTGCAATAGCAGTGAGAATAAACCATCCTTGGAGCTGAGCTCCCTTTGAGATTCTAGGAGAACCTCACGAGGCCAAATGCCCCCAGGCCTGTCTTCCCAACAAGGTCCCAGGAGCCCCAGATTTTCCTGAACCCAGTTCTCCTGTTCAGTCAGAGTAACTCTCTCCAGTGCTGTCCTTAGGGCGGTGGTCTTAGGGCACAACAATTGGAAATCTGTTACTATTTGCAAGTAGGAAGGAAGGAAGGAAGGGAGCGAAGGAGGGAGGAGGGAGGACAAGCTTAGCACAGGACCTGGAAACTAGCAGGTGCTCCCCTGGTATGTGTCACTCCACTCCCTGGAGGAAACAGAGCTGCTTTTGTATCACTGCAGAGAGGTCTTTCCCAATCAGTACCACCTTTACACCTGGGCTCGAGAGACCCCTTTCGTGTGCCTCGTACGTGACAAACACACACACAGCCCATGGATTAAAGAGCACAGGTGTTTGGCCACCTGGGATCCTGTGCTCAGCACTGGCTGATACACTTAAATAGCTGTAAGCATCCACACCCAGGACTAACACTTGTCAGGCCCTGGGGAAAGGTTCCTCCACCATCCCTGGCCTCTGTCCTGTAACAGAAGGTGGCTATGTCTGATCACCCCAGAGATTTGTGCTTGTGCTGCTGCCAGCACTGGAGACAGACACTGCTTCGGGGAGCAGGAGGATTTGGACAGGTGAAGATCTTAGGTAAGAGAAAGACAGATCAATCAATTTGTCAAATCCTCAAATAGCACAAATACATCAGATTCTTCCACAGAGAAGCATCATTTCCCGATAGTCCTCTGTGCCTTTTTCTTCTCCTCATGTTCGAATTCAGTATTGAAAGGTACTGACAATTTAGTACAGTTTTCACAATAGTTGCACATGGTGGCCAAAGAACACTGTGCAATGTTACACAATTCAAATTATTCTTAAATGTGTCCGTAAATAGGTTTCGATGTAACATGTGTGAAGCATAATGCCAGTTATTTACATTACTCTGTGGATCTGGATATTGCTTTAAGAGACGGAGAAAATTGCAATACAAGTGATAGCAGTTTATGTGGTAAAATCCAATATGTTGTAATATTTTCTGCAATAAAAATAATGTATCACATGAAACCCCATTACGATGTTTGATTCTGATACGTGAAATCCATGGCTTATTTCTGAATCTAAGTATTGCTTTAATAGTTTTACTGACAATTCTAATTGCTATTGCTTCAACAGAAAGAAGTTTCTTCCAACTGAAATTAATAAGAAAAAACTATCAAGAACTAAAATGACTCAATAAACGTTGTCTAATTTAGCATTACTGTCAATAGAACACAAATTATGTGAAAATTTTGCCTATAACAACATAAAGAGTGACTTTGCTGAAATGCAGGAAAGAAAAATAAATACTGTGGCATAAATATAGAATAATTTATAAATTTTTATATGTCTTTACTACTCACACAAACATCACCAGCCCATTAACAAAGCACCTAGTCATTTACAATGATAATTAAATCAGTTGTCTTCAATATCTTACCAACTTTCTTTTTTTTTAAGTATTTTGCCTTTTTTTTTTTGTTTTTTTTAAATTTTATTTATTTATTTATTTTTTTTCCCCCAAAGACCCAGTAGATAGTTGTATGTCATAGTTGCACATCCTTCTAGTTGCTGTATGTGGGACGTGGCCTCAGCATGGCTGGAGAAGCGGTGCGTCAGTGCGCACCCGGGATCCGAACCCGGACCGCCAGCAGCGGAGCGCGAGCACTTAACCGCTAAGCCACAGGGCCGGCCCTGGACAGCTCTATTTTAAATCACAAGAGCTCTGATGGCGTCTCCAGGGGAGGTGCCACTTTTGTGGTGAGCAAGGAGAGCTAGGAGAAGAGCCCACCCAGGGGGCATGGTGGGTAGAAGCCACTCCCCAAAGGATGCATTTCTTCTGTTAGTCCCTCTCCTCCCTCTGGGTCTTTGTACAAGTCACTCCAAGGCCCTGGTGACTGGCCCTGGGCCTTAAGAAAGAGCAGGGCCAGGAGTTGGCCAATGGGGGACTGGCCAGAGTTAGGATGAGCATCCTGGATGGGGTGTCGGTGGTACAAGACCAGGGGGAGCCAAAGTGAGTGGATGGGGCGAGTCCAAGTGAGCATTCATGGGGAGTGTACCCTGCAAGCCTAAGGGGCATGTGCAAGGGGATATCCGAGAATGGACCTAAGTAGAGAGGCTCCACAACAGACGCTAACACCTGGCACAGTCCTAGGGCCATCTAACTCAAGCACTGTGGCACTGGATGGAATTCTAGAGAGTCTAATCAGCTCAGCATGGTGAGGCTATGTACATATATAGCATAAAAATATATTATCTATCTCATTCAATCATCTATGGCTGGGGCTGGGGTCACCTAATGCAAACATGGCTACCTAGCTCCACCCTTTCACCGGGGCTTTGGGGGCACATCCAGAGAGGGCATGGGGGTGCCCCCAATGTGTTCATAACAAATTTGTCTACATCCAATGTCTCTGTGACAAATGGTTGTCCAGTTGACTTAGGAGTGAAGGGTCAGGGTGAAAAGTTTGGTACTCTAGGGCTCCTTTCCTGAGGCTGCTTAGACCTCCTCTGACTATGGGTAGGCTCTATCCCCCAACCAAGGGGGTGGTGTGCTGAGCATGGCTGACAGTGGGGTCAAAGGGCTGCTGGAGGAGCCGAGGCGTGAAAGTCAATGAGCTCAGCAGGTGGCGATGTGTCTTGGGAGATGACCAGCCCCAAATCCAGAGGGACTTCTCGGCTGACTCCCCAGCAGCAGCAGAGTTTGTAAGTGCAATGAAAGACCAAGGCCACAAAGAAGATCATCTAGCAGCTTGAATTCAGCATTCTTTTATCGAATGGGTTATTTGGCTGGTTTAACAATTGATTGTTACTTAGTCAGTTGACAGAGTCAAGAGTGTGATCAGATTAGGACCTGAGGGTGATGCAAACCACCCATCACATCTCCAATATCACTGAGCAACTTAATCTACACATAACCTAAATCTGCATATAACACATTGTCCTCTCTCTCAGAGAGGCACTGGCCAAATCGCAGGAGTTCAGCATTTACAGGCCATTTCCAGCACCATGGCAACCCAGACTGCACAACATATAACAGCACCTGGAGATTCTAAACCCTGAGCCTGGGGCCTAAGGAAAAAGAAGTCACCGCAGCATTTAGATGACAGGCTCATTCACTGAGGAATTAAAATTAAGAATTTAAGACACAAAGGCTTGATAAATTATTGACTTGGTGACAATTTTCTATCATATATCCTAGAAGAGGAGACAAAAGGGAACTAACTATATCTCTGGACATCATTTTGACCAACAAGAGGGACTGATAAATGGCAGAGAAGAAACAGCATCATTGTAAAAGAGGCCACTGCAAGGTGACCAAGATACAAAGCCTGGACTCAGATATCATCCTGGACTCTGAAGAAAGTAGCTTCCAAAACGTGCAGAGAAAAGGTGCGTGTGTCTCCAGGGCCTGGAAAATTCTGTCTACTCCTACGTCATTCCCATGAAGAATGCTGGAGTCCAAAAGCAACAAGGCCACATAGGGACTTAAAGATGAAGAACGAGGCCAAGGAAGGTCAGAGGGGTTATGATGAGGACCTGTGTGCCCATGTCTCATCAGTCTTGGGGCCACCATAGGGCAGAGAAAAACTTCAGCAGTGTGACTCTGAGCTCCCAGCTGGAAGATGCTCCACTGCCCAGATCACCTCTCTTCTTTGGTCTGGGTGGGTCATGCCTTTCCCCAGAATTACTGCTGCTGCCCTCGTGTTCTCTACCATCACCTGGTAGTCTTGGGCTTGTGCTTCCTGTATCCCTCCAGGCTGTGGCTCTTCGAGGCTCTAGCTCCTGCTGTTATCACTATTGCGGGTCCCAAAGTTTACAGAAGGGTTTTGCCAAGACCATTGCATATGGCCCTTCATAAGGCAGCAGGCAGAGGAGGCTGTCGTGCCAAGAGAGACAACAGTGATAAAGTTGTGCATAGAGGAGACACAAGGCAGTTTTATTCCTCTTAGGGTTATGCTTCCCAATACGTCTACGACTGTAAAGGTTGTCCCGATGGAGTTGGCACACTAATGACTCTCTTCCTGTCCACACATGAGGCTCAGGCTCTCTCAAAAAGCCCTGCGCTTCCTTCTTGCCTGCCCAGGGCAATGTTACACCCTCCACCCCCGGCCTTTGGACTTCATCTGGTTCTTCGAGTTTGCCCATGGATTGTCTCTCTTGCTAGCCTCTTCCAGCTGATGATACACTGGACAGTTTACCTGGCTTTCTGCTGTGACATTTTCCCAAGATCCTGCCTTTCAAATTGCCTCCTAGGGTCCAGGTGGGCAGCCCACCCAACACTGGCTTCTCAGGGAGCATCCCCTGCTTCTCTGGGAAGAGAAAATCAAGCAAAAGCAATGCTTATTTCTTACAGAAGACCTAGAAAATACGGGAAGGAACAAATAAAAAATAAAAGTTACACATCCACCCCAAACCAAGACAGATAATCACAGATAACATTTTAAAGAATTTCCAGAAATATGTTATTTGAATATATGCTTATTGGACCTGGAATGTGTTTGTATTTATGTATGTATTCTGCTTTTTTTTTTGGTGAGAGAGATTGGCCCTGAGCTAACATCTGTTGCCAATCTTCCTCTTTTTACTTGAGGAAAATTGTTGCTGAGCTAACATCTGTGCCAATCTTCCTCTATTTTGTTGTGGGTCACCGCCACAGCATGGCTTGATGAGTGGTGTAGGTCCGCACCTGGGATCTGAACCTGTGAACCCAGGCCGCTGAAGCAGAGCTTGCCAAACTTAACCACTACGCCACCAGGCCAGCACCTATTCTGCTTTTTTTTTTTATTCACATTTATCATTTCCATACATACATATATGTGTGTGTGTGTGTGTGTGTCATATAAATTCTTTGAAAACATTTTATTAAATAACTGCATGAGATTCTGTTTTATGAACATACTATAAGTTCGCCATTCCCCTATGCTGGACATTTACGTTGTTTCTGAACTTTACCATTTGTCGGAAGAAAGGCCATGGACCGTCCTGTCCCATGCTCTTGCCTCAACATACACAGGAGATGCTTCCACAGTGCTCTAGCTCAATTCCTCCACAGAGAGAGAGGGGTAAATCCCACTGCCCAGACTTTGACCCTAATTTGGATCAAATTTTTACTAGTGACCAGGGTTCGCAGTCCTCAAAAGTGGGCACCAGGCAATTCCTCTTTCATGGCCTGGGCTCAAACCCAGGTCATCTTGCCTGTGTTGCTCCAACCCCTCCCCTGGTGTATAGACGCCTGTGACTGTCGTCTGTGTTGTTGCTGGGGAGAGTGGACTCTAAGGCGGTTCTACCTTATCTTTCTCCACCATGTACCTGATCATGCAGACCCTGTATCTCGATTTCACTTGAGAAGGAAGAGGCCTCCTTCAGTTGCAGGTCTAGGCAAGCTGTCTAGGCAGGCTATTAGCAGGAAGCTCTGCTTTGGGGTTATAGGCCGATTGCTTAGTGTAGTTATTCAGTAAAATGTTTTCAAGCAATTTACTCACACACATATATATAATTATACAGGGAAATGATAAATGTGAGTAAAAAAACCCAGTATTCATAAATACACCCCCCCAAGTCCTTATCACCATGATAAACAACACTACAGTGAACATCTTTGTGCTGAAATCTTTCTCTAGATCTCTGACTATTTTCAACGTACTTTATCAGCATACCAACATTGTGTTTATGAATCTGTTCTGTCAATGCTTCCACTTCTTGCCTTCTGGACATCTGGACGGGCAGCAGGACGTTGCAGAAGTCAACACAGAATCTGGAATCAGAATTCCTGAGATGATTTGGCAGCATCACCACCCACTTCTGTGACTCGGGCAAATAAATCACTTAATCTATCTGAGCTTCAGTTTCCTCATCTGTAAAATTTAAATTAAGGTATTGAGAACATCTGCCAAGCCTCCTACACCTCATGGGGTTATAGTGAGAATGAGAAGCAAATGAGATCACAGATGTGAGCAGTTCTGTATAAGGGAGTGACGGGGCAAGCATTGCGACTTCAAAACAGAACATTGCACGCATTGTTCTCTATTTTAGCTCAGAAGTTTGCTCTCTTGGCAAGGTGTAAAATGGTTCGACACACAGGAAAAGAGGTCCAAAAAGCTGAGATGAAGAATTATTCCCCTTTAATTCATGGGATATTCAGGACAACTTATTTACATATAAGCACACTTAATAAATAGAATTTGGGAACGAATTTGAAAAGCCCTTCATTTTCCTAATTTTCAGAGCTGCTAATCTGCTCTTGGCCATTCTTATTTATTGTCTCCATTTCCTGATATATCATTTTACCACATGTGTCCTGACTTTGACTTACAATTAATAACCGGCTTTTTAGCAATGCATCGCCCTGCATTTCACATGTGAACAACTGGTCAGCGAAAGACTCTTCTGGCTGCTGGCCCTGGGTGGGTGGATGTTCTTCCTTCTTCCCTCAAGGCATTTTTTTTGTGTGTGTGTGAGGAAGATCAGCCCTGAGCTAACATCTGCCAATCCTCTTTTTGCTGAGGAAGACTGGCCCTGGGCTAACATCCATGCCCATCTTCCTCCACTTTATATGGGATGCTGCCACAGCATGGCCTGACAAGCGGTGCATTGGTGCACGCCCGGGATCCGAACCAGCGAACCCCAGACCGCAGCAGCGGAGCGCGCGCACTTAACCGCTTGTGCCACTGGGCCAGCCCCCCTCAAGGCAATTTTGATGACTTCGCAAAAACTGCTTTAGAAACAAGTATAGGAGCCAGTGGGCTTGCAACCTGAGGTCTTAGTCAACAGAGAATTCTTTTGCAAATTCAGTTGTAAATATTTTCTCCAGACGAAATGCGGAGACAACAGTCATTGCCATTTTAGTAGAACTTATTGTCAGACAATCCTGTGCCTGGCCTGCCATGCTCATTTGTTTTCATTCATTAACCCAATAACATCACTGAGCAGCCCCATGGGCAGGGCTCTGTGCTCAGTGGTGGGGTAAGGCCTGGCCTTTGCCCTGGAGGCCCTAGGGATCGGATAAACATCTGCGCTGCAGAGTAAACAGTGCTGTGAGAGAGACGGCATGGGCCATGCAGTCCTTGTCCAGGAAGGCTCCTCAGAGGAGGGACACCTGAGCTGAATTTGAAGGATAAGTAGGAGGGGGCTAGAGGGCTTTCTGGCACCTTCTTTAACCCATTTCTTGAGCAGGACTTGGTGCAGTCAGGAACCAGCTGTATTTTCCCCTCACCAATGCCTTGCAAATCTCCCCTGCTGGCTCTTCTCCTCCCAGATGACAGTTCTGGTGGATCCCACACCTTCTCAGAGGCTTCCACATGTTGACCAAAGTCCTCACTTTTGGTCCTCATAAAGAGTGTGGTCTGATTTAAGTCAAAACCTCAGTTTCACTCCCAGGTCAAAGCTTCTCCCCTTCTCCCAAGGTGAGCCTAGAGAGGGGTCTGTCTTCTGCACTCCGCTGCAGTCCATCCCGTCCCCAACTTGCTAACTGCTGCTTGTGGCTCCTCCAGGCTTGGGGCAGGGAGAAGGGAGGGACGGTACGGTAAAGGAGCAAAAATGTATTTTTCCTTAGCTTGTTATTCTCACTCGGCTGTTGAATTCTCCCCATCTTGGCAGATGTCTAAATGATGACTCCTTGTCTCTTGGAATACGTTGGAGGACCCACCCACATCTGCAGCGCTACCCCTGACATTACACAGGTCCCTGATGCAGGTGAGGCACTGTTAGGCTAGCCTCTCCGAATGCCCCAGCTCCCATGCCACTGCCCCACACCTTCAGGGGTGGCATTTGGCCCACTGTGACCCACCCAAGAGCTTTTCTAAGTCTGTCACTAGTATACCACTGGAGGATCTCTGCAATTCTGCAGGCATCAACCTGAGGGCTGTGCTGGCAGTCCCTGCTATGGCAGGTACCCCACTGCTTAGTGTGGTCCTGTCAGTGCCCCCTTCCCCTGGGTTGAAGAGGAAGTGTGTGGAGAGACCCTCAGTGCCCACTGCCCACTAGGCTGGCGACGCTTCCTAGCCTATCCTCACTCTGATGGGAGCGGAGGGGGGCGGGCGTGGTTGGCAGAGCAAGTTTGCAGAACCAGTTTGGCCCACTCTCTTCGCTGCTCCTTTGATGTGTCCCATTCCTTCCTCTAGAAGGTGGGGACACTGGTCACTCACTGACCTCTCTTCCTAGACAAAGTTACATTAGCAAATGAGACTACATTTCAATCAACTGCTGAGAATCATTTGACTGCACTCATTGCAGAAAGAGGCTTTGTTTTGTTGTCATTTTCAAGGCTGTTTTAATAGCTACATGAGTAAAACACAGAGGAAAGAGACCCAAACCGGAGATCCCATATGAGTTTCTGTGACTACGGGGTCACCAGCCAAAGAATGCTGTTCTCAGCAGCAAAGTAGTGGAAGGAGCCAAGTGGGCAGAGCTGAGCGGGAGGCCTGTCCCACAGGTCCAGCTGGACGGGGAGGGCTGGATGGAAGTGACCAGGGAGCTTTGTGCCAGGACGTCCTGGAGGCGAGGACCTGCGAGGTCCTGCTGTGGCCGTCCCAGGATTGAGGGGGAGGGGAAGGTGCCCCATTGGTACTGAACCTCACTAAACAGTCATGCTTCAGCCTGCTGCGCTGCAGGTGCTCAAGAATTCCTTGAGTCCCACATTAACGTTACTATTCTGTCAAGAGAAATTTCAGTACCATATGTTCCTTCCAAGAAACTTCCCACAATGACTATGAAGACAAAGCAAGACTTTTTTCCCACACTCTTAAAATGAATTTTGAAGGAAGAACATGAGAAATTCAGTAATGTTGGGAATAATAGTTTACAGCTCGGGGGGCCAACTTTATATTTTAAAATTCTGCTAGATTTGCCATATAAGAATAGAAGAAGAATTGGGACATAATTTTATTTTGTTCTTTATTAAGCAAGTAAAAGATAGTAGGACTGCGGGGTTGAAATGGTGGATTGAACATATCCACCTAACTTCACTTCCTCCTGAAATCTACCATAAAGGGATTAAAAAAACAAAGGGGCCAGCCCAGTGGCGTAGTGGTTAAGGTCAGTGCACTCTGCTTTGGTGACCCTGGTTCATGGGTTTAGATCCTGGTGCGGACCTACACCACTCATCAGCCATGCTATGGCAGCAACACATATACAAGATAGAGGAAGATTGGCAACAGATGTTAGCTCAGGGACAATATTCCTCTCCAAAAAAAAGTAGAAACCAATAAGTTTAGAGAGAACAAGAGAGGAAAACAGCAACAACATTTTGGAAACTGGAAATCAAATGAGCTGATGGTAACTGACTTAGGAGACCCAAGAAAGCCAGTTCCTACACCAGCAGTGAGGAAAGCTGAGAGCCATTGGTTTACATGGCAGACCCTTGCAAAGGCACGGGAACTGGTAATACCAGAGACTTCTGGAACTGGAGGTGAAAGGGAATGTGTTAAAATGAGGAGGGCTGAGTGGATGCTATTTGGTAATCACTTGAATTCCTAGATGTCCTCCCTAATTCGTGTGGCTGTGCGACAGTCCCACCCCTACCTCCACCTTGGTAAAATAAGATCTAACCTAAGGGATGGCAAGCACGGTTGAAGGTGTGGGCACCATACCAAATGCACCTCAATACTGGATACAGTGCAATAGCCGTCGCGTCCTCCCAAACTCCTAGAAGGCTGGCAGCCAGGCTGTTACTCTGTAGACAGGAGATAGGAAGACTATGTCTTGGGGAATCTGGCCAGCCGTGGGGAAATATCTCAAGTTATGACCACAGGAGTTCCCCCAGTACGTGGTCCACCTGATCATCCCACAGAGGAGCACGAAGTCAACAAGTCCCACTCATGTACACAGATTGTCCAATAAGTTTTTAAGACCCCATTTTGTAATCATGAGTATACAACCAAGGATTATTAAAAATCTGAGAAAACAGATCATCTGAGGAAACCAAAGAAACAAACATAAGGGCCGGCCCGGTGGCTTAGCGGTTAAGTGTGCGCGCTCTGCTACTGGCAGCCCGGGTTCGGATCCTGGGCGCGCACCGATGCACCGCTTCTCCGGCCGTGCTGAGGCCGCATCCCACATACAGCAACTAGAAGGATGTGCAACTATCACATACAACTATCTACTGGGGCTTTGGGAAGCAAAAAAAAAAGGAGGAGGATTCGCAATAGATGTTAGCTCAGAGCCAGTCCTCCTCAGCAAAAAAGAGGAGGATTAGCACGGATGTTAGCTCAGGGCTGATCTCCCTCACACACACACACACACACAAAATAAAATAAAAGTTAAAAAAAAAACATAAAAAAAGAATTTGGTGGGAACAAAGACTATGTACAGAAAGGAAAATTAAATTAAAAGAAAAAACTGTCAATGAGAGAAAACAGAAGATATTGCATCATGAAACAAGAGTAGGACACTATGAAAAAGTTACATCCAGAGAACAAAATCTCTTGAAAACATAGGTGTAGCAATAAAAAACTCAACAGTTTTAGCAGTGCATTAAGGCAAGAAAAAGAAATAGAAGGCAGAAGATCAAAAGGAAGAAGTAAAACTGTGTTAGTAGACAACATGATTATTTACATCGAAAATCATAAGGCATCTATAAAAAATACTATAATAAATGAATTTAAGCAAGAATACAAGGTCAGTATACAAAAATAATTCTATTTCTATATACTAGCAACAAATAAATAAAATTTTTTAAATACCACAAGAAGGGGGGGCACAAAAGATCTGAATAGACACCTCACCAAAGATGATATACAGATGGCAAATAAGCAAATGAAAAGATGCTCATTAGGGAATTGAAAATTAAAACATTGAGATACCACTACACAGCTATTAGAATGGCTAAAATCCAAACCACTGGCAACACCAAATGCTAGTGAGGATGTGGAGAAACAGGAACTCTCATTCATTGCTGGAAGGAAAGTAAAATAGTACAAGCCGCTTCAGAAGAGAATTTTACAAAACTCAACATGCTCTTACCATATGATCCAGCAATCACTCTCCTATGTATTTACCCAAAGGGGTTGAAAGCTTATGTCCATAGAAAAACCTGCACACAGATGTTTATAGCAGTTTTATTCATAATTGCCAAAACTTGCAAGCAACCAAGATGTCCTTCAGTAGTTGAATGGATAAATAAACTGTGGTACCTCCAGACAATGGAATACTATTCAGTCCTAAAAAGAAATGAGCTATCAAGCCATGAAAAGACACGTAAGAACCTTAAATGCATATTACTAAGTGAAAGAAGCCAATCTGAAATGGCTACATACTGTATGATTCCAACTATATGAAATCCTGGAAAAGGCAAAACTATGGAGAGAATAAAGAGATCAGTGGATGCCAGGGACTGGGGGATGTAGGAATGAATAGGGGGAGTACAGGGGATTTTTAGGGCAATGAAACTATTCTGTAGGATACTATAATGGTGGATACGTATCATTATACATTTGTCCCAACCCATAGAACGCACAACTCCAAGAGTGACCCCTAATGTAAACTCTGGACTTTGGTTGATAATGATGTGTCAATTTAGGTTCCCAGATTGTAACAAATGTGCCACACTGATGCAGGAATGTTGTTGGTGAGGAAGGCTGGAGAGGAGTGGGGAAGCAGGGTATGGGGGGAGGTATATAGGAAACTCTCTGTACCTTCTGCTCAAGTTTTCTGTGAACCTAAGACCACTCTAAAAAATAAAATCTATTAGTTAAAAAAAAAATACCATACTGTGTTATGTTTAGGATCATTGCCCTAAAAATCCTTTCTCTACTTGAAATGTTCTCTTCTAATATTTTTACGGTTTTAATTTTCATATTGTCATCCTTCAGGAATTTATTTTAGTTAATGGAAATCAGAACAGTGATTTTTGTAAGGGAGAGGGGAGGAGGCTGGAGATCTGCTGGAAAGGAACAGGAAGGAATTTACTGGGATGATGGAAAAGAATACATCTTATTGGATGTGGGTGGTGGTAATATGGATATATACCTTTGTTGAAATGTATAAAGCTATATATTTAAAATCTGTACACTTGATTTAATGTAAATAAACACTTCAATTTTAAAATTACATTAAAGAAGCTTAATAGAAGGGTTAGAAGATAAAATTGAAGAAATTTTCCAGGGTGTTGAGCACAAAGACAAAGAAATAAAATATAGTCAAAAAAAGGGTTAGAAAATCAGAGGACCAGTCCAGGAGGCACCACTTACAAATAACATGAGTTCCCCAAAGAAGAGAACCAAGAAGATAAAGGGGATGGAGTCAGCAGATAAAGGATTTAAGAAAATTTCCCAGAAAGCATTCTATATGCACATTGTAAATCTTGACTTTCCACATAGCCTCACTGCTTGGGGATCATTCCCAATGTCAAGACTTACAGACCTGCCTCCTTATAACAACCACATAGTGCTCCCTTGTAGGATAGCTCATAGTTACTTACCCAGTGTCCTAACGGCCGATATTTATGCAGCTTCCCATCTTTTGATATTACAAGCAATGTTGCTAATACCATCCTTGTGCGTTCAGCATTTCCCATGTGAGAGTCTGTCTCTAGGAAGAATTCCTGGAAGTTAAATAGCTCAGTCTAAGGAATTTTCATTTTAATTGGTATTGCCAAATGGCCCTCCACAGAGGTGCTGCAATCTCCAATCCCACCCCAATATGAACCCCCATTTCCGTTATTCTCACTAATACACCGTGTCAGTTAGCTTTTCTCATCTTTGTCAGACCAATTGGTGAAAAGCACTATATCCCATTGTATTTTAATTTTCCTTTCTCAAATTGAAGTTTTTAAAAGGTGTTTTTGTGTTTAATATTTGGGAACAACATGAGCAATAAAATAAATAATATTGGAATATAAACCAAAGGTGTAATAAATATCCATGAGTCCATATTGATATAAGTGCTGAACTGAATAAGTAAATAAGTGGGAGAGAAGTGACAACTCTTCCTTACAGAAGAACTCCAATAAATGTAGAAGGAATGGGGGACTGGGAAGAGATCTCCATGAAAACATCACAGTAATAACCGTGGCAGGCAAAATTTCCTGATGGGTGCTGAAATTAGCGGGGAAAACTTTAAGAACAAACAGGATAGCTGCAGAGTCTCAAAACTACCTCACCCAAAAGATTTAATAATTTCAAAGGGAAAAACAGTAACTTTGCAGTGAAGAAACCCAGCAGACACCACTTCAGCCAAGGGGTCCAGGTTGACATATCAACATCACGTCCTCCCGAGGATGCACTGACAAGTGCACTGATGATGCACTTCACCCCTGTGCGTCCTTCCCAATAGAGCACAACCTCAACCTCATCCCGAGGCAGTACCACCCTGAGGGACATGCTGCAAGTTATCTGATCAGTACTCTTTAAAAGTGTCAAGGACATGAAAGACAGAGGAACTGTCAGAGCCAGGAAGAGACTAAGGAGACCAGTCAATGGAATATAACAATGAATAGGATACTGGACCAGAAAAAAGGACATTAGCAGAAAAACTGGCGAAATACGAATAAACTCTGTACTGTAGTTATTAGTATCATACCAAGGAAATCTCTTAGTTTTGACAATTGTACTATGGTTATGCAAGGTGTTAATGTTAGGGGAAACTAGGTGAAGGGAACACCGAAACTGTATTGTCTTTGCAACTCTTCTGTAAGACTATATTATCTCAAAATAAGAAGGGTTTTCTTTTTCAAAAAACCCAGTTCTTTGTATTCCCTCTTCTGTGAACTATCTGCTCATGTACACTCATTTTTTAATTTAATTTTAATTTTTAATTTTGTCTCTTACATAAAGATTTATAAGAATTCTTTTGGGGGCCGGCCCCGTGGCTCAGTGTTTAAGGGTGCACGCTCCACTGCTGGCGGCCTGGGTTCAGATCCCGGGTGTGCACCAATGTACCACTTGTCAGGCCATGCTGCGGCTGTGTCCCATATAAAGTAGAGGAAGATGGGCACGGATGTTAGCCCAGGGCCAGTCTTCCTTAGCAAAAAGAGGAGGATTGGCATGGATATTAGCTCAGGGCTGATCTTCCTCACACACACAAATATATATATATATATATAAAAGAATTCTTTTATACATAAGATAAAAATGGGCTTTTGTGATATGTGCTGCAAATACTTTCTCCCTGTCATTTGTCTTTGATTTTGTTTCTGATAACTAGTAAAGCAAAAACTTGTTTCATTTTTACTTGGACAAATTGATTAGCCTTTCCTTTATAGTTTCTGTGTCATATCTAGAAAGTTCTTTCCCCCCTTGGAAAATTTTCTTCTAATACTTTTATGGTTTAATTTCTTACATTTAAAACTTTTTTTCCTTTGGGAATTTATTTTGGGGTATTTTTTCTATAACGGCTACCTAGTTTTTTCAATATTTTTACTAAATTATTAACTTTTTTCTCACTGATTTGAAATGCCACCTATATTAGGGACATAATCATTCTATATACTGATTTTTTAAAAATTAGACAAACTGCTTCTGAGGTTTCTATAAGTAAACATTCAAGAATAGCCCAGGAAAATTCAAATAAGGAAGTTAATGAGGATAGAACTTACCCAACTAGGTATTAAAGTACGTTATAAAGCTACTAGTAGTTCTGATTATTTGTTTACTACACTGTGAGCTCATTAACTGCAAGGACTGATTCATCTCTGTGCATAGCACAGTTCTGGCAAGAGTAGGGAATCAATAAATGTTTGCTGAATAACTGACTGACTCAGTGAACAGACGGGAAGTGGTGAAAGAAACTATATTGTTGAGAGCCTGCTCTGTCTCAGGTGCTATACATTTGTTTTCTTCTTTTACCTCCACTTTTAACCCCCAGTTTACTCCTGAGCAAACAGGCTCAGAATAGTCAGACCAGGATCCTCAGCTAGTGGTAAAGGGCGGGCTAAGATTTGGCTCTGACTGATTGCCCACCGAGCTCAGCAGGGCCTTGAAGAGGCATCAGCTGCAGCTTGCCCAGAGAAGCTGGTTTCAAAGAAACCGGGCCCAGACCTAACAAAACAAGCTCTTGTTTGGGGCTAGGTACCCACCTCCCAGGGTCACTGCCAGCCCTGCTGTGGAGGTTGACTAGGGCCAAGTCTCAGCTCTGCTGACAGGGGCTGGACCCCAGACCGGGATCTGCAGAGTCTTCTAGAATCCTAGGGTCCCAGCCATCAAGGCAAATAACAGCAGCATCCCGGGGAGGGACCCAGGAATTTATGTGGTTGCGCAGGAGTCTCTTGGGTCAGTCCTGGGAATCACAAGACAGCCAGATCTCAGATGGGCGTGATCTAGGGTTTGGGCATCAGGGTTCCAACCCAAGCCCAATTGCTGTGCATCTTAGGATGTAGAGTAGGGATTTTTTCCTTCATTATGGTAAAATTTATAAACTGTGAAATATACTGATTTACAGTACAATCAATGAGTTTTGACAAAGTATTACCAAAACCCAAATCAAGATATAGAGCATTTCCATAACCCTAGTGAATTCCCTCCATCATCAATTCCCTGACCTCAACCCCTTAGGCACTCATTGTCTGTCTCCAGAGATTAATTTATCTTCTTGGACTTCCTATAAACAGAATCACACAATATATACTCTTTTGTGTCTGGCTTCTTTTAGCATAAGTTTTTGAGATTTGTCCATATGGCTGCATGTATCTGTACTTCATTCCTTTTAATTGATATCCATTACTCTCTGGACATACCACCCATATACGTCTGTCCGCCTGTCTATGGACAGTTGGATTTGTTTCCAGTTGGTGGTGATTACGACAAAGGTACTAAGAGTATTTTTGTTTAGGTTTTGGTGGATGTGTATTTCCATTTCTCTTGGGTAAATACTTATGTGATGCCCACAGAAGCACACCGCTTGTATCTCCTTCAAGAGAACCTTTTGCTGGGGGCGCAGATGGCCGACACCCCAGCACTGCCCCTTGGGATCCACCTCCCTCAGCTGCTCCAAGGGAGACTGGTGCCAGCCCATTCCTGCAGGACACAGGACACCCCACTGGACACCGTGGCTCAGAGCCTCCCCATCAGCATGGCTGAGACTCTGTTAGAGCTGCATTGAGGCCTGAGGCTCTTCCTACCTGTTATGGCTGCATTGTGTCCCCCTAAATTCCTATGTTGAAGTCCTAACCCCCAGGACCTCAGAATGTGACTGTATTTGGAGATAGGCCTTTAAAGAGGTGTTTAAGATAAAATGAGGTCATTAGGGCAGGCCCTAATACAATCTGACTGCGGTCCTTATAAGGAGATTAGGACACAGATATGCACGCATTCAGAGGGAACACTGCGTGAGGACACAACGAGAAGGCGGCTGCCTGCAAGCCAAGGAGAGAGGGCTCAGAAGGAACCCAACCTGCCGACAGGTTGGTTGTGGACTTCCAGCCTCCAGGACTGTGAACACAATAGATTTGTGTGGTTAGCCCCGAAGTCTGTGGTGTTTTGTTTTGGCAGCAGAGCAGATTAACACACCACCCAGTCTTCCTTCCTGTCCCCTCCCCTTGCTCAGGGTTTAGACCTGTGTCTCCACCGGAGGGCTCCCTGCTCTCCAGCTCCCTCCCCCTCACCCCTTCCAGGCATTTCCTCCAATAAATCTCTGCACGTCTGGCCGTGTCCTGTGTCTGCTTCTTGGAGGACCCACACTGGCACAACCTGGGTCATTCACTGCACATTTTGGGGAGGTCGCAGCAGTGAGGCAGGTCCTATTCCTGGCAGAGTCAGCCAGGATTCTGGGCAGGTAGATGGGTCCCCAATGCTACTTTGCGGGCGGGAGCTGGGACTCAGATCCTTCCTCTCTGCCTAGGCCACGGTGCGGCAGGAAGGAGCAGGAAATCCCTGACGGGGGGCAGCCATTGGGGTCTCCGTGCCCTCAGCCCAGGATTTGCCCCAGCAGCAGGGCAAGAGCAGCAATTCCAGAGCAGGGAAAGGCCTCAGAGGAGCCTCTGGAGCGCGGGGAAACTAAGGCTGGGTGGTGCTGTGATCAAGGTCATCAGGCACACGGGCCCCCACGTGTTGCAGCAGGTCCAGCCTTTGGCTGACACAGGGACAGAAATATCGCCCCCAGTGGCACTGCCCGCCTGAGTTTGGGGTGGCCCTGCAGGTAAGCAAGCTCTGGCGTCTGTGGTGGGCTCCGTGCCCCACCCCCACCCACTGGCCGTGGCTTTGAAGGCTCAGTGCAGCTGGTCCCCAAGCAGGAAGATGATCAGCAGACTTTGCGAGGCTGGATCAGGGGTTGTCTCGAGCCGCCCTCGCCACCAGGAGAAGAAGGTGAAGAAGGAGGGGCTGGCATCAGGGACATTGGCTTTCAAGAGTGAAGAGGGCAAAGGATGTGGCACCCAGGAGGGGTGGGGTCGAGGGGCTTCACTGGGAGAGAGCGAGGAAGGAAGAGAGGGAGGGAGGAAGGAGGGACGGAAGGGAGGGAAAGAGGAAGTTAAAACCCGACAAATCACCTTTCTCTCTGTAGATTACAAAACGCTTTTCTACACGTTAGCTTTTTGATCTCACAACCAGCCCATGAAGAAGGCAGGTAATTATTCTCATTTAACAGGTGAGAAAACCCAGGCTCCGGAAGGGGGAGGTTGGGCAGCCTGTAAGGATCACGCGGCTGTCACCTCAGGCCTTCAGACACCAGCCTCGGGCCTGTCCAGTTTCTAACCCGGCCTCTGTCACACACACACCCGCATCCAAAAGCGGCTTTGGCTCACCACTGTGGGCTCGTTGGGAGTCCCCAGTCCACACTGTGTTTATTGGCCTTGGTCCCAAATCCTCGTGTCCTGGGCTGGCCCCAGCTTTACAGAGGAGCCTGAAACGCCGCGGCCACTGAGGCGTTTCTGAGAGCAGGCTTTCTTCTTGGGTCCTCCAGCCACACACACCCTCACCCCACCCCGTGGGTGACCATGGTGTCTGGGGCAGTGGCCCAGCGTCTCACACCTGGCCATGTGTTCAGTCATTCCTCCTGAGTCCCCACTATGCACCAGGCATTTTGCTAGGCCGTAGGAATCTGTGGTGACCAAGCCCAGGGTCCTGCTGGACAGGATGAGGGAGCTGGGCCCACAGCCCAGGCCCAGGGCCACTACATTGGCTCGCTCCCCCTAAGTCGCCCCCTCCAGATAGACTGTATTTTGACAGACAATGTCACTACCTTGGGACAAAGGAGTGAGCAGTCACAGAACCACAGGCAGATGGGAAGGGGGTGCTCTAAGGCTGGGATCTTGCAGCCTGTCCCAAGTCCTGACACCTAGGACCCTGGCTGGGCCATCTCTGCAGATAGGGAGGGAAGATGGCTGAGGAGGTGCGCCAGACCTTACCCTCCCACCTCCCACCCTGGCTTTCAGCCCCCTGCAGATGACTCAGGGAAAACACTAAAGAATGTGGATGAGTGAACATAGAGACTCTCACGGAAACCAGAAATACCCACCTGGGGCCAGCTTCATGGGTGTGCAAACTGAGCCATCACACAGGATCTTACACTCAGAAGGTGACCCCACACTTGGGGCTTAATGCTCTGCTGTCATTGTCTTAAAATGTGTAATACTCTTATCTTTGAATCTGTGTTTTGTAAGTGAAGTCTGATGGGATGATGGAGCTTGCAGGAGGGACCCTGAGCCTCAGCTCCTGCGTACTCCCGGCTCCCAGGAGGAGTTCTCAGCCACTCCTCCCGGACCCCACCCAGCAGCTACTGCTGCCACCCTCCACCCCTCAGCCTGCGTGCAGGTGTGGGCAGGACCCAGTCCGTTGCTCTTGTCTCGAATATGGAGGCATGAGTGGGGCCCCGGGTGCCTATGAGCGTCTACACTCTCCTACCAGCATCCCCATGCCTGAAGGAGAACAACGTTACGTAGACACCCTGACAGGTAGAGACCACAGAAGAAAGGAAAAAGCTTTTCTCCTACTCTTTGAACAAGGGGCCCCACATTTTCATTGTGTACTGGGCTCCACAAATTATGCAGCCGGTCCTGTCTCCTCAGAGGGACAGCAGGAGCAGGTTCCAGGAGGGGCTTTCTATTCAAGAGTAGACTTGCTTTTCTTTTCTTTTTTTACATAACATAAAATTGACCACTGTAACCATGTTTAAGTGTACAGCCGGAATTCCCTCTGTGGTCACAGAGCAGAAACGTTCCAATCGGAGGTCTGCGCTCAATCAACACCTTCACAGTTGTTGGGGATGGCGTCCACGTTGTGAGCATCCCGGTGGACGTTAAACATTGATTTCAACCACATCACCTGGGGACCCACAGCTAGTGAGGAAGTTAATCCTACTGCTAGTCCAGTAGCTGACTAACCAGGTTAATAGTGGTCATGTGGTTATGCTATGATTATCTGACTCGGAGGATCCCTATGTCTAGAATAAAAGATTCAGAGGAAATGTGTGAGCATATTAACAGTGATTGTGTGTGGGAGGAATCTAGAAGTGATTTCTTCCTACTTGTTTGAATTTTCCTAATTTAACATATGTGTATTAGTTTTATCATGAAAAATGTTAAAGCAATACTATCCTATCTGTGTGATGTTAGAAACACGATTTTCCACCTTTTCTCCTGTTATCACTATTTTCCACCACTGTTTACTTGACGTAGTTATTAACCAATTAGTCATTCCACATTTGTTTCATTTGCTAGTATTCTTAAGAAAATGTTCTTAAAGTCCTTGGCTTTTATTTAGTAATTTTTAAAAGCTCCATTTATCAAAATGACACATATTTATTATAAAAAATAAATAAATAAACATACCAAGAAGAATGTGGAAATTATCCAAAATTCCATACCCAGAGGTAACCTCAATGATCATTTGGTGAATATCCTTGGTTTACACAAACCCAGTCACTTTTTAGCTGATTTTATTATACTTTTTAATGAATTATTTTTTTGAATTGGTTATATATTCACAAGGTTCAAAAATCAAAGTTCAAAATGTGCAAAAAAGTGAAACAGTGCATCTTCCTTAACAATACATCTTGTTACACATCAGTAAATAGGTGGCTACGCCTAGTTCTTGAGAAAGGTGGAACCATATTCCCTGGTATGGAGGTAACATAATTTAACACATCCTGGCTGAAGGACATTTCGCTCAGATAGATTCACTCTTACGTCATGAAAGCACATACCACATGCGAATGAGTAACCTCCACAAAATACAGCATCAAGGCCTTTGCTTTTAAACTGATCTGAATGAGAACCTCTTCCTGTCCACTTCCTGCCCCCCTTAGCTTCATCAAGCCCAGCCTCATGCACGTCAATGAAATACCATCTTTTGCAGGACCTTGATATCTGCTTTCCAGTTTAGCGCTATGTTTGAGCAATAAGTTGGCAAGAAAGAAAAGTTCATCGTCTACACACATCAAAGGTTTTTTTCTCTCTCAATGTCCTGCCTTCCTGTGAGGTCAAGGCCCTTATAATGTAAGTCCAGTGCACAGCACCTCTGACAGATGGTCCCAACACTTGAATTTTGCAAGTTCATGACAAATTGGATGGGGAAAAAAAATTCATTTGGGACTGGGTGTGCCTGAAATTGTTTAAACATCTAGCACATTAGTAATGATCTTTTTTGGAATGTTGGCTCCTCTTGTTCAGAAGAGCAATCACTGACATGTGATGTTGTGGTTTTGCCTTTTCTTGTTTTTCCAGCTGATTCCCCACCACCCCCAGAAGCAGCAATCTGAAGTCTGTTTCCTTGGCTAAATATGTCTGCCTTTCTTCCTCAAGGGCATATGTATCCACACACATTTGTATTGGGGGCCACCCCTATGCCCAGGCTGGATTGATTATCGTTTGGAAAGATCAAATAAGAAAAAATAGTAATAATATGCACATCAAAGATTCCTTGAACTTTCTGGAGCTGATAGAAGACCTTGGATACCAGATAAGTTCTCCGGTGTGGCTGGTGTGGGAGAGGTGCCCTGCCACGCCCACGTGCAGCACCAAGGGCTGGGACGTGGCTGAGCAACAACTGCCTGGCCAGGAGATAGGAGATGGCAGAGCGCGTGCATGTCTGTCGACACCAGAGATGTGCCCAATCTCCCACTTCTCACGTTTCCCACCCCTGCAGTGGGTGTTTTCTGGAGCAATCTCTTCCAGAGTCACAGGGAGAAGGACAGCACGTGGGTGACCGACCCATCTCAGAAGGAGCTGGATGTTCAGGGAATTGGTCATTGTTGGCCAGGATGTCCGAGACTGAACCAGGTCCCCTGTATGCCTTTCAGGAAGGCCGTAAAACATCCTTGTCAGTAGACACCTGGGCTTGGGGAGGGGAGAGCATGCTGCTTTGGGGAAGACCCGGTTCACCTTGCATCTCTCAGGGTGGCCCCGTGACTTTGACTGAATGATGGAGTTACTAAGGCCACAGGCTTAGGGCCAAGCTGCTGGAGTTCTAGTTCTGACTCCACCACTTGGAAGTCCTACAACCTAAATTCACACCAGTTATTCGCTCAGTTTCCTTAGCTGAACATAGAGCTAATAATAATAGCTGCCTCCTGGGCTGTTCTGAGGCTTAAACGAGATAAGCGTAGGCAGCACGTGCCTGACCCTCTGAAAGGCCTCCACAGATGTTAGCTATGGTCATTGTCCTGAGCCTGCCACCAGGGACTAACCAGACCTGCCGTATTGACAACACACCAGAGATGGAAGTGGGCAAGAAATCTCAGGTCAGGTGTGCTGTGCAGCCAAGGGCTCTGCTGCTTTTCCCCTGGA
Organism: Diceros bicornis minor; assembly: GCF_020826845.1. NCBI lineage: Eukaryota > Metazoa > Chordata > Mammalia > Perissodactyla > Rhinocerotidae > Diceros > Diceros bicornis. The sequence goes on along the minus strand of NC_080745.1, from coordinate 87,561,006 downwards.
TGCAGAATGTCTGAGCTAGAGGGCCTGGGCGGTCAGCTGGCCAGGAGTTCCCAAACCCAGCTGCACTTCAGAAGAGACTGAAGAGCTAAAAAGGGCTGACAGACCAAAAACTCTCCAGGTGATCCTGATGGATAGCCAGGCTTGAGGACAACGGAGCTAATCCAATTCCCAATTCCCTGGACAGCGGGGGTAACGGAGGCGCAGGGTGGGGAAGTGGCCTGTCCAAGGTCCCGCAGTCAGCCGGTGGCCAAGCTGGGGCTAGCACCTGAGGTCTAGTCCTCAGAACCCCAAGGTCTCTCCTTTCCCATAGAGGCTCCCTGCAGCCATGAGGCCACATGGGAAAACCAATGAGGATGCCTCATGTCCTTTGAAGCATTTTTTAAAATTTTTTTGGTGAGGAAGATTGGCCCGGAGCTAACCTGTTGCCAGTCCTCTTTTTGCTTGAGGAAGATGGTCCCTGAGCTAACATCTGTGCCAATCTTCCTCCCTTTTCTTTGTGGGACGCTGCCACAGCATGGCTTGATGAGCGGTGGGTAGGTCAGCACCTAGGATCCAAACCAATGAACACCGGGCCGCCAAAGTGGAGCGTGCAAACCTAACTGCTAGGCCACCGGGCAGGCCCCTGAAGCATTTTTTTTTTAACCCAAAAGGTGGAAGAATGCATTTCCTGCCAACATGTTTAAACACTTTCCTTTAAAAGAAAGCAAACTTCATGATGTTCAGATTTAGCTGAATCTGAGTGGGAGCCTTAATCTGACTCACGGACAGAGACCCACTGGTTGGTGGGCTGCATTGATGCCTTTTTAGAGGATTGTTTCTCTGCAAATCAGGAAGATGCGTGCTCAGCCGTCTGTTTTAGAATTTGCTCTTTTCAGGAGGATAAATATCAGTCTGTCGTTTTGAAAGGGAACATATGGACATCAAATGACCATCATTTTCTTTTAATGGCAGACATGTGTTAATGAATATGTAAATATCCAGAGGTGAGGCTAGTGAAGCTCAGCCATCCTTGGGCAGGATTTCTTAGAAATATTTTTTGCACCGAGGACAAGATAGCGTGAGAGCTGCCCGACACTGAGGCTCAGAGCAACAGGTCTTTGCTCCTCCATCCCCACCCTCTGGGGGCAGCCCCAGGGAGGGGCCCCATTGGCTGACTTCTGTGCTGGAACGCCTCCCCTGGAAGGGAGGGTTAAGGGGACACACGCAGCCCTCTGAGTCAGGATGATTGCTCCCAGATGGCCTCAGCCAAGTGGGCCTCACTGTCGTCACCACAGAGTGTGGATGATGCCATCTGAGTGATGCATAAAGTGCCCCGAGCCTGGCAGGCAGTGGGTGTGCCCTGAGTGACAGCGGCTATGGTCATCCAGCCCTGGACTCCACCCACCGGCCTGACCTGGTTTGGGGCTGAGAAGCTGGCTCACTGCCATGCTGTGCTCTAAAAAGAGAATGCTGTGCCAGGCCACAGCCGCAGAGTGGCCAGCCCAGGAAACAGAACCTGTTTGCCACCCTGTCATTACCGGCCCAGGTGATCCTCCCAGGCCTCAGTCTCCCCTCATAGGAAGAAGACTGGACAGAGGTGCCCTGGGCACCCCCCACCTCAATAGGCTGCCCACTTGAATGGTTGTGCAGACTCAAGGTGGCCGTCTCGACCCTGACTGCGCATCACAATCGCCTGGTGCACTCTAACCGCACCAGTCGCCCCAACCCCACAGCAGACCAGTTAGATGAGAGACCCCGCAGTGTGGCCTGGGTGTTGGTGTGTTGCTAACACTCCCTGGGGGATCACAGAGTACAGCCAGGGTGGAGAACCACCGATAAGAGAAGCGTCCTTGCATAGAATTGATAGTTTAGACTCACACATCCAAGGCCAGTGACATGCAGGTGTGAATCTGGCACAGCTGAGCCGTCTAGCCCCATCACAACTGTGAGGCCAAGCTACAGGCTGTTACACGGAGGCAAGACTTCCAAGCTCAGCCAGCAGGGCCTGCTCCGCTACCCTGGTCTGGAAGAGGTAGGACACTTGCCCAGGAATCTGTTGGGGTCAGAGGTCAAGCCCGACCTGGGCCATGATTCTGGTGGGGCTCCCTTGCACACGGCCACAGGCTGCACCTGAAAGGGTCCTGATCCAACAGCACACCCACCTACAGGCTGGAAAGCACAGCCTGTTCCTGGTGGGACCAGCCTCTTTCTGACAGCTGGGCCAGCCACGCAGCAGACTCTCACCCGTTTTGGGTCTTTGGTTGTCTGCAAAATGCTAAGGACTGAGGTCCAGTGATTTTAACAACAACTTCATTACCATCCCTTTCTTGAGGGCTGCCTCAATGTCTGCCAGTACTACCTACTTGATGTGCATTAGCCAAATTCTAATTCCCACAGGATCCCTGTGAGGTAGGAGGTATGGTCCCTACTTCACAGACAAAGAAATAAGCTTGGTAACTAGCTCAAGGCCTCACCGAGAGTAAAATTGCTAAGCCAGAATTCACTCCGTAGTCTGAAAGGCCCAACTGTCCCTGGTCCTTCTGTCAAATCACCCTGCCCCTTCTCCCCATGTGGGCCTGAGACCGCCAGGTAGGCAAGCCCACTGCCCAGACTTACGTCTTGTCAGTGCATGTGAAGCTGGGGTTCAAGCTCTTCACATCTCATTCTTTCAGCCATGACCCACTTGCAGCAAAGCTCGGTTTACGAGACTTTCAGGGAATTCTGCTTCCGGCTATGATGCAGCAGCTTCGAGAAGACCAATTTTCTCACTGAAAACAACTAGAAAAACTGGGTAACACACACGCACACACACGCGCGCACACACACACACACACACACACACACACACTCTAGGTACATATGGTTTCACCAGAGAATTCTTTCGAACAATTTAGGAAGAAATAACTCCAGTCTTACACAAACTGTTCCAGAGAATAGAGATAGATGGAACGCTGCCCAACTCATCTTGTAAAGCCAGCATAACCTTGATTCAAAATCCAATAAGGACATTACAGGAAAGGAAAATTACAAGTGAATCTCTTTCATGAACACTGGTGCAAAATCCCTTAGCAAAATACTAGCAAACAAAATCCGGTGACACATGAAATGGATAATACCTCACAACAAAGTTAATTGATTCTACAAATGAAAGATTATTTTAACATAAAAAAATAAATCAAGGTAGTTAACCACATTTAATCAGACAAGGGGAAAAATCATATGCATTTGATAAAATTCAATATTCATTCATAGTAATAAAAAGAAACTCTCAGAGAACTAGGAATAGAAATTTATAGAAGGGTTAGGAAATTTCCTCAATCTGATAGAATATCTGCAAAAAAACTATTGTGAGCATCTCACTGAATATGAAATAATGAAAGCTTTCTCCCTGAGATCAGGAATGAGACAAGGATGTGCCCTACCGACACTTCTATTTAACATTATGTGGAGGTCCAAGCAACAGCAAAAAGGTAAAAAGAGAAGTAGAAGGTATAAAGAATGGAAGGGAAAAAATAAGAGTATCATTATGCACAGGAAACATGATTGTATGCATAGAAAATCAAAAAATCTGTAGATAAACTCTTGGAATTATAAGTGAATTTGGCAAGGTTGCTCAATACAAGGTCAATATCAACAAAAACCAGTTGTATTTCAGTATACTAGCAATAAACAAGTAGAAAATGAAGTTTAAAAATATTACTGTTTATAATATTATATGTGCACATGCGTTCACCACCCCCCATCAAGTGCCTTGGAATAAAACTAATGAAAGATATGCAGGATCTCTACACAGAACACAAATCAGGATTACAAGAAATTAATAAAAACCTAAATAAATGGACAGATATATGTGGTTTGTGGATTAGAAGACTCAGTATTGTAAAGATGTCAGCTCTTCTCAATTGATCTATAGATTCAATGCAATCAAAATCCCAGCAAGATTATTTGAGGGATGTGAAAGTTGACAAGCTGATTCTAAAATTTATATGGAAGTGCAAAGAGCCAAGAATGTTCAAAAAGAACAAAGCTCAAGGATTTATACTACCAGATATCTACAGTTATTATAAACCTACATTATAATAAAGAGGCCACGAGAACAAAAGAGAGTTCAGTAACAGACGTGAATTGATTTATGACAAATGTGGCAATGGGGTGCTGTGAGGAAAGGATTGTCTTTAATAACTGGTGCTGAGTCAACTGGATATTCACAGGGAAAAAATAAATTTTGACACTCAGATCACATAACAAAAATTTTCACCCTTACCTTACACCATACGCAAAAATCAAAATACGAGAAGTAAATAAAGCTCCTAGGAAAAAACTCAGTGGAAAATTTTCATGACTTTGGAATAGGTAAAGATTTCTTAAATAAGAGGCAAAAACACTTAACCATAAAGGAAAACAATTGGTAAATTGGATTAAAATTTAAAATTTATGTTCAGCAAAAAACACCTTTAAACACACATATGCACAATATACACACACATCCATATATACACACACATATTTCTAAAACATGTTTGGAATATATAAGAACTCTTACAAATCAACAAGAAAAAAGGCAGACAACATGACAAAAAACATGAGCTGAAACAGAAACTTCACAAAAGAAGTTATTCAAATGGCCAATAAACACCCAGAAAGGTGCCTAACCTCATTAGTTTCCAGGAAGCACAACTTCAAACCACAATGATCGCCACTCACACTAACCAGAATGGCTAAAATGTCTTAAACTGACAAACGCAAGTGTGGACGAGGATGGCACTCCTGGAACACTCATACTTTGCTGTTGGGAGTATGAATTGGTGTGACAACATTGGAAAACCATTGGCTGTACCTACTAAAGCTGAACATTTGCATACCCTGTGACCAGCAATTCACTCTTAGATATACACCCAAAAGAAATACAGACGTAGGTTTACTAAAACACATGATGGGAATGTTCTGACATGCATTATTTGCACCTCCTTCCAGAAAAGTCTCAGCTGTCCATCTATAGTTGAACAATTGCTGTACTCAACAACATGGACGAATCTTACAAACAATCTTGAGTGAAAGAAGCAGACAAGTTTATAAACAGACAAAATTAATTTATGGTAGATTAATTTACAGTAAGTGTCTTAGTTCGGGCTGCTATAATAGAATACCATGGGCTGGGTGGTTTATAAACAACAGAAATGTATTCCTCACAGTTCTAGGGGCTGGAAGTCTGAGATCATGGTGCCAGCATGGTCGAGTCCTGGTGAGGATCCTCTGCCTGGTTTGCAAATCCTCTCTCGTCTCTTCTTATAAGGGCCCTAATCTCATCCTCAGGTCTCCACCCTGACCTGGTCTAACCCGAATCACCTCCTAAAGGCCCCCCCTCCAGATACCATGCCACCAGGGACTAGAGTTTCAACATATGCATTTTGCGAGGATACAAACATTCAGGACATAATGAGAGAAGTCAGGAGAGCAGGAGTGAGGACTGAGGGGACATGCAGGAGCATTCTGAGGCACAGGTATGTTCTATTTTTTGTAATTGAGATATAATTGACATATAACATTGTATTAGTTTCAGGTGTACAACATGAGTCGCTATATGTATATATAGCGAAGTAATCACCTCAATAAGTGTATTTCTTGATCTTTGTGCTGGTTTCATAGGTATGTTCGCTTGGTGAAAATTCAACAAGCCATAAATTTATAGTTTGTGTCCTTTTCTGTATATATGTTACACTTTGATAAAAATTTACTCAAACAAAAGAGAAAGGAAGGGGAAAGAGGAAGGGGGTGGGAAACAGAAAAAGAGAGAGAGGGAGGGAGAGAAGACAGCACATCCCCCAGCTACGGGGGATGGGGCTGGAAACGGGGCTGACAATTGATCCCATCAGGTCTCCAGGCGCCCGGAGCATGATTTCCCAGCATCGGCTACAGCAAAGTGCACTCACGCAGGATTTGGTCGGGGACAGATGGCCAGAGAAAGGTGCCAGGATCTCTCCTGCCACCCCCCTTCTCCTGAGGGCTTGGACGTCACTCAGGCTCGCTCGTAACTCTGTGCCCACTCTCCCTGGGTGGGTAGAGATTTGAATGCCAGGCTCCGGATAAAGAATGGGGATTAATTTGATCCTCCACCTGGGTACCTGTGAGTGGACAGGCAGAGGGAATGAGCAGGTGGAATGTGTGCAGGAGCCGCAGAGATGTGGCTGACCTCCACCTTGATCCAGCCCCTCTTATCCGAGCTGGGGCAGTGGGAGGAGCATGCTGGTCAGAAGGGGTCACCGAGATTGCAGCTGCCCAGGCGAGGTCCCCTGACCCCAGCTCTGGCCTGCCTGCATCCGTGGGGCCAGGACACCATCGAGAGCATCTCGGGCTGAGCTGAGGACAGTCAAGCTTCCTGTGCAGGATGCCAAACCCCACAGGGGCTCCAGAGCCAATGCTCCAGCCTGTTCTTTGTTTACTTCCATCTGGGACAAATGTTGCCCGAGATGGGCTAACCTCCTGAGCCTGTGATGGTCTGGAGCATACACAGCTGAAAGAGGAGGCAGGAAGCCTGGGCTCTGCTTATTTCTCTGGCTTTGTGGCCTGGGGCACATCACAATGCTGCCTTTGCCTCCGTCCCTCTTTGAGACAGAAGGGGCTAGTGTCCTGTGCTGCCCAAGGTGGTAGCCACTGGCCATGTGGTGCGCGGCTATTTAAATCTGGATTCAAATCAGTTAAAATGGAATAAAATTAAAAAGTCAGTTCTTCAGTTGTGCTAGCCCAAATGTTAAGTGCTCAGTAGCCACATGTGGCTAGTGGCTACTATATTGGACAGAGCAGATGTAGAACATTTTCACCAACATAGAAAGTTCTATTGGACCACGCTGGGCTAGACCAATCTGTGGTTTCATGACCTTTTCTTAATTAGTGAGAAGAACTCTTTCTTCCAACCAAAGCCCAGCACAGTCAACAGATAAAATGAGGAAGAGGCGACCTGAGTTCCCGAGGTTCTCCACATCCCACATGGCCCCCAGGTTCCTCCATGGGGCCCCATCCGTGGAAGAGCTTCCAGCGCCAGTGCTTGCTGGTCTATCATCTATAAAGCTGTGTGTCTGGGATGAAGACGTGGTGTACCTAGCCACAGGTAATCAGTACTTGTTGTCTTCCAGGCTTTCAGAATTTCACACACTCTATCTCACTTAATCCTTATAATAACCCTATGAAAAAAGTATTACCATCCATCTCTACCTACAGATGAAGCTCAGAGAAGTTGAGTAACTTGCCCCAGGGCACGCAGTTGAGGAATTCAAACCCCAGGTGATTCTGATTCCCAAGGCCACTTCATAGCACATTTTAAGTACTTCCCAGGCCTGGGAGAGGTGACCAGCAAGCCCCTGAGGTCACCACTCCATGGTGGGGGTCTCCATTACCACTGGACAGGGATTGAGTTTGTGCAGAAAGCCTTAGTGCTTCCTTGGGACAGCTGGTGTGCTGGGGCAGGGGGCTCAGGAGAGAAGCTAGGGCATCTGTCCAGCTGGACGAGAGCTGATGGCCTGGACAGTTAGGGGGTGGTGCAGAGATAGTGTCTCCACTCTGAGAGGAAGCAGAATGCGAAGGTCACTCTTACAGAACACCCCCTGGCAGGTGAGATGGTCCTGGTTACTTGGAGGACCCCGATGGCTTAAGGCATCCCATGGAGGCCAGGACGAGTCTGTTCACTGTCTTCCCACCCCCCACCCCTACTCCACCCCCGTGGATTTTCTCCTTTGGCTTTTCTTTACCCTAAGGTCACTGTTCACCCAGGTGTGCTCAGTGAACACACTTCATGTGGAGTTTTACTAGCTCTGATTGGCCCAGGATGCACCAGGCTTTGCCAATTTCTCCCAGGGACGAACAGGCTATTAAATCAGGCTGGGAAAATCACTGGGGATTTGTAGGGATGGTAAGCCTACAAAATCACCATCCCTTAAATGCCATTTGGATCCTTGAGCTCAGTTTCAAGTAGGGGTAGGATGACCACCATTCTGAGGAGTTTCTAGGAAGTGAGAATTTCAGTGCTAACGCCGGAATTCCCTGGCAAACCAGGATGAGCTGGTCACCCTAATTAGTGGCTACTCTCCAGGAAACTTATCTTCACTTTCTAAATGCTGCTGGTGCCATGGGACTCAGCACCTGAAGGCACTTTGAGAACTTTCTAGAGGAGGAAGATGATGGGAGCTTGGCTTGGCATGCAGGCTGTACATGCCAGAAACGCCCATGCCAACAATCCACATGAAAATGCCCGAGCACTTGGGAGCTCGGAGCCTCTCAGTAAATAATGCACAGTTGCTGAAACAGGAGGAAAAGGGTGGGATTGCCAGCCACCGAGCAGGAGGGGCTGGGTTGAGAATGGGAGTCCCGGTGCCATCTAATGACGGAACCCTTGCTGTGCTCCTGTTCTGAGAGGCTTCAGAAAATACCCATTGACCTCAGGTGGAAAAGGGACCAGGAGAAAGCTCTCAGATAGACTGCATCCCCGCTTGTGCGGAAGACGTTCCATCTCTCCCTCTCCCTCCCTCCCTCTCTCTCTCCCTCTCCCTCCCTCCCTCTCTCTCTCCCTCTCCCTCCCTCCCTCTCTCTCTCCCTCTCCCTCCCTCCCTCTCTCTCTCCCTCTCCCTCCCTCCCCTCTGGAAGGGAATCTGTTCTGGGTTTTGACCAGAAGAAACATAAGTGAGCCTAGCATTCATCTAAATGACCAGAGGAGAACAGCGTGTGAGGAGGGGGAGGGAGAGGGCTGACTGGGGTACTAATCCCTTCTGGGCACCGTGCATGACAGTTCACAACGCCCTTTCTTGGACTGTCTCAGGTCATTCTCATGGCAACCCTGTGATGCAGGCAGGGTTGGTATTAGCATCAGCCCATTTTAAGGGCAAGTAAACTGAGGCTCAGAAGGTTGCAAAGCTAAGTGATGGAACCCACACCCAGTGACTTGGTCCACGAGTTTGGCCTCCTCAAACCAAGACCCAATCCCCACTTTACTTCCTCAAGCTGAATATCCCTTTCTGGGCTCCTTACGCCTACTAGACAAGCATGTTCTAGCAATAGTGGGCTTTGCCACTATATTCTCCCTTGTACACTGAGTCACGAAACTACTGGTCACCATGGATAAATAAACTGTGGCACATCCAGACGATGAAATATCATTCAGCACTAAAAAGAAATGAGCTAGCAAGCCATGAAAAGACATGGAGGAAACTTCAATGCATATTTCTAGGTGAAAAAACCCCATCTGAAAAGGCTACATACTGTATGATTCCAACCATATGACATTCTGGAAAAGGCAAAACTATGAAGACAGTAAAAAGATAAGTGGTTGCCAGGGGTTTGGGGGGAGGGAGGATGAATAGGCAGAGCACAGAGGATTTTTAGGGCAGTGAAACTATTCTGTGTGGTACTGTAATGCGGTAGATACGTGTCATTATACATTTGTCAAAACCCATAGAATGTATCCCATCAAGAGTGCATCCTCTTGTAATGTAAACTGTGGACTATAGGTGATAATGACCTGTCAGCGTAGGTTCATCAATTGTAAGAAATGTACCATCTGGTGGGGGATGTTGATAGCGGAGGAGGCTGTGCATATGTGAGAGTAGGGGATATATGGGAACTCTCTGTATTTTCTGCTCAGTTTTGCTGTGAACCTAAAACTGCTCTAAAAAATAAAGTTTATTAATTAAAAAACAAAAAACTACTGGTTATCCACTGAGCACCCCAAGCTGCTTCGTGTCTCCCAGGCTTTGCACCTGCCATCCATCCCCTCCTGTCGGCCTGGCAATCTCCTCTCCTGTCTTTCAAACCTTGCCTGAAGGTCACTTTCCTCCCAAAAGCCTTCTCTGCCCCTCCTTTGTGCTTTTCCTGTACTTTGAAGATGTATTTATTATTTCACATATCACACTGTATTCTAATTTGTTTCATAGCTATTATCTCTCTGTGCTCACCCTTGGGGCCTAGAATAAAGCCCAACACACCGGAGTCTCTCAGTATCGCTCTGTGGAGTGTCCTAAACCACGCTGCCTCTCCCTGGACTCTTTCAAGATCTTCTGAAGCTTCTCTCTGCACTCCCTCCCCATCCCTAATTATTCACTGATTTATCTTTTACTGCCTTACCAATTATCCAAGTAACTGACATTTATTTACCTTCTGGGCTGTGGGGGTCTGTTTGGGTGCTCTCTGGAATTCTAGACCGGAAACTCCTTGAGGGCTGTGTATCAGCAAGGGTTTTATAGTTGCAAGGAACAAAGACTAACCTTTTCTAACTTTGGCAGGAAAACAGGATTTACTAGGAGGATTCCGAGCAGCACACGCTATCAGAGGAAGAGCTGAAGAGCCAGGGCAGAAACTGGGACGTCTCTAAGGATCTTGGGGTCAGGGATATCTCAGGCCCTCCCTCCAGGCTACAGCCAGCAGGTGACTCAGCTTCAGTCACCTTCCGACTCTGCACATCTCTGCTCAAGATTCAAATTTCTGGAGAGTCTGATTGGCCTAGCTTCAGTCAGGTGTCCACCACTGTGATTGAGGTGATTGGGGGCTCAGGGTCCTATGAGATCCCTTCTAGAACCACGTGGAGGGGGAGGGACAGGAAAACATGATGTCCGCTAAGGTAGCGGCTATGTCTGGTACGCCTAACACTGCGTGACACAGCAGGTGCTCAAGTTTTGTGGAGTAAATGAATGTCGGAATGCATGAACCTGCCTCCAAGGAATCCCACCACCTTCCCCATCCATGCCAGGCTTGTCCTAGGATTCCATTCTTTCAGAGACCATGCACGGCCTCTCTCAGGACCTGCCCCCCTGAGAAGGGATGGAGTGTTGGACCTGCTGGGTTAGCAGGGCCACAAGGCCTGGAGGGGTAGGTAGGACACACATCCCTGCTTCAGGCAATGGCCAGGATATGAAAGCCAAACCTCAGACACAAGATCAACCCAGAGGAGGAGTAAGAATCTGTATTCCACCGGATTCTGTGCTCTGAGATTCCTCTCAGTAGTGGTTTTCCCAAGTATGAGTAGATTTATGAACATTAACTTTGCCTGCAACTTTCCAGGAAGATGGATCCATGGAAGCTTAGAGGTCATGGGACCTCAGAAGTTATTTATCGCCACCCCTTACTTTTTCAGAGCAGGGAACTGAGATCCAGGGAGCTGTGATGTTTTGCTCAAGGTCATAGCATACTCATGACAGGTCTCTTCAATTGTACACAGTTCAGGGCTCTTTCTACTGTGCAGCAGTGGCCCTCTGTGCTGATGGTGGGATGCTGGGGACTCCAAACTTGGACCTTTCCTTGGTGATCTGGATATCAACTGGCTTGTTCCATTTGGGGGCCCCTTTGTCCCACTTTCCCTGCCTTTTTGGTCCACAGATCCAGGACGGTGGCAGTTTTTCTTCAGTGCCAACAGCATGAACTGCACTGTGCATCATGCAATTTCCTCATTTTTAATAAGTGTTCAACATTAACACCCAGGCTTGTTCCCGACTGTATCGGTTAGCTAGTGCTGCCTAACAAATCATTCCCAAAATGTAGTAGCTTATAACAATAACCTTTTACTTAGCTCACAGTTCTGCAGGTTGGCAATTTAGGCTGGGCTCAGCTGGGCCATTCTTCTGTTCTTGGCTCAGTTCCCTCGTTTATCTCGCAGACCTGCTCTCTTGGCTGGGCTCTCTCATATGTTTGGGGGTCAGCTGGCTGTAGACCCAGTCTAGGATGGTTTTGGCTGGGACGGCTGGGCTCTCTACAATGTCTCTTGTGGTCCAACAGACCATCCTGGGTTTGTTCTCATGGTGGAGGAAGGGATGAAAAGGGACAGCAGAAACATTCAGGCCTCTATTACATTCTATTGGCCAAGCAAATCATAAGGCCAGCTCAGATTCAAGACGTAGGGAATAGACTCCACCTCTTAATGGGAAGAGTTGTGTATTATTGCAAAACTCATTGCAAAGCATTATTCATAGTCACCAAAAAGTGGAAGCAGCCCAAATGTCTACCATCTGACAAATGAATGAACAAAATGTGGTATATCCATACAATGTAATATTATTGGCCATAAAAAGGAATGGAGCCCAGATATATGCTACAACATGTATGAATCTTGAAAACAGTATGATAAGTAAAAGAAGCCAGATGCAAAAGGTGACATATTATATAATTTCATTTACATGAAATGTCCAGAATAGCCAAATCCGTAGGGACAGAAATTAGATTAGTGGTTTCCAACGGCTGGGGTGAGGCGAGGATGGGGTTTCTTTTTAGGGATGATGAAAATGTTCCAAAATTAGATAGTAGTGCTGGGTGTATAAATCTGTGAATACACTAGTAACCACTGAATTGTATAATTTAAAAGGTTGAAGTGTATGGTATATGAAGTATATTTTAATAAAGCTATTACTTAAAAATAAACAAGTGAAAAAAACTTATTGCAAAATAAGTCTACCAAAATAAAAAAACATCTTTTTGGAAAGCTTATAAATCAAGGCAACAAAATTTTAATCATTATTGATGAATCTTCATCTCATATATAGAAATATCTTGATAATTTCGACCTAGAAGTGAAGTTTAAGATTTTAAAGATGTTTAATGGTTTTTGTTGTCCTCGTGGAACAATATTTGAAGTAACATATTGAGCTTTATTGTTGGTGCTCAAGAAAAATGATTCCACTGAGAAGACTTTACAAGCAAACACTATTGATTTTGTTAGATAGTATCCGTGTAATGCTAGTGAGAAAGTCTAAGTTCCAGCCCAAGTTTAGAAGATTTTCTGTGTGTTTTAGTTTGATACTTAGTGGGTATATTCAATTTTCTGTGAATGAGGCAATAAAAGATATAAATCAATTAAATCACTTTAAATCTCTTCTTTAAAAAGCATTCTATTTACTATCACATCAAATAAATATCAGAGAAAACTCATATACCTCATGAACTGAGAACCTAAAAATTGAAAATCAGGATATTTGGATCTCAGTGGGTGAGCTCTGAGGTGCTAGAGTTACAAAAGTAGTTTGACAATTGAACTGAGTCTTCAATATTATCTTTAACAGAAATTACAAAACAGGAGTAGTTGACATTTTTTTTTTAATATAATTTTATTTATTTATTTATTTTTCCCACAAAGCCCCAGTAGATAGTTGTATGTCATAGTTGTACATCCTTCTAGTTGCTGTATGTGGGACGTGGCCTCAGCATGGCCAGAGAAGCAGTATGTCGGTGTGCGCCCGGGATCCGAACCCGGGCCGCCAGCAGCAGAGCGCGAGCGCTTAACCGCTAAGCCACCATGCCGGCCCAGGAGTAGCTGACATTTGGAAAATGAAAACACTTAAAGAGATGTGGTTTTAGTAAATGATATTCTAACCAAGATGTCAGGACTTTCCTTAGTTCTACAAGAAAGAAACATGTTGGTTATTGAAGCTGATAAAATAATAGAAGTGATTGGACCTATAAAACTAGATGTATTAAAAAGGAGCCGAAGGTATTAGGAAAACAAAGAAATACATGTCTTCTGAAACAAAGTAGCAATTCCTAGAAAAAACCCTATTAAATTGTGTAATAAATTACATGAGAACATATTTGCTGTTTTATGATAAAAATAAACAAAAATGATAAATTTTGATGTCTTTTAATTTATTTAATCCTAAAACTTGGCCAACTGATGTTTGCAAAGCTCTGTGGATTTTAAGTAAACAAAAATTTATAAAATTTAGCCAACTTATATGACATTCTAACAAAGTATTTTCAAGACAGATTGATATATAAATATCAATATAATCATATATAAATCATATATTATAAAATATAAATGTATCAATCTGTCTTGATAAAGAAAGATTGGCTATATAAAAACCTTACTATGATAAAGGCTAGAAAAATCCCAGATGTAGATGCTTTGGGTTTAGTAGAAGCTGAGAGAGATTCCAGCGTTCAGAGCAAGATTGTTGATGATAAAAGTGATTCTCGGGCCGGCCCGGTGGTGCAAGCGGTTAAGTGCGTGCCCTCTGCTGCGGCTGCCCGGGTTCGCCGGTTCGGATCCTGGGCGCGCACCGACGCACCGCTTGTCAAGCCATGCTGTGGCGGTGTCCCATATAAAGTGGAAGAAGATGGGCATGGATGTTAGCCTAGGGCTAGTCTTCCTCAGCCAAAAAGAGGAGGATTGGCAGATGTGAGCCCAGGGGCGATCTTCCTCACAAAAGAGAAAAAGAAAAAAAAAAAAAAAAGTGATTCTCTACTTACTGAGACTGTGAGTCTGTCAGCGCAATTGGTTTAATGAGAAAGCCATTGGAAAAGTTTGATGCAATTCCTAAGTCAGATCACGGCCCAGACAGGGGCGCCATTTAGCTAGTGACAGCTATGCTAAACCAAAGATCACTAACAATTTCTAAGCATCAGAAAGCAATTGGGAAATTATTAGAATAATGTGATAAATAATTTATATTACAATATACACCCCTTCGTTTTATGTATACATATATATATACGAAATTATATATTTTAGGTTTTTTCAAGAATAAAATATGTTAATTTATTATTTCTATATTTATATTCCATATCAGTCATTGAATATTTTTAATATCATCCCGCCTGTGGAATTATCATCAGCTCTGTTTTACTTTTATTTTTTCCCAACTTTCTATTACGTAAATTTTCAAACATACAGAAGAGTAGAAAGTATAGCACAATGAACAAGCATGTACCCATCACCTAGATTCAGCAATTGTTAACCTTCACCGTATTGTCTCTCTCTGTGGATGTGGTTTTTGAGTCATTTGCATGTCAGCTGCGGACATCATGACTCTTCACCCTTAAACATATAGCCTGTATTTCCCAACAATCAGGAGATTCTCTCACATAACCATATCATTATTGTGCCTAAGAAAACTCACAATGATTTCCTAATATTATCTAACTCAGTCTAGTCAAATTTCCCCAACTTTTCAAAGTTGAAGCCAACCAAGGCTGTTGTGTTTCTATAATCCCTTTTAGTCAGAATGGTCCCTTCACCTTTTTTTTTTTTTCCATGACACTAAATTTTTTGAAGAAAGTAAGCCAGTTATATAATGTCCCATGTTCTGGATTTTTCTGATGGTTTCCTCGTGATATAGTTTAACTTGTTCCTCTGTATTTCCCGTAAACTGGAAGTTAGGCCTAAAGACTTGATTAGATCCAGGGTAGAAAGTGGGTAAGCATACTTCCTAGGTGACATGCACTCTAATCGCATCATGTCATTCTGTGTCCCTGTTGATGATGCTAAGACCTATCGCTTGACTAAGGGGGTGACAGTGAGATCTCTCTACCGTAGACAGAGATTTTTGAGACAACAAGGACAGTGGACATGGACAAAATACTAGATAATATTATGGAATTCATTTCATTGGGGTGCTAACG
Source organism: Diceros bicornis minor (assembly GCF_020826845.1). Classification (NCBI taxonomy): domain Eukaryota; kingdom Metazoa; phylum Chordata; class Mammalia; order Perissodactyla; family Rhinocerotidae; genus Diceros; species Diceros bicornis. The sequence continues at coordinate 87,545,661 of NC_080745.1, read as the reverse complement.
GCTTATGATTGTGTAAGAAAACATCCTTACTTTTGGATATATACACAGAAGTATTTAGGAGCAGGTGAAAGGATGAGATGTTGGGAATATGTTTTAAAAGAACATAGCAACAATTTTTTAGAGGAAAAGAGGTAGATTAAGCAAGGGTTTCAAATAGTTGATAATCCTTGAAACTGAGGGAGGGAAAAATAGTGGTTCTTTATACTCTTCTCTATACTTTTGCATATTCTTTAAAACTTTCATGTTAAAAAAAGAGAAAAAAGAATGAATGAATGATTTGGAGATGGTGAAGTCAAATACAGCTAAATCCTGAATATGTACTGGTAACTGGTTCAAACCCAAATCCCATAGACTACTGACTGTGTCCACGGTGTCAAATAATTTTCTTGCCCTCACAGCACACCAAGCAAATGCCCGTGCAGCCAACTTTGTAAAATGGATCAGAATATTATCACAACTCTTTTTTTTTTTTTTGTGAGGAAGGTCAGCCCTGAGCTAACATCCACACCAATCCTCCTCTTTTTGCTGAGGAAGACTGGCCCTGGGCTAACATCCGTACCCATCTCCCTCCATTTTATATGGGACGCCGCCACAGCATGGCCTGATAAGCAGTGCATCGGTGCGCGCCTGGGATCCGAACCCGGGCTGCCAGCAACGGAGAACTTAACCCCTACACCACCGGGCCAGCCCCTCTCACAACTCTTTTAAACTGTAAAATACCTTTTGCCAATCTTAACTTTCTAAAGTTCACTCATGCTTGTTTGTCCAAGTAAAAGTCACAAATAATTTTCCAAAATGGCCAAACAATGAAGTTTAAAACAGCAGCTGTTTCTAAGAGGTAGGTTTTGTTGAGTAACGCCCCATTTCCTTCATCCACGTTTCCATGAAGGAGGAGGAGGAGACGGTTCTGGGAGCCGCACTAGGCTTTGGGTTCACATGTGGTTGGCAGAACCCCTTCCTGGCCTTGGAAGAAAACCCAATCAATGAAAGCAATGATACTCATGGGACTGCTTTCCAGGCCCTTCCAGGTTCCCCTGGGGGACTGCATGCAACTCTCTTCAGAGAGGGCCTTGGCCTCTCAGGGAACTTAACCTAGGAAGACGTTAAAATGAGGCCTGGGCAGCTGTAAGATAATTGCTTCTGTGATGCTTTTCAGTGTACAAAGGCATTTTCACATGTTTCTCAGCAATTTCCTCAACCACCCTGCAAGACAAGCAGCATCACCCTCAAGCCCATTTTGCAGATAAGAACAGGGAGGTCCTGAGAGCCTGAGAGACTTCTTGAGACCACATAGTTGATACAGGGTGGAGTTGGTCCTGAAGGGAAATCTTTCAATCATCTATCTTGCCTCTACACTCTGCTGGATTTGTGCCCACCCTTGTGCAGTGCATAACGGTCCCAACAGGCCCAGCTAGGGATCTGTTTGTCAAGAAGGTTTTCAATACAGGGGCAGTTTAAAGAAGTCAACATTTTCACTAGTAACCTGTCCAGATGATAATGTTTGCCTTACCGCCTGATTCTTCAGGAACAAGTATATCTACAGTGCAGTTTTACTTGGGTCTTCCTACTTTCAACTTTTGAGTGACAAATATTTATTGACACCCACTCTATGCCAAGCCTGTGCTGGTGCCCAGAATTCTGAGATGCCTCAGTCCTTTCCTGCGCTTGAGGACTTCACATCCTACTGCGGAGTCAGACATATTAACTATAACGCTATATAACATGCTGAGTGCTGTATCAAGATACATGCAAGGGGCCAGACAAAGTTTTGAGCCCAGTACTCAAGTTGCACAATCCTCCCAGGTGAGTCACAAAGGTTTCCTAAAGGAGGTGATATTTGAGCTGGGCCTTAAACAATGAGTAAGACTGTGACAGATTGAGAAGACGGAGAACTTTTAAAGATTCAAGTTGCATAAAATCCACCTCTTAACTTCCCATCTCACCTATGCCAGGGATCTTCCTTGGATTTATTATTTCTAGAGAGCGGTTACTTATCATCCCTGAATTCCTCCCACATACATGCACTCTGAAACTGTCTGAAAGGTCTTTGCAATGATCCACATTTTAGTACAGCTAAACCACATCTGTTTCTAATCAGTCGTGATTCATGACTGATGGCCCCAAGCTACAGCAAGCAGTGCCCATAATTGGTTGGCCACAACAAAGGTCCCAAGCAAGCATATATTTCCTTTGGAATCTGACACCTCACAGACTTGCTTGTGCGTGGATTGGACTATCAAGGGCCCACACTTCCAATAATGGAAAGGAACCATACTAAAGAATAACAGCAAGTAGGACATGTGAATCTTGCAGAGTTATCTGCAAGATCAAGGAAATCATTCTTATATTTTAAGACTCCAAAAACCCATTTTGTAGTAAGCACTTTTGCCTTAGAGAAGTATCATAAATAATTGCTCCAGTTTTGAATCACTTTCAATCTCAGAAGGCATTTACGTGCTTCTTTGAAATTAGGAAATGGATTCCAAACTATGAAAAGTGGAGTTGGCTCTAGACTTATTTGAAAAGGAATCAGTGTCAATGCAAAAAATGTAAGTACATGCTTTCATCTGGAAATGAGCTAAAAGTTGAATGCAGGGAAGTTAGCAGTATCAACAAGGCCGATCTTACACTGACCACAAATCCAAAAAATTGAAGGGCGGTGGTGAAGAGACCCCCAGAGAATCAAGAATGTTTCCAGAATCACTTCTAGGGTGGTGTGCCTGAAATAATTCATGTAGCCAACGACCCACCATTTCTGAAGTCTCTTATTATACAAACCCATTGCAGAAAAATTAGAAAATGCAAATAAGTGAAGGATGAAAAAAAAATCACCTGTATTGCCATGACCTATGGACAACACAGTTAACACTTTGGTGAATATCCTTCCAGAATGTTTTCTATCAACAGCAATAGCAATATTACATAAATTTTTTTTCCCCATAAAAATCAGATCATACCTTACATACCATTTGGAAACCTGGCTTTCTTCATTTTGTATCTAGAAACCATCTTTCCATGCCAAGAAATCTTTTTGACTTCTACCTCAATATTTTTTTCTTTTTTTTTTTTACCTTCCAAAAACACTTTATTTATAAAAACAGGTGGTAAGCTGGACTTGCCAGCCCCTGATCTAGACAGTTATGTGGCTTTGAGAAGGCTTTTAATTTTAATTAACTCCAACATTAAATAGGGAAAATGACATCTTTCTTATAGAGGGTTACCTTTCTTGATGACCAGGTCACCAGAAGCACTGGCACAAATTCCAAAACCATCCTGAACTTACTGAATCAGAAATTCCCGAGTGGCACCCGTAGTTCTGTTTTTCCAAAAGCTTTCATAGAGAGGTCTAATGCAGCCAGTCTAGCACCACACTGACAGCTGACCGAAAGAATGACTGTAAAATACTTACTATTGAGCCTAGCATAATATGAGCACTGAGAACTTAACAAAGCAAGTCTGTTTATACTGTGGAAAATAGACTCAAACAATATCAAGAATAGCTCTGAAGAGCAAGTTCATAGAATGGCTATATTAGGGGGCCAGAGGTGATAGAAGGCAAGAATGATAGTTGCTTCTACTTTAGTCAAGCCTGGAGAGTTCTACCTCAATATTTTTAATGGTTGCAGACTATTTCTTCCGTGGGTGTACCAAAATTTAACCATTCTGCTATCATTAGCATTAATTTCCAGTTTTTTGCTATTAGAAAAATGCTGCAATGTACTTCCTTTCGCTAAGTCTTTGCACAAATAGAAGGCCACTTTTAAGTACTACAATCTGGACCATGTGTAGCATCTGGTATTCAAGGGGACAGCTCCCTGACGTTCCAAGGCCTCACTGCTAGAGGGTGCCCCTCCCCCAACCTCCAGGGATCAGAGTAGCCCCAGAGTAAGCCAATCTGCATGTACTCGACGTCCTGACTCTCCTGCTTTATTTAGGGCATTATAAAAATCACTGGAAAAAGGAAGACAGTTAAGCTAAATTCCAGAACTTTTCCCAAATCTGTTTGTCATAAAGTTGAAAAGTAAACATTTTCCATTATTTATTAGCACCACATTTGCAGAACCAGTTGCCTTCAGGCTCCCTATCTGGCAGAATTAAGGTTTGCTGTGGGAAAGGATGAAGTAGAACCTTGTAAAAGAGTGAAGATCTTTTAGTAACTGAAATGAAACCTACAGTCAAGGCAAGCTAGACCCAGAACACAGTTAAGAACCATTATTGTTTCCTGTTGTTTTTATTTTACCTTCCCCCAGACTCTTTTGTTACCTCCTTAAAATATGGATTCACAAGACAATTTAAATCTTTTTTATTAAAGCAGTCATGGTCACTGCCCCACTGTGTCTGGAATTTTAAAATATATATTCTTAGGGTCTGAATGTTTGGGGATGAATTTCCGTTTTGATGTTTTGATCCTTCTTCAGAAAAGCCAATTACAACATGTTATTAAGCATTTCCAGACTTCTAAGTTAAAAGACCCCAGTCTTGGGCTGGCCCCGTGGCTTAGCGGTTAAGTGCGCACGCTCCGCTACCGGCGGCCCGGGTTCGGATCCCGGGCGCGCACCGACACACCGCTTCTCCGGCCATGCTGAGGCCGAGTCCCACATACAGCAACTAGAAGGATGTGCAACTATGACATAGAACTATCTACTGGGGCCTTGGGGAGAAAAAGGGAAAAAAAGGAGGATTGGAAATAGATGTTAGCTGAGAGCCGGTCTTCCTCAGCAAAAAGAGGAGGATTGGCATGGATGTTAGCTCCGGGCTGATCTTCCTCACAAAAAAAAAAAATAAATAAATAAGAACCCAGTCTTTTCTCTAAATGGTTAGAGGAGACACAGAGTAAAATTTGTGTGTGTGTGTGTGTGTGTGTGTGTGTGTGTGAGGAAGATCAGCCCTGAGCTAACATCCATGCCAATCCTCCTCTTTTTGCTGAGGAAGACCGGCTCTCAGCTAACATCTATTGCCAATCCACCTCCTTTTTTTCCTTTTTTCTCCCCAAGGCCCCAGTAGATAGTTCTATGTCACAGTTGCACATCCTTCTAGTTGCTGTATGTGGGATGCGGCCTCAGCATGGGCGGAGAAGCGGTGTGTCGGTGCACGCCCAGGATCCGAACCCAGGCCGCCGGTAGCGGAGTGTGCGCACTTAACCACTAAGCCATGCGGCCGGCCCCCAGAGTAGAATTTTAAAAGGCTACAATCCACATTTTAAAATCCTGTGAAAACAGACTTCACATTGGATTTTGGAAGAGATCCATCACTCAGATGGAATGGCTCCCACAGAATCCAGAATACACTTGTTAGCCCACACATCCTCATGCTAAGGCGATTCCGTAATTCCTAAGGCACTCTAAGAGCACCAAGTTCTACAACAACATCTCTATTTTCAGGTGATCTAGGCTGAGAGGTCTCTTCAAACAAGATCAGTTCTTATGGGAAAGGTGCCTTGTGGGCACCTTTCTATGATTCAATTCTGTTTTCTGTTACCATTGATACTCAGTTCTCTTGGTAACTTGATACTCAACACATTCTCCTTGAAATCAACAGAAACATTTTAGTAAGTCCTATTCCTGGACTTCCCCTGAAACCAGCCTGACAAAAAAAATCTGTCCAGAGATGAATTTTAACACTGTTTAAAAAACTGTATTAAGTCTATTAAGAACTGCCAGAATGAGTAAACTGAGGCAAGACCTTGTTGGGTGCTGAGACAGACATTAAAACAACGGTACCATGATTAAATAAGTTTTTATTGTCACATTTAACTGCTTTGTCAGATATACATTGTAGGTTTCAGTATGGCATAAAATAAAAACATTTTCCTGAATGTCAGAATCTGAACAGAGGAGACGGCAATGGCACTTAAAAACAATTAATTAATTCACACTGGTGCTGAAGCCCCTAGTAGGTAGCTGATAAAAACTGGAATGCATTTGCAGGTAAAGTGGTCTGCAACATTTTAAATCAAATGGCAGTGGTAGAAGGCCAACAAAACCAGGAGCGGAGTAAAATGCAGACCCCAGCAAGTGGGTATCTGAAGAACGGCAGTTTTAGCATTTCATTTTTCAGTCCCTATTATATCGTCTAATTTAGTATTGGAACTGGAGCTCAGTGAGTAAACTTCTCTCCTATAAAATGAAACTACTTTTTCAGAATCTGGATTTTAAGGCTCTTTAACAACTTCCTTATTCTTGCAGGTTTTAACTAGTCCAAAGGAAAGGCAGTTACGTTCCAAAGCATTAACTTCATGGGCTGACCTGTCATAAACGGTGGGTCTTGTCATTTCCAAACCAGGAGCCTAACATGCTCATGAACATCTTTAGTGGTTTCACACATTCTGGGCAAAACTAGAAAAGAGGCAGTAATTAAATAAAAAATATAAGTGCATCCCAACAGAAAGTCTCTACACATTCACAATTATCTTCCAAATGGCAACTTAAAAAAAAATAGGTATGATTATTCAGATTTAAAATGAATCTTTATTCACCAAGATTCCCAAATAGTTTATTAAATGTCTTTCCTCCACAAATAAAACTAACACTAGGATTTGTCAGAAGCTCTAAATGAATTATATCCCTTACGTACGAACTCGGCTAAATCCACTGCGTCTGGAATCTGTTCATCATAAAACTCAGGTCTGGAATAGAACACCCTTCTGTTATCCACTGCTGGGTGTCCTTCATTTAAGACTCCAGAACAGAGACCATAAATGTGGCTAGTGCAACATAGCAGTCACTGTAATTCTCCAAAAGAAAAATAAGTGATTTATTTTATGACATACTTATTTGGATGATTACTTACTGGTAATTAGTATTTCTACATTTTTTTTAAAGGCAACCATTTTAAGTGACAATACATATCAGGCTAGTAGAAAAAAGTTGAAACAAAGCCCTCTCTTTTGATCTCACAAAGTCATGCAGATGAGAGAAAGTACATCCAATTTGTTCCAATCAGGCTTCTTGGAATTATCAAAATTTCTTTTCTGGCAAAGATGAATTTGGCTCATCACAGAAAGTTCTTGAAGGCTGCTGCTAAACTCATTTCCCTTTGAAAAAGTGAATTTCAAGGCATGATAGTGCAAGAGGTAAGTTTTTGATTTATAGAATATTTATAGACTAATTGTGCTTAGTCTCTAATTTTCCAATTTATTTTAAAGAACAGAGACTACGTTGATAAGTTTCACTTAGCCTAAATTTACCAGTACATCCGTGAATCGCACCAGAATTAGGACAATTTGATTATCTTAATGATTCTGCCGTGAAACCTGCACACTGCGTCCGCAAGTGAAGCCCCGCGTTGTGAGGCTCTTACTAGTACAGTGCCCAAGGACTCTCCTCTTGGGAGTCCAGGGGTCTGAGAAAGCAGTTCTCCCCCCAGATGACGTCCTCAAAAAACTCTCTCAATAAGCGATTAAGAAAAACAGTGCTAAGTGGAGAGTTTCTTTTGTTTAGTCAAATCTGAGAGGTCTGAGTGTTCCTGGAGCCCCCGTCGGGATGTGTCATGGGTCGAGAATCCCTCGAATGTGAGTATTCGCTATTAGAGAGCTCTGTAGGGTCAATCAAATTTTCATAATCACTGTCGTCTGATTCCTCAACACTGTCTCCAGCTGCTCTTTGGGAAGGAGGAAGGTCGGCTCCACTTCCAGGATCCTTCAGTCCAGTGCTGGCGGAAGCATAACTGGAAGAGCCCACGGCCTGAGGTCGAGGCATAAAGACGCTAGTTTCCATGAGGGGATGGCTCAAAGTACTTTCTTGATTGTTTGGGTGAAAATCAGAATAAGGGGGAGGAGGATCAGAGGCCTCTGCGTCTCCAAGTGTACTTCTACCTTCAGCCACAAACCCAGAATAGGGCATCCGAGGGCTGAACGCTGGTTCCAAACTTTCAGACGGCATCTGTCTGCTCATCATCGCTTGCTGCAATCCTAGGTGAAAATAGGAAGAAAACTGTAACACTTTCTATATTTTCACAGCTTTGCATCTCAGTGCATTAAATGGTCAACCTAAACGTTCTGGAAAATAGCAACAAGGCAGTAAAACTGATTATTACTATTATTTTACATTTGCATAGTACTTTATAATTTACAAAATCTTTTCTTATACATTAATTCATTTAAGCCTCACAACAACCTTCTGAAGTATTACTATCATCATTATTATTATTATTGCTTCCATTTTAGAGGCAAAGAAACCAGAGTTAACAAAGGTTAAATGACTTGAGGGAACAGCTAGAAGTGGGGATGTGATACGCAAAATGCAGGTCATTTAACTCCACTATTTCCCCCACCTGTTGCTTACTGTGCTCAAAGACTGTGGGGACCTAAGGATGAAATAAATAGTCCTCACCACTCTTGGCAGTCATTTGAATGTAAATTTTTTTCTTGACAGACCTCACATCAGAAAATGTATTTCTTTACAACTACCCATCACAATACATTTATATCTCTCTTTCTCCTTAAAAATTTAAAAGCCCTATGTTAGATGACCAATTCTCCAGGTATGACGCCATAATTTTAAGCATTTTTATGAATGCTGTGAAACAGCCCCACAGCAACAAGTCTTTAAAATTTTTTAAAGTACATTTTTTTATATTATAAAAATGATACATACTCATACAAAATTTAGAAAAGAACAAAGAAAATAAAAATTTCCCACAATTCTATTATCCAGATAACACTGTTAGAGTTTTGGTGAAAAAAGCACAAGATTTGGGGTTAAAAGACATGGATTTTAAGTGTCAGGCCCTAACTTCTTTTCCGAACTCCAGTTTCATTATCCAGCCTTGTGTGTGTGTTTGGGGTATATGTATTTTAAACAGAGCTGAGATCAGATATTTATACCATATTATATCCTAGTGTTTTCACTTAAGATTATATATTGAGCATTATCCCATGTTATTAAAAATTTACTTCAATGGCTCTCCAGTATTTCAACATACAGACATACCAGAATTTACTCAACTACTCTACTATAGTTTATTCAACAACTCTAATAGATTGTTCCCAAGATTTGAGAATTATAAAGTTGTGATTAACATTCTTGTACATAAATCCCTATTTGCATTTGATTATTTCTAGGAAAATTTAACTTATTTTTAATAAAAATAAAGCAGACATCATTTACCTGGAAATAAGAACTACATTTTAATGGTTTGCAAATATTCTTATTAAATTAGAGGTTAGCCACACCCTTACCTCTTTTACACTTGATATTATTTGCCATACATTTTATAAATTTTACTTACGATCGTTAAATCTGATGGCATTATAGCAAACATGTCTGTTACCATGCTGGAATTAATAGATTCTTGGGCCTAATTCTCATTCAACCAGCTGGCTCCTTAGCCTAATGGTATCTATTCATCCACAGCTACCAAAAATAAGACATTTAAAGCCTTCATTGTGACCTTCACTATGAATCAAATATAACATTAAAAGAATTTCAGGTAGCTCCCTTGTGTGGCTTTAAGAAACAGAGGACATAGTCCCGACACACTAGGCATGCTCGAGTTAACTTAGTGAGAAACATCACATCCAGTCATGCGTTGTAAACAAATTACATGGGTCAATATATGCAGAAGTCTGCACCAGTCACTTCTTGGGCTTTATTCTAACTTGTGCTTCAGCCGCTCTACTTTTCGTCTTCTTTTTCTTCCAGTTTCAGAGACTTGAGAGGGATACTATGAAAAACACTACTTCTCTTCTGGAGAAGCTTAAAGGCAAGTGCATGCTCTCCCCAAACAGCTTAACTTGGGGCTTGATGAGTGTAGGATTCATGTAATTTATTGTATAATTTGACATTTAAAACCAGCCAGTTCTCTGATACTGAATGGTAAAATTAATAAGAAACTCACTTCTTTCTTGTTCCTTTTCATTTTTCCTCTGAGTGATTTGTCTTCTTAATTTGTTCACTTCTGCCTGACAAGATTCAACAAGTCGCTCACTCTTTTCTACATCTGCACACACTGCCTGAGGGAAAAATGACAAAAAGAACAATCAGTTTCAAATCCAAGCACCAGGCATTCCATAAAGACAGCACTGATTACAATCCTAGGAGGAGCCCGGATGCTTTACTGAGTTAAAAAGCAGACACAGAAGGTAGAACAAAATCATGATGGTCCAAGAGACCAGCACTGTTGTTGTTATTCGCTGACTTGCTTTCTTAATTTTGCTAAGACGATTATGCTATTTAGCTTATAAATTCTTGAAAAATAAGGGTAAGATGGGAAAGATTTAATCTTTTCCCTTGATTATTCATTTTTATTGAAATGAAAAGGGAATTTTTGATACTAGTCTAACATACAAAGGAAGAATAAAAGATAAGACAGGAATGAGATGCTTTCAACTTTTATTTACAACCAACAACCAAGAATCAGATGACACAGGGTCTGGCCCGGTGGCGTAGTGGTTAAGTTCGTGCGCTCTGCTGCAGCAGCCCAGGGTTTACAGGTTTGGATCCTGGGCATGCACCGACGCACCGCTTGTCAAGCCATGCTGTGGCGGCGTCCCATATAAAATAGAGGAAGATGGGCATGGATGTTAGCCCAGGGCCAGTTTTCCTCAGCAAAAAAGAGGAGGCTTGGCATTGGATGTTAGCTCAGGGCTAATCTTCCTCATAAAAGAAAAAACAAAATCCGATGACACAAAGAGATTTATTTAACAGAAAATATTTATAATCAGGGAAAGTTGAAAAAGAAAATAAGCTTCAAAGTCAAGATTTCATAAAAGATAACTATTTGAGACTACATCTATGCAACTTAACCATTCAGCTCAGAGCACTCTGTGTGATACTGGTGTCTGCAGAGCAGGCCTTATTCAACTGGCAAAGAAATGCACAACAGCCACTTGGAGGTCCCTTAGGCAGTGTTGATAGTCTGAAAAGAGCGTGGTCATGAATTCAGGACAAAAAGCTGTTTTCCACTGCACGTTTCCTCCATAGCAGAAATACCAGAAACTGCTGGAAAGTAGGCCAGTCACCAGTGAGTTTGTATAAAGTTCCCTATACTGCTAGGTGTACCGTGACCCTAGTTTGGAACACTAACACTGGAAATTGCCCGTTGTACGCTTTCTTCTTTCGCTCCAGGCTGATTTCAGTCTGCTTTCCTCTTTTTCAGTAGCTGCCTTCATTCCTTTCTCTATTCCTTGGGGCCTTCCTCCTCAAAGCTAGGCTTTCTCCAGTCCCAGGAGAGCTTCTTCAGTTCTACCACTTTCCTTCTTGTCCTCAAAGGTTCTTTTGTTCTTAGGGTTTTAGAGCAAATCACTCCTAAGAACATATCTGGGATGATGAAAAGAATGTGGGAAAGTATTGTTAGCACCTAGCTCAGTATCTGGCTTGTGAGAGATGTTTCCATAAATATTTGTTGCATGAATGACTAGGAATGAACAGACTCCACTGTGATCCTCCCACTCGATGGAGGCAGCTGGGGGCAGAGTGAGTGAACTAGAACGAAGGAAGCAGAGCTGTACCAAGTTATGGGTGCCTCCCGAGGTAGTCTCTACTTAGAGTATAACTGATGGAGACAACTGTGTTCTTAGCAATCCTTTAATCTTGGAACACATTTCCCTAGAAGAAACACTGTTATACATGGGATCACAAGTATTTAAAATAGTCATATTAATACATTACTGCAGAGTCTCTACTTCAGGCACATAATGAGTGAGATAGGCTTTTGTAGGCTGGCGTAAGTAACTATTCCATACATCTGATATTATTTTGGGAAAGCATATTCTGACTTTTGGACCACAATTCATTTGTCAGTTGGGAGACTATTAAAAATTAAAGTAGAATTAAAAGCATTTTGGCAATATAAATAAGATGAAAACTAGTAAATAAATCAGTTACCTGCACCTTCTCCTGAAGTGCATTATAAACCTGATAAATCGCCCTGATGTCTTTCATTACTCCATCCTTGTCAAAAAAGTCAGTACTAGAAGACAGATAGAAAAAAGATGTCACACAGTTATTACAACTGCTGTAAACCCGAAAGGCATTTTCCTATCACTTCTACCTTAACCTGTTACTTAAAAGGTGCAACTCCAAGGTGACAATGTCTCAGCAATAATGCCCACACTACGAGAATTACAGAGGAGAAATAAAAAGAACCACAGTTGCCGTGACAATTTAAAAAATAACAAGCTATACATTTTTCAGTGACCACTTTTAGCTTTTAGAACCTCAGAAATACACATACTCTATCCAAACTTTTGTATCAATTGCAAAAAAAAGTAGCAAATGATAAAAAATTAAGTATTAGTAAATGTAAACTATCTTTTCAACAGGAATAAAATGTTGATATACAGTGGTGGTGTCCTAGAGAATTACCTTACTGCATTTTTCCATTTTAATTATATCAAACTTGATTCCACATTTCTCCACACACCTTTTAAATGTTGTTAATAAAAGAAAAAACTTTCATTTTACCTTTCAACTTACCCATGTTCTTTAATAACTTTGGCATAACTCTGAGAAGTATTTGGCACTGAAGACACTTTATACTCTTGCTGGCTAGTATTGCCTAGATTGGGAATAGCAAGGGATATCCTTTGATTATACCTGTGGGCAGATTGAGACAGATCATGTTAGAAGCACTGCTGTGCTTGAAGAATGGGTCGTGGCAATAGGAGTCCGAGTCTGCACTGATGAACTAACAGAAGGTCTTACGGAGTGCCTATGCCCATAGACAACCCAAGAATGCATGAATTAGCCATTTTTTTCCCTTCTCTTAAAATAGAAGCTTGATTATAAACTCCATGAGGACAGAGGTCATGTCTTATACATCTTTTGCATCCTCACAGTGACTGACAGAGTGCCTAGAAGGTTCTAAGTGCTCAAGAAATACCTACTGATTAATTACTAAAATCTTGCAAATGGCTATTTAAGAATTAATAATTATTCTCATTGATGTCAATTTAACTTATTCTACCATAAGTGAATTTCCAGAGGGAAACCTCTCTGTTGTTTCCAGACAGACATCATGATCATATGATCATATATTTTTTTTTTGCTTTAACAAGTTCACAATGCAAAACCTTCATTAACCAGTAGGTGGAACAATTTTACAATTTTGTCTTGGAAATCTGTTTTAAAATTACAATCACTTTCAGAGCAATAAAGCTGTATTTCTACATAATGGATTATAGAGAAGCAAATGATGATTTCCAGCTGTTTATTCCTAAAAGAATTTACACATAATTTACATGACTTGTTAATGGTTCTTTATTCAAAAACAATTTTAATTTATACAACTAGCTGACAAGGAAAAGTACCTTCTCTAACTACAAAAAAAACTAGCTAAAAGAGAATTATAAAAGCTTTTCTACCAACATCTTTCCTGTATATGTGAGGCTGGTGGGAACACCTTCCTTACCTTCGATTTGGTCTAAAGAGAACGTATTCTAAAGCGTGAGTGGAATTGTTGGCTGTGGAGATGAAGCTGAAGAGAAGGAAGACAAGGTCAGGCACCCCAAGGATGCGAGTGAGTTGCTTATGGAGAACCTGCTCTCTGTATGACATTTGCTGCTGTGTGTTTCGCCGGAATCTGTACCACCCAATAACTTTCTGCAACCAAAACAGAAGGAAAAAAGTATTAAAAGTTACATGAAGTCTTACAAATTTAATTCTGAATGTATCCACACAAAGAACTGTACACAAATGGTCACAGTAGCTTTATGTGCAGTAGCCCTATCAACTGGCTAGAGCTATCAATGTCTAAGAACACGGCATATTACATCCTAAGCCTCAGTGCTCTACTTAACGCCAGAGTTAGCTCCTCTGTAGGACTGGGGCGTGTCTCATACTCCCTTTGCATCTCTGCAAAGACCTGAGCAGCGCTCAGTACATTGGCTGTTCTCATGAAATACTCACTGATTAACAGAATCTTGCAAGTGCTTATTAGATGCGCAATAGTGCTTTTCACTTATGCTGATTCCAATTGTTTTATTCCATTTGTATTTTCTGAGAAGTGGGGAACTTTATAAATTATTTTGGATATCAGCTGATAGCAATCGACTTATTCAATCAATATTTACCAAAAAGATGCCCCCATCGCTCCGATCAATGAACGATGAGATGCCAAATTAATTCACATTGGTGCAGCCACGAATCTGCCTTTTAGAGCTCACAAGCTACTTGGAAGGCTACTGAGAAACTAGGTTGCTAATGCTGAAAGGCACTTTTTTGATAGCTATGTTTGGGCCGTGATGAAAAATTATCGATATCTTTCCCTAAAACCTTATTTCTGCTGAAGTTTCATAGACAATTTTTCACAAAGGCTTTGCTCTCTACTCTCTATACTAGATATTCACTTAGGTTTTCCGGAGCCAAAGCAATTATCCTCAATACTGGGCACATTTATCATCTTCAGCTTGTGTCCTTTTTGGCCTTGTAATGATATTAAGATGGCTGTTATGTTTATCATTATCTATTTCAGAGCAGATGCTTCCAGAAAGCATCACTTGCTTTTTTGGCCTTAGCCCCAAACTTGAGGCTTGTGGAAACTTCGTAAACACACTATGATTCTGCAAGAGCAGTATTTCAGCATGCAACCACGTTGCACCTACTGGGGGATTTTCACATCAAAAACAATAGCCTCTATCTTAAGCCTAACATTTTAAATGTACATTTGTGGTAGTACAATAACCCTTTTGAGGTGAAGATACAATTTTGTACCTTTCCTGGGAGAAAATAACTCAAACTAGAATCAACTATAAAGCTTTTCAGTCATTTAAATATATGTCATCTTTGCTTTTGTGCTGGAAATTTCGGTTTTTGAAAAAAATCCTTAAAGAGTTTATATTATGCATAAGGTGCCACAGGAAATACATACAATGAAATATAAAATATAGTTCCTTCCCTTAACAAATACCATGGAAAATAAAAGATAATTTTCAAGTAAATTGAAGCAACAAACTCATATATTTAATTGCAAAGGAAAACATAAACATTTGTTTTAGCACAAAGTTCTATAAAATCATAACTGCAGATCAACTTTTAACTTTTTTGAAAATCCTGGCCCCAGGAAAAGCAAAGTTAACTCCAGGTAATGACCTATAACTGGTTTACTGTGCCCCTAAACAGCAAATCCAATTTTAAAATCCCCAAATTGATTGGAATGTGGAAAAACTACAGAGTAGAGTCCTTTTCTTTTTTTCAATTTATATTCAATTATAAAACACAGTTAGGGGCCGGCCCCGTGGCTTAGCAGTTAAGTGCATGCGCTCCGCTACTGGCGGCCTGGGTTCGGATCCCGGGCACGCACCAACACACTGCTTGTCTAACCATGCTGAGGCGGCGTCCCACATACAGCAACTAGAAGGATGTGCAACTATGACATACAACTATCTACTGGGGCTTTGGGGAGAAAAAGGGAAAAAAAGGAGGAGGATTGGCATGGATGTTAGCTCAGGGCTGATCTTCCTCACAAAAAAAAAAATACAGTTAAAAAACACTTATCAAATAAAGTCTCCCTTCATCAGCAGCATCTCTCCACTCCCTTTCCCAAAGTAATCCCTTTTAAGTTCGGTTGACGTCTTTCAAGATCTTTTTCTGTAATTTAAACACGCACTCAGACTTTTGTTTTTTACAATAAAATAGGCTCCAATTATAATACTACTTTTTTCATTTAACATAACTAACAGAACTTTCTACATTACATGAGAACCTCCCACATTTTTTTTAGTGGCTGCTTTGTATCCCATAGTATGGAGGTACCAACATAATTTGCTCCCCACTGGTGGACATTTAGATTGTTTTCAAACTTCTCACTATTAAGCAAAAATGCAACAAACATCCTTGTACACTTGATTAAGAGGCCAGACTGCTAGGTTTAAACCTTGGCTCCACCATGACTCGCTGGTGACCTCAAGCAAGTTACTTCAACTTAGTTGCCTTGACTGTAAAATGGGGATGATAATAACAGCAGTTCACCTCATAGGGCAGTTGCAAGGATTAAATGTGTCAATACCTGGAAAGTGCTTAGAACGTGGCTTGGCATAGAGTTAAAGTGTTTAATAATGCCAGCTTTTCATATCTTTGTGCCTAGATGCAATTATTTACTTGGGCCAGATTCCTAGAGGTGGAACTGCATATTTAAAATTCTGTTATTGCAAAAGTCTTCTCCTAAACGTCTGTATCAATTTACATTCCCACCCGCTACAGCTTTTCATTTCCCACAGCCTTGCCAACACTGGATATTAGCAATCCTTTCATGCTTTTGCCAATCTGATGAGCAAAAAATACTATCACGCTGTTTCTTTCTTTTTTTTTTTTTTTTTGTGAGGAAGATCAGCCCTGAGCTAACATCCATGCTAATCCTCCTCTTTTTGCTGAGGGAGACCGGCTCTGAGCTAACTCTATTGCCAATCCTCCTTTTCTTTTCCCCCCACAGCCCTAGTAAATAGTTGTATGTCATAACTGCACATCCTTCTAGTCGCTGTATGTGGGAGGGGGCCCCAGCATGGCCGGAGAAGCGGTGCGTCAGTGCGCGCCTGGGATCCGAACCCGGACCGCCAGTAGTGGAGCACGCGCACTTAACCGCTAAGCCATGGGGCCGGCCCCTACCACGCTGTTGCAATTTGCGTTTCCTGATTGAGGTTGAACGTTTTTTCATTTATTTCTTGGCAATTGGTGGATTTTCTTTTTCTTTTGTGAATTTCCTGTTCATATTCTTTATTCATTTTTCTCACTTTAAATTTTTTAATCTGTGAAAAAAAATACCTCCTAGTACTTTCCATATGTAGTGAGTGCTCTAGAAAACTGTGCTCCATAAGAATTTTCATGGAACAAATTTTAGTTTTAGAAAGTATAATAAATGTTCACTATCTAAAATACGAAAATAAATGGAATGAGGAGGTAAGGTGGTGGCTGGCAGATGAAGGATAGACTGCTAAGAGATTCCAGAATGCGTGTTCTTGGGCAAGTCACTGACAACGAGAGAGCCAGACCACGACTCCTGTGGCTACTCTCGCTTTCCCAGTTGGGCAGGTGACTGGGTCAGACTCTGCCAACACTGAGCACCTCCTGAGCTTGGTGTCACTCGCAAAGCCATCTGTCCTTTCTTCCCACCTACCCCACACTTCCCATTCTTCCTTTATCTCACCTGCTTTTCTTTCTGCCTCACGCCTACAGCTGCACGGAGCCGCCGTGCACTGGAAAGGCTGCTGACCTACTCTAACCACACTCTTCCTCCCGATGCCCTTCTTCAGACACCTGACAGACCAAGGCCCACACTGCCAGGATTATTTTTATCCACAAGTAATCTTTTAGAAGCTTTTTTATAATACAGGCTTCTAAAAAAAGGCATTTTGTTTTCTGTTTGACAAGTTGAAAACTTTTATTGGTATTTTTTTCCTCAAGTGATGGTTTAATAACCAATCTATTTTTCTGAAATTATTATTCCAAGGCAAAAAGTAAAAACCCACACATGGTACAATAGAGTAAATTAGAAATGAGACCATCGGACAATGCTGCAGCAATAAAACTTTGGTTCATTTTCAATTCTATTCAGATTTGCTTACTATACACAATCAGAACATCATAAACATATGTTGACACAAATAATAAACACATGACCTTTTGGAAAAACATCTATGTTCAATGTTAACTGAACTTGAAAGAGTAACACATCCAAAGATGTTTGATTGCAATTTACATTTTTTAGAAATATTTTTCCTGATTATAAAATTAATGCATATGTTTTAAATATTTGCAAAACTATTCTTTACATTACAAAATAGAAAGAACAACCCAGAATCAACTCAACTATTGTTAACTTTCTGAATTACGGTCTTTTTCCTTCTGATTTTTACATAATGGAATCATACTATAAATATCTAAATTTTTTTCTATTGATATATTGTAACATTGTCTCACATCTGCAATTTACCTTTAAAATCTACTTAACAGAACTCTCACGTATTAACATTAACATATTGTTTCATTTTACATTCCTTTCTGGTTTTAAGTTTGGGTGATAAGAAGGGATTTCCAAATCAGACTGGGTAACAAATAGAACATACCTTTCTCCGATCTTTAAGAATCCTGTCCAAACTTTCTTCATTAACTTTGCTTGCATAGTCATAAAAACTGTTTTTTTTTAAAGAGAAAAAACATTTTATTAAAATTACATAGTATTTTGACATGAATATACTTAGCTACATGTGTCTATGGGTCATCTAATCCTAAAAGTTAGTAATAAAGATATAATTGCTTGTCTTCAATAGGCATATAAAGAGAAATCAATCTAAATGCTTTACTACATGAGGTATCTTTTGCATGAAAGAATACTCAGGAGACTGCTACATTCAAAGAGTATTACTTCCACGTGTGGGAGGTGCTGTCAGCAAGTAATTACAAAATGTGTGGTTTCAAATGGCTGTGACATCTCTTCCTTGTTTCTAAGTATCAATTACCCAAGAAAAAAAAAAGAACTCAGGAGCTCATTTCTGAGAAAGGAAGAAGGGAAATGAACATTTGTTGGATGCTTAATAAGATGCTCAGCTGCACGCTTTCTCGTGTTATTTCATTTCATTCTTGTCTCAATGCTGGGAGGTAAGTATTAGTTCAGCCCAACAAGTCAATAAGTTTCATTCCCTTTTTTGTAGATACAGATACTGAGGTTAAGTGACTTGCCCTAAATCATAGAGTGGGAAGATGAAGGGCTGGGATTTGAAGCCAGGTTTGGCTAGCCTCCAACTGAATGCACTCACCCCTAAGACAGACCAATCTGACCAGGATCCTGCAGTGAGCAGTCCAGGTGTAATAATGTGTGGGCTTTTCTACCACTGATCGTAGTTTTAGAAATGTCACCCTTTCTCTCCTCCTCCCACCACCATAATTCCAGGCCTTGTAAGGCAAGAAGGAGTTTAAGACATAGTAAAAACACTGAATTGGGAATCAGGAGATACCAGCTCCAGCCCAGTTCTACTCCTCACTGTATGATCACTTAACCTATCTGGCCTCTATTTCCTTTTTTCCAAAATAAAGAGTTTGGAATAGACAGATGATTTCTAAGGTTTCTTTCAGCTCTAAGAATTATGATTCTATGATTTAAACTTGTTCTGGTGTGACTTTGCTGACAGCGTTTTAAGGAATTCCTGGGAAGGACAAGGCAGGGCACACCTAGCAAAGCTTTGGACAGTCAGGGCCAAATAGGACACTTCCGTGGACCAGGGCCTGAATCATTTCATTTGCACTGAGATTCTTTTCAGATGAACTGCTGGTTGCTGGTCTTGTTTCCAGCTCCTCTTTCAGCTCTGAGTAAATCTAAAAGAGGCTTCGTCCACAGGTAGCCATGTTGCATGATGACAATCCTCTGAATAATCAATGAGTAGGTGTGTTTGTGTGTGTGGGGGTGAACGTGATACAAGTCTGCAGGGGTTCTTGGGTGCAAGGGGGCTGGGTGTTTGGGCCAGCTGAGGACAGGCGAGTGGTCAGGGTGAGAGCTGCAGGGAACGCACAGCACCAGGGGTTCTTGGGTGCAAGGGGGCTGGGTGTTTGGGCCAGCTGAGGACAGGCGAGTGGTCAGGGTGAGAGCTGCAGGGAACGCACAGCACCAGGGGTTCTTGGGTGCAAGGGGGCTAGGTGTTTGGGCCAGCTGAGGACAGGCGAGTGGTCAGGGTGAGAGCTGCAGGGAATGCACAGCACCAACAGCCTGCACAAGGGGCTGGCAGTGTTAAAGAAGGAAGTGCTGAACAGGCACACTGAATCGTACTAGTGTGAGCAGCACTGGAAGGAAAGTATTGGCCTGGCTTCTAGGGAGGTAGCAGAATAGGCCTCAGGGGGTTTTAAGAAACACAGTTGAAATCATCATACCAGCCATCAGATGGAAGGGGTGGGGCTGAGAAAGAAGGCAGGGGCCTGGGTGATGGTTTGGGGAGAAGTCTGACGGCTGGGAGATACTGGCGTTTTTCTCCCTCACCCTTTCCTCTCCACATGTCTCTCTGCTATTTGCTTTCTCCCTTCGGAATGTCTCTCCTCCCATTGCTTTCTCTTTCTGTCCTTTAGTTGGTCATAAGATGCAACTGGTGTAGATTAACTTAAACACAAAAAGGAAGTTTTATGTTCTCTTTCCTTATATTTTAAAGTTGGACACTGAACATTTTTTATTCTTCTTAAAAACACCCATTAATTTATTTTATCTGTATGTGATCCTCAATTAACTTCCTTCTCTATGGCTGCAGAGCCCTTGCTAGGGAGGATGGTGGGGAAGGCTTCCATTCTAAACCTCTGAGGTCAAGGTTTATATTGTCCCTCTTCCCCTCCTCCTAACCTAACACAGTGCCACATACACTTCTGACACTCAATAAATAAGTGAATTTGGATGCCCTTAGTTATACTTGTAACTTTATAGCCATAATGAGCTACAGGCCTAAAATCATTAGTTTTTAATCAATTAATTTCTTAATAAGGACTAAGAGCTACAAAGAAGGATGTGGCTTACCTAAAAAGTTTTGAACAAGGCTGATGGTTATGGATTTCTGTAATTAGAAAGATGAAATACATCTCAGTTAATCATGTAAGATATAGGCAATTATAAAATAGCTCAGGATTTTTTTTTAACTAAAATCTCAGACAATAACAGCACAGTTTTCCTCTCTTAAATAGGTACTGTGTGTACATTAGTGAAGGCAGTACGTCTTCTTAACATTTAAACTCAGGGACACACTCTCAGAACAAAGTAAACTGGAGACCAAAAGTTCTGATTCCATTCATCCACGTATGATGGGCACACATCTGAAAGCTCTTATTCAGGAACACACAGCTATTGTGCGCCCTTACTCAATCTTACCTATTGAAACAAAGCATACAAGGAAAAAGTGACCACTGACTGGAAGCATTTAATCAAGGTGGATAAAAGCTGTGAGAACAGCTTGGGGACAGGAGGGTCTTAACCACCCTACCATCAATAACCTACTAACAACCCATGACAACTGGGGCCAGGCATTTTGAAGGGGAAGGGAGGAAACTCTGGAAGTCTATTCACCCTTTCAAAGATGGTCAGCACCAAGAGAGACTGTCATTTATAAGGCAGAGCCTAACGGCTTCTGAAAAGACTGCTGTGATTAATCAGAGTGAACAATTTCTTCAAGCTCATCAGGGGGCTTAGGGTCTGGGTTGCTTTATAAGACCATGAGACTAATTAACCATTCAATTCTATTAATCACATTCTCCTGGAGAGCAACTCATTACCTGCTGTTTAAAAAGTCACAGCCGCAGAATTCCAGGCTGCAATTTTAACTCAATTAAAATGAAACCACAGCCCTGAAGGACATGGGGCCATTAGCTTCTGTACTGATGTTAATGCTGCCAAGCACACATATAAATGCAATACTTCCACAGGAAAGAAAAGTTCATGTGCCTAGCATGGCTGTTGACACAGTGACGCACAGAAGAAAACCTTATCTAGAAATATTTCCTTCTTGGGCCGGCCCCGTGGCTTAGCAGTTAAGTGCGCGAGCTCCGCTACTGGCAGCCCAGGGTTCGGATCCCGGGCGCGCACCGACGCACCGCTTCTCCGGCCATGCTGAGGCCGCAGCCCACATACAGCAACTAGAAGGATGTGCAACTATAACACACAACTATCTACTGGGGCCTTGGGGAAAAACAAGGAGGAGAATTGGCAATAGATGTTAGCTCAGAGCCGGTCTTCCTCAGCAAAAAGAGGAGGATTAGCATGGATGTTAGCTCAGGGCTGATCTTCCTCACAAAAAAACAAAAAAAAGAAATATTTCCTTCTTTTATCACCAAACGATACAGAACACCATCATAAGTTATCTCAGAGATACTGTTAGTAAAGTAATTAGAATGTGGAATATTTGTAGTAAAAACATTACCTATAGTTCAGGAAAAAGAAAAAAACTCATCTTCTACTTTAAAGGAAAGAATATTTTGTTTAAGAAAATCCCTAGAGTAAATTCTGAACTCTGAATACATACTCCTGTCATCAATCTGCGCCAGCAGATTTACCACCTGGATTAGAAGCACACACAAGATATGCTCTAGATATCATGTGGTCTTTTCTAAAAGAAGTGAAAGCTTTCTCGTATACAATTTTTTGCAATACCTAACTAAGCATTCCATGGAGAAAACAGGGTGATGGTCTCAAAGGTGATAAAGCTGCAGATTGGAATGAAGTTGGAGGACACATCAGCTGATAGGTGGACCTTTGGAAGCAGGCGAGGCAGGGCAGCCTCGCCTGGGATTCTAGAGTTTCCCACACCTCAAGAGCTTATCCATGCTTTAGGCTCTCTGAGCGGCACCATGGTGGTTGGCAAGAATAAGCACCTTATGAAAGGGGGCACAAAGGGAGCCAAGAAGAAAGTGGTTGATCCATTTTCTAAGCAAGATTGGTATGATGTGAAAACACCAGCTCTGTTCAATATAAGAAATATTGGAAAAACATTAGTCACGAGATCTCAAGGAACCCAAATCACATCTGATAGCCTCAAGGGTCATGTTTTTGAAGTGAGCCCTGCTGATCTGCAGAATGATGAAGCTGCATTTAGAAAATTCAAGCTAATTACTGAGGATGTTCAGGGCAAAAATTGCTTAACTTCCATGGCCTGGATCTTACTTGAGGCAAAATGTGCTCCACGGTCAAAAAATGGCAGACCATGATTGAAGCTCATGTTGATGTCAAGACTACCGACAGTTATTTGCTTCGTCTGTTCTCTGTTGGTTTTAACAAAAAACACAACAATCAGATTCGACAGACCTCTTATGGTCAGTACCAACAGGTCCGCCAAATCCACAAGAAGATGATGGAAATCATACCCGAGAGGTGCAGACAAATCACTTGAAAGAAGTGGTCAATAAATTGATTCCAGATAGTATTGGAAAGGACGTAGAAAAGCCTTGCCAATCTGTTTATTCACTCCATGACGTCTTTGTTAGCAAAGTAAAAACGCTGAAGAAGCCCAAGTTTGAAGTGGGAAAACTCATGGAGCTTCATGGTGAAGGCAGTAGTCCTGGAAAAGCTACTGGGGACAAGACAGGTGCTAAAGTTGAACAAGCTGATGGGTATGAGCCACCAGTCCAAGAATCTATTTAAAATTTGACTTTTAATGGAGACAAATTTTTTTTACGCCTTATTTGGTGAAAAAAAAAAAAAGAGCTTATCCACATGTGAGACTTATCTTCATGTATATAAGGCATCTCTGCACTATTTCTTTAAAACTCCCCATGGGATGTACTGCTGTTCTTGCTTATCTTCCTGTCTCTGCTTCTCCTCGTAGTGGGTGAGCTGAACAGTTCCTCTCCTTTCCCTTTCCATTCTTTCCAATAACTGCTACTGCAACACCTCATTAACCAAGGAAGCTCTTCTGTTGTTGTCTCCTCCCTACCACTCCTAGAACTGAGGGTGGACAGCTCTGCGCAAAGGTAGGTTAGCACAGCTTTTAAAATTAATAAGTATTCAAACAAGACACAGATACTTTGTGTTCAAAACGTGATGTTCTATATAAATTGCCTAGCACATGCCTCCTTATTGTATAAAGTAAAGGTGTCTGCATGGATTCAGACAATTTCAACAAATAATAAATTTGGTCAATTCATTTTATTTAAAACATCTTATTCTAGAGGTTAAGCTATGCCAGAAAACTTCTTCACACTACTGGTGTGAAATGTAACTCATGGCACTTTACCTAATGTTTAGCCTTTCAACTCAGGTTTTCCAGAGTCCCTGGTTTACGTTTTCTTATATGAACTTATTTTTAAAAGAAAAATATTATAATGGTAACAGTATATTTAAGGTAATACTAGCAAATACTTTGTCCATGAGATCCATAATCGTTTCAAACAATGAATTGAATGTAGCTAATAAATTAAAGATCATACTGCAAAAGATGGTTGTCATGGCACTATATTAACTGGGACTCCCTATCGATTGGTATTTCTCCACATCTACAATACCATGGAAACGTATTTACTGCAAGAACCGGAAGGTTTACGAATCAAAGAATCAGTACATTATGCTGTAGAATTTGAATTAGTTTACCATTCTATTTCTTTAAAAATAAATAAATAGCCAGAATATTCATCAGAAATGCTATTTTTGTGATCATGCCAGATAGGAGAGCTTTTTCTTGCATGGTTTGCTGTCATTTAATTACATCTGGCATTTTAACCTTCATCTACCAAATTAATTTTGAAAACCCAAGTGCAAACAATAAATAATCGCACAGACGTCCGATGAAACCAAATTCTCTATTTTAGGATTTGAAATAGCTAAGGAAAACAAAAAACAAAACCTCAGTGAGACAATAGCTATCCCTATATATCAAGTCTTTATTTAACAAGTCAACATTGTGGGAATTGGTTTTATAGTTTTGGTCCTTCAGGAGACAGCTCAGTCTCTTGTTTCCCCCCAATCCTAACCCCACTTCAATCCTCACCCTGGCCTCCCAATCCATGCACTAGAAGGTTATCAGAACAGGCTTGAAATTGATGATTGGGCCCCAACATAACTTAACCTTCCAGCAGTATTTCAAACCACAAATCACTCACCCTCACATATTCTGTATTTTAGTCACATAGAAACAGGCCAGATGCCCTGTATGTCTTATGTACTCCTTGCTCTACGTTCCCCTGCATGTACCGCCTACCGGCCCTAAGTTCACCTCCTTCATGACATCTTGACTGATTTCACCCACTAGCCATTTTATTTTCAACCTCTGGGATTTTCTTTGTTGCTTTCTTACAGCACTCATCTGCACTATCTATTATTTCTGAATACGTGTCTCATCCTCCCCACACTCCTGGAAGGCAGGGATGCCTCTGGATGTTCCTCTCACGGCCCAGCACATACCTCACACGGGAATGTTCCTCAATAAATGTTGGCTGCGTAGGTGAATGAAATGTCTCTTGCTGATAGACTGGCGATATGCTCAAGGTACAGCTGAAAGGACTGTGATCCCTGTTTATCAAAAGGAGACTGATCCAAAAAGAGTGGGTGAATCTATAAATACTCCTTCATCTTCCCCAATAATCTTCCCTAAACTGATGGTTTGGCTTACTCCTCAGAAGGCTGTGTAGGTTTAACAAATAATCTCATGTAAACAAGTGTGAACATCTTTGCCAGATCCCTCCAGGAAGGACCACCACAACACATCCTTTCATTATAGTACAAGGTGATGTTGGCAATGGGGAGAGCCCAAAACACAAACTCGAGGTTCACTGTGGTTTTGAAGAGACTATCAAGTGCAAGAGCACAAAGCAATTCAGTAAAAGTCAGACCAGTCAGTGGGTAAGGGATGGCTTTACTGAATAGCTAAACTACAGCTATGCACTGTACGTTTACAGAGACTTAGAAAAACATTTCATATCTTTTATCAGTGCAAATAATTTGCATTGTGATTTTAGTGGTTTTCTATGCACTCTTTTAATCTTTTGGATTAAAATCAGTTAAGGGCCAAAGAACAAAACAAACAGTATATACACAGAAAGAGTATTTCTAAGGTCAGAGGTAAACTTACCAATTACTTGCAGAAATTCTGTGTTGCTGATTTGTGAGTCACTGATGCTAAAGGTTTCCTCTTGTCTTACCTCTCCCAGCAAAAATCCTTCCTAAAAGTAATAAAGGAAAATAGTTGCAGACTAAAAATAAAGACGATTTTTATGGGAATTAAGAGGAATTGAGGATGTTATAATTTTAATAATAATCCAAATAAGCTTGCCATGTAAACTACTATTCGGTAAATCAACAAGACTAAAGCAATCTGAGATATATCTATTAACTGGATTCTTCGATAACAAGATGAAATATTATTTTAATCCCTGCAAGTCTTCCCTGTTTTTTTGAAGTAAAAATAAATGGAGTGAGTTCATCACCTAAATCCTACTAAGTGTAATAACCAATACCAAAAAAACTCAGGAAGCAGGACTATTCTAAGGTTGTTTTCTCGAAATAGCATACAATTTATTTCATTGTTTTAAAAATACTGCTAATGATAAAAGGATAAAGAGGTTAACACAACGCACAACTAACTGCTCTTGTATAGGCCGGCATGAGAAATTAGGATCTTAGCAAATAAATTAAATTTCCTATGATACACATGAAAGTTTTTCTTTAAGAAAGACAGAGGTAATTTATGTACACCTTTGGAGAACATACACCATGATAATCAATTCTGGATTACTCAGCATATAACCTACTGCTTGAGTACCTGCTGTCACGTCCAGGACAAGCACAGTTGGAGAACACAGACCCTAAATGTCAAAATAACTTCCCTGTAGAGGGTAAACTGATAGGCTGTCCTGAATCTCCCTCCCCATATACCCACATGACCTACTCCCGCCCTCCATTAGTCTCTTTACTCTAATAGTACCTTATCAGAGGGGACCTGATGGCACCTTCCCTGGCCAATGGAACAGAAACAGCATCTGCCAGGCACTTGATGCTCTTTACTCTGCATTCTTTCTTCTTAGTCTTCTCACTATTGACCATATTACATACTTACACTATTAAATAAATGCCTATCCCTCACCAAAATGTCAGCTTCATGAGAGCAGGGACTTTGTGCTTGTTCACTGCTATGTCTCAGCACCCAGCACAGTGTCCAGCACAGAGGAGGTGCTCAATAAGTACTAGCTGAAACAATGCCCTTGTACTATACACCTTTCTATTCTAGGTAGATCCTTCAAATCAATTAAAGAAGGTTCCTAGTTTAAGAACATTCCCAGTTAGAAGTGAGAATCTTGGGTGGTGAGGAGGGAGAGAAGGATGCTTTACCGCACAGCTTTTGTATCGGATTAGGGGAGGGGAGTGTCCTAAAATTCCAAATCATTGTGTACAGGGCATTTCTTAAACTTGAGTAATATAGGGATCCCCTTAAAAAAATTCTCTCAGACCTGAAGGAGTGTCCATGGCTACTAGTTGGAGAAACATTGACTAAAGCAGCTTGTTTTATCCTATGAAAGTCTTTCAGTTATGAGTTCTCACTACAAAAGAGAAGCTCTGTCTTTGTAACAGATTAAAAAAATTTTTTTAACCAAAGTGAAAAAAACAATTTAAAATTCCTACAGAACTTTAGACCTTAAGAACATTATCTACGGATTCCTAGTATTCCACAGTCTAGGGTTGCCAGATTTAGCAAATAAAAATATAAGACACCCAGTTAAATCTGAATTTCAGATAAACAGAAAATAATTTTTATGTAATATTGGGATACACTTCTACTAAAAAATTTACTTTTTATCTGACGTTTGAATTTAACAGGGTGCCTTATATTTTATCTGGCAACCCTATTGCAGTCCTCAGTCTGAATAAGCCAACAGTGACATGTAGACATTCTAAAGCTGAGTATAAAATAAATGCTTATTTATCTACTGGTCTGGATTATCTGAGCCACTGTTACTTTATAGCAGGAGTAGGCAAACTATGGTGCGTGGGCTAAATCCAGCCTAATGCCTGTTCTTGTATAGCCCACAAGCTAAGAATGGTTTCTACACTCTTAAATGGTTGAAAAAATTAAAAATAGAAATAATATTTTATGACATGAAAATTAGGTGAAATTCAAATTTCAGTGTCCATAAATAAAGTTTATTGGAAATAGTCACCCTAATTTATTTACTGTCTATGGCTGCTTTCTCCCTACATCAGAATTGAATAGTTGCTACTGAGACCACATGACTCAGAAAGCCTAAAATATTTACTATGTGGCCCTTTAGAGAAAAAGTTTGCTAACCCCAGCTCTACAGAATGACTGGTTTTAAACTAATTTCTTGCCTGGATAAAACAAGAATGTACTACAAAAGCAAATTCTTGGTTCTTCAACTTTAAAATATATAAAATTGAGATTACATTAAAGTATTCCACGTATATAAATTGCGGCAAGGTTAATATAAACAGGTAAGGTCATATAAGATACAGATGCAAACTACTGTCATTGGTGAAAATTTCCATAAAGCCTAGCACCATCCCTGCCACAGCATAGATATTAAACAGATACCTCTTGAATTAAATTAACAATAATCCAAGTAACATGGCCAACTCACTGCACTTTGTAGAAACACTATCCACTTTTCAACAGGTTGGTGCTTATTCTTATCATAATCTTGCCTTATACATAAACTGCCATATTACTAAGCACTCCAAGAACTAAAGCAGTAAAGAAGCATTATTGAAACCATATTTAATACTTCCACAGACACTAGGAGTATCACAAACTACCCATACATGGAACTGCATTACATTACTAAATAGCTGGCTGCAGTATCAAAGGTCTTCCTGTCCAGAGGAAGGAGCTGCCTCTGGAAAAACCCATGTTGTGTATATTCTTATCATTAATCTCTACCACTGACACTGAAGAGATGAAAGGTACGATAATTCAATGCCATCTAATTTACTAATGGAATCACCTCTCTATGAAATTAGTTTTTATTAATGAAAGCTAAGACTGCTGACATCAAATCAAATCCAGTTCCTTCTTCTGCAGTGTATCATTTTGCTTTGTAATGACAACCACAAAACCCCCACACTTACTTAACGAATTTGAATAATTCACTATTAACATCATTTAAAATAATCCCCCGACTTGGTGGGCAAATTAAAGAGATGCTTCAAGATATAAATTATCTAGTTTCATAAAGAATTTGCATCCAGAGGCCAGTGACATTAAAAGACAATTCGTAAAATAAAGATACTGAAGCAGACAAGCTCTGCTCCCTCTGTGGGCTCCAAAGCCTATGCATTTCCGATCACTCATACGTAGGCCTGTCACTTCCCTATTTCACTGCGACTTAGTTCCGTGGTCTTAGGACATTCGCAAAGCAACTAAACATGCAACTTCAAAGCAAGTAGACCCTACACCTAACACTCTTGTTTACATTCTCCATTTTCCATCGAGGCAAAGAAAACAAACGATCGTATCTAACAAGTATGAATAGTGACAACCATGGATTCCCTCGTCGCATCCCACAACAACCTGTGAGACCGGGAGGGCTGGGTCCCTCGGCTCCTGGACTAAAGCCCGGTCTCTCTGCTCTTTCTCGACTCCAGGCGCCCATCACAAGTGTGGAGGCCTGATTCTCAGGGAGGGGCAGGCGTTCGGTTTCCACTAAGCGACTCCTGACACTGCCGGCGGCCGGCAGGGGCAGCTTTGCTAAGCGGGAGACGGATGTCCCGGGACGGCCGGGCGCCGGAAGGCACCGAGGGAGGAGGCCTATCCCGGGGGCGAAGTAGCCCCGGGCAGCACGATCTCGCCGGGGGCGGGAGCTGCCCGGGTCACCAGCTCCACGGGCCGGCCCTGGAGCGCGGGGGGCGAGCTACGAGTGGTCCCGGCTTGGTCGCAGGCGCCAGCCCGAGAGGGAGGGTGAAGGCCCCTGCGGCCGCGGCGGGGAGCCTGGCACCTACGTGGTCGGCGTTGCTGTTGGCGCTGTGAAAACACACAGCGCTGAAGGTGTAGCCCGAAATGGAAGCCGCCATGATGGAAATGTCCAACTCCCCCATCATGCCCCGCGGAGGGCACACAGCCTTCCGCCCGGCCCCACCCCTTGGCATCTTGGGAAATGAAGTCTTTGGCGGGAGGGGCCGAGGGGCCGGGCGCCGCGGAGTGAGCGCTGAGAAGTGCAGGTTTACGACAGCAGAACGACTCCGACATCGTATCTTCCGCGTGGGTCTCGCGCGCAGCGCACCCCAGACCCCGCCTCTTCTGTGTATCCCTTGAGAGATCCCTTAACCGTTTTTTCTCTTTGCAAATGAAACTCTTAGTATGAATAGCCAACATTTGCCGTGTTCAAGAATGAAAGGAGTGAGATGATTCAGGCAATTGTCCGGTTTGGGGTTTGACATAGAAATAACATGATGTGGTCTCAATTTTCACATGAGACTCCCCCTGCAATGTGGAGAATACAGTGCCGGGGAAGGGGGGAGGTGGAAGGGAGGCTAACACAATAATCCAGACGCGGGACGACGGCGGCTTGGGGGTGGTTAGAAGTGAAATGGTGGTAGCAGTGGAGGTGGTAAGAAGCAATTGGATTCTTGTTACAAACGAACACAAATTTAATGAAAAATCATGGAAAGAAGATGAAAACAACATAAATAAGAAATAACAGTGAAAATAAGCCATAACAAAGTTAGGAAAAGAAACTCAGTGAAGGAACTAACCTTTCTAATCATTATTCTTCAATTTGTTCAATGCTTCAGGTTCAAAACTGGGCTCCTGATCTCCCACAAAGCTCATTCTTCCACACTCTTTCCAAGCTCATCACACAGAGCCGTTTTCTCACAGTTGTGCAGGCCAATGACTTTAGAATCATTCTTTTTTTTGTGAGGGAGATCAGCCCTGAGCTAACATCCATGCCAATCCTCCTCTTTTTGCTGAGAAAGACTGGCCCTGAGCTAACATCTATTGCCAATCCTTCTTTTTTTTTTCCCCCTTTTTCTCCCCAAAGCCCCAGTAGATAGTTGTATGTCGTAGTTGCACATCCTTCCAGTTGCTGTATGTGGGACGCCGCCTCAGCATGGCTGGACAAGCGGTGCGCTCCTGGGATCTGAACCCTGCCGGCCAGTAGCAGAGTGCGTGCACTTAACCGCTAAGCCACAGGGCCAGCCCCCTAGAATCATTCTTGACACCCCCCCTTTCATCAGTCAGCACAGTCTTCAAAATATATCCAGGATCCTACAACTCACCATCAGCACACCTATCACGGTGGTCCAAGCCATCATCATCTCTCTCCTGGATCACTGTAACAGCCTGTAACTCAAGGGGTCTGAACTGGGGCACTTTTGCCCCTCAGGGGACATTTGGCAATGTCTGGAGACATTTTTGGATGTCATAACTGGGGGGAAGGTGCCATTGGTATTTAGTGGTTAGAGGCCAAGGATGCTGCTAAACATCCTACAATGCATAGGACAACCCTTCACAACAAAGAATTATCCCACCTAAAACATCAAAGGGATGAGGTTGAGAAATCGTGTGTTCCAGTTTCTGCTTTAACCCCTTCCCTGCCAAATCTGTTCTCAACATAGCAGCAAAAATGGTCATGCCAAAACTTAAATTTAAATCATGTTGCTTCTTGGTCAAATCCCCAAACTTATAATGACCTGGCTCCTATTACTGGTCTGCTACTGCCCCCTTTGTTCACTCTGCTTCAGCTACACCAATCTTCTTTCTGCCTTCTGGATATCCCCATCTCATTCTACCTCAGGGCCTTTGCACTTACTGTTCCCTTTGCCTGGACAGCTCTTCTCCCAGAAAGCTGCAAAGTTGACTCCTTTATCTTTGCTCTAGATGCTGTGATGTGCAACCCAGACCTGCCCTTGCAGGACTGATTGAATTATTATCCCAGCTGCTGGGGAGGTTGTCAGCTGAGAGCTCTCAGCTGTCAGCCCTCTCCTGGAATCATCCTCAATGAAAGACAGTCTCATTGCCCAAAGTCAATCCTCCTTTTCTGAGCAACCAGCATTCAATGCCTGATCAATGTAGATGAATAAAGGCCCAGCGCATTCACTCCAAGTTGGGGCAATTCCAAAAGGTCATCCCAGCTTCACAGTGCCCTGTGTGGGGAGGGAGTGTTAGCTGATGCTCTGTTGTAATGGTACTCTAGCCCAACTATTTCTTCTGTCCAATCCTGCTTCTTTCTCTTCCCCAATAGGTGGTAATCCTGAGAGCACTCCCTAATAAACTTCTTCCATGTTCATCTCAGTCTTAGACTCTGCTTCCCTGGGGACACAACCTGTGACAATCTCTTTTAGGTTTTCACTCAATGTCACCCTCTCAGGGAAACTTTCCCTTATCACCCTTACAGGACTGCAACCCTCACCCAATATTCTCAATATTCCTTCCCTGCTTTACTTTACCCTTTACCACTGTCAACAGCTAACATCATCTCTATTTTACCTATTTTTCCATTCTACTGTCTCTCCTTCCACTAGCATGTTCTGAACTTCAGGAAGACAGGGACTTATCTTTGATTTGCTTACTGTTGTATCTCCATCATCTGGAATAATACCTGGCATGTAGACATTGCCCAATACCTGATTGTTGAGTGACTGTTGCATGAAAAAGGGGCAGGGCCCCACAGAAGATGGTTGTTTTATCAACAGGGTGCAAGAGGGGGATGG
Source organism: Diceros bicornis minor (assembly GCF_020826845.1). Lineage (NCBI taxonomy): Eukaryota > Metazoa > Chordata > Mammalia > Perissodactyla > Rhinocerotidae > Diceros > Diceros bicornis. Next base: position 87,513,618 of record NC_080745.1, on the reverse strand, counting down.
AGATAGAAGAAGCTGATAAAAAGAGTAAGCTTATTAATAATGAGGTGCCTTGGGTTGCCCACTGAAGAAACAATTTGGGATGCAGGAGGAGATGAGAGAGCAAAGAGAGCCAGATGGACTGGCAGAGTTTGTACGGAGAAGGTGAAAGAAAGAGGGGAAAATGAGTAGCTCCAGTGAGATTCTGGACTTTAGAGGGAGAGAGAGAGATGAGAATAAGGAATTTTTAGGATCTAGTATTGTGTGTGGCACGATGTAATTCCTCTTGACTGCCTTCCTCATGAAAACCTTCAGCAAAACAACTATAGTGGTAGTGCACATCCATGTAGTGGGTAAGCTTGAAGGCTTTATAGTAGATTGCTTGGGTCCAGTCTCAGCTCCAGCACTCACTGTGTGACCTTGGGCAACTTCTCTGTGCCCTGGTCTGCTCATCCGTAAAATGAGAACTCTAGTATCTGCTTCATGTGGCTATCTTTAGGAGTAAATGAGATAATATATTGGACGTGCTTAACACAGTGACAGCTTCATGAATGTTAGCCATAATTTCTATTATCATGAAGTAGATTAAAAGCTAAAAGAGATTGATAGGTGTTGACAAGAAAAGACTTCAAGTATATCACCACACTATTGTTAAGTGAAAATGCAAGATGCAAACAATGCAAACGGTAAGATTCCATTTATATATATCTATCAAAACAATGTATTTTTGCATGTGTATTATGCATGCAAATGCCTCACTCTGCTATAATGAATCTCAAAGTGGGAATAAGAAGTCCAGTTTCATTTGGATTATGCCCATTTTGTAGTTGAGGAAACTGAGACTTAGGAGGTTTAAATTAAGTAACTTACCCAAGGGGCTGGCCCAGTGGCATAGTGGTTAAGTTTGCATGCTCTGCTTCGGCAGCCCGGGGTTCACAGGTTCGGATCCCAGGCATGGACTTACACACTGCTCATCAGGCCATGCTGTGGCGGCGTCCCATATACAAAATAGAGGAAAATGGGCATGGATGTTAGCTCAGGGCTAATCTTCCTCAGCAAAAAGAGGAAGATTGGCAATGGATGTTAGCTCAGGGCCGATTTTCCTCACACACATGCACAAAAAGTAACTTACTCAAGGTCATACCTGGTACAGACTAAGTTGTGATTGAAGTTCAAGTTGGCTTGACTCCATAGTTCATGATCAGGCAAGAAAATGCAAAGGAAAGGAGTGAGTGGTGTCAGGCACAGAAGGAGAGAAAACCTGGCTGAGTCTTGGCACCTCTCTGGAGGAAGAGAGGGGAACAGGGCATAGCTGGCACCTGAGAAGGGGCCTCATGCTGAATGGCTTGTGTGAGGTTTATTTGGAAGCTGCTGCAATGGCTCCAGTGAGCCGTGAGCTTAAGTGGCCCAAAGGAAGGCAGAGCAGTGGTGACAGGATGGAAAAATGCCCCTGAGCCCAGAGACCAAGAGGACTCCAAGAGGGGCTGGGTGGGGAAGGTGAGGGAAGGAGAAGGATGATGCTCTGCTTTGGGTGACAGTAGGATGGTCAGGGACCACATGAATGGAGAACACAGAGAAGAGAGGGTTCGGAGGCATGGGTGGTGGGGAGAAGAGGGTGCAAGAGAGTTTGGTTTTGAACAGGTTGAGTTTAATGTAACAAGAGACATCTAGGCGGCTGCAATAAAAGTCTGGAGCTGGGGGTAGAGGATGGAATTGGAAGTCATTGATAATAAGAATGATAGCTAACATTTACTGAACACTGACTATTTGCTAGGCTCTGTTCTAAGCTCTTTACATGTACAGTGTATTAACTTAATCTTCCTAACAACCCTCTGAAGTAGACCCATTTTAAACTCCATTTTATTTTATTTTTTTTTTTAAAGATTTTATTTATTTATTTATTTTCCCCCCAAAGCCCCAGTAGATAGTTGTATGTCATAGCTGCACATCCCCCCAGCTGCTGCATGTGGGACACGGCCTCAGCATGGCTGGAGAAGCAGTGCGTTGGTGCACGCCCGGGACCCGAACCCGGGCCGCCAGCAGCAGAGCGCACGCACTTAACCGCTAAGCCACTGGGCCGGCCCCATAAACTCCATTTTATAACTGAAGAAACTGAGCTAGCATTTATTGAGCATTTGCCATGTATCAGGCACGTAGGATTTTACAGGAATTATCTCATTTAATCTCTACAGCTGCCATATGCCATAGGTGCTATTATCATCCTTGTTATAAGGATGGGCAAACTAAGGCCCTGAGAAGCTAAGGAACTTGCCCAGGGTCACACACGGGAAGGCCAGGGCTCAAAACCTAGCAGTCCAACTCCAGAGCTGGGTGCCTTGCCCCCTTTTTTAAAGGTTCACAAGAGCAAGCGGTGTTGAGAAAACAAGGAGGGGTTTTTCAGAAGTGTGCTGAGTGGTGTTGACCCATACAGAGGATCAAGGACGTAAAGCCTGGAACATGACTCCTGGTTTTCCAATTGGGAAGCATTTGAGGAGTCCTGAAAGACCAGTTTCAGAAAAGTTGTAGGTGAGCAGGGTTCCAGGCTGCAGGGACTGGCAGAGTGAGAGGGAGACAGGCAACCTAGAGCACTCACAGAGCCTCCCTCCTGCCTCATGTTAACAGGTACCCGGTGGGAGGGACTGTGTTCCTAGGCACATTCCAGCTTCTCCCTGGTGATGGGCAGCTCTGCTAGGATTGAGCTTCTCCAACCCCAACCAAGAATCCCGTAGCCCTGGGTGATCAGGGGTGCTACCCCACACAGCCTTCAGGACTAAACAGCCAGAGTAATCCTGGAGCCAGAGAAGGAACTCCGTATAAACGGTGGGTTTTTCCAGGGCTCCATACCAACAGCTGTTTATAGCATTCATCACACATAGCAAAAACATCTTAAGTGTTGGCAAGACATCAGATTGAAGAGGGCCTTATCTTTCATGCGTGCTTCTTAATTAGAACGTAAAACTTTTTAAGAACTACTCAGTCACATTCAAGCTTGCTTTCCCTAGCATCTAGAGTCTCAAGAAGATCAAAACAACCAATCGCCCAGGGCAGCACTAATGGGCTGTGGCATCTGGTGGTTTTATTACTCTGTAATAAGGTTACTTACGCTCTCTCTTGAGTTCTTTAATCACTATGCACATGGATTCCCATCTGTCTTTTACCTGTTCTATCACCAGTGGCTGCCTGACAATCTTGGAACATCTTCTTAGGAGAAGATGCACATTCCGTCCTAATCAGGATTTCTGTGAGCTGGAGAGGCAACCGTTGTTGCTGTTTACCTCTAGGAACTTGTTATTGGGCTTCCGTCTGCAGAGTCAACAGAAACGTGGCCTAGGAAACATTCTTTTTGGTTGGAAGGCAGGCTTGCTAGGGGCCTTTGAGATCCTTGCCTAGGACAATGGACTACCAGTATTTCAGTGCTGCTACAGAAACCCCCAGACGTTTGGCCCATAAGTTCTCCCACATTATACTGCAGAACCACCAACAGCACTCAGACCAAGAGACAGATGAATCTCACGTTCACTGGTTGGGCTCCATCTCATGGCACAAGTCACCATCTATTTCCACGCGGTACAGGTGAGGAGACACACCAAGTTAGGAGTCTTGGACAGGGCCACATGCTGGGTTAGGGGCAGAGCTGAGACAGTATCGGGCCCCTTGACTCTCACTTAGCACTCTTTCTTCCACAACACTCTGATCCTCCTGATTGGCATATTGCGGGGCGGGGTATAGGGCGTTCATTTCTCTGGGCATAAATTCCCATGTCCACCCGTGACGTCAAGTCAGAAGAGGCCAGAATGCTATGTTCAAGGCAGAATCCCAGCCACAAACGGAATTAGTCTTCGCCCGGAAAGCCAAATAATGCTTCCCAGATCTGCCCACGACGTGGAGAGATGAGGTGATTTGTGCGTTTGGGTTGAGCAGTGTCAGCTTTAGGTATTTAGTGTGGCTTCCCCACCGTCAGGCTTCCAAAATGCAGTACCTTGACTAGTCCCCTATAAGCAGCCGTTCCCAAATATAGTGGCGCTTAGACAGTCACCTCGAGGAAGGAGGTTCATCATACGGTGGCTGGAGGGGCGGGGGAGGGAGGCGAGGCCCAGCCCGGCCCATGCCTGAGCTTCGGACCCCCGACTTAGGACTCAGGCAGAGCGGGTAGAAGCGCATAAGGACGGCGGACCCCGCACTGGGCCGGGAGCAGTAGAGAGGGCCGCCTCCTGCCGCCTAGAGGCGCCAACCCGCACGTCCGCTCTGTCCGCGCCACGTCTCTATGGCGGCCCCAACGGCCGTCCGGGGCGCGGAGCGGGATGAGCGCGGGCGCCGACGGTAGCGGCGGCGGCGGCGCTGGGACCGAGGCGCGGGTCGGAGGGGACAGTCCTGGAGCGGATGGCTTCGTCCCGTCGGCGCTGGGGACCCGAGAGCAGTGAGTGTGGCGTAGGGCAGCGGAGGGCGAGCGGCGGTGCCCGGACTGGGCCCCGGGAGGGGACGGAGATGGGGAGGGCCTTGGGGGCGTGACGGGAGGAAGCCTAAAGGGCCGTCTTGGGCGAGGGGAAGGGGCACTGAAGCGATAAAATCTCGAGGGGCCGCTATGGGGGTGGTAAGGAGGCGTTTCAAGGGGTTGACGTCTAAGGGGCTCGTGGGGTGCGGGACGGGCTCTGAGGCTCTTGAGGATGCCTTTTAGGGGTCTTGAACCTGAGGGGCGGGCTTGGGGAAAGGGAGAGAGGGCAGAGCCGACGAATAGGGCTGGTGGGCGAGGGTTAAGAGGCCTGGGGGGAAAACTGCCGGGCCCAGGGGCTGAAAAGGCTAAGACGACGAGGGTAGGGATATGGGATCTGGAAGGAGTGGGAGTGGAGGATGATCCGAGGAGGGAGAGAGGAGATAGTGGGGCATCTTGGGGTAGGCGAAAATGATCTGACCTAAAACAAAAGCTCAGTAATTATTTAATGAATTAATAGGTGGATGAATGAATAACTATGGCGGAAAGGTAAGGATGAGCTGTAACTTGGAGGGGTGAGAGGAGCAGGGATTCTGGAGAGATGAGGTGGGAAAGGAAGGCAAGTGATGGGGGAGGGGGAACTGTACTTAATAGAAATAAGAGTAAATCTTAAACTGAAAGCTTAACCTTTAAGCAGAACTTATCTTCGGTGAGTTCCATTGTGAGCAACCACTGTATTGGTAGAAAACCCTGTCTCTGCACATTTTAGACTGAAGTGTGCTGTCGTGACCCTATGCCTGTATAGTCAAGTTTTGAACTTGTGTTTGGGATTTAGGGATCCTTGGACAAATACTTCAAACACTTTTTTTTTGTGTGTGTGTGTGAGGAAGATCAGCCCTGAGCTAACATCCATGCCAATCCTGTTTTTGCTGAGGAAGACGGGCCCTGAACTAACATCTATTGCCGATCCTCATCCCTGTCTTTCCCCTTTTTCTCCCCAAAGCCCCAGTAGATAGTTGTATGTCATAGTTGCACATCCTTCTAGTTGCTGTATGTGGGACACGGCCTCAGCATGGCTGGACAAGCGGTGTGTCGGTGCCGCCAGTAGTGGAGCGTGGGCACTTAACCGCTAAGCCATGGGGCTGACCCCTCAAAAATTTTTTAAAGCGAAAACATAACATTTTTTATGTGTTGGGTGTTGTTCTAATTGCTTTATATGGACAAACTTATTCTGTCTTTCATTCTTTCAACACAAGGATGTTAAGAGATTGAGCTATGTGCACTTATTGATAACACTAATAGTTTTAAACTGTCATAAATATCTTTGTAATGTATTAGAAACATACATTTAGTTCCTAATATAGTTTAATTCAAGAATCTTGCTTTGCATTTGATTATTTATATAGTTGGGATGCTGTCTATGAGAGAGAACTGAAAACTTTCCAAGAATATGGAGATACAGGAGAAATATGGTGAGTTAGAAAAAATAGTGGAATTATGATGCAGAGGATTGTGTGTGTGTGTGTGTGTGTGTGTGTGTGTATGTATGTATGTATGTATCTTTTCGTTGCTTGTCCCAAAGAAAGACAGCCTAAAAATCTTGGGAACCTTGGGCTGATTCTGGCTTTAGTGAGTAGATTTAAAGAATCTCACTCTTTTCTCTCTTCTAATGGCGCAGATTTAAATTCAATGAGAGTATTAGGAAATTACTCTTTTTCAATTAGGAAATTGTCCTTTTTCAATAAGCAATAAAATTTTGAGCCATGACCGTGTACAAGTGTTAATGCTGATGTAGAGAAACAATAGGTAACATACCAACTTTATCTATTCTGTTCTGTTCGTGGAGGTATTTTCTCCTAAATAATAGTAGAGATGAAGCTTAAGCAGTGAGAGATATCACTTCTTACTTTCAAAAAAGACTTGAGTACATTGAATAAGCTGCTTAAATGGAATATAGTTGTAACTTTTGCTCTATATCCACCTGTTATTTGATTAACTGGTTCTCTGTTTCTAATAGGTTTGGAGAAGAGAGTATGAACCGACTAATAAGGTGGATGCAAAAACACAAGATTCCATTGGATGCTTCTGTGCTTGATATTGGAACTGGAAATGGTGTTTTCCTGGTTGAACTTGTTGGTACTTTTAGTATTCATGTGTTAGAGTGAAATTTTAAAATGAAAATTTAAAAAAATCATGCAATTGAGAATACTAACTATCTAAATTAAAGTAGTAAAGCAATCATACCTCTTACTTTGAGAAGTCACATGGTACAAAAAGGAGGCTGCATGGACTGTGAGAAACACTAAATGAGAAGCCAGGGAATCTGGCTTCTAGTCTTGACCCTTCTGGCTGTATCTTTGTCCTTGAGCAAGCCACTCTTTTTTCAGTTCTTTCCTAAAGATTTTGACTAGATGATCTCTGTTGGTTTCTTCTAGCTCAGAACTCCAGAAATCTATGTGTATAAAAGGAAGATGACTTTTTGCACTTCCAGTAGGACATGTGTACCTTATCTTAGGTGAGGATGTGGTTTGAAAAGAGCATTTTGTTCATGGAACTGAGTTTTGGAACAGGTTCTTCTACTAGCTAAACCATCACTCTTGTGAGCCTATAGCGTGTTCATTGCTGTGCCGTGTGCTGTGGGGGAAGTATAAGACTTAGGCTTCATTCTAGATGTTTTACTGTCTTAATTTGTGAAGGTACATACATAACAGTGAAATTTATTGATTATCATGTGCCAAGCCTTGTGCTAGGCACTGGCAACAGGAAAATTTAGACCTTATGCCTGAGTTGTTCACAGTATAATAGAAGATGGACTGACATAGATAAACAGTTAATGCTGTAGCTTGATGTGTGCAACAATAGATATACTGAGTACGGAAAAGGGAGTGATTAACTTGGGGGAAGAGGGATAGGAGGGGTCTTGGAGGAGCTAATACCCAAGTTGGGTGGAAATTGCAGGGGCAGGCTGTGAGTGTGGGTGGAGTGTAAAGAGGGAGAGAATTTCAAGCGCTGGAAACAATATTGAAAGGCGTGAAGATTTGAAGCAGCATAGTATGTACTGGGCCTGTAAATAATTTGGTAAATTAGAACATCAAATGTGTGTGTGGGATGGAGAGAGATGAGGATTAAAATGTAGGAGCCATATCGTATTATGCCTTGCCTAAGAGCTTAGATTTTACTTTTAGGGTATCAGGAGCCATTAAAATGTTTTAAGCAGTGGAATATGATTCAGAAAATTTGTAATGAACTTTTAAAAAATGTTGAGGTATAGCATATGCACATTAAAGTACAGAAATCAAGAGTATGGCTCAATGAATTACCACAAAGTGAACACACCTGTGTAACTATCGCCTTGGTCAAGAAGTAGAGTATTAGAGACTCTAGAAACTCCCCTTGAACTCCCTACCAGTCTTCTCTAAATTACTCCCTCCTTCCTCTCTAACCACTATCCACTAACCATGAGGAGTTTTAACATCATAGATTAATTTGCCTGTTTCTGAATATATAAATGGAAGTCTTCAGTATGTGTTCTTTTTAGTGTCTTTCACTCAACATTCTGTGAGATTCACTCAAGTTGTTGCATGTAGCAGTAGTTTATTTGTTTTCATTGCTGTATGATTCCTTTGTATGATTATACTGCAGTTTTATTTATTTGTTTGAAGATTGTTTACCTGTAGATTCTTTTTTTTTTTTTAATTTTATTTATTTGTTTTTTCCCCCAAAGCCCCAGTAGGTAGTTGTATGTCATAGTTGCACATCCTTCTAGTTGCTGTATGTGGGACGCAGCCTCAGCATGGCCGGAGAAGCGGTAGTTGGCGCGTGCCCGGGATCCGAACCCGGGCCGCCAGCAGCAGAGCGCGTGCACTTAACCGCTAAGCCACAGGGCCGGCCCATACCTGTAGATTCTTTTGGATTTTAATAGTTTACTTGTAGAGGCTAATGATTTATCCTTTGAGACTAGTAGTTTAACTGTAGATTCTAAAAAAAAAAAATAAAAGAAAAAAATAAAAAAATAGGGCCGGCCCTGTGGCTTGGTGGTTAAGTGCGCGCGCTGCGATGCTGGTGGCCCGGGTTCGGATCCCGGGTGCGCATCGAGGCACCACTTCTCCGTTCATCCTGAGGCCGAGTCCCACATACAGCAACTAGAAGGATGTGCAGCTACGACACACAACTATCCACTGGGGCTTTGGGGGGAAAAAAAAAATAACTGTAGATTCTTTTAGATTTTCTACATATACAGTTATGCACACTGAAAAATGATAGTTTTATTTCTTCCTTTCTAATCCTTAATAACTTCCCCCCCTTATTATGCTGTCTAGGACCTCCAGTAGAATGTTGAAAAGAAGTGGTGACAGAAGGCATCCTTGTCTTTTTTCCCCTTTTCAAAGAATGCTTTCAGTATTTCGCTGTTAGGTATGATGTTAGCTTGAAAGTTTGTTTTGTAGATAACTCTTATCAGATTAAGCAAGTTTCCTCCTATTCCTGCCTTGCTAAGTGTGTGTGTTTCTCATGAATCTTGTTGTTTATCAAATTTTTTTCCTGTAGCTATTGAAATAATAATGTAAATTTTCTCTTTTAGTCTATTCATGTTGGTGAATTACATTGGTCACTTTCAAATGTTAAATGCGCTCTTGAAATAAACCCAATTTATGTATATTACTGGATTCAGTGTGTTAATATTTTGTGTAGGATTTTTGCAACTTTGTCCATGAGAGGAATTGTCCTGTAATTTTCCTTTTTTGTAGTGTCCTTGTCAAGTTTTGGTATCAGGTTATGCTGGCATCATTAAATGAGAATCTGTTTTTTGAAAGAGTTTGTTGATGATTGGTTTTTTTCTACCTTAATTGTTTGGTAGAATTCACTGGCGAAGCCACCTGGATAGGGAGTTACTTATGGGAAGTTTTTTTCTTTTTTAATGTGAACTTATTTAAATGAAGTATAATATACATATAGAAAAGTAAGCAGGTCATAAGTGTACAGCTTTTACAAAATGGACACCTCTGTGTAACTCACCAACCTGATCAAGAAATAAAACATTGTTAGCACCATAGAAGTCCCCTTGTGCCCCCTCTTGCTCATTCCCTTCTAATGGTAACCACTGTTTTGACTTCTATCATCATACAGTAGGCTGTTTTTGTTATTAGCTGTACTGGTTTCTCATTGTGGTTTTAATTAGCATTTCCCTAATGATTAATGATGTTGAGCACCTTTTCATATGCTTATTTGCCATCCAGATATCTTGTTGGTGAAATGTTTGTGTGTGTGTGTGTGTGTGTTCAAATCCTTTGCCTGTTTTTAAATTGAGTTGTTTATTTATTGTTAAGATTTGAGGATTCTTTATGTATTCTGGATATAAGTTCTTTGTCAGGTATGTCATTTGCAAATGTTTTCTTCCATTCTTTGGCTTGTTTTTTCATTCTCCCAACAGTATCTTCTGAAGAGCAGACATTCTTGACTTTGATGAAGTCAAATTTATTAATTTTTTCTCATATGGATTATGCTTTTGTTGTCATATTAAAGAATTCTTTGCCTAACTCAAAGTCACATAGATCTTTTATGTTTTCTTCTAAAAGTTTTCAAGTTCTACCTTTTACATTTAGATCTATGATTCGTTTTAAGTTAATTTTTGTATAAGGTTTGAAATACTGTTTGAGATCTTTTCTTGCATATGAATGTTGAATTGTTCCATCCATCATTTGTTGAAAAGATTATCCTTTCTCCACTACATTGAGTTTTGCCTATTTTTAACTTGATATAAATGGTATCGAGTCTGCACTTTATTTATTTATTTATTTGCTGAGAGCTAATATCCCCTGCCAATCTTTCTGTTTTTGTATGTGAGCCACCACCACTGCATGGCCACTGACAGAGGAGTCGTGTAGGTCCGTGCCTGGGAACCAACCCCGGGCCACTGAAGCGGGGTGCACCGAACTTAGCCACTAGGCCACAGGGTTAATAATTTTTAAATTTTTAAATTTTATTGACATGAAGTTGTTCATAATTTCCTGTTAAACTGAAAAAAATTAACATATTATAAAATTGACTCTGTTTTGCATACAGTTCTATGAATTTTAACACATGTAGAGATTCATGTAATCACCATCACAGTCAGGAGGCAGAATAGTTCTATCCAGAAAACTCTCCCATGCCATCCTATGTAGCCACACCCTTTCCCCTAGGTAGCCACTCATCTGTTCTCCATCACTAGTTTTGTGTTTTGAGAATGTCCTATAAAGTAGAATCATGCAGTGTATAATCTGTTGAGACTACTTTCTTTTGCTCAGCATAGTGCTTTTGAGGTTCATCCACATTTTTGCGTCTATCAGTAGTCATTCCTTTTTACTGCTGAGACGCATTCTGTTGTATGGATATAACACACACTTTATCCATTTTCTTGTTGAAGGACATTTGGGTTGTTGCTCATTTTTGGCAGTTATGAATAAAGCTGCTATAAACATTTGTGTATATGTTTTTGTGTGAACGTGTTTAATTTCTCTAGTGTAAATGTACGTTTAACATTGTTAGAAACTTCGAGGCCATTTTTCTGAGTGATCACATCATTTTGCATTTGTATTTTACGTGCATGAACAATGCGTGCTAGTTCTAGTTGGTCTATATCCTTGCTGGCATTTGGAATTGTCAGTTTTTTTCTATTTTAGCGATTCTAATATGTATGTAGTGGCATCTAATCATGGTTTTAGTTTGTATTTCCCTAATGGCTAATGATGTTGAACATGTTTTCTTTCTTTTTTTTTTTTTTTGTGAGGAAGATCAGACCTGAGCTAATATCTGGTAATCCTCCTCATTTTTTGCTGAGGAAGGCTGGCCCTGGGCTGACATCCATGCCCATCTTCCTCCACTTTATATGGGACACCGCCACAGCATGGCTTGCCAAGCAGTTTGTCGGTGCACGCCCGGGATCCCAACCGGCAAACCCCGGGCTGCCGCAGCGGAGCACACTCACTTAACCGCTTGTGCCACCAGGCTGGCCCCTACTGTTGACTTTTGAGGGTTCTTTATATATTCTGGATGCAAGTCTTTTCTCTGATATGTGATTGCAGATGTTTTCTCCCAGTCTTTAGCTTCTCTTTTCATCCTCTATAATAGATGAAAACTAAAAGTTTAGAGCAAAAGTTTATAATTTTGATCAGGTCCAGTTTATTGAGTTTTTCTTTTATGTGTTGTGGTTTTGGCGTCATGTTTAATAGCTTGTTGCCGAGTCCCCTTTCTCCTTTCTTCCCCCTAAAAGTTTTATAGTTTACATTTGGATTTATGATCTTTTTCGAATTAATTTTTGTTTTAATTATCCTTTTTTTTTTTTTTTTGTGAGGAAGATCAGCCCTGAGCTAACATCTATGCTAATCCTCCGCTTTTTGCTGAGGAAGACCGGCTCTGAGCTAACATCTATTGCCAATCCTTCTCCTTTTTTTTCCCCAATGCCCCAGTAGATAGTTGTATGTCGTAGTTGCACATCCTTCTAGTTGCTGTATGTGGGACGCGGCCTCAGCATGGCCGGAGAAGCGATGCATAGGTGCGAGCCCAGGATCCGAACCCGGGCTGCCAGTAACAGAGCGCGTGCACTTAACCGCTAAGCCACGGGGCCGGCCCTAATTATCCTTTTGAATTTGAATTGAAATTGACTCCTTTAATCCTTTTGAATTAATTTTTTAAGATGTGAGGTTTAGTTTGAGATTCTTTTTTTTGCGTATAGGTGTCTATTTGTTGCAATACCATTTGTTGAAAAGACTATCCTTTCTTCATTGAATTGCCTTTTCGGCTTTGTCAAAAATCAGTTGGCCATATTTGTGTGAATTTATTTCTGCGTTCTCTATTCTGTTTTACTGATGTCTCGTTGCCAACACCACACTGTCTTGATTAATGTTGTTTTTTAGTAAATCTTAAAAGTTGGATAGTATGATTCTTTCAACTTTATTCTTCTTTTTCAAATGTTGTTTTGGCTGTTCTAGTTCCTTTACCTTTCCAAATAAATGTTTGAATCAATTTGTATGTATCTACAAAAGAATCTATGCTGAAAATTTGATTGGAATTGAGCTAAATCTATAATTTGAGGAGAATTGACATCTTTACTATCTTGAGTCTTCCAATCTATGAACATGATATGTCTCTTCATTTATTTAGGTCTTCCTTGATTTCTTTTGTCAGTATTTTTTAGTTTTCATAATATAGATTTTGTACATATATTTAAGACTTATACCTATTATTTCTTTTGGGGGTGGGTATTTTAAGTGGTATTGCTTTTTTTTTTGGTGGGGAAGATCAGCCCTGAACTAACATCCATGCCGATCCTCCTCTTTTTGCTGAGGAAGACCCGCCCTGAGCTAACTCTATTGCCAGTCCTCCTCCTTTTTTTCCCTTTTTCTCCCCAAAGCCCCAGTAGATAGTTGTATGTCATAGTTGCACATCCTTCTAGTTGCTGTATGTGGGACGCGGCCTCAGCATGGCTGGACAAGCGGTGCGTTGGTGCACGCCCGGATCCCAACCTGGGCCACCAGTAGCAGAGCGTGTGCACTTAACTGCTAAGCCATGGGGCCGGCCCCTGGTATTGCTTTTTGAAGTTCAGTTTCCAATTGTTATTGCTAGAAATATGGTTGATTTTTGTGTGTTGCCCTTGTATCCTGCAATCTTGCATTTTATTAGTTCTAAGAGTTTTTTGGTGAATTTCCTGGGATTTTCTATGTAGCAATCATGTCATTTGTGAATCGGGGCAGTTCTGTTTCTTCCTTTCCATTTTTGTATGCGTTTTGTTTTTTTTTTTTTTTTTTTTTGGCCTAATTATACTAGATAGGTCTTCCAATATAATATTGACTAGGAGTAGTGATGGGACATTTCTGCCTTGTTCTGATTTTAGGGGGAAAGTCTTCAGTTTTTCACCATTAAGTATGATGTTAGCTGTAGGATTTTTTTAGACACTATTTATCAAGTTGAAGAAGTTCTCTTCTATTTCTAGAATGGATGTTGAATTTTGTGAAAAAAAAAAAGAATTTTTTTGCATCAATGATATAATCATGAGGTTTTTCTTCTTTAGACTGTTAATATGGTGAGTTATGTTGATTGATTTTCAGATATTGTATAAGCACTGCATTCCTGGAGTAAGCCCCAGTTGGTCACAGTGTATAATTCTGTTTCTATATTGCTGGATTCAATTTATTAATATTTTGTTGGGAACTTTTACGTCTATGTTTTTGAGGGATGTTGGTCTGTAGTCTTCTTTCTTGTACTGTCTTTATTTGGTTTTAGCTTCAGGGCATGGCTGGCCTTGTAAAATGAGTTGGGAAGCATTCTCTCATTTGAAGAGATTGTGTAGAATTAGTGTTATTTCTTCTTGAATATTTGGTAGAATTCACAATGAAACCATTTAACCTGGAGATTTCTTTTCTGGAGGTTTTAAGTATGAATTAAATTTTTTTAATAGGGCCGGCCCCGTGGCTTAAGTGGTTAAGCGGGTGCGCTCCGCTACTGGCGGCCTGGGTTCGGATCCCGGGCAAGCACTGACACACCGCTTCTCCAGCCATGCTGAGGCTGCGTCCCACATACAGCGACTAGAAGGATGTGCAACTATGACATACAACTATCTACTGGGGCTTTGGGGGGAAAAAGAAAGGAGGAGGATTGGCAGTAGATGTTAGCTCAGAGCCGGTCTTCCTCAGCAAAAAGAGGAGGATCGGCATGGATGTTAGCTCAGGGCTGATCTTCCTCACAAAAAAAAAAAAAAATTTAATAGTCACAGTCCTCTTTAGGTTGTTTATTTCATTTGAGTGAGTTTGCATGGTTTTTGGTTTTTGAGGAGTTGGTCCATTTTGAATTTGTATATATAGAGTTCTGCATAGTATTCTCTTATTGTCCCTGTAGTGTCTATGGGATCTGTAGTGATAGTTCCCTTGTTCATTCCTAATTTTAGTAACTAGTATCTTCTCTTTTTTTCTTTGACAGTGATGCTAGAGATTTATTTTTTGTATCCTATCTAAAAACCAGCTTTTGTTTTCATTGAGTTCTACTCTTATTTTCATTATTTTTTCATTCTGTTTGCTTTTACTTTATTTTTGCTTTTTTTCCTAGCTTCTTAAGGTAGAAGCTTAGGTTATTGAAATGAGACGTTTCTTCATTTCAATATAAACATTTAATCATATAAATGTTGTGAATATTCCTGTAAGCTCTGATGCACCCCACAAATTTTGATGTTGTATTTTTATTTTAATTCAGTACAAAATATTGTCTCATTTTCCTCTTTGATCCATGCATTAGTTAGAATTCTGTTGTTTAATTTCCAAATGTTGGGGATTTTTCTCTTATCTTTCTGTTAACTGACTTTTAGTCTAATTTGATTATGGTCAGAGAACATACTTTGTATGATTTCAATTCTTTTAAATTTATTAAGGTTTGTTTTATGACCCAGAATATAGTCCATCTTGAATGTTTCATGTGCACTTAAAAAAATATTTGTTCTGCTGTTATTGGGTGGAGTGTTCTATGAATGTTAACTAGACCCATTTGTTTGATGGTATTATTCAGTTCTATATCTTTGCTGATTTTCTATCTACTGGTTCTCTTAATTTTGTAGATAGGCGTGTTGAAGTGTCAGACTGTAATTGTGGATTTATCTATTTTTCTTTTCATTTCCTTCAGTTTTTGCTACATGTGCTTTGAGGCTCTCTTGTTAGGAGCATACACATTTAGGATTTTGTGTGTGTGTGTGTATTGATGAATTGACTCTTCTATTATTGTACAGTGTACCTCTTGAACATTGGTAGTTTCTGTGCTTTGAATTTGACTTCGATGATAATAATAAAGCCACTTCAGCTTTTTTTAAAATTGAGATATAATTCATATACCATAAAATTTACCCTTTTAAAGTGGTTTTTAGTATATTCACAAATTTGTACAACCATCACCACTTTCTTAATTCCAGAAGATTTTTGTCACTCCAAGAAGAAACCCTGTACCTATTATTGTTCACTCCCCGTTCCTTTCTCCCTTCAGCTCCTGGCAACTACTAATCTGCTTTCTGTGTCTGTGGATTTGTCTGTTCTGGACATTTCATGTAAATGGAATCATCAGTCGGTAGCCTGGTAGCCTTTTGTGTCTGACTTTTTTCACTTCTCATGATGTTCTCAAAGTTCATCCATGTTGTAGCATGTATCAATATTTCATTCTTTTTTTGGGCCAAATAATATTCCATTGTATGGATATATCACGTTTTGTTTATCCATTCATCAATGGATGGACATTTAGGTTGTTTCTACTTTTTGGATTATAAAAAATGCTGCTGTGAAAATTTGTGTACAATTTTTGTGTGGATATATATTTTCATTTCTCTTGGTTATATACATAGGGTTGTATTGTTACTCTATGTGTAACCTTTTGAGAAATTACAAGACTGTTGCTCATGGTGGTGAAACCATTATACATTGCCACCAGCACTGTATGAGTGTTTTGGTTTCTCCATATTCTCACCAGCACTTTTTATTATCTGTCTTTTTGATTATAGCCATCCTGGTGAGTGTGAAGTTCAAATTTTTTTATTAGTTTTTTCATGGTTTATCTTTTTCTGTTCTTTTACTTTTCTTTATTTTGCCTATATCATTATATTTGAAGTGAGTTTCTTGTAGCCATCGTATAGTTGGGTCGTGTTTTTTATCTGTTCTAACAATCTCTATCCTTTAGTTGGTGTATTTAGGACATTTACATTTCATGTAAGTATTCATGTTTGGATTTGGTCTACCATTTTATTATTTGTTTTCTCTTTGTTACCTCTGTTTTTCATTCTTTCCTTTCTTCTTTCCTACTGCTTTTGGTTTATTTGAACATTTTTTAGAATTCCATTTTAATTAGATATATCTATTTATATATATGTCTTTGTATGGCTTTTTTATTATTGGTTGCTGTATGGATTACAATATACATACTTTTCACAGTCTACTTAGAATCAATGTTTTACCATTTCAAGTGGCATGTGGAAAACCTTATCACATATGGATTTTTTATCTTTCTGCCCTTGTATTGTAGTTGTCTTACATATTAGCTTTATGTACATTGAAAGTCCTATCAGATAATGCTGTAATTTTTCCTTTCACACATTAAAGATCTTTTAAAGAACTCAGTAGGAGAATAATAGTTAATTGTGTTCACCCAAGTATTTACTCTCGTTGCTCTTCCTTCATTTCTGATCTTCCTTTTTTTGGTATTATTTCCCTTCTGTCTAAAGAACTTTCTTTAGGAATTATTTTAGAGAGGGTTTCCTGGCAAGAGATTTTCTTAGTATTCCTTCATCTGAGAATATCTTTATTTTACCTTCATTCCTGAGAGATGTTTTTGCTGAATATAGAATTCTTAATTAACTGTTGTTTTCTTTCAGTACTTTAAAAATGTTATGTCACTTCTTTCTGACCTCCATAGTTTCTGATGAGAAATCTGCAGTCATTTAAATTGTTGTGTTTCTATAAGTAATTAGTCATTTCTCTGGATGCTTTCAAAATTTTTTCTTTGTCTTTTAGTTTTTAGCAGTTTGCTTATGATGTGCTGGGATTTCTTTGTGCTTTTTCTATGTGGGGTTCACTTACCCTTAACTCATGTCGTTTGCCAAATTGGGATGTTTTCGGCCTTTATTCTTCAAAAAATTTTTTATTCTGTATTACACTCTTCTTTTCTGTTGTGAATCTGTAAGTATCAACGTTAGACCTTTTTTTCCCAATTATTTTTCTCTGTTGATTAGATTTGTTAATTTCTATTGATGTATCTTCAACTTCAATGACTTTTCTTCTGCTGTTTCCATTCTCCTATTGAGTCCACATATTGCACTTGGTTAATAGTCTCTTAAGACTCTTTTAAGTTCTCCTTACACCTTTTCTTTATTTAACTTTGTGATTTATTTGTTGTAAAAGGTAGTTTATTAGTCCCAAATGATTTTCCACAATGTGGATTTTCTAACTGAAAATTAAATAATCTAATCTCTATGGTATCATTTGACATGTTTTCTGTTCCCTGTATTTTCTGTAGGTTGAAAGTTAGATCTAGAATAAGGGTCAGCAAACTACAGTTTGTGGGTCAAATCTGAGCTTTCCTTGTTTTCATAAATATTTATTGGAATACATCACACTTATTCATTTATATATTGTCTGTAGCTGCTTATGTGCAGCAGTGGTAGAGCTGAGTAGTTGCGACAGAGACTGTATGGCTGGCAAGCCTAAAATATTTATGCTCTGTTCTTTTAAAGAAAAGGTTTGCTGACTTCTGATCTGGATATTTTTATCAAATTCAGTTTTTTTTAAGAAGTAAACTTAATAGGTAGTGGTGTATTTTTGCCTATGTGGCATGTAACGTTTGGTTGTCTGTATTTTTGTGATGTTAACAGCCATTGCTTATATTCAGTACTTTTTTAGTGATCACCTATGGTTTTGATAAATATTTCTTTTTGCTGGGCATATAATTTTAGATTGGCATTTTCCTTTCATTGTCCTCTGGCTTCCATTCTTTATGACTTATTGTCAGCTGTCACCCTATTGTTGGTCTTTTGAAGGTAATCTGTCCCCATGTACCCCCCACCCCATTCCCACTCCTTGGATGCTTTTGAGATTTTTCTAGTTTTGATTTGCATCAGATATATTATACTATACTGGTTTTCTTTGTTTTTATCATGCCTTGGGCTTATAGTGCTTCTTGAATCTGTGACTTGGGGTCCTTTGTCTGTATTAGAAAATTCTAAGCCATGTGTCACTTTCTCTTCTGTCTCATTCTCATTTCTTCTTCTTCTAAGATTCCTATTATTTATATGTTAGATCTTATATTCTGTGCCATATTATGTCTTTTATGTTCTTTCCTGTTTTTAATTTCTGTCCTTTTGTAATTTCATGCTTAACAGGAGTATTTTCTTCTGATCTTTCTTCCAATTCACTAATTTTTTTCCTGTGTCTAATCTGCTGTCAAGTCCACCCTTGAGTTTCTTAATTTAATCTTTGCATTTTTCATTTCTGTCATTTGGTTCTTCGTTATAGTTTTCAGTTCTCTGTCAAAATTCTCCAAATTGTCGTTTATTCAGTTGTGTTAAAATCTGTTTCTGATCAGTGTTTTATTTGGTTCTCCTGTGGGTCTTTTTCTAATGTCAGTCTTTCTCCCTTGGTTTTTGGTCATTTATTATTTCCTTGAATGTCTGCTTAGTTTTCACTGAGTGCCAGAAATTGAATGTGAAAAATGTAGATAGTTTGAGGCTTCGGATGATTGTTTTAGCAACCTAAAACATCTCTCGATGCTTTTTATAAGTTCTACTGGAAGAATAAATAGGCATGGGAGAAGAGAGAACTGGTAAGAGTCAATTAATAGAATCATCTTGCGTTCTAGGGCTGATAGAGAAGGAATTGAGGAAAAGTGGGAGAAAATGAAGATCTTGAAGAGTATGGAGTGAGACAGCTAAAAGAGTATTGTTTGGCATCAAAGAGGGGTAATAGACCTTATGATAAAAATAAAAATAATCAAAGGGAGCAAAATGCTCTGTGGCAAAGAACTGGTGTGTTACTTGATTTTAACATGATGAGGTTATATTTATGCTTGGTACTTACCTTCCCTTGATCTTTGGTTTTAATAATTAAGTGTTTGCTAATCTATTTTGATAGAGGACTGCAATTTTTCTGGTTTTGTCGACCTATTTTCCTCCTTGTTCAAAACTTTGAATCCCCTTTCTCTTTTTTTGCCTCAGGGATGAGGGCCTTCTTGAGCACTTCTTGTAGTGGGGGTCTTGTGGCAATGAACTCCCTTAACTTTTGTTTATCTGGGATAGTTATTATTTCTCCATCATATTTGAAGGATATTGTTGCTGGATAGTGTATTCTTGGCTGAAAGTTTTTGTCCTTCAGAATTTTGAATATATCGTTCCACTCTTTCCTAGCCTGTAAAGTTTCTGTCAAGAAATCTGCTGAGAGCCTGATAGGAAATCCTTTGTATGTTATTTTTTTTTTTTTTGTCTAACTGCCCGTAATATTTTTTCTTTGTTGTTGACTTTTGCCAGCTTTACTACTATATGCCTTGGAGAGGGTCTTTTCGTGTTGATATATTTAGGAGATGTGTTGATTTCATTCACTGGTATTTCCACGTCCTTCCCCAGGTTTGGAAAGTTCTCAGGTACTATTTCTTTGAACAAGTTCTCTGCTCCTTTTTCCCTCTCTTATCCCTTGGAAATACCTATAATCCCTATGTTGGATTTCCTAATTGAGTTGGATATTTCTTGGAGCGTTTCTTCATTTCTTTTTAGTCTTAGTTCTCTTTTCTCCTCCATCTGGAGCATTTCTGCATTGCTGTCCTCAATATTGCTAATTCTTTCCTCCATATTGTCAGCTCTGATGCTTAAGGCTTCCAGATTTGTCTTTATCTCCTCTGTTGTGTTTTTCATCTCTAGGATTTCTGATTGTTTTTTTTTTATAGTTTCAATCTCTTTTGTGAAGAAATTCCTGATTTCCTTGAGTTGTCTGTCTGTGTTTTCTTGCATTTCATTAAGCTTTTTTATGATGGCTATTTCGAATTCTCTCTTGTTAAGGTTATACATTTCTGTGCTTTCCGGGTTGACTTCTGGGTGCTTGTCATTTTCCTTTTGGTCTGGAGATTTAATATATTTTTGCATGGTGCCTGTCGGCTTACTTTTCCTCATAGTGAAAATATATGGTCGCAGTTTCCTCTTGCTGCCGCTGGGTAGGGGTCAAGGGCTGTGTATTCCGGCCCACCTCCATCTGCGGGCACTCTTGGCCCCTGGCTGATCTGAGGCGTGGCTGAGTGCTGGCTGCTTGGGGGAATGCGTGGCAACAGCTGGAGCTGGGGCATGGGAACAGCTGAGACTGGAGCGCAACTAGGCTGAAGAAGCTGGGGCTTGGGTGCGGGTGGGTTGAAGCAGCTGCAGCTGAAGTGCCGCTGGGCCAAAGAAGCGGGAGCTGGAGCACCGCTGGGCCGAAGAAGCTGCAACTGGAGTGCATGGGCCAGGAAGAGCTGGAGTGCGCCGGGCCAAGGAAGCTGGAACCGGAGTGCACTGGGCCATGGAAGCTGGAACCGGAGTGCGCCGGGCCAAGGAAGCTGGAACCGGAGTGTGCCTGGCCAAAGAAGCTGGAACTGGAGTGTGCCAGGCCAAGGAAGCTGGAACCGGAGTGCGCCGGGCCAAAGAAGCTGGAACTGGAGTAGTGCTGGGCCGAAGAAGGAAGAGCTGGAGCACTGCTGGGCCAAAGAAGCTGGAACCAGAGTGTGCTGGGCCAAAGAAGCTGGAACTGGAGTGCAGTGGGCCGAAGTTGCTGATGCCAAGTCAGCTGGAGCCTGAGCACAGGACAAGCCGAAGCAGCTGGAGCCAGGGGGAGGGGGCGTGGTCAAGCTGAAGGAGGTGGGGGCGGGGAACGGTGGGGGCAGGGAAGCTGGGGCTGTGGCTTGGTCCAGCTGGAGCACCCGGGGCTGTGGCGTGGTCGGGCCTGAGCTGCCGCTGCCTCTGGTACAGGGGCACAGGCTCGCCCCGCTGCTAGTTGGGCCCGGGCACCTGAGGGCTGCTGCCTGTGGGGTGGGGTGCGGTCATGCTGCTCCTGTTGGTGGGGCTTGGGTGCCTGGGGGCCGCTGCCTCTGGGGATGGGGCTGAGCTGAAGCGCCACTGTGCTGAAGCACCAGTCAGGCGGGCTGGGTGGGGGAGGGGCACTTACTTTTGCCTCCCCCATGTCAGAGGTTTCTTGCCTCCCTGTTGCTCTCTGCTCTCCTGAAGGGCTAGCTTATTGAAACTACCCTCGCAACAGTTCTGCTTCCTCCGTGGGGGATCCCCTCCGGCTGTGAGGGGTCTTGGAGAGCGCTGTTTTTCACACGGCGAGCCGCCCCTCTCCCTCCTCTGAGAGCTGCGTGGTCTCAGTCTCTGGGTGGCAGTCCTTGGGGAAGGAAGGGAGCTCCTCTTGCTTCCTTCCACTTACTCTGGGGATTCCAGCACCTCAGTCCTCGGGTGTACGACTGCCTGGGTGCCTCAGACATCCCCTGTGTTGTGTGAATGGCCTCTGTTGGAATATGAATGTCCTTTTTGTTGTGTCTTAGAGGGGGAGAGTTCAATGGGGGCAGCTCACTCCATCACGATGCTGACGTCACCTTTGTTACTTGAGTTTAGATTAGGAATCAGTCCCTTAGGGTTGAAAAGTCTAGGTAAGTCTTAATGGCTCATGTGGGAGTAGGTTAAGTTTTGAAGGAAGTAACCATTTAGTAAATGGTGAAGAGCAGGAAGAGAATTTCAGGCTACACTGTATTTTGCAATTTCTTTGTTTCTTTGAATTTCCTTTGAAATTACCTTTAGCCTGATTGGTCTAAAATGTTTGGCATAGTTAGGAGGTGGGAGTGAAGACCAGAAGCTATCCTGCTTTTGCCACAAGCTCCACACACCCTAAATGGATTCGTATGGCTAGTAAATAGCTGGGGCTACAGCTTTAGTCTCAAACTCAAGTTCAGTGAGCTTTCTTTAACTCTTTGGGAGTACTAATACCTGCCTAACCTACTTCACAGGTTTTTTGTAAAGATCTATTGGAATGTATGAAATATTTCAAAAAATACTATACAAATGTAAGGTGGTTAATAATCCATGGCTAGTGGAGAATAGCATGACTTATAATTACACTGAAGGAAAAATTTTAAATCAAGAACTTATTACATATGATTTAATTTATTCATATAACTTAATTGTGTTAAGTAAAATTTATGATAGATTTATGTGTGAATCAGAGCATATCAATGTCAGAAGTTAATACTACATTTTCCTACTTGAAGGCAGAAATATTGTACATATATTCTCATTATCTTTGAGAAAATGAATTTTCTTTTGAAAAAGAAATCAAATACTATAAAAGCAAATGAGTTGTTACATTATATAAACTTAAATTTGTAGTTTCTATTTAGATTCTACAAGAAAATTTAAACATTGTAGATTATTGGATAGTATATATCACTTGATCTATTAAAAAAATAAATAAAACAGTCCCAGTCCTAAAGGGATATTATGATTTGTAGGCAAAACATTATACTAAAACTTTTAGAAACTAACGTATAAAATTATTTCTCTGTCTCTAGGCAAAATTTGGTTTCTCTAATGTTACTGGAATTGATTACTCTCCTTCTGCAATACAGCTTTCTGGAAGTATTATAGAGAAAGAAGGTTTATCTAACATTAAGTTGAAGGTAACTATTATTTATATTACTATAACTTACTTTTATTTATAATAAAAGTTATAAGTTTAAGTGTTTCTAAAGTACATTAATTAGCTGACATCTTTTGAACTCATTTGAATAAGGGATCAGTCAATAACCCAAATTGAAACATTTTTAAATAACTGTTGGAAATTTTGTCTAGTCAGCTTGGGGAAGTTATTTTCTCTTCTTCTTTGTGTGCAAGTGTGTTCACTCTTTTTCTCTCATTTGCTAACGTACACAAATAATTCCTAACTTTGGATTAACTAGATCAAAAAGTTGTAAATGCATAGAGTGATATAATGCCACCAAAGATTGCTTAATTTTTGTGTCCTGTGGTCTGTGAGGTGATGACTCTTACATTTATATTTCTAGCCCAGGCCTCTTCTCTGGGCTCTAGAATTATATAAAAACTACATATTCTGCAGTTCCACTTGGCTAGTTAATAGTCTCTCAGTTCGTCCAAAATGAAACTCTTGGTTTCCTCCTTAAACTTGCTTTCCCCCAGTCTTTCTCATCTCTATTAATGATACCACCATTCACCTGTTGCACTAACCCAATCCAAAGAGTCATCCTTGAGTCTTCTCTTTCCTTTAAATTCTATGTCCAATTCTGTTGGTTTTATCTTCAAAGTATATCAGGAATGTGATCACTTCTTGATATTTCCACTGCTACCCCCCAAGTTCTAGCCACCATCATTTCTTGCCCAGCCGACTACCGTAGCCTCTTACTTACTCTCCCATCTCCAGTCTTGCCACCCCACTGTCCATTACCAGAGGACAACCAGAGTGATCTTTTTTTTTTTTTTCCTAAGGAAGGTTCATACTGAGCTAACATCTATTGCCAGTCTTCCTCTATTTTGTGTGTGGGTTGCCGCCACGGCATGGCTGACGAGTGGTGTAGGTCCGTGCTTGGCATCCGAACCTGTGAACCCTGGGCTTCCGAAGCAAAGCACGCATACTTAACCACTACGCCACTGGGCCAGCCCCTGTTTTTATTTTCTTCGTAGCGCTTTATCTGAAATTATTTGGTTAGCTTATTTATTGTTTGTTTCTCCCTTTAGAGAATATAGATATATTCTCATACAGGGACCTTTCTGTTTTGTTTACTGTTATATTCCCGGGGCCTGAAAAGTCCCTGCGTAGAATAGGTGTCTACGAAATATTTGTTGAATAAATGAATACTTTTATACAGGCATTTAGGATAGGAAGCCTCTCCCAAGTTAGCTCTTAAGAGCAGTAGTCATTATTTTGCTTCAGGTGTAGTGAATACTTGGATGTGAGAGAGGGGAAAAAACCATCTTCAAATGTAAATGAACATAAAATCCACATTTTAAAGTCAAACAATAAGAAAGCTTTAGATAATACACTATTTGTGATTAGTTTATTTAGTTTGTATTAAAGTCTAATTGCTTAATTACTTTTTCAAAGTAACTTTTCAGAATTAAGTTCATTGGTAAATTATTGTGAATATTTTATGAAATTGAGACAGATCACTATTTCAAATGCTTATAATGTATCAGTAGGTTATTGAAAATGAATGAGATGCTGCTCTATGACTTTCAAAATGTAAAGTGCATGATATTTATGAAGTTAAGTAATTGCGGTTTAAACAGTCATTTAATTTCTTAAGTTTTATTCCATTCGTTTTATCCATTAGTTGCTTTGTAAGGTGCTGAGTCATGGCAGAAGAACTTTTGATTTACCGTGTTTACTTCAGACCACACAAGTAATATCAGCCAAAAATCATCCTGTTTCCAATGATCCAGTGAGTTTTAGTTCCAGATAATTTTTGTCATTTTTAAGAATATGTCAAATATTCTACCTTTCGACAGAAACAACTTTTTCATAAACCAGGCTTGTGAGATTCATTATGTGCTGGTATTAGGTCCTTTACCCAGCTTTGATTTGTTTCCAGATTTGTAGAGATTTGGAATGTCCAGGAAACGCTGTCAGTCTCTCTTACTAATCTTAGCTTTAATGATCTCGGAATGAAGCACATAAAAGTTACCTATAAAGTTGAAAATATGTTTATTATATGTAAAATGCCATCATAATTAGTGGGTCCTTTTATCTATAACTTTTTACAGGTTATCATTTAAATTCAGTAAAGATTATGTTAATTGTTCTCACATAGATATTGATTTTTAATATAGGTAGAAGACTTTTTGAATCTTTCCACAAAACTGTCTGGATTTCATATTTGTATTGACAAAGGGACTTTTGATGCCATAAGCCTTAATCCTGACAATGCAATTGAGAAGAGGAAGCAATATGTGAAATCTCTCTCCAGGGTATTGAAAGTGAAAGGCTTTTTTCTAATAACCTCATGTAATTGGACCAAGGAAGAGTTGCTAAATGAATTCAGTGAAGGTAAATGGCTATATGTTGTTCAAATGTTTAATGTGCTTAAATAGGTTTTTTTTTCTTGGTATTATAGTGTTTCACTTTCCTATTTGTGGGAATTACCTGCTTTTCTAGTCTGTTAATAACCTCGGTAATATTTAACTGTATATACAAAGAACAAAGAAATATTGGTTGAGATCCAGAGTCCTTTTAAAAATTTTCCAAGAAATCCTGGCAGTTAAGTACTAAAATTTTCGAGCCTGTAGAAATTAAGTTCTTTATTTAAGCTGTATAATCTATTGTTTAAAGAATCAAAGAAAGCACATATATTTTGCTCATGACTTCATCTGATAAATGATAAATGGTAATAATAGGATCATTAATAATGCAAATGGAAGTAGTATTTTTTAAAGTCTTACATGATGAGAGTTTTAATTTTATAGATACTTTATATGTCTTGCTAGTGGTCATTTAGGTATTTAGATTTGTCTTCTTGTTTTCAGTGTATATAGAACAATTTTAACATTGCACAGAAACAAAATGTAGGGACTTGATGGTAGAAATACTACCTATTAATTCTTGAGGAGAGCTGTACCTTTTTCAAGATTTTGGTGCAAGACAGGATTCTTTTTTGCCCCATTAACAAAGTATAATTAGTGCTGTGTCTACTAAGTGGGGGTCTTGTGAGAATTGAGAGTCTTAATCTATACACAAATATTTTGAGTTCTTTGGCAGTCTGTTTCCTGCATGTTTTAAGGAATGTTTTACCTGCCAATTTGTTCATTCAATGCACATGCATTTCTGGGAAAGTACCTTGAGAATCTGTAACTAGATATTTGCTTGTTTTTTCCTTAGAATCTTTTTCAGATTAGGATTAAATTTTTTAAAGGAATGAGAGGAATTTTCAGGATAGAGTATTAATAAATGATACAATACTAAATTAGTGGTTATATTTTGAACCTCAATTGTCACAAGCTAATGGGAGATGGATTTATAACTGTATTGAATGCACTTTATCTTAGAGTTTGTTTTCTTTTTTGGTAATGAGGGAATAGGCAGTAGGGGGAAGAACACTTAACACATGTCCTTTTGTGTGCATTCAGTGGCTTTGGCAGGTTGTATAATGTAAAATCTGAAGTGTTTGAGGCTTGAAATGTGAGCCTGTGGCTTCATTACTGTTGTCTCTGGAAAACAGGAATTACATATATGTGATTTATTGTCTTTTATTTCATGCCATTAATTTTATTATCTTCCATGTTCAATTTGTTTCCTTTAGCACTGTTGAGGCCCCGTATCAAAAGTCTTTCCCTCTTCCTGAAGCTTGACAGTTTTAATAAATGTTCAAAGTTACACTGTGTAGGGGCAGGTTCCTTTCCTGGTTTTTAAATACAGGTGTTCTCTTTTACCCCTGGAACCACCAGACAAAAGCATATTTGTCTGTTTTTGATAATGAGGAACAGACTTTATCCTGGTAAAGAGTGCTTAAAAATGTGTCTGTCTGAGAACTACTGAGTACATTCTTTAACTTATGTTCAGTTTTAAAGGTTAACACAGAATTTAAATAAGCAAAATGTTACAACAGGAAATGTTAAAGACGTGTTTATATACAATTGAAGACATTTTTTGAGGCGTATGTCTCTTAGAAAATGTTTTTGGAGTTAGATACAGGACGCCAACAGAACACACTGCCACAAATCTCTCTTGAAGGTCTTGTCACCAGCTACTCAGAATTAGCTTCCATGGTCCCTTTTGCATAGAATAAAGCTTGCTTCAGCAATCTTTTAAGGTACTTTGCTTGTTTCCTTATTTGAAACGTGAATGTTCATAAAACTGTTGAAATGGATCTTCATTTTTCCTTTATAGCCCTACTTATATAAACATTTTGTGTTATCACTTGTTTTAGGATTACTTGAATCATTTGCCACGTATTAGGAGGTTTTAATTTGATGTCCGAGGGACTTGACCTTCTTACAACTACTGAATTAAAAAAAAAAAATCTTAGTAGAAGAAAAGGGGGAGGGGAGAGAGGAGGAATGACTTATGTTGCCGTGATGCTGACATCACTCTCCTTCCTATCTTACTATGAAAGTAATCCAGATTCATTATGAAGAAAATTGAAGAATATGAATAACCCCAACACATAAACATATAGATTAAGATAATTAAAATCATTTCTTATCTATCACTGGAATACAATCACTTTGAATATTTTGCTGTATTATTTATTGAAGTATAATATCTTTAATTCTGTAGGGTTAGTCCAGGGAGTTAAAAGGTTAGTCCTGGAAAATTCACACAGACACCTCCATTTTCTCTTGAAAATTTTTATTATGAAATAGCTTAAGCATATGTAACATTTCTTTTTTTTTTTTGTGAGAGAGTGGCCTTGTGCTAACATCTGTTGTCAATCTTCCTCTTTTTCTTTTTTCTCCCCAAAGCCCCAGTACATAGTTGTATAACCTAGTTGTAGGTCCTTCTGGTTCTTCTCTATGGGACGCCGCCTTAGCGTGGCTTGATGAGCAGTGAGTAGGTCCACGCCCAGGATCCGAACCAGCAAACGTGGGCTGCTGAAGCGGAAGGCTAGAACTCCAGCGCTATGCCACTGGGCCGGCCCCGTGTAGAATTTCATAGAACAAATATGGGTGTATACCCTTGTACTCACCACAGTGACTCCATTTTCCAGCATTAAAATATATCATGTTATTTAAAAGCCCTGTCTAGGGCCTGCCCCATGGCTTGGTGGTTAGGTGCGCGTGCTCCGCTGCTGGTGGCCCGGGTTCGGATCCTGGGTGTGCACCGACGCACCGCTTCTCTGGCCATGCTGAGGCTGCGTCCCACATACAGCAACTAGGAGGATGTGCAGCTATGACATACAACTGTCTACTGGGGCTTTGGGGGGAAAATAAATAAATAAATAAAAGCTTTAAAAAAAAATAAATAAAAGGCCTGTCCTTTGGAAAAGTTTTCTTATGATCAGTTTTTTTTTTTTTTTTTTTTTTTTTTTTTTTTTTTTGTGAGGAGATCAGCCCTGAGCTAACATCCGCCAATCCTCCTCTTTTTTTTTTTTTTTTTTCCTGAGGAAGACGGCCCTGGGCTAACATCTGTGCCTATCTTCCTCCACTTTATATGGGACGCCGCCACAGCATGGCTTACCAAGCAGTGCGTCGGTGCGCGCCCGGGATCCGAACCAGCGAACCCCGGGCCGCCGCAGCGGAGCGCGCGCACTTAACCGCTTGCGCCACCGGGCCGGCCCCCTTATGATCAGTTTTTAATGAGCATTTCTTTTTTTTTTTTTTTGTGAGGAAGATCAGCCCTGAGCTAACATCCATGCTAATCCTCCTCTTTTTGCTGAGGAAGACTGGCTCTGAACTAACATCTATTGCCAATCCTCCTTTTTTTCTCCCCAAAGCCCCAGTAGATAGTTGTATGTCATAGTTGCACATCCTCCTAGTTGCTGTATGTGGGACACGGCCTCAGCATGGCCGGAGAAGTGGTGCGTCAGTGCGTGCCCCAGATCCGAACCCAGGCCGCCAGCAGCGGAGCACACGCACTTAACTGCTAAGCCACGGGGCTGGCCCTTAATGAGCATTTCAATATTTAGTTATTTGTTAAGATTTGGTGAAGTTTAATTAAGAATATGAATTAGAATGTGTAATGAAACAAAGTATAAAAGACCAGTTGATATAACAGTCTATATCCTTTTTAAACATTTTTTCTGTTTATAGGAGTTATTTGAGCTTAAGCTCAAGACGTGGAAACTTAAAAAATGCAGACACCACACCAAAGGAAAAAAATCCCCCCAAACTAAGAGTCCTGTCACTGAGGGAAAGCCATGGTTAACTAAGAGTGACCTTCCAGCCTTATTTGTCTTATTTTTTAAAAACAGAATAATAAAACATTAAATTTCCGTTTTATTTTATATTTTAGGAAAACATCATGTTATCTTATTTTGATCTTCACAAAATCCCTGTGAGTTAGATAGGGGCATTGGTATCTGTATTCTCCTTGCATAGAAACTGAGGATCCTGGTTAAGGTAACTTGACCAGCACATCTTTCACTTAGTAAGTGGTAGAGATGGGACTTGAACCCAGAACTTTTGAATCCAGGTTAATTTTTTTTAAAACCACACTGCTGCTTTGAAAGTTCCTACTTCCTTGTCTTCCCAGACCCTTCATTAGTTCAGTTTGGGTCTTGATCTTTGGTTGTAAACTCCTTTTTTTTTTATTGTGGTAAAATATATATACCATAAGATTTACCATTTAACCATTTTTTGTGTGTGTGTGTGTGTGAGGAAGATTAGCCCTGAGCTAACATCCGATGCCAGTCCTCCTCTTTTTGCTAAGGAAGACTGGCCCTGGGTTAACATCCATACCCATCCCTCTACTTTATATGGGACGCCGCCAGAGCGTGGCCTGACAAGCCGTGCGTTGGTGCATGCCCAGGATCCGAACCTGCAAACCCCCGGCCGCCAAAGCAGATTGCGTGCAATTAACTGCTACGCCACCGAGCCGGCCCCACCATTTAACTATTTTTAAGTATGTAGTTCTCTGGCATTAAGTAAATTCACATTGTTGTGCAATTATCACCACCATCCATTTCCAGAAATTTTTCATCTTCTGCAAATTCATTTTGATTTCCATGTTATTTAACCTTTCTGTATTAAGTGCTTTTATATGTGTGATGTGGATTGAGTTACTACATGTAAAGCACTCAGAACAGTATTGGATACATGGTAAGAACTCAACACATGGTAGCTGCTTCCTACAGACTAGATGGTGAAGTAGGCTAAAGGAGATGCAGAGTTGAAGAGATGATAAACAGGAAGTGGAGGAAATGGGGGATGGATGGGAAACCTCTTTTCTGCAGTTCGTTCTTGTCTGTTTCGTGTTTGATTCAAAGTGTTTTTGGGTGTACACACGTATACAGTAGAATTGAAAAATCATAAAATGAAATTCAGTCACAATTTAGAGTTTGGAATTAGATAATTTTATAATGGTTTGAAAGTACATTGTTAATGCAAATTTCTCTAAACTGTGAGATTCAATTCCTAATGAAAGTATTTTAATTTTGTCTGACAGGATTTGAACTTTTCGAAGAGCTGCCAACACCCAAGTTCAGCTTTGGAGGCAGATCTGGAAACAGTGTAGCAGCATTGGTTTTCCAAAAAACGTGAGACTTGTCATTGGACAAATTCAGTTAGCTTTTTTAAGAAGCTCTACATCAAAGTAAACCTGACACAGAAAATGCAAGTGCAAATAAATGCTTAGTAAGTACACAGGATGCACATGTTGAATAGATGTAATAGGTTGGTAAAAAAAATCATGAGTATGTAAGTGGTTGGGTTTTAGAGATCAACCAAAAATAATTTTAAAATTTCTTTTGTATTTGAAATGTAAATATTTTTCTTTTTGACTAAAAAAATTTCCTGTAACTGCTGAACAGTTTAAAATTTTAAAGCAGTAAATGAATTTACAGAAAGCATGTATTCTTGATTTTTGTGCCTTGGTAAAGTTGAATTGAATATAGCTTTTTATTAAGATTTGTCCAAACTATTCCAGGGCCAGAATAATAAGCAAAACAACTTGCTTAGTGTTTTATTAGACTATTTATGAAACACAATAAGTATAATATTTTGGGTTGAATGGTGGTTTTTAAAAAAATTAATACCTGAGAAAGTCCTATAGCCTTCATGTATATAATTAAACAAAATAAGATAAATGTATCAGTTGATCAAGAAATATTTATTGAGCTTGTATGTTGTGACTTATTGGTCTTTTACACACTGTGAGGGATAAATAGGAAATAGAAGGAAAGACAGCTAAGCGATACTGTTATATGCTAGCACTGTGTTAAGTTATATTATCTTACTAAGTCATTGTATCCTCGAAACAGCTTCTTGAGGTGTATATTACTTATTCCTGTTTTGATGTATCAAACAGCTAGTACAGGGTGGAGCCAGGATTCTTTTCTGGGTCTGACTCTAAAACCCATTCTGCTTCCCAGGTGCTAAGTCTCTGTCTTTATGGCATTTATAGTTCATTTGGGGAACAAGGATTGGTACGTAAAGGATACTGTTCGAGAAGTGGGCAGTTATTTTTAGGAGCTCTGCAGCTCCTTGTTAGTCACAGTGTTGATCTATGGACTGTGAGAATAGTGAGTCATCCTTCATTACTTTTCACCATCTCCCTACTTGTCTTAAAAGACTCGCCTAATCGAGAAGTGAATCGTGTCATTCTGTGAAAGGGTGGTAAGTTACGTATAAATATATATATATATTTATATATATATATTTATTTATATATATATATTTATTTATATATATATTTATTTGTATATATATTTATTTATATATATTTATTTGTATATATATTTATATATATTTATTTATATATATATTTATTTATAAAGTTCTCAGGGATACAGGGACAAAGATGTTTTAGTTAGGGGCTAGTTAGCAAGAGAAACAGTTTGTTTATTAACATTTTTGAAAAGATAAGGAATATTAATATTTAAGGTATATTAATATTTAATACCATTTTGTATTTGGGTTAATATTTTAATATTGGAGTCACAATCACTTTTTAAAAAAAAGGGATATAATTTTTGATGATTTTCAGCTTTTTGGGCCTGTTGGGTTACAGAATGAACAGAATTTTTGTGTGTTTGGTAAATGTTACTCCGGTGATGAGTAAGTCTAGCATTACATCTTTTTTCTTTTCATTTTTTCCCTGGAGTGGCAAGAGAGGGGAGGAGGATGGTTTGATTTAGATCAACATTAATCACCCATTAAGATTACTCCCTGCCTTGCACAAGGTAACTGAACACATTTACATAAACTTTCAACACAAATAACATTTTTTGAAAAGCTCTAGTTTTTAACATGTGAAAAGTGAGAAATTACTTCAAAATATATGTGATTTAAACGGTAAAAAAAAATTGTATTGGTTTTACAAACTAGACATGGGATCTTAAACCATGGAAACATATAAATAGTTTTATAATTTATTGAGGAGATGTGGTCTTTGTTGTTTTTTTCACATTAATATTCCTTGATTTCAAATATGATAATAGTATGTAAGTACATTTTTAGAATTCTGAGTTGTTAAGTATATGCTATGTTAAAGCACCAATCTAACACAAGAGGCTTTTTGTGCAAGTGGACTGAGACGTTGGGTTTGAGTCACTGATGGCTTGGAGTGGGCCTTTGTTGAAAAGCTCGTTGAGTCACTATCATGGGGGTATTATGTGTGTTCCGTTTGTAAAGATGAAGGATTTTGTTTGGGAATCATGGAGCTGTTGATAAGGTTAGGAAAAGGGGGTTGTCATCTCCTTTTATGAGTTTAATCCTACTGGAAGCCAGCCTCTTGGAGGTTTAAATCAGAACAAATGGAAGGCCCAAAAATGCTAACAATAAATTTGTCTTTTCAAATAATATTGCGCTTTAAAAACCAGGCCAGTAAATGTCCCCAAGTTACTGAAACAAGTCATAAATATGTTATTATTAAACTTAGTTTTGTTAAATCATATGAAAAGGGGGATAACTGAAAGAAATTGTACACTTATAAAAGGGAGCAGTAAGTATGTAGTGAATGCTGTTTTCTCTGGATAAGAAGTTGGAATTGTAATTTTATTTCATCAAAAGACACTTTTATTTTGAGGAAACTTGATTGAAATGCAAAGGAGATTTCTCTGTGGAGCCTGCACAGTATTGTTGCTTTTCATTATGATGTTATTGCTGCATAACAGGGCACTTCTGTGTGTAGGAAGTGCGTATGCAAGTCCAAAGGGATTTGAGGCCTGAATGGGCGGGTTACACCAATTAACAGATAGAAAGGTTTCAGAAAATTTTGTTTTAAGCCAGGTGCACAAGTTACAGTTGCTTTTTGGGACTGGCATTTATGCATATGAGAATCAAACCTGACACTACTCTTGGCAGCTTGACTAAAGCCATTTTAAAATAAGTACACTGTCCTTGAATGATTTTTTTCCCATTGTAGTAGCAGTGAGTTTGCCTTTCTTCTTCATCTGTGATATGCAAGCAATTTTCTATTTATTTTGGGGGAAGAAGGGAGGTAAACATATACAAAAAGATTTTGCCTTTGTATGAATAATGTGTTTCAATGCACTTATTTATTTTTAAATTTCTGTGATATTGTAATGCAGTATTATATGTTGACTTTTTTTCTTTTTGTGAAGAAGATCAGCCCTGAGCTAACATCCATGCTAATCCTCCTCTTTTTGCTGAGGAAGACCGGCTCTGAGCTAACATCTATTGCCAATCCTCCTCCTTGGTTTTCCCCAAAGCCCCAGCAGATAGTTGAATGTCATAGTTGCACACCCTTCTAGTTGCTGTATGTGGGACACGGCCTCAGCATGGCTGGAGAAGCGGTGCGTCGGTGCTAGCCCGGGATCGAACCTGGGCCGCCACTAGCGGAGCGTGTGCACTTAACAGCTAAGCCACAGGGCTGGCCCTTGTATGAATAACGTGTTTCAATTCACTTATTTATTTTTAAATTTCTGTGATATTGTAATGCAGTATTATATGTTGGCTTTAATTCACATTCATCAGAGTATAATAGAAACCTTAATTTTTAAGGAACCTAAATTAGTAATTAAGTTTTATATGGCTTTGAAATAATTAAAAAAAAATTATTTTTTAATTTATTTTTGTCCCCCAAAGCCCCAGTAGATAGTTGTCTGTCATTGCTGCACATCCTTCTAGTTGCTGTATGTGGGACGCGGCCTCAGCATGGCCGGAAAAGCCGTGCGTCGGTGCGCGCCCGGGATCTGAACCGAGGCTGCCAGCAGCAGAGCGCGCGCACTTAACCCCTAAGCCACGGGGCCGGCCCTAATTTTTTTAGTTGATACGCAAAGAAATAGAGTATCTCTGCCTATATTAATAGATTTTGGTTTATGTTCTCTTAAGTAAGTTTTATATATTTATGCGTACATGTGTGCCTGGTAGCCTACAATGAAAATATACACAAATGTGAAAAAGTCAGTTGCTCTCCAGGCCAGCATTCTACTGCTCTGGGGAGACCTGGGTTTGATTTCCTGCTTTTGGTACTGTGCTAGAGTGTATGTGCTCCAGAGACAGCCTTCTGCTTTGAGAGCAAGAGACCAAATGTCTTGTGTTCCACAGTAGTAACCTCTTTAGCTAATTGTGGGGCGGGTGTTGATGGGCTCTGAAAGGAGTCTTGTCTAGTACACTTCACTGGAAGGAGGCTGCCTATGACCTAGAGCTTTATTGTGGGAGGCAGGAGCATGGTAGGTTGAAGGACAATTGCATAGTGGGAAAAAAATTAGGAAACCCTTATCACTTCTCTTGGTTAGGCAGGAAACAGAGATGTCCTTAGAAGAAGGGGGAGCACATGAGCATGTTTTCTTGACAGTCAATGGAAGAAAATTAATGCTAATTTATTCTTCATACATACCATGCAATTTGTTAGAAAAGTAAAAGAATAGTTCGAAATTCTTTGGTCAATTGATGGATTCCTATGTTAGGGGCATAGAAATGAAACTCAACATTAAGCAGACAAATACCCAAGCCCACAGGCTACATAAATGCTGAATAAAACCAGCTCTACAATGGAACTCTCAAAAGCGAGGGGTAAGAAGCCTAATGAATGATTGAATATGACCTTAGCAAAATCCCTGGAGTGTTGCTGAAAGATCATTCATTTCCAGCTTAGATGTCAAGATGGGCTCCAGTAACCAGAAAAAAAAGAGAGCTTGAGTCGGTACTTACTGAGTTTTTAAAATCTTTACAACACAATACATTAGACTATCATTAAAAGGGCTTCTCTAACTGAATTTTGAGCTGTCGCTGTGTGGACCTGTAGTTTAGTCCCAGGGAAACCAAATTAAAAAGATAGGAATAATTCCCAAGACATGAATGTATCAATATCCTGCTTTTATGGAGTAGAACTTCAAAAACTGGGATGTAGAGGCTGGCAGAATGTACTTTTGTCATGCTGATACCATTGTAAGAAAGACTTACAACCAAGAGATCAATTGTACCTTAAAGTATTTGCAAATTACTTGCCTAGTTTATTAGAAGATATAAAAAACCAAAATCTACTTTTTTTCATTTTTAAATGTCCCATTCTGAAGAAATGGTAAATTCTTCTGTTATGTTTTTAAATATGTGTTGTTATTACTGCATCAGGAAATAAGTATGTTAGTGAGTGATCTTTATTGTGCATGCTATCCAGAAGCTTTTTAAGAAAAGCAAATCTAACCCATTTGTTTTTCCAAATACCTAAAAATTTACACATGAACCAGCAATTAGTATATCCTGGATATTATCTGAGGAGCTTAGAAAGACATATGAAAAGTACTCTGATTGAATAAGGGGACCATGAACTGTATTTCTCACTCTTCATTAACATATTTACAGATGAAGCAGTTTATTATTATCAGTGATTATAGCAGAAGAGAAGTGCTGTTGGGTGGCTGTAGTTCCCCTGCTATTGCCTCCCTTACCGCTTCAAAGACAAGGGAATAGTCAAGAGGAAGAGGCTAAATGTAGAAGAGAGTGGGTGCTGCCAGTTCAGATTTTTCTCCTAACCCCTCCTCTAAAATGAAAATGTCAGTCCTTTGTTCTCATCTAATTTTAGTACATCCTGGCTAAAAAAATGTTAGGATGAAAAATGTTAGGATGATTTCCAACCATGGAACTTGGAGGGGTAGGGCGGGACGGGGGCAGAGTAGAGGAAAGAACAGTTTACATTCCATATCCTTCTGCCTTTCTGCGACAGCATCTAGCCTTTACTCTGTTGATTTTGGTAATGAAATAAATTTAGATGCACTGAAGCAGCAATAATTAGTTTTCCTTCCATATCCTCAACAAGAAGCCTCGTTGGAGCCTGAATGGGGAAAATCATAATATGGTATTTAATAAAACATACTGGGTTGAATTAAAGAGCTGTGTGCAAGTTTTGGAAGAAAGGCCTAAAATTGTAAGTGAAAACTACATGTTGTGTTATTTATAAATAGAACCTTTGTGGTCCCTTTGTGAATCAGTGAAACTGCTTTTATGCTATTGTTTCGAATGAGAATAATGTTTGTTGATTTTTGAGAAGCTGACATAAGCAAGGCACACAAGTCAGAACTGTTTATTCCCTCTGGGAACCCTAACAGGTCTAGAAGGAAAGCTCTGATTCTGTGACGAGACCCAGTTGGTCAAATCGCTGATAATATAGTTTGTTCAAGAGATAGGACAGAATTCTGTATGGCTTTGTAGTTGGAAGTGCCAGTTGTTGTAGTCATTATTTAATTAAAAAGTAATTAACTGGATTAAACTATGAGGGCAATTCCACGTGCTGTACCTCACTATGAAATAAGCCTGTCTTTTCCAAAGGTTTGTTCGTTTAGTGAGCTGAGGTTTACTCTTGGAACCTCTCTGTGTGATAAAGACTTTATATACCCCAAGGAAGAGAGATCATTTTGTTATTAAGTCCATGTGGTTAATGATTTAATTTGTGACAAATCCAACATCAGATTATTTTCGGAACTTGAAATTCCATTTATTTTGGTTCCTTTAATTATAGTAACAGATAATTTGTGTTTAAAATCTGTTAGGTAATAGAATAACTATCAAAGAGAAATGATTTTTTTTTTTTTTGTGAGGAAGATCGGCCCTGAGCTAACATCTGCCAATCCTCCTCTTTTTGCCAAGGAAGACTGGCCCTGGGCTAACATCCATGCCCATCTTCCTCTACTTTATATGGGATGCCACCACAGCATGGCTTGCGAAGCAGTGCGTCGGTCCGCACCCAGGATCCGAACCAGTGAACCCCGGGCTACCGCAGTGGAGCGTGTGCACTTAACCGCTTGCGCCACCGGGCCAGCCCCCAGAAATGATTTTTTTTTAATAATAAATTTTGGAGAAAAAAATGATCGGAACCTAGGCCAGTCACTTTCCTTTTCTGGGCTTTAGTTTTTCTCTCTGTAAAACAAAGGCGTTCAGTAGGTGATACTTAAAGTTCTTCTCTATCCCTATGTTAGTCAGCCTGGCTGCCATAGACTGGGTGGCTTAAACAACAGAAATTTATTTTTCATAGTCTGGAGACTGGGAATTCCAAGATCAAGGTGCTGGCAAGGTAGGTTTCATTCTGAGGCCTCTTCCCTTGGCTTGTAGGCAGTTGCCATCTCCCTGTATGTTCACTTGACCTCTTTGTGCGTGCTTGAGGGGAGAAAGTGAGCGTGAGTGAGTGAGCATGTTTTCTGGTGTCTCTTCTTATAAAGGCGCTAATCCCATCCTGAGGGCCCCACCCTCATGACTTCATCTAACCCTAATTACCTCCCAAAGGCCCCATCTCCAAATACCATCACTTTAGGGGGTTAGGGCTTCAACATATGAATTTTGGGGAGACACAAACGTTCAGTCCATAATAACAGCTGAAATTGATTTAAGGTTCAGAGAAAGGCCTACAAAATAGGTTTCCACTATATATGGGAAGTTTAAATACTTCATTAGCTAAATATCAATTGTTAGGGCACTTTATGGTTCTTTTAAACCAAGGTATCTATCTGTTCATATATATGAAGAAGTATATGTACATATAATAAAACATTCGAAGCAATCACATGAGTATTTTTCAATCTAAAAAACGTCTTTGTGCATTCATTGGTAAACTTTAGATTTGAGTATTGATTGTCTCTGATATATGTTTGATAATTCAGTTTGTATTTATTTGACCATAGAGATGTTTTGTCCAAGAAACTCAGAAAATTACATCTAATTGTTTAGTCCACTTCAATTTTATGTATAGAAATATCGAGATCAAGATTGGGCCTAAGCAAGATTGTGATAATCTGAAGGATCTCCTTATTAATTCTTCCCTACTCTACTGTCCTATAACTGTTTATCCCCTCAATGAAATTGAAGTATGTTAAGGGTGCTAGCAAAGTGCCTAATGCATAGTAGATACTTATTTAAGGTTGGTTTCCCTTCAGTACGTTTCTTTGAAGCAGTTTGATATAGTGGAGCGAGAAGCAGTTGTGACTCTACATAATAGGGTTGTGAATAGTAAATGAGAAAAATAAATGTAAAGCAGCTTAGCATGATTCCTAGCACACACCAATGCCAAATAAATACTCTTTTCTCCAAGGACCGACCTTTTCATTGGAGCTAATATATTGAATTGTTCAAGATTTTAATCCTCAGTGCCACCGAGTTAATGTATTCAGTTCCATTGTAAGGTATTTGTATTCCAGGAGGGATGAGATGAGTGAAGAGAAGAGGAGGAGTGGTAGATAAGTAAGTCAGAAGGACAGTGTGGAATAGGTGGGCCTTTCAGAACTTTTTAAAAAATCGTGCTCTGTAGCTCCTTTTTCCGTAGTCTCTAGATAGGGCTCGTGCTGAAGTACCTTTTCATTTAGTTGGGAAATGACCACATGTCATAATGCCAGATTTTTATGAAATGTCCTTTCTGACTTGTTTCAGCAGACTCTAAGAATACCCCTCAGATTTAAGATTATTATCTAAGTGGAAATTATTTAGTAATAAATGTAGGTGTGGTGGGGAAAATATGAATGTGGATGCATTTGAATTGAAAACAAATGGTCAAGGGTATGGTGTACCTTCCTTCCTTAGATCTGAATGCTAAGGTATTATTCCCAGTGACTTCAAACAAGGGAACTGAGAGCAGGTGCCCCAAATGACCATGCATCAGGTTTAATGAAAGTTGTTAAGTTGGATTTGTGTCTTTTACTGGGCGTTGAGGAAGTAGTGGGCTAAGATTTTTATCATTGATTTCTACCTTGCATCATTTAGATTTGATTTCTTTCATCACTCAGGCATGTTTATTTTCCTTGCTGTAAGTTGAGTTAAAAGTGCTATTCATAGTGGCATTTCAAAGTTTGATGTTGGGTAATACTTTAAATAGTTTATCTGATTTGCCCTTAGTTTATACTAGAACTGACAGTATAGTATGTAAAGTGCAGTGAATTAGTTGTTTATGCTAGTCTAGAAAACATTTGGTTTTTTAGGTTTGTTTATTTAAACTTTTTATCAGTGGTTAAGTGAATATCTCCATGCCTAGAGTGCTTAGTATGACTATAGAAATGCTGGCCAGAGCAGTGTCACTTACTCTAGTTAACCTCAAATAGGTTAAGTCTTTGAACCATTTTCAAAAAGTTTTACATAGATGAGATGAATAGGATATGTACGTCATTAGGACAGAAAGTAATCAAAGCTTCACTACTTTAAATTAGGTAGTTTACCAGTACAATGGTTGAATTACCTGGTTTTGATCAAAGTTTTTGGTTTTTTTTTGTTCCTTATGAAAGTTAACAGGAGCTGTAAATAGTATTTAAAATTGCAAGCCAAGTCCTCATTCATATCAGTTCTTTTCTGTTTCAGGTCAGCTGTAGGGTATGCACGTACAAAATAGGCAAGGCTAGTCCCTCTTATAAACAGTAATGGGTATGATAAAACACCCTTGCTTTTGGTTAATGTAGAAGATTGACAGACTGCTGAGGAGAGTTAAGAAATTCACAGGCTAATATCGTATCTAGGGGAAATGTTCTTTTCATACTGCTCCCAGGAATGTTCTGCCCATTGGAGCCAGAGACTAATTTTTTTTCTTCATATCTTAAATCCAAGGGATTCAGTCTTTAGATTGGGTATTTAAACTCTGTGAAATCACAGACTATCTAGTTTCACAGTTTCCTCTCTACCTAACGAAAATGAAATTCACTCAGTGTCATTTTTATGGGGATAGTCAGGATAGCAGTAGCTTTAAGCATATCACTGGGGATGAGTTAAAAATAGATTTTTCTTGAGGCGTGACTTATATGGCAGATAGTTGACAGAAGAGAAAAATTAAGTTAAATTTTGGGCTTGTATCTCAAATACTAAGTCTGAATTCCACTAAAGAATATTAAGAAAAATAATTGAAATGATTTGAAGATGATAAAATAAACATTTAGTTTGGGTATGCTGTTGAAATATTTTCTAGATTAAATTCAATGTATAGCAATATGAAAATACTATAACTTGTTTTTAGCTACGTTTTGGGTGGAGTGACTGAGGCAAACTAGGTTATGGATAACTAACCATGTTATAGTGATACTAATTAGAGTCTACTTCAGCTAAGATCATAAATAGATGAGGGAAAGGCAAGGAATTAATTATGCTTTTGAATCTTAGTATTAAAATAGTAAAATAGGTTTGGTAAGTTTTACATATGCCAGTAACTTTGCATGTAGATAGTGAAAAGCCTTCGTTATATTTATTTTTGCTTATTTACCACAAATAAACTTTTCAATCTCTGTTTCTTCATGCTTGTATTTTCTTGTAGCACATAACACCAATAACTACTATTAACTGCAAAAAAACCCCAAAACCAAACAAAGTAAAATCAAATTGAACTAAGTTTTAGCTGTTGCTCTGTTCTTTTTAGCTTACTTTACCCAGAGCTCTTCCATCCAGTGAGTTGCAAGCGTGACATTTGCTGTGTTTTCAGCACCTGCTAACTTGGAAACCAGGGTTTGTGTTCAGGACTTAGGCTTACAACCCACACTTTGTGGTGCACAATGCCGTCCCAGCTGGCATGCTTCGTACCTCAATGGTGCTAGACGTTTGGTTACAAAGCTGTGCAGGTTCACATGTACTGATTGCAATAGGCATTCCCCTTCAAGCTGCTTTCAACTCGCATTTTGTATCAAAGGAGTTAGATTGATATCATTAAATTCACTGCAGTGGTTATTTTTCAGTGAAAATAAATTTGTTTTATTTAGTTCTTGAATCAAAAAGTAACTTTGTCTTTAAGAATCAAAATACCTCTTAAAAAAGATGTGTGTGTATAGATATGGGATAGATATATATATATGTATATGTACATGTGTATAGATATATATATGTGTGTGTATCTCTATATCTGTATATATCCAGCCAGTGCTATAATTCATTTTCATCAGTGGAAAGGTTTCAGAACACAAGATAAAAAGAACAGAAAGGAGAGAACAGAAGGATTAGTGTGTTGTTATACACTTATGTAGGTAGGGCTGTTAGTTGTAGCTGGATCATAGATGTGGGAACAATTATAGAACTTAATTTCTCTGAATAAGATCCACATAAGGAAATTGCCCCCATAGTAGGTTCAAATTTTTGGCTTCCATCTATAACCAAAACTTTCCATATTTTGCAAAGAATTGTATTTTGCTAACTTGTTTTCAGTAGCCAATCTCTTTGAAAATGCTTCAGGTGGACTTGGTGATGTCTGTCTTTCCCACATCTATTATAAACAATTTCAAAAGGTTCTGTTTTTAAAAGATCTTTTCAGATGTAGAAAGGACAGTGTGAAATGTGAATGACTGGCCTTTAATACAACAGTTGTGAGAAAGAGCCAGTGGCTTTTGGAAGCTGAATAAAGGGGTTAACATACACATCTGCATACTGCTGTTGGGTCCAGTGTGTAACATGTTTGCTATTTGTTTCACTTACTTTGTTAGTCTAAAAAGAATAATGTGTTATTCTCAGAGACAAACTAGTTTATCATTTTTTAGTGGTGAGCTCTTTTTACGACCATAGGTATGATAGATTTGATGGGAAAAACTGAAC
Source organism: Diceros bicornis minor (assembly GCF_020826845.1). NCBI lineage: Eukaryota > Metazoa > Chordata > Mammalia > Perissodactyla > Rhinocerotidae > Diceros > Diceros bicornis. The sequence goes on along the minus strand of NC_080745.1, from coordinate 87,472,111 downwards.
AACATTGACTGGTACTTGCTCAGACTTCAAAGCTTAGCTCCTTGTTGTTTGAATATCACATTTATCTGGTTCTAAAGGCAGAAAAATAAAACACCCACTAACTACCTAGGACACTCCTTAGTGCATATCAGTTCCCAACCTTTACCCTCCTCTGCGCAAATGTGCTTAGGTGAATACTTTTATTAGCTTGTTGATACAAGTATAGTTGGTTACACCCTTTTTTCATAAAATACACCCTTATTGTCTCTTGTTGCTTAAGAGCTTTAAACTTGCGAATGGGGGAGCTCTCTAGTATAAAATGATACTCAGTTTAAATGTCCCAGGCAGTTTTGAGTAGACATATGATGCATACCATACACACAGGCATTCCTCCATTTGGTAGTTGTGCTTTGAGGGGAGCCAGGAGAGCCAGTATGGCTGTGTTTTATCCCTAGATTTCATATATTGGTCTTGGAGTGAGACTGTAGGTAATCTCTACATTTGATATTTCCCAGGGCGTTCTATGGCTTAACCAGGTTACTGTTGGTTGATGATAGTGGAAAAGTTACAAGTTATCATTTTTGGATTATTTATGGATTTATTTCTAAATTGGCTTATGAATTTGTGTTTAGGTGTCTGGTTGTGCTCTAAATCTGGTTTTGATTTGGTTTTGACCTTTTAGGATTGCACAAAGGTAGGCAGCTTAGCCCCTCTTCCCCCGATTGCAACTTACATTGTTTTTAATATGGAGTTCTGCTGAGTTTATATTTACTCTTGTGAATTGAGCAAAACTCTAATATACAACCTTTTGGAAAAGGATTTTTTATAATAAAGAATTGTGTAGAATAGCCCTAAAAGGTGGGGTGTTTTATGTCTGTAGGACTTATTACATAATATGGGAAGAGCCTATAGTATGGAAGGTTAAGTGACAGGCCTTAATGTGTATATATTTGTAGCCTTTGAAGATTCGAATTAAGTAAATGAGAAATAGCTATTCGTTGGTTAGGAGCACAACTCCTTACACAGGTATTTTAGTTCTGCACACTCTTAAGAAAGCGTCAGAACCAGAAAAACAGGCTGCTTTAGGTTGGAAAGGAGGTGTTACAGCGAAGGAGCTTGCCATAATCACAATCCTTGGAATTTTGTGAGACTAAAATCATCCTGAAAGCAACAAGAATAATGGTTGCAATAATTGTTTCCAGTTGGGACCGCTGCATTTTGTTTTTTAAGTTGACCCAATGAACTAGTAATTGCAGAAATAAACTGAATGTTTGCCAGCAGGAGTCACTCTAGGCCTCCTAATAACAAGTAAATTAAACTATATCCTTAAAGCTTTCAAAGGCTGAGTGACGCAGTGATAAGATGGCATTAGGGAAGTGTGGCAGCATTTTCAAATTATCCCTTGTGCCTTTCTTTGTTCAACCAAGGAAGACTTAGTACTTGCTCCTTTCAAAATTGGCCCTTGATAAAATTTTTTAAAGCAATGTTTATGGATAAGGATATCAGTATCTTAGTATTCTGCCTATTAGTTCATTTTGGCTTTCTAAGGATGAAGTGATTATATCCCACATCATCTGCTTGAATGGAGTCACATCCGTCTGATTTTTGCCCATCCTAATCTTGCAGCAGAAATCACTGGAGTGAGCTGTAGTTAGTGTGAAAGGAGATGTTAGCTCAGGATTTTCTGAAAAAGAATGGGTCCAGTGTGATGAGAAAGTGAAATATTTCAGCAATAGCGGTGAAATATAATAGTTTCCCAAGTGCACACAAGCTCAAGAAGTTAATTGTTCATTTATGTTTGATACTGGGATTCAAACATTGGATTAAAACCAATTAAATGTTCCTAGAAGCAACAGAAAAAGTTTCCTGATTTATGAATAGAACCATTCAAATGGTGCAGACACAATCCATGTAAAGTAATGAGGTGTTTTGTTTTTTTGGCAAAGGAGAACACAAAACAGGCATAGGGAGTTCTTTTTAAAAACCTTCTCTTTAAAAATCTCTTTTTGGATACAAGGTCAATAAAATAACATACACAGTAGGAAGGAGTAATGGGAAATCTGGGGCTTCACTTCACAAGGAAAACAATCCCCCTCCCCCAGGTGAGCAGCACAATGAAAATACTCTGCTTATTCTATCAGGGTTACATTCCTGAACTTAAGTCAACATCCTAAGTTACAGAACTAAACATGCTCTGCCTCTGCTTAGCAACCACAAATCCTTCCTTCACCAGTTGCATATACTTTGGATGTGGCTTCTGAAGTACACATTCCTTTATTTCGATTAGCGCCCCGAGTTAGGAAACCAGCGCTTTATTTTCCCAAAGTGTGACAAAACTAACAGGGTTCCCCCTCCCCTGCCGCCCAGCACGCCACTGAAATGATCGTTTCTTTAAAACCTCAAAAAAACCCCAATAACCCGGAAGCTGGACGTCTGAAGTCCACGCGGCCCAGGGTTTTCGTCCCGGCTTGTGCGGGGGGCGGGGGAGGGCGCTCACGGGGCCCCTGGCCCAGGGCCCGGGGAGCCGCGGTGGTGGCGGCGGCGGCCTGGCCCGGCCCGGGGGCCACTTCCCGCGTCCCGGGGCCTCGCAGGCGCGAGCTCGGCGAGCGGCGCGCGGCGCTGCTCGCAGGACGCCCTCTAGCCCCGCCGGCGGCGCGCTGCGACCCCCCCCACTCCCCGCCCACCGGCGGCTACGCGCACTGCACACTCGCCCGCCGCCGCACGCCGCCCGGCTCCTGCACGCCGCCGCCGCCGCCGCCGCGCCGAGCGCCCGGGCCCGCGACGCCGCCCGCAGAGCCCCGGACTCAGCGACACGCAGCCGCGGTCGGGCGGCGGCGGCGGGCGCGGGCGGCCTGGCTGGGGCTGGTTAAAGGGACGAGTTGCAAACAGTTCAGGAAGTGACAAGTCGATTTCCTCCTCTCTGGGAGCCGCTCGGTACAAAGCGCTCGGCGCCGGCAGGAGAGCGTGCGCGCGGCGGGCAGCCCGGACGACTTGGCGAGCGCCGGCGGCGACGGCGCGGGGCCCGAGCGCGAAGCGTCCCGCCGCGCACAGTAAGCGACCCCGGGCCGGGCGGCGGCGGTGGCGGCCGGGAGGCCGGTCCAGAGCGGAGGTCCCTGCTATGTGCGCCCCGGCCGCCGGCTGGAGGGAGCCCTCCCTGCTCGCGTGTGTGCTGGGCTTGTCCTTTTAAAAATTTTTATTTATTTTTTATGTTGCTGATTTCCTTTTTTTCCGCCTTGTTTCGCGTTGGGTCGGGTGGTTTCTCGGGGCGCTGAGTGTCGCCCCTGGTGCGGGCGTGAGACTTGTCAGAGCGTAGCCAGGGGAACGAACCATCCCGGCCCCTGCGGAAAAGTCTTCGCTTCCCGGGGCGGGTGCGGGGACGGCTGCGCCCGGGGGTGTCTTCCTCTCCGCGTCTCAACTTGAGTCCTGGCTCGCGGCGGCGGCTAAGGCGCTGAGCCCCGGAACCCAGGTGGTCCCGCTCGCCCCGAAGTTCCCGCATCGTTTGCAGACAACTCTTTTGTTCGCGGAAGTTTGCGTCCGCCACCCACGGGATGCGGGCGCGCAGCGGCGGGCCCCGCGGCTGCTGGACCGGCCGGGGCGGTCACATTGTGGGTGAGGGGCGTTCTGTCCCGGGCCGAGGAAGCCCGCGGGGTGGCCGCGGCGGGGGCTTCCCGAATGGGGGGCTCCTGCGCCGGCGTGGCTTTTGCACATGGCGAGAAGGGCCGTCCGGCACGGGCACACTGGTCGAGTCACATTTTTGCCGGTCTTTGATTTGCAAGACCCTGGGAGTCGGCTTCCCTGCTCGGGGTTTCTCTTGGTGAGGCAAGGACACCTAGAGTCCGGGGAGGGCTCTCGGTGTGCGTCGTCCCATGTGGCTTCTCGGGCACCCCTCCAACTACCCACCTCCGCCCACAGACTTGGGGAACAATGCTGGTGGCGCGGGACAGGGTGGCTGAGCACCGGCGAGTCGCGCGAGCCGGGTTACTCGGGTCCCTCGCCCCCGGACGCCGGCTGAAACCGGGCTCCCTCCGTCTGACCGCCCGAGTTCATTAACACGTACTGTACTTCATAAGATGGTGAACAAAGAACAGCTCTTTGCAGCATTTGATGAATGGGATTCTGCCTCCTATAGGCCACACTCCGAGTCTTACATACGTTACAGTCTCCGGACTCGGTGGTATGGGCAAGTGGCCCCCGCGGTGGGCTGCATTCCGGGCCCGGGACCCTGGGCAGGGCATTTGTGCCGCTGCCGCGCTCGCCTTGCCGGAGCGGGTGCAGATGGAGCCAGGCTGACGGTTGTTCAACAGTAACAAATGTTTGTTGAATTGTTGGGTGGTGGAGACAAGAGGCTGTTTTCTATTGACTGCTGCAGGAGTTGGAATGGCATTGTTTATTGGCCTGGGAAGCCAGGCAAGCGCCTTGTGCTGCTTACAACATATTAGCAGATTTCCAAATGACATTCTAGCATATGTGTTCCCAGCAGTTCCCGCCGGCTGGAAGGGGATCCCTCCTTGCTCCAGATCCTGGACGCCGGGTTAAAAAATGCCACCCGGCTTGAGGACTTGAGAAGGAATGGCGTTAGCAGACTGGGTGAAACTCACTGTTCCTGACTTGGCCAGGTTTTGGTTTCATTTTAATTTATCCACTTAACAGTAACTTATCTCAGTTACAGTTTTGATACTGAATTGCAGATCTGTAGGGCTTTTTTTTTTCTTTCTCTTAGCTGTGGACAAGTAGATAAACAGAGAACAGCCTCTTGTCCCAGTTGATAGGCCCATGTTAGTGGGAGAAGGTTTGGGTCTTAAGTTCAGGATTGGTAGCTCTTAACCCTGTGTCTGCACTTGGCTAGCGTCTGGATACTGCCAGCGGTCCTGCAGACCTAGGAGCATGCTGATCCAGCTCCCAGGGCGCTGTTACAGTCCCGAAATGGAAGGAGAAGCTTGGGGCAGGGCTGTGTTTTTCTCCCAAATGCCCCTCTGGAGGACAAGGTGGTTTTAAGACCAGTTCAAATAATTTTGCCCAAGGACTTCTTATTTTCCCTTGAGAAGGTGATATTGATGTGCAGTCATCCTGACATCAAGACAAGTTTTAAGTAAAAGCTAGTGGTGCCATTGCTGCAGAAGTGGACTTGAATATTCTAAGGCTGGCAGAATAAGTAGAGCATTCCACTGTTATGATTGATAATGTTTTAAGTCAGTTCCTCCCTTCTGTTTTCAACTTAGGGTATGTCGCATGTAGTAGCAGTTTGGAAGTTCATAAACTTCTTTTGGGAAGAGCTTTAAGATACCTTATTGTCACCATGGTGGCTACACTTAATTGACATTTTATGGGAAGCCCTGTTGTTACTTCTTAGACTCTCTCCACATCTTTTAATCTTTCTCTGTCCCCGGGTTGATTCCTTCACTATCCCCTGGTCTCTCCATCTCCCCAGGTCGGTAGAAGCCTAGTGGGCTGAGTGTGCTTTAAGTGGTTTCAGGGAGCAGGCACCTGACCCCTGATTGAAGCTCAGGAAAGGCCAGCCAGCTCTCCCCCCTGCAGGAGGCTGGAGAGGAGGGAGCCTTGTGTACAGTCTGGGAGCTGGCAGCAGAGGACGCCTCAGAGCAATTTGGTGTATCTTTGCTCTTTAAAAAGCACACCCTTCTCACCCACTGCTTGGTGCTATGGGCCTTGAAGACTGAGCGCTGGACCCACTGTTGGACTGTTCAGCTGATGTGTTATCCGGGCAGTGTGACTTTTTTGAATTGCGTACTGTGTGGAAAACTTTTTGTTCTTGCCCTTAAAAAAAGACTGAAATAAGCAGATACTCAGATCAGCACAACCCCCATCATTACCACCACCACACACACCTCTCTGATGTGTAATAAAAGAAACCTGCAGGCATAATTTGTTATGTAATATGCTGATAATACAAGTTTCAGTTTTAGATGGAAACCAGATGTGGAGGGGCTCTCTTTAATTGATCCAGCAAGGGGGACACTTTAATAGATTAACTAGCTCTGGCAAACCCCAAAGGTGATTTTTTTTTTTTTTTTTTCTTGACTTGAGGGGAGAATCCCAAACCCGGGGCTTTTTCGAGGTTTTTGCTTCTCGTCTTTTTGCTTTGCTGCAGCTGTCCTTTTTGTCAGACTCTTCCTCTCTTGAAAGAACCGGTTTGTTGCCAACACGAAGCACATGGCCCGGTCTGGCGGGGCTCAGCACAGCTTAACTCTGCTGGGCTCCACTCCCCTCCTCGCCTTGTCCAGCTGCTGCCCTGTCCTCCACCCTCCAGAACAGGGCCTAGCCGAGGGACTTGGGTGCTGCAAGGAACGTTGACTGATCTCCCTCAGCTCCTTTCTGAAACATCTGATCATCCAGGGACAGTTGCTGTTTAAACTTGTCCAATGAATACACTTCCCAAAATCACTGACTCTCCTCAGATTAATTTCTGTGTTTGTTTCCTGCCTAACTTTATGAGGGTTCTTTCTACATGGCTGAGTCACCTTTATTATGGCCCAAGGTCGGGGACTGCACTGTAATAGCTGACCCCATTAACAGCAGTTTCATTGCGTGCCGGGATGTGAACTTTGGAAACAAACCCAGAGGCTTGGATATGCTGATGTGCCCAGAGACTTGCTTAGAAAATTTTTGTTTTAGTGCAGTTTACATTAACGTGATTAATGACCGTGCCACTGAAAAGTCTATATTCAAAAGCAATTTACTGTTCCCCAGGGTTCTTCTTATGGGAAAGTAATTTTCTTTGCCAAACAGCTTTGTTTTAAGGTAACTTGTTTTTTGATGTTTAATCCAAACCTCCTGTGCACACAGTTTGGGATCCAGGTTTGGGCTTCAAGAATTGCAGGTTGTGGTTTTGGTGGCGTCTGTCTTAACCTTCCCGAACTCGGGTCAGAGGGCACCCGGATTCTTGTCTTAAGCAAGTTCTCTGAGATCCTGAGCAGCAGCAGAGTTAGTGCAGTGCTGGTTAGGATGGGAGGAAATCTTCCAGAGGAAACTTGGCTTCACTAGGCTGGGAGGAGGGACACAAGGAGGCTGGAGCTGAGGACAGGAATTTTCTTTCCTTGCACCGACTGGGGAGATACTTGAGCTTTTTCAGAAAACAGAGACGTCTTTGCTGCAGCCAGCCTTCGTCGTTGTCTTGTTTTTTTTGTTACATGTGGCTTGATTGAGACGGGAAATGCTGATGGGTAGGTCTGAAAGCAGCCTTAGGAACCCGAGAAAATAACAACACGTTTGAAGGACTGTGGAAGATTTTGCATTTCAAAGGGTCTACCTTGTAGAATTTCACATCACGTCAGGCGTTGCGGAGACGTTGACAGGCAACCCCCTTCTTTAACCGTTCTCCGTCTCTCCTGCTGTGGGGGCTGCACGGGAAGCTGCTTTTTGCAGGGGGGATGGGGGCAGCTTGGCCAGGCCAGGCAGGGAGATCACGGAATCCACAGCGCCCCTTAGGCATCTGTAGTCCCTGGAGGGACTTTTTCCACAGGGCCATTCTCAGGAGGTGAAAGCAAATCATGCTGGTAAACAGCCCCTTTGACCCCAGAATGCAGGGGCAGCCCAGCTCCTCCAGCTCTCTTTTCCTTCTCCCCTGAAACAAAGAAACAGATTCTTCTTCTGCAGTGGTGTGATGTGCTTCTTTCCAAGTTCAGAGATTCAGGTCCAAGATTCAGGACCATGAAGAGTTGGGTACCGCAGGATTCAGCTGAAATGAGTGCAGATTGTTCAAAGAATAATAGCAGGGCCTACTGGTTGTCGAAGGTCCACCCTGGGCCAGGGCCTTTGCATAGGTTCTAATTCTCAAAGCAATCCTGCACTTAGAGCTGAAGAAACTGAGGCTCAGAGAGGCCAAGTAACTGGCCCAAGGCTGCACAGCTGGAAGGCCAAGAGGCTAGTAGCTATATCCCGGTCTGTCTGTGTCAGAGCCTGCTGGCAATCCATACACATGCTATTGGTCGATGTGTTTGTAAGATAGAGGCCCTGGGTTCTGTTTTATCTCAAAGCATAAATTTTGTTTAGTCTTGTTAACACCACAGGGAAACTTAGATATTTTAACTGCTTCTTTTCCTTCCCCCCGATTTCCTAGAGCTTTTTTTGTTTGTTTTTTAAGGAGTGATTGGATTCTCTATCTACCTAGGACCAAAGGCAGTGCCTTACTTGGGAAGACTGAAATGTTTTGCTTCATCCTTACAAAAGACAGATTCACAAGAAAATATAATTATTCTCAGTGACCTTCTCGGGGAAAAAGGAAATAAATCTGGCCGCCCACTAGATGCATCACCACTTATTCAGATTCCATTTTCCATTCAAAGAGATCATTAAAAGGGTTTCCAGAATTTTTTTCTTTTTTTTTGCATTTGTAATTCAGATGTCTCAAAGTAAATCATTTTGTGGTGCTTGCTACTCCAGGTTTGTACAATATCACGTTTTGTTACATGCCTGAAGTAATCAAATAACTAAACCCAATTGTACATCCTCTGGCCTGTGGGAACTTGGTATGCCCCAGCCAGGGCTGGGCAGAGGCCCTGCATTCTGTCTCAGACAGATGGCTCTTTGCAGATTGATCCTGGTTTGCGTGTGGGGGGGGGACGGGGGTTGGGGTGAGGATACCCATCTCCTGCAAGGCCTGCCGGGCTGGGTCTGCTGCCCTTTCTGCCTCTAAAGAGTTTGTGGGAGAGAGCTGAGGCCCCTGTGTGCTGAGTTTCTAGAATTTAGAGCAGTGGTTCTCAACTTGGCTGTGCATTAGAATCACCTGGGGAGGTTTAAAAAAAATCTGGATGCCCATGCTGCATCCAGGACCAATTAGCTCAGAATCTTGGAGAGAAGGGGTAGGTCTCAGCATTGGTATTTTTAAAGCTTCTGAGTTGATTCTGTTGTGCATCCAAGACTGAAGGAGCAAGGGCTGGAATAGACCCCACTGATACTTCGCTTCCCTTAGCAGGGGCTTAAAGACCTTGCTGTTCAGTTGTGGGATAAACCTATTGGAATTTTCTGCTGCTGCCATGCCTCAGTGAAGGAGAATCTGAAAGGTACCCACCCCTGGGGGAAATGCCTGCTGTAGACGTCATCCAGGTAGTTCCTGTTTCTGCTGGACCGGGTCTCGGGTGCGTCTCCCTGCATGGGATTCGGTACAGCCCCTCTGAGCCACCTTCTTTCTGGAATGAAGAGGGCAGGTTTTATTCAGCCTGTTGTCTCAGGGTACTTCTCATGCAGGCCCTGCATCCCCACCATCCTGTTGGTCTTTTCAGCTTCTTCACCCTTCTAGAGGTTTTCACATGGTACCCTCTGGGGTTAAGGGGAGGGAAGATGCAGTTTGGGTCCAGAGTGCATCTTGGTGATTCTCAGTGAGCAGTTGGTCATTTTCACCTTGATTTGCAGTGAATATCACACTGTCAGCCACCTTGGTTGTACCTGACTGCTCAGAATCTGTCCTCCTGCGGCATACTTGGGATTACAATTTATAGAATTATGTTTAGAATGACCAGGGACTGAGGAGTGCACCAGCTTCTCTGGCCTGCTGATGTGATCTTACGAAGGAGAAATCCAACCCCCAGGAGGTGTGGTGACCTTCCCAAGGTCACATAGCCAGTGCCTAGAGGAACGAGAACCCTCATCTCCTGAGTCCCCTGCTCGAGTGCTGTGTTCTCTCCTCTGAGACTTAGGCAACACAGTCTTGCTTGCAGGACAGCGTGCACAGACCCACAGGCACTGTGATCATTGTTCAGGGGTTCTTTAGCCAAGTGAAACATGCCATCGTCACTCTTGGTCAATTTTGACAGTACATCCCATATTTTGCCTCCTCCTCTGATGCCTACTCATCAGGGATCCCTTGGGTTGCTGAGAGAGACTCACTAAACTCCCGACAGGTGAAACTGAGTCCCCGTGGAAAGTACTGAAACCTTGAGCTTGATGAAAAAGGTTTTGGTCGATTTGGCAAAGGTTTGTCTATCTGCTCTTCTGCGTGTTGGTGGTGGTGGTAAAAAAGGGCTCTTTCTCCTCTGCTAGGAGTTGGGTTTGGGCCTAATGAGGTGGGGCAGAGGGGGATCGTTCTTTTCTCCAGGCCTGTTACTCCTGCTTCATTTAGCGGACATTGGTTGGGCACTTGCTGAGTGTCCCAAGTGGAGCTGGGCACTTCACTTCATTAGTTCATTGAAGTCTCAGCGCAGTCTATGGCTGAGGGACCAGCTCCAGCTATTGCTGGGTGAGAGGGACAGTGGGATTTCAGCTCTTTCTGGCTGGCCTCAGTTCTGTATTCTTTCCACCACGCCATGCTTCCTCTTTGTCCAGTGCCTGCGCCAGTGCAGAGGAGGCACAGTTCCTGCTGTAAGCACGGTGCGCCATCCATGGAGCGCTCCCTGGCGATTACTGCCTGGGCACTGTGCTGCTACTTCCAGAAGGGGCTCAGGTGGCCATGCGGCAGAGCCTGCTAGGTGGGACTGCGGGCTTCTGGAGAACAGGGCCTGTCTGGGGCCTGTCTGTGTCCCAGCAGTGTGAGCAATGCCCTGGATAGAGGAGGTGGCTTGTGCGGGTTCTGGTGCTGCTGTCTGCCTGTCCTCCACCCTGGGAAGACCACCCTCCTTCCCGGCTGCCCTCTGACTGAAGTGCCCTGATGGACAAGGCCCAGCTGGGAGAGGCCTGGACTGCGCCTGGAATTCCCCTTGCTCTGGCATTCATGTTGGCCAGGGGCCTGGGAGTGGAGGGAGGTTCCATCTGCTGGAGCAGCCTCTCTGTGTGTTTGGAGGTAGAAAGACAGTGTCCTCTGTAGCCAGCCGCCTCCATGCTCTGGGTGAGGAGAGGGAGTCATCTCCTCCCGGTGGGCCGGTGGGGAACGGGGTGTCTGTGGTTCTGAGACTCCAGAGGGGGTGTGGAATGCAGGAGGCCCCTCTGTGGCATGGTCCAAGGGCCAGGCTGTGGGAGCCCCCCTCCTGTGAAGTCCCTCTAGCAGTCAAACAATTGTATTCCCCGGATGGTAGTGCCCAGTACTGCTCACTTGCTGGACCTGATTTGCTGTGTGATCTTCTTGGCTTCGGGTTTCTCATCTTGCTGGCCCTGCCTTCCAGTGTTTTTAGGAGGATTGGTTAAGAGCCTGTCTGAGAAGCCTCTTGTGAAGGGTGCGTTGCCATCTGGATGGATGTGAGGTAGGAGACGTGAGTCTGACTGGATGGGCAGAAGTTCTGCCATGGGGTCCAGGGCAGGCTGCCAGCCAACAAGGGAAGAACCACTGAGGAACTTTGGGCCAAGTGGGGGTAAACCCAGGTTTGTGTCATTTAGGGCAAGGACAGCATTAAGCTCTGGAATCTGCCTGGGTTCAAATTCCAGGTCTGCCCTTTGCTGACCATTTGTCCTTGGGCAGGTAACTCTCTCTCCTGGCCTGTATTCCCTCATCTGGACTATGGCTATACTGACAGCACCCAGCCTGTGGGTTTGAGACACCGAGTGAGACCATGGGTGAGGACACTTAGAGCCCAGTGAATGTTAGTGAGCATCTCGTGCAGTCTGTGGCAGGCACATGCTGTTGGGAGGACAGATGGAGGGCTGGAAGGACAAGGGCAATTGTTCTCATGGCCCCAGTGGGTGACAGGATGAGGGACAGAGCAGAGGGGACTTAAATTTGAGCTGGATTCGGCTAGATGGGTTAGACTGGGGCAAGTAGAGCCTTTCCTCATCCAGCATTCTCCGTTCTCAGATGTCTTACGATTTGTTCAGGGACAAGAGTTGAAAGCTTGTGTTATAATTTAGTTTGCAGTATATTTCTTTCTTTTTTTTTTTTTTTTGGGAGGAAGATCAGCCCTGAGCTAACATCTGATGCCAATCCTCCTCTTTTTGCTGAGAAAGACTGGCCCTGAGCTAACATCCGTGCCCATCTTCCTCTACTTTGTATGGGACGCCGCCACAGCATGGCTTGACAAGCAGTGCGTTGGTGTGCGCCCGGGATCCGAACCAGCGAACCCTGGGCTGCAGCAGAGCACGCGCACTTAACCGCTTGCCCCACCAGGCCCTGCAGTATATTTCTTAACAAGAGTTAAGACTGGTGAAATCTTTTAAGCTTTCTCTTTAGGAAACAAAATCTCTGTTTACCAAAAGTGATTTAATTTGGTCCTGAACATGGAAAATTAAGTGCATGTAAGCATCATGATGTGGCCTCAAAATCTTGGCTGTGCTGTCACCAACTTCGGTGAATGAATTCTCTGGAAACTTCAATGGCTGCACATCTATCTGGACTGAGAGTAGGAGGTCCATTTACTACCTTTTTCTGTTCTTTGCAGCTGATGGCTTTATTTGGTTTTGCCTCTTCTTTCAAGTTGACAAGCTGCCTTTCACAACTGCAGTCAAGATCCTCTTGGTGCAAGTTATGTGGTCACAGCAGGGCACTTGCCCCCAGCCTTGCTGCCTCTCGCTGACTCCTGGAGTGTGATTCTGGCTGCCTCTAGACCCCTCCACCACCTCAACGTGACTGGCAGTCTCTGTAGGAGGAAGAGGTCGTCTAAGCTCATCAAAGCTTTTGAAGCGAGCCCTTGACTGGGATGACCGAGGGAAGAGCCTGTACCCTCCCCAGTGGTCACTGAGCTTTTCTTGGTACAGGCCAGTGATTCCTGGTGGTCTCCACTCCCTGTGTCTTCTGAGTGTCACACCTTGTCACCGCCAGCCTGGCATCCCGTGGGGTGGACAGTCTTGGCACAAGAGATTGCCTACTATACTTTGGGCAGCTTTGGGGGAGACCCCTTGGTACCGGGGTGTGAAGATTTGGTATTGAGTGAATTCTGGGCAGAGGCCCTGACTCCAGGCTGTAGCAGCCCCATCCCCTCAGAGGCTGGCAGAGGTGGTTGGGGCTTGCCTTAGAGAGCCCTCCCCAGAGGACCCACCAAGGTGGCTGGGCTTGTGTGGCCTTGACACCCTCTTCTTGGACATCAGGAAGCTTTGTAACTGAGGAGATGTGTGAGGGAGGTAACCAAGGCATCTGGACTACCTCTGGTTGATGGATGTGACAGAACTCATCTTTCTTGCCCTCTGTGCCTCTTCAGATGTGTCACTGTTTCTGTGGTGACCACAGAACACTGCCATGCTGGTGGTCCTCCAGGCGCAATCCAGTTCAGTTAGTTTCTGCTAAACTATGTGTGTCAGGCCCTGAAGAATTCGGAGATGAGTAAACTGAATTACTTTGCTTTTGAGGAGCCTATTGGCTTGTGTCTTGGACAGTCAGACTGCAGTTGTTTTTATTCAGTTCCTACTATGTACCAGACAGTGTAATAAATGTAATGGAGGTGTGGGTGCACAAGGTACCTTGTGAGTCCTCAGTCCTACGGGAGTCACAGGAGGGTGATTTAAACTGAACCAGAGGGAGGAGGGCAGAGAAGGCTCCCCGAGTCTTGAAGACTGAGCAAGAGCTTAGACAGATGAAGAATGGGGAGGAGGAGATGTTCCAGAGCAGGGAGCAGTGTGGGCAGAGGCATGCCAGCATGAGACCACCTCTGGGGTCATTTGGCGCAACAGCAGGTGGGTGAGAATAACCCAGAGCTGGGCACCTGGGTGAGAAGAGTGCTGATGGGCCAGTAGCTGAACTGGTCAAGGTCAGGATGGCAGTGGGTGCAAGATGAGGGAGTTAGGACTTGAACCGTGAAGGGCTGGGAGCTGGGGAGACATATGATTTTTGCTTGCACTTTCGAAGGCTCTGCCTTTGGGGAGTGGCGGTGGAGAGCAGGGTTGCAGCAGACAACTGGGAGACCACTGATTGACCCAGGAGAGAGGCGGTGGACCAGGGCAGGGCGAGGGCCAAAGGGCGTAGCAGTTGGTCAGTCACCAGCTGGATGCTGGTGAGGAAGCAGGAGGAGAAGGAAACAGTCTTCTGCAGCGGTCCTCACTAGGGACCACCTTCTATGGAGACTGCTCAGGGGCTCAGTCCTTTTGACCTTGGCGTGACCTCCTTAGAGGGCACAAGACTAGCCTCCTACATGTGGAATTTTCATCAAGTGCTGCCTGCTTAGCCAGAGGGATGTGGTCTTTGTTTATTTTTAGTTGAAGCTCTTGCTTTCAGCGGGGACACTTGGGATTCCCAAGAACTTCCAAAGTTTCTTGCCTGTGCCTGCACTGGAACTAAAGAAATCAAAACGAACAAAACCTTTTGGCATTGCATGAGTTGAAAAAATCTGATTCAGTATAAAACTACGTTTTTTTCCTTAAAGGAAACAAAGTAACCATGTTGGTGTGATTGGAAAAGGAGCTTCAGTGCCCTTTGGGCTCTGTCGTAGCGTGGTCTCACTGCTGTCTCGAAGGGTGGGGGAGTTGCTGACACAAACACGCGAGAATGTTCTGCCTGGGTCACCTGGCTCCTGGCGTCTGGCGCTCCTGCGGCCTCCACACCCTTAGATGCCAGCCCAGATTCCAGGCCCCGATGACTGTGAGTCATGTGACTTGGGCCCAGAGGAGGAGTATTAAGGAAAATAATGAATCGACGAGGATGAGCAGTTTATCCTCCCGTCTCGGCTTTTGGGGTGTCTTTTCCAAGCCCTGTAGGGTCGTCTTTATCAGTATTTAGTCTTGAGGAGACAAGTAAGTAAATTAGCTGCAAGTGGCCTTAATTTTGGCAATAAACCTCCTTGTTCATCTAATTCCCAGGGAGGTTAGCAAACACCCTCACCTATTAGAAAGAAAAGTAAAAGAGAGATCGGGCATGGATGAGGCTACATAGGCCAAGAGGTGAACTGCAAACGAGAGCAGGAGAGCTGTACGCCGGGAACAGGGGCCAAGACCCGTGTGGGTCAGACAGCTGGGTTACTAAGGTGTGGTGGCCCACAGGTGAATGGGTTCTAACCTGCCTTAAAAAGAAATCAGTTTTTTAAACTTGTGTGAGGTTTAAGCACGTCCTCGAGTGCTACAGAAAAGACTCCGGATGTCACTGCTCTGGGACGTGGCACAGAGCCCCACCGCTCTGCTGTGGAAGAGCATAGCCAGCATGGAGTCTGCTCTGTGTTCACCTGAGGAGCTCCTGGGCCTGCTAGCGTCCTGCTTGGCTTTGAACCCCTGCAAAGATGCCTGGCCCAGCCCTTCTCCTGCACTTGTGAGAGAACGATCGAGTGGGCTGCTTCTGCACAGTTTCTGGGTGGATCCATGGGGCTTAGGGGAGACCAGGTGATGTCCCTCGTGGAAGGCAGTGAGTGGCATGGCTAGGCTTCAGGTGCTCTTGGGACAGAGCACCTACTGGCAGCCCCTGGCTATGGTAGAAGGAGAGACCTGGGGCCCAGGGGCTTGCTCCCTGTCAGGCCGGCTGCCCATCTCTGATTTGGCCTCTGCTCAGGTTTTGGCCCAGCCCCCTGGTTGCTGCAGTTACACCAGCATGGTGGTCACAGCCGGTGGTGTCTTAGGGCCCTGAAGGAGAAGATGGTATTCCTGAGTGCCCTCTCCTCTGCTCGGGAATGATCCTGGCACACTCTGCTAAGGAGATGGGGGAGAAGACCTCGGTGGCTCTTTCTTCCTGGAAGGGAGCCTGGTCTTCGTGTTGCATGGAGGAAGAAAAAAGCGTCATTCAGTTCATGTTTGAGCTGGGCTTGCTCTTGTAAGATTGTGCAGCTCTGTAAGGAACTGCAGAGAGCATCTCTGTGGCCCCTATCACCAAGGTAGGGGTAGTGTTTTTCAATTTTGGAGGACTTAATGGGGATTCAGTGCTGTGAAGGGTGACAGCTAGATCTTCACGTGGATTTGCAGCACCTGAACCTCATTCTGACCCTGCACAGTTAAGGGGAGCCACCTTGTGAGGGTGTTCCTGTGGTGTCCTGGTGATTGACAGCCTTGGATGAGGGGTCTCTGGTCATTAGTGCTGAGAAGGGCTCCAGAGCAGTGGACAGAACAGGAACCAAGAGAGCACAACATCTTAGAGTGCTCAAGAAATCGTCTACTTCGTTTTTCTTAATGATTTCCTTTACAAAGGAGCAAGCCTCTTACAGTACAAGCTAGTACAAATGAGCCCAGACAGTCAGGCAGAATCTTGGGTGGGGCTGCTGTCAGTTGGAAAAGCCAGAGAGGAAGAGAGACTAGGGCACAGAACCAGGAAATGGGAGCCTTGGGTTCTAGTCCCACCACTTTATTGCATTTGACTTTGCACTAGACACTTCTCTGTAGACTATTACTAGTCTACAGAGTAATAGTGCCTACTTCACAGGATAGGGAGGGATAAATAGGATATTATAAGTCAGAGCTCCCAGTATGTATCCAGTTTCCATTTACCCTGAAAGTACTTTTGAATGCCCACTCTGTGTTGGTACTGTGTTAAGTGAGTTGCAGGCTTCCCATTTAATTCTTATAAGCACCTTGAGAAGTGGGTACTATGATTGTTCCCTTTTGATAGATGAAGAAATTGAGGTTTAATAAGATAAAGATGCCCAAGGTCATCCAGCTGGTGGGCAGTAGTCCTGGGATTTGAACTCCTAGCTCTATACTCTATATCAGGGGTTGGCAAACTAAGCCCAAAGGCCAAATCTGGCCCACTGCCTGTTTTGTAAATAAAGGTTTATTGGCACACAGCTGTGCTCATTTATGTACACAGTGTCTGTGGCTGCTTTAATGCTACAACAGCAGAGCTGAGTAGTGGCAACAGAGACCATATGGGCTACAAAGCCTAAAATATTTACTATCTGGCCCTTTACAGGAAAAATGTGCTGACCCTTCTCTGTATGTACTCCAGATCTGTGCTGTCCAATATGATAGCCACTAGCCACATGTAGCTGTTAAAATTATTTTTTCAGCTTTATTGAGGTATAATTGACAAAATTGTAAGATTATTTAAATTTAAATTAATTAAAACTATATAGAATTAAAAATTCAGTTATTCAGACACACTAGCCACATGTCAAGTGCTCAGTAGCTATGTGTAGCTATTTACTATCATGTTAGACAGTGCGGATATAAAAACATTGTCATCATCACAGAAAGTTCCACTGGGCAGAAGTGCACTAGACTGTCTCCCCGTGTGTGGAAAATCCAAGTCTGAAAGAACCGAAGGTGTAGAGGAGGCGTTCCAGTGAAAGAAAGGACAGTGGTCCAAAAACACAGAGTTGTAAATGAGTTCATTGACTCAGAAGTGATGGAGAAAGGTGTGAAGTGACAGAGGGAGCCTGGGTCTGGAGTGAAGAACTTGCTTCCCAGACCTTCTGTATGGCCATGGGCAAGCCACCCAAACTGCCCAGGCCATAGCCCCTAACTGCAAGTGACAAGTTGCTGTCTGAGGACCCCCTCAGCCCTGCCACTCTCCAGGCTGTGACCCCCAGTCCTGGCTCACCTGGGCCGGTGGCCTCATCAGCTCTGCCTTGCTCAGCATGTGCCCACCCCTCCTGTGTGTGTTTGCCTGCTGGGCCCTGTGGAAATCCACAGAAATCCAAACTTTCCCTGATTCAGATCATGCTCTGTTTTGGACCATCTGGACCTGACGGGTTGTATCATTGTTCCTGCTGTGCTGGGATGGGAATGTTTTTGTTCTGAGGAAATGGCCGTGTTTTCCAGTGGCACCAGATAAGGAACTACTTTATTCTTGCGGGATGGTGGCTACTGTGTAGCATGAGGAAGGAAGATGAGTTCCAGGTCACTCAGCTAGCTAACATCACGTGGCTTTCTCCTTAAAATGGTGTCGGTTGCAACTCTGGGGCAGTCTGTTGACTAGCTTGGAGCTGGGCTGAACTCGAGCTCTTGTCTTGCCTGTTTCCAATGTTCTCTGAATAGGAATCTCTTTAGAGGCTAATTAGAGGTAGAGTCATTTTGAGATGTGAAGACAAATATGGAGAACGTGGATTTTCAGTTCATTGGACCTAGCCATAAATGCATCGGTGCCGGAACCATCTCCCCCCACCTTCGTGCACGCCGATGGACTCTGAGCATAGAGAAAAGCCGTGTGGTTGTTTACTGCTGGCTATTCTTGTTCCAGGGCTGGCTGCTCTGGGGTCTTGAGTGAGATGCTGTGTGTTGTCAGGAGTCTGATCCACTCCTGCTCTTAGGAGTGCCTGGGCCTGTCCATGTTGGATTTACACGGATATAGTCTGCACAAATCTCTGTAGCTTAGACAGTGCCCACTCCCTTTATAATCAGGATGAAAACATTTATAAAGTGCAAGATACCAGGAGGACCTTTTAGAACCTTGGGCAAGAGTGAAGAAAGGAGAAAACCAGTTAAGTCTGGTGAATTTAGCCATAGAATAGTTGCATGAAAGAAGCACTTCGAAAGAAGGAAGTTGGGGTTAAGAGGACGCACACAGAGAGGTGTTTTTCCCTCTTGCTTTAAAAAGGAAAAGAATAGCCCTGGAAGTCCAGATTTGACTGCATACCCTTCCTCTGAAACTGTACTTGTCTCTCACTAGCCACTCCTAAAATGATCTTCCTTCTGTGGCCAGTGGAAGGCTGAGATCATGGCAAATAGGGCTGCCCCAGAATTGCTCACTGCCATCCCAGAAAAGGAGAGAAATTACATGTGCCCCAAAAGAATCCTGGGACAGATAAGTTTACAATGGAAATTGGTTTTTACTTAGGGAGCTGATATTTGTGGAGCACCAGCCATGTGCCAAGCACTGTGTATCCATTCTCATTTGATTGTCACACAGTCAGCTGTTGGGTAATTAGCTTAGCTCTATAGGGAAGGAACTGAGCTCCAGCCATAACCCTGCGAGTGTGGTCCTGACTTGGACCCTGGTTCTTCTGTTTGGAAGCTCCTCTTTGCTCAGTACCTGGTGCTGTCCCCCAGTTGTGGAGCATGCTGCTGTCTGAAAGAGATCTGTTGCTCCTCTGGATGGGCTCCCCAGTCTTGGCCCGTGGGCAGAGAAGTAGGTTGCTTTGTGGGTTGACATTTAAGAACACCCACTTTGTGGAGCTTTCTCTTTGAATGTGTTGTTATGGTACAAGAAGTCTTCATTTGTCCCAGGCTATTTTAAATAAAAGGCAGGAAACCCCCCTCTCATTTCTGTATCTCGCATAGAAGTCATCAAAACAGAATCCTGTGTTCTGTGCAGTAGTTGTAATTGAGGAAGCAGCTGTTCTGTTCACGATGACCCTCCAAACCAGCCATCTGTAGGCGTCAGGGATCCAGAATTGTCTGTTCCATCTGCTGGGTTTACTTGCATTTGTTTAAAGTATTTGGCATGGAAACTCTTTCCTTCCCCAACCCCATGTTGAGGGAGAGGCCAGAAAGGAGCTCTGCTGGTGAGGGCAGGGCAGACCCTAGGTCCTCCCCCTGCTCCCGATAATGCTGCAGCTTGCCCTGTAGAATGGATACCAGGCAGAGAAACGAAGCAGGTCAACGACCTCTCCAAGTCCACCTGAGGGAAGGCAGGCCTCACTGTTTGGGATTGGGAGTTTCATGGCATCACTTGGATGTACTCAGGATTTCAGACAGGCTGCGCTTTCTAGTCATTTGTAGGCCTTCGCTAACTCAGAATGAGCCGAGAGTGATCCAGATGCATATGCAAGACTGTGGGGTGCTGAGGCCAAGTGAGTCCACACGGCTCTTCAAACCAAGGTGAAAATGTAGTTGTCCGGGTGATTTCAGAGTTTTGAATATTCAGCATCTGACTATTAGACCAGAGGTTGCACCCCGGTGGTCTGGGGGCCAGACATGGTCCTCAGGCATGATTTATTTGGCCCCCATGATGCTTTATGAATTTTTGCATTCCTTGGCAACAGTTAAAAACTGGGATTGTACAAAGAAGTCTGGATTTGCAGCTTTTCTTGAGAAGTCAGAAGATTTTAAATATTATCCTGGGTCCTCTTTCCCTGTACAACTGCATCCTGTCAGCCATAGCTGAGTAGCTGTCCACTCTACGGGGCATGCTCTCTGTGTGGCATCACAGTTCCCACCCTGTGCTCTTCACTCATTTATATTCCTTGCTTGGCTCTGGAAGGCATTTGAGTTTGAGATCCCTGGAGTGGACAAGACGTTCAGAAGACAGATTCAGATTTTCTGGCTCTCCGGGTTGTTGGTGCAGGGCGAGGGGTGGTGAATGGCAGTTACTAGTGGAAATGCCTGGTACTCAAGGTCATTCCCTCCATAATCCTGCTAGTTGTTCTACCTGCAAGTAAACTGACAAAGATAAGCCAGCGCTAAGAGCAGGGGAAATGCTCCGTTCATCTCAGCGGAGTGTTCACCTGCTGCCCCTGCAGTAACCACTGACATGACTCTGGGAGTCAGCACTGCAAACCTGTCCCTTAACTCAGAAGCCAGTCTCAGCGCAGGGTCCCTTCCACCCCAGTGTTCACTGCAGGTTGTCTTCCCTCCCCCGCACAAAGTCACTCAGGTGCTTCACCCAGTTTAATCTTCTTAGTGCAAAAATGTCTCCAGGATTTTAACAGATGCTGCAGGATTTTGTTTTTAAACAAAGATTTTATCTTTAAATTATCTTGACAGGCAGTCTAGCTGCCGTGTATCAAGTAGATAACTTCTGGTGGTAGAAAAAGAGAAATTTCTTAGGGTGAATGAGAACACGCTTCTCAGAGTCTTCTGGCTTATTCCTTTCAACAGAGACTCAGTGAAGCAAGTAGAAGTAAAGAAAAAGATTCTCCAAATGGCAATTTATAATTTTCTAGGAATTGTTTTTTTTCTCATAGTCCCCCAAATATTTAATATCAATCACCCCTTTCATTTACCTTTTTTACTCAACCCCATTTTTCCCTCCTCTTACGGCAAATATTCTGCAAACATTTTTTTTTCTTCTGATTCTCACACATTTCACTACATGGTCAACCTTTGGGCTTCTTAGTGTCATTCTGGATTGTTTGCTGAATTTGAGAAATGTGGGCCATAAATTTCATTTCCTGAAAGCTCTTCCTGCCTTCCCTGATCTGCAGCAGAAACGTGCTATCCTTTCGGCTTCTCCTCTCCACCAGTCAGTCTGTTCCACATCTGGGGAGTTTGTCCGGTACCTGATTCTGCTGGCCCCAGACTTGTGAGAAGGGGCCCGGAGGCCCTGACCAGCCCGGTGTTCTTGAGTGCATTCCAGGGACTGCTCAGAACTCTGTGTGGACAAGCACTAGGTCATCTTTATCTAGATCTCCAGGTCCTGGCCCAGAGAAAGTGCTGGGGGCAGAGCCTAGGCCTCCCATTCATTACTGACCTCATGTTCTTTTGCAAGAGACTCAACCTTTGATGGACCCCAGTTTTTTCATCTGCAAAATTGTCCTCCCAATTGCCAGGGCTCTGGGTACTGAATCGATTAAAACAATGGTTTCCAAACTTTTGGGAGCACCAGAATCAGCTGGAGGGCTTGTGAAAGCACTGATGGCTGGACCGTACTCGCATAGTTTCTGATTCAGTCTGTCTAGGGTGGAGACTGAAGCTTTGTATTTCTAACAGATTCCCAAGTGAGGCTGCTGCTGGCCTGAGGATCACACTTTGAGAACTACTGCACTAAAACCACATTGTTGAAGCAGGTGCCAGATGTTCCAGTGTTTACTCCAGCAGGGTTTGGGTCAACTTGTGCGGGTCCCAGCTAGCGAGATGAATGCCTGCCCTTGGCAACTTGTAAGCCTGATCTTTTTACTTTCTCACTGAGCAGAGGTGTATAGTTTTTACATCTTATTTTCTGGGAAACTTGACTCTAGATGCCCAAAGATGTTTTATTTTCCATTTGCTGTGGACTGAATGTTTGTGTCCCTCCCCAAATTTGCATATTGAAACCTAATGCCCAAGGTGATGGTATTAGGAGGTGGGGCCTTTGGGAAGTGACTAGGTCATGAGAGTGGAGCCTTCATGGATGGGATTAGTGCCCTTATAAATAAAAGAGACCACAGAGAGAGCCCTTGCCCCTTGTGCCACATGAGGACACAATGAGAAGATGGCAGTTGATGAGGAAGAGAGCTCCCACCTGACACTGAATCTGTTGGCACCATGCTCTTGGACTTCTCAGTCTCCAGAACTGCGAGATATAAGTGTGTGTTGTTTCTGAGCCATGCAGTCTGTGGTATTTTGTTATAGCAGCCTGGGCAGACTAAGACACCAGCCATTTTATGGAAGCTCTTTGTCTTCAGACTCTCATTGTAATAGCTGGAAAAACATTTATTGCCTACCTTTAGGTCTCTTGCACCATGTCACCCACGGTCCCCCCTTACCTGGACCCCAGATACCAAAGGAGGCAACATTGGTGATTTTGAGTTCTGAGCTTTGGTTTCCCAGATAGATTTATTTTACCCATTCTCACCAAAGAAAGGCCTCAGCTGCAGTCACCCGCTCAGGCAGCTGTGTATCCCCTCACCATGCTTGTGCTCTCTGAAGACTTCCCAAGACTTCCCAGGTGTCAGTCCTCAGGCTGAGGTGCCCTTTGTCTCAGGTGCCCTGAAATCACTGTCCCCATGTAGTGATGGGAACTGGGACACCAGTGATGCCCAGAATCAACTGCCCTGTCCCTTTTTTCTCTTAACTAATGACAGATGAGCCCAGCCTGGGCTTCTGGAGGTGAAAGAGACCTTGTTACAGCTGGGGAAACTGAGGCCCGGGGCCAGGAAGTGATGTGCCTGAGTCCATACAGAGTCAGCCAGTGTTTGGATGGGCCTGAGTTGTCAGTGGTTGTTGACTGCCTGTGGCTTTCAGTTGTCCGGAGTAAATGTGCAATCACGCTTGTCTCTTGTCTTGAGCTTATAATGGAATAGCTGGGAGGTGGTGGCAGTCACCAATTTTGCTTCGCTTTGAAGTTTTCCTTGCAGTTTTGTTTTGTAAAGGAGAGTCCCCCATTCCACTCCCACTCCCTGAAAATTAGGGGACAAAGCAGTCATGGTTTTGAATGAAGCATTTCTGTGGTGTTTTTCTGACTCCTTTTTCACTGCCCCAGTGCTCTGCCGTCCCCACGCCAGTCCTTGGCAGCTGAAGCATGTTGGCCCTTGTGCTTTTGTGCTTTCATAGCCACGCAAACACGTGGTGAGCACGTGCTCAGCACATGCCTTGGTCACGTATTTGTAACTCGGGAGTCCGAGATGATCGTGACATTCTCATGCAGGGCTGTGCGAGGCCACTCCTCCTTCCCAAGAGAGAACACAATTATTGTATTGTCTCTTGGCATTCTGGGTTAGCTGCGTGGGTCAGAGCAGGGGCTGTGGGTATACTGAGAGAGAGAAATAACTTTTGCGGCTTTGTACCTTTATGCTGCCATTTTATGAAAGGGAGAGGTTAGGTTACCCTGTCAGGATCCCTGGCTCACCTGACTGTTCAGCTAAGTAAACCACCAGCTGTGCCCCCCACAGCTCAGCTTGTTTGCCTGGTGTTCTTGCCGGCAAAAGGGAGAGCAGGACAGGTCTGGTAGGGCAGACCCCTGAGAGCTAGAGAGGAGCTGAGTGAGGTGGAGGCCAGGCAGGGAGTGGGGAGGTGAGTGGCGGCCTGAGGCTGCCCTGTGTGGCAGAGCCCCACCCTCCTGAGCCGTGTGAGGGGCATCGGCATCAGCTGGACATGTGCCCATTTGGTTGGCATGGGGCTCCTTCCACCAGAAGCCAGGAAGGGGCCCTCACCTCCCCGCTCCCCAGCTTGCTGGAGTGTCGGACATGTCACTTATTGGCTTCCTCTTGGGATGCCCTTGCCCTGACTCTGGCTGTCAAACTCCTACCTGTCCGTTAAGGCCTGACACTTATGCCATCTCCTCTAGGACATCTCCCCAGATCTTTACCTCCCCACTTGCGATTACAGCTCACTCCTCTGTTCTGTAGCATTCGTCATATTCTGGCACTTACTATGCCTTGTGGTATACCTTCTTAAACACTTGGTGGTTTGTGTGAATTTAGTTGGGTACCTCTCCCTGCCTCCCTCGGTCCCTGGCACAGCCAGCCCAGGCAGTGTTGGACTTGGGACGGGACTCTGATACCATGAGGAAGTAACGACAAGAGAGAAACACAGCACAGGGTGTGCATAGGGTTTGCCTGTTAAACTGAAGTCATCTAGAAATTACTCTTCGTTTAGGGGCCCAGCGTCACATACACATTTGACTTCTCTTGGATGATCCTGCCCGTTGACACTCCTTGCTCACTGTGCAGGCTCCCAGGACCTTGGGCCCCCTTGTTCCCAGGACGCACTGGCCCACGGGGGTGCTGCAGAGCCTGGAGCTGTCCCGGAAGTGCTGCCTCTCAGCCAGCCCTGACTGCGCCAGGCTCTTTCTCCTTAAAGCAGAACCTGGAAGACAAAGCCTTTGGGAAGGGCCCTGGGCATGCGTTTTCCTAGGATCAGGTGTGAGAAGGGCCACCCGCCGCCCGCCTGCCCACTGCCCGCCCGCGGAGGCCCTGATGAGTGTCACAGGCTTCCAAGGAGGTGTGAGTGTTACCAGAAAACAGGGATTTCGTGCCGACACAGATTCTGCTGCGCTCTGCTGCTGTGGAGCCCAGACGGCTTCGAGCCCAGCCCCTCCGTGGACCAGGAGGTGCAATGCTTCGAATTAGTGTTAACAACACAATTTTGATAGCTGTGGGAAACCCCACAAGCATGAGAGGTTTCAAAAGTTTTTGGCACCCGGAAAGTCAAGACCTGACTTAATGTGGCGAATGTGTTTTTTGGTTCGGCAAACATCTGAGCAATTCTTTGCGCCAGGTACTGGGGACTCTCAGGACTAAGGTTGGGTTCGTGCCTTCCAGAAACCCACAGTCCGTGGGGGACACAGATACACTGCTAGTTCATTTCATGCTCTTGTGATTGGAGCTCTGCACAGTGGGTGAGGCCTTCCTGGAGGAGGTGACACCTGAGCTGAATCTAAAAGATGAGGGCAGTTAGCCTGGCTGGAGGCTGAGGAGGCTGAAAGGAGCAGGGGGAAGCAGGGAGCAAGTTCTAGCCTGGGGGACCAGCATGAGCAATGGTCTGGGCACATGGAACAGCATGGGGTATTTGGGGAATTGCAAGCAATTTGTGTGTGGGTGTTTAAATTGATTTTTTTTTTAAATAATTTTATTTATTTATTTATTTCCCCTAAAGCCCCAGTAGATAGTTGTATGTCATAGCTGCACATCCTTCTAGTTGCTGTATGTGGGACTTGGCCTCAGCATGGCCGGAGAAGCGGTGCATCGGTGCGCGCCCGGGATACGAACCCGGGCTGCCAGTAGTGGAGCGCGCTCACTTAACCGCTAAGCCATGGGGCCGGCCCTAAATTGATTTTTAAAGAATAGGCGATATATGCACGCAATACAGACTCAACGGTAAAAAGTAACCCTCCCCCCATCCCTGTCCTCCGGCTACACATCTCCTTCCCTCTCTGGATGAACCGCTCTTGCCGTTTTCTTGTTTATCCTCCCAAAGATAATCCATGCATGTGCAAGCATATACAGGTGGATATAATTTGGATTCAAAAAATTATATATGTTTTTGCATAGGTCATACTGCGTGATTCAAAATACACAACGTACAAAGTGGTATTCTTTGAAGAGTCCTCTCACCTCTGTTCCCAGCCACCCATTTACCCTCTGTGAAGACCACTGATGTTAAGTTTCTTCTGTTTCCTTCCAGAGACTTCTATCTTGTGATTACAATTATTTATTTAGTTTTCCCCAATTGGGAGCTTACTTTACCCCCTGTTCTGGTCTTTGCTTTTTCACTTAACACTGTACTGGAAGATGGTTTCCTGTCAGTACACATCGAGTGCTCTCAGCCTTTGGAAAGCTGCGTCTTCTCCTTTGCACGGATGTCTCGGCATGTATTTATCCTATTCCTACTGTGAGGCAGTTAGGTTGCTTTCTGTCTTGGCTGTGTCAAAGGGGTTATATTTTTCTGCACTCAAGCAGGACTGTCTCTAGGGCAGATTAATTTGGCATTCAAGGCTCATGCAGTTCAAGGGGAAAGCGGTAGAGGATGCCAGTAGAATGGCACGGAGACATTTGCCCAAATTATGTTTTGGGTTCATGTCTCTGGAGGTTGACTTGTTCCTCTTTGTGGAAGGCAAGTGACTTTTAAATTGGGTTCTACTGAGAGCTTTGGGGAGAAACTTTTATTCCTTTGCTGCCTCCCATCAGTGACCCTTCTGTAAAGGGGAACAGGCCCCACTGTGGGCTCACGAAGTGCGGCTCACCTGGGAGTGTGGTCACCATTGCTCAGAGAGACTGCCTCTTGGGCACCGTGCCTGACTGGCGCTTCTGCCACTCACAGTGGGGGGGCGAGGCAAGACGAGGGGCCAGGAAGCAGCCTGCACAGCGCCTTTGCCAGCCCTGTCCGCTGGGGCCTCATGGACGTGGATGCCACTTCTGGGCGTGCTCGGCTTTGTGCTTCACAAACGTCCCAGCTCTAGTAAATGTTTTGTTGATTTATTAATAATTGAAGTGAGCAAGAGTCTGCCCAGGCCAAGAACCTGCCAGAGTACAGCGGGAGAGACCCCAGCATGGCTTTGTGCTCACCTCACAAAGGTTGTGACGCCAATTTTTTTTTTTTTTTTTTTTTTTTTTTTTTTTTTTGTGAGGAGATCAGCCCTGAGCTAACATCCGCCAATCCTCCTCTTTTTTTGCTGAGGAAGACGGCCCTGGGCTAACATCTGTGCCTATCTTCCTCCACTTTACATGGGACGCCGCCACAGCATGGCTTACCAAGCAGTGTGTGACGCCAATTTTTGAACATTAGAAGGCCCAGTTATGTTATCCTGTTATTTTTATTTTTATTTATTTTTTTTTTCCCTCCTTTTTCTCCCCAAAGCCCCAGTAGATAGTTGTAGGTCATAGCTGCACATCCTTCTAGTTGCTGTATGTGGGACGTGGCCTCAGCATGGCGGGACAAGCGGTGTGTCTGTGCGCGCCTAGGATCCGAACCCGGGCTGCCAGTAGCGGAGCGCACGCACTTAACTGCCAAGCGTGGGGCCGGCCCTGTTATGCGTTTTTTAAAACAGACTCTGCCTCCTAGTGCATTTTATTTTACTTTTTATTTCACTCATCATCAGTCGTTAATAATTGTCACTTCCTTGGGAGGAGGGCCTGTGGCTTACATGTGTCTGTTTTCAACCCTGCCATCATCCCTGCAGGCAAAGTAATCACTCGATGAGGGCTTGTTGAATGAATGAAAACGACTCCTGCTCCCATTAGGCTTTTCAAGGGAGACAGCCTGTTGTTGACTGTTCACCCAGAGCACCTGAAACTTGGTTTTGGTACCCAAATGCCGACCTCTGACCAGTACCTGTTAAATTTCATCCATTCTGATCCTGTCCCCTTATTCAGTCTGACAGCTTTTTTTTTTTTTTTTAACTTTATTGTTGTTTTTAACTCTGAGAACATTTATAATCTATGTCTACCTCCCCTCGTCTTACTCCTCATTAAGGAGGCCAGAGTTACTGGTTTTATGAGTAGCCTTCCTGCTCTTGTACGTTTGATGACTCCTC
Source organism: Diceros bicornis minor (assembly GCF_020826845.1). NCBI lineage: Eukaryota > Metazoa > Chordata > Mammalia > Perissodactyla > Rhinocerotidae > Diceros > Diceros bicornis. Next base: position 87,444,864 of record NC_080745.1, on the reverse strand, counting down.
CAGTCGAGTCTTCAGACCAGGCAAGGCCGCTTCCGTGGCCAGGCGAAGGCCGCAACTGCTGGGTTTGGGAGGTGCTCTGAGGCCTGGTTCTGTGAGCTTCCAGAGAGCAAGGCAAGCCTGCACCAAAACCTGGTTCTGATGGCTCCACCAGGGGCACAGTCACAATAACACCACAAGTATGCAGTAGCTGGTGCGTTTGGCAGTTTTTCAGGCACTTTGGGGTATGTTGTGGACAGACAATGGAGTGAATCTCCATTTCTTCTGGGCGTGGGCTGTTTCTGAGGAGGGAGATGGTCTGCTCACCTTGGAAAGTCGGGTTAACTCTCTCAAGGCCCTTTGAGTCTCTCTTAGAGCTGTCAAGATACCCACGGGAGGCTCTGGAAGAGTTCAGCAGGGCTTCTAAGATACCTTTCCTTTAAGCTGGGTGAACCTGGTTGGCTGTGTCATTTCCTCTTTAACCCCTGAGGTCTTTGGTGTAAGCACCAGGAGGCCCGGGTGTCATATCCAGAGTGCTTAGAAGGAAGTGGAGATGGGTTTGCAAATGAGGTACCCCTCCCTTCTCCCGCCCCCACACCCTGCCAAAAAATAAAAAAGAAGCTCAAGACCCGAGAAGCAGCTGCTGCCCCAAGCTCCTTATGTTCATTCCATGGCCAGTTCTGAGCCATTCAGAGCAGAATGCCTGGGCTTTGCTTTGAGTTGGGACCTCAGGGAAGCCCTTCTTACAGGAGCCTCTTTCTCTCTCTAAAGAGTCGACAGTCTGGTGTCGTTTTGGTCCTTCTGCAGACAGATGGCTGTTGTTAGACATAGTGGCTCCCCCGCTACGGTGCTGCAGCTGATGGCCCCAGTGTTCTTAATAGAGTTTGTCCTGCCCTTTAGAACTCCCCGGAAGGTCCCAGAGAGATGGTCTTGGGGATTTGACTTCAGAGGTGCCATGGAGTTCAGGTGCATGTGTTGTTATGACAGACCTGTCAGACAGCTGAGTCCCTCCAAAGAGTTTTGTTTTGGCAGATCTTGAACATGTGATAGAGCCTGCAGTGTGAAGAGGGGAGAGGGGAGAAGGTGGAAGGCTTAATGTAGATTGGTTAGCCCTTCTGATTAATTTCTACACCAGGCCCTGTAAAACAGGTTGGTAGATATGACTCTGGGGGATCCTGGTGTGTGAGCTGAGGTCAGGATGTGACCTCTGAGTGCGTGGCAGATGGGAAACCTGGTGGCTCTCATGTCCCCAGCAGTTTCTAAAGAGCTCCTTGGTCCCCACCTGCGTCACCTCCAGTGTTCCAGTGTGATACTTGTGATACTGTTTTGAGCACCAGCCCCCAGGCCCCTGAGATAAAAAGATGGCTGCCCTCCCAGCTATGCCCCAAGTGCCAGCTGCTAAGAGATTACGTTCCCTCTGCAGCCAGGGCCAGAGCAGGAATGCTCCTGCTCAGAGCTTCTGGAGCCCTGCTGGTAGGAAAGCTGTGCATGTAGCCTGGGCTGGGGGTGGCGAGCATCTTTCAGGAGGGAGAGAATATAGCTGTCTTTGGACCCTAAGAGTCCATAAACATTTTGGAAAGGAAGAGGATATTCTTGTTGCAGGAGGTGGGAGATGAAGGTGTGACAACTGGTGAGTGACTAACTTCCTGGTTCTCCAAGCAACTCTGTAGTTCAGAACATTGTTGTTGTCACTGAAAGACACCAAGGTGCCTGTGTGCTTAAGGACTGAGCTTGGAAAATGCTCTTGTGCAAACACCCCCATCCGTAGATGTGTAAGAGAGCGGGGCTGGTTCTGCAATCCCACCTCTCTTCCCCTTGCACCCATGTGTTACTTGCCCCTGAGAGCCTGCAAACAGATCAGAATGTCAGGGTGGCCTCCAGCTCCCCACTTGGCTGTATGGAAGGTCATAATAGAGGCTCTTGATGGTAGCGAGGGAGGATTTGTCTAGTTTCCTGGGACCCTGAACACTGCAGGTCAGGTTTGAGCAGGACTGGGAAGGCTGGCCTACACACAGTCCACCAGAGCAGTTGCTCCAGGACGGGCATCATCAGTTCTTACCATCCTTTCTCACCGCTCACACAGCACGTTCAAATCCATTACTGAGTCTCATACTCACTTGGGTTCCATTTGCATGTGACAGGTGAGGAAACTGAGACTCAGAGAGGCAGAGTGACCTGGCTAAACCACACAGCTCGTATGTGGCTGCACTTAGATGCTCACTAGTCAGACACTGAGCTTGTCTGGCCCAGCCTCCCATTTGACAGGTGAGGGAACTGAGGCCCAGAGAAGGGAAATGACTTGGCAGATGGGGCAGAGCTGCTCAGTGGCAGAGCCAGGGCCAGAACCCGTGTTTCCTGAGTCCTGGTGTCTTTATATAGGCCACACTGCCTCTTGTCTGGGCTTCTCCAATTTTTTTTTTTTTTTTTTTACCTCCCATCTCTTTTGTTTTTTAATCATGGTTTGATTAAATTCGCTGTACTTGTAAAGAGGTCTGAAGAACCAGTTCATGGTCGTCTTAGGCTGAGTGGTTTAACATTTCAGTCGATTACCTTTGGGGCCTTTGCTGTGTCTCACCACCCTCTGTTCTCTGCCTGTGCCTCCCTCATCCAGGTTTGGAGGGGACGGCAGTGTCTAGCTCTGTGCTCACTCAGTAAGTACTGCTTCTCCTCCCCTCCCTACCCCTGTCCTTCATGTCCTTCCTTTTGAGTTTGCTCAGCAAATTCTAGTCCGTAGCACACTCTTCTTTCATAGTGTTCAGTGGGTTAAAATGGCACGAACGTAGTGAGAATTACAGGAGTGCTTATAGGAAACTCGTCTGTCAGTTATTTCTCATTGATAAATGAGCTCTTGACAAATCATACATGCAGTTGGCTTCAGTTTCAAGAAACAACATGATCTGTCTCGTTCCCATGTTCAGATTTGTTTTGGCTCTGGGTCTCAACACTTTCATGTCCCTGAATAATGTCGTTCCTCCCCCTCTTAAAATATGATTTGCTTAAAAAAACAGAAAATCCCTACAACCCTGTGAGAGTGACTGGGTGAAGGCAGAGAACAGAGTCCTGTTTTGGTTCAGCAGCTTATTTTACTGGGTTTTTTTTCCCCCTCCATTAAGACATTCTCATAAGGGAACCTGGGCCACTTTGTTGAGCCAAGGAGACAGGGTGGGTCCCTTTCTAGTCAGGTAATGTGACTACCAGTCCTTCCTCAAATGTGGGCCTTCGGTGGCCTTTGATTACCTGAAGGAATAGGCGAGGGAATGTATATTCATCCAGTTACTGGAGAGAACACCTCCAAGGACGCACCTTACCCTGGGGTGAGGGACAGAGGATGGGGTGAGCATGCCCTCTCTAAGGACAGCATGTGCTTTATACTTGTAGCGAGAAAGAATCCCTCATTCCCCCGAGGTCTGATGCAGCTGCATGCCAGTCATGTGGCTTTAGTCAGGTCCCTCTGCCTCTTTTAGCCTAGTTTCCTCACCTGTCACATGCAAATGGGAACCCCGAGTGAGCATGAGATTCAGTAACGGATTTAAATGTCCAGCAGGCACATCCCCCGAGTGAGGTGCTTGGAGGATTTGCAAGCATATTCCCTTCTCCCAGCAGTCCGTGCTGTAGCTGTGAAGATGTGGTCTTTGTTAGCCAGTTTACAGGCGTTTGACGGGAGTCTCCTCTCTGCTGGGAACTGTGCTCACCCAAGGATGTCAGTACCCGCCAGGGACGTTCTCTGAGCTGCCCCCACCTTACCTCCTTAACCTTCCACTTGAAGTGGGCAGAGCAAGGATAATTTCTTACATATTACAAAGAAAGAAAGCAAACAAAAGTGCTGACAAAGTCAGGTAGCTCACCCTGGGTCCCACAGCTCGTCTGGGACTAAGCTGGGACTGAAGTGGGGCTTCTGGACTTGGAGTCCAGTGTTCTTCCCCACTTTTGTTGTTGATTCAGCAGATGGACGTGGGTCAAGTTCCTGCTGTGGCAGGCTCTCTGCTGAGACCAGAAGATGACTGAGGCAGTTCTGTACCCGGACTGCACATGTGGAGGGGAGGGCTCCCCACAAGCACCTTGGGAATGGACTTGGAGAGGGGGGGCAGGGCGGGCTGTGTTGGAGGAGCAGCCCAGGAGATGGGGGCGCATAGACGCAGATGTGGGAAGAAGCCGCTGGTGTGGGAAGAAGCCAGCACGACTCCTCCCAGGTCTGGGAGCAGCCTGGCTTTCCTGGGAGGCGTTTCACCTTCTGCACGGCACCCAGCACAGCTGCCCATCCATGTGGTTAAGGAGGGAAAGCAATGACTTTATGTCCTAGCCCCACCCTCTCCAAGACACCCTCTTGCATCCTCACTTCCCCTCTGCAGTGGGACCCCTAGTGCTGTGTTTCAACATTAAGTTCCAGAAGATTGAGGTTTGGCCTGGGGTGCCTCAGGATGAGCTATATAGAGAAGGGGTGTATTCCGAACCCAGCATCTGTGCTTCAGCATTTGGTCAATTTAACTGAGAAACCAAATACAGGATAATTATGGTGAAATTTACAGATCTTGGAGTAGAAGGGTTAGTGGTTAAGACAAAGACTTTGGAGTTCCGCAGATGTGGCTTGAGTCCTTGTTTTACCCATCACAGCTGGGTGACCATGGGCCTGGACCTCAGTTTGTCCCTCTGTAAAGTGGGACGACCGTAGTTCTCACTTGTAGGGATGCTCTGAGGATTCAGTAAGCACGGGGCCTGGCACTGTTGCTATGGCTATTATGTTATTCATGCTTTGTTAAAAGGTAGACTCTGTATCACCTGTTGTTTCTGCATATACGAGACTAAGAAGATACTAGGAAAGTGATAAACAAAAATGTATTTTTTTCTGGATACTGCCTGTATTGTGGCGTTTCCTTAAAGCAGCACTGTTTGGTATTGAGCCTGTCCTTGGTGTTAAAATATTGACTAAAGAGATTTTGTCTGTCTCTGTGGTTCTGTTTGTGTGTTGAAGGTGATGAAGGGGTGGCTATCTTTTTTCACTTATCTTTTAGTAGGACCTGAAGACCTGGGAATCCGGGCTGAGGGAGTTAGCGTAAACGTTCCACTGCAGTCTGGGAAACGCACAGTCTCCAGACACATCCTCTTATTGAAACTCCAGACTCTCTCTCTAATATCAACTCGGTCTGGGAAAGCATGGGCTCTCGATAAAGTTCCTAGGCAGCTTTTAACTTTTATACTTTAAACTCAGATGATTTAGGTATAAAAACAGCAAGCAAAAGGCATCCCCAGGCAGATTAACTTCCCTTCTCTTGGCAGATGGAACCTTGACTGCCGACTGCAGGATTCAGCTCCCCTCTCAACCCTGCTATTGGTTTGTCACAGGATCTGGCAGAAGGCAGCATGACCCTCTGAGAAAAGCACTTCCCCAAATGTTCGTAAATTTGCTTGTAGATTCTATCTGCAGATAGCTTTTGTCACATCAACAACTAAAGTTATGAAGGTTTAAAAGTGCATGCGGCCTTCCTGAAGACCTTGTAGAATCGCTGTTTTCCTCCCATTTCCTTTGCTTAATGGGAGGGGGAAATGGAAGCAATGAGGGGAATGACTTGCTTGAGCCGTCAGGAAAATCTCTGTCAGTGCCAAGGTCATGTTTAGGCTTTTCTCTAAGTCCTGTGTTTAGGGTGGTGAGATATTCTGCTATAAAACTAACTTGTACAAGTGGTAAACACACAGGAGAAAGATACGAAAAGAAGGAAAAGTATTATTAATTGTCTTGGCGATTTCCAGCCAAGTGGTCAGTTTCTTTTTAAGAGATAGCCCTTCAAAATGCATTACAGAAGCATTTGGTAAACTCCTTTAATCGTCTTAAGAGCTGTATAGAATTTTAGAGTTTACAGAACTTTTTTGCATATATAAATGCATTTAGCATGTACCAGGCAGGATTCCCATTTGCCAGAAGCCGAGTGTCTCCAACTACAATGATATCAGACAGCTGGGTTCAAGGGCTGCAAATGAGTGAAGGCTCACTGAAGACTGCAGAGCAAAAGCAAGAGCATTTCATGTGAGGAATGACTCGTGTGAGAGAGCAGAGCTGTCCCCTGTCCCCTGCGGTGTCAGAGAGAGAGTGGCCTGAGCAGACAGACCTGGATTCAGATCTTGCCCTCACCTCTGCTAGCTGTAGGATCTTGGTGAAATACTTGATTTAGTTTCTTGAAGCCTCAGTCTTCTCATCTGAAAAATGGAAATACTACTAACAGCAATGCCTATTCATAGGAACGTGAGAGATTTAATGAGAAGAGCCAGGTCCCTGGTTGGTGCTGAGGGATGTGGAGGCTGGGGGTGCAGCTGTATGTGGACACATCGGGGTGGAGGCAGCTCTGGGGCTGGGGTGCCATGGCGCTGGATCCGGGGCCTCTCACTGACTGCAGGCAGCGTCGCTTGGTGCTCGCCGGTCTGTGTTAACCCTCTCGCCCTGCAGGCCTTTCTCTGGGCTGGGGAGCTCGGGGCTGTCCTTGGGTAGACACACCCTTGGGGTGAGGACTTGGGGGTGGGCAGGGCCCTGTGCTACTACATTTGCACCCAGGGAACATGAGGGTGGTCAGGGAAGTGGGATCATGGGTCAGTGGAAAGTCTGACTTTGCCTTTTGGTCTCTTGGTGGAAATCCTGGGGAAGATGAGTCACTGAGTAGAGGCTCCTGGAGTCAGAGCTAGAGAGCGCGCGTTCCCCTGAATAGGTTGGGCACCTGCCGAGGGGAGACCCTTACCAAGCCCTCCTACCACAAACAGCAGGAACCCCAGGTGTGTGCGGAGGTGGGGCAGGAGGCCCTCTGTCTAGCATCAGCACTGTGCAGGGAGTCTCAGTGAAGAGGTGGGAGGTAAATGCAGGGACAGGGAAGTGACAGTATGAGATTTAAGTACAGGTCAAGGAGACTGCAGAAGACGTGCTGGGTGATGTTGACAGACAGAAGTGCCAGCCACAGTGGCTACTTGTGCAAAGGGGAGTGGACACCGACGTCTGGGGCCTTCTCTGTACTGTGCTCTTTGATACATATTTTCTTATCTAAGTCTCCCAGCAGCCTCCAGAGCAAAGATATTATCACTTTCATTTTAAAGATGAGGAAACTGAAGTCAAATGACTAGCTCAAAGTGAAGGCCAGGGCTAATCCCACAGCAAATGTCCTCTCCTCGCCTTGCACACAGTCTCCTCAGTACAGGCAGTGGCAGCTATGTGCGTTTCTTTTTTTAAGTATTTATATTTATATATGGTGCAATTTACTCTTTTGGTGTTTAGTTCTATGAGTTTTGACAAATGCATAGATTGAGTGAACTTTTTAAATTTAAATTATAACTTTGGAGATCATCGTAAACTCACATGTAGTTGTAGGAAACCACAGAGAGAAATCCTGCGTACCCTTTACTGTTGTACTGTAGTACAGTATCACAAGCAGAAAACCGACACTCACGCAGTCAAGATACAGAACATTTCCATCACCACAGGGATCCCTCCTGTTGCCTCTTCGTGACCACATCCCACTCCCTCCTGCTCCCACGCCCCTGTCCCCAACCCCCATCTCAAACCCCCGGCGACCACTAATCTATTCTTCATTTCTATGACTTTATCATTTCAAGAATGTTGTGTAAATGGAATTGTGCGATAATTAACCTTTGGGGATTGGCTTTTTTCACTCAGGATAATTCTTTGGAGATTCATCCAAGTCGTAGGTATCAATAGTTGGTTCCTTTTTAATGCTGAGTAGTGTTCCATAGTGTGATTGTTCCATAGTGTGATTGTTTGGCCATTCACCCATTGAAGGACATCTGGGTGTTTCCTGGTTTTGGCTGTTATGAATAAAGCTGCTCTGAAATTCACGTGCAGGTTTTTGTGTGAACATAAGTTTGCATTTCTCTGGGATGAATGCCAAGGAGTACAGCAGCTGGGTCATGTGTTGGCTGCTCGAGTGGGCTTCTGAAGGCTGTGTTTGGGCTGGAGAGGCAGGGGAGGGGTGGGGGCCATGCTGCAGGTGGGCTCTGGTGGGAACCATGTGCCTGGGAGCCAGTCTGCCTGGGTTCAGATGTTAGCTCACCCTGTGTCCCCTGGGTGAGTTGCTTCATCCGTCTGTAAAATGGGGATAATTGAACCTGTCGTGTAACTAATATGGGTAAAGCATCTGGTACACAGCAGGTGCTCAGTAGGTGGAAGCTGTTCTTCATATGGGTTAAGAGAAAACCCAGCAGGCCAGAGCAGGGTCTGTGCCCCAGAGGTGGCCTCAGGAGCCCTTCACTTTGCCACCTGTGGGCTCTGGGGCACCTGCTTTTTACCTGGGGCAGAGCTGTGCACCCGGTTGTCCCCTCACAGTCTGAGCCCCTGGCTTCTCCCTGAGCAGTCCCTGGCCCTGTTCTCAGACTGGGCTCTAAGTCTCTGGACAGGCACCGGCATTCCCCAATGAACGTGGCCAGACCTATGCCACGGAGCAAAGGAATCCCACGGAATTCCAGATTGTGCCAGACTCTGCTGGTCTGGATTCGCCTCACGAGGTCTGAGAGTGTGCCGGATCATTTCAGATGTTACTACAATTTAGCCTAGTTCTAGAAATGTGTATTGAGCTCTTACTGTAATGAGGGGACTGTGCTAGGTGTGCAGAGGGTTTAGAAAAAGTCACTCTCAACAGATCCAAGCCACCAACTCTAGCCCCTTGGGGAGTCCCTGTGGCTGCATGATGAAGTCCATATTCAGTCCGGCATTCAGAGCCCTCGGTCTGGTTTGAATCTGTCTTTCCAGTCCCTTGTCCTGCTGCCCCCTCTCTATGTATCCTGTGCGCCAGCCATCAGTGTGCTCATCGTCCCCCCACCGTGTACAGGGCAGCTCCCCGTGCTTGGCTCATACTCTTCCCTCTGCCCCTATGCCTCTTTGCTTCCTGTTGAAATCTTGCCTGTTTTCTTTTTCATCAAAAAAGTATCATATGCACTGGATGAAATACTCAAACAGCATGTAAGGCTGTACAATCAAGGTGCTTCCTCCCACTCCAGAACCACAGTCTCTGGCTCAAGGCAGCCATGGTGAGGGGACCATGCTGCCCTCCTCGTCTTGCTGCTCTCACTGTGCAGCGTGTCTTGGAGAACAGTTCACATCTGTACCATTAGAGTGGCCTTGTTAAAATGCGGTGGAGGTGACGTGGTATTCCTTTACGTAGCAATGCCATGATTTGTGTAACCAGTCCTCTGTTGATGGCATCTAGGTCATCCCCACTCCTGGGCTCTTACAGGCAGTGTTGGGTGTTGGCCCCTGTTGCAAAGGGGTCTGTTCACAGCCAGCTCCAGTGCCCTCTCCTCTCTGCCTTTGGTAGACGTAGTGCCTGCATTCACAGTGCTCTCTTTCCGTGACCTCTGAGGACAGGGATTGCGCCTGACCTTCTTTCTCCTTTCGGCACCTGTCGTGTTTGCTGACCACTCAGTTCACAGCTTGCGTGCTCCGGTATTCACCCCCCTGCTGCCTCTGTGAGCCCTGGGCTCCTTAGGGGCTCCAGTGAGGATGGAGCTTTGAGAGTCAGACTGCCTGTACCACTGTCTCCGTCCAGCTTCATTTTTGGTGCATATCAGCTGCATCCGGATGGGCTAATGTGTTTCCGTGGCAATAGATTTCCACAACGTTGATTTTACTGGCTACCTACTGTTTCACCAGGGGAATGGGCCATACCATAGCTAGTCCCCTCTTGATGGAATTTAGCTTTAAAAAAATTTGATGGAATTTCCTCTTCAAAAAATTTGAGGGCCGGCCCAGTGGTGTAGCGGTTAAGTTTGTGTGCTCCACTTCAGTGGCCCAGGGTTTGCAGGTTCAGATCCCTGGTGTGGACCTGTACACTGCTTGTCAAGCCATGCTGTGGTGGCATCCCACATACAAAATAGAGGAAGACTGGCACAGATGTTAGCTCAGGGCCAATCTTCCTCATCAAAAAAAAAAAACAAAAACAAAACTTGAGAAGACAGGTGCCTGAATGTGCATTGATGAGAAAGGATTGGGACCCACAGGCTCCCCCATGAAACTAGTGATAATAGCTACTGTTTGTTGAACACTTCCTCAAGTGAGCCAGAGCTTCTCACCGAGCCAGGGGCTTGAGCTTGGTTTTCATAAGAAATACTAATCTTCTGAGGCAGGCCCTGTTGTCCCTATTTTATGGAGAAGGAAACTGAGGCTCAGAGAGTAACTAACTTGGCAAAGATCGCTTGGACAATACATTTCAAGAGCTGGGATTCCAACCCAGGTGTGTTTGACTCAGGATCTGAGCTTGTATCTGCCGAACCCTCTTGCCTTGTTAGGGAAGAAGGAATGTGGGGGAGGGCAGGTCACCGCCTGGGCCTTGAGCCAATGGCTGGCTGCCCCAGAACTGGATTGAGGTGGCACCCAGAAAGAAGGCAGCCACCATCAGGCCTCGCCTCTGCCACTGAGGTGGCACAAAGGGTCCCTTTGAAGGGAGAGTCCACCAACAACCCTCTGGGCTCTCTTCCTGCCTGGCGCGGCCCTGGCCCCTCTCCCGCTCCTGAGTCAAGCGTCCAGGGGACTGGCGGGCATTTCTGGCTCAGCTGTCTGGCCAGAACTCAGAGGAGTGGTCTGAAATTCTTTCCTTGAGCAGATCACACTTGGTCAGAATGTGTCGCTTCTAGACTGATGCGGTATTGAAACTGTGCATCAGCTCTCCCAGTGTGACCAGGAGCCGGCAGACTCCACCGGGCCTCCCTTCCCCAACAGTCAGGCCTTTGACAATGTATTGATTCCTCCTCCCCTTCCCTGCTTGTGCACTTTGGATGAACCTTGTTTTCGAAGAACAGTAGAAGGTAATTTTCCTGTGCTTGCCAGCTGGCCCGTAATTGAGCAATTTCAGTAACACCCACTGTAAAGTCTAATCGAAGTAAACAGGAAAATATGATTTACAATCTGGATGGCAAGTAAATACCAGGGTGCAATTAATTTTTACACAGAGCAGCAGATTCTAAAACATTTTCCCGCACTGAGCAGTTTGTTTTTAATTACAGATCAGGAGCTGCCTTTTTATTTATTTATTACTATTACCATCATTACTTTTTACTTTTTGATGATAATCTTCAGGTTGCTTGTATCCATGTGACTTTCTTTGAAGGTGTAACCACAGATGGGGGGTTAGGATGGGGGAATTAGGGTCAGAAAAGTTAATTTGTAAGGAGCGATTTTTTAGACCTGAGCTGAAGGCTGCAGTCTCTCAGCATTTGCTTGGTGGGAGATGATGGTGGATCGGGGAAGAGGTGCTGACGGGCTGTGCAGAGTGGTGATACGGGGGGGTCCTGTCACTGCTGGAGCTCAGAGTGGTGTGGGCAGGCCCTCCAAGGGCTGTGGCTGGGCTTGGCTCCTTGGGAAGGGAGCAAAGCTACAAAGGCCCCCAGTGTTGCAAATGTGTCATGCGGAAGCATGGTGCTTCCAAGGATGGGAAATCTGTGCCTTTCAGTGGATTCTCCTAATTCTTCCAGTAGCTTCTGTTCATAACTGGTTGGAAACAATAGTTGTCCTGCTGACTGTGGGTCCCCTGCTGCCCGTTGGCTGCTTGAGGGCCGACCCCTTCAGTTTTGGACCGTGGGGTTGGTGCGTGTCTGACCCTCAGCCTCCTTAGGCATAGGCTGAAGCTGTCTGCAAAGCCAGCTCAGTGTAAGATGTTACATGACTTGAGCACACTTTGGGGACAGCAGATTGTGAGCAACTCAGACGCTGAACTATGTCTTAAAGGTGTCATGTGGTTGAACTGAGGTTCGCTGTTGTACCCACCAGGGTGTTGGCTATGGGGAGGCCCCAAGGCCGGCATGGGGGGTGGCGACTCCGAGAAGGTGATTTGGGTCTTCGTGGCCCTCTCAGAATGCATCTCCTTCAGCAGGGAGGTGGTTCCATTCTTGACCAGGGCCCCTGCCTGGAGGGGAGGGGGGAGCTCTCTCAGGGTACTCTTCTTTCTCAGTCCTGAATCCCTTTGCCTTTGCTTTGTCTTTCCAGGGAATTGACCACACTTGGCCATTTCCTAGAAGAGCGTCACCCTGAGGGTGAGTGGCTGATGGGGAGCTGTTTCTGCTGATATCTGTCACCTGGGAGGTACCCAGGACGTCTCCTCTGCCCAAGTCTGTCCAACTGAAGATGGCTCGTGCCCACCCTGGGATGGAGCCCCATGCCTGAGGTCCTTACCATGGTGATGATCCTAAGTAAAAGCCTCGACAAACAGGGAGCTGACTTCATAGCATGCAGGACCTTCAACCCTGAGCTGGTAAGGACCTAGTAGGCCTCATTTCTCTGAGGTCCCTTTTTGAGGCTTGGTTTCCAAGTGGGGCTGTGGACTGAGCTTGCAGGCTTAGCAGACTGAGTCCAGAGTGCACAAGAGCAGAGCTCTGTGAGATGTTGCAGGCCTGCCAGTAGGGCCAAGTAACCAGAGCCTGGCTAAGTATTTGCAAGAAGGAAGTATCCGGCCCAGATTGGAGTCCTCTGGTGAGTGAAGAAGGGAAGGCCAGCACCTTGGTAAATAATACCAAGCATGGTTCTGTCGCCTCTGCCAGGCTGAGGCCAACATTCCTTCTGTTCTCCACCCAGTAAGGGGAGGTGGTTTCTAGAAGGGGGGTGGTGCCCTGAGTAGGGGCCAAGATAAGGGCGTACCTTTAAAGGGTGGTGCAGAGCGAGAGCTGTTGCCTCAGAAATGTCAAGAGTGGGAGACAATGGAGAAACAAGGCATGGTCTGGCCGCCAAGGTGGTGGGCCGTGGTGACAGCTGCCCTCTGCCAGAGTTGTCCTCTGACCAAGTGACCTGATGGGCTGGGCCAGAGAGACAGACAACACGGCCTTCTCAGACCGCGAACAAAACAGCCTCCTAACCCTCCTTCCAGCCCTAATTCCTCAGAAGTGAGTGGGGCTGCTCCCCTACAGAGGGAGCGGCAAGTCCCACTCAGACATAAACATGCTTGTGGGGGAGTTTTGCAGACAGTTAAGTCCCCAGGACTCTCTGCAGCTTCTGTGGTCAGTGGGGGGCCCACTGTCCAGGGTCACTTTGCCTGGCATTCCTCCTGGTGCCCTTCACAGCCCCTCGTGAGAACCCACACTAGAACCCTCGTGGGCTTCTCTCCCTGATCTCACACCAACAACCAAGCCGAGAGCAGGCAAGTGGGTCTCTCGCTCTCACAGGAGCATCTCAAAGCCACTGAGACCTGTGTCTACTCCATAGGCCCTCACAGAGCACCTTGGGTGTGTCAGGCACTGGGCTGGAGGAATTCCACCAACAAAGATGCATCAGGTCTCTGCCCATCACCACTTTCTTTCCAATTTGCATTTAATATCTAATGTAATTAGATTCCTTCTCGCCATCCCCACTGCTGCCACTCTGATCCTACCTGCTGTCCTCTCTCGCCTGGATTCTTGTGGTAACTCGTCCCCGGCTTCTGGCTCCTTTAGCCTGTTCTCCACCCAGGAGCCAAAGGGAATACAAGTCAGATCTGTCCTCCTTCTGCTCGGAACCTTCCACTGGCTTTCCATCTCAGGCTGAGCAAATGCTAAAGCCCTTACTAGAATGTACAGGGCTCCACATACTCTGCTCCCCATGACCACTCTGCTCTCTCTCTGCTACTCTCCCCCATTCACTCTGCTCAAGCCACGCAGGCCTCCCTGCTCAAACATGGCAGGCACAAGCCTGCCTCAGGGCCTTTGTACTTCTTTCCTGGCCTAGGACACTCCCCTGTAGCAGGAGTCTCTCCCTCGCTTTCTTCTCTGCCACTTGGCCTAAAATGTGATTTCACCCCTGCCCCTACTTCCCCACCCCTACACTTCCTGTCTCTCTCCCTGTCCGCCCTTTTCCCTCTTAGGCTCTTAGGACTTACTAACATTTTGATCTTGTTTATTGAATGCTTTCTGCAGTAGCATGTGAGCTTCATGAAGGCAAGGAATTTTGTCTCTTTTGCTTGTTGCTGAATACCTAGTGCCTGAAACCAGGGCTTAGTACGTGGCAGTTGCTCAGTGAACGCTGTGGAGTGAATGAGTGTGGGTCTCAGGAGCTCAGCTTTTTCTCAGCTCATCATTGTTTTAGTCCTTCTCTGGCTGCTGCTCAGGTTCGTGGCTCAGGTTGCCCTGTTTTCTGTTGTTGGTGGGTGTTTTCCTGGTGAAATCTGAAGAACACACCTATAGTAGCTCTGACCAGAAAGGAACATCCTCCAGGGTGAGGGCCTTCTGGAGGTCCCAAGGGAGGACCTCTGCCGGGTTCCAGTTGTGCTGTTGGGACAGCCCTGCTGAGCTTGGTTCCATCTTAGGTGGCCTGGCTTGGGTTGGCTGTGGAGCTGGTTCCAGGGCACGTGGTCAGCTGAGCCGCTCTTTCAAGAGACATGGCCTGAGCCCCTGCCAGGAGGAGTGTGACCTCCCAGCCCTAGCTAGGGAAGAAAAACTCATCTTCTCAGAATAGGAAAGGAAGGAAAGTCAAGGGAAGCAAACGGGTCATGGAAAGGGGCTCCGCCCTGCTCACTCCTGCAGCTTTACAGATGAGGGTCTTCTCTTTCTTCCCAGACTCCCCCTCCCCTTCTTAGAAAGTCATAGGCTTTTCGTCATTGCCCAGCCCACAGCACAGTGCTCAGGCCATCAGTCTTCCTCCTCCTCTTCCCTCCCCTTGACTCCCAGATAGAAAGGACAGCCTGGGGAGGGGACTCCTTTGGGAGGGGGTTTTCTTGTTTGTCAGTTTGTTGGCACATCACACCTTGTCAGCCATGTACCTGGCCTGGCTTAGTTCTGCTTGCACAGGGCTGGTGGAAGCACAATGTGGGCAAGCGGGCAGGCGGGAGCATGGCTGAACCCAGGGCTTCGGAGGGGAAGCATGGTCTGTGTGCTGCTTGCAGAGGTCCTGTCACCCCTCCCTCTCCTGGAGCCTCCCCCCACCCTGCTGAGGGACAGGGGTGCATCCGTCTCTGCCCTGTTGTACAGACAGGAAGCTGCGGCTCAGAGAGCCCAGGGGACGGGGGGGCCCAGGTCACACAGCTGGCGAGCTGGGTGCCAGGGTACAGGCTTCAAGTCCAGACCCTTGTCTACTCCACCCAAGGCCTTCAGGCACGCCCCAGCCCTGCTCCTGAGGATGCAGTCTTCTCAGGACTCCGCTGGGCCTTGGGGAGAGGCATAGGCTGTAAACAACTGAAGAAAGACTGAAAATAATCTCAGTCTAGTGATGATATCCAACAAGACAGAATGTAAGATAAACTGATGTTAGAATTTGCTCTGAACAGCCAGCAAGGTTGAGAGGAAGTGGATGGGGGTTTCGCTTTAGCTTCCAAAACTGGTAACATCATCCTCATGTAAATACCATCAAGATAACAACAGGAAAGATGGAAAAGCATTTCTCTTTTGTTTTCTAATCAGACTAAGAAGAGAACAGAAGTGGGGGGTTTAAGATTAAAAAAGAAAACATGAATCACCACAGGCCGCTTTGGAATTGTGGGAGCAGGCCCCAGAGCCCTAGCAGTGAGGAGAGAAAGTCTAAAGCTGCAAGCGAAAGTCACCCGGGACCACCTGGGGGGGCCGTGGAAACACCGGGTGGAGAGGCCCAGGGCTCCCTCCCCTGGGGCCTGGCCAGGGCCCCTCCCTGTCCTCTTAGGAGCCTGTGTAATGGTCTCTTGTTCTCCTTTTCCTAAAAACTACTGGTGACAGCGTGACTGCCTCTACTCCCGAGAGAGATGTAGGAAAACAGAAAAAGGGACTGACGTGTGCTCCCCAGCATAGAGCCCGCCTGGCCCGGGAGAGATGGCCGAGGGCCCGCGGTGCCCCAAGCCCCGGCTTGGCTTGCACAATGGGCAGCAATGACGGCACTCGGTTCCCCTTTCCCCTACTCTGCCGGGTCGCTTTCCTCTGCCGAATGGGCTCTTCCTTCTAGTGTTCTAACATTAGCTGCTGCTGCTGGAAGGCAGCCCAGACATTTGACCTTGAGGGCAGCGTTCCCCCAGCTCCTTCCGCACGCCCACGCTCCGGCCCAGGGCCTGTTCTCTCACATCAGAGGGACCATCTTCCCTGGCCAGGCCTGGCCTCCTTTCCCCAGCAAGTCTCCCAGCCCTCTCTCAAGTCTGGAGACCAAAGGGCGCTGTGGGTGCACTGCTCCAGGGCAGAGGATGGATTGTGCCTCTAGGCCTCCTCACTTGCCCCAGACTCCCCAGACAGGTATTTCCCAGAACAGCTGACACTGGCTTTTGGAGCAGGTACTTCCTTCTGCACTTGTCAGATTAGGAAGCCAAGGTTAAGTTATTTGCCCAGTCAGAAGAGTTAGTGGCCACGTCAGGCCTTGCACCTAGCTGCCTGGGCACCAAGGGTCTTCATAGTCCCTGTCACCTGGAGTTGGCATTGGGCTCAACAGTCCCACCCAGGTTCCCTGGCAGGCCACGGGCTGGCCTGAAGTTAAGAATTCAGAAGTGCACAGCGAGTCCATGGCAGTCTGATGCCATCCATCCTGGGCAAGCAAAGACACCAAGCGGCCTCCCGTGCCTTGGCTAACCCTGCAGCCTGGGGAGCAAGGGCTGCTCACTCTATCTCCATCAGCATGTTTGAGAGCATCCACCCAAGGGCACTACTCCCTTCTCAGCTTCTGTGGCCTGGCTCTCCCTTCTGCTTTCCACTGCCACAGTCTCCGTCGGGTGCTCTGCTTGTTCCCTTCGAGTGCATGAGTGTGAGCTTGTCCACGTTGCGTTGTGGTTCCCTGTGACATTGTGTCAAGAGAAGGAAGCAGTGACGTGACTGCTTCAGTCAGTAATCCACAGAAGAAAGTTATGAAGAAGCACGATTATGACCAGAGATGAGCTCTGCCATTTTCTGTCTGAGCTCGTTCCTCATTAAATAAAGACCTGAATTGTGTCTTTAAGTCAGAACTTTTTTCCTTAGTCAGACAGATGGTCCCTGAAGCCTCTAATTTGATTTCTAGCTTTTGCCTTTCTTATGGATTCTGATTCTAAAACCTTCTCTCGTGATCTTAGGAATCTCACAGAGACCGGGCTCTGCCCTGGGGTAGGCTTGGGAACAGAGGCTTCACAGTGGGAGAAATACCATGGGGAACTGTGCTTATTGTCCTACTTCACTGCAGACACCAGGCAGGGCCTGGGCGCTCGCTTCTGTGCATACGCTGAGTGTCTTGTGAAACCCCAGAGGGTGAGAGCTTCTCCCAGGGCCTGTCGGGCCTCACCATGCAGTGATTGGCTCACCCTTCCTGCAGCGGGTGCAGAGGGTTCAAAGGGTTAGGAAGGCTGGCTGCAGAATGGCACAGACCAGTGGGAATTTTATCATATACCAGGTATAATGGGAATAAAACAGCTGTGGCCAACCTGGAGCCCTGTGGGAACCTCGGTCTTGGACCCTGGGAAACCTGCCAGCAGTCAGACACACTGGGAAGCCGTCTGGTCTGTGATGTTCTGCCTGCCCCCTGCCAGCCCAGCCTCATAGATGAGGCTCAGAAAGCAAGACGGGGACCCCCATCTCATCTTAAAGTCTGGCACGAAATTGGCCAGGGTTCCTCCGTTGTAAGCAACAGAGACCATCTCTGGCTAACTTATACCAAAAGAAAATTCACTAGAGTGACCCGAGAGAGCTACGAGACTGGAGGAGAGTTGGTGAATGAGGCCTCAGAAAGGGCAGGACAGAGCAGCCAGGAGGATTTTGGAAGCAGGTGCTCATGGCAGGCTCAGGGCCTCCCTGCTGGGTGACCAGCACCAGCACCCCCTTGGTCCAGGATTCAGAGCCCCAGAGTGAGGAGGGTCTGGTCAGCCACACCTGCATCCCGTGCCAGGGGAGGTCAAGGCATCATCCCACCAAGACACTCTCCAGTGAGGGAGGCGAGGAGTCCCAATGCAAAATTGGGGTGCTGTTAGCAGCAGAAAGGGGACTGTACCACCGTGCATTTTCACATGCTCAGTGAGGGGAGCAGGAGTGGGGTTCACTGGGAACAGGGAACGTAGAGAAGGTGTTTCTTCAAGTTGTAAAATCTCAGTGCGAGCAATCACCGGTCCACCCATGCCGTTGGATGCAGAGTCAGAGGCCGGCATGGGGGTTGACCCCAACTCTGTCTGGCTGGTGCTGTCTCCCCTTCCTCACCAAGTTTTGATTTGGCACGAGCCTAGCAATTTTGGGAGGCAGCAGGTTCCGCCCAGTGAAAATCCGTTTCCATTGGCCCTGCATCTGCCGGGTGTGGGGCAGCAGGAACGAGACAAGCTTGGGCTGACAGGTGGCCATAGCAGTCGGTCAACAGATAGTCACGTGGCACCTGCCTGTGCTGGGAATATTGTGGACAAGACAGCAGCCTCAAGAAGCTTAGTTCTCAGAAGGAGCAGAGAACAAGCACAGAAACAAATGAACTGATGCAGGCAGTGCCAATGCTAAACATGTGGAGAAAAGCACTGATGGGGAGGGCACCCTTCCAGCTGGGGTGGTCAAGAAAGGCCACCGAGGAGGCCACATGACAGAAATGAGATGCAGAGCCCGTCGTGTAAAGACCTCACTGCAGAGGCCCTGAGGTGGCAGCGAGCTGGGCTGGTGCCTGCTGAGCTGCGTGAGTGAGGGTGGGATGGACAGAGGCAAGGTTGAGGACGCCCGGGCTTGGCTCATGTGGGCCTGGAGGGCTGCGGGGAGAGGGGTTGGCCTGGATCTTATTCTGGTTGCTGTGGCAAGTCGTTGGAGGGTTGTAAGCAGAGGAAGGACGTGGGCTGGCCTCTGCTGGGTTCTGGGTGGAGAATGGAGAACGGGCCCAGGGCACAGGTGGGGACCAGTTAGGAGGCTGGTTTGGTCTTTCAGTGGAGGGCGGTGGTGGCTTGGAGTAGGGCAGCAGAGGAGTGAGAAGCACTCACATTCCGAGTTTGTGCTTTCTATCCTGGGAAACGGGTCTACAGCAAATGCAGGTAAATCCTTGCTGAGCGAATGAATGAATGAGTGAATGAGGGCCTGGGGAGCCTCTGTGCACTGGCCCAGTGGCTTCTCTCTGTGGGCACAGACCCCAGCACCTCTGGCGTCCACTCATGTGTCCACATTCCCTGGGAGGGCCCTGAGGTGCTCCTCTCTCTGGAACACACCAGCTTAGTGGAAGGAAAAGGCCAGTGAGCAGAGCTCCACTGACGGTCAGTGAGTCAGGTCACTGGTTTGCTTCCTGCTGTTTCTCTAAACCCTGAGTCTTCCTCAGTGGCACCTATGTGCCAGCACAGCAAATGAGCGCTCCAGCGTTCTTGCTCTCTTCTGCTTCCCTGGCCCCATCCTGGTTTGGGTTTGTGTGGGCTTTCAGCCTGGGTAGCTTTGTGCCACACAGCACAAGGGTGGGGCTGTGGTTCCCCGCTGGGTGCTCCTATAGCATTGGAGCTGTCTTCCTTGGCAGGCAGGGCCCATGCCATTGGCCAAGCCCAACCTCTCTCTCTCTGAACCTTCCCCTAGGAGCCGAGGTTGCCTGGAGGCAGGGCTTGTGAGTGTTTGTCACCGCACTCCCTTCAGTGACTTTGGTTTGGGTTCTCAGTGTGCATCCTGCTGCCTTAAGCTGGAAGGGAGGCAGACGCAGCCGTCTTTAACTCTTTCCAGATATTTCCCCGGATGGCTGTAGATTGGATGGTTAAGTCACTGTGGAATCCAGGAGGGTGACCTCCCCTAAAAATATAACGACTGTTTTAAAACGAGGAGGGGGCATCGGAGAAGGACTGCCCCATTCCCCTTCGCCCCTTGTGAGCTCCTTCTGGTCCTTCAACACCAGCTCCGGCGTTTCCCCCAGGAAGCCAGCACCCATGCCCTGGGTCATCTCCCCTCCAGTCCCACTTGCTCTGTGTTGTCGTGGTTTGTCTGTGTGATTGTGTCCTCCCTGAAATGGGAGCTTCCTGGGGTCCAAGGCGGGCGTCCTTCACCTCTGCATCCCAGGCTGGTCAGGACAGACCCTTAATAACCTGATTGGATGAACACATTGCTGACCAAGGACAGATATCTCCGAATCGGGCAGCTGGGGACAGGGGTGAGGGAGCTGGCACAGGAGCTTGCCACCCTCTTATCTGGGTGGGCCAGGTGTTCCTAGTCAGCCCCACCCTCGTCCTTCCAGGCCTTAAAGAACCAGGGCCTGGGTTCCCGCCTACTTCTTGGACTAGAAGCCTTGCATGTCCCTGTCATCTGGGGCTCCTCTCAGAAGTTGGAGCCCTCTATGATTGCTGACTCTTCTGGGGCTGGGAGTTTCTTTCACCATCGCGTGGTCAACCCCTAGCACAGCCTGCACGTAAATACTTAACAGTACATATTTGTTGAATGAGTGGTTGAAGAATGAGTGAGTCTTTGGAATACTTGAGGCAGACCCTTCTTCTTGGGGCCCCGATGGGCACGATCTTCTCTTTGCTGAGGCCTCTTGACCTGTGCCTCAGCTAGTGCAAGAAACCCCTGAATGTTCCATGCTCAGGTTACCGTGCAGCCATGGAGCAAGTGCCTGGACTTGGGGTTCTTCTAGGCCTCACTGGCCTATTTTTCACTGAATGGCTATAGCGTTCAGCTGAGGCTTAGGTGTGGGTTTAAGGGAAGATGTAGAATGTTTACAGTGGAAAGGGAAACCATTGTGGAAATAATGGTGCCAAGGAGTTCAAAAGCCGTAGCTGTATGTGGAGACCAAATATAACCTCTGAGTTTCTGTTTCAGTTCAGAGAGGATGCCTCAGGGGGCCTCGTAGCCACAAAGCAGCCTGCGGAGCAGAGGGCCACCTTCTTGGGCTTTACCTGGTGCTTCTGTGTAGAGAAGGAAGAGCCATTCTCCTTGTATCTTGAGGAGAGGGATTTGGGGGTGGCAGACGGGTCTCTGTTCTTCACTCAGGGTTCTTCTTGTCACTGTGAGGTCCTCTCCTCTCCCAGCCTGGGCTGTGGGGAGGCCTCTTTACAGCCCAACTCAGTGAACTGTTTATATCACACCTCCTCCTGTGCCCTCCTCCACATCACTCACATGGAAAAATCCCCCAATGTCAGAAGTCATGGGGCTTTCTGGTGTGTTTTTAAAGCCCATTAACTTGATGGACTCCATAACTCGCTGGAGACTTCGGACGAATGGTCCAGGCCTAATTATGGGCAGATGTTGTCTCTTTTAATACTTTTTTCTCCTTTCCCTAGTCTGATGTCGGCAAAAGGCATTTACCCCTGTAATTGTGACTTTAGCAAGGGATCAGTGCAGGGTCGTGTGCAGACGTGCTTCTTATGACTTGAAGAGTGAATAGCTTTTCTGGTTGTTTTCAGCACACGCCAAAGAAGATGAGTCAAGGACCGACACTTTTCTCTTGTGGAATTATGGGTGAGTAACCAAGGTGGCTGTGAATGATCCTTCTCTAGTCCTTTCTCCAGGGCCTGAGTCCTCCAGGTGAGACACTAAAAGCACTTTCTGGACACAGGTTCACAAAGAGCAGCCGTGGGGACTCTTTTCTGTGTGCTTTAACTCTTTCAGTCCCAGCGGTGCTGGAGTGGTACAGGGGGCTGCTGGGGCTGGTGAGTGGACGGGCACTGGTGAGTGGTTTACAGATATAATTTCCAACGATAACATTGAGAGTTTCTGTCTGATTGTTAAAGTAATCGTGTTCATCTTTTTAATTCAGAAAATGCACCGTAGTATAAAGTATAAAACAAAATCTCTCATAGCCCCAGTACCCAGTGATAACTACTGATAAATTTTGCTGTATTTTTATGTTCTCTGCACTTTTTACACAGCCAAGTCCAAGATGAACGTATGATTATATAAAAGTATACATAAAAATATTTGTTTTACTTTTATTTTTTTTTTGTTTTACTTTTTTCACTTAGTTGTAGTTACCATCATTTTCCCACAGCATTAAGATTGTCTGTTCCATGCATTTTAATGAGTCTGTAGTACTGCATTGTGTGGATGTATCAAAATGTATTTAACGACCTAACTGTTTCTTGGTTGTTGGGTAAAAGGGCTGTTTTGTTTGCTGTTGTGATTAACAGTGACTAAGTGTCTAAGTCTTCGTCTGCCTGTTGGATTATTCCTTAGGATAGTTCCCAGGAGTGGAATAGAAAGGCTGGAGGGCAGGACCATTTTTAAGGCTCTTGCTTCATATTGCTGACATCTTTCCAGAAAGGTTGTCTCCGTCCCCTATTCCTGTGCAAGTGTGGATTACTGTTTTTTGTAAGAGGGCCGAAAAGATGACTGTACTGATTATATTGATTTCTCTGTGCTCCAAATGATCGGGCACAGTTTCTCCTTTCACCATCTTTCCATGACTTCTGCCCCCTTTGGGGATACCTTACCAGGTGAGTTTCTGTAATGTCTGCATTGAGGTGGAAACCAAGCTTCCATGTTAGGTAACCACTGCAGGCTTTCAGATCTCCAGTTGGTCTTCGCAGGACTGTATGAAATCTTTCTTGCCTTTTTTCTCAGCTCTTTCCCTCTGTGCATAGTGTTTTTTTTTCTTCTTTAGACTCAGGTTGCCGTAGATGGGATGATGAGGGAGGAGGGAGTGCTGGGTACGTCAAGTTAGTGTGTGCTGGGCACTGCTCCTTACATGCACCATCTCCTTGACTCTGCAGCCCACAGGGGGTGGGCAGGGGCACTCCATTCACATATAGGGAAACCGAGGCCTAGTGAGGTGACCCCTCCCCTAAGGTCCCTGGGGAGGCAGAGTTGGACCCAGGTCAGGGGAGAAGGGAGATTGTTTTCTTTTCAATCACAAGCCATTGCTCTGTGGGAGAGCCCCAGGCGGTCCTCTTGATGCTGCCACCCAGAGGAAATGGAAACAGGGAGATCACCTGGCCTTTCGTGTGACACACTTCTGAGGCCTTTCCCCACATGGGGCTTGATTGAACCCCTCATTGGTGGTTAACGGCTCTCAGCAAATCCTCAGCGACCCAGCCACATGGCCCAGAAGCCTACCTCACTGCCTGCTTCCTGGGCCAGACTCACAGCTGAGCTGTGGTTGAGCTGCCTCCCTTTGTCATGCCCAGGAAGGGGAGAGGCTCCCGGGCACACCCAGCCTGGACTTGAGCTCCTGGCCACACTAGTGCACTGGCCTATGGAGATGTTGCTCTTTATTTCACGGCCATCCAGGCGTTAGGCTTCCTTGCCCTTTGCGCTGAGTACTTTGTAATAAGGTGGAGCTCTTGTGGGTTTATGATAGTTGCTGTGGGGCTCAGGTAGTCCCTCTGAACTACTTAACTTTTCCAAGCCTCAGTTTTCTCACCTGTAAAATGGCTATTTTGGTAGCACTTGCCTCGTAGGCTTGCTGTGAGGACTGTGTGAGATAATGTTGGTAAGGAGATTGGCACAGATTGAGCTCTCCATAAGTAATAGGTGAAACAGAGGGCTGAGACCTAAATTGAGAATCCCACTCTCTCCAAGAGGCCTCCGTGCCCAAGCAAAGGGACTGCCGCGGTTTCCTTGGGGAGGGGTATAGCTGGGGGGAAGATCCTCAGGCCCAGACCAGGGCAGAGTCCCAGGGGACGGAGGCACGGGGAGAGGTTCTCCTTTCAGATTGTCCAGCAGAGTTCATCTGAGCCTGCGGAGCCCAGCAGCCTGCTTTCTGCCAAGAAGGCCTGCTTTCTACCGGGGAGGCCTCTCTCTGGCCCAGGGTTTCCACCAGGGCCTGTGCTGCTGCTTCTCCAGGCTCTTGTTTGCAGAGTGGCTCTCAGGAAGCACTCCATCACTCACGGCCTTGTCTCCCTTCTGCTTTGCAGGTCAGCGCCAGGGCACTGCCAGGCAATAGAGGAGCAGCCGGCAGCAGCCATGCTGGTGGGGGTCTGTGGACCCCTTCGTCCTTCTTCTCGCCTTCTCTCCCACCACATGCTCAACTTTCTGTTCTCAGCTCCTCCTTGATTCAGGAAGACCGTGGCCCATCTGACAGTGTGCAGTACCAAGGCTTTTTGTTTACCACCGTTCATTTCAGTGGCTTGTTCTAGTAGTACCTACTGTGGGTCAGGCACTTGGCTCAGGGATGGGATGAATCGGCCCCTGCCCACAAGAGGGTTTTTGTCTAGTGGAGGAGAAAGATTGAGGAGCAGTGAATTCCCTGTGGGTTAGGGCAACTTCCACAATACTTACCTACAGCGGGCCCTCAGAACTATGGGCAAATCAGACCATCTTCCTGAGCCTTGATTTCCTCATCTTGCAGATTACAAGTGTTTGTGGGACTTAGACAGCCGCACAGAGGAGGTACTGGCTCAGTCCCTCCCACCTCCATCCCTTTCCTGCACTTGCTGAGCCTTCCCGAGTCTCTGTGCTGGTGGAAGCTCAGGTGACTGCTCCTGCCCATTTAACCTATGAATCAAGGTGTGCCATGAGCATCCCAGGCAGCGAGATTTCATCTTAGCCATGCCCGCTGTTCAATAGCAGAGAAGAGAACACCCTGTGGGTCCAGCCAGACTTTCAAGAGGGTTTTGGGCCCTTCCAGGGCTGGACAATGCTCAGCAAAGATAAAAATGTCATATTATTATAATCACCAAACCCCCTGCCTGTCTCCTGGAGATAAAGGACTCATGTTCTGACCTGGATCAGTGGAACTCTCCTGTGAGAGCTGGGGACAGCTTGGCCCTGTGACTCTGGGCATTTCCCTCCTAAGCCTCCACGCACGGGTCCTAGCTGGAAGCCAGTATGAGTTGGAGTTTCATAAATGTTAAAAAAATCCAGGCAAGTGCATTAGGGTGGGGAGTGCAGCGCCTGTTTGCTTCCTCTTAAAAAGCTACCCTTTCAAGTAGCTCAGCCTCCTCTGCACCCATTTAGATAGAATGCCTTGCTAATATCATCAAGTGCTCACAGCAGTGTTGTTTTGAATACTTCATGCTGCATTATTGTGAGCCGGGTTGCAGGCTCCTCCCCAGCTTTGTCTCCCTTCCCCACCCAAGTTTGGGAACTTGATACGAAGAAGTAGCTTTGTGGTTTTCCAAATTGGGGGAGAAAACACAGCCAGCGTGAGGTGTGTATGGGAGAAGCAGGGCAGGGTGGAGCCACGCTGCTGCCCGGCCTGCTCTGTTCCAGAGCCCAGTGCCCCTTAGTAGGGTGCCAGCCCATCCTGGTCACTGCAGGGCTTCTTCTAGCAGAGACAGTGTTTTGCCTCTTGATTTCCTTTCTCACCTTCCAGACCATCCCCAGCACACCTTCTGTGCTGAACTGGAATTTCCTCTGCAAATAGCTTCTCTGGGGAAGAGCCATGTACATGACCCATTATTGTGTTCTTGACACAGGAAACCTTGGTCAGGTGGCAGCTTCTTGGATGTGGCCCTCCCACTGGTCAGCAGGCCTGGCAGGCAAGCTGGCCCCTGTTCTTGGCCATGATTTCTAGTGGGTGCAGAAAGGGGCTTGGCTGTGCTTAAGAGAATTCATTCTGTGCTGGGAGAAGCGGGGCTGCATGTGAATCCTTAGCACATGGCTACTCTGGGTCCTCCATCATTTGCCATGGGAGATGCTTCTTCTTGCTGACCCAGGGTCACACATGTACTAGTTTAATCTCTTTTGGTGAAATAAGGCAAGTGGGATGAGAGCAGGCTGCATTCACCACCACCCTTGGCTAATTGCACCCATTAGGTGAGTTCTGTATTGCAGAGACAGTGGACACTACACATTCCATTTTCTTCACCACTCAGGCGAGGAGAAGACCTGGCGATCAAATAATATGTGAGAAAGCACATGCAATATCAATTATTTCAAAAAGGCCGTGAGGAAAAGTCTTGTAAATACCAGTCAATGGGCAGAGAATAAAACAATTCATATGCTAAAAAAAACCTAGATGGAAACCCATAATTACTTTAGGACTTATGGTAATAAATTATTTATTAATGTAAATTATTTCACAGGCAAAGAACATAGAAGGAACTTGAGCAGAAGGATCATACATTATGTATAAAAAGAATTGTAAAAATATTATAGCAGCCCTGCTTGTGCCCCTCTGGTTCAGGTTTGTCAGCATTTTAATTATAAGCCCTTCCTGTCCATGTTTAATTACTTGGCTGTTAAAGTCTGCTCTGTACATAAAAGGGTTGTTCCTGGGGGCACTCTGTGTTAATTTCTACAGGGTAAACCCGTTGGCTGTGTTGAGCTGTGCAGAATGAAAAGATTTCACTTTGAGATTTGGTAGCTTTTGGTCTTTTAACTCCACTACTGTTTGTCGTTGAAAGTGGAACGCGATTGCCCCTTGAATGAAGAAGCTGGCGTTGGAGGTTGAGCATTTTAGGTTTCTTAGAACAACCACATACGTGAGTGAAACAAAATGACCAACAGCAGTACCAAAACCAGAGCCACTCAGGCCCAATTTCTGGTCTCTGCCACTTTGTCCATCTCTCAAAACAGAGCCATGTTGAATATGATCATTGGATCAGGGCCTTCTGTTAGAAACTGATTATTAACCAAAATAGGCTAGAGTGAGGCTTGTTTTCATTTTAAAAAGTATAGCCATATGCAACTGTGCATATGTATGATTTTTAAAAATTTACTTTTACTTTATTTTTATTTATTGTGATTATATGTGTGATTTTTCAATCTCTAAAACAGTTTAAGGTTTTTTCCATAGAGAGTGCTTTAAATTTCTCATTGCACTGTGTATTGGTTTCAGACAGTGTTTCTTGAATAAAGTACAGAATGGAAGGAGGTGCAAAGTGTAGTTGGCACATGATAGCTGTTTATGTTGACGAGTGAAAAGGGAGCCTCCCGGACTGCCTTCTCACCCGGGCTGGCCCGACCTGGTGTGGGGTGCGGGCCACAGTGGTGCCAGGACACGGGGAATGGTAACTGCCAGACTGACTTTGGGTGCCACCTGCCATGGTGCATTGCCAGGTTGCCTTGCGCGTGGGAAGGTGGTCAAGCCGGTCAAGTTAAGAGGCAGCCTGGCCCAACTGCAAGAGCGTGGCCACGGGATTGCAGCCTCTGTCCTTCACTAGCTGTGTGTCCACAGGTGAGACGTGACGCTGTTCTGAAGCTCGATTTCCCTGCCAGTGAGACGGGCAGTGCTGTGACGCCCCTCGAGATGAGTAATGTGCTTGGGTGACACGCTCGTGCTCTTTCCCAGCTTCAGCTAGGATCCCGGTGGAGTGTTAGTTAATTAACAGTTAATATGCATTTATTGACAGTTTCCTGAATAGCTCTCCCAGCTGCCAGTTTTCTCATCTGTCTAATGGTGCCAGCTTTACTCTGAGCATCGGTTTAGAGATGAGTCGCAAGCAGCTGTCCTTTTCCCATGCTCTGTGTGTACCCACAGCCAGGATGGGAATCCAAAGGAGATGGATGAAAGTGACCTTTCTGTCCCTTCAGAGTTTTTGTTGCCACTGCAGATACTAGCTTTTTCCCGCACATTTGTAAATGCCCCTGGAGGTTGGGGGTGTGGAGCAAGAGGTCTGGGTCAGAGCTGAAAGGGCTATCACAGCGCCCTTTTTAAAAGGCCTTTTAAAAGGTCCACCTTGCCTCATACAGATGGGGAGACTGAAGCCCATACTCTAAATGCCCAGTTTGGTATGTTTTTTTACACCTCTACACTGTCTGTTTGGGATTCCACTGGGCCTCTTTTTGTAAGAGCAAAGACTTCCCACAAGCAGTGACAGCTGCCCCAGGCCACCCCCACCCAGCTGGTGAGGGCAGGGCCCTGGTAACCACTCTGAACCCGGGAGCCTCTTAGGCTTCTCCCAGAGCCCCTTGAGCCAGCCTTCCTGCTTCCCTTGATGAGGCTAGTGGCGTGTTTTCTCCAGCCATCCTAATCCCTTGTCCTTGTGCTTTGGCCGAGGAGCTTGGCATCCTGTGTCACTGTCCCTGAACCCGAGATGCAGCTGACATTTTATGATTCATGACAGGTGAGAGGGCACAACCAGAGGCTGAGGCCTGGGCAGGCAAAGCCCGAGAAACTTTTCTTCCTGACACAGCTCTGAATTGAGTCTCCATTTCCCACCCCCCCCAAAGCCCCAGTAGATAGTTGTATGCCATAGTTGCACAGCCTTCTAGTTGCCGTATGTGGGATGCGGCCTCAGCATGGCCGGAGAAGCAGTGCGTCGGTGCGCGCCTGGGATCCGAACCCGGACCGCCAGCAGCGGAGCGCGAGCACTTAACCGCTAAGCCACGGGGCCGGCCCTGAGTCTCCATTTTTGTGGCACAGAGAAAGGCGCTCCAGTGGGCCAGGGGCTCTAGAGGTCATTTAAAAATAAATGACACCATTGTGGAGTAGCTCATGTCATTGCCCTGCATGTTTTTCCCTCGTGTTCTTTTCAGAAGATAGGTTTAGTAAAGCTGGCTTCAGAAAGACACCCCTTGAGTTTCCCATTGAAGGGTGGGTGACCCCCAAATCAAGCACAGAGTCCTTGCAGCCCCGAGGCCAAGTTAGCACAACCCAACCCACAGGGTAGAGGAGAGACTCATCGTCAGCACAAGTAGACAGGTGTGAAATCCAAGAATGACTCAGCCGGTCTCGATCTGGCTGGAGGCCTGCTACCCGGGCCTGGGAGGCTGCAAGAATCTTATAGCTTGGGTCTGTGCTTCAGGTGCTTAACCTTTTCTAGAAACCACATTCTGCTGTGGTTATGTCACCATAAGGCAGCCTCTAAAACACAGCATAGAGATTTCCAGAGCTGTAACTCTCCTCTATCTTTTGAACATAAGAAAGCTTGTAGTCCCCTAAGAATCTGGGCCCCTGGGAATTTCCCTTCAAGTTTAAGAGCAGAAATGGAGACAAGAACATTTGAGGTCAAGTGCTATTTGTGTTCCTCTGAGAGTTTTCTTTCTTTGAGCTCTAGAGCTGTGCACCTAGCAGCCTTCTGTCCTCCTTCATCAAGGGGTCGCAAGACAGAAGCCTCGTGAGTACGGTTGGGGGATCCAGATTCTTGTCCCCATGTGTGTGGGCATTGGCTTCTCTTGTGCCTCCCAGGGTCATAGTAGTCTTCCCAGACACCAAGCTTGGTCATCAAGCGTCAGCTTTGAAAGACACCTTGGCAGTCACCTAGTCGTTCCATCTGTGAGAGAACTGGATGGTTTGTGTGATTTTTTTGTGTGTGTTTGTGTGGTTTGCCCTCCCATCTGTAGGCAGAGCCCTGTGTGTGTTTACACTACACACACATATCACACACACTCCCATGTATAATCTCAAACTTATGAAGATAGGGTCAGCAGGGAAATGGAGCAACTTTAGATGTTCCTGAAGATTAAAGTGGTGGAGGTGGCATAGAACTTAAATGGCCAGCTCCAGTGCTCTCAGACTGTGCGCTGTCATGCTGTCCTCATGTCTGCCAGAGGCTTGGTGTTGGGGACTTCCCTGAGAAGCTTTAGGCCACAGCATGTCTCAAGGAGAAGGTGGGAGGCCTCACATTCTTCCCCTTCACATGAGTCGTTGGCTTCTCAGGCCTTTTCCAGTGGCTCTCCATCCAGAACATGCTGTGTAACTCAGGTTCCCCACCCCCTGCTATGAAAAAGGGACCCCTAGGTACTTGAAGGGTAAGGTTATCCCTCTCCGTAGCTCCTCTTTGTGTTATTGGCCCAAAACAAAACAAACACCAAAACACCAACTTTGAATGATATTCTGAATCTAAATTTGTAGAGACCGGAATCATCAATCCTCCGGAAGTTTCCTGGGTGTGGCTGGATGGTTCTGACTGGGCTGCCACTCTGACAGAGGTGTTGGAGAAGCCAGGCCCCTGTGTAGCCAGTAGTCTAGAGCAGTGGTTCTCAACAACTTTGCATTAAAATAACCTGGAGAGCTTATTAAAATGCAAATTCCTATTCCTAGAGATTCTGTTACCAAGTCAGGGAGTGGGCCTAGGAATCTGCATTTTAGTACCCGAAAGGATGCTCTGAAACCACTCTGTGAGAAATCCTGGCATAGAGCACACGGGTTCCCATTCCAGCCAGGTCCCACAGAGATTGGTACCCAGTTGCAGAAGCGCCGAGCCTCAACTGTACAAGCATTCTCCAGTGTTGTCATCATAGTCATGACGGCTGCCATCATTGAGAGCCTCGCAGGCCCTATCCTGGGCAAATATTTAGTTCTCATAAGAGCTCTGTGAGGTGGTTACTATCTATTACCCTCCTTTGATAGATGAGGAAACCAAGGCTCTGAGAGATTAACTTGCAGAGTCGAGGTTTGAACCCAGGTCCACACGCATACCCCCACACCAAGTGACCCCTGCTCCGTGGACTCCCCACGTCCATAACCATTGTCACTTCTGAAAGAGTTATAGTTGTTTTTGCAGAAGTGATATTGAATGGAGGGGCAGGGGCTTCCGGCGTCCTCTCCTTGGAGCCCTACTGAGGCCGTTTGTGCAGCATGACGTTGGGGCCTAAAGCTCGGGGCGGTTTGCCATTAAAAACTAGCTCCTATTCCTGTTTCTTTTGTCTGGTGACCTGACCCAACAAATTGCTTTCTGTTCTCTGAACGAAGGGGGAAAACACAGGAGCTAAACATAGCCTCAATTGTTTTTACTTTTCTTATATTGTACTTCTTGAAATGATAAAGATAGAAACAATTAAAATATTATCTGCCCTGCAGACAGAACAAGTGGCCACCTGGCTGGTGTTGACACACAATAGCAGCACTCCACATCGGGCAGTGCTTTGCATTTTCAAAGTATCTTAGACGTTATTCCATCAGCCAGTCCTCCCAGCTGCTTCATATACAACCATCCATGGCCCTGGTGGGGTGGGGAGATCAAGGCAGAGCCCAGGTTGGATCTGCCTGCCCAAGGAAGGGTCACCTGTGCCCAGGGCAAAGACAAGTGAGACCAAGTGAGCACCCATGGCCTGCTCTACAGCTTTTGTCTGCACGTCGTCCACTCCTTCTTCTACCCACCACCGGCTAAGGTCTGCTGTGTGTCAGGCTCCGTGCTGGTCACTGGGGAGCCATGCTGGGACTGTGCTTGAGAGCTTGTGTTCAGCAGAAGTAGTAGACATGTGAGCAGATAATTGAGGTTCAGTTAACGTATGAACCATATGAGTGAAGATCTAGGCAAGGAGTGTATGGGTGTCCAGGGCCGATACGGGGAAGGCGTATCTGCAGAGGAGGTCATGTTTGAGTTGGCTTTGAAATGATGAGTAAAAGACTGTTGGTGGAAGGATAAAGGCATGGGAAGTATATTCCAGGCCTTTACAAAGGCATGAAGGCTGATGTTTAGGGGAAGCTCCAAATCCACCACAGTTGCCTTGTACTTGTATGTAACCAGTGGACTGAGTTGAGAACTGACTCTCTTAATCCTCCCTACAACAGAGAAATCTTATATGTTGAGATCATAGAGGCTTACTCTTTAAAACAGAGTGGAGTAGTTCCTGCAGGAAAGCAGAAACACGTTAGAAGTAGCCATCCAACCCCAGTCGTCACTGGGAATTTGATAGTTAACCTAAAAACAAATTGAATGCCCCCCCCCCGCCCCCCACATATAGATGTTGCCTGTACTCATTCCTGCAGTCCAGTTGTTAAACTTTAGTTTTATAAAGAATTGCTGGCGTGTAAGAATTACTCTTCAGGGCTGTGTCCACAGAACCAGGAGGAGTGTGGTTTATGGGCTGTTTCAGGGATTTTCAAGGATGATCTTGAGCCTGATTCTCATCTGACTTCTGATGCCACAGGAAGTTTGGTGTGCCTGGAGCGTAAGGTCTCCTGGGAAGTCGATGAGTAGACGGGGGCCTGGATGCCAGGCTAAGATGTTTGCATTCTTTCTGCGAGGCAATGGGCAGCTGCTGAAGGGGGTGGACCATGACAGGTGTGGGCCTTAGGAAGTTCTCTGGAGGCAGTGAGGAAGTGGGACTGGATAGGGAAGCCCGAGGGGTCCAGTCAAGAAGCACCAAGATCATGAGATGGCCACGGGAGAGGAACAGCACTGCCAGATGAGAGAGAGAAAATGTTCGTGCTTAACTGGCTCCCAAATCCCCTTTCTTCTCGTGATTTCCCTAGAGATGGGGAAAATTCTAGGGCAGTGAAATAAAAATGGAACAGAAAGTGGTAGCCTCTGAGGATGGGATCAGTCTCTTAATTTCATGGGTTTCCCAGGGCCTGGATGAGACACATTCTGTAGTGTACCTCAGGCTCCTTAAGGGGCTACTGTGCTGCCATCTTGGGGCCCTCACTGCTCTGTGGCTGGGCCCACTGGTTTCTTCCTCAGTCTACCACGTTCGTGGCACGTCTGGCGCCTCAGTGCCTTGTCCCAAAAGAGAAGTTGGTGGCCAGCATTATTCTATGGGAACTTCTTGAAAAACCAAAGGAGCAAACCCAGAGGAGGGTGGGGTTGTCAGCGTAGGCGTGACCCTGGCACAGCACCAGCAGGCTTGGTGGGTCACGTTCCCCCACATATCTGGAAATACATTTGTCCTTATAGGAAATATAGAAGAAACTGTAGGAAAACGAAAAGGAGAAAATATAAGTCAACCAGCCAGCTGCCAATCGACTCTGAACATTTTGGTTTATTTCCTTTGTATCTTCATGTATAACATACAGATTTTACTAAATCGGAATCATGCTGTCTATACAGTTTTACATCCTGTTTCTTTATGCTTAGCTTTACATCATTAACATTCCCCACATCGTTGATATTCTTTGCAACTCTGCTTTTTTCATACTCCATGCTGTTCCTTGATACTTTCTTTAACTTGTAGGACATTTTCGTGGTATTCACCATTTTGCTATCACTCATGTTGTTTTGAAGAACGTCATCATACATAAATCTCCACTTTTTTCTGAGAATAACTTTTTTCTTCCAAATCAGGTAACGTGCCTCAATCAATGTTAGTTTGTATTTCTTGTAATTTTACTTTAGTGTTAGTTTACTGCACTTACACTGCTGACAGATGTCAAATTGAAACTTTTTTAACAGAACGATAAATACTCGAGGGGTCAGGGTCGTGGGTAGTGAAGACATATTTTGAACAACATAAATGCTACTTGCAAAAAGGTAATTTTTGGTAATAATTTATCAAATTTAGTTAAAGGAACATGTATTGAGATTTGCTGTGCATCAGGCCCAGGAAGATTCAGGGATGAGATGAATTGGACATTTAGCGATAGTCCTGCCTTGTTCCCAACTGGCCTAACTGGGCTTAATGACAGCCTTTCTCTTACACCTCCAGCTTCTGAGGCCCTCCCATGGAAGCACCCTTTGGACAGATCCTCCCGTGCCCCCTGCCCAGGGACCCAGCCTCTCAGGCTCGGTGTCTCATGACTGTCAGAGCATCACATTTAGCCCTGATTGGGGTTTTGCTTTGGCTCGTGAAGCTCCTTGTGGGCCTCATCGGTCATTCCCTTTGAACCTGTCAAGAAGCTGCTGCTTGTGACACTCAGCACGGGGTCAGTCCCTTGGGTGTTTCTCAGTGCCCTTTGTGAAGTGGCCACTGAGAGGAGAAAGATGTAGTCCTTGCTGCCTGGAGGTTACATCACAGTTTTCTGAGTCAGCGGCCCATCTTGCATGACTAGAAAACTCCTTGAGAGCAGGGCCACTGTCAGATTCCCCTGTGGTTCCCCTCAGCACTGTAGTGTGGTGAAAAGAGTGTGGGCTTTGGGTCGGACCAGCCTGGGTTTGCATCCTGTCATTTGTTAGCTGTGTGGCCCTGGGCCACTTACTCAACCTCCCCAAGCCTCGGTCTCCCCATCCGGGCAGTGGCTGTGTGGGTTACCCCGCCCATGGTGGATGCTCAGTAATTGATGGCAGTGTCGTGAGATTCGGTGTGCATTAAATACCTGCTGAATATTGTTTCAGGTTTTACTTTTGTCCGTCTTCTGCCTGCCTGACTCAAGCCATAGTTTTCTCCATATTCACATTTGCACAGTTGATAAATATATAGAGATTAGAAAAAATAGAAACATGCTAACTTACTGATCCCTGGCAGCACAACATATTTCTCAATATTGCTTTTGTATTATAAACTTGAATACAAGAACTATGTCAGATTTATCTTTGCTCTCCTAAAATTCTCAGCACAGTGCCTGATTCCATAGTAGAAAAACAACAAATAGTTCTTGAATATTTTACTAAAATAAAGGTTCAAGTGCAAAGTCAGTATTTCATAATATGATTAACTCATTTATTCATACGTTCAAGTGGAGACTTGAATATGTAAGTTTAAATTGTACCATTAAGTTTCTGCAGCCCAAGACTTGCTCCTACAGATTTTAACCCCTTTAAATATCCTTGATTTCAGGGAGAAATCAAGTGAACATGAGGAAGGTACTCAGTGACTGGCAGCTACTGAGGTTGTTGATGTTGTGGAGGGGACATAGACCAATAAAAGATTCAGTTTCTATTATCAGCAAGTATTTTAAAGATGGAATTCAGATGAACTAACCTGGCAGCGCCCCCAAGCCCCTTTTGACCTTGACCCTCTGAAATACCAAAAGACTCATCTTTGGTCGTGGTCTTCTGCCAGGGCGTTGAGGCCCGGCCCAAGAGCAGCAGAGCACTGAGGCGAGATGTAACAGACATGTTGCCCCAACTCTGCGGCTGGCTGGGGGAGGGGTTGGGGCAAGTCGGTTTCCCATCCATAAAATGAGAAAGCATTTTGGGTGAAAAACATTGCTTTGGACTTTCCTGAGAGGCAGTATAGTATGTTGGAAAGGAAACAGTATCAGGCATCCTGGGGGATACCTGGATCCTAGACCTCACTCTGCTTCTAACTCAACGCCTTGGGACTTAACGTCCCCTCTCTGAGCCTCAGTTTGTCATCTTTAAAACGAAGTTGGACTGGATGGTTTTTAAAGGACTTTCTGGCTCTAAAATCCTGTTTAAAACGGGCTCTTGGTGAGGAGATAGAGGGCTGGCGTGAAGGCTTTCTCAAATCCTGTTTTCTCTTTGTCATTTATAAACCAGAAAATGACAGATGGCGAGACCTGGACAGGAAATGCCCTCTTCAGATCGACCAACCAAGCGCCAGCATCTGGGAATGCCTGCCTGGGAAGTGTCAGGACAGTGCTCTGTGGCACCGGGAGGCAGCAACCGCCTGCGCAGTGACCAACTTGATCAAAGACCTCAGCCTCAGCGACCACAATGGGAACCCCTCAGCACCCCCTAGCAAGCGCCAGTGCCGGTCACTGTCCTTCTCTGATGAAATGTCCAGCTGCCGGACATCATGGAGGCCCTTGGGGTCCAAAGTCTGGACTCCTGTAGAAAAGAGACGATGTTACAGTGGGGGCAGCGTCCAGCGCTATTCCAATGGCTTCAACACCATGCAGAGGAGCTCCAGTTTCAGCCTCCCTTCCCGGGCCAACGTGCTCTCCTCGCCCTATGACCAGGCGGGCTTTCACCACCGATTTGGAGGCCAACCCTGCCAAGGGGCACCAGGCTCAGCCACCTGTGGACAGGCAGGCGACATCTGGAGCTCTGACCCGAACCCCATGGGAGGGGGCCGGCTTGACATGCAGCGGTCCCTCTCTTGCTCGCATGAGCAGTTTTCCTTTGCAGAGTACTGTCCACCCTCAGCCAACAGCACACCTGCCTCAACGCCAGAGCTGGCGAGACGCTCCAGTGGGCTCTCCCGCAGCCGCTCCCAGCCATGTGTCCTTAATGACAAGAAGGTCGGCGTTAAGCGGCGGCGCCCTGAAGAGGTGCAGGAGCAGAGGCCTTCCCTAGACCTTGCCAAGATGGCACAGGTAAGAGCCCAGCTGCATGGAAGGTGCTGCAGTGGCATCTAGGTGCTCACTGGAGCCTCTGCTGGTCCTGGGCCATCCCAGGCAAGTGCAGAGTGCCAGTTTCAGAAATGCCCAGGAGTGGGTTAATTTTCTTGTTTTTTAAATCCTATTGAAAGATGAAATAGAATCTTTTTTTTTAAGTGTCTGTTTTTCTCCATTTAAAATCAGAAATACTCTTTCTCTGTGGACACAGTGCTAGTGGTTTAAGAGCAGATAGATGGTGAGAGGCAGGGCGTTGGCAGGCAGACCAGTGTCACCAAACACTGGTGATTCCCTTCCGGCACTTTGCTGGATCCTCTCCCAGGAACCCATCCCTGCAGCCACTGTAAGAAGGGCTCACACAGGCTGGGATTGAGTGTCACTTGGATTATGCTGATCCTGAGATCAAGGGAGTGGGTAGTGGTTTTAGAGACTGCGAGATGGAGGAGGCACTTATTCTTTTGATTAAATTGTCGAAAACGTGAGACCGACAAGAAATTGTGATCACTTTCCTCTGTGTCACCTCTGTAATCGTCCTTGCTTTTTGCTGTAGGCAAGGCCTCCGGCTGTGTGCCCCGTCACTTGCACTTTATCTTCTGTGTCTTGGAGCCCTGCCTCGTGTTAACACTGATCTTGGGTATTGATTTGAGTGAGATGAACTTGGAGTTAATACACTGTTTATCAGGAGTCTCTAAGCTTGAGCAGCGCCTGCGTTTGGTTCTTACTGGGGAGGCCTGAGGATGAGAGCATGGCGGTGAGGCCCAGGGAGTAGAGTTGGCCTTTGTGACCCGTCCACTCAAGGATGGGTGGCTGTGGTGGGTAGAATGCGGCGCTCTGGGTTCTGTGTCCAGGAGGCCTTCGGGTGCTTAGTGCTGCGGTTTGACCATGGTCTTTTCCGGTCTTGTTATGTGAGCATCCGTCATCGCTGGGTTTGAAGGGGGTGGAGACCTTGGCAGTGAGGGGCTAGCCTTGCTCACACAGCATGTGGCCACATCTGGTCAGGCAGGCTTGTCATGGCCGCTCCTTTTCAGGCAGGCACGACGGCCTTCCTTCAGTGCCTAGTGCTCCTTTTTCAGCTGGGCCTCCTTTTGTTTTAGAATGAAAATGCA
The DNA here is from genome assembly GCF_020826845.1 of Diceros bicornis minor. Classification (NCBI taxonomy): domain Eukaryota; kingdom Metazoa; phylum Chordata; class Mammalia; order Perissodactyla; family Rhinocerotidae; genus Diceros; species Diceros bicornis. The sequence goes on along the minus strand of NC_080745.1, from coordinate 87,408,279 downwards.
GTTTCTGTTTATGAAGTTTGCTTCTCTCTCCTTTAGTTCCCCCTCCCAGCCTAGATGCCCCCTCCACCTCGAAAAGAAGAAGTGTAGGTATCTCAAGTCTGGAGCACACACCTGGCCCCAGAGTCCAGACTTTCTGGCCACCTTTGCTCAAGAGCCCAGGCCCTGGCTGGCACAGCTGGAGGACAAGCTCATCATGTGCTTTGCCTCCTCCATGCCGTGGGGGGGTCACTTGGGGAAGAGCCCAGAGGAGGACTGGGCACATGTCCATCCTCTGCCCCTCATTTTCCGGTTTCTGTTTCTTCCATCCCTGCTCCAGGTGTGTCCCTCTTTTTCCTAAGCAGAGGACATTTTTTACTTTACTAGCTAGACAACAATCAAACACGTTCATTTACGTTGGACACGTGAGTGGAATTTTCCCTCTCTGGAGAAATTTAAATAGGTAAAAAGGCTGGAAAGGTGACAGATTTGGGTGACTTCTTAAGGAAATTCAGGGCCCTGAGTTCTGGGTGTGATAAATGGCTTCAGTTAAATTTTTAATGCTGAGCTTATTATATTAGCTAGTAAGCTAGATAGGTAATAAAAACAGCTTACACGTGTTATTATATTTTACCAGCCACAAGTTGGAATAAGACCTCTGGCATCACTGGAGACGTTTCCTGTCCTCAATTGGGTAGAAACCGTTTAAAAATATATTGCTCGGTGTGCTGTGCCCAGAGGTATAGATCGCTTCATGGCTCCAGGCAGGCCTCCAAGATGCTGAGGAGGCCGCCCTATTCTGCCTGGGGAGAGTAGAGAAGGAGAGTATTCTGTCTTTCCCTGGCCAAGGCCTTGGGAGGGCAGAGTCTGGGGAGAGTAGAGAAGGGGCCCCTGGGAGTGTGTGTGCGAAAGGGCCACAGCCAGAGCCCCGGGGGTGGACCCTGAGTGCCCACCCCACCCCTCCCCCAAGCATCTAGACCCCTGGCAGCCCTCTCTCCATGGGGCTCTGCCTGCTTGGGCTCCTCCACCTGAGGATTTATGGCCTCAGGAGGTAGGCCTCGCTTTTCCAGGAGCCTTGAAAGCCAGGCCCAGGGCAACCCCTGTGCATTTGAAAAGAGCCCTAGACCCAGCCTGGAACATGTAGGGCCCTATGCCTGGTACCCTATGAGCTGGTGTGTCGCTGGTGTATAGGAACCTGCTTATGGCCAGACGACAGCTGACGTGGGCTTTGCTGCCTACAGACCCTAGCCTGCACAGGCTGTGGCTTTACTCAGCATTTGTCACTCCCAGGAAGTGAGCAGGGTCGCACATCTGTAGAAAGGTAGGCTTGTGCGATTGTTGGCTGCTCCCTCTGCGTTTCCTGCCATTGTTTTCCCAAGCTGGCTCGTGGACTCTCTTTCATGGGTTTTTTGATCTTGGTTTATACATTCACTTTTTTGGGGGGTTCCAGTTGTTGTCAAAGAGCCTCTTTGTGCATGGGTTCTGGGACCAGATGCCTGAGAGCCTCAGTTTGGAGGTGCAAAGTACCTTTGGAATGACTGGGAGTTCTGATAAATCCCGATTCCCTAGAGGCAATGACTGGGCCTGGGACCTTCAGACCTCCCCAGGGTTGTGTGAGCACGAGGGGCTTTCCTCTGGCCATTAGTTAGGGCACCCAGAGCGAGGATGGTAGCCCAAGCCCCTCCAAATTGCCTGCAGAAAAGGGACCATGGAGAGAACCCAAGAGAGTCAGACCAGCAGGGGAGGGCAGAAGCTCTGAGGTCCAAGGCCCTGCCCTTGTGCACACTGACGGTGAGTTTAGCAGGAGCAAGTCCCCTGGGAGTGGGACACTGCTGTGAGATGTAGGCTCCAGGCTAGAAGCAGAGGGTGTGAGATTTAGATGTGACCTCGGACCTTGTCCGTTCCAGCCCCTCCTGAGGAAACCGAGGCCCTTCTAGAGCATGGTGTTCACCAGTAGACCCGCATTTGGCGGAGAGGGACATCAAGAAATCAGAAGGCCTCCAGAGGAAGGGCAGGAGGCTGGCAGCCCTGGGCAAATTGCTTAACATCTCTGTGTAGCAAATAATACCACCATCATCACCAACAACATAGGACTGTTGGGAGGAATAAGGGAAATAATATGTGTGTGTCTGCATGCATGCACATATGTGTATGTGTGTATCTATATATGGGTGTGTATGGGTAATATATATATATGTGTCTGCATCTATTTTGACATATGTATGTGTGTATCTTTATCTGTCTACACGCACACACCACCTCGTGCACTGGCTGGCATGTGGTGAGTGCTGACAAATATTTATTATCATTGTCACAATTGCAGGGCTTGGGAGGGAAGGCATGGGCTTGTTCTGGGAGACGCCAGAGCCAGAGCTGGGCCTGGAGGGTGACGTTCTCAGAGGCACACTCAATCCGTTATAAGGACTCCCTTTTTGCTTTATTTGTCCATCTTTTTCCTTCTGTTTTTACCCTTCGTTTTCGGTCCTTGCCCTTTATTTCTTCTTGTTTGTTCTTCTTGCTTCATCCTTTTCTTTTGAAAATGGGAAGGAGGCCTGCCCTGCAGCTCAGCGCAGCCTGCGGTGAACTCCATGCTGGGAACTGATGGTTGTGACGGAATCAGAAGTGCCATCCATTAGAGGAGGTTGGCTGTATGTGAGTGTTCTTGTCTCACATCTGTTCCCTGTGGAACTAGAGTGGAAATGACCCTGGGAATCCTCCAGACGCCCCTCCAGGTGCCCTGTCCTTTCTCAGCCACACCTTTGGGGCACAGCTGTCCAACCGGCCGGCAGTGGTGGCTCTTATCTCTTGCAGCATTGAGGCTGGGATGTGGTGGATGGCGGCTGGAAGTTGCTTTCAGACTGTCTTTGCTCATGTCTTCTTAAAACCTCAGTGCCCAGCTCATAGGCAGGGATGCTGAACGAGGCTACAGGTGAACCAGCCATCTGCGTCCTGAGTGAGGGAGGGTGATTATAGTGAGGAGACCCCTACGGGGAGAAATGACACAAGGACCCAGCCCAGAAAGGCCCACCCCTCCCTATAATTGTAATTGCAAGCACTTGGTTCACAGAGCAGGATGCTCAGAGGCAACCCAGAGGACCAGTCTGGCCCCAACCCTGCCCAGGTCTGATTCTCCTGACCTCCCCACACGCTTTCCTCCTCATGTGGCCTGCTGAGGCCCCTTCTGCCTGGTGTTTTATGTGAAACTGCAGCCTCCCTTTTGCAAAATGACAATGTGTGCCATTGAGGGTAGGGCCCAGCCTGAGCATACGAGTAGTTTATTAGGAGGACTTTTGCTGACGTTATTAGTTACTGCTTTTTTGAGACCTAGTTTGACCACCAAGTGTTCGTTGACTCCCAGCAAGACCTGAGCTATGCATGGCCATTTAGACATGGATCACATGTGTGTGAACAAAGATTTCAGAGAAAGCAACAATTAAACATTACCCGCTGAATGCCATGCCCTTGGGTGTCATGGTCCTTGCCGTATTTTTGACTCCAAGCTGGTCAGCTTGAAAGAGCAACAAATTGTATTTCTCAACAGTGCTTTAAACAGAAGCAAGACATTTGTGAGGAGGGGTCGGGATGCTGAAACAGAGGTTTGATTGATTGCAGCTGCCCACACACTGAGTCCCTGAACCTCCCAGAGCAGGCCTTAGAACAGGCAGCAACTGTTGTGTTAGCAGATGTCTGAGGGGCCCATGAAAGCTGGCTGGGGGCAGTTTGGGGTAGGAAAGAGGCATGAGGTAGAAACTACGCCAAGAGCTGTGGTCTTGCAGACGAGTCCAGGAGAACGGGATTGGCCCGGGCTGAGGGGGCTCTGATGGGTGAGTGGTTGCACCAGGAAGTCGTCAGTTGAGTTATCTGAGATGCATATCAATAACTTGTGGTTCTTCACTGGCAGGGACATCCCTGGGTGAGGCTCCCTCTGGTCAGCCTTCTACTCTCCATCTTCTGTGCCAGTGGGGGCCGCCTTTAACGAGGGAGTGGCTCTTCTTGGCCACTGGCTGGAGTGGCCTTTAAGACCACTGGCTGCTCGACCTTCTTGCTCAGGCAGCCCCAGCAGCTGTAAGCCAGCTGTGCTTTTCCTTGGCAAAGTCCCTGGGCTCAGGCCTGGCTTGCCTGCACCTTTATGGCCTTATCCTGTCTGCTCTGCCAGCTGTCGGCCACTTCGCTGGTTTCAGTTTCCGGCTGCCTTGCATCCTTAGCACCCCTCCTGCTGGCATGGGGAACGTTCTGACAGCAAGCGGAGAAATCCAGGGGTGGATCACCCTTTACAACGTGGAATGCAGACAGCCGTGAAGATCTGGTGAGGGGTAGGCATGGAAAGCCTTGGAATCCCAACTGGAAGGAAAGAAATGCTGAATAAAAGCAAAGGGAAAAACCACTGTGGGCACATGGGACTAGTTGCTTCTGATGAGGAAGCAATTAGGATGGGCTTGAACAAAGAAGAGAGCTTTTAAGACCTGGACCCTCAGAGCTTATGGAGGCCAGGGGGTGGTAGCTCTGGGCACTGGTTCAACGCACGTCCTCCCTGCTCTTGACAGACATCGCTAATCAATCGTAGCAGTCTTTCCCGTTGAACTCAGAGGAAGTCTTAGAATCCTCCCCTCAGTGATCTTGGCAGCCATTACTAACGGATCTGCCATCTCTTCTTTTGTCTATCCCCTCGCTTGAGGGTGCGGCCTCCAGAATCCAGGAAGAGTCGGTGACTTGCCCAAAGCCACGTGGTTGGTTAGGAGGCTGGGAAGGTTGGGAGGCGGGTTCAGTGCCCTTCCTGCTACAGTGCTTCATCCTTGGTGAGGACCACCCAGTTGGCCTTTCCAGGTAGCCGGCACTTGCAGGACATAGAAAGCGTGGAGGTGAACAGTGTGAGCTCTGGAGTCCGATGGGGATCAGTTCCCCATTCTGCCACTTTTGAGCTGGGTGTTCTTGGGCAAGTCACCCTCCATCAGCCTCTGTTTCCTTGTCTGTAAAATGAGAATGATAGTACCTATTTCTCATGGGCGTGGGGAGGAGTCACACAGTGTGGATCTGGCCGTGGTTGACACTCAACCCATGTCGGCTTCAACAAAGCCCTGCCCTGCACCCTATCTCCTGTAGCTCCTGTTCCGGCACTCAGCTGGGCCTGCCACTCCTGGTATACGTGGTATCAGTGCGAGGCCTAGGTCCTGCCAGCGGTGGAGTGGGTCTGAGCCGGAGCCAGGAGACTGGTTTCAGCTCTCTCTGGTCTTTCTGTTCTCTCAGAAATACACGTGTCAGTGACACCATAGAACCCCTGAAGAGGGTTCTCATAATTTGAGGAAACCCCTATTCAGACACCTGGGTCACTCCTTGCTGTCTCCAGTCGCAGTCACCAGGTTGCATAAGCAATTTGCTTAAGGTCCTTCCAATCAGGGACGAGTGTTGACACAACAGCTTTGATCTCCCAGAGAAAAGAAAAATAGATGGAGTTCAGCTGGGGACATGCCAAGGAGGCAGCTTTTAATGCCACTCGGTGATTTTCTGTGCTTTAATTGAGAGCCTTTCTGAGCAGAAGGGTGTTTCAGAAGACATGAGGTGATGAAGCTCTGGGGGCACCCAGGGCTTTCTGGAGTAGGGGCCTCTGCTTCGTTAGCCAGTTGCTCAGTTAATGTGCTTGGAGCTTGCCGGGTCCTGTCCTCAGGAGGCCACAGCCTGTGGGTAGGGGGGAGAAGGAACCTTCCCAGCTGAGGCACATCTGAAGACATCTCCAGTCCTGCTTCATGGAAACCAGAGTAGGAAGGGCCTGTGGACCCATTGGCCTTGACTCTTTGATCGGCTTGACTCCAAGGGCCCACAGAGGAGGGTTTAGAGACATCCTCACGTTGCTCCCAGCCTGCTGAAGAAGCAGAGTGTGGGGTGAGACACGAGGAGACAGAGGCTGGTGGAGAGTGGGGCCTCATGCCAGAGCCCTGTGTGGAGCGGGCTCAGTCTTATCCTGGGCAGCTTATGTAACCTCTCTGTGTCTCACTTTCCCCATCTATGAGGAGGGGTAGCACCGCCTTCTCTCGTCTTATTGCTGGCAGCATTAAAAAGAGTTTATTTGTACAAAACACTCGAGCTCAGGCCTGTGTTTGCCCGGGGTGAGTGCTCAGTAAGAGTTAGCTGCCATCATTGCTATTGGGAATCCCATTTTAGGAGTAGGGAGAGAAATTTGTCAGAAGGAAGGAGCTGCTCTTCGTCGAATGTGGCCGATCCTCACCAGGGGGATTCTTTGTCGCTGCAGCTCTGAGGTTCTCAGTCACATCCCTGCTCCCCAGAGGAGAGCCTGGAGCCCAGAGGCTTGTCTGAGGGCCTGAGTTGAGTTGGTGAGTTGCATTGTTGGGGTTTGAACCCAGGGCTCTCTGACCCCAAGGTCGGGGTTTTGCTCTGCTGTGACATGGTAGATGCTTCCCATATCACAAGGGAGACAAAGTGTGGCCTATCGTTGGAACAGAGCTGCATTTGGAGTCAGAAGACCTGAGTTGAGACCCAGCTCTACGCTGGCTCTGTTGTGACCATGAGCCAGTTGTCCTGCTTCTCTGAGCCCCAGATTTCTAACCATATGCACCTCTGCCCAGTGTGGCTGAGAAACTGCGGCTAGCTGCAGCTAGGGGCCTCTCCCCGGAGTCTGAATCAGTGGGTCTGGGCCAGGGCCCCAGTACCTGGGTGTTTTGGAAGCTCCCCAGGTGAGTGGGGATTTGGAAGCAGCAGAGGTGGGCACAGCGCAGCCCAGTGACTCTACAGAGGCTGGGGGACGGGCTCGTCTCATGTGAAAACTGCGTTGAGAGTTGAGGCCCCTTGGTCAGGAGGAACTGGCTTAGCCTGGATTAGGAAAGCTTGACCTGGAGAAGGGATTCAAGAGCCCAGTTTTCTAACTTCTGAGTCCTAGGACGGGAGTCTCCTGAGCCACTGTGCCTAGCAGAGCAGTGGTATCCCACCTACTAGCGAACCTTCCAGAGCGCTAAAGAGGGTTTGGGGTTGACTTATGCTGAGCTGGGGACGTAGCTACCTCAGAATTGTCTGGAAAAACATCTAATGTGTAGTGTTGGGCATTTCCGAGGCAGGTCCTTGTGCACGGGTTGTCAAAGGCAGGTCTGCTCGCTGTCCCGAGTCTTACGTTCATCAGCAGAGTGAATGACCAGGACCCAGTGTGGGTGTTTATGCTCTGTCCAGATGCTGTGTGTGCTGGGTGTCTCTGGTCCCTGGTAGTGTTTGAAAGAGGCTAGGCTTCCAGAGTATTCTCATAGAGTGCATTGGAATCAGTGTGACGAGGGAAACAAGCCATGAGTCGGCCCTGGCAGGAGAAGTGCATGTGCAAAGGTTGGAGTCAGGAAGGGGGTGGGAGGAGCCCCTATGTGGCTGGAGCAGAGTGGATGGGGTGGGGCACGGGGCCCGAGCACAGTTGGCCTTCTTGGCAGGTCCTCCAAAGACATTTGGCTTTTATTCTGAGTGTAGGAGGAAGTGTCAGCGAGTTTTAAGCAGGGGAGCAACAGCCCTCCCAAAAGAGCTCCTTCTGGGTGGAGTGAGCAGCATGGACTGAGGGGTTTGGCGGAAGCAGGAGGCTGTTGGCACACATAGTAGTGGGCTAGACCAGGACAGGGGCAGTGGACGTGTTGATTCGTGTTAGAGGCTCAAGCCTTCTGGAGGTGAGACCAACAGGACCAGCCGATGGGTTAATCTTGTTGTTGGTTTCCAACCCACCTATCTGGGCAGCGAATCAATCACCCTGCTCTCCAAAGATGATAACTTCCTTTAAGCTATCCTGTTTCGTGTTTGCTGATCATATGTCCCTCTTGTTATCTAACCTGCAGCCCTCACTTTAAAGGCTTGTGTTTCTTCTTGATCTGTTCTCAGTAGAAATGAAGTCTAGTCAATCACCATGATTCATTTTGTTTCCACAAGTATCCTTGAAGCTGTCCCACTCCCAAATCCGTACGCATCAGTGCTTTGCCAGCCCACGCTGCCCTTTCCCACCTTGTGGAAGCTCAGTTCCTACCCTTTCCTGTCAGCCCTGTCTCTGAGCCTCTGACTCATTTGCTGGAGATTCTCTATCCTTGTCCACTTGAAACTGGGTGCCCCGTTCTGGACTCGGGCTTGAGAAGGCTGGGGGTGGCTTAAGGCCACAGGAGGATTCTCTCAGTTTTGAATGCTTGTCATGCTGGATCTCGTCTCAGCTGTGCCACATCTGGTCTGTTTACAACAGCTAGGGCAGCGTCTCCAGAAAATGAGGGGCCCGTGATGGCCTCTCTGAATCTACTCAGAGCTGCGTCATCCCAGCCCAGCCTGGAAGGATGCAGAGGAAGGGGGTGCTTGACAGACCCGGAAGGAATACAGCATTCCCTGTCTTATTCCTGCTTCCTTACTAGGGCGGGGATAATGCCTCCTGGGAAGGATCTCCAAGGCCTTGGTGAGCCTTGTGGGGTTTTGAGAGCCCCAGGGAAGTCCAGAGACAGGGAAGCACAGGAAAGTGTCACCAAGATGGACATGTAATTAATTATAAGCCAGGCCCAGAGCCAACAGGTTTGACACCTGCCACTGGCTTTACCTAGTACAGGCCATTGGCTTTCGTGGGAACCAGCACTGAATGAAACCTTAGTGTAGCCCATTTTGCCTTTTGCGAGACAGTCCTCTGTTGTCCTGAGCACGACATCGTAGGATCTCCCCTGTTGACATGAGTCATTTATCTATAACATTTTTATGGTATTAGCTGTCCTGAATTACTGCCCTTTCTTGCAGCTTCAGGCCATAGTCGAGAACTAAAGAAAGCAAATGCCACACAGGAGGGCAGATCCTTTGCTGCAGTCCCCAGGCCAGCAGGAACTTGGTTTGACTGGACTTGAAGTGGGTGTTAATTGGCTATTTATGGCCAAAAGATTAACAATGCCTCCTTTGAAAGTTAGGCATAGTAGAACTCTTGGATAATTCCTTTTGGGGAGGGGGAGGGGTAGCATTTTTTTCTCTTTTGGAAAACAAAAGAAATGATTGGTTCCAAAATATGACGCAACCACCAGAAGCTGCATTTGCGAGCAGTAGCAGTGAGCCCACATCAGTCATATGTCACAGAAGGCCACCAGGCGCCCAACACCTTCCCTGAAACAGTGCAGGGTCTCATAACGCATTTAATCTTTGTGGAGCGGGTGGGGGCGGTGGGGGTGCTGCAGCGGTTTTTTTGCCCGAGTTCTGTGCGAGGAGAGAGTGCAGCAGGCTGCCTGGATCATCCAGGGCCCTATCTTGACAGAAACCACCCTGTATGTCACAGAGAATTCACTGTGAACAGTTGCTAACTAGGTTTCTGAAGAACGCAGAAGCCAAGACGCGAACACCAGGTATCATGGAGGAAGCAACTGCAGGAAGCTGCTCCCACCTGGGCTGGGTCAGCAAAGGGAACAGGCTCAGTTCTGAAAGCTTGCTTGCTTAGTGTCCACAGGCCCCCCAGGGCTGGGACCCAGACCCTGAGGAGGGGGTGCTGGCCCGCTGGGGCTGAGGAAAGGGGGAGCGATGAAGTTGGTTCTGCATATGTTGGAAAAGCTGTGAACTGGAGGCAACTGCTGTGAATGGGGCAAACCGCTCCTGCTGGGTCAGGAAGCATGGCTAGGTGACAGTGACAGCCACAGGAAGCAGACAGGAAGACGCAAGGCCCTCCTCCCTCCTCCGGCTTTGGGGTCTCCTCTAACGCTCCTATTGGCAAAGCCTCCTGGGGAGCAGATGGCAGAGCCCTGCCCCCTGAGGAGAGGACAGAAGTGGGGGTGGGCCTGGAGCTGAGACACGTGGGGAGCTCCAGGATCTGAGCTGCCCGTTGCTGCCTGTGGGACCACCTGCCCTTACTTCACATAACTCCTACATCTGAGGGACTGGCCAGAGGGCAGGCTGTCAAGATGGGGCCAAGCGTGCTTCTCTCACTACCATCCAGTGTCCTAGAGCATGAAGCTAGGGATCTGTCCTCGCTCTCTTCTCTGCTCCTTGCCACTTCGTCCTCACTCAGCAAGTGCTTACCTGGTGTGTGCCGGGTGCCTGGCTCTTGGCTAGGCCCTGGGGATATTTTTGCAAGACACACATGATTGCCACTTTCATGTAAGCTCCGTTCTATATGGGGAGTAGGTAACAAGCAAGCAAACAGCAGGTGAGATTGGTTCCCATGGTGAAAGTGCCACGAAGGAAACAAATCAGGCGGGCGTGATCGGGAGTGCCGGCCAGGAGGAGAGGAGATGGCAGTGCCTGGCTTTAGGTTGGAAGGACAGAGGAGGCCTCTCTGAGGAGGTCTTTTGCGCCAAGGGCCAAATAATGAGACATGTTCAGCCATGCAAAGGTGTTGAGGGAGAGCGTCCTGAGTGGAGGGAAGAGCAAGCACAGGCGTTGGGAGGTGGGATGGGCGTGGCAAGTTTGTGGCGAAGCGAGCTGATGTGACTGGGTCTGAGCAAGGGGGTGTGCTGGAGGGCCAACAAGGGGGGTCAGCAGGGCCAGCCCGGGCGGGCCTTGCACTAAGCCCAGGAGAAAGCCAGCAGTGCTTCCAAGCCAGCATCTGATGTCATTCACTATGTCTGGGACCCACTGGATCAACTGCCTTGGGGATTTGACCTCAGACTGCACCTGAGGGAGACTGTGGTGCAAAGAGGTCATGGCAAGAAGGCGTGTGAGGGAGAAACCACACTGAGGGAGGCACTGAGGCAAGGATCCCCCGCGCTGGGGGGCTCGGGGGCTGGAGGGAGTAAGTCAGGCGCCTCCTGCCACATGTCTCTCATGGTGGAGTGCCACCTCCCATCCCCTGCTGCTGGCCAGTGGCAGCGCGCAGCCCTTGGCTTTTCCCCTCTCCATATTTTTACACGTCAGGCTGGCTCTGGGAAGCGGGTTCCTAACTGCTAACTGTACTGGCCCACGTTTGCAGGGGCCTTGGTTGTTCTGGGCCCTCCCTCAGGTGTGTGGTCCTCTCACTGACCTTGGGAGGGGCTTCTCTCCCTCCTCTTCAGGGATGAAAATTGAGTGTCAGCTGTCTGCTCACCTGCTGAGTGGCAGAACAGCGACTGGAGCCCTGCTCATTCTTTAGCCCCCACGGCTCGTGGGCCATGACCTTTCCAGAGGGCCCCTTCCTGGGGTGAGCTCTGCCACCACTTGTGAACCACAGGCCTAGGCGAGTCTGGGACCCACTCTAGGCTTCGAGTTCCCTGACAATAAGGTGGGGATGGTGACATCCTCACCATGGGGCTGCTCACAGCCTTTGGCCCAGGGCCTGGTGCCCAGGACATTCTCAAGAAGCATGGCTGTTATTTATCATACGCACTGGGCCCATACGCCGATGAAGTGGCCTTGAAATTCTAATATTGGGAGGTCCAAACCTCGTCTCCCAGACTCGTTCTCCTAGCCCTTGGGCAGACTGTGCATTTCTTGAGCTGTGAGTTTTCTGGCTGGTAAACAGGGCCCTGGGGGCTTAGAGAGGCTCATGTATGGCACAAGGGCCTCTCTGAGAGAGCGCTTCAGCTCTGTGCGGCAGTGTGGTTCAGCCGTTCTGTTCCAGGTCCTTCCGTTGTACAAGGCTGGGGCACAAGGGAAAACGGCCAGCACTCTGACACTGCCGTGCTGAGAGGAGGCACCTGGAAAATGCCGGTTATGTCCCTCAGGTGGACCTATCCAGAATTTGGGATAATCCTCTTAGTGCCTAAAGCAGAGCCTTGGTTTCCTGTTTTTTGTGACTTGCTGGAAGATCTCTGATTTCTGGGCTACTGCCATCCACCCCCCCCACCCCCAAAGTGGCTCTTCCTGATGGGGAGGAGAGGGGGTCCCAGCCGGTCCTGCACTTGCCCAAGCCCAGGGTCTGGCTGGCCTCCCCCTCTCAACCTCCTGCCAGCTGTTCCAGACGCAGCCCCTGGGCATTCCTCTCCCTTTTCTCCTGGTCCCGCTCATCCTCCCCGAGAGGCGCCTCTGAAGTGACCGGTGTGCCTGGGCATGGGGAGAAGAGGCATGAGAAATGGGCTTTCTGTGAAAGGAAAGTTCCTAGCAAACCCCTTACTGAGCTGACTTGGCAAACAAAGTGAAAGGTGGCTTTGAGGGTTGGCTGTGGGGGCGGCTCTGCCAGGCCCAGCCCAGGGCTGTGCTCACACTTGCACAAGGAGTGTAATGGCCCTCGCAGGCCCCCTGTCATGAGTTCTCTTCTTGCCCTGTTGCCCCATTTTCTCGCCTGCATCTTTCTGATGTGGGCACCCAGCTTCTTATCTTGTCTTACCGTTCTGTCTCGGAGCATCACATGTCCCCCGTGGAGGGGTAGATCCTGCCCCGGTGCTCAGTGTCATGGTCCAGCTGTTCAGACAGTTCTAACTGCACCCACTCTGGGAAAGCACGTGTGTCCTGTAGCCCATGATGGTTGGGACCAGCTTGAAACAGGCCTAATCCACCTAGAGAAATTCCATCTCACTTTAATCTGGAACAGTCTTGGACAATGGAATTTTCCAAGAATTGATGGCAAATAAAAACGGGAACAAGTATGCAGGCTGGGGAGCTAGTGGAAGAAAAGACCCTTTTATGTTGGGTACAGGCCTGCTCAGAAACAGCCCATGCAAGAGAGATGCAGCACAGTGTGTTTTAGCAGAAGTGGGCTGATTATGCAGCATTCACTGTTTGGCAAGAGAACGGAGATGGCATCTGAAATGTGGTGAGGCTAATTGTCGCTCGGCAGAGACACCAGAACTTCAGCGTGATGCACACAGGGAAACTAGGAGCAAATACATGTGCCAGCGTCTGCCCCAAACCTGGGGTGGCAGGAAATGGAAGGCAGGCCCTGGCCTGGTTCCCATCTGGAAAGGGTCTGTGCTCTAGGGCCAGATGGGCCTGGTGTGGAGTTTCGGTGTGCCACTCATCAGCTGGGTGGCCCTGGGCAAGTCACTGTCCTACTCTGGGCCTCAGTGTCCTCCTGCATGATGTGAGGATTGAGCACGTGAGCATACTTAAAGCAGGCCTGGTGCACAGTATGCCCTCAGGAGGTGTTGGCCCTGGGATCCTTGTTGTCACCACTATCATTATTATTATTTCTTTGACCTATTATTGCTTGTGACCTTAAAGCAGGATCGCTGTTTCTTACAGTTTTCTCATTGGAGGCACATTGTCATTAGCTTGACGGGCAGCCCGGCGAAGGAAGCAGCACTCTGCCTGGAGGCCCAGGACGTGCTGGGAGGCTGGACTGGGAGGGTGGGGAGGGCGGGTGCCTGGGGACAAAGCGGGTGCTCCAAGGACAGCCTCTGAACACACAAGTGGAGTGAGAGGCAGCAGCTGTAGGGCTGCTAACCATCGGCAAGTGAGGTGGGAGCAGATTTGCAGAAGAAGCTCACCTATTACATTTTCTCCTCAGAATAGCCCTGTGAGTTGGATGCATCTGACCTGTTTTAGAGGAGATAACTGAGTCTCAGAGGGTTGACATCAGCTTCGTCCAGTGGAAACAGAATCTGAACCACAGAGATAATTTAAGATTTTCTTTTTTTTCCCCTCTTTTTTTAAGCTTCAGTGTGTGGTTGTGTATCCTAGTTGTTAGTTTAATTCTCTGGGTGAGCCGCCTGGTTCCATGACTGGGAAACCAACCTGGGCCGTGGCGGCAAGAATGCTGAATCTTAACCACTAGACCACCAGGGCTGGCTCTAATTTAAGATTTTCTGGGAGCCACAATTCAAAAGAAAAAAGGAACAGGTGAAATTAATTTATATTTTATTTAACCCAGTATATCCAAAATACTGTCATTTCAACATGTAATCAATAGAAATAAATCATTAATGAGATACTTATATTCTTTTTTTTGTACTAAGTTTCTGAGCTGCGGGCTGTGCATTACACTCACAGAACATCTCAGTTTGGACTAGCCACGTTTCCAGTGCCCAGTGGCCACATGTGGCTGGTGGCTCCTGTAGTGGACAGTGCAGGGTCAGATCATTTGCGCAAGGTGACACTGCATTAAGTGGCTGAGCTGTCAGACTCGGGAGCTTATGGCACAGCAGGTAGAGAGGCTTTGGGGTGTGGACATAAGAGATAGGGCTGGGAATCAGCCTTGGTTTAAGTGACTCGGCCCCGCCACTCAGACCCTTTTTTGGGTAGGCCCCGTGTGCCAGCTGGTAAAGGAGGGGGCTTCCGAGAGGCCCCTGCTCTGACCCCTGTGCTGGGTTCTCCGGGACTGCACTCTTTGCCAGGGCACCAGCGTCAGGGGAGAGCAGGCCCCGGGAGGCCTGAGCAGTGGAGCATTTGGATGCTCACAGGACAGCTCCATCACAGAACAGTGTAGGATTGCCTGCTCCGCCCCGCTGTGGGGCAGGTGAGGTCAGGGAGGCGGTGGTGCTGGGGGGTGCCATTTCTCTGAGATCTTGCCTTTGTCTCTGGAGTGCTCATTTCTACTGAAGTTACTGTACTCGTGTGGTCCCACTCAGTCTAATATTCCTGGTGTGTGGCCAGGGCAGGGCTGGAGGAGAGGACAGGCGGCAGTAGAAGGGTGGGGTGGGGAGGTTGGCTCTTCTCATGGGGTCCAGGTAGGGATGCTGAGATACGCTTTGCAGCATGACAAGCCCTGGGCAACTTCTGCATGCTGTGGTCTTGCCCTCTGATGACCGGGCTGTATGTTTGTCCCCACACATCCCCTGAGCACACCACCTGAGCCAGGGTCCACACAGCTGACCAGTTCCAGGCCCCATTTCTGAGGGTGGGTCCCACATCCACTTGCACTCCGACAGTGAGTGTGAGCCTAGAGGGGCACAAGGGCATGTGTAGAATGTGGCAGGGGAGGCCGTGGACCAAGCAGAAGGTTCCAGAGCAGTCCTGTCCTTGGGTCTTGGCAGCCTTCTAGCCACAGTTTTCCTGGAAAATTGCATTTGTGGTTCTAGTTTGTGGCCCCTGCCAGGAGGGACTTACAGGAATATGAGCCCTGCAGCATCAGCAGTCTGGGAGCTTCAAACATGGATGGCCCCACCCACCATGGGAACCTTCTGGGCTGTCAGACTCCAGGCTGCAACAACCCTGTGAGCTGGTTCAAATCAGCATGCATTGATTGAGCCCTGGTTGTGTACAAGTGCCTAGGCCAGGGGCTCAGGGAGATCAGTGCGCATAAGACCCTGTCCTTACCTTCAAGGAGCTTGCAGGCTATAGAGGGTGGGTTGGGAGCAGCTGTGTCTTTACAGCATCTGCAGGCTGATAGCTGTGTCCTCCGAGGGCCTGGATTCAAATTGTGGTCTCATCCCTTCATTCAGCCACCACTCACCAAGCACCTGCTGTGTTTCAGGCCCCTGTAGGCTCCAGGGAAGCAGCAGTAGACAGGACAGTCAGCCCTGGCCTCCTGGAGGTCACAGCCCCAACATGTTGTCGCTTAGAAATGTATGTGGAGAATGTGACCAACTCTTGCAGCTCTGCCCTCTGAGCTTTGGTCTCCTCACCTGTTAAACAGGATCCATCATGGCTGTTGCTAGGATTAAATAAGATGGTGAATGCAGGGCTCTCACTTGGCTCTTAGGACACTGGCAGGAGTGTTCTAGGAATCCAGCAGTAGGGACCAGGGGCAAGTGGTGGGTTCTCCCTGTCATGTGCAGGGCTCAGCTCCTTTGCAGGGGAACATAGAAGCTCTCTGGGGCCCAGGCATGGTGCACTCTTGGGCTGCACCTCAGCTGGAGTGGAAAGGAGAGACATGGCACAGAGATGTTCCCAAGACCAGGAACCAACCCGTCCAGCTGGAGCTGTGGTTGAGATGGAGTGTGGAGGGCCGTGAGAGCGAGTTGGGGCCTTATTCTGTGTGCACTGGGGAGTCAGAGATGGTTTTGAACTAGGTGACTGGAGTTTTGAACCTCAGTCTGGCTGTGGGTAGTTTGAGGAAGCATCCCAGGGCAGAGGGAGAAGACTATGCTCATGTCTGTGGTGCCCCTTAGTGGAGAAGGGGGGCTGTGGAATCTCTGCCTGTGCAGAGTGAACTGCTTGGGCCTGGAGCCTTCAGAGAATTCCTTGTCTGGTTTCTACAGGCCCGAGAGTCAGGGCCTGGTACAGGTTGGATCAGGGGGCCTGCTGGCTGAGTTGAGCTCTGTGAGGCCACTCAGGAGAGTCCCTCCTCTCCCTCACAGTCAGGGAATTTCATCCGGCGAAAAGGGGGATGACCAAGTTTGTCCTTGGAGGGGCGAACCAAGTCAGAAATGGCTTCCTTTTTCTCCAGGAGCCAAGAAAGCCAGAGGGCACACTCCTGAGCAGTGAGACAGTGGGGATTTCTGCCTTGGTTTGGGTCACCTGCCTAGTCACCCTGCTTCCCACACTGTCCCTTCTCCTCAGGAATAAGGACAGCATGGTTCATGTTGGAGACCTTTCGCCCTGCACCTTGTGTGGCCTGGACCCCACCCCTTGAAACTTGGGTCAACGTGCAAGTGATAACACATGAGACTCTTGTTGTATGCGGCAGCATACTTACACTGTACCCACGTGTCCCTGTGCTCCGCTGTGCTCTGTGGGCCAGGGCCGAGGCTTGTGTTCATGTAGTTACATGTTGTCTTCATTACAATTCAGGAAAATGGAGATTGCTGTCCCGATTTTTTTTTTTTTTTTTTTTTTTGGTGAGGAAGATCAGCCCTGAGCTAACATCCGATGCCAATCCTCTTTTGCTGAGGAAGACTGGCCCTGAGCCAACATCCATGCCCATCTTCCTCCACTTTACATGGGACGCCACCACAGCACGGCTTAAAAGCGGTGCGTCGGTGCACGCCTGGGATCCGAACCGGCAAACCCCGGGCCACCACAGCGGAACACACGCACTCAACTGCTTGCGCCACTTGGCCGGCCCCTGCTGTCCTGCTTTTGCAGAAGAAGAGGCTGTGGTTCAGAGTGGCAGCCAAGCTCACAGGGCTAGGCCTGGCAGAGCCAGGCGTGGCTGTGAGGTCCATGCTTATTCTACTCTCCATTAGGGGACCTGGGCAGGGCTCAGAGTGCCAGACCCATCCTATCTGAGGTGTCCACACAGGGGGTCAGGCCAGCGAGAGCTGGAGTCACAGAGCTGAGGGTTGGCCAGGAGCAAGTCTCCCCTCCTTGGTTGTGGTGGGCCCTTGGTGGGACAGATTGGCCCTGGATGCGTGAGGCTCTCTGGTTTGAGGACAGTGAAGCAGCTAGGCTCAGGGGTCAGTGCCCAGTTCTGGGACAGCAGCTGGGAGCTCACGTGACATCACCAGGGGAGCCCGGTCCAGCGCCTGCTCCACCAGCTGTCGGAACCGTCTAGACAGTCTGAGGTGACAGTTGTCACCGTTCTGGATGAAGTAGGCTAAAATTGGATTATTACCGAAATCTGAAACTCCAGTTTGAAGCTGCAGCACTGAGCAGTGCCCAAATGGGGGCACTAATGGTGGCCTTGATGAAGCCCAGGGGCTTGCGTGAGGAGCCCCGTGCTTCTGAAGTGGCACCTGAGGCTCAGCGTGATGTGGTGGGTGGAGAAAATGAAGAGCCCCTTTCCTGCTCTCCATGGACCTTCCCAGTTGCCCCAGCCCCAGGCCCTAGAGAGACTCCACAGTGCAGGGTGGTGGGCATGAGGCTGATCCCAGAGCCGGCCAGCTGGAAGAAGGAAAAGCACAGGGTGGAGCATGGTCCTCAGCCCTGTTTCAGAATCCGTATTGGGCCTCTTGGAGGCCTGGTGTCCAGAGCAGCTGGACTTGCCTTTGTTCTAGTCTGCTGGTCCCTCCTCCTCTTCCGCTGGGGTTTTAGGTAGGACAGAGGGGAGCCATGAGTCCTTCTCCTCCTGGGCCTCCCTCAGCCCTTGAGCCTGTGTGGGGAGGGGGTGGAGGGGCCCCCCTCGTCACAGAGCAGGACCTCAGAGGACTGAGGCCTAGTGTTTGTTGAGTTCTGTACAGCATGTGACTTAATATTTTATTATAGTGTATTTAATATTCTAACTAGAGCTCTGCCAAGTGGCCCCGGGGGCCTCCTGAGTGGGAGTTCATTGGTATTCTACAATCATGGCCCGTGTCTTCCAGGAGTGGTAGCAGTCGTCACCTCAAACCATCTAGATCAGGGGTCAGCAAACCACAGCCCACAGCTGTGCCTGTTTTTGCAAATAAAGTTTTATTGCCACACAGCCACGCCCACCAATTTACTGTTGCCTGTGGCTGCTGTTGTGTTACAACAGAGACCACACAGCCCACAAAGCCTAAAATGTTTACTGTCTGGCCCTTTAAGAGAATTTTACCAGCCCCTGATCTAGATGGCCCCGTGCCTCAGTTTCCTCCTTTGGAAAGCGACTGGAATTTGTTTGGCAATTTCTCACTGAAAGCGAGTCCTAGAAAGGGCCTGGCACTATTATCTTGGCGGTCAGGAATGTGGGGTGATGTAACGTGGCCCGCCCAATTGTCTAAGGCTCTGCTGAGCTGAAACTTGGCCCCTGGGCGGCCTTTTCCTGTGCTCCTCAAGTGGCAAATGAGAACGCCTTGCTGGTGAGGGGGCTGCGGAAAAGGGGCGGCCGGAGCGTGTGAGTTTTGGCTACCTGGGGCCCTGGCTCGGGACGAGCTGCTCAGTGTGTCTCAGTGCACAAAAGCATCTCACTTGTTTTTTTAATGAACTGTGTCCTCACAGTGGCATTGCTCTGGAAGCGTTTGCTGGGTTGCCTGTCCAGTCCCAAGGCTGCCGTCTTTTCTAGGCTGCTCTGCCGTCGCTTCTGTGCTTGAGAAGCATGGGCCGAAGGGAGGGTTGCTTGTTCCTTTCCTTCTGCTTTCACTCACTGCCTCAGTTTTCTCCTGTCCCTCAAAGAGGTTTTTTTGGTGAGGCTGTTCCGCTCAGTATGGGAGAACAAAACTCCGACGCAGACAGTAGGGGTGGCCCTGGGATTCTCGTCATTCAAGACAAACCCCTAGAAAGTTCACCCTGGCTGGGAATCCAGAAGTCACCTGCTGGCCAGATATGTTCTGGCCCCCAAGGTGGACAACCAGCTGGGAAGTTACTAGAGAATATTAACTTTGTGGTAACAGAACTTGGCCCAGTGAGGTCGTTTTGGAGCAGCATTGTGAAAATAAGGGTGGGAGAGTTGGCTCTGACATTTAAAAGCAAGAGATGGCCGCGGTTTTATCCTATACTCCACCTCAAATCCAGTCAACAGAGGCCGGCCTGTTCCAGGGCTAAGCCGCTCTGCACCTAAGAAATCTGCAGCAGCCAGCCCAGAGCCAGGAGGCTGTGGCCTGGGTCAGGGTGTCTTTGGGGACCCAGGAATGTGGTTGGAAAGTTCTTAATACAACCAGGAACCACTTCCACCATTGCTGTGGGCGCAGGCCCGCTGTGAAGCTGACGTGAAAAAATGAGGCGTGAGGAGGAAAGGATGACCATGAGGAGATGTGCTCCCTCTTTTAAATAGAGCTGCTTCCCTGTATTTTTTATTTTTATTTATTTATTTTTTTGTGAGGAAGATCAGCCCTGAGCTAACATCTGCCAATCCTCCTCTTTTTGCTTAAGACTGGCCCTGGGCTAACATCCGTGCCCATCTTCCTCCACTTTATATGGGACGCCACCACAGCATGGCCTGACAAGCAGTGCCTCGGTGTGTGCCCGGGATCCGAACCCGTGAACTCCGGGCTGCCAGCAGCGGAGTGCGTGCGCTTAACTGCTATGCCACAGGGCTGGCCCCCAGAGCTGCTCCCCTGTAGGTCCTCTTATTCCCGCCTGGTCCTGCAGGGGCAGTGTGCAGTGGGCAACTCTGCTCAGACTTAAGGGTATCCATAACCGGAGAAGCAGGAAGACTGGGTTGGGGGGTCACGATTTTCCAAAGAGGAGTTTAGCTTCACAGGTCCTGTGACCTGTGAGTCACTGTCAACCTAAGCTAAGCTCCTGCTGTGTGCGAGGACTTCTGCGAGTCCTGTCAACCTAAGCTAAGCTCCTACTGTGTACAGGATGCTGGAGGTGAGTGTGCATTAGCCACAGTCCCAGCCTGGGAGAGACTCATGCATAAGCAGTTAGCCAGAATGAGGGTGGATGAGGCCAGTGCTAAACTGAGGGCCCTGGAACATTCTGGGGTCCCTGAGAAAGACTGGGTGATGATAATGAAATTGCAGGCACTTTCCTAACACTCCGTGCGCTCCCAGCACTGCTCTCATTGCTATTTGTGTATGAGCTCTCTTAACGCTCACATCAACCCACGAGACAGATGCTGTACATGCCGGATTACCACCAAGGACACTGAAGCAGAGACTTGATTACTAACTTGCCCATGGCCACAGAGCCAGTCCGTGACAAGTGTGGGATTTGAACCTGGGTGGTGTGGCTAGGAGTGTGTGCTGAGCCAGTGCGTGGCACAGAGGCAGAAGGCTCAGGGAGCAGGGTCCGAGGACCAGAAGGCTGGAGAAGATCTCATAGGTGGAGACGGGGAATGTGGGTGGAGGTGAGGAATGCATCCCTGGAGTTTTGCCACTGGCAGCCTGTGCCCGTCACCTCCCTGCACCGAAGCTCTCCGTTTGGTTGCTGGGGAAGTAAAGGTCAGTTTGTCAGAGCACCAGGTCCACTCCTAGGAACTCGTCTGCACCTTTGTCCCTGTCTCCTGAGGTGGGCTTTGTAGACTCTTGTTCTGCCAGACTTGTACAGAAGGTTCTCAAAGGTCCAACACAGTTAAACAGGTCTCATTAAGGTGATGGTTCTGGGAGCCTGAACATACTTGTGTCCCCAAGAGGGAGTGGAGAATGCAGCATTTTGTATGCATTGTGTGGGGGCTGACCCCATGGCAGAGCAGCCTTTGAGAAACACCATTAACATGTCATCAGGGCTGGGCACTTGGCAGTGGGTGGGAGGGGACCCACTTGACGTCTGTTCTTGAGTCTGTGGCCTGGGACCTCTGCAGAGGTGACCCTGGGCTTCTGGTCCTGAAATCTTCTGGGGTGGCACAGTGTAGAGCAGCACAGAAGATGGCCAGGCCTCCATGTTGCCCAGTAGGATCCCCATCCCCAGACACACCAGTGTTTTCTTCAGTTTAATGTCTAGCAAAGCCCCCTCCCCAGGCTCCTACGGGCCTGCCCCTTTCCCTGCACTGGACAGTCTGCTGGATGAGGCTGGGAACTGACCTGGTTGTTTGTGGGAGAGAAGTCACCAGTCATGACCCAGATGCCTCTGGAGTGCCCACCCAATTCCGTGGTCTCTGTACTACTTGTGGTTAGGATGACAGCTGCTTTCAGTGGCCAGGTAGAAAAAGGGACAGGTAGAAAGGAGCCCTCAAGTCTGCTGGGAGGCTGTGCAGCAGGTTGCCTGAGAGCAAGGCCTTTGGAAGCAGCGCTGGGTGCGGATCTAGCTATGGGACCCTGAGCCATAGTTTCCTCATCTGTAAAATGAGTATAATAATAGTGAGTTAAATGAGATGATGTCTGTCTCACATTGAGAACATAATGGAACATAACAATTCTTGGAATAGGGAAAAACACTTGTATATCAGCTCAAGTAATTTCCACATTAGTTGATATTTATTGTTTCTTCTGATTATAAAATTAATGCATACATATAAAAAATTTAAAGTTCAAAAGGTAAAAAAATTACAGTTCAGAAATGTAAAAACATAAAGTGAAATTCCTCTGAAATCCACCCTCAGACAACCATTGTTGAATGTTTGCTGTAGATCCTTGCAGCCTTTTTTCTAAACAGCTGAATAGAGACTCTTAATGCTCCTTCTAGCCCCTGGAGTCCATTGATTCCACAGTTTCAGATAAGCTGTATGTGGAGTGATGAAAAGAAATAAGAATTTGTTCCTTTAAAAGAGAGAAATGAAAGAAATACTACTTATTAAAACAGAAAATATAGGAGCTTAGGACCAGTTTCTTACTCTGTCCAATAAGAAATGCAGACACATAGTTAAAAAAAAAAAGTTACCACAAAATTCTTGGCCCTGTGCAAAATAGAGTTGAGTTCTTTTAGGCTATTTGGTCCAAGCTCTGTGGCGAATGTGTTGCTTCTCTTGTTATCATGAGTTTGTCCTATGCTGTTTTCCTTTAACACCACAGAACACACATGATGGAGTGTGTGTGATTAAATCACCTCTTGTGATTTAATCAATCATCCCACCCATTCAGGGGGCTTCTTGGCCTGGGTACAGGAGCTGAGCTGGCATGGCTACTCTGGGCACAGTTGGCCAGATGTTTCCAGCCCATTCAAGCACAAGAGTCATTTCCAGCGTCAGCCCTCTACCACGGAGTTGGAGCAGGGGTGCCGTCTGGGCAGGGCCCTGCTGTCGTTTTGGTTTTGTTCTTTTTTTTTTTTATAATTTTATTTATTTATTTATTTTTCCCCCAAAGCCCCAGTAGATAGTTGTATGTCATAGTTGCACATCTTTCTAGTTGCTGTATGTGGGACGCGGCCTCAGCATGGCCGGACAAGCGGTGCGTCGGTGCGCGCCCGGGATCCAAACCCGGGCTGCCAGCAGCGGAGCACGTGCACTTAACCACTAAGCCGCGGGGCCGGCCCGGTTTTGTTCTTTATGAATAGTTTGCACGTGAGTCCAGGGAGCTGGTTTGACTGTGTAATTTTCTCTAAGCAAACCATTACGTTTTGGGGCTGTGGTATCCCCACCACAACAGTGCTCCCCAGAACCCGAGGACCCCCATGCTCATTCAGGACACACTTATTTGTGGGGCCTTTTTTGCCTCCACACTGCCCCTGCACAGCCGAGGTGCGCATTTTATGTGAGAAAACCCAGGTCGCACCTACGTTCTGGGAAGAATCTGCTTCCCAGATTCTCAGGCCTTGCCCCATGCCAGGGGCAGAATCTGGGCTTCCTTCCGAATTTTGTAGGACTCAGATTCAGGTGGTCTATCTCTGTCACCTTGTGTTCAATCCAGTACACCTCTGTCTGGGGACCTACTGTGTGCTGGGCACTGTGCTAGGTGCCACAGAGCAAGAAAAATAGAAACAAGACCTCATTCCCTCCATCTCAGTGGATCCTACTCGTTCTGGGGCCAGTGCTGTTCAGTGTGTACTTGCTGTGTGCAGGCACTGCTCTCGGCCCTGAGGATACAGTGTGGAGCAAGGTGGCCACGGGCCTTGCTCTCTGGAAGCTTCCCCTTGTGTGGGCAGACAGACAGTGAGCAGGAGCAAAGAAGATCATGTGAGACAGAGTCAGTGCTGAGAAGACCAGAGACACAGGTAAGGGAGGAGATGATGGGCAGAGAGGCAGAAGGACTTTTCATGGGGAAGGGTGGCATTAGAGTGACCCCAGAGGCTGGCAGCAACTGGCTGGGGCACGGCACATGAGCAGGGTCCAGGGTCAGGCACTCACACCTGGCCCAGCCCTGGCTC
The DNA here is from genome assembly GCF_020826845.1 of Diceros bicornis minor. NCBI lineage: Eukaryota > Metazoa > Chordata > Mammalia > Perissodactyla > Rhinocerotidae > Diceros > Diceros bicornis. The sequence goes on along the minus strand of NC_080745.1, from coordinate 87,385,077 downwards.
TGCCACTGAGCAGTGTCCTGGATGATGATAGTCCATGACCTGGAGTGGCAAAGACGCCTCCAAGGAAGGGCCATCTCCCAGAATCCCAGTGCTGGGCCGTTCTTGCCTATTCCTCTTTCCTCGGCATCCCATGTGTCCTGCAGCATTTGCTTGGAAGTCCATGGGAGGGAATGTCTTGGTGGGGAAGGCGACCAGGTGGGGAAAGGTGTCAAGTTCAAGGAGCCCCTCATTTTCCTATTGAAATCCGAGAAGGCTGTGGCTTTTGGGCCCCTCACCGTCCCAGTGGGTCTTGGCACAAATCCCTAATTCATGTGGAAACACCCAGCCTCAGAATGGGCTGCCTGCTGTGCAGGAGGGGGCGTTGTCATGGGAGTGGTCCTGGAGTGTGGCCAGGAGATGGGGGATGACTGGGTCCTTGAGCTTCTTAGCAGCCCTGTCACCTGAATGTAGCGGGACACAGTGGACAGTCCACTTTTGTGGCCGGGAGTGTCCAGTGTGGCAGTGAAGTTATGAATGGGCCGCTAGATTGAGGGCCTGGGGAGGCAGTCTCGGACACCAAAGCTCATATTCTGTGTCACCGTCAGCTAAAACAGGAATTCTGAGAAGCCTGTGACCTGTGTGCGCCTTGGGCTCTTGTAACCTCAGCACTGTTTCGGGACCCGTGGCTCATGTCAGTCTTGACTGTCGGCAGAGTGATCACCGTGCCCTTCCTGCCTGTCTCACTTTTAAAAGAAGCTGGGGTGACCTGGTGTGAACCCGCCCTCCAGGCTCCTCGGTCCAAATGTGGATGGGTAGGCGGTCACATGAGGGCTCCTTCTGTTAAGTGCTGGCCTGCAGACCCAGGAACTCCAGAGCCGGGAGAGCATAAAGTCAGTGGCCACAGGAAGGCTGAGCCACCTACGGCCCTACCCAAAACACACGCCTAGTCAGCCCTGGCCATTCTGGTAATGAAAGGGAGCAAATTCCTGCCCCCGCCCCTTTGCACATGACAGGACTCAGATTTTCGGCCCGGAGCTGCCCCTACATGTGCTGTGCTGCCCTGGCCCTGGGAAGGGAGGGCCATGGGTGAGATGAATCAAAGGAGGGTTTTGCCTTCCAGTAACTCACTTCTGTTTGTTCTGCTCTATGTGAAAAATAAGCCCTCACCACCCTGCCACCCCCACCGCCATCCTCATACCTGGGAGCATCCTCATCCTGTCCGTGGGAACGCCCCTTCCTTCCCGTTGTCTCCACTGGCAACTGATGGGAAATGCCCCTCTCCCAGAGCTCATGTTCCAGGGCAGACCTGTTTTGGTCCCAGTGTGGAGAGAATATCAACTGTTCAGACCCATGGGGTGAGAGGGCGGTCAGGCCCAAGGCCTCGGGTCCTCTGTTTTCAGATCTTTTTCTGAGCACCATAGTGTTGACTGAAGATGACAATCATACTTAGCACGTGCCAGGCACAGCATTTACTCATGACATATTTTTCCCATTTAATGCTTCGTAATTATTTCCTTTGGTAATGATATGAGACTTTTTCTTTAGGATTACACCCAAGAGTTTCCAGAGCCACATTCTTTCCAAATAAGGAGAAATGTGGCAGCCTAGCTAGGCCAGTAGCTGATGTCCCATAGGTTTCTTAATGGCTCTGAGCATCCATCCTTCCTGCATCCACAGCCTTTGGCCTGGGAAAGGGGCTGCCTGGAGCTGCCAGAAGCCTGACAGGTGGAACCCAGCCCCCGCAGTTTGCCAGCTGAGCCTCTGGCTGCTGCCGATCAGTGTAAAAACATAAGCTGGAGAGTCCACCCAGCACTGGCCCTGAAGTGGACAACAGGTGTTCCAGGCCTGGCGCGGTGTAGACCGCCCCCACCCCCCCATACATCCAACACATTAGAGTCACCCTCACGTACCTTGTTTTGTTTCTTCCTCATGGGAGCCCCCCCTCCCCCGCCAAGATGGGTTCTGCTCGCCTAACTTACAGATGAGGAAAGTGAGGTTCAGGGGTGGAGGGCCTGCCCAAGGCCACATGGTGAGGAGGTGGCTGTAGAGAGGGCTTTGAGCTCAGGTCTGTCTGGCCCCTAGCCTGATGTTGCCATCCCAGTGGCACCCTAGTGACGGACCCACAGCCCATCCATCCTTGGCTATTTATTGGCAGAGCCGCGGGAAAGTAGAGAATGGAGAGTGAGGCCTGGCTGCCTGGGCCCCTCGCAGTGTCCAGCTCTAGTTGGCTCCATAGATGCCCCTGTTGAGTCAGCATCAGAGTCCCCACGCAGGGCCCTTCTTGTCAGCCCCTGCCGTACTCCAGCCTTCTTGGCGCAGAGGAAGCCAGTCACCCCGGCCTCAGGCACAGCTCTTCATGAAATCTGGAAAACACTACTTTCTAGCTGGCCTTGAGCTTGGGGCTTCACCAGAGAAACTCATCAGAGCCCGTGACTTCTCTCCAAGGAGCTGGAATGTGGCCTCCGTTTCCTAAGGTGGGGATAGAAACCACCAATCTAAATAGTTTTGAAGAGCAAGACCCTGACCGTGTGTTTGGGGCACTTAAGGTGCAGGCAGGCAGCCTTTGAGGCTCCCTTTAGCTGAGTTCTCTGCAGGGCGCTGGGGGACCCATTGGAAAGTGCTCTCCTGGCCTCGTGGGTGCTTGGCTCTTCACTCCTGGGGCTGCCAGCAGAGTCTCCTCATGGCTGAGGCACTGGGTGCCCCAGGGAAGGCAGGCCCTTTCATCTCAGACCTTTGGAAGTGTTTGGTTGGTTGAGCCTATGCCAACATAGGGCATCCATGCCTGTGCAGCCGTGGGCTGGAAGGACAGAGGGGTCTGCGACCTGGGGACTCGCCTGAGTGTGTCGGCTGGAAAGAGCGTGTCTCCTTTTGGCGGCAAGAGCATTCCCCTGGGACTCCTGCTCTCCTTATTGAAGGAATCAGAACCCCAAGCTGGGGACCAGCTAGGACAGGGGAACGCTGCAGTTTCAGGCCCTCTGCCACAGTGCTTCTGTGACAGTGTAAACACACATCATCCTTTCCCACCAGCACTGGACTCCTGGCATGTTGGTACCCAGAAAAACCGAACATCACTCGCCTCCTTCAACCACTTGAGTCTGCAGGTGAAGCCACTGAGGCCTGGAGGAGGGAAAGGGCTGTGCTATGGTCACCCAGCAGCTTGTTACCAGGGGACCAGATCCGAGGGCAGCTTCGGGCCAGGCTCCTTCTCAGAACTCCCCAAAACCCATAGCAGAGAGGCCATGGCCACAGCCTCCTCTGCCATTTGGCAGCACTGGGCACATTCCAGGGCCTCAGTTTCCTGATCTGTGAATTGGGCCAAGTTGCTCATTCTGCTCTCCCCCAGGGCTGGATGTGGATGTGCTGTGTGCGTGATAAAACCCCAGGTAGCCTAAGCACTGTTATGTAGGTGCAGACCTACTGAGTAGCAGCATTTGGGGAATGGATGATTTTCCTCTTTGTAGGAACAAACTTGGGAAAGTTTCAGGACCCAAGTGGAAAAGAGGCTGGAAATGAAGAACTAGGGGAGATAATTCCAGCCTCAAAAAAATTCTCATTCTTAATTGTACTTTGATGAGTCCTAATTGTGCTGGGTTTGAAATTCTGCAGGTGTGTCCTTTGGGAGGGGGCTCCTGGAAGACAGGGGCCTGTCTTGCTGGTCCCTGAGTCCATGGAACTCAGGACAGTGCCTGGCGCATAGTGGGTGCTTCACAGATGGGGACAAATAAAGGAACCAGTGAGTGAAGGCCCTCTGGGTTGAGAATGGCCCTTAGTTTCAGGTCGTCCTGAGGCTGAAGTGGGCATGAACATTCTGGGCTCGGTCAGAGGGACTGTGGCAGTCCCTGCCGTGTGTCAGTGCTCAAGAAGCCAAGATCTGCTGACCTGGGGCAGGGGCCTGGTGTCTGCAGGAAGGGTTCACCAGCCGGCTTTGCGGCCTTGCCCCTCCAGAGCAGTCAGGTCCCAGGGTAGGAAGTCAGCTGACCATCTGCACAGTGCTGCCCTGGGGAGGAAGTGAGGAGGCTGCTGGGCTGGGATGTCCGCTGCTGGAGAGTCAGGGCAGAGGAGGAGGCAGGAGAGTGGGGTGCTCAGTCTGGGCCCCTGGGCCTGTTTGTGGGCTTGTGCTTTTGTGCAGCAGCTGAGCTTCCAGTTGTGGTGCCTGCAGGTCAGGAGCAAGACTGGGCCACAGCCACGCCCTTGTACTTCTCCCCACTGCAGCCCTCCTGTCCCAGCTCCATTCCTGCCTGTATCGTGTAGGTTGGAGGCCAGAGCAGGCCTGGGAAGACTCCAGGCATTGCCCTCCACTCAGCCTGCCCCTCCTGGCCTCCTCCTGCCCTTCCACATCAGATGGATATGGAACGTTGGAAGCCAAGTTATGGCAGTGGGGCTTCGACTCCTGGTAGCAGGCTGGCAGCAGGACCATAAGAGGCTCTGAGGGAAGGGTAGAGGGGTGACCTCGTCCCCTCTCCCCATAGTGCAGAGGCAGAAACCAAGGCTGGCAAGGACAAAGGATTTGCTCTGCCTGAGTGCTGGAGTGCAGCTGGCCCTCTCCATCACTCTGCCTCATTGCCACCTATGCTGCTGTGGCTTTGGCTTTGGCTTTGGCAGGAAGCGACCTCTGAAGGGAGGTTGGGGGGCCCTCGGTGAAGGGAGGTGCATCGAGCCCAGCAGTGCCCCTCAACGCCCTGCCAGCACCCATCAGTCCCCACTGTTCTTCCTTCCTTGTCGTACGAATAAGTGTGCTTCCACTCTCATTGACGAGGGCAGGGGAGGGGTCAGAGTCTGGAGCTCACAAAGTCCACTTTAGATGAACCCTTTCCTTTCAGATAAGGCTTTGCCTCTTCAAACAAATGCCAATGGCTAAGGGAGGTTGGCTTGATAGGGGATTGGGGACATTTGTACTGAGGAAATAGAGTCTGGAAATTGATCATCAGCAGAAGAAATGGTTTCTCATCTGGAGTGGGTCACTTGGGGAGACATGAGGTAGGGGAGAAACAGCACCTTTAGAATCCAGTGGACCAGGGTTTGAATCTCAGCCTTACTGCTCTCTAACCAGGTGACCACTCTGAGCCTCAGCTTCCTCATTGGTAAAATGGGGATAATAATAACTTAGCGCAGAGGGTTGGTGTGAAGATCACATAAGCCAAAAGGTTTAAAGCACCTAGCATATCTGGCCACACTGTGGGTGCTCAGCAAATGGTAGCTGCTCGTCACAAGCACTATCATCATCATTACCTTCATCATCAACACTGTCATCACCACCATCACCACCACTACCATCATCGCCATCACCATCACCACCTCCACCATCATCTCCATCATCATCATTATCGTCAGTACTACCGTCACCACCATCATCTCCACCATCACTATCAACAATACTACCACCACCACCATCACCATTATCACCGTTACCACCACCACTACCATCATCACCACCATCTCCATCATTATCATCATCAACACTACCATCACCACCATCATCGCCACCATCGCCATCACTATCAACACTACCATCCCCACCACCGCTATTACCACCATCATCACCATCTTCCTTGTCACCATCACCACCACTACCACCATCACCTTTATCACCATCATCATTGCTGCTACCATGATCACCATCATTGTTATCATCTAGCATGGAGAGTCCAACCAGAACACTTAGAAGGCTCAGCCTCATGCCTGGCTCTCTGAATCGTAGTGGAGGATACCTGTCATCTCACTGGTATTGCCGTGACCTGGGCTTCTGCCCCCTCAAGAAGGCTCTTTTACCTTTGGCCTCCTCTAACTGGTAGAAAGTTCTTCCTTGTAGGGAGAGGTCCCAGTGTTAGTTGCTGTCTCCTTAGTGCTTACTCTGGGAGCAAGGCAGAGCCTAGTATCTTAAAATTGTCCTATACTTAATTATATTACTAAGAATAAAATATTCTGGCTCCATTAGGGAGAAAAGTCTTCTGGTAGATAATTTATGTCATCTGTACATGTCGCCAAATCATCTTATGACTTTAGCTGTTATTGCTATAAATATCTCAGTAGGTGACTGGAGATCTGAGTTCACAGTGGAGCAGGAGCTGGCCCGGGGCTGAGAGGCTCTGGGGGCCGCTCCCACCTCTCTTGTTCACTAGCTGCAGGATCCTGGGCAAGTTACTTCCCTGGGCCTCAGTATTTTTATTTTTTTCTGAAAAAATGGGGCTAATAATACCTGCTTTGTAGAGGCCTCATGAGGACTAAAGATATACAGCATAGTTCCTAAGACGGATATGCATGCAGTAAATGTTAGTTGCTTCTGGAGCCCCAAGGAATAGAAAGAACGAAGTGACACTTCCCAACATGTGCCAGGGAGACCATGGCACCATCAGACCGAGTTCTCGGGAGGGCAGCTCTCTGGTCATGAATCTTGCCATCTTCCAGTCAGGCACTATCCATGGCAGGCCCTTCACCACAGTTGTGTGAACGCAGACTCAGGCTTAATCTGAAAGTTTGTTTAGAACTGGCATTGTCCAGATCTGTGCAGTTGTTGGGATGTTGGCAATACCCTGTGGTATGTGGTGGAGGAAAAATATGTTGGGGGAAACAGCTGCTGACTCACGTGGAGGCGGGGCCGGCCAGGACTGTTCTTTCTGCTTCCCACCACTGCCTTTGATGCGTGGGCCAACGTGCTGGGCAGCACTTTCTCCACCCATCCCCCATCCTGGTTGGTCAGGTGGGTGGTCAGAGGGTGCCAACCTGGTCCAAGAACAATACAGGCGCCTCGGCCAAGGTCAGTGTGCTGGTGTCTACTGAGACGACGGTATTTTCCTCTAGGAAGACAACATGAAAACTTCCGATAATCAGGGCTGGTTTGCCAGTTTTGAGGATGAAGAGGTGCAGAAGGTTCTAGCAGAAACTCGTAAGTCTCAGAGCTTGAAGGGCCCTTAGTCCAATCCTGTCATTGTGCATCTGGGGAAACTGAGGTCCAGAGAGGGAGAGGCCCTTTGCCCAGGGTCACATAGTGAGAGAGATGGTGACAGGGCAGCGCCTAGACCCTAGCCCTCTGTTACTTCTGTCGCCTGCCCTTCCCACCTTGACACCCTCCCCAGCAGGCCTGCAGCTGTTCCTGCAAGTTGGTAGGACGTGGCTCTCATCTCCCACTGGTTGTATCCTGTCTCCACAGCCCTCGCCCTGAGCTTCTAAGTGTCTCTCTTGTTGTGGCAAGCACTTTCCACTGGTCTCTCCAGTGACGCTGCACATTCCTCAAGGGCTGGGATGGTGCTTTCTCTTCCCAGGGCAGCTTCCCACGATTCCAAATCTTGGCCAGGCCGCTTAGTGGCAAGAGGAGCCCTGAGCAAGCGGGGCAGGTGGCTGCGTCCAGGTTTTGCTGGGGCGACTTTCGGCTGTAGGACCTTGGGCAAGTTACTTAGCCTCTCTGAGCCTGTTTGCTCATCTGCAAAGTGAAGATAAGAAGAGCACCTCTCAGGGCTTCTTGGTAGGGGCACAAATGAAGGCTCTGCTGCTACTACCTTAGTGGGTTCCCCCTTCCGAAGCCTCACGACAATTATTCTTGAGGTTTCCTGGCAATCCTATGAGGTGGGCTGGCCGGAGACCATTACTGCCATTTTACAGATGGGGAGTTGGAGGCTCCAAGGGGGAAGGAGATGGGTGATGACTTTATGGCAGGTGGTGTAGAGCCAGGCCAGGACACGGCAGGCTGAGACTCATCCCTCTGCCTGCCCCCCCAAGACTTCCCCCCCACATGGAGAGTGTGGGCTCAAGGGTGCTGGGCATGTTGGTCTGGAGGCAGCCACTGCCCATCCATCCCTCTGTTTTGGAGTTTTCCTGCCCCAGGCTTGGCCCTTTGCTGTGCCCCGGCCTGTGGTCTCAAACTTGAGGTTTTCCCACAAATGTTCCCAGAGCCAAGGAGCCTCAGTATCTTTGTTTCCTCCCAGAAGCCTGGGTACCCTCAGTGCTCCCAGAAAGAGGGCTTTCTCGAGGAGGAAGAGTGCGCCATTTTGCCCTGCAGAGGCGAGCAGATTTTCAACATCTGAGGGAGAACCGAGAATGCAGAAGTCTGGGGGTGGCAGTGCAGCCTCAGCCTGCTTCTCTGCACGTTCCAAGTGCATTTCCTGTTGACTCCCTCCTTACCACACTCACTTCCTTTCCCATCCCTCGCCCCACCCTGATCGCCCTGCTGGCTGAGAGCTAAGTGCAGCTACTGATGCGCTCATGTTTGGCTCCCTGGCTGTCCTGGGCGTTGTAGGGAGCCCTGACCCCAGTACAGTGCCATCACAGGAGTCCTAAAGCTCCCACGGTGTGTCGCTCATGAAGCCAGACACGTTTCCTTGGCTCATTTCGGATCTGCCCTCAACACTTCCAGCCAGGTGCTGGGGGGTGACCCTGGGGGAGATTCCTTGTGCTCCACCACTCACTGGCCGTGACACTGGGCACGTGCCTTTGGCTTCCATATTAGAGTGTTGGTGACATTTGTTTCTCCACTCATGGCTGTGGTGAGGACTTAATCATGCTTCTGTAAAAGATCCAGCACATAATGGTCCTCAGCAGGTCACCTTCCCTTCCTTCTGCCTGCTCATTCTGAGGGTACCTCCAGCTGATTTGGGGCCTCAAAGTGTACAAATCAGCATCTAGCTTGAGGCCCTGAAGCACCTGATTACCGAGGTGTGGGGTTAGGAGCAGGAGAAACAGCCGAGGAGTAGGGGCTTGAGCAGCTCCTTGGAGGTGGGGAGACTGGTAGTGGCTTTCTGCCAGCCATTCATTCAAATTACTGAGGCTCAAATTCCCCTTTTATAAAATGAGGATAATAGTAAAGTTGAGTCCCTCAGGGAACGGGTACAAATTAAATGAGATATTTCAAAAGTATTTGGCAGGGTGCCCAGCACAAGCCAAGTGCTCCACAAATGCTGGCCCCTTCCCTTGCTCTGAGTGCCCCTCACTGGCCCTGCCCCTTCTGCCACTGTGAACTCCTCAGTGGCAGGGCTGGTCCCCCCGTGCTCTGGGCTCCCAGGTAGGGCTCGGTGCCTAGTAACAGCGCTGCCAGGAGGTTGACCTTGTCACCCTGTCATGATCCCTGGGGCTGATTCCAAGGGTGCCTGGGTACCTTGGATCCTGTGGATGGGGTCTCACTTTAGACCTGGAGAGAATGGTGTCCGTGTGTTCAAACTTTGACTCTGCTTCCGTAGACACTTCTCCTGCAATGGGGAGAAGACTCCAGCAGTACTGCCAGAGTCCCTGGGCATCTGTCATGGCTGCTCCCAACCTCCCGTAATCATGTGAATCACCCCAGTATCACAGTCTGACGATTCAGAAAGAAGGGAAGTCAGGGTTCCCATGAGGCAAGTGGTTGCAGACTGGTCTCCCAGAAGCAGGAAGAGACTAGGGGAAAGAGCCACAGCGAGTAACCATTGCCACTTGGGCTGAGGGCAGGGACACTGAGTCACCACAAACCCCTGCGTCCACTGTGAGTCTAGTCTCCTGTCTTTAGCCCTTGGCCTAACGTCCCAAAGGCCCAGGGCTGGGAGCAAAAGGATGGAGGGAGTAAATGGAAGGTAGAGGCCTGACAGCCGGGGAGCCCCAGTTTGGGGCAGCTGGTCAGAAGGCGGCTCTGGTTGTTCTAGGGTTCCTTCTGTGCTTGGTTGTAGAATTGTGTGTCTCTCCTCCTCTCTCCCATCAAGCACTAAAGGCTGGGGAAGATGTTTAAGCTACTGGGGAGCCAGAGCAAATTTAGCTGGTCTGTATTGAAGCCACAGTGGGAATGCCTAAAAGAAAGAGCGCCGCGCTTCCAAAAGGCAGTCGGAGGGAGAAGTGCTGTGATGATCGGACGAGAGCAGTTTCTCAGCCTCAGCACCATTGACATTCAGGGCTTGTTAATTCTTTGTTGGGAGCAGGGGAGCTGTGCTACACTGTAGGATCCCTGCCTTTACCCACCAGATGCCCATAGTCCCCACCACCCTCTCCCTGAAGTGTGACAGAGGTGACGTTCCATGGTTGAGAACCACTGACTGGATGAAGGATCTTGACCTCCCTGGTGGCTGCATCCCTGGGGCCCTGTTGTGTCTGGCCTTCTGAATTGGGCAGTGGCAAAGGAGAGGTGTCTTCTCAGTGCCCACTCAGCTCAAGTGTGTACCCGGTGAGGGGTGCTGGGCAGCAGAACGTCCTGGTACCTGAAGACACAGGCAGTGCAGGGCCTCTGCCCGCTGGAATGGGGTTGTTAGCTGTGTTGGCCCCATGTTTTCTGTTCTCTCTGAGTCCACGTCCCCAGGAGCTGGGAAGGATGGGGACACTGTCAGCTTCTCGGCCCACTTCTACCAGCTCCCAGGCAATGCCAGGGTCTCCCCTGAGCCCCTCCATGGAGGCCAGGTAAGCAGGCATTTCGCCAGACAGCTGCCAGCAGTGTGTGTCGCTGCTTTTCATAAGAAAAGGCGCCTGAGTCCCACTGCCAAAGCTTCACGCCATCTTGCTCATTAATCAGGATTTTGAGATTCTTGGAGCGATCTTAGCAGCTGCCTGGCACAAGCCCTACTTGATTTACCATCACCTGTCTGCCTTCAGAGCTGGCCCTATCCACTGCCCCTCCTGGGGGCTGGACTGGGGGTGGGCACTGCCGCCACCCTTGGCCTGTCCCCGGCAGGAGCTAAGACTGCATCTCTCAGCAGGGCCTGAGGAAGCACCCAGTTAGAATGAGTGTTATTTTTATTATGATTCTCAATTTTCAATTTTAAAAAACTTAAAAGAGAGAAAAGAAGCTGGACCAGTAGTCCCAGATATTCTGTTGAGGAAGAGGTTGAGAGAGCAGGAGCAAGATGGGTCACAGAGTGGAGGTGATGGCAGAGCTCGAGTTGCGCAGAGGCCTCCTGGGAGCTCCTGAGCTGGCCCTGGCTGCCCCTTTCTGCACTGACGGCTCAGCCCAGCTCCTTGCAGGGCCCCGGGCACCCTGGGGATCCCCCCACCCCCCACCCGATTAAGACTGAGCCTGGTCATTGTTCTTCAGCTGCCCCCGAGGCAGGTGACCACTGCTGGGATCATTGCGTCTCAGGCCTGGCTTCTGTCCTGCAGACAGACACTCACACACGCAGCTCCTTTTCCTCTCAGGGGACAATGTGAGAGACAAGCCCCACAGAATTCTGGGTACAGTGAGGGCCACCCTCACCCTCTTGGGGGCAGGTGCTCTGGGCAGTGCAGGGTCCCACAGCAGAGGGATCTGACACACCATCCCCTCTGTCTCTCGGCCTCCTGACCAGAGGCGGCTCTGGAAAAGCTGCCCCAGGCTGCCATCCTTGGCATTGCTCCCCCATTTTCATTGCTGCTGCCACCCCCAGGACCCGCCTGCCCTCTCAGGTCAAGCTCTTGGGCTTTGCCGATCTCTCCAGGTGCCCCCTCCCACTGCCATCTGGGAAACCGACATCCCCAGCCTCTTAGAGCAACCCAGGGAGGTCGCCTCTGGCCTCGCTCTGGCAGAAACCTTTAAGCAGTGCATTTCTGAGACGTTCCTGGGGGAGGACCTCGTTCAGCAGCTTGGATACCCGGGTAATTTGGAGAAGGGCTGCCAAAAGCCACACAGGTCAGCCGGAATTAACGCGCATTTTGCTGAAAGAACAGAGTTGCCACCCACATCTTCATCCATTGCTGGACTAAGAGCTGTCCTGGAATTTTAAAGGGCACTTGGGAGGCAGGAGGGAGGGCAGCAAGGTCCCCCATCCTGTTTCTGGAGGTTCTGGTTTACCTTTGTAGAACCAAAGTTCCTTGGTTTGCTTACAGAGCTTCAGAAGGGGTGGTGGCCACTTGGTAGTGCTGTGGTCAGTGGTTGCAGCAGTGGCTGTCACTGGGTGAGGCCGTGTGTGTGCCATGCACTGTGCTAGCCCAGCAACGCTGCAAGGGCGCTTTCATTATCACCAGTTTCCAGTTGAAACAGACCCAGAGGGGTGGAGGGACTGGGCCTTAGATAACAGCTAGAAAGTGGCCAGGCCTGGGTCCCTTCTTCCCTCAAACCGTGAGTGTCTCAGTAGTCGGTGACCCCCAGCTAGCCGGCGTGCTGTCCGTTGGGCATCCTAGGAGCAGGCATCGGGTGGTGAATTCGCCCCAGAGGCATGTCAGTCTGGGGCAGGGCTGTGTGAGCTGCAGACCAGCCTGCTCTCATCCACACCAAGTTTGCCCTGTTTTCCCAAGCAGGTTTGGAGGCCTTTGGCACACGCATGGAGTACTAGAGTCTTCCAGAGACCCAAGGGGCTAGGCTTTTCTGGGGGTGGATGCCCAGGCGGGCCCTACTCCTTCCAGAAGCCCTGTGCCTCTGAGGATAGGGCAATGGTCTGAAGGGGACCCGTCCTCCCAACCTGCCAGACGCCCTTGAAGGAAAGGAGTCCAGCATTCAGAGTCGTGCCTCGTCCTGTGAGCCTTCAGCCTTTGCTCCTCCCCACGAGCAGCCTGGGAGGGACCATGCTTTTAATTAGCCTAGTTTGGGGATGGCGGCTCTAAAGCCCTGGGAGGTGAATGCAGCTGCCTTGCTTTTGGAATCCACTGCCAGTGGACACAATGTAGCTGTAGGAATGAAAACGAGGAAGAGAAAGGCCCACAGGCTGGGGATTTTAATTGGCACCGTCCTCCCAGCCCTGTGCCCGCCCGCTGGCCCTCCCGGGGCTCTGTTTGGGCGACCAGACCCGGGCTGCGAATGATGGAGCCTTTCACAGCTTCAGACTGATTTAAGTGGACCTGTATAGATTCCTGCAGCCCTCGCTGAAAGAGCACGCGCTGATCAGCCCTGGGAAACGTATCAGCCACCTGCGAGTGGTGAATAGCGATAACCGCTGAGAGCCTGCAAAGCGGCCTGGTCTTCAATGGCCCCAAGGCCCTGCCGGAGAGAAAAGATTTTTCTAAAGCTGCAATTAATTTTTTTCCCCCCAATCAATTGGAAGTTGCTTTCTTGTTTTCAGCTGGGTGAGTGGGATGCTTGATTCTGTGCTTCTCCGTTAACCTGAGCGCTCCAGCAATTGATGTCTCTCTCGAGGGCTTTCTTTCTCATCGGCCATCGAGGAGGGGACTTTTTTGTTTGTGTTTGGTGTGTGTCTTTCTTTCTTTCTCTTTCTCTAAGATCATCTCAAGCTAATAGTGAGAAAAAAGGCATATGTGAGCGATTCTGCCTCGATAGGTCCCACAATACCTTCAGGAATGTCAATTTTTCTTGCTTTCATGAAAACACTATGAGGTCTCACTTAGAGGGGACAATGGCGGAGATTAAAGAGGGAGGGAGCGCAAGTAAAAACGGAAAGTAGAAAGGCAGTGCGGTCTGACCTCCGAGAGCTTTATGCTGCAATCTGAAGGGGTTTGTTCTGGACTCACCCTGCCTGAACAATTAGGGAGACATTCTTGGCTCATTTGGTTTTGCGGTGAGAACCAATTTTAAGTGCAAAAGAGGGAGAAGGCCACCTTTTCTCTCAGGAGTCAGTCTTACAGCTTCTGTGAACATAAATTGTTTGTGTACATGTGTCGTGGTGGGCACGGACCCACAGGATTTCAGGTTCCTTGTTCACTCCGGGACATTGTACCAAAGGGTGTCAGCCTGAGCACCCATCCATCTGTTGGTCATTAGGGTGGGGCCCGTAGCCCAGGCCGGTTCTCTTGCAGAAGGGAGGTGCCAGGTTTGAGAAGGTGGCATCTGGGGCCGTCTGGGCTACATCCGGCAGCCCGTCTGTCGCTGCAAGATCACTCTACCCCTGCCACCCCACCCTTGACGCTGGGCTGCTTTCCCCACAGCGGCCTGGAGAGGTGTTGGCATGGGAGGGAGACCCGTCACTGTGGATTTGTCCACATGCGTGGCTCCGGGTTTCATCCCCTCTTGTCTGGAGCCCCAGCCTCGTTAAGATCCCCTGACCTGCTTGCACAGCAGATTGCTGATAAGCCTCGGCAGGTCCAGTGTCCTTGAGAGAGAAAGAATAATGACTGCTCTGTCTCCCGAGCCTGCCTGGCACAACCACGGGCTACAGTTGTAGTGACCTGCTGGTTAGGGCCCCCACAGCTCATTCTTCTTCGAGGTTTGCAGGGCGGCGTGTGTGTGTGCATGCGAGCACATTGTACACACATGTGCGTGCCCGTGTATGCACATGCCATTTTGTTCAGATGGAGAATGGCCTTAGGCCCCCACTCTCGCTTGGTGACCTTAGCAGGCCCCTCAGCCTCTCCAGGCCTCAGTTTCCTCATCTGTAAAGTAGGAGTGCTGATACTTGCCTCCTAGGGGCTCTGGAGGAACGAATGAGGCCACAATGGGTGAAGTTTCTAGTACAGAGCCTGCACATAGTAGGCGCCCAGTTCTAGGAAGTGTAAGTGTTGTCAGCTCTCGTTTTCTTGGAGACAGAGGGTATCTGCTTAGAAGACAAAGGATAGAGAAGGGGCTCTCTTTCTGTGGTCCAAGGGGCAGGGGTCCTAGCCTGTTGGGGGTGGGTTGGCTTCAGGTCTGCTTTTCTCCTGAGGTCGTGGTGGCAGCCCCCTTATCTCCCATAGAACCTTATCTCCCAAGGTTCCATGGCTCTGGGCTCCCCTTTCCAAGGGAACCTGGGCCTTAGCCAATGACGCTCCTTTTTGTGGTAGTCACTTACAGATGGAAAGTGAGGGACTTCCTTTTGGGTTCTGTGCTTTGTCCAAATCATCGACATTTTTGCAAAAGAGAGGTAGGCTCATTTCCTGCCTTGGGCTTAGCCAGTGGTGGTCTTAAGCCAGAGGCTGGGGCCCCAGGTCCAAAAGCTGGTCTCCTGGTGTTTGGCACCTCTTCTGCTGCCACTGCTCCATCATAGCTCCTCTCACCTGTCTGGACTGGGAGGACCACTGTGGGGTCAGAGTCAAACTGACCCTGTCATCATCAGTCACTGTAGGAATTGCAACATCTTGAAGTGATTGCAAGATGGCGGAGCTGTGTGTGTGTGTGTGTGTAAGATGTGCATGCACATACACATGTGCACGCATTTACATCTAAAGGGAAGAAAGGAGTGAGGGTCAAACTGGGACCCTTGGGAAGACACCAGATTCTGTGTGCACTGAGGGTGTCGTCACTGGCGCTTGCTGGTTCCTTTTGTTTTGTCTCGTTGGTTTGCCTTCTGCTTGGCTCTTTCAGCCTCCCCCCGACACATCATTCATCACCTAGGGGTGGGCTCCAGGGGAAAGTAATAGACTCATGGCCTTTGCCCCTCTCTCCCCGTCTGGCCGAGGGCCTGGCCCCACATGGGGTCAGCTGGGGCACACCCTCTCTTTGGCCTCTTGCCTGGCTGTTGCCTTGCTGGCGTTCTGCATCAGGGAGGCCCTATCCTTTGTCTGTTTCTCTCCTTCCTGCGCTTGGGCACTCAGTCCCGGAGGCAGACTGCCGGGGTTCAGATCCTCCCCACTTACTCCCTGTGTGGCCTTGGCAAGTTTCTGAACCTCCAGGGACAAGAGTGTACCTTGCCCACCACTCCCAGGGTAGTGTGGGGGTTCAGTGGGACAGTCCCAGAGAAGCTCAGGGTAAATACTTAGTAAGTGTTAGCTCTACTGTCGTCAGAGGCTCCAGAGCTGCTAGGACACAAGAACAAATCCCTAGTAATGCCCTGACTTTGTTCCCAGAACAGACAAGATTCCACGGGATGGTGGGTGGAATTTACAGTAGCTCAGCCTTGTGGCTTGCTTTTCTATACATGAAGAAACATCTGGATTTGGGAGTGATTTAGGGTCGCTCCAAGCCCTGCGCATTCCTTGGGGGCCATCTTGGAGTCTTTGTCCCAAGGGCCTTTGGCCGTCATAGTTGGGAATTTTTACCAAGTAGCACGTGGGGATTGCTGTAAGCTCTTAGGGGTTGGAAATTAGGTTGGGTTTCCATCCTGAATTCTGGCATTTCTGGCAGTAGTGAACTGTGGCATGGTGGGTCAGGGCACAGGCTCTGATAGACAGAGCCCTGCACTGCCCCTCCATGGGAGTCAACCTTGGGCTCTCCACATGCCTGTGGGGATGCCGGCAGAGCCTGTCTCTCAGGATTAGGTGCTGAGATAATGGAGGCGAGAGGTTCCCCAAGAGCTGGCCCCGGGCATCCACCTCTGGTACGTTAACTTGGACTTCAAGGGCTTCTTGGGTCTTCTAGATGCCTCGAGATGTGGGTGCTGTGTTTGTATGTGCTGCCAAGCATTTAAACAGTAATGAACAAAAGGGAAAAAATAGAAAGGGAAAAAATAAGCCTATCAGGAAATTCACAGTTATGTTGAGGTGTGTCCCTGGGAAAGCCAAAGAAGCAGGGACCCACCCTGGCCAACCCTTCCGGAGCCTGCAGTCAGGCCTCCCAGCGGGCAGCACATTCTGTCAGCACTCTGAGGCCTTGGGCTGGGCCTGCCGCAGGCTCCCTCACCAGCTCAGCATCATGATTCCCATCAGGGCTCCGAGAGGGAAAACGACTCGTCCAGAGTCACTCAGAGAGCAGCAGACACTCCACTCTTGTGTCTAGTTGGTGGCAAAGAGTGTGCTCCAGGCCACACCTGTGCTGCTGAGGCCCCTCTACAGCCTCTTTGGCACCTCTAGTGCCGTTTAAGAAAATGTCCCCTGGGTGCCTGCACCTGGCCCAGAATCTGGATCTCCTGCTGGGGTGGGTTTGGCCTGTCCTGGTGGACAATACAGAATCCCCTCCTATGCTACCCTACCCCCCACCCCTGCAGCCCAAGAGCCCCTGCACTAGGGGTTCCCTGCCAGGGCGTCCCTGGGCAGCAAAGACTGAGGAGTGCCTTGGGCTGGTGGCCACAGGTGTCTAGGAGAAGTCTGGCGAGCACCACGCAGCCTGCCATATCTTTGCACCCTCTCTGGCTCCCATGATTGTCCCCCATTTTCTCTCACTGCAGCTCAGAGGAACTGGGCTCCGAAAGGGGATGAGACCTACTCAAGTCACCCCTGGGGCACTGGGCAGAGCTGGGACTCCAAGCCCCAGGGCCCCTGGCCCTCTGCTAGGCTCCTGCCCAGCTGCCTAGGCGCCCTGTTTTGCAGGCCCCACCCTGCAGCAGCATTGGATTTGGTTGGAGACAGGACTTACACGGGTGAGAGGGCAGGCCACCCCAGGAAGGGTGCTTGGTGGGCAAGAGTCCGAGGTGAGTCCCGCCCACTCCACCCCGTAGGTAAGCAAGTGTCTCGCCTGCCTCCAGGTGAGACAAAGCCCTCAGGAGAGGCAGTCCTGTAATAGGGCCTCTGCGGCTCAGGAGCACCAGGGCCCCACACGCTGTGTCCCTGCCACTCACCTCTGGCTCTGTGGGTGGGGACAGCCGAGCCTAGAGAGGTGGAATGTACCCAGGAATGTCCTGCCGCACCCGCCGCCAGCAGGCATGTCCATGGCCACCTGCCCTGCCCGGGCACGCTGGGACATGCTGGCCGAGCCCGGCTGGACTGCTGCCTCTCCTCACCCCTGCACGACTCTGGTGGCCAGCGAAGGCTAGCACAGCTTCTCTTTTCCCCAGCATGCCTGGGATTTCTGCTCTCACAGACCACTTCCTGGTGGGATGCAGCTGGGGTAAATGGCTCTCCTTATGCTGTTTCCGCTGGGGCTGTTTGTGGCAACGTGGGCCCTCCACCTCCATCTTGGTGCAGCTGGGAACTGTAAAGTGGTGTTGAAATCTCGCTGAGACGGGCCCTGTTGATGATCTCATTTCAGCCCCATTACAGCCCTGCGAGGGCAGTTTTGTTTCCCCATTTTATAGATGGGGAAAGAGAAACTCAGGTTGCATAAGGATCCCAAGGAAACACCAGTCCTAGTCACAGAGGCAGGATTCCACCCCAGATGGATCAGCATTTTCAACCCTTCTTTCAGCCACCTGACCTCGTTCCTCCAGGCATCAGGGATGCAGTGAGCAGAAGACTTACTCCCTGGCCAAGCCCCCTCCTCTGCAGCCCGGCCAGCCAGCCCGTGGGTGTGGGTGTGGGGGCTCTAGGATGGAGGGTGTGGGGCAGGGAGGCTCTAAGAGGGCTTTGTGGGGGCAGGGGAGGGCATTTTAGCTGTGAAGGGAGAGAGAAGTTTATTAAGGGGGTAATCCTGGCTGAAGGAGGGCACCCCCAGGAGAGCTTAGTATGTCCAGGGGAGCCTGAGTGGGCAGAGAGGGCAGAGGGAGGCAGGGATGGGGCTGCTGGGCTGTGGTGTGCAGCAGGCCAGGCCTTTGGCCTTGGAGTGAGGCGTTTGCTCTTCATGAAGGCCTGGGAAGGAAGTTGCTGGATCAGGTTTGAGACACGTGGAGCTGAGAGGCCGTGAGATGTTGGCTTGAAGGTACAGTTCCGATTTGCATTTGGTGCCAGGCCTCACGTCGTGTCGAAGCTGGTCTCTCACATCAGCCTGTCAGGGCAGGGCGGGGACACCCTGGGCTCATGCAGGACGACTCTCTCATTGTGTAGATGGACCCAGAGCCGGCAGGATTTTCCAGGACACACCTGGTATGAGGCAGGCTGGAGCCAGAAGCCAGGTGCCCACATCCCCGTCAGGTGCCCTTGGAGCATGTTTGTTGTCTCCCCCCTTCTGCAGACTGCTGTGAGGCCCGGAGCCAGCAAGAGCGACCCTGGAGGACCACCCCTTCTTAGAACAGAGGACAGGTGGAGGCTGAGAGGGGAGCAGAGTTTGCCTGAAGCCCCCATTTCTGATGCCCCTGGTGGGGCTCATTATCCCACCAGCAGGGCCTTCCTAGGGGATGCCGTTGCCCTTGGACTCCTGATCTTGGACCAAGTCACAGAGCAAGGGAGGGCTGCGGATGGCTTGTGACATGGCCAACTTCGTAGCCAATGAGGAGCCCCTCTGGATTTGGTGGGGGAACCCCCCTTGATGCTGCAGAAGTGAGGGCGGCCAGACGTTTTGTATTTGTTCGCTGATGCCTCTTCTCAGTGTCCCTCCCGTGTCCCTCTCAGGGGACCTGCACAGACCAGGACGCCCTGTGGGTGGTTGGGGCCGGTCCAGTCAGTGGGGAGAGGCCCCTCCTTTGGGGCCTCCAGCACGTCCCTGCTCCCCACGCCTGCCCTCCCATTCTGGCTACCTTGACAGGCTCTGAGCACGAGGTGAGCTGGTGCTGTCTGGGACCGGCCAGGATGCTGGCTCCCAGGAGTTAAGAGGGGTGTGCATGCATACGGGGGAGCTGGGCTTATCCTACGATGGTTGGCGCAGGCTCTCTCTACCTAACGTTTGCCTGGAATTCACTCTGACTGTGGCAGGTTTTATTTGGATTTTCCAGTATTTGGCCTTGGGAGACAGCAGAGGTTCTAGACAGCAGACGTGGGCATGTGTGTTTCTTTTTCTTCTCCCGGCCTTCTGGCATGGGCCGTTTAGCTGGGAATCAGTGCTAAGTGGCCATTTGCTGCGAAGTCCATTCCTGCAGTGCCATTGATCTCAACATAGACGCCAGAAGGAGTCAGTGCTGTGGGATGGATCCTGGCTCTGCAGGTGGTCCTCTGGGCCCTGCTCAGGCTCTGTCCTCCCTGAAGTCAGGGGCCAGGGGCCTGGAGGTGCAGAGCTCGGAAGGGGTGGGACCAAACCAGAGAGGGTGGGAGTGGGGCGGTAAAAGCACTCGATAGTCCTTTCCAGCAGGAGGGGAGTGCTTTGCCAAGGAGAGGGGGAGTCTGTAAGGGGCATGGGGACTGTTTGCTTCTGGAGTTTTCCGTGCTGGGGCCTGTTGGAGGAGATAAGTCAGTCAGTTGTGTTTCTGCAATGTTTGCCTGCCTTTCTTTATGATTTATGTTTTATTGTTCAGGAGGATAGAAGAGATTCCCCCCCCTCACCAAACTGAAAGGAAATCCAGCTGAATCTCACACTTTGAACTTAATCTCTGCTTCTCATCTATTTGCCAGGTGTAAAAATATGATGACAGGTGGATATGGGGGCTCCGTGTTCACACGCACCAGAATTGTAGACACCTGGCCCAAATGTCCGTCTTCGGTGTGTGTTGTAATGTTCCTGTGGCACCGAGGCTGTTGCAGACACGAGGGGGCCATTGCCCCCAGACCATTCCTGACAAACAAGCAGCCTCCTTCTTTCGCTGCCGTGGGGTGGGCCGGGCAGGGCAGCTGCTCTGAAGGGCCGCCACTGGCCCATTTGGACGAGGCTTGTGTGCAGTCCAAGAGCGGCCTTGTTTAAGGAAAGCTGGGGTTTTGGTGGGCACAGAGCAGCCCCCAGCCCTGCCTTGCATTGCCCACAAAGCTCAGCAGTGTTCTCCTGTGGAGCAAGATGCCCCAAACCAGCCCCTGTCAGGCGGGCAGAGAGCCATGCGAACCTCCACAACAATGAGATGTTTTCCAGGGGTCTCCCCTTCCTGTGTCCTGTGAAAGAGCCTACCAGCCGCGGGGGAAGGCCCACACGGCTAACCGCCCACATGCAGATGTCTGGCACATGTGTGGCCCATTTGCCATTCAAGGATTGGCTCTGCCTGATGTTTTCACATTCTGTGCATGTGTGAAACTTGTATTTAATTTGGTGATTATTAAGTGCAGGAACTCGGGCCTGGTAGGGGTTTTTTTTTGTCTGCACAATTTCGCAAAGTGCCGTTTTTAAAAATGCTTAAGCTTTGTTCCTGCCAATAAGGAGAGAAGAAAAGTCAAAAAGAACTTTGGTGGAGAAGCATCAGAAATGATTTAGTATGGAGGTGGAGGAGGGGCTTCTTTGTTTTGGAAGTATGAGTGGCCATTTGAATAAGATTTTGGCCTGTGGGTCATCCTTTTCTTCATTCCTAACTTAGTGTGTCCCCTCCTTGTAAAACACACACACACATTTTAGTTTTTGATAGTTCATTCACATGTTCAGAAATTAAAACAATATACAGTGGCAAGTCTTGCCCCCATCCCCCACGCTCTCACGTTAACTGCTTATTTGTTTCTTGTGATCCTTCTAGAATTCCTTTATGCAAATACAATCAAATAAAAATTTGGATTCTTATTTTATTCTGCTTTCTTATACAAAAGATACCATGCTATATCTACCTTTCTGTACCTTGCTTTCTTAAGTAATAGACCCTGGAGGTTTTTCCGTGTCAGAAAGGCTGCCGCCTTCTTTTTTCCTACTGCAGGATGTTCAGGTGCATGGATGTGTCCCGGTTTCTTTCCCAGGCCCCTGCTAACGGATCCCTCAGCCGTGTGCAGTCTCCTTCAGCTGTGAATTGCAGTGCTCATGAGTCCTTTCAGATGTGGCAAGTATATCTCCTGTGGGGCACATCCCACCAGTCGGATCGCTGGGCCACAGGTTGTGTGGGTCTGTCGTCTTGGAGGATGTTGCCCAGGTGAAGTTGTGGGAGCTGCGCACCCTGATGCAGGCTGGAGGTGGTCCATTTCCCCACTGCCGCCTCAATAGACGCTGGTCTAATGTGGATTTTGCCAACTAGATAGGTGAAAAATGGTTTCTCTGTGTCATTTTAGTTTGCGTTTTTCTAATCAGTTGAGCATCTTTTTGTATACTTAAGGGCCGTTCAGGGCCGGCCCCATGGCTTAGCAGTTAAGTGCACGCGCTCCGCTACTGGCGGCCCGAGTTTGGATCCCGGGCGCACACCGATGCACCACTTGTCCGGCCATGCTGAGGCCACGTCCCACATACAGCAGCTAGAAGGATGTGCAACTATGACATACAACTATCTACTGGGGCTTTGGGGAAAGAAAGGTGGAGGATTTGCAATAGATGTTAGCTCAGAGCCGGTCTTCCTCAGCAAAAAGAGGAGGATTAGCGTGGATGTTAGCTCAGGGCTGATCTTCCTCACCAAAAAAAAAAAAAAAAAAAAGCCATTCTTATGTCCTTTGTTGTGTTCCTTTGCCCTTTCAAAACAGTTGAGTTATCTTTTTCTTCTCGATTGTATATTAGGAAGATTAGTTTTTGCCTGTGATAGGAGTTGCAAATACTTCTTTCTAATTCATTCTTTGTCTTTTGACTTGGCTTTTACTGTTCTTTAACAACTTTATTGAGACATAATTCACATACTATACAATTCACCCATTTAAAGTGTACAATTTTAGTGATTTTTAGTATAGTCACAGAATTGTGCAACCATCACCACAATCAATTTTAGAACATTTTTTATCACCCCAAAAAGAAACCCTGTTCCCATTAACAGTACCCATTGCCCTCAGTCACTCCCAGCCCTAGACAACCACTAGTCTACTTCCTGTCTCTCTGGATTTGCCTATTCTGGGTATTTCGCATAGATGGAATCATATAATATGTGGTCTCTTGTTGACTGGCTTCTTTCACTGAGCAGCATAATGTTTTCACGGTTCATCCATGTTGTAGCAGGCATCACTACTTCATTCTTTTTCATGGCCTAATAATATTCCATTGTACAGATAGACCACATTTAATGTATCCATTGCTAATTGATGGACATTTGAGTTGTTTCCATTTTTGGGCTATTATGAGTAATACTGCCGTGAGCTCTTATGTACACATTGTTGTATGGGCATGTGTTTTCATTTCTCTTGGGCATCTACCTAGGGATGGAATTGCTGGGTCATATGTCAACTCTGTTTAACATTTTGAGAAACTGCCAGCCTGTTTTCCAAAGTGACTGCACATTTTACTTTCCCACCAGTGCTTTTGGCATTTTTTTTTACATGTATATGTTTTTATCAAATTTATTAACTTATTTCTTTGATGGCTCTGGATTTTGAGTTTTAGAAAAGCTTGTCCATCCCAAGATTATAAAGGAATTCTCCTATGTTTCCTTCTAGTACTTTTATGGTTTTATGTTGCAGTCTTTGATCTACGTGTTTTCCTATGTATGGTATAAATATGGATCCAACCTTTTTTTTAAAAATATGGCATCCATTTGTCTCAATACCAGCTATTGAAAATTCCCTCATTTCCTCTCTGCTTTGAGATTCCACTTTTACCCCGCACTGACCTCTGTCTGTTTCAGCATGCTCTCTGCGTGACCTCCTGGGCTAGTATACTCTTACTTGTTGAGGCTTTATATATGTTTTAGCATCTGGTAGGGCTAGCCCTGCCTCATTGTTCTTCATAGAGGTTTCCTGACTAATCTCTTCTGTTTATTTTTTAATAAAAAAGTTGAGAATCAGCTTGTCTTAAGATGGTGGGGGGCAGGGGAGCTCTGGATGTTTTAGATTGGGATCGTATGAGACTTATGAATTAACTTGGGGAGACTTTACACCTTTTTGAGGTCAAGTCTTCATGTCCACAGCACAGGATGTCTTTTTATTTGTTCAAGTCTACGTTTGTGTTCTTTAAGGTTTTATTCCTATCAGTTTTGCCAATTCTTGTATTTTTATTCCTAGAGAGTTTACCTTTTTGTTGCTGGCATGCCTTCTTGCTCCTAAAAGTAACTTATGGTTAAAAAGGGCAGTTGGGTTTGACCATCTATAGTATAGATTCTGTTCCCAAAGCTGAGCCCCCTGACGCCTTTGCTATGCAGTGCTGTGTCCGCAGAGAGCCATGGGCACACCTCTGAGCCCGAGCGCAGTGGGGTGGGCAGAGGGTGGGAAGAGGGGAGCTCAGGTTTGCCAAGCACCCTCCTTGGTCTCCTAGATGCAATTAAGCCTCCAAATAGTTTTATGACTTTGTTTGGGGCTCTTATTAGCCTTGTTGTACAAATGAGAAACCAAGGCTCAGAAGTTTAATGATTGTCAAGGTCCCCCAGAGGGGACACCGGAGCTGGGATTCCAGCCCAGGCTTGTCCGGCCTTTTCTAGGCTGCCATCCTGCCCGAGGATCGAATGTTCTCCTGAGCACAGCCCGGAAGTCGAGAGGCTGGTTGCACATCATCTAGCTTGCAATTTGGGGCAAGTCTCATCCCCTCTCTTGGCCTCGGTCTGCCCATCTGCACAATGAGGTTGTTAAACTGGTTGGCGATTTGCTCATTTTTCCAAAAAGAATCCCTTTTCTCTGAAAGTCAATATCTGGAACACAGACATGGAGCTGCTGGGGTGGAGCTGAGAGGGTACCAGTGCTCTGCAGTCCTGTCCCCCTGTGCCCAGTGTGGCCCTCGGGGCACCCAGCTCCAGGCAGCTGAACAAAAAACAATGCCCACTATCCCCTGTGAGGGCCTTGGCCCCACCTTCCGTGCTCCCAATCCTGCTGCAGAACCTGCCCCCTGACACTGTGTGCGTCCCGGCAGCGCATTAACCTTGGCCCCCTGCCAGAGCCCTGTGTGCTTTGGAAAGGTCCCTCCACTTTTGTTAGGCAAAGAATTCTCTTCACGCCAAGCTGAGAGCGAGGTGGTTTCACAAGTCCCGTCCTGAGTGTGTGCTGGCCGGAATGCACACCACAGAAACAAAATGTTTGTTTTCTAGTTGTGAGAGTGCCGGAGGCCCTTTGGCTTCGGCTTCCACACCTTCTGTGTTCTGGCAGGCCATCTGCCACCTGGGGCCCTGGTACAGAAACATTGTCTGCCACAATGTGGCCTGTAGGGTGTGAGCGAAGAGGGGCCTCCGGGCCACTGGGTTGGCCACCGTTCAGAGGACGTGCAGGGCTCTGGGCCACCAAGGCCTGTTCTTGCCCACAGCACCCTGGGGACCTCAGGGCTGCCCAGACACACTAGCCGAGCCAGGCAGGGCTGACCGGGCGTGTCCTTCCTTCCTGTCCCTCTAGGCTGCACTGGGCACCTACTGTGAGTGGCCCCTGAGCCAGGCAGTGGGGCAGAGAGTCAGGGCTGTGCGGGGCCAGGCAGTGTGCTGACAGGCTCAGGTTGGCTTCTGGAAGAAATGATGCGAAGCTGGGCATTAGTGGGTGACAAGGAGCCTGCCAAGTGAATAGGCACTCAGTAAACATTTGTGGCCTCTGCAGAAGTAAGCTGAGGAAACGTGGCGCAGGAAGGCAGGGACTTCCTAGTAACTGCACAGGGCTATCCCTCCACCCTGCAGATACTTCCTGGCCCCCTGGGCTGTTGGTTGTAGAACCTGTGATCTGGGAAGAGCCTTGAGTCTCCAGTGCCGAGTCAGTGGTGCTCACTGGGCCCCAGGGGCTCCCCCAGGCACCTTTATTTCTATTTTCAGGCCTCGGCAACCCGGCTTCCCTGTCTGGCTTGTGGGGCTGGTGTTTTCCTTATTCCTGAGGGTAGGGAAGCAGTCCAGGCTCAAAAGGGCTGCCTCTTGTGGGGTCCAAAGGTAAGTATTTCACTGAAACGGGCTGGGCCTGACACAGGCCTGGGTGAGCAGCTGAGCTGGCCGCACAGGAAGTGGAGCTGGGCTGCAGCAGGAGCACGATAAGATGCCCAGAGTAAGGGGCCGGCCTTCAGCGGGGTCTGTGCAGCAGCCCCGAGAGGGGCTGGCCCACACCCACTGCGCTCGGCCATCTCCAGCACCCGCCTGACACCAGAGTGACCACAGCTCTGACCTAGGGCAGCCTGGGGAAGCAGCCCCACCATCTGACCCCTTGTGCCTGGGCCTTCCCGTGACAGTCTGGCCTTCATGCAAAATTCAGATTAACCAAAGATGGATTAAAGGTAGGCCAAAAATACGCTGGGGCCTTTTTCTCTTTTCTGAGACAGTTAAAAAACCACCCCGGAAACCACGTCTTGCCATCCTGGTTGTGCCAGCTTCCAGCGTAAATGAGACTTAGAACATTTCCAGGCTACTAGCCATCCTCATGGCCTAGTGTTTTCTTGATACTTGGAGAATTCTGTTCTCATGAAAGTGTCTGTTTGGGGAGGAAATGCCTCAGCTTAGCCAGAACCCTCGGCCTAGCAGCTTCCAGTGGAGTGGCAGCAAGGCGCCAGGAACCTTAGGCCAGGCTGGGGGCCTGTCTGATCATCCTGACTTGGTTGGGCTTGTTTGTGCCCCTCTTTCTAGAGGGATTTGAGGTAACTCCCTAGAAATCCGTAACACCAAGAGATCCGTAAAATTGGATTAAAAAGAAGGAGATAGCATTAAAAAGAGGAAAAGCAAATGTGCCAGCCTTGAAGAACTGTGCCAGGAGAGGGAAGTGGAGGGGCTCTGTCACACTTCTTGTCTGAGAAGGGGAAGCACACGTGTGCCTCGGGGAGATGTTTTTTGTCCCAGTACGATGCTGGGAGGAAGTTTCACATGGGCACTGTGCTCGGGACACGCACTAATCAAGGAGGAGTGTCCCCTGCAACCACTGCTCCCCAGCAAATGCGAGGCAGGCTGGTTCCGGCAGCTAGACTCCTGACAGGACCTCACAACCAGCCTCTGACCAGGGCCTGGTGTTCCTGTTCTGGAAGGAACAACAGTACTGATGAGCAGTTGTATATGCATGACTACATGAGCATACAAAGTGCTTTCGCCTCCCTTCTTAGGTCGGTTCCTTAGAAGCAGAGCCTGAGACGGGGATTCTGGTCCAAGTGATTGATTGGTGTGGCTCTCAGGAGAAACCTGGAGGGAAGTGAGGGAAGCAGACAGGTCAGAGGAAGGAGCTCCACAGTGTGAAGAGCACCTGGGACTTGATCCCCCCTGAAGTCTGGGGCAGCTCTGGTACCCGTATCAGCCAGACCCTGGCTGTGGGCTGCCCGCCCCGCCCAGGAGGGGTAACCTAGACTTTCCAGCCGAGGGCAGTTCTCAGGAGGAAGGGGCAGGGGAGCTGTCAGTAATGGGGGGATGGGCGCATCTGCGGGTGGGGCCCTGACAGCCCCTACTTGGTCTCTGTTTTCTCCTGTGAAACAGCCCAACCAGCAGTGACTGTTCCCATTTCCCAAATGAGGCGACTGTCAGTGGAGGAGTTAGACTTGGGCCCAGTTTCTCCAACTCCAGAATCTTCATCCCTGCGCTCCTCCAGGTTTCAGAGGTTTGTCGGGGCCCAGAGAGACGAGAATGAGCCTGTCCTCCTTAGGGCGAGATGACCAGGAGAAAGGGGGCCGCTGCAGCCTGCTCTCGGCCATGGCCTCCAACAGCCCACCCTTGCCCTTTCCCCGGGATGCCCCCCACCCTTCACCATGTGGGGACTCCTGACACCCAGGCAGCGTTCCTGGAGAGGTCTGTTGTGCCCCACACCACCCCTTACCTCTGGGTCCTTACTCTCAAGATGTGTGGTGCAGCTCAGCTGAGTGGACGTTTCTGGAGTCCCTCTCTTGTGCTTGCCCAGGCCGGCACAGGAGCTGTAGCACTTGGGGAAGGGAAAGAGCTCGTGGGCCCGAAGTTTGGCAGGATGGGAGGCAGTCGGTGCACACAGCAAGATGGGGCGGATTGTCTGTCGAGTTGATGTGAACTTCCCAAGGGGAAATTTGGTTTTCAGCTTGTAGCTCCAGGCAGACGTGCCCTCAGCTGGCGAGGGGCTGTGACCTCTCCAGACTCTTCACAGGATAGGTGCACGGCCTGGGCATGGAGAGGGGAGCCGGGCCTGGCTCTCGGGGTGCTTTCACTGCCCAGGTCTGGTGGGCTTCCATCTGTGAGGAGGGCTGCATGGAGTTCCGTCGGGGGTGAGCACTGGGAGGCAAGGTCCCCAGGTGCCCGGCCAGGGGCCTCCCATCGGGGAGGGTGTCACAGCAAATATCTGCACAGAGAGGCCATGCAGAAGCGGAGGCCATTGCTCCTGGCTGGGAAGCCTTGGGAGACTGGCTGGGGTGGGCTGAGACATGGTGGCTAGAGCTGAGGTCTGGCAGGTGGATGGAACGACTTGACTTTCAGAGGCTCCATTCCAAAGTCACTCCAGACTCTAGCACTGGGATGCTGACCGATCTCTGCAGCCACTAGCCTGAGGTCACATGGACAGTCCCTCTGAGCTTTGTTACCTGGACAGGCCTGTGCCTGCATGGGTGGGCTGGGCCTCAAGAGAACAGAGTTTGGGGTGGGGGCCTGTCTGTCCCAGAACAGCCTTTTCTCTTGTAGTGATGTGTGCACATGGGCTTTGGACTTGTTAGCAGCTTTCCCCAGACATTTTTGGGGACACAGGCCTCCAGGTCCCCAGCAGGCACATGCAGCATCTTCTGGGAGCTGGGCTTCTGGGGAGCTTGAGCTGCCAGGACAGGCTGGGTTGGACCCTGCCCCCAGGGCGTGGTGGTCACAGGGCAGCCACAGGGCCTGAGCATGGGCCGTGCCCTGGACATCAGCACAGGGTGGGCTCTCCCAGGGGATAGAGTCTGGGCGGGACACACACTGCCCATTGTGGCAGTCACATTCCTCCCCCACAGGTGGGGCGTGCCACCTGCTGGGGCATTCAGTGGGTGGGTCTTGGTTGTCACTGTGGCTGTAATGGCTGAGTTTTGAGTCAACAAAGTTTTCAAGGTGACACTGGCTTTGCAGCCAAGGAGCAGATGCCTTTGGGACTTTTGGCAGGTGGGGTTCATTAGGATCCTGGGGTTGGCTTGTGATGACGTTCACCAACCAAACCTGGCAGCTTTTTGTCCTGCTGCAGAGCAAAGAGGACCCAGTAATTCCAGACAGCCAGAATGGGGGTGGCCTTGGGTGCCCTTGGTCCACCCCTGATTTGGCAGGTGGGCCAAGGCCCAGAGGTTGGAGGGTATTGTCTGAGGCCATGATGCCCGTGTGTGGTAGAGCCCAGATCTGTCACAGCCTTGTGACCTCAGCCTTCTCTGGGGCACACTTGAGGCAAAAGCTATGTCTCTGAAAGGTTCCAGCAAACCGGGGTCCCCAGCACCCTGCTGCTGGCGTGGCTAACATTTAACATGATCAG
Source organism: Diceros bicornis minor (assembly GCF_020826845.1). NCBI lineage: Eukaryota > Metazoa > Chordata > Mammalia > Perissodactyla > Rhinocerotidae > Diceros > Diceros bicornis. The sequence continues at coordinate 87,356,583 of NC_080745.1, read as the reverse complement.
TGCTCAGACACACTATCACATTTACCCATGAAGTCAGGCACAAGAGTCCCCCCCCACACACACACACCTGCATCTTAGGTACTGGAATGCACCAGGTCAGGCAGGACAATCTGAGCAGCGTGAGGAGGTGAATGCAGACTCAGGGGCATTTTCTGTTCAGGTTGATGCCAGCACATCCCCTGTTTCCACATTACAGCCCACAGGGCACAGTGACACTGTTTGGGTGTTCGGCACGCTGGACATGGCCAGTCCTGAGGGCTGAGGCAGCGGTGTCTCGGCGTCACCTGTGGGCCGTCCGCAGCTCATTGGGCTGACACTGAATGGTATTATTTGTACTAGCAGGAGGCACATCACCCTTCACGAAGATTTCGTGAACACCGCCACTTCTCTCTGGCAGAGACAGACTACCCAGCCGGGTGTTGGGGTTGGATCTGGCTGGCTGGCTCCTGAGCTCCACAACGTTTCCCAGCCTCATGCCTGGGCCTCCTCCACCCTGGGCAGCCTGGGCCAGCGAGCCTAGGGACACAGGTTGGGGCGGGGGGTTGATGCCTCCTGCCTAGGCTGGGCTGTCTTCCCTCTTTCTTGTGCCCCTACCCATTCTCCTTCTGTCCTGGCTCAGGTCTGTGCCAATCAGGGGAAGGGGGCTCAGAGACCCTCCCATCACAGGCATCTGGGGCCTATGCCCACCATCAGGTTGGAGTTCTGACCTGTGCATTTTGCGTGAGGAGCCATCTTCAGTCCTCTGCTGTGTCGAGAGAGAGAATATGTTCTATGCGGACTGGGGGGGCCTCTTGAACCCCACAGTGGCCCAGGTGGGGGGACTGCGGGGTCCCCAGTCCAGTGAGGCTGCGACTGGACTCCTGCCATGGCCTGGGCCAGCATCCTGGGTCTAATGGGTGGCCTAGCCCTTCTCTCCTCAATCCCAGAGCCCCCAGTACCCTAGCCTTCACTTTTCTCAGTTAATCAAAAGATTCCAAGAAAAGCAATCCCATCACAACAGTGTCCTCCGTGGAGCATTCAGGAACAATGAGCGTGTGCATGACAGGCTCAGCCACCTTCCTCCAGAGAGAGTGCCTTTTATTTTTCATTTGCCGAGCCCGTTTCAGCAGCTTGTTCACTGTGACAGCAGTGGTCATCTTTATTTCAAAGTGACATGAATGCTGTAGCCTGTGAAAGGACCAGGGCCCTCGGGACAGGCCTGTGATCTTGGCATCGTGTGGTGCCCCAGTCCCTGCCTCTGCTCCCTTGTGCCCCTCAGCATGCTGGGAAGAAAGCAAAGCCCAGAGTTCTCTCTCTGCCTTCCACGCACGTCTCTTCTGTCACGTCCCCTCTGAGAAGGGGCCATGTTGCTGCTGGTCCTGTTGGGCATCTCCAGGGCTGGGCTGTGGATGCCCCTGGCCGTCACAATCCTCTGTCCCAATTTTGTGCTCTGCCCTGAAAGCAAGTGTTTAACTGAACCCACTGTGCACAGTGTGGCCCTGAGCACCCTGGAGTAGTGTTCCAGCTGCACCCGCCGCTCGGGCAGGCCCCAGGCTGTCTCCTTCTCCAGGCCAGCCCCACATAGGGGCTGCACTTGGGTGGGGGGCTTCTGGCAGCCACACTGTCTCACTGGGGCCTCAAAGGGCCCCGTGGGACAGGCAGGGACCATTGCTCGCCTCTTACAGATGAGGCAGCCAAGGCCTAGGGAGGCTGAGGGGCCTGTGTGAGGCTCCTAGCTGGTAAGCACCAGAACCAGCCTGGAGCTGGGCCTCTCTTCCAGCAGAGCTGCGGCATCCGCCACCAGAGGGCCTGTCGATGGCACAGGGCCCGACTCCCCGAGAGAATCAGCATCTTCAGGCCGGGCCTGGGGCTCCTGTGGAAACCAGCTCCTTGGATGGCTGTGATGTGCACCAGGTTGGAATATCAGCTCGACCCTGTGGTGCCATCTCCCTGTCCTCGGGGTGGCAAGTGGGTGAGGTGGGGATTATGCCCCCTGTGTGCAGCAGTGCAGCCTGGCGATGTTTCCAGTTGCATCAGTAAATTCACTCCTGCTGTGCACTTTCTAATGGCTGAAGAGCCTTCCCTTGGCTGAAAAGACACGCTTTATGTAACCATTATCGAGGGGAATTGGGTTACTCTTTTCCATTTAACATTGTGACTAGGAATATTCATGTCGCTGAATTTTTGCATGCATCCTGAATTGTTTTCTGTAGATAGGAATCCTAGAAGTGAAGTTGCCTGATGAAGGAATCTGATACATTTTTACCATATCACCCTTCAGAAAGCTTGTAGGTGAAGGGTTCCGGGCGTTTTCTCTGCAACCTCCTCACACTGGGGAATATCAAGCTTGTGCTCTTCGCCAATTTGTAGGTGAATACCTGAATTTTGCATTTCTTTATTAACACGGTGTTCATTGGCCAGGGGTATTTCTTCATGAGTGAGTTGCTGACGGCCCCTCTTCCTTGCCCTGCTGGTGGAGGAGGCCAGAGTTTGAGTGGTCTTCCACCACTTGGCGGAGCCATTGACAGAAAGCCCCATGGGCTTTGGCCTGGCTTTGTGAACTGTGTGGTCCTTGGGTTCTGGGAAGGGAGTGTGATCCTTATTGACCTGTGTGTCTGTCTCCCCAACAGAACTGTCAGACCTTCAGCAGCCTCAGCTGTCTGAGCACGGGGATGGAAGACTGCGGCCCCCACAGCCCTTTCGCCCTCATCAGTAGCACCAGGTCCTGGACCGCCTTGCTCTCGGCCTCGGCCTCCAGCACGGGGGGCAGGACCCCGGCCGGGACCCCGGTCCCCGATCCTCTCCCCCCGTCCTTTGATGACCACCTCGCCTGCAAGGAGGAGCTGTGCTGTGAGGAGTCGGATGGCTGTGCCCTGGACGAGGGCTACGGCAGGAGGGGGGAGTCGGCTCCAGCCTGGCGGGACCGCAGGGCCCTTGAGAACAGCCCCTGCTCCCTGGACGGCGAGCTGGACATTGAACAGATAGAGAACAACTGAGGGGGTCGTGGGTCCCTGGTCAGGGGTGGGGGTGCATTAGAATCGACAGCCTCCCTCTGGGCACTAGGTGGGCACTTGAAAAGGGGAGCCCCACTCCTGGGCCTGACGGAAGCTTCTGGAGGGCACTGGCTCCCAGGGGGCGAGCCCACCCACCTCCCAGAGAGGCTTTCCAGCCTTCAGGGTTCCTGGCTCAGTGCAAGCCGACCTGGCCACGCCACGCAGTGGAACGCTCAGCCTCTCACAGCATGGCAGCCATGGTCCACGGAACTGCTGTAGCCGATAAAGCAGCTTCTTGATTTGGGTCTCTTCCCCCTTTTCCTCGTGGGACATCGGCGGCCCCACTGGGCAGTTGTGGCATTTCCGGCAGGGCTGGCCTGCTCTGCATGCTGACTCCCGGCCGGCGTTTCCGACTGGTGGGGCTTGTCGGGGCGGCCTGGGCTCAGGTCCATCCAGTGGTGTCAAGGCCCTTCTCGGCCTCCTGCTCAGGTTCAGTTTTGGGGGGTCGGCCCCACAGCTTCGTTCACTCAGTTTTATTCCGTGCCTTCTCTCCCAGGTCTCCCTGCTTCGGGCTTGGGAAAGTTCGGGAGACGCTTCCTTCTGTAGTAACACCTTGGCCTTAATTCCAAGTGTGGAAGATAGAGATGCCAGGGTGGCCCTCCATGTCTGAACTCTTGGGGGCCAGGGAACAGCTTGGGTGCTTGTTAGAGGTCAGCTGTGTTGGGTAGACATTTGGTGGATCTTTTGGCTGAAAAGACAGACCCACTTGCCTCTCCAGTGGTGTGGAGAGCCTGACCCCATGGCTCTCTGCCACCCTGGGAGCCATGTTGGCAGGGCTGGCAGATGGCAGCCGTTCTCCTGGCTAACCTGTCCCTGCACGATTAGCTTAGTTGATTCAGGTGCGTGGAGAGGTGTCACCATAAAAGGGCGACCTCTTAAAAATGTCCTCAGAAGGTAGGAGCTATGAGCAGGGGCGCAAACCCAGGCCCTGGCACATTTTGGGGGTGGAGGATGTTTGCTGGCTGCTCTGGGGGGCCTGGGTCGGGGGCCTCCGAGGTCCTTGCAGGATTCCAAGCATGTTCTCCTTGGTGGGTGGGGACTGCTGGCTTTAATCAAGGTGCACTGTCCACCTCAAGACAAGCCTACCTGCTGGTCAGCTGGAGGGACAGAGTGTCTTAAGTGCTGCCTCCCGCTGCAGCGCACCCACACGCACAGAGCTTGACACCTGCACCAGCACTGGCTCCCACACCCGGCAGACTCCCCGACCCCCTGAGGCTTCGCTCTCAGGCAGCTCCCCGCCCCAGCCCGGCTTGCAGACAGACCACATGGGCTTTGCTCTCTCGGAATCTGGCTTTTAGCAAACTCGGCATCTTCCACAGATGATAGCAATTAGGTTGACTTATGAGCAAGTGGCTCCTTTTCCCATAAGGCTAAAAATAACTGGGGCGTTCTCTCGGGGTTGCTGCCACGTGATCAAGGTGCTTTCGCAGTCACTTTGCTTTGGCTCCTCCCGTGTTGACAGCGAATGCCTCACTTCTGCAGGTCGAGTACAAATGGTTCTCACCTTCTTTCCCCTAAAGACCCTGTTTGGGAAACTACTTAAAATTTCACTTTTTTACTGTATCAAAAGTGTGGTGGCTCAAGGTCTGATTTGTAACCTTAAAATGCATGCAGAAACCCCAACTCAATGGCCCTCCGAGGTTGTGTTGAAAGCATCTGGTTGATAGCATAATGGGTGTGCGGGTGCTGGGCAGGCCCTGTGGCAGGAGCCAGCTGCGCCTCAGTGGCTCCCATCAAAGGCACATCCACTTGGGACCCTGGAGAGCTAACCCGGTGAGCTGGCAGCTCTGGGTACACGATGACATCTTGCCTGATCCCCACCAAGTGGCTTGTGGAGACCACGTCGTCTTAGAGCAAATCTGGAGAAGGCTGGGGCAGCTGTGTGATGTCCGGCAGCATACGAACTCAGAGAGCACGCGCTGGGGCCTCTGAGGTGGGAGGTATGGCATCTGGCCCACACCAAGAGTGGCCACAGAGGGAGCGTGGCCTCTACAGCAGCCCTTCCTGTGGAAGGGGAGGCAGGGCTCCATCTCCTGGTCCACACCAGTGAGGGACGGGGGTTGAGCCAGGATGGGCTGAGTCAGCTGCCTTTCCTCAGGGCCAGGAGGGGAGGCACATGGTGGTGGGTGTGTCTCACAGGACTGTGGTACGGGTGACCTGCCCTCAGACCCTGCCTGCCACCAACCCCTTCTTAGGCCTGGTGGCAGGGAAGGACAAGCAGGGGAGCTTCTGAGATGGCCCCCTCCTTCCTACCTCCCCCCAGGCTGGTCCCATCTGCCTGCAAACCCAGCCCCAGGGCACTTTCGGGCAGAAGTGATCCCGGCCCAGGGCAGGGCAGGGCAGGGTTCGGTTGTTTCTAGCTTCCTCAGGTCCCTCTGGGCTGTCTGTGCCTCCTCAGAAGCTCCTAGCCCAAGCCCATACCAGCAGCAGTGAGGGGAGAGAATGGCCGGTGTCACTTCTGCTCAGAGAAAAAAATGACCTTCAGGTGGTTTCATGTTTGTCTTTTGATTGGAGAGAGCAGACCCCACTAGAAGATGCCACCACACTGCCCACAGAGGCCCATTTGTGCTCAACCCACTGGCATAAAGATTTCTGCTCTTGTAGCTCTTGGAGGGGCTCACCCAGGAGGCTCCCTTGGACCCCGTGTGGCTGTCCCCCTGGGGCAGCTGTAGGCTGGTGGACTCACCCTGCAGGTGCCACACTTTTGTTGGGGCCCTGCCTCTCGCAGCCGATGCCCATGAACTCCTGCCTCTGATGTGAGACTGAGGAAATTCAGAGCCAGGAAGGAGGGCTGTGCCAGGCCGCCCCCCTGCCCAGGGGGCCCTGAAGGACGAGCGGGGTCGTGGCTTCAGGAGAGCAGTGTGGGGGGAGAGGCTCGCTGTCATATGCATCCCGGCTCACTCCAAAGGCACGTCTTCTCCACCCTCAGCACTAATGGACTGCTGTCTGCCTAGAGGCTGGCCTGGGGCTGGCCCAGGGCAGGGCTGCAGCCTCCCCACTTAGATTACCGCCAACTCGCTTGCCTTACTCGCGGTGGAGGCTGGCCTGGCTGGGCCTGCAGACAGACACGATGTTCAGGCCACAGGGGAGCTTGTTCTGACTAGACATACGGATTTTCATTCTTAGAAAGCCTTACTTTTCAACAAAATTTTTGCAGCAGGAGAGTTTTGTGAATTTGTATGCTAAAAAAAAAATAAAGGAAAAGCCCGCATTAAAAAGAAAACAACCCAAATGTCCAGATGGGTCTCCCAGTGCAGGGGGGCGTGTGAGCTGGGCTGACGCTGCCGAGGGGGCGTTCAGGGCACTGCCTCTCTGAGCAGGCGTCCGTGGAGTTTAAAACGCACCCTGGGTGCTCTGCCATAGGCTCAGGCTTGGCGTGGGCTGCGCCTCCATGTCCGTTGACGAGGTTCAAGTAGTGTGCACTCTGGCCTCGGGGCCGGTCACCTAAACGATGACCACTTCAGGCTCTGCCGCCTGGGGCGTGAGCAGTCCAGCCCAGCAGCGGGCTCGGCAGCCCGGCCAGGACACGGTGGGTGCTGCCCAGGTGCTCAGCTCGTTGTGTAGGCAATGATGCTGCATCTTGCCATGTCCACACCGTTGGTCAGACACCTCCCCTGGGTGCCAGTCAGAGAAAACCATGCCTCTTTTTAAAGAGAAAAGAAAAGAAAAAGATTAAAAAACAAATCTCAGACCACAGCAGAGATCTTGTAGCCTAGATAGGATAATCTGACCTAGCATAGTTCTTTGGCAGATTGTTTTCAGTGCGTGGAGATGTCCTGGGAGCTCGGGTAACAGCGTGCAAGCTGTTTCTGGGGGTGTAGCATGCTTTCCCGAGCCGTACGTTGTTGGTGTTGCAGAGCCTCAGGAGGTAAGGTGGCCAGGACGTGTGGTGTCGGGCCAAGCCCCTGCCTGGGCGAAGCAGTCTGTGCGGAAGGCACTGGGTCTGTGTCTCGCCTATCTCCACCCACTGCAGCCTGTCCTCCGTGCAGGCCATGACTGTCTTGCACTAGAGCCGCTCTAGTCTCTCAGGAATTTGCTTGTTACTTTTACTGTGTAAATAAAGCTTCCTGGTTCAGTACCCAACCGTGGGCGCCAACAGTGTGGTTTCTGTTGGGAGCGGTGCATTGATGGGTCCCCCCTCAGCCCATGGGAGCATTGGCTCTGGGTTGGCAGGGGCAGAGCCTGGACCCTTCTGTCCCCTCCGAGCCTCAGGGTCGGGTCAGTAAAGTGGGGATAGCAGATCTCTCAGTGGTCAAGGGGCTCAAATGCAGGAGACTGCGTGAGCGACTGTGAGGGTTAGGGCTGGCCACGGCACAGCTGTGGTCATGGGGGAGCCCTTCTAGAGGTGCCATCCAGGCAACCCAGCCCAGGGCAGTGTGTGTATGTATGCATGCGTGTGTGTTTGGTGGTAGAGGGGCCCAGCTCCTCACCCCAGCCAGGAGTCAGGGACCCCAAGACAGCAGAGTGGAGACACCTCCTGTGTGTAATTTCTGAGTCAGGAGCAACGGAGGAAGCTGCCTTTCACAGAGCCTTCATGAGCACATCAGCTCAGCCCTCAGCAATGCTGAGAGGCAGGGCCCCACGGCAGTGTGCTCCAGGTCCCACTGCTATGGAGTGCCTGGCCTGGCGCCCTGCAGGGCATCTGCCCACCAGGGTAGCCATGGAGGTGGCACAGGCCGGGCCCCCATGCCCCATGGAAGGCAGCATGGCTCAGACCTGCACTGCTTGGGCCGCAGGGATGCCAGTGTATGCAGCTCAGCCCAGAGTGGGCTCTGGGGCATCAGTCCCTATGCCTGGTCCTCCACTGGGGACCCCTGGCTAACCAAGCTCAGGAGACCAGGATATCCGTTTGCAGCCTTGAGGACAGGCGAGAGAGGCTTAATTTCTATATCGCAATGTTCGCCCACAGGGTCTGACCACAGTTTCTGCCTAGAACATCTATGAGGTCCTGAGGCTGCCCCTCGGGACCTGAGCACTCCATGCAGACTCTTGTTTAAACGTTTTCAGTTTAGCAGCGGATTCTTTTTGAGACAAAATGGCCTGTGAATGCCTAGTTCACGACACGGGTGAAGCAAGGTTACTGTGGCTGAAGCTGCGAGTGAGGGGAGCCCCTCACCCCGTCCCTGGCAGTCTTGCAGTGCCAAGGCCCAGGGACCCAGGGACCCGGCCTCATGTCCCCCATGACTGGAAGGGCAGAGGCCAGGAGAGGCTTTGTCAACCACAGTGACCCCACATGTTCCCTACCTGAGGGGAGGGCACAGAGTAGCCTGGATGGACCTCCAGCCCCTAACAGCCCCTCATCTACCTCCTCAGATGAGGCCCCTGGCTGGGCTCCAGCCTAGCACCAGCCCTGCTGTCGGGGGAGCAGCATCTGCCCTCCAGCCCAGCTCGCCCGCTCTTTACCCTGGCGTCTCCCCACGGCAGGGGAAGGAGAGTGCCACACCCTCCTGTATCTTGAGATTTGCTGAAACCAGGACATTGCCCTGGGCACAGGCTCTAGGGCTCGCTGGGTCCACTCTGCCCTGCCATTGGGTCCAGCTGCAAGTCTCTGTGGGCCCGGCCCCACTGTGGCCCCTGAGCTGAGCCAGCTTGCACCTGCATCTGACACGGGCACTGTCTGCGGGACCAGGCAGTGTGCTGACTCTGAGCAGTCCCCTCACGGGTACACAGGGTCCTTAATACTTGTGGGGTTTAAATGAGAGACTAAACGCCAAAAAGCCCCAGGACCATACTAGACGTACAGTCCAATCCAGATTGTGTTAAAAACGTCTATCTTCACATAGAAAGAAGGCCAAAAGGAAATGACCCAAATATCAAGTGGTCAGACTCTGAGTGACTTTTGGTTTCTTTTTATACTTCTTTTCTGTTGAATTTCCTACAGTAATACATATTGCTTTTATAATCTTAAAAAAGAAAAAATAAGATAATGCAAAGTACCCAATATCACCTAAACCAGGACGGTGTTGGGAGGGAAAGCCGAGCTGCGGGTCATCTCGCTGGGGTGGGAGGTGGAAATGTGAGCACACGGTGGGAACGTGCACGTGTCCCTCCCTGGGTCCCCACCTCTGGCCCCTTCCCACCTGCCAGCTCCTGCCGGCCTCCCTGAGGGGCAGGAGTGGCCCAGCGGGAAGGTCAGGCCTTTGCAGGCACCTGAAGGAGGAGGGAGCGCTGGAGCCGCTGGGCCCAGGGGCAGGCGCATGCCTCGTGTCGAGGACTCTGATGCTCCAGCCCACTCCCAGCCGCACGTCAGCGAGATGACAGTGCGGAGGTCCCCCGTTTTCCTGTCCTCTTCCTGGTGCCATGCTGCCTCCCGTCTCTCTTATGGGAGTTTGGGTAGGGTGGCCCTGGGGTCAGCCTGAGACTTTCTTGGGACCCATATCCAGCCAGGCCTGGACTTGGAAGTCACGTGAGACAATAAAATCTTGTTGGCTTAACCCAGTTGGAATTGGGTTTTCACACAGGGCTGGTACAGTGTGGACCCTCGAGTTGGAAGATCTAGGGGTAGGTGAGGCCCTTGTGCCCCCCAAAAGGTGACATGCTCAGTCTCTCCTCTCCACCCCCCCCCCACCCGCCCAACAGTGGCTCTGCTGGGTGCCCCTAGAGCCTGGAACGTTCTCCTTGCAGCATGGCTGGGCCCAGGCTGGTGCCCCACTCCGTGGCTCTGCTGAAAGGACCATGGCAGGGGGCGGGGGGGGGGGGACATCCTGGCCTGTTCCCTGGACCTCGAGTGTCTGTTTCTTAGCAGGAGGTCTGTGGTGCGTCTCCTGAATGCAGACAGGTCTTTAGGCCACAGACAGCCCCGAACTCCAGCCCCACCCATGGCCAGTGGCTCTGTCTATCTCTGGCCCGAGAACTGTGCTCCCCAGCTTGGGGTTATGGTCTGTGCAGGCTGCGGCTGGGCAGCTGCAAGAACCCAGGGGTGAGCGAGGTCCACGTTGCCCTGGGCAGCACTGTCACCCTGGGTGGCAGCAGGACAGAGGTCATCATCCCCAGCCAGGTGATGGCACCCCAGCATGGCCTGGTCCCCAGCAGGGCTCAGTGATGCCTGTTAAGAAAAGGATGCAGCAGCTGAGGCTTAGGGCTTACATGGCACCCGCATAGTAAGGCTGGACCTCAATCCCAAAGAATATTTTGTCTCCAGAAGGAGGACGCCAATGTACTGGCTTGCCTGGAAAGTCACAGCCACTGGGGCCACCACAGGCCACTCCCCACAGAAGGGCTGCGGAAGGGACTAGAAGGGATATGGGATGCAGGCTCAGACCTTGATTCGAGCCTCAGCTCTGCCCTTACTGTCGGCCCTTGTGCGGGTCACTTGCTCCCTCTGCACCTCATTGTCCTTGTCTGTAAAATCGGGAGATAACATGCACCTCACTGATCCCACAGCTCGGGGCATGGGGGGCACGTTCTTTGCCCAAAGTGGATGTCTGTGCCTGCTGTCCCTCTGACACTGCCCTCTGACTCCCTCACTGTCCCCATTCCTGGGCAGCAGCTTGCAAGAGGAGGCTCCGCTTGTCCTGGAGAGAGCGAGCACCAGCCTCCTTCCTCCAGAGGGGTGCTGCCCTGGCTGCCAGCTCCTGCCAAGGATGCGAGCAACGGCAGCCCACAGACAGGGAAAGAAAGAAAAAAGGAAAACCAAAGCGCCGCAAAACAAACCGTCCATGCAGGCACCCTCCATGCCGCGGTGAGCTGTGACCCACTGCGTGCCCGCTGCCCCGCCACCGCGGAGCTCCTGACGAGCCGTGATGATGGGCAGCTAACAGGCCAAACGCCCCTGCTCCCTGCATGCCAATGTCACCATCCCGGCTGCTCTCATCCATTTTCTCCCCATCCTGATTTAATGGGGGACAAGGCCCGGGGACTGCACAGCCCCTGCCACCCCAGGCTCCCGTGCATGGACTCAGGTACAGGGGCCAGCGTTTTATCACTGTCTGCCTTTATTTAGTGGAAATCCTGTTACGGAGGACCCAGGACTTCTTTTGTGAGAAGTTGTTGTCTCCCAAGACTTATCAGTGGCTTCTGGATTGATTTGGGGAGAAACAGAGCAATATTTGTTCAACTGATGACTCTGAAACCTGGGCTGTGAGTGAATTCAGAAGCCTGTGGCTCACCACCACCAGCCACGGGGCTGCTCTGTGAGGAAGGCCGATGTGTGCCCTGGCCCGCCTGGGCCCCTCAGGGCCTCAGTTTCCCCATCTGTTAAACGAAGGGGTTGGCGTAGGTGAGGTCTCAGGGCCCTGGCCTCGGACGTTCAGGGTTCAAGCCAAAAGGCAGGACCAGGACAGTGTTGAGCCCTTCCCCACCGCCTCCCACCCCCACGGCCCTCCGCAGCCAAGGCCTGAGTGGGCTGTGGGTCAGGGTGGAGTTTATTTAACCATAAGTCTCCTCCTGCATACACCCGGCAGGACACACTCAAGTCTGTGACTTAGGGCTCCAGAATGCACCCTCTCTGCTTGCAACCTTGACTCCAGAGGGTGAAACTCATGCTCTGTAGGACGGGAGTCTTCAAAGTGCCCCTGGGAGCTGCCCCGGCTTTTGGCTCAAGAGGTGACTTGGGGGGATAGGAAGAGCAGAGGGTGGGCTGGCATTATTTGGGGGCAGGGGAGTGTGCTAAACGACCACTCTGACATCAGGTGGAGCCAGGGGGTGGGCAGGGGCCACTGGGCAGTCCCAGGGAGGCTGGCTCAGCTCTGGGCTGCATGGACTGTGCATAGGAGGCTACTGCTTTCTCAAGGCTCCTCACCCAAATGCAAAGCATATTTGATAAAGAGGCAGTGGGCAATGCCTCTGAGTCTCATTAGGTGGAGCATTTAAAGAACCAGGTGCAAATGGAGAGTGAACGGATTCGGGCTTCGGGACATTCCCAGAGCACCTTGAGCCCATGCCTGCAGGGTGTTCCTTCTCTGGAGGCCGACAGGTCTGTCCCACCCTCCTGACTTCACTAGGGGACTGCGGGCAGGGAAGCAGGCCTTCCTGGGGACGAACTCTGCCCAAGAGGCTGGGGGGCATGACTGGGGAGGGGGGAGGGAGGCAAGGGGTCAGCAGAGGAGACAGAGGAAGGGCCTGGCTGGCACAGGCCCAGGGGCAGGGCAGCCCAGAACTGCCTGGCTGGGGCCCTCTTGCCTGCCTGTCCAGGGCAGAGGGCAGAGGGCAGAGGGCAGGGCCTTGGGTCCAGGCACTGGGGGAGGTGTGGCAGGAGGCTGGGGGCCCTCCCAGAAGGCCTGTCACTTGTCCGCGTGCTGCAGCAGCAGGTCCACGGCCTCCGCGAGGTTGTCCACGTATCCATCAGCCTTCACTTCTGGATGGTGCTCGTCACTGGGCCTGGAGAGCAGGGCTGTAGGTTAGTCAGTGGGTGACCCCATGGTGACCCCTCTGAAGCTACTTTCTCTCAGCATCTAACACAGACCTGGCATTGCCCTTGGGAAACCTCCAGGCCCTTTCGCATCTGGTCAGGCAGCCAGGCCTGTGGCCAATGGCTGTCCCCCTCCCCACCATGCCCCAGTCCCAGCCATCCCCACTCAGGGCACACACACACACCTCCCTCCTGACTGTTCCCTCCCACTGGATACCTCCCCAAACCCTTCTGTTGGAAGCCTGCCTGGAGCCCCGTGGTGGAGTGACCACTGGCCCCTGCTCCGTCCATGCTGCCAGCAGAAGCAGCACACCCTGAGGCTGGGGCCGTGAGCTCAACCCTGCTCTGAGCTCCTTCCTGCCCAAACCCTGGGGGGGCCCACAAGCCATCTGGTCGGTGCCCTCTGAGGCAGCTCCACCTGCTCAGGAGCTCTAGCTCCTGTTGGGGGCTAGAACCTCCCAGAGCCTTCATCCATTCTCCAGACACTTCCTGAGGTCTGGCTAGATGCTGGGGACAAGGGGAGCGAGACCACGCCTGTGGGGTCCTTGCAGCACCAAGGGGACCCCACGTGGGGGCTTCCTGAAGGAAGGGCTGTGGGGTCCTGAAGTAGAGTGGGGTTCCAGGTGGGCATGTGGGGGGGGGAGGGGAACCATAATGGGGCTGGAGCCCCAGCCACAGGAGGGGACATCCTGCCTAGAGTCTTGACAGTTGTGTAAGGAGCTGGGACCTCGTCCCCAGGGCCATGGGCAGCCTAGGGGGTCAGTGAGCTGGAGAGTGGGGTCCTGGTGACTGGAAGGCCCCTCCCACTGCTCCTGGGTTGGAGCTTGGTGGGGTGGGGCCGCCCCTCTGCATCCTCCCTCTCCTGAGGGCCTGCTGCTCCTATCCCCCCAAGGTCTGACCCAAGCTCCCTGGGGAAATGCAAACCCACGCCCCCCCAGCAGCCAGCCCACCACCTTGGAGGCTCCCGCCTGGTCGGGGAGGAAGTGGCTGAAGTTGGTTCTGACAACATCCTAAGAGCCAAGCTGTCCCTTCTGAAGGGTGTGGTTTCCGCAAAGCACTTCACCCTAAACCGGCCGTTGTGGGCAAGGGCACCTTTTCTTTCCGAGTTTTCAGCCCAGTGGCCTGGAAGCCACTTCCCCAGGGGCTGCCGAGGCCCAGGACCTGGCGTGGGGGGAGGGCAGCGGGGACACTCCTTATGACTTCGGCCCTGCCCTGTCCCCCGCCCCTACAGGAGGACCCCCACTCACTCGCCCACCCTCTTGTACAGGCTGAGGCCCCTTTCCCTCCTGCCTCAGTCCCCAGGCACAGCCTTCACCGGTCTCACATCATTTTCTCCTTACATCCTCAGGGAGGAGCCAGGTACCCCCTCTTAGAGATGAGGAAATGGGGGCTCAGAGAGGTTCAGAGACTTGCTCAAGGTCACGCAGCAGGGAGAGCAGAGCTGGGATCTGACCTGGCTGTTCTGACTCCCAGCTGTATTCTGGGTGCCAGAGCCTCCAAGAGCATGCACGGCTGCTGGATATTCCCACCCCCTCCAGGAAGGTCCTGGGTCAGCAGCACCCGCTCTAAGCACAGAGGCCACCTATAGATGCCAGGGCCAGCGGGCATCACTCCTCTGGCCTTCCTGAGTGTGGCCACCCTGTAGTTGGAGGATCAACATGCTCCAGGACAGATGCCCTGGAGGGCACATGACTCCTCCAAAGATGAGGCCCCAAACCATGAGTCGTGGGGACAAAACAAGGGGACGAGTGCACAGGGACCCTCACCACCACCCATGGCATCAGCCACTCAAGCAAGAATAACTCTCGTGTCCGTGCACGTCTTTTAAGAGAGAGTTACTTTGTTCTTGCCGTCACACACACAATCTAGTGCATGTGGGAAGTTAACATTTACATCATCCTACCTCAGTGCTGAAATGTGCACTTGTCACTATCAGAAGCTTGTATATGGCATGGCCACTTTGGAAAACTGTGTGTCAGTACCTACTTGTGACCCACCAGTTCCACTCCTAGGTATGCACACAACAAAAGTGCATCAACATGGTCACCAAAAGACATGTACTAGAATGTTCCGAGCAGCAAAAAGGCCAAAAACTGCACAGATGTCCATCAACGGGAGAAGGAGAAACAGACTGTAGTCTGTGCATACGTTAGAACAGCACGAGACAAGGCCACTCGGAAGGAACTGCTCCCTGCACTGCAACGTGTATCTGACGTCATCCCCCAGACATCACAGCGGGCGGGAGAAGCCAGGCCCACAGAGCCCAAATGGGACAGCCCATCTATACCAAGTTCAGGAATGGACACAGCTGGTCTCCAGTGCAGAGGCTGGAAGATGGTCACTTCTTGGGGGAAGGTGATCCGGGGTGCTGGCCTAGACCTTGACCTGGGTGCGGGGGTGCCACATAGGGGAAAACGCATCATGCTCTTCATTTTTAGTGCACTTTATATGCATATAAACATAGGTATATAGAACATACTTTTGAGATATATGCTATACCTGGAAAATTTAACTCAAAAATCGCATATAATCTCACAATACAAGGGGGTCTATTCCCATCACTATGGCTATTCTCTACGGCGTGGGGCCGCATCCCGCCTGCAGCCTGTTTTGGTACAGCCCTCTAGCTCAGAACGGTTTTCATATATTTAAGGCATTGTAAAAAGAGAATATGCAACAGAGACCATGTGGCGCCTACCAAGCCTCAACCAGGTACTCCTCGGGCCTCTACAGCAAAGGCTTGCAAAGCCTTGGTCAGGCTATCCGTCCTCCCAGGGGCGGGTGCTCACAGCCTCCCGGCCGCCCAGGGTCCCTGTGGACAGCTCTTCCTGTGGAGGCTCTTCCTCCCTGGGGACCCATTGCTCTCGCTCAGGCCCTCCTGGGGTGCAGCAGAGGCGGGCTCTGGGTGCTGCCAGCCACGCCTGGCTCCAGGGTGTGCGGGCACCCCTCCCCAGTACAGACTGAGGGGCCAGGCAGGGGTCCCAGGTCCCCCTGCGGCTGCTGACGTGCCCCCTCCCTCCCGTCCTTCCCCGAGCAGGTAAGGGAGGGATTCTTCTCTCGGCTGCTCCACCTCTGAGACTGGGCTGGCTTGGCCCGGGCACAGCAAGGTGGGCGGGCGGGTGGGCAGGAGGGGCCCTCTGAGTGGAGACAGAGACAGAGATAGAACACCTGAACGGGCAGTACACCCACCCCCGGGCAAACGGTTCCTCTGCCTCAGTTTCCTCATCTGTACCCTGAGGATACGCATGGCTCCACCTCCTACCCGCCACAGGGCCTTGGGCAAGCACTGTATGCCTCTGTGCCTTGGTGTCCCTGCCTCTAAACGAAGGTGATAACAGGAAACACACAGGTCTCGTGAGGAATGCGGGAACTGACACGCGAGGCTCGGGGAACAGGCCTGGCACGGGGGTTCCGGACCCTTCCTGCAACCACTGAGAACCCTGCAAGCTGTTGGGGAGTGCACTGTGTGCCAGGGCTGGGCACACAGGCTGACGGGGGGACAGACAGACGGGACAGAAGGACACATATCAGTATATGAGACACAGGGAAGACAGCGTGTGTGTGTGTGCAGGGGGCGTGTGTAACCACGGGCACTGGAGCAGGACGGGCACGCAGGCTGGGACCAGGACCCTAGGGGGACGTCCCAACAGCCCAGAGTGCCCGAGGAAGTGGCCGCCAGGCTGGCTCCAGCACTGTGGCCCCGGCTCCCACTGCGCTCTGCTCCTGGCCCTGGTCTTGCCTCTTGCTCGGCCTGTGTGCGTGAGGCTTGAGTCCTGCGTTGCCCTGGATGTGCCCTTTCGGCCATCTGCCCCACCGAGGGTGGCCCCAAAACCCTGCTCAGCGACGTAGGGGGTGCCCTAGCCCCCACTTCTGAGGGGGTTTTCGGGGGCAGTGGGACAGCCGGGCAGGCTTCAGGCTGCACCTGTCAGGTGCTGATGCCCCTTGCCCCCACTCTGTGCCTCTCCCACCAGTTCCTGTCAGACTCCCAACTTTTCTTTCCACCACAGTGAGGTCAGTGTGGTTGCTCAGAGCGGAACAGAACTCTTCCCAGCAAACATCCCACCCCGATTCATCATCCAGGCCCTGGGCAGCTGGCCCAGGTCCCCTCCTCAGACACCTTTACTATACCCTTGGGCCAGGTTTACTGTCCAGTCAAATGAACTCGACCTTGAGAGGGAACAAGAAATCTGCCCGTAAAAGATGCTTTGTAATGTGATTCCAGCTGGCCCCATGGCATACGGTGCCTAGCCGAATGGCGTACATGGCTAATTATGTTTAATTACGTATCATCTAAATTCAAGAATCCATTAAAAGAAAGGATTGCATTAGCAGCCAGCGGTGTTTGCCAACACAGAGGAAATCGTGGAGTTTTATATCTTCATTACGTGTTGCTGCCATGGGCTGCAGCTCTCCGGGAGCCGGGGATGTGGAGGGGACTCATTCTGGACCTGCCTGTCCTGCAGCCCCTGAACGGCTAGGCTTGGCCTAATGGACTGGGCAGGAGAGGACCTCACTCCATGTGGGCCCGTGACCTCAAAGACCTCACACTACAGAAGCCTAACCAAGAAACCCAGCAAGGACATGCCCCTTGGCAGTGGGAACTGAGCAGAGGAGGTGATGGAGAAAGGGGCCAAGAGACGCGCCTGGCCTTGAGCAGGCCCTGCCAGGTCAGAGCAGGATGTGGGGGGAAGGAGGGGAGACGAGAGCGGGGGAAGCGAGGGGGAAGAGACAGACAGAGGGACACAGAGATGCGCACACAGAGGAAGAGGAGGGGGGCAGGAGAGGCAGGGACAGGAAGGGCAGCATGACAGAGAGAGGGAGGGCGGGAAGGGAAACTGAGTCAGAGAGACAGCAGAGAGGGGCAGAAAAACAGAGAAGAGAAGGTGGGAGAGAGCGGGGCACAGAGAGACACACAGGGGGGTTGTGGGCAGAGAGACAGAGAGAGAGGGATGGACGGAAGGAGGCGAGAAAGAGAGATGTGCAGAGAGGGTCAGAGAAACAGAAGAGACAGAGCGAGCGAGCACACAGAGTGTGTGTGTTGGAGGGACCGGCACCAGAGTCTCCCGGCAGAGAGCCGGCAGCACCTGGCCGTGCCCCTGAGCGGGGCCAGGGCTGCCTCAGTGGCCCTGACTCCCCCCACCCCCCTGCGACTCAGGGGAGGCCCCCTTTCCCTGCACCCTATAGGCTCCCTGTGGGGGTCACAGGACTGCCCCTCCCCTACCCCAGGCCCACGCAGGGTGTGCTCCCTGCTCTGCACCCCACGAGCTGCCTCTTCACCTCCCTGAGCCTCAGTTTCCTCATCTGTCAGGTGGGGATAGGACCTGGCTCTCAGGGCCACTCTGAGCGAGAAGCGAGGTGTGGCTGAGAATGCACCTGGCGCTCCACCTGCACTGGGGGGTGGGGCTGCTTCCCGTGCTGCCCTCTGCCCTCCTGGGCTCACAGGGGGAGGGGAGTGAGGCAACTCATGGGGGACTTGAGGGGTCAAGGAAACTTCCAGAAAAATGGACATTAGGCTGGACCTCCCTCCCCCCATCCACTGTCCTCACCACCAGCCTACTGCAACATGGAAACACGGTCCTTGAGGACGACTTTCTAACTAGGCGGCTCGGGTCTTGGGCCAAAGGTGGAGGCGGCGGCAGATTCCCGGGTGGCGGGTTCGCCTCTCTCCCGGGCTCCTGTGCGCGGTGTTCCGGTGTCTCCAGTGGGTGGGTCCTCCTTGCACAGCAGCCGCATGTGGGTCCCGCTGCCCCAGTTTTGGAGTTGGAAGTGGAGGGCCGGGGCTGTGGCATGTGGCGGCAGGAACAGGATGTCTCCAGGAGCCAGCATGGCTTCCACCCCACACCCCCCCAACCCCCCTGCTCAGCTGGGCCCCTTCTGAAGGGTGTAGTGGGGTCTTCTGTTCAAGCCTGTCCCTTCCCCACCCCCACAACCAGCTCCTCCCTCCCTGTCCTGCAGCTCCCACTCTCCCTGTGTAAACTCTGCTACAGCTCCTTGTTGCCCACACACAGACCGGCCTCTCAGCAAAGTAGACGAGTCCATCCTAACTGGGTGCCCTCCTTCCACACACTAGCCACCCAGCATCCAGGGCCCGCTGGCCTTCAGATGTGCCCTCTCTCACACACTGCTGTCATGCTATGTCCTGGAATGGCATGATCACTAGGTCCTGCTCCACCTACAAACTCCTACTCACCCTTCAAGACCTCACCCACTTGTTCCCATCTCCAACTCTGTGCTCCATCCCACAGGGCGAGTTGCTCTCTTTTTCTGAGCACATAGGACTTGTCCCCACCAACACCATGCCATTCTGGCTGGGCACCTGCTGGTGCCCTGCTGACCTGGGCTGCCTAGAGGGAAGGGCCAGGCTTCCTGCCCTCAGTGGTTGCCCATGCAGGCCTGGCCCAGAGCAGGCGCTCAGGAAGTGTCCACCATCCAGTGAATGAACAAAGGCCCCCACTCAGGCAGGGTGTCGCCTGTCATTAGCCATTCCTCCCCCTCACACCCTGTGAGCCGAGGGAAGGAGGGAACGACAGAGGCAGAGAACAAGGCCGATCTGTGTGGCGGCCTGGACAGCTTCCTGGGGTGGTCTTTGTACCAGCGACGGAAAATGGTGGCTGGGCTCCCAAGCAGAGGAGCACAGCAAAGACCATCTCCACGCCTGCCTCCTTCCCCGGGGCCCACGTGGGGCCTGCGCCTCCTCCCTAGCTCTGGGGACCGAGGGGACACAGCCGCAGCCTCTCCCTGAAGACTTCTCGAGGGCTCGGTGCTGCCCGCCCGCCGCCCCCCACCCTGGTCTGCTCCAGGGCAGGGCTGGACAGAGGCTCCAAGCCTGGAGGCCACAGCATTGCCCACACGGGAGGGCACGCACCCTTGTCCTCGACTGTTTTGGAAGGGCCGGCCACAGCCCTGCCAAGTGAATGCAGGGACCTGGGCACTGGCACGGGGAGGGTGATGCCAGTGAGAGACGGACACCAACCCTGGGCTGTGCTGACGAAGTTGGAGGAAAAGGGCAGAGGGCATCGATTCATGGGGCCGGAGGTGACGAGACTGCGCAAAGGGTGTCTTCCTGTCTGAGCCCAGGAGTCTGAGCCCCGGGGTACGGCCAGAGCATGGGCTCCTGCAAACGCCAGGACGTGCAGGGAGACCACCTCCACCTGCCCTCGTGCACGCTTTTCTGAAGGCCGATTACAAGACCCCCGCCACTGGCCGGGGCCCAAACGTGAGGCCTGTGCCACAGGCTTCCCGCTGTCCACCTGCTGACCCAGGATGCTCACTGTCAAGACGGCAGCTGGCTGGAGCCCAGAGGGGCAGCCAGCGACCCCCTGACCTGGGCTGGCTGCTGGTAGGTGCCTGCGGGTCAGTGACCTTGTAGTACGGTGGCCAGGAGAGCGGAGTCGGCCACAGATCTCAGACGGGCTGCTTCTCCCCTCTGTCCCCTGGGCCAACGAGGGACCTGGGTTCTGGAGTGGGGGCAGGCCCAGACTAGGGAAGACACCCTGGACGCCTCCGGGAAAACACGGGGTCCTGCTGCTTACAGAGAAACCTAGGCAAGATCTCCCCGTGGAGCCTGTGCCTCCACCCATTTCTGCTGAGCCTCTGCTTCACAAGGGGACCCTGACCTGGTCCCTGCCTGCAGGGAGGTCACCATGGAAACAAGAACCAGGCCCTGCCTGGATGCCTTAGCTGGGTGCCTGGTCATTGGCTCCAGCCTCAGATCCCGGTCCTCACTCAGAGATGGGCTCAGCCTTCAGGCTTGTGTCACCCAGCCCCGCCCACCAGGCCCTCGGCCCCCCTGGCCCCTGTGTCCCCCACCACCCGTCCTCCGTCCCACCTGCCTGGGCCCAGCCTCTGCCTGAGGCCCGGCACAAACCAGCCTGGAGCCCCTGAGCCCCACCTGGGGACCCTGCAGCCCGGGGCACCTCCCACCACGGATGGCAGAGACCTGCCCTCCCCCCGCCCAACCAGCTCACACAGACAGGGCCTTCTCGGGCTGCTTTAAAATCACGTGGGGAAAAATACCGAAATAAAACCCCCAGGCCTGAAAGAGTCCTCAGCCGGGCTCCTCTGAGGCCCATGGCTCTCTGGCCAGGAAAGGGAATGGGGACACACTTCTGCGGCTGGGACCTCCCTTGGGGTCAGAGCTCTGCCAGGCGAGGAGGCCGTGCCCCAGAGGTCCCTTTCCTGGCAGGCGCCTGGGCCTCCCCCATCAGTCTGGCCGTCTACTCATCTGTAACAGGCCAGGGCAGGGAGGTGTAACCCACCCCGAGAACACCCCCTATGGAGTCTCTGTACAAACGAGAAAGGAGAGGTGCACCCTGGTGACGTGCTGGCCTGAACCCCCTCACACCACCCTCCTCGCACCTCAGGGGAGCCAGGCCCCTCAGGGCACTCAGTAGAGCTGGGAGCCTGATGTAGGGGGGCGGGGCAGGGGCATTGCAGGTTGGCTGCCTCCCCTCCCCCACCTCTGCCTATCAGAGGAGCTAAAGGTGGGGTAGGGTCCTGTGCCTGCCAACTGGGAGACACACCCTCCCTCACGCGCAATGTGGCTGGGGTGCCACCTGAGAGAGGGGAGGGTCTCATTATCTGTGTTTTGTGCCTCATGGCCCCAGCAGTCCCTCCGGTCTCCTGGTGGTCTGACCTCATCTGGACGCGGTGATGAGTGGGGGCGAGGGCCAGGGCTGGGCTAGCAGGTGCCCATTTCCTTCAGGGGGGCAGTACACCAGGGCCCAGAACCCCAGCCTGGCTGACCTGCCCTCCAGCTGGGAAGGATCAGGAGTTTCTCCCAGCAGCCCCAGGGGCTCTGAGCTCTGATGGGTAAACTGAGGCAGGGGACAGGACTTGCCACAGACTAGAGCTCCCACCCAGCCAGCAGGCAGGTCCGGGATGCCAGCGAAGCTCGCCTGGCTTAGTGGGGTGGGGGAACCACAGACGCCGCGCCACAAGGACCAGGACGACTGTGCCCCACGTCTGCTGCAGGGGAGCTCTGAGGAGCATTTCCCGTGCACCCTGCACAATGCCCCATGACATGGGCACAACTGGCCCATTCTAGAGATGACGACACAGACGCAAGAGGGGGAGGAACCTGCCCAGAGTCACAGGAAGCACATGGCCAAGCTGGGACCTCAACCCCGCGTGTCTGGCTTTCACACAAATTTAAATCCAGGCTCTTTTTAGCGCCTCTTCCCTCGGCACCCGGGACGTAGTCTGCATGTGGGAATCACTGATGTGCGGTCGACCTCCAGTCAGGCCAGAGGCCTGTGGGCAGGGGGGCCGCTCCCCTCCGGCTCAGCCCCAGGACAGACATGGGCCCTGGGGAGTGACCGCCAGCTTTGACCAATGCAGTGCAGACAGCACAGTGTTCGTGGAAAACCAACGAGGAAAATGAAGGAAAAGCCACAAGTCCCACTGGAGCTAGGCCGCCCCGCCAGAACCACAGAGCCGCCAGGACTCCTTATCCGGGCCTCGCGGTCACCAGCCCCGGGGCCAGGCCTGCACAGGGGCGAGTGCCAGCCAGGCAGAGGGCTAGCCGGCTGGGGCGGGACTTCCCCGTGGGCCCCAGCACCTGCCCCCGGGGCCACTCTGTCCACAGGGAGCAAATGGGCTTGTTTATGGTGAGTTTCAGCCTGGTGGCACCTTGTCAACCAGAACCGACCCCCCAGCGCCAGCTGTTTCCTGTGCGGTTCTCACTGCCCATCAGCTGCAGACACCTGGGGGTGCTGAAAACAGAGGCAGGACGCCCGAAAATGAGTGGGCGGTGCCGCACAGCCACCCAGCGGCACGTGGGCAGTCTCCAGACGCCCTCACACCGACAAGCGAGGTCCCTTGAACCTCAGCCCTGCTGGAGCCCCTGCCCCGGCCTTTGCCCAGTTCACACACACAGTGAGGCCACAGTCACAACCTGGTGGGCCTTGGACATGTCTAGTTGGGATCACATAGTGTTGTTCAAAAATAGAAGCTGGAAATCTGGCTTCTTTTGAAAATCTGGAAGATCCAGTAACAATGGGCCAGCATTCCCCAGGCAAAACTGAGCTGATGTGGTGCGGCAGCTGCTTTCTTGAATGGGGCAAGTGGCTGCTAATTTGCCACACTCCCCACCGTTCTCTCTCGTCTCTCTATTCTTAGCCCAGGCCTGGTTCCCTCCACTGTATTTCCTGCCTGCCCCTGCAGGTATCTGAATCTGCTGCCCTGCCCTAAAGCGCTGCCTATCAGGGACTCATTTCCCAAGGAACAAGTCACCTCCTCCAGGAAGCCTTCCCTGAGCCCTTCCCCCAGCCCTTGCCTTGGTTAGGTGCCCACTCTGTGCTTCATGACACTTGTGTTGACCCTTCAGAGCACCCATCACTCTACTACAATTGTCTGGTTACCTGTGTCATGCCCTCCTCCAGACTGCGCCCCCTGAGGTCAGGGGCATCCCCATGGCGGCCTCATGCTCCCAGCATACGGCCTTGGCTTCTGGCAAAGACAGGAACAGTCAGCCAACTGCCTGAGCAGGCGAGCAAGTGGCCTCCTTCCTTCTGACCATCCAGGGGCTGTGTGTCATCACCCAGGCATCTGGCTCCCTAGAGATCTAGGTTTGGGGGCCAGTCTGTCCCCATAGCCAAGGGGGGAAGGGCAGATGGGCAGGAGTCTGAGTCTCAGGGCCTGGAAGCCCTGGCCTGGCCTCCCCCTCCTTGTCCTCCCTAGAGCCCAGGCCCCAGCACGTGGGCCACGTGCCCTCAGAATTCCTCACCTCCTTGGGGAGGCTCCACTGCTGAGTCTCCAAGCACCTGGGCTCTCGGTTGGGGTGGCAGTGCCAGGCCACAGAGCATTTCCTCCTGGAGAACCACTTACCAGGATGAAACGCCCTCTCCCCCCAGACCCAGACTGTCAGAGCCGTGAGAATGCCACCCACCCCAGGGCCGACCTCCAGTCTAACTGAGCCCTGAGAGGCAAGCCCTCCATGGCCCCAGGCCTGCAGCTCTCTGCGCCTGCAGCTGAGCAGGCTCCAGCAGCAAGGGCAGCGTCCTGAGCAGAGCTGCCGGTGTGGGGGTTGGAAGTGGAAGGGCGTGGACGCTGGGGCTGCACATGAACAGCAGCGGGGGTCCGAGTGGTCTATGCAGGGCACCATCACCCCTGCGGTTCCCCACCACCAAGACCAAATCCAGTCTCCCTAACGTGGCCCGTGAGGTTGCCCCGGAGCCCGCCAGCCACGCCCCCTCCTCCCCCATAACTCCCCAGCTCTGCCGTTCATCCTGTCACGTGCCGCAAACTGTCCACGCCATGGCCCAGAACATCCTCTTACTCCCACTCCCCTCTGCAAGGCCCGACTCAGAGAGGCCCCCCACCCCGTCGTCTCCAGGACCCATCCTACCCCCTGAAGGAACGAATGAATGAATACCTGTAAGGCCTCTGGGACACAGGCCCAGGGAGTCTAGTTGGGACCTTCCAGAATGGGGATCTGACAGGGTCATGGGAAGAGCACCCCACAGTGGGCAGCTGTGTGCACGGAGCCCCCTGGGAGGCAGGGCACCTCAAGTCAGGCCCGAGCAGTCAGCCATCACACCCCTGTCACTCCCACAGGTCCTCCAAATAGCAAGGGCGGTTTCTCTTTTCTTCCCCCTTTTTGTTCCCAGAGAACATTTCAGGCCTGACCCTGGAGCTCCTTAATTACAACCACACGCAGGACTCGAGCCTCCCACACCTGGGCCAGGGGAAGGGCAGGGAGCTGGGGGCGGGGGCTGCCCGGCAGAGTGTGTGGCCTGCCGCTAGTGTGGCCCGCTGGGCGCGGCAGAGGAGGCCTGAGCCACGGGTTTGGACTGGGCTGGCCCTGGCTGCTGTGTGGCCTTGGGCAAACACTTAAGCCCTCGGAGTCTCGATCCTCTCCTCCAGAAGTGGGGCTGAGAAGACCCCTCCCAGGGCTCAGCAGGGAGTCAGTGAGATGATGCAGCCAGCACAGGGTGTGGCCCCCGCAGATGCACGATCTGCAGGGATGGACGGATGGCAGGGGCTGCACTGGGGGGGTGAAGAACCCTCGCAGGCCCGCTCTGGCCAGAGGGGAGGGGCACAGTCCACAGCTCCTCACAGGAAGCTCACCTTGGGCTTGGTGTCTGGAGAGCAGATGCCACCTTTGGAGAAGGCGGCAGGTCCTGGGGGCCAAATACCTCAGCGGGGCTTCCCCCAGGGGCTCTCGGCAGAAGCCAGCCAGGCCTCCAGGGACCAGTGCTGTGTTCCTGTTCAGCAGCTGACAAGCAAGCCCGGCGGTGGCCGATGCCAGACCTGCAGAGATGCCTGTGTGGCTGTGCCCAGGGACCGGTGGCAAGGGGTCAGTCTGACTCCCGAGAGAGAGAAGGAACACCACTGGGGCCTCTGACCCAGACTGTGCCCCCAAGCCTGCCCACTTCTCCAAGCCGACAGGCCGCTCTGCTCATAATATTATTCACAACAGTGATGGTCACTGAGGCCCTCTCCCTCCGGGACCTGGTGAAAACCCTCCGCTGGTTTTCACAGCAGCCCAGGAGGCAGGTGGTACTGCCCCCAACTTGCAGCCGACAAAATGGAGGGTCAGAGAGGGTAAGTGGCCTGCCCGGGGCCACAGAACCAGCTGGGAGGCCTACTGCCCCCCTACCGGGCTGACAGCACCTGCAGCACGGTCCAGACCCCACGGGGAGCCGGGGGGCTGGGCACCAGGCGGCAGCAGGGGCCCACAGGAAAGGTTGCTTTGGCAGAGGGGCGGGCCTGCCGGGGCTGGGCATCTGGGCTTGCAGCAGAGGAGCCACTGCAGCTGTTCAGAATATTTTGATAAAAACCTGTTGAACACCTGGTGTGTGTTTAGATTAAAACAAGCTGGCCCAGCCCCTTCCAATGTGCTCTCCAACGGCCAAATCCCCCAAGAAGTCCGTGTGCACCCCCACCCAGGCCCACAGGGGCACAGGGCACGGCTCACTCTCCGCCTCCTGCAGAAATGCCACCACCCCCCTCCTTTTGAGGCTACTCCACTCGAGGTTAGCCCAGCCGGCCCCGGGCTTGCACACCCAAGCTCTGGGATGTCATGAGGCGGCCCAGGAGAGAGGGAGGGGATGGGGTGGTGCCCCTCCCGGTCCTGGGGGTGGCGGGGGGGGCAGTCACACTCATGGAAGGCCTGGTGTTGTCTCCATCACATGCAGACCCGGGGGGCTGGGCCAGGTGGTCCTGTTGATGACAGGGGTTACTATGGGCGGGGGGCCATGCTAGCACCTCCTCAAGCTGTCCTGGGAGGGGGCATCCATATTCTCCCTTGGTAGGTGAAGAAACCGAGGCTTAGGACGGCTGAGGAACTTGCCCAGAGCTCAAGGGGCAGAGCAGGGCTCACCCCTGGCACCTCTGTCCGTCTGTGAGCCTGGGAGGAAGGTCTCCTAAGGCAGGGGGCCCACTGCCAACGGGCCAGGCCACCGCGCCCTGGGTGCTGTTTAGGGTCCAATGTGGGGAGCTCTCACTCCATGTAAAGTGCGGCCTGAGCTGAGAAACGCAGCGTGATCAACCCCGTGGCCTTCCAGGAGCTCACACGGGACTGCGGCTCTACCAGCCTTTATCTACTCTGCACGTGTTCCACTTGAAAAGGGTTAAAATTGGCACTTCACAGACCAAAAGGTCCAAGTGGCCACTGTGCCTGCGGAAAGGCGCCCAGCACCACCAGCCATCAGGGATGTGCAGACGCAGAGCAGCACACACAGCCCCTCCACCAGAACAGCAGAGGGAAGACCACGAGTGCTGGAGGACGTGAGCAACGGAGACCCGCACACACGGCCGGTGGGAGCGCAAGATGGTGCAGCGCTCTGCAAAAACGTCTGGCAGATCTCTCCTAACGCTAAACACATGAGTACTGCGTGAGCCGGCGATTCCATCCTGGATGTATGCCCAAGAGAAATGAGGCTACGTCCAGAGAGACATGGACAGGAACGTTCTGTCAGCTCTGCTCATAATGACCCTGAACTGGAAACCACCCAAGTGTCCATTAACAGCAGGATGAATAAATAAATTGTGGTCTAGTCATACAATGAACCGACACTGCAATGAAAAAAAGACCAGGCTCCTGCTACACAGAACAACATGGATGAAATAAAGAGTTGGTTTTTTAAAGTATCCCAGGTAGTCTAGAAAGGCACACAGTGATGTTTATACTAGGACAGAACCAGAGGAAGTTAGAGAGATGGCCCAGAAACCCCAGTGAAGAGGAGGGGAAATACCGGTATGACAGGCCTGGGAATTTGAGCAAAAAAAAAAAAATGTAGCTTTGAGTTCCCTGGCAGCCAAAGCAAAGAGGGAAACCCTGTGGGTTACAAAGAAGCAGATTGTTCAGGAGGGACAATTTTCCTAGCAGCACAGACCAGGAGGGTCTTGTCCCTGCCCTATGTGAGGGCATGCGTAGCTTTATGCAGGTGAGGCTCCAGCAAGGGCTCTGCAGAAGCTCAGAAGTCGTTATTCCCAAACAAGCAGACCCCTGGCTCTCTCACTCCCAGGTGCCCATTGCATGGCTCTGAGACTGGCTCGACCCGCTCCCCTGACTTTCCAACTCCTGGCACCACGAGAGGGTCACTGGGTTGCTCAGCTGAGGTTTTTCCACACTAGATCCCACTTGCTCCTGAGTTCCCCCCTGGCCACCCCCTGTTCATGGAAGTCCCTTCTCCTCTCCAGACTTCGGAGTCTCCACTCATAAAGCCAGGGGGCTCCAGTAACCCTCCTTGCTCTCCCACTCCTTTCTCCTATCTGTGGGTGGACGTTGCACCTGAGGGGCTGACAGGAGACAGAGGCAGCTGCTGGCCCTGGACAGATGGTCCGGGGGAGGTGGGCGCAGGGCAGCCAGTACAGCATAGGCAAGCCAGCAAAGGTCCCGGGAGCCAAGTGGAGTGGGAGAGCCTGTGTTTAATGAGCCCCATGCAGGGATTTTATTGCTCACTTCCAATCCTGCACATAACAAGTCTCTGAGGGTGCCTCCGGGGTGGGGTGACAGTCATGTCCCTCCCTGGCAGCCTGCTGTGTGCCCTCCTCATTCACTCAGGCTGGCCCAGGGCCCACACGGGGGAAAGGGGCTGAGCCGACCTGCCTGCAGTGCAGGCCCCGCGTGCTCGAGAAATCCCCCGAAAGGCCCACGCGATGGCAAAGGGCGACTCGAGGCCCTCACACGGAGAGGACTCTCCCATCACAAAGAGGCAGCCCGGCCCCACTGAATGAGACGGTCAAGGAAACATTTTCATGTGGGGCGCTGAGCACTGCTGTGCTCTGTCGTGAGGGTCGCGAGTTAATGGCCTGTCACTTCCCAACCATAATCAGGAGCCCGCAGCGCTGACGGCGTAGAAGCAGAAACTGCATCCAGGTCGCTCCCGACCACCTCCGGATGTCAGCCTCCATCCCGGAGCCGGAAAGGACGTTCCGCGGGCCTGGCTCCCACCCGCCCCTGAGCTCGGAGGCTGAGCTTCTCGTGCGCAAAGGGAGTAAGGGGACCCTCCTGGCCCCTCCAGGAGGTCGGCGGGGTCACGCGGGGAGGCCCTCGATACAGCATTTCACACACAGGCTCTGGACTCGTGCGGCCGGTTCCAAACCCCGCCTGAGCAGATGACCCCCCTTCTGAGGCACAGCGACGTGAGGCCTGAATAAGGCGGCGGGCACTGAGCACCTGGGGGGTGCTGGGCTCACGGTCAGGCCGGTGGGCTAACCAGCGGTAGCTCGCATGAGCACTCGGGATGCGATGGGGCAGCAGTGCTGATGGCCATCACAGACGACAGCCCAGGCAGGACAAAAAGGACCAAATCGTCCCAGGAAACAGCTTCAAGGGGGCTGCTCGTTCATTTGAAACTGACACCTGGTTCATGAGGACCGTCCCCTGCGGTCTCCTCTGTGGCACCCCTGCCTCTGGGACGGCCTCCCCATCCCCGAGCATGATTCTGCGGCGCCCGTGTGGCTTCTCCATTTGTCACCATAGACCCTGCCCAGGGAGTAGATGCACACTCCTTTGCCGTCCTCCTTCCTGGGGACGCAAGCTGACACCACTTCTCTTGGGGGTAATCTGACTATAGATCCGTAAAAAGAATCACAGTCTTCAACCCCATTCCTGGAAACCTTTCCTAAAGACTTAATTCTAAAGAGAACTCATACAGAGTGTGGCATGTGGAAAATTTTCAGTAAATGTTTGCTTCTTTGAAGGAAAAGGTTATAGGTGCAAGAGAGATGTTCATGCTGGCAGTGTTTACAACAGAAAGAGACAAGTCCAAATGTCCAACATAGGGGAGTGGTTAGGTCTGGTATGTTTATCTGCTCCATAAAATATGACGCGGCAATGAACAATGGTCCGGGGGAGGGGAAGTAGAAGATGCGAGTTTTCCGTGTACAAGAGCACGGCTACAGACGGCAGCTGGCAGGGAGCCGGAGGAGACAGGCAGCTGTCTAAGCGTGGTGGGATAGTGGGTAGGACCTCTTCTCTAAGTTCCCTTGGAGGCTGCAGGAATGCTGTCTTACTAATGTACATCATCATAGAGGCAGAGTTTCTAGTTTTGTCTTGCTGCTGCTTCACCAGAGGTATTAACGAGGCTGGAAAGTCAAAGTCATGCTCCAGCCCAGCCAAACACAACAAGAGGCGAGCAGCCCTCCTTGACCCAGCAGCTCGCCAGCCAGGGGAAGGACAGTCCCGGCCAGCCCTGTTCCTGGGGCCAAACACCCGGCCGGGCATGGCAAATGCCACCAGCTCTGCTGAGCATATCAGTTAAGTACAGAGCACCCCCAGGTGAGCCACGATAACCAAGCTGGGGGGACCGGCAACGTCCAAAAGACGCCACCCGGAGACCACCCGGGGCTGGCCATCACCCCAGCCCCTCTGCCCACCCACAGTGTGTGTCAGATAGGCCCAAACCCACCACCCTTGGGACAGAGAGCTCCGGGGGCCGGCAGCACGTCCACGGTGGCACCTCATTCCTATCCACCTGGAGAAGACCTCACCTCTCACCCTAGGGAGGAGGACACGGGAGTAAGGGGTTTGCTTCAGGTTATGTGGCCCGCATCTGGCAGGGCTGGGACTCAGACACCAGGCTGACACCAATGCCGGCACCTTCCCTGTACCCACTGGATGAAACGAACCCCCAGACAAGGCACATGAGCCCCCAAGCCCAAGAGCTAGAAGACTTCAGGGTACAACCTCTCATTACTCAGGTGAGAAAACGGGCTCATGGAGGGGCAGACGCTGGCCCAAGGCAGCCCAGCAAGGTGGCACCCACCATGGGAAGACTCCACGTCCTCCAGAGAGCTCAGCGTGTCTCTGTGCAAAAGGCATCTGCCTGCCACCCACGGGCTCCCTTCTTCCCAGGACTCTCTCTCCTGCCTGTGCTTACAACACAGGGGCTGGGGGTGGGGAGTGGGCACTCCTCATCGGTTTCTCTATACAGATGGGGAAACTGAGGCAGAGAAATGGAGAGCTCGGAGTGAACTGGGGGGAGGCCCATGCCCCTCCCCCTGTATTCACTTAGCATCTTCCACCCTGGCCGGGTTCCCCGAAAAGCCGATGGACGCCACCTCATTCATCACAGTCCAGACGGCACCTCGTAAATGGTCAAAGCTGCCCAGTGAGGGGCCATTCATTCTGGCCCTCAGGGACGCCAGCCTGCCGGCGCGGCGTGCCCCACACTGGGCCAATTGTGCGTGCAGGGACCCCATCCAAGCTGTCCCGGCTCCTGGCGGGCCGCCTCGCACTGGGCGATTCCTAGATGGAATCTCGTTTTCTTCAGCTTCGTCTCCAGCCCAGGAAGACGAGCTGCTGCTCCAGAACATTTACTCGGCACTGTTTTGATCTTCCTCAAACCTGGGTCCTGTCCCACGATGCACTGGGCAGCCATAAACCGGCCCCAGACAAACCAGCCCTGTGGCTCCGGAGAGCCCTGGAAGCAGCTCCAGTGGGCTGCGCCGCCCGCCAGCTGTGTGTGGGGATGCTGGTGGCCCTCAGACATGTATGCTCAGTGATCCTCAGGGGGCACTGTCCTCTTTACAGATGGGGAAACTGAGGACCGGAGGGGAGCCTGGCCATTGACAGTAGTCTAGGCTCAGGATTCTGAGGCTGGGGCTTTCCCCAGGCTCAGGGAATACCCCAGTGACTCATCTTCCTCGACTCTCTCAGCCTCAGTCCCCTCCAGTGACCTTTGGGACCCGAGCCCCAGGTTCAGTGTATTTAAGGGCTCAGGTAGGCCGGGACTGGAGGACCAGCAGGCCAGCCTGGTGACTGATGGGAAGAGGGTAGTAGGACCCGCCTCCTCCGGTGCTGTGCAGGTTGAGGGTCCCATGGGAAGCAGGGACCCAGATGCATCTGTGATGCTATTCCTTCCTGGGCACCAGGAGCTGGGGACAGGGCCTGGCACACGCAGGAACGCCATCCCTCACTGGTCCCCCAGCCCAGGCGTGTGTCAGGACCACACCATTCCAGCAACTGAGGCTTTACACTGTTAACCTCTGAGAGGGCCTGTCTCCCTCATGGCTCCCCTGCTCGAGGTCTCCTGACTATTTACTTGCTTCTTTTTCCGTACAAACTTGAGAATGAACTTGCCCAGTGTGTGTTACAAAGTGGGGAAAGGAGGGAGCAGAGCAGATGGCCCTGCTGGTGTCTTAAATTTTCCCTAAACAAGGTTCTTCAGCAGGAAAAGCCTAATTTCCTCCTCAGAACTGTAGGAAGGGGACTGGGAAGTGCTGCCAGCTCCATTTCTACAGGCCCGAGATCAGACGTGAGATGAGAAGCCTGGTTCTCAAATCCAGCTGCTCAACAGAAGCTTAGAAGAATGATATGCCTGGTATGAAAGCTGTGGGTGCAGCCAAAGCAGGAACCAGAGGGAAATTTATAGCACTAAGTGCTTACGTTTAGGAGGAAAGGTGTCAAATCCATCATCAAGCTCCCACCTTAAGAAACTAGAAAAAGAAGAGCAAAATAAACCCCAGGCAAGCAGAGGAAAGAAGTAATAAAGATCAGAGCAGAAAACATTGAAACCAAAAACAGAAAATCAATAGAGAAAATCATTGAAACAAAGAACTGGTTCTTTGAAAAGATCAGAAATGCAGATGCCTGAGCTCCATCCCAGAGATTTTCACTTAGTTGGTCTGAGGTATAGCCTAGGGGCTGGGTGGTCCAATCTCCCCAGGTGATTCTAATGGACAGCCCTGGCTGAGGACCACCTTGCTCCCCAGTGCAGACCTTGAGGGCTGACCTGGAGGAAGAAAGAGCAACCTGCCACCGGATAATGCCACAGTTTCTACTCAGTTTCCTGTAAAACAAAGGAGGCAGCACAATGCCAGACACTGGCTTTGTGGTCTTGGGCAAGTCCGTTTCCCTCTTTGGGCCTCAGTTTCCACACGAGACTTTGTCCTAGACCTAGCGTTCTCCACCTATGCTGCTTGGAGCCCCAGCTTCACTGAGGACCCTGGCGCAGCAAGGGTGGGGGTCAGGCTGCCAGTCTCTCGGAGCCCTGCCTCCCCACCTCTTCCACTGGGGGGTGGCATGGACTCTGCCCTTGCACCCTGGGCCCTGGGCCTGTCAATGAAGCCCCTCAGTTCTGCTCCACCATCAGGAGCCCTGGTCCCATGATGTGGTGGCCTAAGTGTCCCCTGTCACCTGTGGTGGCCGAATTCATCTCCTTCCACAACTCTGCATGGACCTTCCCTCTGCACGGCAGGGTTTCATCTTTTCTCCTTGTAAGGCCCGGCCCCAACTGGACACTCGGGACATGCTTGCACTCCAGGACACTCACAGGATGCTTGGGGACGGGCAGGCGTGGGGAGCTGTCCCTCCTGCCCCAACTCCCCTTTAATTAACCAGCCCGAACCCCGAGACAGCACTGAACGCAGCCCCCCTCGCCCTCCTCTTGGCTCGTGTTCTGCCAACTGCACACCCTCCCGTAGGAGGCTGCTCTGTGCTCCCCACCAGAGAGCCAGGGAGCTGGGAACACCTCACCCACAGGTACAGCAGGAACATCACAAAAGAACGGTGATCCTGGGCCCCAGGGTGGGAGAGAGCTTTTCTCTCTGGGATAGGGATCCTGCTTCCTGCCAAGAGGCGGGCATTTACCAAAACCACAGTGTCTTCCCTGACGTTACGGGACAGAGCCCCCATGAACCCATGCTGCCCCCCAATTTGTGCAGGATTATGATCTGGCCTCTGGTCTGTGGACGAGGAGCAGGCTCAGAAGGGGCTATAAACCCTCTGGGCCCCACAGCAGGTAGGTGGCAGTGCTGGGCCTCAGACCCACTGTCTCTAGGTCCAGGGGCTGCCCGCTTCCCTCAGCTGAGTGTCACTGGGTGCCTCCCGTGGGAGAGGCCCACTGTGTGGACGTGGGGGAGCCCTGGGCAGATGAGATGGACACTACCCTGCCCTCCTGCAGCTCCTGCCTGGGCCTGACAAGTCCCCATCCCAGCATGGGGCTGTACTGGTATTGGGGTAGGGGGGTGCTGGGTTGGGGGTAGGGGCTCCTGGGTTGGGAGTGTGCTGGGTTAGGGGGTGCTGGGGTGGGGGGGTGCTGGGTTGGGAGGGTGCTGGGTTGAGGGTAGGGGTTGCTGGGTTGGCAGTGTGCTGGGTTGGGGGTTGCTGGGTTGGGGGTAGGGGTTCCTGGGTTGGGAGTGTGCTGGGTTAGGGGGTAGGGGTTCCTGGGTTGGGAGTGTGCTGGGTTAGGGGGTGCTGGGGTGGGGGGGTGCTGGGTTGGAAGGGTGCTGGGTTGAGGGTAGGGGTTGCTGGGTTGGCAGGGTGCTGGGTTGGGGGGTGCTGGGTTGGGCACAGGGGGTGCTGGGTTGGGGGTGTGCTGGGTTGGGGGTAGGGGCTCCTGGGTTGGGAGTGTGCTGGGTTAGGGGGTGCTGGGGTGGGGGGTTGCTGGGTTGGCAGTGTGCTGGGTTGGGGGGTGCTGGGGTGGGGGGGTGCTGGGTTGGGAGGGTGCTGGGTTGAGGGTAGGGGTTGCTGGGTTGGCAGTGTGCTGGGTTGGGGGGTGCTGGGTTGGGCAGAGGGGGGTGCTGGCTTGGGGGTGTGCTGGGCTGGGGGTGAGAGTCCTCTAACTCCACCACAGAGTGGCTGTCTTGGGGAAGGCCTGGAGATGCTCGCCATGGCCAATGCCCACATCACACTTCGACTCAGAATTCTGGGCCAGGAAAAGTTCTCTTGGCTCTGTTGGCACCTTTGGAGCCCAAGAAAGACCCCCTTGACTATGTATCCTTCATCCCCCGCCGCCAGGAAAGGGAAGCCCAGTCCAGAGCCAGCAGGGCGCCACCCCCACCTTGGGGAAGAGGTGGGCGTACAAACACACAGATGGATTATTAATGAAGCCAGGCCTTCTAAAACATCACAGGCATAAAGAAGAATGCCAAAAGGGACATCCAGCGGCAGCAAACCCTATGCGGAAGGTTCTAGCACATCCCCACGGCCACCCATGGGCACCGCCACTCCCTGGCAGCCCGGGGCACTTTCCTTTGCACAGACCTCAGCCAGTGCTTGTTCTGTACCCCCATCGCCGAAATGCGCCTAGGCCATACTCGCCCACTTTCACTTCACGTGCATTTGGAATGACACAGAGAGAGAGACAAAAAGAGAGAGAAATGTTATGTGAATGAACGAATGAGCTGTTCACACTATTCTTTGCAAAGAATGATGGATTAAAAACCTGCAAAGCCAGTGAATTGCACATCTATTTTTCTAAGGGGGCAGGGTGGGGGTGGAGAGAACTTTCCTGAAAGGACTTGGCCTTGAAACATTAAGTCAAGCAACTGGATTTGGCAGCGGCCAGCTTCCGAGCCCCGCCAGCCTGAAGAAACTGCTGGCCCAGCACGCCCCGTCAGGGTGAGGAATAATAAACTCATTCAAAGCCGAGCCCAGGGGCTGGAGAGTGAGTGCACGCAGGGGGCCTGCAGATGAGAGGGGCTGCGGCACCGGGGACCCCGACCTCAGCTCTGCAGCCATGGTCAAGGCTGCCAGTGGGGAATCCCACAGATCTGTCCCCACTAAGGTGGCAGAGCCAACAGGTCTGTCGAGATGGACAGGAAAAGGCCTGCTCCGTGCTACTAACACAGCAAGGAAGTGCCAGGGGACGGGACTTCCACTGTACATGGGGCCAATCCCCGATTGGCAATTAAGTTTTGAAGGGTGAGCCCTGTAGCACCACAGCCTTCCATGGAGCCTGATTCTCACATACATCAGTGGTCCAGCTCCTCCCGGCTCATCCAGCCAGGACAAAGGGGCTGTGCTGAGCCCACGTGGCACTGCCCACACCTTCTCTTGGCTGCAATCCTGTGTGGGCCCACAGGATTGTGAAGTGGGTCTGAGCGACTCTGCGGCTGAGCCCATGTCACTTTCTTTGTTTTTTTGCTTGAGGAAAATTGTCCCTGAGCTAACACCTGTGCCAATCTTCCTCTATTTTGTATGTAGGTCGCCGCCACAGCATGGCCACCAACGAGTGGTGTAGGTCCGTGCCTGGGAACCAAACCCACGCAACCAAAGTGGAGTGTTCCAAACTTAACCACTAGGCTATGGGGACGGCCCCGGCCTGGTCACCTTTTTGAAACCAAGTTTTAATTTCTGCTGATGGCTTTTGCCTTTGGAGGTGGCGCAGAAGCCAGCATGGTGGCCACAGCTGAATTCAGCAGTTGGCAGCTTTGGGAACAGATGAAAAATGAGGACTGCAATGCATGCTGTAAGCAAGCATGGCCACCACCAAGGGGTCACTGTCTTTAAGCTCTGAGCTGCTCATTCAGGAAAAGGTGCCTGCCCCACACCACCCTAACTCCGTTCCTTCCACCCTCCGCCTGCTTCAAGTAGCCCCTATTAATACCCAGCAGACCCTCCTCCTGCGCAGATTGCTCCAAAGGCTGTTCGTAAACCCAGTAGCATGGGAACAAGGTCTCCCAGGGTCTGAAGGAGGCTGGGCAGAAGCCTCGGTCCCGCAGCGGACGGGCCGTCTTCTCTCAGATGGGTTAGTGGAGGGGGCCCCATGAGATCATTTCGGAGTCCTCATTAGCTGCACCGCTGGGGGAAAACCCTGATTTATGGACCCTCCACCATGGCTATAAATAACCGTGCTTTGCTGGCAAGGCAGCTGGTCAAGAAAGGGAGCGCCTGGTTTTCCCTAAAATTTGCTCTTCCTTTCTCAGCTCCCAGAGCACACTGCAACCCGTGGGCCAGCCCCTGCGGAGGGGGGGCAGTGCCCCCAGTGCCCCTCACCGATGCCCCTCACCAATGACCCCCCCGGTGCCCCTCACTGATGCCCCCCGATGCCCCTCCCCAGCACGCCCCCCCCCAGTGCCAGATGGGACTCAGGCAGCAGGAGGAGAGGATGAGGTAGGCCTTGGGGTGGGTACATCCCCCCTTGGAAGGCAAACATCCCCTGCAAGCTGTTGTCACGGCAGGTCCTGAGGAACGAGAACCCACCATACGGATATTTTTGTGCAGACATTTGTAAAAACTTCTCCTATTTTTTTTTAATTAAAAAGCATACATTGCTACTCTAGAGAGCAATGCTTTAGGCCGGCTGGACCCTGTGGTCACCTTGGAGGTGAGGCCCAGGAGGACCACGCTGTGTTCTCAGCTCCCCTGAGCTGGGAACACACGGAGCCCCTAAACCTCAACGAACACCAGGTCAGTGGGTCATACTGTCTCGACCTCTGGCTCTCCACACACAGAGCACCTGTGAGCTCTGTTTGCTGGGGGGCGGGGGGGCGCAGTGGGACTTTCCCTTGTGGCTGGCAGGCAGGCAGGGGTGGCATTGCTGGTGTGGGGCCTGGGGGTCTGGGATACCCATCATTACAGAGGCTGGCAGCCCCGTCCCCGACCTGCGTCTGCACCTCAGTCAAGGCTTCCACACTCTCCTTGTTCTGGGGGAGGTCGTCAGGTCAGTGCCAGCCCCTGAGAGGTCTTGGCAAACGTTTCTGGCTTTTCTTTTGTTAACTCAGGGTGGTTTCTGGCCACACGTGAGAATAAACAGCTAGAGCAAAGGCTGTGGAGGCAGAATGGGGGGACAGCGGTGACGGGGGAGGAATTGGGGCAAAGCAGGGCCCAGTGGGGCTGGGGCACATCTCGATGGGGGCATGGGCCAGGGTGCCGGCTGCCACATCGTCAAGCTCACCCTGGCCTCAGAGGTGAAGGAAGGGGTGGAGAAGAAGCAGTGAATCAGAAAGGGAGAAACAAACATTCAGACTGAATCGAGGAGCAGAAAGGTGAAGTTACAGGCGCTGGTGTGAGAGAAAGAAGGTGGCTTTGGCCAAAATGACAGGGCAGGGGTGCTCACTGCACCCCAAAGAAAAGCTCTCCATGCCATGACCTGTTGTGGGGGGAGCCTCACTCTTCCGGGGGGCCCCTCCTTGCCGCCCTGGGGCCCACGCCCCAGCCCAGGCTCCCACGGCCCTCTGGACCTACCTCCCCATTCAGTCCCAAGTGGCCAGCACGCAGGAAGGACAGAGGCGAGGGTGGCCTGCGAGCCCTTGTAAAGCTGCCCAGGTGCCGACAGGGGCCGCCCCAGAGCCCTCTGCGCCCGGGCTTGAGGAGAGAGCGGGAAGGGGCGCTCCGCGTGCCAGCTCCAACGCGGGCTCCGGCTGGGGCTATGTCTGAGGGGCTCTGCTGGCTGGGACCAGGCTCCAGAGGTCAGGGGCACAGGTGTCTAGCTTGAGGCAAATCTCCTGACCCTGGAACCTTCTGAATTCCTTGGGCTGTTCTCCTGATACGGCCTCCTCCTCTGAGCGTTACCAAGGGTCATCAGACTTGCAGAGTGGAGGGGTCAGAGCCTAGCGAATGCTCCTGCTGGATGGCATTCTTAAGGGACTGGGAATTCTCTTTCCACCTCCTCCCCATCCCTTCTCTACCACCCACCCAGAAACCCCTTTACTTCATTCACTGCTGACTGCTTTGTGCTCTGCAAAGACTAGACACACACAGTCTTCTCTCTGAGTGACCCCCATATGTCTTCTCTCCTGGGGCTGTCAACACAACCACCAACAAGCTAGGGATGAAATCAGCTGATGTCTACACTGCTACACCCATGTCTACACCTGGGACACCAGGTTCATCCCAGAAAGAGCTGTGGCACCGCATTTTCTTTATTAGAACATAAATTAAGTGGGCTGCACACAGCGGTGTGCTGGAGCTGGTGTACTGACTGTGCACAGCTCTTCCCAACTCTGTGCAGTGACATTGATTGACGGCTCAAGATCAGCCATGATGGGAGTATTTACACCACTGAAAGTGGCAAGCGCTACCACTCAGGGCTTTCTTCCCCCTGAAGGGCTGGTGGTTACATTTAAAGCACACCACTTGAACTTGTTAATCCTCCAAGTTCCTTAGTTAAAAACAATTCCAGGGGCTGGCCCAGTGGCGTGGTGGTTAAGTTTGCACACTCCGCTTCAGCAGCCCAGAGTTGGCAGGTTCGGATCCCAGGCGCAGACCTACGCATCGCTCATCAAGCCATACTGTGGCAGCATCCCACATACAAAGTAGAGGAAGACTGGCACAGATGTTAGCTCAGGGCCAATCTTCCTCACCAAAAAAAAAAAAAAAATCCAAGAGATGATGATTTATATGCTTACGTATACATAAGCCTGTGTTCACAGATCTGTGAATAAAATACATGGGAATAAATATAACAACAGAAATGTAAAACTTATACTCTGGAAACTATAAAATATTGTTAAAAGAAATTTTAAAAGATCTAAATAAATGGAAAAACATCCCATGTTCATAGAATGGAAGATTTAACATTGTTAAGATGGCAACACTCCCCAAATTGAGCTACAGATTCAACCAATCCCCATCAGATCCCAGTGGACTTCTTTGTAGAAATTGACAAGTTGATTCTGAAATTCATATGGAATTGCAAAGAACCCACAATAGCCAAAACAATCTTGAAAGAGAACAAAGCAGGAGGATTCACACTTCTCTATTTCAAAACTTATCACAAAGCAACAGTAATCAAGTCAGTGTGGTACAAGGATGAACATAAAGATCAATGGAATAGAACTGAGAGTCCAGAAATAAAACCATGTGTGTAGGTTAACTGATTTTCAACACGGGTGCCAAGACCATTCAAAGGGGAAAGAATAGTCTTTTCAATAAATGGTTGAACATTTGCTGGGACAAATGGATAGCCACATGCAAAAGAATAAAATTGTACCCTTCTTTCACACCATGGGCAAAAATGAACTCAAAATGGCTCAAAGATCTAAAAGTAAAAACTAAAAATATAAAATTCTTAGAAGAAAACCTAGGGGTAAATCTCCATGGTCTCAGATTTGTAAAAGATTCTTAGATATGACACCAAAAGCATGAGCAACAAAAGATAAAATAGATAATTTAGACTTCATCAAAATTAAAAACTTTTGTGCTTCAAAGGATACCATCAAGAAAATGCAAAGACAACCCACAGAATGAGAGAAAATATTTGCAAATCATATATCTGATAAGGGCCTATAGCCAGAATATATAAAGAACTCTTAGAACTCAATGATAAAAAGACAACCCAATTTAAAAATGGGCAACAGATCTGAATAGACATTTCTCCAGGGAAGATACACAAATGGTCAATAAGTACATGAAAAGATGCTCAACATCATTAGTCATTAGGGAACTGCAGATCAAAACCACAATGATACCACTTTACCACCCACTAAGATAGCTAGAATCAAAAAGTCAGATGATAACAAGTGTAGGCGAGGGTGTAGAGAGACCAGAACCCTCACACACTGCTGGTGGGAATGTAAAATGGTGTCGCTGCTTTGGAAAACAGTCTGGCAGGTCCTCAAACGATTAAAATTATTAGTTACCATATGACCCAGCAATTCCACTCCTAGGAATATACCCAAGTGAAAGAAGCCAGTCACAAAAGACCACATATTATATGGTTCCATTCATGTGAAATGTCCAGAATAGGGAAATCTACAGAGAGAGAAAGTGGATTAGTGGTTGCTTAGGGCGGGAAAATGGGAGGCTAGCTAGGTGAGTACACAGTTTCTTTTAGAGGTGATGCAAATGTTCTAAAATTGACTGATGGTGATGGTGTGTGAAGATACTAAAAATCATCAAATTGCACACTTTAAATGGGCGAATTGTATGGTTGTGGATTATATCTTAATAAAGCTGTTTTAAAAAAAAACACATTTAGGGGCCAGTCCAGTGGCGTAGTGGTAAAGTCCACATGCTCCACTTCGGTGGCCCAGGGTTCGCAGGTTCTGATCCCGGGCGTGGACCTATACACCGCTTATCAAGCCATGCTGTGGCAGGTGTCCCACGTAAAAAATCGAGGAAGATAGGCATGGATGTTAGCTCAGGGCCAATCTTCCTCAGCAAAAGAAAAAAAAACCCCACATTTAAAGGGACTGAAAAACAAATATGGAAAGTTGACATATGACAGAGGTGGCATTACAAGTCAGTGGGGAAAGGGTGGGCTATTAAAAAACACTGTTGGAACAGCTGGTCATCCATATAGAAAATAAAATTAATTATTTTCTTTTTTTTTTAAAGATTTTATTTATTTATTTTTCCCCCCCAAAGCCCCAGTAGATAGCTGTATGTCATAGCTGCACACCCTTCTAGTTGCTGTATGTGGGACACGGCCTCAGCATGCCCAGAGAAGCAGTGCGTTGGTGTGTGCCCAGGATCTGAACCCGGGCTGCCAGCAGTGGAGTGCACGCGCTTAACCACTAAGCCACGGTGCCGGCCCAAAATTAATTATTTTCTATAATTAATCCCTACCTCACACCACACACACAAGTCAAATTCAAGTAGATTTATCAAAGCAAAACTTTAAAACTCTGGAGCAGAATGTAGAAGAATACCTTTCTGACTATGAGGAGGGAAGGATGTCTCAGACAAGATACAAAACGCACAAACCATGACAAAATGACTAATAAATCTGATAGTATTTCAGTTTAAAACTTTTGCTCAATAAGACACCATAAACAAAGTGAAAAGACAAACCACAGACTGGGAGTAAATTTTTGCAACACAGAAAACTGCCAAAGGAGCAGGAGTAGAATGTACAAAGAATCGTGACAAACTCATTTTAAAAGTGACAAGCATTCCACAGTAAAGGGTACAAAGGATAAGAACAGATAATTCACAAAAAGGAAACTGGAATGGTCATTAAACATTTGAAAAAGTGCTCAACCACACCAAAAGAACAGGGAACACAGATTATATGAAAACAGGATACCAATGCACACCCTGCAGATTTGGAAAAGTTTGAGAAAAACCTCACAGTACCAAGAATTGGCAAGGATGTGGGAAAATGGGATTCTTTTCCACTGCTAGAGGGGGTAGAAATGGGCACTCTGGAGTGACCAACAACATCTCATTAGTAAACTGCCAGCTCTCCTGCCTCTGAATCAGGGCTTGCTAAACTTCCCCGATAACAGGAACCAATGAAGTATTGAAAGAAAGAAAAGATTCCCGGGTCCAAAACTCAGACCTGCCAGGGACAGACCTGGCATATGTGTATTTAACAAGCTCTCCAAGGTGATGCTTATTACCTGGCAAGTGTGGGGAAAATTGTCCTAAAGAAAGCCTAGCGCATTTGCACGAGGAGGCCTGCCAACAGTGTTCACCACCGTGTGATTTATAATCACGGAAACGTTGGAAACCATCTCCACGTCCATCAACAGGAGACTGGAATACAAACTGTCGGACAGCCATACATTGAAACACTACAGCGTAACTCTGTCCTCCTTCCTGGCCGACCCTGGAATGCTCATTGCCAGAAGCTGGCCAGGCCTCTAAGTAAACAGGTCCTATGTGCGATTTTCCCTGCTGGTGCCACGTCCGATGAACAGAGCTGAGGGAGACCGGAAGGCGCTCAGTGCTGATTCTTCTACCTTCCAGTAGCTGCCTGCTTCCATCAAGAGGTGGCAATGACTCATGCCCGCCAGTTCCACAGTGGTGGCAGGACTGCCTAGAGCAGAAGCACCTTCTGCAAAGGGCACGCCAACCCTGCTGCCATGTGACACTCCTCAAAAGAAGGGCTCTGTGGTCAAGCTTGTTTAGGGAGTGCAGATACCCCACCCTTCTCGGCCAATTTACTTACTACAGCACTGGGAAGACCTGCCTTACAGAGACCCAGACCCCCAGTGACAGCGTTGGGAACACCTCCAGGGGCACGTGCTTCTGCACTGGGACCGTCAGCACGTTAGCCTAGAGCAGCCAGCTTCTCCCAGACTATTCCCTGCGGAACCCCTTTTCCACATAATCCCCTTTCCTAGAAACCCCTCTGACCTTTGGTGGGGCCTCCAAGCAGCCTGATACGGGTGGGGCCAAAGATCAGTGATGCACAGATCAATGATCTTTGGATAAAGGATGCCTCTTTCCAAAGGCCAAAACCAGAGTGTGGGAGCCACGAGTGAGTGCCCACTAGAGGCCCAGCTGTACTGCCAAGGGGGGCACCAGGGCAGAGGGTAGAGGCCCAGCCCTCCAGGTGCCCACGGGTGCTGCTCAGACCCCGCCAGCTTCAGACGCACAGCACAGTGTGAGCTCTTCATGGCCAGTGGCCATGCCCGGGTCCCCTGGGGTCTGCCCCTCCTTGGTATCTGGCACAAAACACACAGGTACCTGGACACAGTTCACAGGGAGGGCACAGGAATGTCCTTCCCAACCGCCTTCCTGTCTCACTGCTGCCGAGGTGGGGCTAGATGCTGTCCTGCCAGCTCCCTCAGCCCCCTGGGACCCTGAGCCACGCCTGTGCCCCATGGCTCACCTGTCAGGTG
Source organism: Diceros bicornis minor (assembly GCF_020826845.1). NCBI lineage: Eukaryota > Metazoa > Chordata > Mammalia > Perissodactyla > Rhinocerotidae > Diceros > Diceros bicornis. The sequence goes on along the minus strand of NC_080745.1, from coordinate 87,314,514 downwards.
GGGCTCACAGCGCCGCCCCTGAGGCAGTTGGGGGAGGGCACGGTGGAACTGGATGAGGCCCTTGGGCCCACGCTCAGCACACAGCCAGCAGCCCCCCTGTGGAGTTATGCCCTGGGAACCAGGGAAGGGGTGGCAGGGAGGGGTCTGTGGAGGATTCCTGGGGGTGACACATCTGGGGGGCCTGGAAGGGCAATGGGAACTGGACCCGTGGCTGTGGGAGGAAGAGTACCCCGCTGTGTGTGCGCCAGCTCCTGACCTCAGGAGCTCCTGAGGTCCAGGGAGTTGAGTTCTAGGCTGGGGGCCACTCTTGTAAGGCCTCCAGGCCCCTCAGCTGGGGCAGGACAAAAGGCCTAACCCACCGAGTGCTACTGGCATTGTCATTCCCTCAGCCAGCTTCCCTGGCTAGGCCGGCGCAGGGACCTTGGCAACCATGATGGTGTGACCTCATCTCAGGGTGGGGGGACACACACGCATGAACGAATCGTCACACAGGAGTTAGAGTAGCTACTCACAGTGTGAAAGGGCCTGCGATTGAGGAAGTGCCATCTGCTGAGAAGGGGATGGGGAATGAAGGCGTGTGCATCCGTGTGTGGGTGTGTGCAGGCATGTGTATGTGTGTGTGTGCAAGTATATACATGTGTGTATGCATGTGTGGGTGTGTGCAAGCATGTGCAGGCGTGTGTATGTGCGGGTATGTACATGTGTGGGGGCACGTGCATGTGTGTGCAGGCGTGTGTATGTGTGCAAGCATAGGCATGTGTATATGTGTGCATGGGTGTGTGCAAACATGTGCGTGTGTTGGCATGTGTATGTGTGCGTGGGTGTGTGCAAGCATGTGCTTGTGTGTGGGGTGGGGAGGAGCCCGTCACCGCCTCACTGTGAGGGAGGGAGGCGTCCACAGTGCGAGCCGCGAGGTGGGGAAGACAGGACCAGGCCAGGCCTCAAAGGCCACCTGGCGTCATCTGAAGAGGGAGGGATGACAGTCAGACCCAGGCATGCCTGCGTGCCGCCTGTCTCAGGCCTTGGGCTCCCTGGGGACCCTGTGAACCGGAGGCAGGCCCTCTGGAGAGTATCAAGAGTGACAGTTTATGAACCTAATTAAGTTTTTTCTTTGGATCAATAAAATCTCAGGGTGGGCTCATTCCAGGGGATGTCTTGGAGAGCAGGTTACACGGGGGCCAGGCGTGTGGGTGGGCTGGGGCAGGAGTGCCCTCCGTGCCCAGGAGGCTGGGGTGGGTCCAGGGGACAGCCGTTCTATGGCTGGCTGGAGTGGGGGCGAGCCACCCTGGTCCTGGTGCTCAGGGCACAGAACCTGGTGGCCAGCAGCCCGTGCTCAGGAGCAGCCGGTCCACCTGGTTCATCTCCGGCCAACCACAGATGGGGGCAGGCTGGCACCTCCCTGGGCCTCTTCCCCCAGCTCTAAAGTAGGGATGACAACGGTACCTACTTCTTCGGAGTGATTAGAGGAGTGAGCACCAGGCCTGACAACAGTGAGCACTCAGTAGGCACTAATGTTATTATGCAGTTTCCCTGTCCTGAGGATGCAAATAATAGTACCTGCTCTGTCTCCTTCACAAGTTTTTGGTTGGGCCGGACAACACACCTCAGAGCTCAGGATGATAAATGGCCAAGTCACCTTGACACAGGCAGATGGAGACTGGGCTGTGGTCTGGCGTTCAGCAGCTCATCTCTGGCACGGGTCAGATGGGGGGAGGCAGAGTCTGGGGGACCGTGGGCTGGGGAAGGAGGGTGGGGGACGGCAGGGCTCTCGCTGGCAGCACGGACACTACCTGCGGGCGCCTCGTCTGGGGACAGGTCCTGTAGGGCTCTCCCCGGTCCTCCGGCTGCCCCTTGCTCAGGGATGTGCGTGCTCTTTGTGTGTGCATGTGCAGAGGGGTCCAGGAGGGCCCTGCTCCTGTGTTCCCAGTAGGCCTGGGGCAGGCCGTGGAGGGGGGCCTGGGGGCAGGATATGGAGGGGGGTCTGGCCCACCACGCGGCCCAAGCAGGCCCTCTGCATCCCCTCGCCACCTCACACTTCACACTAGCGCTTTATGTTCTGCCCGGTTCTTACCGTCTTTTTTCTTTAAATAAATTTCTGGGAAAGCTGTATTTTTACTCTTGTCCTGCCAGGTTTTTTTTTTTAATATGTGTGCACTCCATTAGGCAGTAAAATCTCCACGTGAAGTCATCCCCAGCAGCTAATAATCAAAACCCTGGGTGTTCAGAGAACAAAGCGATCAAGAAAACCAGGCCTGAATGCTGTGGACCGGGCAGAAATGACCAGTGCAGTTGGGATCCACGTTTCCTTTTGGCTCGTGCCTGTTTTATGAACCGTTGACGGCTGAACACCACAGCAGACACCCAAGGGGGGCGAGCCTCCTGGTGGGCCAGCAGGCTGCCTGGGGTCCTGGCCCGGCCCCTGGCCCCTGCTGTCCAGACACGTCACCACTCCCGCGCACACACCCACCGCGCCAACAGGATGAACACTGACTCTTCCTGGGAGAATTTTCCTCACGCATCCACACACATGGCGGCTTTGGAGGCCAGAGTGTGCAGGAGCAAGACACAGCCCCTGCCCACAAAGTGCGCGATGTGGGCGGCAGCAGGTGTGGGGGAGGCCAGTGCAGGAGAGAGGAGGGGACAAAAGGGGGCAGGGACACAGGGAAAGATGGACACAAGAGCCGGCCCCTTCCATCCATCCTACGGATGCTGACACCTCGATCCCGGAAGTTCAGCCTCCAGAACTGTGAGAAAATAAGTGCGTGTTGTTTAAGCCCCCCGTCTGTGGTATTTTGTTATGGGAGCCTGAGCAGACTAACACATAGCATCTGAGCAGAGTCAAGGGAGGGAAAAATGCAACATTCGCATGGGAGAACAGTGACCATTTTGTAGAATGTCCTGCAATTTGTTTGTTTTTGAAACAGATTTATTGATATATAATTCACATACCACATAATTCACCTATTTAAAATGTACAACCCAATGAGTTTTGGTATATTATTAATTTTTCCAAGCTGTGGTAAAATATATAGAACATAAGATTTGCTATTTTAATCATTTTTAAGTGTACAGTTCAGTGGCATTAATTACATTCACAATGTTGTGCAAGCATCACCACTATCTAGTTCCAAGAGTTTTCCATCACCCCAAACAGAAACTCTGTACCCATGAAGCAATAACTCACCATTATCCCCTCCCCGCAGCCCCTGGCAACCTCCAACCTACTTTCTGTCTCTATGAATTTGCCTATTCTGGGTATTTCACACAAGTGGAATAACACAATATTCGTCTTTTTATGACTGGCTTATTTCACTTAGTATAATGTCTTTAAGGTTCATCCATGTTGTAGTGTGTGTCAGAACTTCATTCCTTTTTATGGCTGAATAATATTCCATCACAGGGACAGACCACATTTGGTTTATCCATTCACCAGCTGATGGACATTTGGGTTGCTTCCACCTTTTGGCTGTTGTGATGAGTAGTGCTAAGAACATTTGTGTACATTCCCTGCTTTCAATTCCTTCCTCTATGTGGTTATGTCTAAGGTTTCCCCCTGACTTATGGGGAAAGGCATACAGGGCTGAGGGGCCCTTCTCAGTGCATTGTTGGGAGGACGTGATGTCTTATTGCAGGTGACATTAACCTTGACCACTTGGCTAAGGTTGAGTCTACCAGGATCCTCCACCGTAAACTTCCCATTTTCCCTTTGCAATTGCTAAATATTTGGAGGAGGGGGTATACTTTAAGGCTGTGCAGATATTCTGTTTCTGCTTAAACTTCCAAAGGGCTCTGTTTTGAACCTGCCAAGCTAGAGATGTCTAATGATAGGTAAGGGCAGAGGTCATGAGCCTGCTGATGCCCCCACTGGAACGTGGCAGGGCCAGCTGCAGGCAGAGGTCAGGAGGCATCCTGGGGCTGGGTTTGAGGCCACAGGCCTGGGTGGGTCACCTTGGGGGAGAATGGAGAAGGAGAGCAGTGGGCCTAGGCCAACCCGCCCTGGAGCCTGCGACACCTGACAACCGGGGAGGAGAGGAGGCCAGCAGGGAGACCAAGAAGGAGCCCCGTGAATGACCGTGTACCGTGAGGCCCAGAGAAGACGCACGGCCTCAGCAGGTGAAACACTGGAACCCATCCTTAGTTCTTCAAGATGGCAGGCCCACCAGTTCCCACCTCTGCACCTCTGCCCACGCCCTTCCCTCTGCCTGCCTCCCATCCCCTCCCTGCTCCTGGCCCTACACATCCTCCCTCTTACCCTATAGGGCCCAACTCAGATGCTGTACCTTCTGGGGCCATTCCAGGTGCCCAGTGGGATGTGACCACTCCCCTCCCTTGGCCTAGTTTCCTCTGGACTTTGGTTGTGCCCTTGAGAGAGTAAAGATGCCGAGTATCAGTCCCTGTGAACTTGGACCCTGGGGAGCAGCTCCCATGTCTGATTTTCCACAGTCCTGACACACCCTCCACTTCTGCACACCTGATACCACGTGAAGTTTACAGCCAATGACAAGCCCCCAATGTCCTCTGAGTCAGGCTGTCTGTGTGTGAAGTGCTGGGGATCCAAGGCGACTGTGACGAGGGCCCTCCCTTGAGGGCCCTGCTCCAGGGGAACGAATGAATGCTGTGTGCACCTTCCCACGGGGAGAAGAGCCCGCTGCTGGCGATGTTCCCAACTCCCACTTTCCAGCAAACCTGTGCCCTCAGCGCTATTCTGCTCATTGGGTGTAGCTGTGTGTTGAGAGCCATATGTCAAGAACAACCTACTATTCTGCGTAACAGATATTTTGGCGGGCGGGTCTCCTCTGCTTGTCTTGCAGGTTTCACACGTGCACACAGACAGCACACATCGTCCGACAGCAGAGGCGTCAGGAGCCAGCACGGGGGTTTTGCGTCACCTGTGCTAGGTCAGGCGCGGCCACAGACACAGCTCCCACAGCACTGGGTGCCTGGGAGGTGGGGCCTGAGCCTGGCGGGTCATGGACACGGCATGATGGCCACAGGGTTCATGAGCCTGCATGGCGGCACCTGGGGCCTATGTGCCTGGAGGCTGTGAGGGTGGCTTCTCATTCCTCAAACATGAACTTGGATCTGTCTATGTCTCAGGTACACGAAATCATAATTTGGGAATGCAGAATCCTCTGTGTTTCAAGCCTGGAGTGGGAAGCTGTCCAGCTCCATCCTGTCTCTGTGCCAGGTGCTGCAGGACCGGGAGCAGGGACCCTCCCTCCTTGGGACTCGGTTTCCTCATCTACAAAATGGCTGGGTTGGCACAGGTGACCCCAAGTCCCACGTTCCATCTGAGTTCCATGATCTCACCCAGTGACAGTGCTCAGCAGCTGGTGAGGGTGGGGGCCACGGGATCCTCGTCTGTTTGGTAGGATGATAAGTGGCGCCTGCTTCCTTGGGAGCGATAAGGCAACGGGTATGAGGATTTAAACTACCTTCCCTATGACCTAGCAATTCTACCTTGGGGAATTTACTTTAAAGAAATAATCAAACAAGCATACAAAAATACATGTCCGTGGTGAAATCCAAATAAAGTCTAGAGTTTAGTTAACAATACACGTCCAATGTCAGTTCTCCAGTTGTGACAAGTGGACCATGGAAACCTAAGACATAGACAAGAGAGGAACGTGGGTGAAGCATGGATGGGAACTCTCGGTGCTATCTTGGCAACTTTTCTGTAACCATGAAATTATGCCAAAAAAAGGTTTATCTTTGAAAATACACACACAAATGCCTGTCTAGGAATTTTCACTGCAACACTGTTTAAAATAGTGAAAATGTAGGAACAGCAAGGTCTAGCAGTCTGGGAGCCATTAAATACGTGAGGGTACAACGGGGCCACACTTGCTGTGCAGCTGTACAGAAGGCAGCCCCAGGGGCGCTGACCCAGACACCTGGGGCACATCAAGGGGAAAAACAAGATTATTGAACTTCATACTTATGGTACGACCCCATTAAGGTAAAAAGTGCGTTTACACTGGTGAAAGAGTCCAAGAGGACCGATGTCGAGCTGTGACAGTGGTGACCATCTCTGGGAGGCAGCGACGAGGTGACGTCCACGTCCTAGTGCACGTATTTCTATGTTATTTGACAGAGTGTTTTCTCTACAATGCGCCTAGATTACCCATGCGAGCGACCACCACCTCGTGTTACTGCAGAAGACTCCTGACTGGCCCCCCTGCTCCTGCCCTCACCGCCTGCCATCTTCTGTCAGCACAGCAGCCAGAGGGACCCCTTGAGACCTGAAGTCAGATCACGTCTGTCCTCTGTGCCAGATGGCAGTGGGCCATCCGGCAGAAGAGCAGTGCAGGCCCTGACCGCTCACTCCCTCAGACGCTCTGCTCCCTCCCTCTGCTCCAGCCACGGCTTCTATGCTGTTCTCACCTCTGGAATGTTCCTCCCCAGAAATCTGCACCACCCCCCACCATCTCCTCCAAGTCTTGGTTCAAACCTCACTGCTTTGATGAGGCCTACCTGAACCCACGTGCTAACACCATGCCCACAGTGCCAGGCACCTCACCCGCCTGTACCGTGTTCACTGTCTAGGGCCCCTCTCGCCCACTCACACACAATATTATCTGCGTATTTGCCATCTCTACCGTCCGTCTTCCTCTGTCAGCATGTGAGGTCCAGGAGGCAGGCACCTCTGACTCGAGCACCCTGGTGCCTCCCGAGCACCCAGCACGGGGCCAGCACAGAGTGACCGCCCTGTGAGGGCTGGTTAAAGGAGTGAATGAGTCAACAGAAAAACCACAAAAATACTTCCATTTACGAGTTCTTTGATCTCACTGACGAGCTGGACTGTGTTACCACTGACATGTTACTTACCTTTTCCACCAACGGCCCCTCTGAAAAATGGGGGTGACTCTACCTCGTGCTGGTCTTCCTCCCAGACATGTGGGTACACGGCTCCCAGGTAGTGCGTCCTGGACATTTGGGGCTGTTTGGGTCAAGGCTCTGAAGGTTCACATTTGGCATGTTATTTGGTAAGTTTCCTGAATGGAAGTGAATTCACTTAGTCTTTTCCTAACATATTCTTATCCAGTCTTTAAAAATGGCTGCTTTTTCCTCAAAAAGTTAAACATAGAGTCACCATATGATCCAGAAACTCCACAACTAGGCATATATCCAAGACAATTGAAAATATCTGTCCACCAAAAACTTGTACACAGATGTTCACAGCAGCATCATTCACAGCAGCCAAAAAGTGGAAACAACCCATAAGTCCATCAACGGATGAACAGATAAATAAAATGTGGTACAGACATGAGATGGAATATTACTCAGCCATGAAAAGGAATCAAGTACTGACACATGCTACAACATGAATGAACCTTGAAGACATTATGCTAAATGAAAGCAGCCAGTCACAAAAGGACAGATGCTGTATGATTCCACTTATATGAAACGTCCACAACAGGCAAACTCAGAGACTGAAAGTAGACTGGAGGTTGCCAGGGGCTAAGGGTATGGGGAAATGGGAGGTGACTGCTAACAGGTACAGGGTTTCTTTGTAGGGTGATGGAAATGTCCTGGAATTAGATAGTGGTGATACTTGCACAATTGTGAATATTCTAAAAACCTAAAACCCACTGAATTGCACACTTTAAAGGGAATTTTATAGTATGTGAGTATATCTCAATAAAAAATATTTAAACCTGGCTGCTCATAGGATAAAACCTCTAATTTGGACCCAATCTTACTAGACTGTCCCCTTCATCCCCACAGGCCCTGGGCCAGCTCCATGCCTGACTCACAGTAGGTCCTCAACGAATGCTGGCCGCATAGAACTAAGTCAGATGGAGCCCAGTTAAAGAGCTGTGTGCTGGGGCCATAGGAGTGGGCGAGGTGGGCACCATCCACGCAGTGGGGGAGATGGTGAGTCCACACGCAGCAGTGACCGGCCAGGAGGAGGGCAGGGAGGGCCGCTGTGTGGTGCTGTGGGGACAGAGGGGGCGCTCTTCCTCCAGTCTCAGGGAGCGGACTGTGGGGGCAGAGGGCACCACCCCGAGAAGTGGCGGCTAATCCATGACCGGAAGGGCAAATGCCGGTCAGCTCAGGGCAGAGCTGTGTCTGGAGTCCAGACGATCGGGGGGTAATCCTGGAGACACTTAAGACATTTAAGTGGGGAGGGTCTCGGCCAGATCTGCCTGTTAAGGAATACATCTTAAACCTAACAGCCTAAGTTTTCTCCAAGTAAAAGGCCTTCCTCGCCTGCTGTGAGGAATAGATGAAAGGGGAGAAGCTGATCTATGGGCTGCAAGTCAGAACAGCAGTTACCTGGGGGGCGTACCGACTGGGAAGGGGTGCGAGGGAACCTTCTGGGGGCTAGAGTGTTCCGTATGTTGATCTGGGTGATGGTTCACGGGTGCACACCAAGCTGTACAAAAATTCACCAAGCTGTACACTTCAGAATAATGCACTTTACTGATGTTATAAACATTTTTAAAAAAGAATAGATAAGACTTACTGACGACAGTCATTCATCCAACAATGTCTTGCTCCCCTCGGTCTCTCCCTTCTCAGCATTCATTGCATCTGTGATTGCTAGGTGGCAGACGCCTGTCTCCCTTCTGGACTGTGGCTCCGTGAGGGCAGGGTCTGAGTCTGGGTTACCGAGATACCCCCAGTGGGGTGCGGAGTGCCTCAGGCCACCCAGCAAATGCTTGTTAGTGCCTGAGTCACGTGTGACAAGACTGTTTCCAGGCTGCCTGGCCCTCCACACCCCTGCCTGCTTTGGAAACCCTGGCTCTGCCTTTAGACAGGGCATGACCGAGCTCAGTGCTAGCCGGCCCAGGATGGCAGAGCTGGGGCCCTGCTGCAGAAGAGCAGCTCACCGACCGCCCCGCGGGGCCACCGCGCAGAGCAGCCCACAGTGACCCCGAAGGGGCTGAGCGGCCTCAGAGCTACACCTGCACATCCTCGAACACCTGATCCAAGACCTAGGAGAGAAAAAAACGCCCCATCTTTCCGAGAGCCTGGGCCTCCCAGCTGCCCAGCTCCCACCGTCTCACACCCAGAGCCGCGAGCCGCGCCCCATGGGCGGAAGAAGGACGGCCACTCCCTGCCCACGGACGGAGTGCTGGCCAGAGCTGGAACAAGCCTCGCCCCCCAGGCCGTGTGTGTGGAGTGGACGGGGCAAGAGGAGGCTCAGAGCCCCAGGGCACAGACCTGGAGCCCCCGTTACCAGCTGCCCCCCATGCACCAGAGGTGAGACCTCCGTCCTAAAGGCCCTGCAGAGCCGGGAGGGGAGTGTGGGGTGAAGTGTGGTGGTTACCAGCATGGCTCACTACAGATAAGCCTGGGTGGCCATCCTGTATCCCCAGGCACTTGCTGTCAGCTCATTTTTTTTGCCTCAGTTTCTTCTTCTATAAAACAGGGAAAGGTCACCATAGCAAGATTACTGTGTAGAGATTAAATGAGTGGTGTGTCCCCCTCCTGCGCTTACGATGAATAGCATCAGACGCAGAAACACATCTCTCGTGCACCCATGACGGGTAGGAATGTTCCAGCACACTGTTCCTAAGGGCCCCGAATGCCCGCGTCAGCATCATGGAGAAATGGCAGAAACCGCACAGCAGTGAGAGAGGAGAGGACAGGCCACGTGACACTCGGCACACGGGAGACGCTCACTCGGGGTGGAGCAAAAGCAGCCAGACACAAAGGAGAACACCCTGCGTGCCGCCACCCACAGACAGGAAAGAAACAGACTGAAGTGACCCACGGAGTCCCAGTCAGGAAAGCGGTTACCCTGGGGCTGGGGAGTGATGAGAGTGATGGGAGGGGACGAGTGGGGAGGTTCTCGGGGACGGAAATGTCCTGTCTCTTGATCTGGGGCTGGTTGCAGGGATGTATGTCACTTTGTGAAAATGTATCAAGCTGTGCACTTCTGATATGTGCGCTTCTCTCTATTACGTAATTTTTAATAAAGTTAAAGAAATTTTTAAAAAAACAATGGAAATTATACAGGTACTAAAACCGTGCATTCGAGCAGATCAGAGAGAGCAGCAGTATGCATGCACATGAGCCTGTGAGCACATATGCACGAGTATGTACACAAGTGTGTGCATATGTGTATGAGTACATGCATGTGTGTGTGCACGTGCGGGCCTATGTGTGTGCTTGTACATGTTGTGCATGAGTTTGTGCATATGTACATGTGCATGTCTGTGTTTGAGCATGGGTGTCTAACCGAGGAGGACAACACTCCATCCACCACAGGAGATCACAAGCCACAGCTGGTAACACAAGAGGCCACCGGAGACTGACCGGGGACGTAAACAAACAGTGCTGCCCCTTGTCAACCCAGAGTGCTGCTCTGTGGTCATCTGGGCATATTACAGACTCAAAGGAGACCACAAAGGAGACCACAAAGGACATTTTCATTAATAACAACAATACTAGTTCCTACTTATTAAGCATTGCTACGGTAGGCCAAGACTTGACCTGTATTTTATATTCTATGATTTATGCCCATTTACGAGTGGCGGAGACCGAGGCTGAGGGGGCAGCCAAAGGCACACAGAGAGCAACAAGCAGCTGAGCTGGGATCTGACCCCAACCGAGCCTTTCGTTAGCCCACGAGTGTGCAACTCACTCCCTGGTCAGTGGCTCCTTTCTTATTTAAGAACGTTTATCACGCTGCTCTGCCCAGGCCTGTGGACGCGGAGCTGACCAAGGCAGGACCCAGCCCTCAGGGAGCTTGCAGTCCACTTGTGGGGACAGACTCAAACACAATTAGCTCCAGAAGAGGTTGGGACAAAGGGCTCGGGTGTCCAGAGGACAGAGGAGCAGGGTCCACGCCTTCTGGGGCTCTGAGAGCTGGGCGGGAGCCCCAGCTTTGAGCCTCTGGGGTCCCAGGGAATTCCCCCTTCATCTTCACCTCCCCTGCACTCCTCACCGTGGGACCCCCTCCCCACCTGTCCTCCCCACTAGACTGGGGATCCGTGGGCCGGAGCTGGGCCCGCCTCTGTCGGGTTCTGGACACCTGGTAAACACCATCTGGAGAAGAACTGAATGGATGCAGGCGAGTAGGCCTCTAGTTTCCTGAGGTGACTCAATTCTCCTCTGGAGCTGTGCTGACAAGGGTGTGTAGCCTGGATGCCAGCACTCCTAGAAATGGGGGGCCTGACCAGGGGAGGCAGCATGCTGCTCCTGGGCAAAGTGCAGCTGCCCAGTGATCTCCAAGGGAAAGGGTTTGGGTGCCCAAGATGACCACACAGCCCTCAGGCATCACTGCTGACCCACAGACCCTGGGCCTCCATGTCTAGGTGGACAGCTCAGCTGCCTACCCACCCGTCACCCTAACAGTGACCTGGCCAAGTTTCTGCTGGGATTCCATCAACTCTGCACAAAAGTCCCCCAATGCAGAGGTGTGCTGGTCAACTGGCTCCCTGAGGGGGCGGGGCAAACTCTGCTTTGTGGCACTTGCTGACTGCCGTGGGGTAAATATGTACCTCTCCCGTGGCAGATTTCAAGCTACCGACGTGATATGGCTGAACAGAGTTGGGAAGAGACGTACACAACTGACTCCTGCAAGTTGGTCCCAGGGGGCTCCAACACCCCAAAGGCCTAAATTACAGTCACATACATCACCTGAGCCAAATGGCTTAGTGTCAATGCTGAGAAAACCAGGGGAAAGTGGGCAGAAGCCCCACAGAGGACGCTGGCACCCATGGTCCCCAGCTTAGTGTCCACAAAGGACAAACAAGCGGTATGCTCCTGGGGGTGCAAAGATGACCCCTTCTGAGCGTGGGTCTCCCCAGGGACCCAACGATGCTAACCAGACTCCTGGTCCTGGGGGAGGGGGCGCCCGAGCACGTGGAGGGGACACGATGACACGTCCAGTCTCCAGGATCTGGGCCCCTAAGAGTTACCGGAGAAGGTGCCGCCTGCTGGCCAGGCCAGGCCGGAGAACCACTGGGCTCAGCCACACCTGTCCCTAGGCCTCAGCCGCTGAGACGCCTGACGTGGCACGGCAACTGCCCACAACAAACACTGCAGTGGCCAAGCCCGGCTCTGCAGGCCACCCGGGGGGCCACGTGGGCCACATCGAGCCCACCTCCCCACAGGCCTCCGAGGACAGCAGGGGCACGCTCCACTTTGGCGCCTTGGTTTTGTCGGGTTTCTGAAGGCGTAAAGTTCTATTTTCTCCTCAGCACACACAGGCACAGAAGGGCAGGGTGGTCCTCCGATCCGGCGTGGACCTGCGGTAACCCGGTCCTGGGCTGGAGCAGGTTGCTGGCAGCCGTGTTCTAGGCTCGGTCTGCCAACCTCTCCAGCTGCCTCCCGGCGACCTTGAGCAAGGCCATACTCCCCCAGGTCTCGGGCTGCACGCTGGGACAATGGCAGCTGTGCCTCTCCCCCTCCTGACAGAACCGATGTGCCAAGAACTGATACCATAACCCTAAATATAAATGCATTCAGCGGAGAAAGACCAGTGAGTGAACTCTCGGGGACCATGACCGGCACAGCAAGCCCACGGGTGCCTGTGTTCTTTATCACTTCCAGTAAAGGATGGCAAGGAAGACTACTGTCTACAAATAGTGAAACAGTGAGCAAGCAGACACAAAACCCTCCATTTCAACCAAAAAATATTCCCAAGGGAGGAAAATGCCCTTCTCACACTTGCCTCTCAGCTGGCGGAGGGCTGCTGCTGGGAGGGGATGTTCGCCCAGGGAAGGCCCTTGAGCATCTCAGGTGGCCTTGCTTGTTGCCTGGCGTTACGTTTGCAAACATGAGAGCAGAGTGTGCGGTGAGAACCCATGGAGCCTCCCATATGTTTTTTCAATGTCACTAAGCAATTCTCTGACGCCGGCTGGGTGTCCTACAATCCGACTCAATTCTGACACCATCCACCTAGAGATAGCATCTGACACTCCCCTCCCCCCCCCGCCCTGGTTAGGGGCTCAGTCCCATAAGACTGCCTCCACCACCCCCAACCTCAGATGCCAATCACAAGTCCGGGTTGTCACCTGTGCTTTTCTCACTGACCGGCTGTAAGTCAGAGGTTCCCATGACCGCCTCCTCCAGTTCAATTAATTTGCTAGAGCAGCTCACAAAACTCAGAGAAACATTTACTTACATTTACCAATTTATGATAAACGATATTATAACAGCCAGATGAAGAGGTACACAGGGCAAGGCCGGGGAAAGGGGCGAGGAGCTCCCATGCCCTCTCCAGGCCTGCCACTCTCCCAGCACTTCCACGTGGTCACCAAGTCGGAAGCTCCCAGAAGTTGTCCTTTTGGGTTTTTATGGAGGAAGGCCTCATTATGTCGGCATGGTTGATTAAATTATTGGCTATTGGTGACTGAACTTAATCTCGAGCCCCTCTCCCTTTTCCCCAGAGAGATGGGTGGACTGAAAGTTCAAACTCTCTAACCACACGATCAGGCCCCCTGGCAACCAGCCCCATCCTCAGTGCTTTCCAAAAGTCACCTCATCAACATAAACTCAGGTGTGGTTGAAAGAGGCTTGTTATGAATATGAAACACCTTTATCACTTTTATCACTTAGGAACTTCCAAAGGTTTTAGGAACTCTGTGCAGAAATGGAGATGAAGACCAAATACATATTTCTTATTATAAATCACAGTGTCACGGAGCCTAACACGGGACCTGTGCAGGTGAGGACATCACCACTGAAGGAAGACACAGGCTCCTGTGACAGCCCCCGCCTCACTCCTGCCTGGAAATTGCCTTCTGGTTTCTTGCGTGGTGGGAAACAGGCTAGAACAGGTGTGGCTGGGCCGGGTGAACCCACCACCAGCCAGCTGGTCCTGGGATGTGCGTGTGTCAGGGAAGCGCAGGGCAAAGCCCCAGCAGCAGAGTGGTCAGAGCAAATCCCCCCACCCCCTGGCAAGTCCCTGCTGTCACATGACTGTCTAGTAAGCGGGTGCCCCCTATGAGCTCCCCAAGAATGGCTAGCAGAAGAGCTTTACCTTGCTTATGTTGTTTCCCTTTTTAATGTATAACTTCTTACATCATAAAAAAATAATGTAACCATATCCCCTGTTTGGAACTTAGAGATAAGAAGAAAACACTATCCATAATTCCACAGCACAGTGCACTACCCCCAACCCAGACTCAGCATCCTACACTGCAACTGCCCCGTTCTTCATCTGTCTCGCACCGGGGAACCAGGAAAGACAGTAGGAAATGGATGTTCAGACATAAATGACAGGTCGATGCCAATCCTCTAACTCAACCACCATGAGCACCTGGGGATGTTGCCTTCCAGTCTCTTCCCCCCACAAGCAAGCTTATTCCAGCGTTACCGACACTCTTACACAAGAAAGTTTGTCATCAGCTCCTGTCACTTCAGATTATATCATAAGCAATTTTCTGGGTTGCTACTTATGTAGCAAAATGTTTTTCTTTTTTTAAAGGTGGGAAGGGAGAAAGTCATGAGCATTTTTTAAATTAGTTAATTAATTAATTGATTTGCTGAGGAAGATTCACCCTGAGCTAACATCTGTGCCCATCTTCCTCTATTTTGTATGTGGGTCACTGCCACAGCATGGCTGACGAGTGGTGTAGACCTGTGCTTGGGAATCAAACCCAAAGCTGCCAACTTAACCACTAGGCCCCCAAATGTTTTCTTTTCCTTGTTCCATTGTTTTTTCAGTAAAATTTTAATTTTGAGATAACTGTAGACACACATGCAGTTGTAAGAAATCTACTAAGTATAGATTTACCCAGTTTTCCCCAATGGTAACATCTTGCAAAACTATAGAACAATATCAAAACCAATATATTGACATTCTTTTTTTTTCCTGCTGAGAAAGATCCACCCTGAGCTAACATCCGCTGCCAATCTTCCTCTTTTCGTATGTGAGCAGCCACAACAGCATGGCCACTAATAGACAAGTGGTGTAGATCCGTGCCTGGGAACTGAACCCAGGTCACCAAAGCACAGCGTGCCAAACTTAACCACTAGGCCACCGGGGCTGGCCCTATACTGCCATTCTTACAGTCAAAATAGAGAAGATTTCCATTACCACCAGGATCTTTCATGTTGCTCTTTATAGCTACACCTACCTCCCTCTTGCCCCAACACCCATCTCAACCCCTGTCAACCACTAACCTGTTTTCCATCACTATAATTTTATCATTTTGAGAATTAGGTTATATACATGAGATTGGATAGTATGTAATCTTTGGAGATAGGCTTTTTTCTCTGGAGATTCATCCAGTCTATCAATAGTTTGTTTCTTTTCCTTGCTGGGTAGTTTTCCATGGTAGAGATGTATAGCTCAACTATTCACCTACTGTAGAACATCTGGGTTGCTTCTAGTTTAAGGCTTGGAGAAAAACTGCTATGAACATTCATGTACAGGTTTTTGTGCGAATTATAAGTTTAATTTATCTGTGATAAATGCCCAGAAGTGCCATTGCTGAGTCATATGATAGTTGCATGTTTAGATTTTTAAGAAACTGCCAAACTATTTTCCCTAGTGGTTGTACCACTTTACATTCTCACCAGCAACGTCTGAGCGATCCAGCAGCATCCTTATCAGCATTTGCTGCTGTTGCTATTTTTTATTTTAGCCATTCTGATAGGTACATCAGTACCCGTCTATGTACATAGGTCCATCTGCATAGTGATATCTCATTGTGGTTTTCATTTGCATTTCTCTTACGACTAATGATGTTGAACACCTTTTTATGTGCTTATTTGCTATGTGTATATCATCTTTGGTGAAATATCTGTTCATTTTTTTCAGTCTGTTTTTTCTCTCTTCTAATTGGGTAACCTCTATTTCTCTATCATCACATTCACAGATTCTTTCCTCTGTCCCCTCAATTCTGCTATCAAGCCCATCCACTGAGTTCTTTATTTTGGCTATTGTATTTCTCAGTTCTAAAATTTTCATTTGGTTCTTCTTTATACCTTCTATTTCTTTGCTGAGACTTTCAACTTTGTTGAGATTTTCGACGTTGTGATTTGTTTTAAGTGTATTTGCAATTGCTTGTTGAAGCACTTTTATAATAGCTCCTTTAAAACCCTTGTCCTGGGCCGGCCCCGTGGCTTAGCGGTTAAGTGCGTGCGCTCCGCTGCTGGCGGCCTGGGTTCGGATCCCGGGCGCACACTGACGCACCGCTTCTCCGGCCATGCTGAGGCCGCGTCCCACATACAGTAACTAGAAGGATGTGCAGCTATGACATACAACTATCTACTGGGGCTTTGGGGGTGAAATAAATAAATAAATAAAATTATTAAAAAAAAAAAAAATCCTTGTCCTAACATCTGTGTCATCTCAGTGCTGGTGTCTATTCATTGTCTTTTCTCATTCAAGTTGAGATTTTCTTGGTTTTTGGTATGACAAGTGATTTTGTATTGAAACCCGGACATTTCGGGTATGATGGTATGAGACTCCGAAACTTATTTAAACATTCTCTTTTAGTTGGCTTTTTTTTGGACACAACTCTGGCAGGGGCAGCAGGGTAGAGCTGTCTCATTACTGCCAGGTGGGGTGGAAGTCCAGGTTCTCCACTGGGCCTCTGTGGACCCTGAGGTGGGGGAGGGAGTCTTATTACTTCAGGTCGAGGGTGGGAGTCCCGCTCTGGTTGGGAGGAGCAGGAATGCCTCACGACTGCTTCCCATACGGCCTCCAGTGACACTGTGTGTGTGTGGCGGGGGGAGGTGGCCGTATTTACCACTGCGTGGGGGTAGCACTGGCTTCTCATCCAGCCTCCACTGACACCCCAGTTGAGGGGTGTCATTACCGCCCAGCTCCTGGGTCCCCACTTGGCCTTCTCTGACAGCCCCCAGTGGTGGGGGGCTCATTATAGCCTGATCAGGGTGGAAGTCTAGGCTCCCCACTTGGCCTTTGCTGGCACGGATGGGGACAGACCATAGATTTTTCTGTGGCATTTGACTGGCTGGAGCAGTTACTGTCTACAAGTTTTCTGTCTTGGTAGGCTGCCTGTTTCCTGGTCCTTTGGCTAGAGAGAGCAACTTCCGCAGGGGCGTTTTTGTCTGTGCCCATTGGTGTTTCTGGGTTGCTGGCTTCTTCAGCTCCAAGTCTGGGTTCTAGGAGGCAAAAGGAAAACCCAGGGAACTCACCACTGGGTTGTTCCTGGGTCCCGAGGTCCCGAGCTGGTCTGCCTTCTTCTCTCCATCTTTCAGAGCCTCCTAATGTTGGTTTTATACCTAAGGCCCAGGGTTTCTAGCTGTACTTAGCAGAAGGAATAGGGAAAGGTACTTGCCCTCCATATTGCCAGAAGCAGAAGTTTCCAAAATGCTGTTAACAGTTTAGACTTTTTTCTCCTGTCACCAGGGTAGGTCTTAGGTGAAGAAGCAGCGTGAGTCTCTGAGAGAAGACCCCTCCAGCTCCCTCTAAAGTGTTTGCTTTGCAGAAGACCCCAGAGAGCTCTCGAGGGGCCCCTCAGGAAGAAGCTGGGCTCCAGGCCCCCTCCACAGCCCGGCCAGGCCATGCTCCAGACTCCTTCTGTGACAGCCCCTTCCCAGTCTTCGGGCTTGACAGAGCGAGCACAGAGTGCAGTCCATGAGCATAATCGCCGAGCACCCATCAGGAGGTTCAGTCTCAGTCTTGGCCCTTATTTTACTGGGAGGAAAATGTGAGGCCACGGTGCTCCTTGTGCAAGGCCAATGAGAAGGATATTTTTAGATTTCCTTCTCCTACAGCTTCAGCTAAACCTCAGAAATCTGGTCTTTTCCTGCAGCCCATACAGACAATGCAGATGAGTCTATTTCAAAGCTGACAAATATATGCTGTAAAACTGCACATAACACACAATCTCAATTATGTTTAAAAAATACGAAATAAAGGGGGGAGGCTGGAAGGAAATATACCAAAATGTTAATTGATGTTACTGGTGAATTATGAAAGGATTTTTTTTAGCTGCTTCTTTCAGATTTTTTATAATTTCCAAGTTTTCCATGTAAGCATATGACATTCATAAAATTAAAAAACAAAAATTTAACCAAAAACCAATTTTCTCCCCTAGAAAAACAAACTAGTGACTTTATGAAGCCATCACAGGCTGCTTGTCTCGTCTGGATCTGGGCTTACTCCTTAAGACCACAAATTGCAGTCAAGATAGCACTCTGGTGCCATTGCATGTGATGCAAACCAGATCCAGGGCCTGGAAAGTGGAAATTACACCTCTTCCCCGGGCATCTGAAGTTGCCATCTCGCTCAGCTCCAAAGCTTTCCAGTTTCAGTGGTACCTCAGGTGGCAACGCCCCTGTGGGGAGTCGCTTTGCAGCTCTGACTGGAGATGAACCACATGGAACCTACTCTCCGAGGGCTACGGAGCCAGTGGTAGGTGCTCCCGGGCCCTGCAACAGACAGTGCCACTGAAGGACCGAAGTACAGTAAAACCCAGCACTGCCAAGAATCAATGTCCCCACATCAAGGCCTGCCCCAGACTTGCCAGAGGAAGCCCTCCAGGAGGGAGACAAAAGTAGTGCTCATTATCCTCCATGAAACAACTCCACAGCAACTCCTGGGCAGACCAGGACCTAAGTGTGGCATCTTCCCCAGCAGATACATCCGTGACCCCACCAGCAGACCCCTTCTGTGGCCTTTGTGGGTGGCCTCCATTTTAGCAGGGAACTCTTGGTCATGGCTTCCCTGGAAGGGTGTGGGCCCTGGGGAAGCCAGCCAGCCCCCTGGCGGGGAGCCTGGGACCCACAGCCAGGAGAGTGCAGAAAAGTGAACACAGCTAAGAGCCAGCTGGTATGCATCGCAGGTAGGTGCCCTCAGACCCACCCAGATTCCTCCAGTAGACGGACAGTGCTGCCCGAGAGCCGAAGGGCAGTCAAGAACCAACACTTCCCAACTCCACGACAGACTCAGCAAACATTCTAAGCGTTCAAACACATCTTGATGGCACCGTCTTGCCACAAGCCACACGCCTTAGATGGCCCAGCACTGTTCTCTGCCACTCTCCTCTCTCTTTGGGTCTCTCCTTCCCTTACTATTGTAGGGTGTGGAAACCTTGCTCTCTGTCCCTCTGCTATCTGGAAACGATCTTAACTTCCTCTAACGGAGGCGGGGCCTCAGCAGGACCCTCGTGCTCAGTAACATCTGCGGAGAAACCACCGATGGCCAGTTGGGAGAGCAGGGCCAGGCCTGGCCATTGGCCGCATCTTTATTTATAACTTCTTTTACTTTCAGTGTTAAGGCCCTGCAATTTCAACTGAAAAGGTCTAGAGAAAAATGAATGCCTTGACATTTTTTCCAAACATCCTCCCAAAGAGCGCTTGGCAAGGGAACTTGGTTTTGCTGAGAGCATGAGAATGTCTGTGGCTGCACAGCCCTCCTTGGATCCAATCTATTTTTGTTTGGTGAGACATCTGTGCTCTGCTAGGCTTGACACTTGGGACTATAAAGGAAAAACAAAACATGTTAATGGGAACTAAATGCTCCACCAAAATAAAAGTGGGTCTGGAGCCGTTTTGTTACATGTGCAGTGGGCGGTGGGAGCCATGGCAGCGTGGTGACTGCCCCCTGCCTGCTGCCTGCCACCCCCACCCGGGCAGGGCCGACCAGGACGCCAGCTCAGGGCTCTGCCCCAGTGTTTTCCTGCAAGTCTTTCCAGGAGGTTCTATGTCTGAACCGAACAAACACAAGCCCAGCGCATCCACCCACGGGAGAGGCTGGGACTCCCCACCACCAAGAGGGAGACAAGCAGAGCAGCTCAGAGCACAGCTGCTAGAGTCAGACTGCTGAGGGCTCAACCATGTCCACCTCTCACTGGTGGGACCTTGGGCAAGTGGCTTATGCCTCCCACCCTTCCTTCACCTCACCTGGAAAGTGACGGATTATAATCAGGAGCCGTGCAGAACAACACATGCACACGCATGGACAGCACACAGCACGAGCTGCACACAGGCCCACTCTAAGGGTGAGGGAGGTGGCAGCTCCTTGGGGACGAGGAGGCCCAACAGCCACGGGAGGATGTCCACTCAGGGAAGGCACGGAAAGCCTTCCAGCCACTCCCCAACATGATGCTCAGATTCTGGAAGTGTCACTGTGCCTCCCTCCCCCAGAAAGGCTGCTGAGAGCACTGCCGGGGAGCCGTTGGGCCCATTCCCTGGGCCAGGTGGCCCAGCAGCTGCAGAGTGGCCTCGGGGCAGCTGATGCAGCTGTCCAGTTGCGGCACGAGAATGCAGAGCCACGTGGCTGCTTCTCTCTCACGGCCTCATGGGCCCTCAACTGTCACCCAGAGTCCTCAGGGTGCCTCTCTTCTGTGACCCTGAAGGGCCAGGCAGACAGGACGGCAAAGACAGAGGAAGAACCAGGTGTACGAGGGCAGGCTCCACACGCCCATCCTCGGGGTTGGGACACACTGATGGGAGGCGCTGAGGCCACACCCCACAGCTGCCTCTGTGCTTCCCCTCACCCACGCCTGCACCCACCCTCAACTCCCTGGACCCCCACGGGCTCACGTCCCACCAATGTGCTCCACCACTCAGCCCAAGACTACCATGTGGGACCCCTGCCCCCGGATCTCCACAGTCCACCCCGATGTAGCTTCCCCGCCCTTGTGTGCTCTGTGCCCCTCCCCACTGTGGCCAGCCTTGTCTGGCATCACTGTGGGCTACAGATGACCTGCCCCACCAACGGCCACCCCAGGGGTTAGCCCACCAGCTGGGTAATGACAAAGTCACACGAGGCTTCAGCCTCCAGCCCCACCTGAAGACCAGCACCCCACCTCTCTTCTAGGAAATAGATTTTCCAAATGAACTGTGATTTACTCCAAGACAGAAATCATTTATTTCCGCACTCTTGTCTCTCCAATTCCTGGGGACACAGGAGTTGAGAACAAAGTAAACCCACGAAGCTGTGTGTTGACTCGAATTCCGAACACAACCAGAGTGGGCTGGTCTACATGAGCTCTGACGGCACCCCCACCGAGCTCTGGGACTACAGCACGTGCAGGCCACCTGGCACCACCACCCCTCCAAGAGGAGTGTACTGAGCACTGCTGAGTACCAGGCCCTTGAGAGGCCCAGATCTGCCAGCCATTCGCTTGTGCCTTCATTCATTCATTCATTCATCAGCTCAAAACCAAGTCTGGGGCACAGTCCAAGCCGGCCCCAGGCTTGGACACTGGGGACGAGAAAATGAAGAAGCCCTGGTCCAGACATGACCAAGGCACGAATGAGGTATCTTGAGGGGCAGGGGAGCAGAGGAGGAAACACCTAAATTTCCCCACTGGCACCAGGGAAGGCTTCCTGGAGGAGGTTGCGCTCACAGGAAGAGTCATTGTGGGGAATCGGGGAGAGGAAGAGAGCCTTCCAGGCAGCAGAGGACTGAAATAGCACAGCTGTGGTTGGCTCACCTGGAATTCAGGGTATGAGGGAGGAGAGGGCAATGAGACCAGAATGCTTGATGGGGCGGTTCTAGAAGGATCTCAAATGCCAGGGAGAGGAGTTCAGACTGTGTTCTTTGAAAATGGTGTGGCAGATCCAGGACAAGTGCTTGCAAAGGTGTCTTCAAAACTGCTCTGAGATCCTTGATGTGGCCTCGCCTCATGATGGAACCAAAGCCCACCTGGGTGGAGGCCACAGTCCCATCAGATTCACAAATCAGACTCTGCACAACACCCTAGGCAGTCTCAGAGCCGCCTCTGCACCTTCCCCCCTCTCCTTTCTGATGGGGCCCGACAGACTCACGAGACCCAGGACTAGGAAGCCAGGTCTCGCCCGACCCCTGCACACATAGAACATGGAGCAGGTGGGGAGGCCCTTGCTGGGCACAGACCTCAAAGACCCTTAACACAGGACCACATCCAGAATGAGCAGAGTCCTGGCTCTGCCACCCCCGAGCTGTGCTTTCTTGGCAAGTCATTTTCCTCCCTGGGCCTCAGTTTCCTCATCTGTAAAATTGGGATAAGACAGCATCTGCCTTAATGCTCAATAAATCTTAGCAATTGCGATGAGACTACTGGCAGCAAACCAGAACATCCTTTCCACCCATCACCGAGCTGCAGGATTTCTCTAGCTTTCCTTTCCCCCGCTGCAGACCTGAGGTGCATCCAGGGCCCCTGCTGGCCTCCCTGGCACTCCCGATGTAATCAGCACGCTGATGCCCCAGCAGCGATGCAGCCCAGCTGGTCTGAGTCACGTTATTCGAGCACTCCATCCACGGCTTCCTTCACCTGCCTGACCTCGCACACCATCAGGAACGAGGCCTGACCCAGCACCAGCGATATTTGAAAAATAGCCTCTCCTACAACGTACTGTAGGTTTTGATTTGCAACAACTAAGATTTTCTTTACAAATAACTAAATTATACCCCCTTCCAGGCTAAAGTGGCTTTTTCTTCTGATTTATTCCAGCATCACAAGTACCTGGGGAGGAGATGGAGGCTGGCGATAACACTGGTGAAGATCTGCTGAGCGCTTACTGTGTGTCAGACGCAGCACGAGCCACATCACATCCTCCCAGACCTCACGTAAACTGCCCGGCAACCCCAGGGGGGTCCTCATTCTAGGGCCCAGAAAGTAAAAGTTTTGAATGGTTGAGGGGCATTCCAAGGTCATGCAGTGTTGTTATTGATAAGAAAGTGGCCGAGTGGGGATTTGCACCCTGGTCAGCGACCCCAGGCGGCCTCACACTTTTGAGTAACTGGAATTAAAATGTAGTGTTCTCGGCCAGGGTCCTTATACACACCAGCTGCCAGTCTCTCATGCTGGGAATTAATTTGCCAACATCTTTTAGCCTTGGTACCTGATTAGATTAAAGAACAAAAAAGAAGCATCTTCTCCAGAGAATAAATGAGTCACAGACTTTGTGTTCCATCTTTGATGAAAGGCAGATTTCTCATTAAAAGAAAAGCCTTGGTTGTAAAAACACACAATAAAGAATGAGAAAGGATATAAATATGCAATTTATAGGAGGAAAAATGTCAGTGATCAAGGAAGATGAGAAAAACCTTTAGTCTCATTAGTAATCAGAGACGGTACCAGTTTTTTCTATCAATTGAGACATTTATAAAAATTATGATACTGTTCACTGGTATTTTTTTTTTATAATTTTATTTATTTATTTTTTCCCCCAAAGCCCCAGTAGATAGTTGTGTGTCATAGCTGCATCCTTCTAGTTGCTGTACGTGGGACCCGGCCTCAGCATGGCCAGAGAAGCGGTGCGTCGGTGCGCGCCCGGGATCCGAACCCGGGCCGCCAGTAGCGGAGCGCGCGCACTTAACCACTAAGCCACGGGGCCGGCCCTGTTCCCTGGTATTATGTGTTGGTGAAAGTGTAAAGAAACAGAGCACCATCTACACCGCATACAGGAGTGCAACTGATGTTGGGAGTGAGAATTCTATAGAAGTACCAAAAACCTTAGCATTTTGCATACCCTTTGGCCCAGCAATTCCATACGCGAGAATTTATCTTAATGCAAAATCACAACTAAGTGTAAGGCTGTGCTCCAAAACGTGCAGTGCGGCCCTGTTCACACCGACGAAGAGGTGAACACATGGAATGTCTAGCAATACGGTGGGTCCACACGATGGAGTTGGGTGCGGCCATTAAAACAATGACATAGGCGAACTGCACTGATGTGGGAGGTGTTCTGGAGCCAGTCACTGGAGACAAGTTTCAAAAACAGCATGTGCTCCTAACCTCACTTTTGAATAGAATATGTAACCCACGACCTGCATACCCTGCACAGGAAGTCTGGAAGGGGACCCCTGGGGGTTATCAGAAGTCTCCTCTAGATGGTGGGCTGGTCCGAGGTTAACTTGCTTCCTTCCACTTTCTCCAGTTTTCCGAAATTTTCAACATGAGCACAGGGAGCGGAGCTGGACAGCCTGAGTTTGAAGTCTGCTTCTGCCACCTCGTAATTGTGGCCTTCGGAGGTTGTAGAGACAAAAGGAGCCAGCGTGTGTAAGCACTGGGGTCAGCTGGTCAGGGGCCAGGCCGGCCCCACTACATCCCAGCTGTGCAACCTCCGGCAAGTGGCTGAACTCATCTGAATGGGGGATAATGACAGCACCCACACTGTGGGCTCAGCACGTGGGTTCAGTGAGGCAACACATGCAAACAGCTCCTCCTCCTCCTCCTCTTGCCAGAACAGGAGCTCAGGAATGTCCACAGTGTTGTTATTGATAAGAAAAGATATGAATTATTATCCTGAAGTTCTGAAAAAAGATAAAGAGGCTAACAGTCACATTGGAGTGATTCTCCTGAGACCACGGTATTCAGGCCCTGGACTACTGGCCGTGCAGGACTGCGGTCCCAGAAGAGGGAGACCAAGGAAGCCAGCCCCCCAGCTGCCCCGAGTAGGGAAAGGGGGCCCGCCCTCCCCAGGCTGAGGGTCAGGTGAGATCCCATCTCTCTGAAGATGCCCCCATCCTTGCAGGGTCCTCCAGGGAGGAAGTGTGCCTGGCTGAGGCCCCAGCCCACCCTGGGCAGGGTCTCCACAGTGCAGTTCTCATTTCCCCTGGAGAGGGCATCTCCCTCAGCAGTCTGCAGGCTCCTCCCCCTGGTCCAGACAGGGGCTGTCCACCTTGCTCCGGGCTGGCTCCCTCTGTAGCCCAGCCCTGCCTCCTCCTTCCTGTTCTCCACTATGGGGTGAGAGAAACGTCTGCATGCCCATCCCTTCGCACCAGCCCCTCTGGCCCACCCAGGAGAGAGAGAGAGCAGATGGGAGGCTCCCCTTGGGAAGGAAAGGGCACAGTGATGGTGAGAATGACTGGGTTCAAATCCTGGCCCAGCCACCCCCTTGCTGGACGAATTCAGACCAATGACTCAACCTCTCGGAGCCTCAGTTTCCTCATCCATGAAAAGGGACTAAAACACCAGCCACATGGAGCTGCTGTCAGGAGTCAGTGAATGAGTCTGTGTGGTGCTTAGCCCAGAGTCTAGCACACAGTAGGTGCTCAATAAATGGCTGCTGTTATTATGATTTGTCATTTTCGCCCCTGACGCGTGTGTGCAGCCCCTGACACGTGTGTGCAGCCCCTGACCACCTGGTTCCCGTGGAGAAATCCTTGTACCCGTTTGCCTCATTCCTCTGTTAAAGAATCCGGTCCTGTCTGCACATTTCTGCCAGAACTGCCAAGTCTCTGGGGCCCAGAGACTCGGTGTGCAGAAGTGAAGAGAGAAGAGAGAAGAGCCAGCGCGGGGATAGCCGAGACACCTGTCCCTGTAGCAGCCCTCTGGGTACTGCCCCACCGGGTCCCACCCCACCCACCCCCATGTCCTTCAGCTCCTCCAGGGCACCTGTCAATGACAGTGATGACAACAGCAGTGGCAGCAGCATTAGCTGAGTGCTTACTGTGTACCAGGCACTACACTAAACACTTTACATGCATTATTGAATGTAGTTGTCATATCCCCATTATATATACTAAGTCTTGAAGTGGTTAAGTAACTTCTGCCTGGCCAAGGGCACCACCTCTAAGTGGCAGAGGCAGGATCTGAGTCCAGGCAGCTCAGGCTAATAATGGCCCTGCCACCCTCCCTCTCAGTACCGGCCTGAGGGCTCCTTCTATCTAAGTGAGAATCCCTCCCAAAGGATCCATATGGTGCTGTCTAACGGAGAACCTGGTTCCCAGAGGACAGAGCTGCAAGGACAGCAGGAGGTCCCCGTCCCTCCCAGAGAGCTGTTGCTTTCCTGAGCCAGAACAGGACAGATTCCAAACAGATTAGTCTTCAGTAATCCCGCCATGGACACTGCCTGCTGGGGCTGCCGCTTATCTCTGCTCCGGACGGGGTTGGGGGCAGGCGGGTGGGCCTCTGTGCAGCTCACAAAGCTGACGATATAACCAGGAACCAGGCAATATCCAGGAACAGGAGGAATCCTGGCCCTAGCGTGCAGCTGTCAACTTTCCTGGGGGCTGGGAAGGGGTGGAGAGAGCAGAGGGCTGAGGTCTGGAACATTCTGTATTAGAGAGGGTTCTTTTTCCTGGACACACAGATTTGGAGACTATGCAAAAGCCACACACGAACAAGGGCATCTGGATTTCCTGGCTGGTTCCCCTCAGTACTAGCCCACGCGTGGCCCCTGGGCACTGGCTGTGCCTCCCTGGTCCTTGCACGGCCTCTCCCCCTGCCACCTGCAGCCCCCACACCCACCAGGGCCAACTCTCCCTCTCCTGGGGAGGACCCATGGGGACAGAACAGGGCACAGCCAGGCCAGCGCTTCAGGGCAGTCTGTCCTGCCCCACTTCTGCCCCAGGGGCAGGGAGGGAGCACAGGTGTAGCTGCAGGTGCAGGGACGGGGCAGGAGGAAAGCCCGGAGGTAGACCCTCTCCTCCCGAGGCTGGGGAGGACGCTCCATGTTCCCTCCAGCAAGAACCTGAGTTTGGTTTTGCCTCTAGTTCAACACGAGGATTTCTCGTTCTCTTTCTCCATGATCCACTTGTCAGGCTGAGTCTATTGAGCCACAACACAAGCTGAGCTCTGGGGACAGCAGAGTCAGAAGGATCTGGCTCCCCTGGTGCTACTGCCATCAGCTGGGTGCCCGTCCCAGCACCCTGGGGTGGAAACGGCGGGTGCTGACCCCACCCCAGTGAGGTAAGGCGCCAGCACTTGGTCCCCAGAGGCCCGATGCACAGAATCAAAGAGCTCTAGGAGGCCGCGGAGCACTGAGTGGCCTCATTATCAGCTCAGAAGGCCAGCTTAAAGGATATTCCAGTAATTGCAAGGTTTTTTGTAAATGTTAATTACGGTTGCCTTAATTAGCTCCGAACCCATTGATCTATGGATTATATTACGTTTATAAGTGTAATTACCTTAACAGGCATATGGATTACAATTATGCTCCAATTAAACCCCAAGCGTATGGCATATAAATCAGCAGAGGGGGTCCTCCTAATTCTTCGAGGTCAGGCCATTAAAATGCTGGCGCTTTGAGGGCCTTACAATGGGGCTGGCCCTCAGGCTCAGCGGCATTTGGGAGTCTGGAGGGAGGGACGGGGGAAGGCAGTCCACATAGTCTCTGGCATTTTCCAAAGGATGGTGGCCACACGTCCAGTCTGTCTAGGCCTGATTTAGAAATGACTGCTGCGGCAGGTGGGGGGGTGGCAGGGCCCCAGCCCGAGAGGCAGTTACTGCAGGATTAAGAGCTGGGCCCAGCTCAGCCACTCTTCCGTGAGGACAGCCCAGAAAGCCCCCCTTTCTTCTCGATCAGGACACTCATCAACTCGTTAATTATGACTCCCGGCCCCTCCAGGCAGAGAGGGCTTTCTCTCCTTATCTCCAGAGACGGGGGGTGAATGTTATTAACCCACTTTCCAGGGTGGGGAGCAGGGAGGCCACAGGGCAGCTGGGCGTGGAGGCAGGAGGGCTGGGTCCCCTCTTGTGACGGTGGCGAGGGAGTGCTGGGGACCCCCACCCAACAGCCTAGAGGATGGATGGGGTAACAAGGGGGACAGAGAGGAAAGGCTCAAGAGGACAGCCCAGTGGAGCAGGGGGAGAGGACAGCAAGTTACTGCAGTTGGTGGAGGGTGTGTGAAGGGTCTCAGGATGCTGGACCTGCTCTCAGAGTCCCTCGGAAAACTCGCTGTCAGGAAGCTGGCCGCAAGCCCATGACTCTGGACGTCCTCTGTGTGTCCCAGCGATGAGCCCGGGCTCCGAGGGCAGACCAGCAGCTCAGTGGGGCCTGAGATGAGAGCCCCCACCTGGACCAAGCCCCACTACTCCCCAAGGAGGCCTGCCAGGGGCCCCCACACGGGAGTGGAGGGGCTGTGGGCCCCTCACACGCCCGCCTCAACCGCCCTCACAGCTGTGGACTCTCCCCGTGGAGGCCAGCCCAGCCCGGCAGGGGTGGCTGGTATCAGAGCTCGGAAGGCTGCGGCCTCCTGCTATACTGGCAGAGGTGGCTCCCCACCGCGCAGGGCCCCAGGCCCCCTGCCCACCTTGGCACCTGTGGTTCTGAATCTCCCCTCGGGATCGTGTCCCATTGCCTGTCCCTCACCTCCCCTCCAGAATGAGCAGCGAGGGAGAAGAGCCCACGGGGAGGCTGTGGGGGACGCGGTGTGCCGGCTCAGCAGGTTTCTGTGAGGATGAGGGCAAGGATGGGCGTCTGGGAGGCTGGGATGTGGGGTTTGCTGATGGCGGAGTGTGACTGCCAAGGGGCCCGTGGAAAGGCTCACTGGGCGGAGGTAAGAGTCTGGAGCCCGAGGGGTGGTGGGCAGGCTTGAACTCTGGGAGGCCGAGGTGGATGAGACAAAGCCCCAGGCCTCTGGGGAGAGAGCCAGCTGGCCATCAGTCCAACCCACCTTCCCCTCCACTTGGTCCTGAAATAGGTGGGTGTAAGGCTAGGGGGCTGTCTCCCCAGGAACCCCAGCACTGATGCCGGCAGGCATGACGATGATGACAACAGGCACCACTTCTGGGGACACACGATTTGCGAAAGGCAGCAGCTCCCGGAGCCACATTTCATAGATGGGTTATGTAGAAATGGAGGTACAGCGAGGCTCACTCACAGAGAGAACCCCAGACGGCAAGGTTATTCAGCAGTGGACTGGGGATCTGCGCGCAGGCTGTCGGCCTCCAGAGCTGGGCTCCAGACCCCACCTAGCGCAGCCCCCTCTGTGGGCACACAGCTGGTCCCTGCTGCCGAGCATGGACGTTACCGGGGGCACCAAGGGGGCTGCAGTGCTGTGGGCAGGGAGGCTCAGCCATCTCAGGCCTCTATGCGCCACTGGGCCCTTCCCCGCTCCCTGGCTTCCCTCTCTCGCAGCTGGCATTCCAGAGTCCCTTTTCCAGAATCACAGCCAGGAGACGGGAAGCATGTCTGTCTTCTCCAGGGTCAGTCAAGGTAGGGAGAAGCCGTGCACACACGTTCACACGCAGGAAGGAAGGGCCCTGTGCACATAACCATGCTGTGGCTGAACCTTCTGTGGCAGCCTCCATGCCACTGCAGCCGCACCACCCTGTACACGAAACACACGACGTCCCTCCTCCCACCTGCACACGTTTCTAGAAACCTTATGAACAAGCAAAAGCAGACGTACCACTTGAACACAGCCACTGCAGGGAGAGTGGGGACGGGTCCTCTCCCTGACAGCACAAGAAGGGGTGTGTCTTGGGGGGGCCACATCCTCAAGCCAGGGTAATGGCTCAACAACCAAGACCGAGGTCCTCCACAAGCCCCCTGCCCCACAGCTGCCTGAGGGCAGAGGCCACAAGGTACAGGTCAGGAGAGAGGGTA
This sequence comes from Diceros bicornis minor, assembly GCF_020826845.1. Lineage (NCBI taxonomy): Eukaryota > Metazoa > Chordata > Mammalia > Perissodactyla > Rhinocerotidae > Diceros > Diceros bicornis. The sequence goes on along the minus strand of NC_080745.1, from coordinate 87,285,369 downwards.
CAGAGACAATGGCGTCAACAGCAGACCAAGATCCCTCGAACAGGAATAAGTCCTCCATCGCCAGAGGTGTTCAAGCCCAGCTTGCAGGCACAAAGATGAGAGGAGTCCGTCCAACCCCAGGGCCTCTGAGGGGTGGGGGCCTGGGCCATCAGCCCTCTCACCAAGGTCAGGACGTCTGTGCCACCCTTTCCCTGCAAGGCCAGTGTCCCCCCACAGCCAGCAACTGCCAGCTCAGACACTTTACAGACACAACTTGATTGGATTTAATCCTCATAACGCCTGACAAAGCAGACACTGCCGTCCCCATTTACAGATGAGAAAAACAAGGCTCAGACAGTTTGTCACTTACCCCAAAGTGCCCCGTCAGGCAGTGACTGAGCAGTGATTCAAACCCGGGCCTCTGATCCTGGAGACCATGCCCTCGAATGCCTCCAGTGGCCGGCCCAGCCTGGCAGACTCTTCTGTGGATGAAAGGCCCCATTCTGCAAATCACACTACTAGTCACCATAGGAACCCCGTATACTGCGCCCCAACCAAGGGAAAAGAGTACCAAGTGGTTTTTTCTGTGAATTTTTAAGGTTTTACAATTAAGAGTAGAGCTAAAAAAGAAAAAAGAAGTTTTTATTTAAGAATTAGGGCTCAGAAACTGACTTCCTTCCTTTCCCTTAAACTTCTGAATTTAGCAGATAAGATTCACTCACCAAAGGGCTTTCATGTCCACGATGCATTGCTGGGAAATTGTTTTGTGGGAAAAATCTCATTGGACTAGATTTTCATATTAGCCTTATTAGTTCCCATTCAGACCTCAACACGATAATCATCATTGCTGCTTAAAAGTTAAAAGAAGCCATGCCTTTAAAAATGCATATGTTTATTGTAAAATGTTCCCCCTCTCTGTTTCTTTCTAGGTCAGGGAGGGCTTAAGGCCACTAACCTTGACCTGGGAGACGGCCACAGCAGAAAGAGCCGGCCTTGCTCTCCGGGACCGAGCTTCAGCCAAGGCCCGCTGGACAAGCTGTGTGGCTGATCGCAGCCCCGCCTGTCACCCGGAGCTCCAGACTCCAAGACCCAACCACCTGCGGGTCTCCACTTGGGTCTAACAGGCCTCTCCATCATAACGAGGCCAAGGCAGGCCTACCCAATGCCCCCAGCCCCCGCCCCCACCCCCAGCTGCTGCTCAGGCCCCAACAGGCCATCTCCCTGACTCCCCTCTCCCAGCCCCTCCCAGCCCGCCAGTCCCTAGCTCTGGACTGGAATATTTTCAGGCGAAACGATATGACATCTGGTACTTCTTTCAATTAGTACTAGACAGGCCTGACAAATACTAATTATAACAAAGCACCACAAACTGGGGGGCTTAAGGCAATAGGAATTTATTCTCTCACAGTTCTGGAGGCCAGAAATCTGAAATCAAGGTGTAGGCAGGGCCGAGTTTCCTCTGAAGCCTCTCAAGGAGGATGCTTCCTCGTCTCTTCAGCTTCTGGTGGCCCCAGGTGTCCTCGGCTTGTGGCCACATCGCTCCAGTCTCTGCCTCCATCTTCATGTGGCTGACTTGTGTGTCTTTCTGTTCCTTCTCCTCTTCTTATAAGGACCCTAGTCACACTGCATTAAAGGCCCACCCTACTCCAGGATGGCCTCAAGTGAACTAACTAAATCTGCAACAACCCTACTTCCAAGTAAGGGCCCGTTCACGGTGCCGGGAGCACCCTCCCCAGTCCAGGCAGCCCTTCCCCTGGAACTGTTTCTTCTGGAGGGAGACTGCCAGCCCAGACCTCCTCCTCGAAGCCAGAAACCCTCTGCTCTGAGACGATGCTACATCACCAAGCATAGAGCCAGGTCAAGGCCTCAGGGGCTAAGGGGGGCTTTTCATGCACTCAGCAGGGGCCCCAGGGAGACCGGGAGTGGAAACCTCACCTAGGAGACTGGGGGACAGAGGCTGACCACATCCCTGTATACTCAAACCTCTGCCTGGTGAACACCTGGGAGGACAAGCTATGGACTTTTCCAGAACTTTTCTTTCCTCCACAAAGACTTACATTAATAGAATTAATAGAATCATTAACAGAATCTAAGTCCAAACCATTTAAGTGAGAAATTGGAAACAGTTTTAAAACATGAAAATAAGCTTAAGAAAGCATATTTTTTTGTTTGCAATGGAGAAAAAAAGGAAATAGCCCAAGTATCCATTAACAGGAGACTGGAGGAACAAACTGGAAGATTCACTCCAAGGACAAGCGTGCAGCTATTACAGCGTGCGGCTATTAAAGAGCATGAGTTAGTGCTTCTGCCGTGGACTTGGTGGGGTGTCCAGGATGTGAAGTGAGAAACGCAAGGTGCGAGGAAAAACAGTATGGTTCATTTTTTAAAAAACAAACAAGACGACCCCTCCCATGTGGGAGGGGGTGTGTGTGCATGTGTACGCGCGAGCAGGGAGAGAGGCATAGCAGGTTGTTAACTTGGATTATTCTGGCTGGAGGTGGGGGTAGGAGCGAGGAGGGAGAGGAGGTATAGAAAACTTAAAGACCACAGTAAAGAGGAAAATGTGCAGGAGTGGCGTAATGTTAAGTGAAAATGTAGAATACAAAATTCTAAATATATGTTATTGTTAAGTATCTAAAAACTAATGAAGACGACCTAAATGCACAGATGGACAAAGAGCGAGAATGGAGTGACAAGGACGAGGGACGTTAGGGGAAGGTGATGATGGAGGGGAGTGCAGCACATCAAGACCTGCATTCTCCACAGGCCTTGAGAAACCCGCAGGGGCGATCAAGCTTGGGAGCAGCTTGATCGAATTTGTGTTTTAGGTCCTTCTGGCTCCCAGGGAAGATGGATGGAGGGTGGGGGCAGGACAGAGACAGGGGACCAGCCAGCAGCTGCTGCCAATGTGGGTGTGATGGAGCTTGGGGCACAGGTGGGGGTGCAGAAGAGGGATGAACTCGATGACTGAGGAGGGTGACTGCAGGACACGGTCTAGGTGAGCAGTGGCACCAACAAAGGTGACATGGAGGGGTGAAGCAGAGGGGCCAGGCGCTCCGTGACAGGCACGTCGAGTGTGAGGCGCCCTGGGTGGAAAGGTCAGGGAAGTGGAATCCTGAGATGGGGCACGGGAACCTGGGGAAGGCCTTGGGGTCTTGCGGAGGTACAGTTGTCTTCCCAACGAGGGCAAGGGCCCTTCCGTGCTGCAAACCCCAGCATCCAGTTTGTCTCTTCACACTGGGGACAGCAAGGTTTTCAGGAAGAACATGGCCAGAGAGCGTGAGTCAGAATCCCACCCCGCTGCCAATTAGCTCTGGGACCCTGGGCGACACACCGCCGCTCAGAGCTGCAGTCTCCTTGACTGTCAAATGAGAAGAGCAACGCCGACCTAGTCTACCTTCCAGCTCTGTAGATGTGCCTATTCTGGACATTTCCTATAAATGGAACCACACGACACTGGGCTTTCTCTGTCTGGCTTCTTGCACTCAGCATGATGTTTTCAAGGTTCATCCATGTTGCAGCACGTGTCAGTGCTTCGCTCTGTTCTATGGCTGAGGAGCACTCCACTGTACGGCTGCGCCACACTCTGTCTATCCGTCCGTCAGCTGAAGGACTGGGTTGTTTCCACTTTGGGATATTATGAATAATGCTGCTCTGAACATTCGTGTACAGTTTTGTTTGAACATATGTTTTCAATTTTTTCAAACCTAACTTCGTATTCATTAAACCTAACGTTGTATTCTTTTTCTTAAAACAGTCCCCCTCCACCAAGGAGGGGTCTAAAGTCAAGGCCTCAAAAACTCTGGATTCACCCTGATATTAAGGCTGGTGGGTCAAAAAGACAGAAGGAGAGGGCCCTTGTTACACTGTACTGCCAGCCCTGAGCCTGAGGACCCCCGATCGTTTTGTAGGTAAAGAACCAGCCACTGCTGGTTGAGTGTTGTCAACTGCAGCCATAGGTGTCCCGACAGCACAGGAGTGCACCACGGGATCCAGGCAGAGGCAGTGCGGAGTGGGTGGGGCCCTGACTTTAAAACATTGGGAGAGGAGAACGGTAAGACTTGGGGACCGAGGACCTGAGAGGGGAAGAATTTAGGACGACTCTGGACTTCTCTCGATGATTTCTCAATCACAAATAAATACTGAATCACTGTGAAATATTTCACTGTCTCCTTATTTAGCTCATAATATTAGCAAATATCTGGCTGGTACATCACAGAGCAGGGCAGGGGCCCAGCAGAGAGCAGGCCTGTGATAAATCACACATAGTGGCTGACAGCCATCGAATGGCAGGATGTGCACAGCACGCAGCACGGTCCCGGAGGACAGTAGGCACTAGGCCACCCTCCCCACCCTGTCCATTAGCAGCCCCCTAAGGGCAGGATAGAGTGGCGGTCCAGCGGCGCATCCTTTCCACCCTACACTGCTCCCAAAGAAGAAGAGAGGCCCCCTGCAGACCCCGTGCTCCTCATGGAGTCCTGTGCACATTGGACCTTCCCATCAGCTTGGCAGAGGGAAGGAGGGCAGCAACTAAGCGACGCCCCCATTCAGCAGCACACTCCTGAAACAGACACCTCATCAGTGCCCCCCTCTCCACCCTCTTCTTGAAGTTCAATCAGAGCTGTGATCACCGTTGCCCCAGGTGGACTTCTGAGCTCCTAATGCAGTGAAGGTGGGTGCATTTTGTCCCGGACTGAACTTTCCCCCTCACTCGCCACAGAATGACAATGCCAGGCTCACAGACCCAAATTACGCCTGATGATTTATATTGATTTTCAGAAACATAAGAAAATTGAAAACCACAGGAGACATGTTAAAAAAAAAATTTGTCCTCCAAGTGCATTTACACATACGCACATGTACACACACTTGCACACATTCACTCACACACACACAGGGATACACACACGCACACACACACGCTCTGCTGGGTCTTTCACGCTGATATACACACACACACCTGCACATACACACATACACACCCCCGCTCTGCTGGGTCTTTCATGCTGATACACACACACACACACACACACACACGCACATACACTCCACCGGGTCTTTCATGCTGACACACACACACACTCTGCTGGGTCTTGCACAATGACTGCGGATTTCGGCCCTTCGTCCTGGCTACCTGGGAGCAGCTGCAGCTGCTTACACTAACTAACACTAACTAACTTACACTAACTGACATTAACGAGAGTACCGGGCTCACCTGACGCTGCGCTCCAGACACCCAGCAACTCCCCGCCCGTGAACTAAAGATCAGAGCGCCAGGCTTGGACTTGTGGCCTGGACACGGAGGGCAAAGGTAAGGAGCTTCAGAGTGGGTAGCGGGCTGCCGAGGGGTAGCCAGTGGTGAGCTACAGAGAGGAGATCCAGGGCCCTTCCTGGAGGCCAGAAAGGCCCCTCAACCACCCAGAAGGAGGGAAGCTGGAGGCTGACGTACAGGACTGTGCGATGGCCCCAAACAGGAGAGTTAACCATTTGTCACGTGCACTGCCTCATTAATCCTGTGATGCCCTGTGAAGTCCGCACGATCACACGTCCCCCCCCACCCAGATAAGGAGGTGCATGCTCAGAGAGGTGAGGGCCTCAGCCACGGGCCCGGGGTTCACGCCCGGCTTGCTCATCCACCCTGAGGGAGCAGTCTCAGGCACAGGAGGCCCTCTTCACTCCGAAGGGGCTGTGGGGTCAGGCAGGGGCTGAGACTTCTCTCTGCCCTGTGGGAGGGTCACTGGGGCGGGGGGGGGGGGCAGAGCTCTCTCAGGAGAAGTTCCGTCTGTAACTCGGCTCTTGGCCCTGACATCCCTGGGGGAGGGGATGACAGGAGGCTGCGGCTGGGAGCCACAGTCCCCCAGGCGAGCCGGCCCCCCGCTGCAGCACAGTGGTGCACACAGATTGTACCACCAGGGTTGCACCCACCCACGGCACCCAACTCCATGGGTGGTCAAACGCTATCAGCTCCCAGGCGCTGGTATCCACGCCAAGAAGGACAGACACACCCTGACTGAAGGCCCGCTGGGCACCCTGCACATCACACCTGCAATCTCATTTACCTGTGAGGTCCCGAGATGTAGGCATCCTTCTCCCCACTTCAGACATGAGAACACTGAGGCCCGGCCCAGCCAGCCGTAGAACCGAGGCTTGTGCTCAGAGCTCTGGACAGACTCTTCCCTGTACCCTGCACAACCTCACGGTGATAAAATACAATCACAGGAGCCAGGTCTTCTGCAAGGAGGGGCTGCCAGTCAAGAGGTGAATTAGGGGCTTCCCAGTAAATCAAGACAGTGGTTTTGGCTTGAGCAGAGGGGGCCTGCCCGACGTTAGCATCCCAAAGGGGGTCGTGGGAGGAGGCTGGGCCTGCCCAGCTCCTCAGAGACTCTGCAGGTGGAATGAGGGGCTCCCCTCTTAAACAAGGACAAGATGACTGGCCCCTGCAGGGCATGAACCTGAATGACTCAGCGGCACTTCCTGGATGTGTCCTGGCTTCTACCAAGGTCAGGGCCTGTCCAGGGCAAAAGTGCAAATGGGCCCCTGGCCCGGCCTGCCCCAGAGAGAAGTACCTGTAATTCCAGGTAACAGAAAATCCGATACAGCCCCTCACACAGCTCCTTACCCCAGAGCAATGCCCATTTACGCCACCTCTGCACGTGGTCCCCTAAACCCAGCCACGGCCCTATCTCCAGCTCTGCCGCCCACCCCTCCCTGCCCGCCCACATTTAGGCACACAAGGCCTTACTGTGGGACGCTTCTTCCATCTCAAGTGCTCACTGTGGGTGATGGACTCGCAGTCATTCACACCACACATCTTACTGGGAGGTGGTCAGAGCTGGACGGGACCTCAGCGACCTCTCTACCCAACTCCTGCCTCTTCCGGAGGCTCGGCAAGGGGCGAGGCCAGGCCAAGTCATGGCGCCCTGTCCCTTGCCCTGTCCGGCATCACGCTGTCGTCCTTCCCAGAAGCATCTGCCTTAAGCAGATGCTTAAGGGGGTCTCAAGGGGGAAGAAAATCCTCTCCACCTGTTGAAAGGACATGGGGAGATGTTTTTGATCAGCAGTTTCCTCCTGGTTCCTCCGGGAATCCCAGCACGTCTCGTGTGTGCAGCTGGCTTAGAGGCCTGGAGACAGAGGCCCTGGCCCAACACCAGGACACGTGGTGCCGAAGAACAGCCTCCTCCGCGGGCTGGGTGGGCAAGGAGCTCCACTCCTCCAAGGGCTAGGTGGGCAATGAGCTCCACTTCAGCCTCCGACTTGACTTGATATACGGCTTCCTGGGCCCCCAGACTCAACAGGGCAGGGGTATGGCTGGGTCTGCATGAGCCAGGGTCCTACCAGGAAGACAAAAGCTCATGCTCTTTCTTCTTCCTGACTTGCCCTTTCTCCAGCTCTTGTCCCTCTGGCAAACTCTTCTTCATCCTTCAGAACCCCACTCAGGCTCCACGTCTCCCAGGGAGACCCTGATCACCCTCTGGGCTAGCTCTGTTTCCTGTGGGTGCAACCCCCATGCCATCCAGCCCCAGAAGGAGAAGTTGCCTATTTACACATCTGCTCCCCGCCCTGTGGACTGAGAGTTTCAGCAAGGCCAGACCTTAGTGTCCCTCGCACCGAGCCGGCATCTGGCAGGTAGCAGCACTCAGGGAGCCTCTGCAGAACGACTGAACAGCCTCGCCTACAGCGGCAGTCAAGAGCGGCATGGCTGCCCACCACAGATGACACCACATGGCTCAGCGGCCCACCAGCAGAAGCCCCTTTAAAAGCCTGACCACGATATGATTCCCTTTATAGAAAGTTCCAGAACAGGCACACTAACCTCTGCTGCTAGAGGTTGTCAGGGTCGTGGTTATCTCACGGGACGTAGTGACTGGAAGAGACCCAAGGGGGCTTCTAGGGGGCTGGTCATGTTCTGTTACACAGGTTGGTTCACTTAATAAAGTTTATCAAGCTACACGCTTAAGTTCTGTGTACTTTTCTGTACGTTGTGTCGATAATAAGTTTAAAAATTACAAAGAATCCTGACCACAGTAAATGGAACCTGGCCCAGGCGCTAACAGCAGCCAGAGGTTTGTGGAGGCCGCTCACCACCCCCATCAGCGTGGGCAAAACTGCAGCCCAGGGGTGCCAATTCTCCGCCCGCTGCCACTGCTGTCCACGGGGGTGCAGGGGCAGGCCACCCCACGAGGAGCGTACGTCCAGGGCTGGCTGTGCCCCAGTGGGCCATGGGGGGAGGGGAGGAGAGGCACATGCAGACCCTCCCTGGGGGCCTCCATGCCCACCTCCCACATACACTCATTGAGCGATACGTGGAGGTGGACGCTGGAGCCTGCCTGTCACCATGCCTGTCACCATGCATCACGGTCCGGCCCCTGGGGGCTCTGGGTCGGCAGGCTCGCCCAGAGTCATGGAATGTTCATGTCGGGGGGCAGGGTTCCTCCCATCTCAGGGGTTCCAGAGCGGGGAGAAGTTCCACTCCATTCCCAGGAGAAACAACAGGACAATCCAGCTTTCCTCTGCATCCAGCTGCAGAGCAGCCTCCCTGCTGGGTGATGGAGGGTGGGGAACGTGCCTGGCTCAGCCCGGTTGGAGGGGTGCCTCCAGCCTGCCTTCCTGCTCTGCTGGGCCGGCAGCTTCCCGGGCAAGCTCCACCCTGGGGGGCTTGGCTGGGAGGCCAGGGGGCTGCGGCTAGGAGGGAGCAACCACATCCCCGAGACAGGAACATGCTCAGATACAAGTGACTCTCTGGGTATGATCTTAACTCCAAAATCGTGCTTTGTAAATAATTGCATTTAGCACAACTTTTTTAAAGAAAAAGCCAGAACAAAACGCTAGCTGTTGTTCCCTCTGGGAGGGGAAACTGTGCATTATTTTCTTCTTTGTGTGTTTCTGTATTTTCCAAAGAGGGCTCCCATTTCTTCTATAATTAGAAAAATTACATTAATTAAAAAAAAGAAAAAAACCCCATTGGAGGCATTGTCAAAAGCCTAAAAACTAGAAGGATTAATGGAGTTCTTCAGGGTAAAGGTGGCTTTTCTGCGGGCTGCTGTGCTCGGGCCCAGACAGGCCCCACTAAACCCACCCCGCAGCAGATGAGAAATGAAGAGAAACCCCAGTGCATGCTCACCACCGGCAGCTGAATTCTGTGTTGTGAGCAGCCCTGGCAACCAGGATGTTCCTTCTTGAAAGAAAGGCTCTGAGCCCAGAAAGACTCCCTGTACCCGGGCTCCTAGGTCTCGGCCCTTGTGGGGCCCCCAGACCTCCCCTTCTTGGGGCATGTGTGCAGACACAGTCACCTGGTGCCTGCCTTGTCCCCACGGCATGACCACTCAGAGACGGGACCTGGATTCTCGAGTGTGGAGTGATGCGGTCTCAGGCTGGTCTGTGCTGGCAGGGGGCGTCCAGGGTCTGGAGGACAGGCAGTGTCTTCCTGAGGTTGTCACGAACTCAGGTCCCTCTGGGGCACGCATCTGGCCCCCAATGACGGGAAGTGAGCTGCCCACCCCAGGTGGGAGACCGTGCACGTGGAGGCTGAAGCAGCAGCCACGCAGCTCAGGACCCTGACCTCAGGGGGCAGAGCTGTGTCTGGCAGGATGGACACTTGTGTTCGGCTGCAAAGGAGTTGTTCTCTCTCATGGTCCCCGAGGTGAGTTTGCCAAGACCCTCGGACAAAGCCCTGCCCGGCCGACCATCCCTCCAACGGTCCTGACTGAGGACCAGCTGTGCCCTACATCCCAAGGTGGGCACCGGGGATCAGCGAGGACCAGCACAGGCAGCCCCTGCTCTCAGGACATGTGTGGCGTAGTGGGGACAACAGAGACTGTTATTGCATCCCAACTACGGCCAAGCTATGGGGCAGGCATGGGTCACAGGGAGAGCACCCGTGACAGGCACAGATGTGCAGGCCGTCTCTATTCTCACTTGGGAGACGGCTGGACACCAGCGGTGTAATGCAGGCGGGACATGCCCATGAAAGTGAGAGGGTCACACGAGGAGGAGGCGGCAGGAACCTCAGGAAGGGCGCACACAGGGCGGCAGAGCCCCAGGAAGGAGCGTGGAGGGAGGATTCCAGGAAAGACCGGCCTCCAGCCTGGCTGGGCCCTGGGGGTGCAGGGGACCGGGTGAGGGCCAGTGGAAGACCCACTCCCCCTAACTGTCTGCTCCCTCTCTCTGGTCGCTGCCTGAAGAGGCAGGAGAACCGTGGGCAAAGCCAGAGCAGGACCGAGGAGGGAAGGTGGCTCCACTCCCCTAGCACCTACTCTCCAGCCCCTGAGAGACCACCACCTAGAACCCTAGCTCCCTCTCAGCACCACCGCCAGGGAGAGCCCCAGCCTGAGCACACAGACTGGAAACAGAATGCCACCTGCTGCTGTAACCCAACCTCTCTGTGCCTTAGTTTCCTCAACTGTAAAATGGGGATATACCAGTACTCACTTCTTTGGGCTGTTGTAAACATATCTGTAAACACGCAAGTCAGTAAAGGAGTGGACGTCATCCCATGGCTGAGCCCCCGAGATAGCTCCGATTGGGTCACAGTCTGGTGCTGTGCTGTGGAAGCCATATGCACACCGTGCATCCACAGCTCTGTGCTGGCCTGAGCACCAGCTCTGAGTCTACTGCGGGTGACAAGGCACCACGAAAGGGTCGAGAAGGCAAATGTATGACAATGGCCTTTGGTGACTCAGCCCCCAGGCCTGCAAGGGCTTCTGGCTCCAGGAGTGTCAGCTGGAGGAGTGTCTCAGGAGAGCCCCTCAAAGCCCCCTTGCTGCTCTCCGTTCATCTTGGCAGGGACTGGGTGTGGGCATAACCCCCTCAGGGAGGGAGCACCCCTTCACGGGGGGAGAGTGGGGTGAAGGGGACCATCACCCCCTCCTGGCTAGGGGCTGGCTCACCCAGCAGTCCCCACTCCGGCCTCCAGCAACACAAATTTGTGCAAATAGTATTAGAACCCCCCACTCACGTGTTCTAAGAGGCCCCTGTAGTGTATATTGAGGGATGAGGTCACAGGAGCTCCAAACCAGCAGGTCCACAGCGCCCCGCCTGCCCACAGAAAGCCCCAAGCCTCAGTGCCCCTCGCTGGCCTAGGTGTTTCCCCACAGGTGGTCCCGGGTCTACACTGCTGTCACGCAAACAGGCAGGAGACTCTCAAGCCTTTCCCACTGGAGCTGCTGTGTGGAATCCCTCGGGGTAGCCGGGGACCCCGCCACAATTAGGTCAAGGGCTAGCAGGGGCTGGCTCCTCCGCGAGCTTCGTGGTTCAGAAACTCCATCACACGTGGCCATTTTGAGCCAAAGGCAATGTTTCTGCAAAGTGGAGGGCCCGACCCGGCTCCCTGCACAACCAGCTCTGGATACAAGTTCCCATCGCTTGGTGGAGTTAAGCTCAGATCTCAACTACATCTGGGCCCCGCAGGCCCGGTGGGCTGTCTCCTCATCCGAGCTCTCGTCTTGTAGTGCGGCCTCCATCCTGGGGTGGCTTGTGATCTGTGGCACTCTGGGGCTCAGGCCTGCTGAGTGGGCGTGGCGGGCTCTCACATGCCCCGGGCCACTTTATGACTCTCGAGGCCCCTTCCTCCACAAAAAAAATTTAAATAACTTAATAGATTTCCACGGGCCTTAAAAATATCATTTATTTCTGATGTGAGAAAAAACATTAAAACATTTTCTTTGACCTTAAAAGTTTGGGAGTTTTTTGCTTCTAATTTTAAAAGAAGTTAAAACATCTTCACAAGCCCCTAAAGGTATTGCGGGCCCCAGGTACTGTGTCTCAGAGCCCGATGGGTAAGTGGGCCCAGGGTATTCTGGCTCCAACTCCTGGGAGAGTCTGGAGCCCAGACCTGCAGCTGAACCTAGGAGTGAGCTCAGGGGAACATGAGGGAGGACGAGTGTCCTCTACACACCGCTGAGCACTCTGACCCACTGGTCTTGGTACCCACACCTGTGCAGACCCTCAGGGCCGGGGCTGCTGCAGGGCCCGCTGGAGAAGATGCGGGTGCTCCCCGGGCCCTCGCACCCCTGCCCTGGCCCTGCCTGCAGAGCCCAGGTGCTGAGATGAGGGGAGTGCTGGAAAACATGAACCATTTTCCTGGCAGCCGAAGTGGATGGGTGGGTGTGAGAGGCCAGCCCACAGCAGCCCAGATCCCCAGCGAAAAATCCACTCAAACTGCAAATGGCAGAATGCATTGAACAGAGCGGGCTGCAAGGGGGCTGGGAGCGTGAGGCTGGGCCATGTTGACGGGGTTTGGGGCGCCTAGTGGAAGGAGCCAGCTCTCCAAGGCATGTGCTCTGCACCAGCAACTGCCCTCAGAACACTCCGGAGCAAGTCCAGAAGTCATTGAGTGCGGGGCTCCAGACTGCAGAGAAAGGGCCCCCCTTACGCGGCTCCCCCAGCCCCAGTCTGGCCACAAGAGAGACCAGGCCCCACTGCCACCTGGTGGGGGCCTGCAGCCATGTGGACCTGGAGGGACAAGGTCGGAGACCCCTGGCCTCTGGAAGCCTGACAGCACAGGCACCTGCCCACCCACCCAGAGCATCTGTCCAGAGACAGGGGCTCACACAGCCTCAGAAGTATGGCGACGGGGATGCTGCAGGGACAGTCGGGCCCAAGGGCCTGGGAAGTAAAGCCCCTCCCCTCCACGTTACCCTGGGGCCCAAGTTTCCCCAAATAACCACACTGATGGGAACACCAATAAAAATAACAATAGCTAGGGGCTGGCCCCATGGCATAGTGGTTAAGTTAGGCGTGTTCCGCCTGGGCAGCCCGGGGTTAGTGAGTTCAGACCCTGGGCACGGACATATATCACTCGTCAGCCACGCCATGGTGGCGACCCACATGTAAAGGTGGAGGAAGACTGGCACAGATGTTAGCTCAGGGCTACTCTTCCTCAGCAAAAAAAAACCCCAAAAAACAAGAGCTAGTATTTGCCCAGCACTTCTATGTGCCAGGAGTGTACTGAATGTTCTCTGCAGAATATGTTCTGTTCTCCTCCACCTGGGGGTCGGTATCCTATGATTCCCATTTTAAAGATAAACCAAGGCCTGAAGTGACTGGAACAGGATGTGACTCAGGCAAGTGGCTCCGACTGAGGCGCTCCGGGCCCCCCTTCAGCACTTCTGATCTGCACTCTGGGAACTCAGGGGGTGGGGGCATCTTGGTTTCAAGATGGCCGGTGAGTGACAGAGAATGCTTGAGGGCCCTCTGGTATGCCTCACACGCACCCACATTCCCTCAAATCACTCAATTCCCCCAGAAAGAGGCCCTGAAGAACATTCTACACTGGAAGTCCATCTGCCCAAGTTGCAGCAAACTTATTCTCTGATCCCATGAGGCCTGGCTAAAAATAATTCAATCCCTACGATCTTGGGAGAAATAAAGTGCCTTGAAATGTCATGGGGCCAGCGCAAACCACTCAGGAAGCCCTTCCTTCCTTTGCCACGCCTCCAGCGTGCGCGTGAATTAAGAGGAGTAGAGCCTGCACTGGTGAGAGACCCAGGCTCCGAGCTTGAGGCCACTCCCAAAGAGCCGTGTGACCTGGCACATTAGAAACCACTCTGGGGCTGACTTTCCTGTATGAGGGGGTGGGAGGGAAGAACCTAGATAATTGCAAAGCGTCCTCCTAGACGTGTGAGTCTCTGAACAGATGGAATATCTGGCTGCATAGACTCATCGTCACCGGTCTCTTCCGGACCCAAGTAGCCAAAAATAAGTAGCAAAGTCTTTCTGGGGAACCACATAGTTCAGGGCAGCCATGCATGGGCCTCCATCTCAGGGCAGGGAGGCCTGTCCTCCGTTTCCCCTTCTGCCAGCTCAGGTGGCGTGGCTCAGAGCAGCGGCCTGCTCTCCTGAAGCTGTCGAAGGGTGCAGACCAGAGCCTTGGGGCATCGGGCCTCTCTCTTCCTCACACAAACCTCCCAACGCGGTGAGAAGAGAAGGCGACCAGGAGACCACACTGCTGGAAGGTGAGAGGCAGCAGCAGGGCTGGGAGCTGGTCAGGCCCAGGAGACAAGACCTGCTGACTGCAGGAAAAGTGACCGCGAACTGCTCAGCAAACCAGGGTGGGAGGCTCTGGCCGGGTCACCCAGGAAGGGAAAACCAGGGTGGCTGCCCAGAAGAGGGCTCAGTCACAGCAGAGGGTCAAGGACCCTGCCTTGTCCTAAGAGGGTCTTTTCGCCTGCCATGGCCACATGCCACACCCTCACATCTGAGCCCTGCCCACATCACTTGTCTCCGCTCTGTGGTAGCACACGTTAGGGGGCACAAAACCCCCCACATTTATAATAGTGCAAAATAAGCCCAGCAGTTTTTGCTTATGACGTAGCCTAAACCACTCACACCTGGCTGATGGATCCAAAGTCTTGGGTCATATCAGCCTCCCTTCCCCCCAGGGCAGTGGCACAGAAACGGGGCCCACAGAAGCAGGAAATGGGGATCCCAGGCCATGAGGGTCTCTGGCCTCAGTTTCCCCATCTGTGAAGTGAGGGCAGTGTGATGGGTGAGACGAGGGCTGGCCATTATCTCTAATGGGCATGGCCTCAGATAGCATCTCTTGAGGAACTGTGGAAGGGCTTAGGGAAGCTCTGGCGTCTGCCCCGGGGCCTGGGGCTGGACAGGGAGGCAGAAGAGGCTCTGCCGGTGCCAACAGCCTTCCACAGGGCCCAGCCTTCCCACCTCGCCCGACTGCACAACCTGCTTTGGGCTGCGCACCCCTGCCACCCACTCTCTGCGGCCCCGATTATTCCTGCTGCCCGGAGCCTCCCAACCAGTCTCACTTCTGGCAACAATGGGCCCTGCCACCTGGGCAGAGCTCTGACACTCCCCACCTCTCCCCATGGTACCCCCATGGTACCCCCGAGCACTGTGTTCCCAGAACCTCTCAGGCCGCAGGGGAAACTGAGTCTGGAAAAGCTGAGTGGGGCTGTAAGCAAGAGCTCTGGGGTGAAGCACACCAGATTTGACCCCCGGGTCCACAAGGTTGTTACTGAACGTCTCTGATGCTCACATTCCTTATTTAAAACCCAGAGACGATACTTACCTTACAGGCTTGTTGCACAGAGGAGGAAGTGCTCGTGCCTGCACATCATTAAGTGCTGGATTATTCTACAAAAATGGCTATTATTTCTATTACAGAGAGGTGAGGAGGCCTGAGCCACCAGCTGGCAGTTCAAGCACCCCACCCCTCATGGCTCGGCCCCTCCAACTCTCAGCAGCAAAAGGACTGCCCATGGCTTCCACCTGACCCATCAAGGGCCATCGTCCAAACCAATCCTTGCTGGATCCGTCCAGATTCCCCAGGGCTTGAAGCTGTGGCAAAGGCTTTGTTTTTAGATATCTGAGGTTCCCAACGGTCTTCTACCAAATGCGGGCCTGTCCCACTTCCTGCCTTCAGAGGGTCCCTTCCAAAGTGGCAGCGAAGCTCTCCCTGCCCTCCTCCTCCTGCTCCTCCTCCCCACCTCCACTCACAGAACCCTCTGGGAGTCTTCTGCTTTGGCTCTGGGACACATCAGCTGGTTCCTGGAGCCCCCTGGTCCCTCGGCCTGCCCACGTCCTGGTCCTGCCATGACCTGCAGGGCCGAGGGGCTCTCCCAAGCCTGCAGACAGAGAGCTGGGACACTAGGAGGCACTCATGAGCCTCCATCTGGTCCTAGCAAGATCCTTCTGGGGCGGCCTCAGAGGGGCTGGACAGGAGTTTATTTTAAACTATTTCATGTGGAAACACTGATGCTTCCTCTTTACTGGCGGGTTCCAAACAGGTTAACCCCTTCTTCTCCCTCCAAGCTGACCCTGGCCAGAAAAAAGCAAGGAATGACTTCCACACGCTGCACAGTTCCTGCCAGCCCCCAGACACGGCACCCATGAGCCCATGAGACCCCAGGCAGAACACCCAGGAACACGCCTAAGGATGGGCGAGCCTACTCGGCTGCAAGGTGGGCTGCTCCCATGGGCGGGCGCAGGAAGCGCCAGGCGGGGGCCCTGGTGCCAGTGCCAGCCCCGACTTGCAGGCCTGCCGGCCTCAGCCTCCTCACCTGTAAAAGGGTGGGGGTGGGGGGTCTGGAGAGATCAATGCTCTCCAAAGCTTTCAAATGCTTTTGAAGCAGTAGAACCTTCCACCTCAGCCCAGTGAAATTTGCAAGGAACCCCGATACAGACGAGAGCTGCTCCAGCTGAATTAGGGGCAAGAGCCTGGAAGCCCCACCTCAGTCCCCTAATTCCCTGCCTGAGGACCCTGATCCAGCCGTGCTCTCAGCCCTGGGGCTCTGAGCTCCTTTGGCAGCTGTGAGCTGCTCCTCCTGGCACAGCCCACTCCCCACACCCGTTCAGCAGGACTTCACAGCATGCGCCCCTGGAGGCCAACACGATTTAAAAACCCACTGGACTAATTTACAAGCGTGCAGAAACAAACAGAGAGACAACAATCACAGGTAACACTGCCCGTGGTGGAGGGGTTCAGAGCTCAGACTATGGAGTAGACGCCCAGGGTTCAAAGGCTGGTTCTCACCAGCTCTGTGACCTTAGGAAAGTTACCCGACCTCTCTGAAATAATATCAGTTAACCATCCCATACGGTTGTTTTGAGGGTAAACGAGCTAATGGAACAATCTCTGGTGGAGTAGGTCCCGTGTCTGTCACTGTCATAAGTAGTGTTTTCCCAAAAACCTTAGGAAGGAGACACGTTACTACCCCCATTGACAGTGGGGAAGCTGGGGCACAGAGAGGTTAAGTAACCAGCCCCAAGCCACATGGCTGAGAGCCCAGAGCCTCTGTGCTTAACCCCTAGGCTCCAAGGACCAGGGCACATGAGAAAACACCCAGATCCTGCGAGAGTCTTTATGTGCAACTCTTTGCAAGGCCTAACTGCTACTTTATACAGCCAGGTCAGTGAGCTCTTCCCAACCCTGTGTAAGCCAGAGCCAAGCCACCGACAGCACCAGAAACCACGAGAGATCTCTGGTCAGGCACTCGGGGGGACGGGACAGGCCTCATCTCAGGCTCATGCGTACCTGCCTCGCCTACCTGTGCCTCACAGCATCCTGCAGGATCAGCAGCATCTGGATTTTACAGATGGGAACGGAGGACAGAGAGGTAAGGCAGCCCGTGCCGGGTCACACACTGGCCAGGTGGTGGCTCAAGACATTTCATCCCCTGCCGTGGGCCCCAAAGCCCAGGCTCTTCCCCAAGGGCCCCACCCCTGGGCCAGGGCTGGTCAGGCCGAGAGCCGCCCACCCAGGCCTCCTGCCCATGCTGCTGCAGCTTCTAACAAGCCAGTGCTGCCTCCTTCCCACCATCGGCTCTCTTTAGAACCTCACACACACAGGAGATTCAAACAAGTTAGAGAAAACCCTATGGCACTGTGGTGGAGAAAGAAGAGCCAGGTGGATCCAGCACTGTCTCCAGTGCTGAGCTCCCCAGCACCAGGGGGAAGACGGCGATGACACTCTCCTGGCAGTGGCCCGTCCAGCTGGCCCCATGAGGGGCATTTCTTCCTGAAACATGGGTGACCCACGCTGCTGGGCTCTCTCCTGCAGCCCACCTACCTGTGTGTCACACTCTGGAGCCTTTAAGGGATTCCTGCTGCACCAAAGGGCCACTGTCTCTGGGCTCCCACCCAAGGCCTCCTTGCATCCTCAGCCCCAATCCCCAAACTCTGTCAGTGAGAGCCCACAGTGTGTCCAGCCCTGTGCCCACAGCGAGCAGGACATCAACCAGGCAGAGACATGGTCCCTGCTGACCAGGTGATCCCAGAGCTGCCACCCCCACGCCATATGCCTCGTCCCCCTTTGTTCTGCATCTCACTGAGTCCTCCTCGAGCACCCCCAAGTCCCCCTGGACACACACTCTGTGCCCAGCACTGGGCTGGGGATCCTCCAGGCCACCTGGTCTCGTTCATCTCATGTCCCCACTCACTGCTGAGCACTGAGCAGGTGCTTGCACAGCTGAGCGGCCCTTTGGATGTACTCTGGGTGGTGGAAGCAGGCGGGCTGGGCAAGGGTGGGCTGCATCTCCTTACATGGTGAGCGAGGCCAGGAGCAGCCCCTCCTCCCCACGCAGTAAGCCTGGATGTAGCCAACTGCACCCTATTTAAAGAAAAGTCAACTTTCTGATAAGCGTCTATCCCTCTGGGAGAGGCTGGCCCCGTGGCATGCACATTCTGCTCAGCTCCACAGGGTGATGGACAGGAAGAGAAATCCTACATGGTTGTACCTGTACTTCTCCCTCCCCCTGCCCAAGTACGTCGACTTCTGAGTGCTGCTGTCCACTCCCCCACACAAAGGGAAGGCAAGGCCCGGAGCCGGGCTCGGGGAATGTTTTGGACATCAGAGGACGTGGTCTCTAGGGTGAATTTTCAAAGTGGTGCCCTGACCGTCCTGGTTCATGACCCCTGCGTTCTACGCAGGAGTGGGGGCCTGGCCGAGCCGGCCCTCAGGGATGCCCCGGGCATCTGGAGGGTTGGGCTGGCTGCGCTGTGGACACACATCGCTTCCCTGACGCATCTCCTGCAGCTATATAATGATTGAGCTCCTCCTGTACCAAAGGTGCTGACGACACCAGGGAATACTTCAAAAAATCTCCATTTTACAGATGAGAAAACCGAGGCTCAGCGGTCTCCCAGCTGGTAAGCGGCAGAGCCAGCGTTTGAGCCCAGGGTTCTTCCGTGTCCTTGGAGTGCACGCTCTTCCACAATAGTACCAGCCCAGGGGAGTGTCCAGCTGCCAACAACAAATGCCCCCTGTACCCCAACACTCACACCATGAGGCCAGGCTTTCACGGGGCACAGGGACAACAGCAACAGACGCGCTGGTAACTGCCTTGCAACACGCTTACCAGTTGGGTGACCCTGGGCCAGTCGGCTTCTTCCCCAGAAAACAGAAGACTTTCTCTGCCTACCCGAGGCTTGGATGAGAACCACAAACGTGAAAACGGTCTGGGAAGCTGAAAGGCCTATCCCAATGGGAGAGACCACTGTTACCCAGTTTAACAAATGCCGGGCGTCCACCACGTGCAAGGCATTGTGGGGACAACAAAACTGGCAAAGACCCGGTCCCTTCACTCAAGGAGTAGGGAGGGAGAGAGCAGGGAGACAGACGAGCCAGCAGAGGTCTGGGGTCTTCCTTCCTTCCTTCCTTGTGGGAGGGCAGCCCATGGCACCCAGCACATGTCGGGGGCCAGGGCCCCAAGTGAGGAGGGCTTTGGGACAGTGGGTGGGGTGGCAGTCCAGCAGGGGCAGGCACCCAGCAGCCCAGTGGGGTCAGAGATTGGCTATATACAGGGGGACTGAGCAAATAAGCAAACAGAGAGAGAGTAATGTAACCAGCTTTCTCCCCGTTGGAGAAGGTACAAACTTGTGAAGGCTTAAGGCTGGGAAGAACCCTGTGGTGCTGGACTGGAATCAGAGGTATTGGGGTGAACTCATGGTTTTGATAGATACAGAGAGGTACAGAGACATGTACCGATGTGTGTGTGAATTACATGCATATATGCAGGCATATGCTTCCCACCTCTGTGTACTGACAGAGTCTGAGAGCAGCAACAGCCAGAGGCAATATAAGAACAGCTAGTGCCCTGGTATTCGATTCTAAGTATCACTTTCCACTAAAAGGAACTAGGGCTCCTTGGAGAAATGGCTGACTCCAGGGCTGAGGCAAAGACAACATGAAGAGCCTGAAACATCTTTTTGTGCCAGAAAGTACGGAAGGGCTCAAGAATGGTGGGGATGTGTCAAAAGGACACAAGGCCAGCTTGAAGGGGCTGTCATATCAGGGACCACTGGAGTATCATAATAAAAAGTGATAGTAACAGATTATAACCCATTGAACTAAGTAGGAATCCATGAGTCCACACTGGTATAAATAAATAAGTAGAAGAAAACCTTCTTCTTTACAGTAGAATGCCAACCACAAATGTAAGGACGAATGACGGAATGACCCGGCAGCCATCACGGAGATAATTAATTCGAGAAGCAGTAACAGACATTAAACTATAGACGAAAGTACGGGGAGGAACAGGATTTTATACAGTCTCAAAGTATCTCCCACAAACAGTTACAAATCCTACAGGGGAGAAAACCCATAACTATACATAACTTTACGGCAATCACCATCTTAATCAAACAATCCATGTAAATATCACCAATTCTGGGCAAACTGACACGGCACGCCTCCTGACGAGATGCAGTGAGAAGCACAGAGCGTCACTTCTGTGATATTCTGGCCCCAAACGCATAACCTGGCTCATATCATGAGGAAACAAACTGACTTCTCACAATCTTCAGAACCGTCAGTGTCCTGAAGGTTGAGGCAAGGCTGGAGCAGTGTCCCAGACGGACGTCTAGAGCCAGGACCTCGGAGCTGCGTGCCCCCACTGGATCTTCCTCTCCACAAAGGAGTTCACGGAGCACAGGGGAAACCTGGGCGCGGTCTGGCTCTGGGAGAAGGGCACATGGAATTCCTGACCATTCTGGAAGTCTCAAAAATGGTTTGGAAAGAAGAAGGCTGTGGGAAGTCCAAGGTGCCACATAATTCTCGGGGAGGTGAGGTGTGTTCGAGGTACAACAGAAACAGCCCTGGTGTGGGAGCCAGCACAGACCCCAGCTTGCCACAGGGTTACCCTTGACCTTGAGACGGCCCCTCTGCCATTCCTGCCTCCCCATATGGAGCCAGAGGGTTCCCTAAGGGCCTTCTAGGTGGGAAAACTCCAGGAATTCCACTGTCAGGAAAGGCCTGGAAGACAGCAGAATTCAGGCACGCCGAGGAAGGGGTGGCAGGACAGGCAGACGGCACAGCACGGACAAAGGCTCGGAGGCGGGACAGGGACAGGAGGAAGCCTGGAGGGGCTGGAGGGCTGCCCCCTCATAGTGGATACCCGGCCTCTCTCACGCTTGCTGGGCATGCTGGGAGGCCACACGCCAAGAGTACTGGCAGTTCTCAGGTTGCCCTCCCCTGAGAAGGGGTCAGCTGGAAAGGAAAAAAGGCGCTGGCAAGGACGATGTGGGGCCGCTCACCTGCTTTAAACCCCGGGGTCCTGGCTGCAGGAAGTTCTCTCCCCGCCCTCAGCACCTCGGTGTTCTCCACGCCTCATCGCCCGTGCCCACAAGGGGCAGCAGAGGGTAGGAGCGGAGGGGTGGCAGGCTCTGGAGGCCTGGCTCTGGGAGGCGGGACCCACAGGGCCAGTCTTCCCCGGGCTTGGCAGAGACATACAGCAGCTGTGAGTGAGGCAGAGAGGGCGTGTAAGTGTGTGTGGGCTGGTGTGGGGGCCAGGTGGGAGTGTGTGCAGATATGTCAGCAGGCCCACGTGTGCCACCCCAGGTGCATGTGTGCACGGGGGGCCTGGATGTGAGTGTGAGTCAGAGTAAGTGTCTAGGGATCCTCGTGAGTGTGTGTGGGACTTGGGGGGACCTGGCTGTGAGTATGCACGAGCGTGCAAGTGCGGGACCTGCAGGTGAGTAGGCAAATGTGGGATCTGGACGTGAGTATGTTAGTGTGTTTGACCTTGGTGTGAGTGTGTTAGTGTGCAGGCGTGGGGCCTGAGTGTGAGTGCGTGTGCGAGTGCAGGGGACCTGGGCGTGAGCATGTATGAGCGTGTGGGCATCCGGGCCTCTCCCCATACCCGGAGCAAGGCGCCCTCTAGTGGCCCCAGCAGAAAGCAGCGTGAGGAAGAAGGGAAAATGAAAGTTGACCCTGAAAGATCTGGAAAGAGGCAGCGAAGCCAAGGGCGCAGATGAGGGACAGGGGCTGGGGACAGGAGGAAAGAGACAGAGGGGAGAGTCTGGAGGAGAAAACGAGGGGGCCGGAGGCACACTCCCTGGGGTCCTTGGGGAGCAGCAGGTCTTGGTGGCTGACACTGACCCCCTGCCCACGCCTCCAGGGTCCTCACCAGGCCTCACCCTCCCTTGGCATCTGAGGTGTCCTCTCAGAGGACACGGGGCAGGGGGGCTTGGACTGGCCTCATATGACACGTCGGGCTGGCCCAGCCCTTCAGCAAGGGGGGCGTTGAGTCTGCCTACCCACCACTTGTCTCCAACTAGGGCTCAGCCCCCTCCGCCCAAGACACACCCTGACCCCCAGCCCTGGGGTCTGGAGTCTGCAAGCCTAGAGACAACGGTCCCAGGCACCCATTCCAGCATCGGGCGCTGGGATCCCACCCTCAGGAGGCCCCCCTTCCACAGGTCAAAATGTGTGTGTGTATGCATGAGTGCATGTGTAAGCCAGGGTGTGGGACCTGCGTGTGAGTGTGGTACCAAATGAGGCCACATCCCTGCCAGGCCTGGGGGACAGAGAAGGCTGTGGGGAGGGCACAGACTGCTGTGTATGTTTGGTGGTCCAGAGAAGGCAATGATTTTAGTCACAGGGACCAGAGCCCCTCACCCCGATCCTTCCTGGATGAAACCCCTCGGCGGGTGCAGGACGCTCCTCTGGCTGTGTTCCTGGGGAGTAAGGGAAGGCAGGAGGATCCAGGGGCAGCCAGGCTGGGGCTGGTGGGGATTTCCAACAGGAGGAGGCCCATTGTCAGGGGTCTGCAGTCTTGCGTGGGAGGAGAGAGCTGGCTGGGCATCCGGGGGCCTGGTCAGAGCTGTATGAAGGCTCAGGAGTGCTGGGGTACTTGGGCTGGTTTCTGTTTTTAAATTAAGGAAGTTGTCCTTTGGGTGGTTTTTCTTTGTAAGAATCCCCCAAGTTTACAAACCTGGAGGGGAATCCAGTGTACTTGAGAGAATAACTCTTGTTCTGATAAGAGTGTTATCCTCTCATCATAAACATTTAGAGGACACCCAAGGACGCAAGGACACGACCAAAGCATCTGTAACTAGTGGAGGTCTTCCCAGCAGTCTCTCTGTTGCTCAGATACCTACACACCTGCATGGACACCTGTGGTTTTCACACACTGCTGGGCTCCAGCTCTGATGCTCACAGCCCGTGACCCAGAGGAGGAGGTCACACACTGGGCGGAATCCGAGGGTGAATGACAGTACCAATGTCTGCCCCTGCCCTGTCTGGGCCTCAGTTTCCACATCTGCAAATGGGAGGTGGCAACACTGAAATATCAGTGTCCATCACGGGGGGGGACAGGACAGCCTCCCAGGGCTGTCCCAGGGACCAGAGGTACAGAAATGACTGGCACCCACAGGTGCCAGCTAAATGTCAGCAGACTCAGGAGGGCTGAGGCTTTATTTAGCCCCAGCCCCTGGCCACTGCAGTCCCTTCAGCCTCCCGGCAGGAGGTCCGCCAACCCCTGCGAGTAATCTCTAGTGATGAGGACTCTTCTCTCCCTAGGCAACCTGCTCTATTTTGGGACAGCTCTGACACACCTTTGCGGGAAGTTTCCTCCAAGGTTAAATGAGGTCCCTTCCAGCACTTTCCAGAGCATGGAAAAAGCCAGCAGCGGCGTGAGCTGCAGGCCGTTGCAAAGGTCTCTATCTGGCCCTCAGAAAGGGCAACGTGGACTGGGCCTTGCACACATCATCCACGTGAGTAAGAAAGCAGAACCCTGGGGCAGGCTCCCTAGTGGGTGTACATCGGACAGAAGCCCACATGGCTGACCACCCGGGTAGATGTCAGAGATTTTTGGACCAGTTCTGAGGTACCACAGTGCTCGTTGCTGCATTGCTCACAAAAATGCTAATTTATTGGCCCACTTTACTAAAAGGCCAGAAGTGGGACCAGCTTCAGGCAGAGCTACATCCAGGTGATCAAACGATGTAATTGGGAGTCTCTCTCACTCTGTCCATCTCTAGACTCTGCTTTTCTGCTAGTCAGCTCCCCCTGGGGCAGGCTTTCCCCTGGGGTAGCAAAGATGGCCATTGGTACTTCTCGGCTTTTATTTCACTGGCCACTTTCCTAGGGGTTCTGAAAAATCCTGGGCCAACTCACCAGCCCAACTCAGATCACATACCCATCACTGTGGCCAGGAGCTCTGCATGCTCCAGAATGGCCAAGCCTGAGTCCCACGCCCAGGCATGTGGCCCGTGGGCGCTGGAGGTAGAGGAGAATGACCCCAAGGGCATGCAGGGACCATACTCAGAGCAGGTGGAAACACGTTACCCACCTGCCACCCTGTCTATGTACCACGGCCCTCTGGAAGGCCACAAACCACTGTAACATCAACTTTTTCAGTCCTAAGAAGAATTTTGGCCCCCTTGGGGGCAACATCACCCCCACTGGGAATGCATGGGCTAAATGAGGAGGCCAGACACCAGGGGGCTGAGACCCCTGACCACAGGTGAGAAGCAGATGAGGCCGCTGGACCCAGCCTCACACTGCCTGCCACCCCCACCACCCCCACCTGGGCACCAGGCGGTCAGCTCGGCTGCCCCAGGGACCATTGTCAGGCAGGGGCCACTGAGGCAAGGAGGGCTGGGTCCCAATTTGGTGGGGAGATAGTCTGAGCCCAAGGCTGGGGTACCCATGAGGGACTGCTTCTCTCAGAAGCTTCCCAGGGGGTAGTCAGGCCTGAAGGAGGAGCAGTGACCTGAGGACACCTGGACACCTGGTGGGAGGGGCAGTCCAGGCCCCGGGAAGGATGTAAGCAAAACGGGGGGTGGGGGTGGGGGTGGGTGTCTGTGTGTGAACGGCCGCCTGCTGGGGCAGCTGGGCAGGGATAGGTGAGCAGGCTGGCAAGAGAGGAGGCTGCCTGGCAGGCCAGTGGGCACCAGGAAAGGGCCTTGAAGCTCCCTTTCTGGAAGGATCTTGCTTGTGGGTTTATTTGTTTCTTTACTGCTGCCCCCTCCCCACTAGAAAGAACAGCTCTGGAGGGCAGGGGACCCCTGTCACATTCCCTCTAGTTCCCTGTCCAGAACAGCGCCTGGCACGTGGTGGGTGCTCTGTAAATATCTGGGAATGGGGAGAGAGGCGTAAAGGAGGAGAACTGGGCCTCCTCTCACCAGCAATAGGATCATTGAGATTTTAAAGGCAATGGGAAGGATTAGGTCCATAGTCTGGAAAACCAGGGTGACCACTGGGCGGAGGGCCCCCCCAGAGTGGCGAGCACTTGGAGGCGGTAAGCCCAGCGGGGAGGCCCAGGGAGTCCAGAACAATATCCCATCAGCCTGGTCTGGGCTGGGTGGACAGAACGGGAACTGCTGAGGGAAGATACCACCTGGGGGGTGCGGGAGGGGTGCCTAGCCTAACCCTCCCCCCTGCATCCCACACACAGCTGGGGGGACCCTGAGGGAGGGGAGGTTCCTCTCCACTTGACACATGAAGAAACACCACGAGCAAGTGGTGGAGTGACTGGGACTCACACCCAGCCCCTCGAGACTGGGCTCTCACTACCCCCCGCCACGAGGTCTCTGGCCAGCTGGACTGGACGTGCTCCGAGGCAGGAGCCAGGCCTCTCAGTCTCCCTGCTGCTCTGGTCTCGGCGCAGGTGCTCATGCGTGGTGAAGGCGGGGAGAGCCACCCGGGTCAGGCAGCATCCAGCCAGGGGCTGTGGGAGGAGGCTGGGGAGGGGGCCTTGTCCCTGGCTGTCCCCACCCAGAAAAGGCTGCCACCACTGGAGCTGGGGATGGGGAGCATGCTGAGATCACAAAGGCACAGCCTGGGTCCTGCCCACGACACAGATGAGCCTCAGCACAAAGAAAACCAAATATGGAGTGATCATCAGAAACAAGAACTGCATGGAGCTCTGTCTGCAAGGGTTCAGGTCGGGGGCCCCAAGCTACTCTCTTCTTCTTCATCTTTCTGAGGAAGACGTAGAAATCAGAGATCCCATCAATGGATCAAAAATGCATCTTCCCTGGTATGTTAGAAAACAGCGGCAACAGTGAAAGCTTTGGGGGACTCCTTCCCACGCCAGCCCCCGGGACTGGCTCGCGCCAACAGCGCCACGTCCCCGAGCAACAACACTTCAGCGAGGGGGCTGCGGCTGTGCCCAGGTCTCAGAGGGGCTCCCCTAGCAGGTGGGCTCTCACAGCCCTCGGGGGACATCCAGCAGAGCCCAAGTGGCCCAGGTTCATGTCGGGGTTAGACACTATTCCGGGCAGGCGGCCAGCCCAGTGCAGGACGGTTGGGCCACAGTTCCTGCTGCACTCTCAGCGCAGTGTGCCCTTATTCCTCTGGCACGCTGCGGCCAGGCCAAGCTGCCCAGAACTGCCTGGCACCCCCCCCACACACACACACAAAGGAGGTGAAGGGAGGGCTTGGTTTTAGCTGGCTTTAACCACAAAGGCAGCAAAGATGTGACTTCTGGGGTTGCCACCTGTCACCCCCCCACAGGCACTGGGTGGGGTCAGGTGACCCACTTCAGGGCCTGCCCTGGGCCAGCCTCTGTTCAAGTCACAGCTCATCTCCATTCAGCCCCTTTCCTCCAGTAGGGCCGAGCACAGCATGCTTTGGGGCAGGGGGTGGGAAGGGCGACAAGGAGTTAAGGGACCTGCACAGTCCTGTGAGCCTCACAGTGGCCACTCTTGTTTGGTGAGACCCAGCCTTAGCTCGGAGCTCCAGTGAGACTTGGCTAATCAGGGGAGAAGGAGCAGCAGGGTGTCAGAGCATTCAGGAGAACAGGCCTTGGAATCAGGCAAAGTCGGTTCAAATCCTGACTCGGACACTGGCGGGCTGTGTGCCTTTGAGCAAGTTACTCCACCTCTCTGAGCTTCCATTTCCACATCTATAAAGCGGGGTAACAAGAGGCGCAGCCTCCCACGCGATTGTGAGGTTTGGATGAGATGAGGTAAGATGCAGGTAGCACTTGCACAGGTGATGACGTGTGAGACGCCCTCCGTGAGGCATCACCCTGTTCTCACACCTTCCTTGCCAGCTCGTTGTAGAATGGGAGCCGTGACTCCGTCCCCTTCTCAGGCCGTCATGAGGGTGAGAACAGTGAATGTGAGCAGCGCTCCAGAGCACACACCTTCCATTTGCTGAGGGACTCCTGGAATGTACCAGCCGGGTCCAGTGGGATTGGAGGGCCCTGCTGACGCTTCCTCCCTCCCTGTCCCACCACTCCAGAGCTTTCGGGACCCCCGAGTTACCTGCAGGTCCCCAAGAGGCAAGTGCCTGGGACTAAGAGGCTGCCGACGGGGTCCTAACTTCTGGGCCACCTCCCAAATCTCGTGGCGTTGCTCTGCAGCCACCTCCTGGCCTCTACCTGGGACCCCCCTCCTAGCCCGGAGCCCACCAGCCCTCGGCCCGCTGGTTTCTCCACGACAGGCGCACAGCTCCGCAAGGCTGTTCAGTTTGAAGACCATTCCCCTCTTGCCCCGGGCACGAAGCAGGCTGGGTCACGGGCCAAAAAGGGTAATAAGGGTCAAGTGCCAGAAAGCGCTACAATTCCTAGTTCTGTTCCACACCCCCGCCCCCGGCCCCCGCCAATCAGAGAGCAGAAAAACCGGGCAGGTGTGGAGGAAACCGCCCAATCCAGGCAAGGCCAGAGGGGAGGGCGGGGCCGGTGGGGCGGGGCCGGAGCGGAGGGCGGGGCCGGAGCGGAGGGGCCGAAAATGGGCGTGTCTGCCCCTACCAATTCCACCTTGACGCTGCACTGACCTTGCCGCAGGCGACATCTCTGCCTTTCCAGTGCCCTCCCCTCGGGCCCCTCAGGGTCCCTCCCCAACCTCTCCTGAGGCCCTGGGTCAGGGTGGACTGGACTGTACCCAGCATTATCCCGAAGACTCCTCAGGGCCATAAACTGGGAAGAACATCGGCCTCCCTCCACAGCCAAGTGGTGATGAGGACGGGAGCAAGCGGGGCCCGGCCCACTGTGATGCAGGTGTCAACTGGCACAACCGATTTGGAAAAGTCTGGCATAATGTGGTAAAGTTGACCATAGACATCCCACATGACCCAGCAATTTCATCCGTAAGCAGATCTAGCCTAGAAGGACCCAGGCCCATGTGCCCTGGAGACAGGGACCAGAATGTTCCTGGCAGCACTGTGCAGAATGGCCAAACTGGGACCCACCCAAGTGTCCCCTCTGGGGTGGGCAGCAAGAGATGTGTTCATACCGCGGAGGACGAAGGGCGCGCGGCCACAGGGATGAACCAGCTGCAGCCAGGCAGCACATAGGTTAGATAAAGGTCGGCTCAGGAAGACCGACGCCGTTGTTGTGGGAGGCAGACCCACGCAGAACTACGAAGAATACCAAGATGTGGCTGTGACCAAGGCGGCCCGTGGTCCCCTCTGCAAGGCTGGGAGTTGATCAGGGACTGGGGTCTTCTTCAGAGCTGACGACGTCCCAGTTCTTGACCTGGGGGAGTTTCCTTCATTATTCATGTATAAGTGTGTATTCAGATTTTATTCACTTCACAATTTTTTTAAATGGCAAATTTTATGTTATATATATTTTACTACAACAGGAAATTTCTGAAAAATGTTTTTAATGAAGGAAAGTGTGACAGAAAGTAGACTGGTGGTTGCCCAGGGCTGGGAGGGATGGAGGGGTTCCAGAATGATGGCTAAACTGTACAAAGTTTCTTTCTGGAATGATGAGGTATTATAAAATTGACTGTAGTGATGGCTGCACAACTCGGTGAATATTTGAAAATCCACTGAATTGTATGGCATGTGAATCATTTCTCAATAAAGCTGTTACAAAAAAAGACAAAAGAAAAAAAAAGCATACAGGCTCAAATCTCGGTGTGCCCCCTTCACCTGCTACCGTGTGACCTCAGACGAGCTGAGTGACCTCTCGAAGCCCAGGAGTGCCCGCCACAACCTGAACCCGCAGTCTCCATCCACCTGTGAGACTGAGGCTGCCGGCGGGCTGACCGGGCAGCCCACTGACGCATTCCACAGTCGATTTTCCACAGGTTTGTCCCCAATGCCCTCCCCTGACTGGCAGTCAGGAGTGGAGCCTGAGGGACCCAGGAGTGAGCCCCCAAGTTCAGCATTAACCCCTTCTCCCCATCTGTACCAGCCTAGGATGCAGCTGAAGTGGTAGCTGGCCCTGTCTCCAGTTTCTGTGCCTGGACTGCAGCCCTACCTGAAGCTGCCCAGAGCTTCCTCCCCAGCCGGGAGCGTCTCCCAGCGGCCTGAGGCTCAGGGAGTGTTCATCCATGAGGGCAGGAGGTCTTGCTCAGTGCACACGTGGCGAGGCTCCGTGACGTGACACACGGGTGGAGGCCACGACCTCCAACCCCAGGCTCTGACACACGGGTGGAGGCCACGACCTCCAACCCCAGGCTCTGACAGCCAGCACTGTGACTACTGAAAAATTAACAGCCAGTTCACTCATTTCCCTCAAACACCACCTGGCACTAGAAGTAAAATCTATTTCATTCCAAAGAGAAACCAGAGCCTCTTACAGAAAAAAACTCTGAAGTCTGGCTGCAAAGTCAGAGGAGACCCAAGGTGGGATGCTCGGGCAGCAGCTGTTTTAGAGTGCACCCAAGTCGGGCTCTGGGGTGGTTCTACTGCAGCCTCCAGGTCCACATCAAATTCTCTGCATCCCCTCATCTTTCAGCCTCTGCAAGGCAGCTGGAATCCCAGATCCGTTGGCCGCCCCGCTGGGTGGAAAGTGCCCAACAGCACCTGGGCCCCCGCTCAGCTTTGGTGCAAATGGAGCGCCGAGCCCCAGCCCAGGAGGGGCCCTTGAGAGGACATCTGGAATCCCAGTCCCAGGAAACTCTCCCTCTCAAGTCCAAAAGGGCAAACTGTTGGTGAGAAATGTTCTGGGCTCATAAACCATCTTCCAGCCTTGAGCAAACAACAAATCAGAAAGATCCCGTGCCGGCTCCATGTAGCTGGTTTATTCACACAGCAACTACATGACGGGGGAGGAGGCACTTTGAAACAGTGACATCTACAATTGTGCTTAAGAACCAGGGTGGCGGCTGCGGTGTGCAGCGTAGAACGGGGAACAGAGCGATGCGGGAACAGTCAGGGCAACATTGCCCCATCTCTGGCATGTGCAGGAGGAAGGGTCAGGTGGGGATATAAGGAGGTATGAAGGGTCTGTCAGACACGCTGACAGCTGTTCCTTCTCCACTGGGGACAGACAGGCCATCTCAGAACTGGGAAGAATGGCCCTTGACTGAATTTTCCAGAATGGGGGTACACAGAAGCCAGCCCCAGCCCCCATGGAAGATGAGGCCTCCCCCTCAGAGAAGGAGGGAGAGAGAGAGGGGGGCTACAGTGCTCAGGGGTGGGGGCACCGGTCCTCCCAGCCGAGCTGCCCATCATTCAGCCACAGGGCCCTGCGTGGGCCCTGAATCGAGGCTGGGACCGTGACTGCTGTGGCTGCAGAATTTGACCACAAGGACAGGATGTTCCCAGTAGGAAAAAGGTGGTGGCAAAGGCACCCACCTGGGGTAGGAGCAGACGGGCTCCCCAGCCTCTGTGAAACCTCACTAGGTGGCCCTGGGCAAGGCTTTAGCCACCTCATCTGAAAAGACCCCCTTTAGCCAGCACCCTCTGGGTCTCCAGGACTCACTGGGACCAGAAGGACTTGCCATCAATGGGCATAGGGCCCCCAGTGAAGGAAACATTCTCGTCTGTCTGGGGCCTGTGGTCGGGGTGGGATCTCAAGGAGTCTGGAGGATCAGCAGCCTCCTGGCCTTGGGCTGGATTGTTCTGCCAACAGACCCAACGCGTCAGACGTGCCAAGAATGGGGCAGATGGGGAGAACGCCCAAAAGGCCTTTACCTGCCAGCCAGGTGAGGGCCGTGCCCTGGCAGGGCCGGACTTCCAAACAGAGCAGATATGAAAAGAAAGCTTTGTGTCCCTCTGTCCGTGGCTCAGGTTGCCTGCTGGAAGGAGGCATGTTTGCAAGCTATCTGCCCTGGGAGCCTCTCCCTGCCCCAATGTGTGGGGTTGGCATAGGGACCCAGCCCCCCGGGTCAAAGCACAAGGCCTCTCCTGCAAGGAAACCAAGCTTTGCTGGTGGGGCAGGCCCTGTGAAGCTGTCTTTCCCAAGCGCAGGCCACCCTGTGACCTCTCCCAATTCTGAGGCTTCACTCTCTTCTCGTTGGGCCATTTTGTGATAAAAGCAGAAAGAGGCGATGGGGATGAAGACATCCAAGGTCACAGGGAGATCTCACAGCCACAGGTGAGTCCAAATCCCACATTCCCCAGCAGACATCTGACTGGCTGCCTCCAAAACACAATCGCTTGTGTGTGTGTGTGCAAGCACATATGTGTGTATGCACGCGTGTGCGCAACTAGAAGACATTGGCCTAAGGGGGCATCCTGTAGCAGGGCCATCAGGAAGCCCTATGTTGCCCCCTCCAGCCTCCTTCCCTTTCCAGTGCTACACGGTGACAGTGCCCAGATTTGCACTCGGCTCAGCCTCCCCATCCTGCCCTGAGCCTCAAAGTCGGCAGAGAAGCCCCATGGCCAGGTGTAAGCGCCAAGCTCACTCGTCGCATGGTTCTCTGCACCTGTGCCCGTGACAAGGCCATCCTCCAACCCCCTCACTCCTCCAATTCAGCCAAAGCTAGCCTAAGGCCACCGACAGAGGACAGGGTGCACAGGGCCTTCTGAGACCCAGATGACCCATCCAGTGGCCCTTGGCTCCTGTGAGGCCACTCAGAGGAGAGGCCCCAGCACACAGTAAGGACATGCCTTGCTCACACACGGGACACAGACCCTGCCCCGACCAGCTTACGTCTGGTGCAGACATGGGCCATGCTGACCCTGAAACCTAGTGCCGCCTGCTCGAGAGGAGCAGAGAGCTCTGGGGGGCGGGCCAGGGTGGCCCTGGAAGGAGCTGGATGCTGCCCGGAAGGTTGGAAGGAAGGGACACTGCCCAGTCACCGGGGTACTGGCTGACGTCTGAGGCTGTTCACTGGCCCTGAGCCAACCACACATCTGCAGAGGGCACCATGCAGGGTGCCACGGGGGCCTCTGTGGATTTCCCACCCCCTGGGGGCCGCAGAGCATACAGCTGGTCTGGCCAGCAGGCCATGCCCCCACCAGGGTGTGGTCCATGCTCCAAGAGTGCCATCTGCAGGGACAAGGGGGCGGTGCAGGGGCCCCTCTGACCAACAGAAATGCACTGAGTCCTGATGCGTGCCGCAGAGGCAAGCTAGAACTTTCTAGTAGCCACATTAACAAAAATAAAAATAAGTAGGTGAAATTAATATAAAATATCAGCATTTCAACATGTAATTAGT
Organism: Diceros bicornis minor; assembly: GCF_020826845.1. Classification (NCBI taxonomy): domain Eukaryota; kingdom Metazoa; phylum Chordata; class Mammalia; order Perissodactyla; family Rhinocerotidae; genus Diceros; species Diceros bicornis. The sequence continues at coordinate 87,253,365 of NC_080745.1, read as the reverse complement.
ATAAAAAATTATGAATGAGCCCTTTCACATTCTTTTTCTCCCAGTCTTTGAAATCTGGCGTGTATTTTGCACTTCCGGCACATCTCAACTTGGACCAGCCACATTTCAAGTGCTCAGCAGCGCCACCCACAGATCGCGGCTACCGTACTGAACAGCTTGGCTTTATAGAGTGGCCAACGGCAGAGGTCTCCCGCCGCTTTTTCACGCACAGAACCTGGCCTCCTGTTCTGCCACGTGACCTCCCCCTCAGGTGGTTCATTGGCTACCTTAACTGGGCTACGGTTCTCCTCCTTCCATCCTGCATAGTTAACAAAACAGATTTATGTCCTTACAAACAAGCAAATCAAAAGATGTGAAACTTTAAACACCATTGAGAAATGATAGGCTAAGCCCCATCCTCTCCACTCAGGGCCGGGTGGCTGCTCCTGGAAGTGAGAGGGACATCACCAACAGGACCATCATCACCTCACCTTTGCTGAGGGCTTGCTCGGTGCCAGGCACGAACCAGTACTCACATACGGCATCTCCTTAGGTATTTAAAATTATGAAGAATCGGGCCGGCCCTGTGGCTTAGCGGTTAAGTGCGCGCGCTCCGCTGCTGGCGGCCCGGGTTCGGATCCCGGGAGCGCACCGACGCACCGCTTCTCCGGCCATGCTGAGGCCGCGTCCCACATACAGCAACTAGAAGGATGTGCAGCTATGACATACAACTATCTACTGGGGCTTTGGGGGGAAAAAAATAAATAAATAAAGTCTTTAAAAAAAAAAAAATTATGAAGAATCATCATGGAAAGATGCCATAAGACATTATTCAAGAAAAAGTCGATTATGAAATAATATAATCCCATTTTTGTAAAAAGAAAAAAACCAAAATATTAGCCATATGTTTATCTACACAGAAAAGGCAGTCTGGAAGGATCTGGCTAACCGTTAACGGGGTTTACCTCTCTGGGGGACAGGGTCATGGGAGACTCTGAAAAGTGCCAACCCTGATGGTGTAAGGTGTGACGCAGCCTCCCACATACCCCTGCCCATGTGTGGGTTTCCTGACTGTGTGTGTGGACCTTCTGCAGAGACCCAGCAACAAGAGGCATGCTTGGGGCCTAGGGCAAGGTCAGTACCTTCAGTTTATAGGGGCACGGCTTAGGCTGGCCAGAAAGACCCCAACTGAGGCCACATTTAATTGGGACAGACATGTTTCTCCCCCAAGAAAGCAGAAGCAGCCCTCAGCCAAACACTATAGTTCTCACTCTTTACCTCCTTCTAAGCCACACCACTGTGTCTTCAAGGAGGCATCACTCCTTTGCTCATCAGTCAATGATGCTCACCGAGCAGGCGCTGGCTGCTGGGCTGGGCTCCTGATGGGACAGTGACCCTGGGGCGGCACCATGCGCCGGGCAACACCAAGGAACAGCATCACCTAAAGGGTGCCTAGTCCCACTGCTCAGCAACAAGATGGGCTCTGCAACTTTGGGGGAAAGGTGGGATTAGGGATCTCGGGGTCCCCAGCCGGCCTCCTAGAGAGAATGTTTCTGAAGTTTGTGAGTGGGGTCTCCTCAATTAGGCCCGACACAGCTGAAGGGACCCAGGAAACCCTTCTTTGAGGGCCTGGGGAAGAAAGAAGGTCCATATTTCGGGTGTGCCCTTCAAGAGGGCCTCCGATGCTCTGGGACGGTCCAGGAGGTGGGTTCCAGAACTTCCTGGCCCCAGACCCCAGGTGCACCAAGACTTCCTCACTCACCTGTGTCCATCTATAGCCCCAAACCCACAGGTCCTTTGGGTCCCTCACACGGGAGAGGGGCCTCAGAGTGAGAGCCAGCCCTCTAATCTACTTCTCTGATCCTGTCTAAGCAGATAGCTCAGGACAGAGGTAACACCCCTTCCCCCCAAGTCCAAGGACCCCTCGGGAACCATGTTAACCAGGTCTCTGCAGCATCCACACACTGTACTTTCTCTGAGTGGCCGCAATAGAAACCATCTAGAATACAACAGGACAACACTCCGATGTCTAAGGCACTCTCAAGAGCCGAGCGAGCCAGAGCCGGTCACCACAGGTCACCTCCACGTGCCCACCAGTGCCCGACCCGCCACAGACGTCCACCAGCGACCTGCTCAAGGCCAGGCTGACTTCTGACCCAGGAAAGAAAACACAAGCTCCTCTGGAGACAGAGGTTCAGTTCCAAGCGTCCCCGACTGAGGATCTGTCGTCTCTAGATTCTCTGTCGCTTGCAGATCAGCAAAGGCGGAGCAAAAGGAGAGGGAGGGTGACCAGGAGGGCCAGGCGCCCACGGCAGTACCCTCCACGCGCAGTGCAGGATCCCACCGCATGGCCGAAAGGGGCACAGCCCAAACCCACCCGACTCGCTGCAGGCCGGGCCTGCGACGCCACAGCCACTGTCTTTTTGTCTCCACTACACACCTGTTCACATCCCAGTTTCGGAACTTGGAGCTGGATCAAGAGCTGCTTTCCCTTACCACTCTCTGCTATAAGAGGCCAGCCAGGCCTGTCCTTAGAGGGCAGTTACGTGGAAGTCAGTGATGCCCACGTACTGCTCTTCTACTTGGAAATAATAACCCCTTTATTTTGGAGAAGAAAACAGAACAAAAACATGGCGACCCCGGGAACCCAGGGGGCAGGGAGGCAGATGAGCCCGGCCGCGGGGGGCACTCACCTGAACTTCCCCGTCCGCACCTGCAGGGCTCTCATTCCGCACCGCTGGGCACCGCCGATGTCGCCCTCGATGTCGTCTCCAATCATGATGGCCTGTGACGCAGTGAAATGCACTCAGAAGTGATGTCAGGAGGGTGTTATTCCTGCGATCCTTCATTTTTTCTGACATAATACACTGCTTGACTTGATGTTTAAAACCACCATCGTACAAATTAAACAAGGTGATGTTGTCATCATATTGATTAAAAGTCAACTCACCTGGAATATATCTCCCGCTGCCCCCCATGGGCCGAGACTGAATGGTGCATATTTGGGCCATTTGAAATCAATCAGCAGGCATCACTGATAGGCTGCCACGGAACACGTGAGGAGGCTGACACTGTCTTGCCTCTATTTGAACATAAGCTGAATTCTACCTGCAGCTCAACACTCTGTAACCAGGTAATTTTGCCAACTGTTGGTTCTGTGAAAACTAAGTAAATCTCTTGGCAAATCTTTGTAGTCCACAATTTAGAAGGTTTTACTTTCAACAGTGGAGGTACTTCTTATAAAAAACAAAATACTATGCAAACAAAAATACACACACACACAAGAAATGCTCACAGCCTGGAGATGATTTCAAAAAGCAGCCTCTTGGATATATTCTCCCGTCTGAAACAACTAGAAAAGCAGACAAACTATATGAAATGACAGTTTTCAAGACACCAGGCATCAAGCGATGAAGGATGACTTCTGAGACACAGGAAACAAATGAGGCGAGCCCTATGATTCCCCAGCTTACTACCTTCAGAGTTTCCAGACCAGGCCCAGGGAGCGAGGACCCAGGCGGAGCCCAGCATACTCCCGGAGTTGAAGAGATGGAGCTAGAGTTCCCAGGACAGAGTACCCGGGAGAGAGGGCTACCCAGAGAAGAGTGGCCAAGATCTGCAGAGGGTCCCCCCAAAGGATACAGCATTCTGTCAACTGCTGATCAGCACATGCGAGCGAGGAAACCATCCAAGGCCTGGGAAAGAATCGCACCGAAAAACGAAAGAAAATAGTGCCTGGACTTCACACAGGGTTGGGAATCATGCCTGTTCCCACCGGCCAGACTGGAAAATCTCACAATTCACAGGGCACTTGGTAGCGTTCTCAGTAGTGGGGAATAATTAGCCCTAGACTAAACCCTACTCTGGTGCTGCTTCCCAAATCTTAAAATCAGCTGTGGAAGGAGCAAACTGTTTCAAGTAATTTAACTGCATCCCAGAACAAAGTTCAAAAATATTTATGGGCATACAAAAATATCCAGCACCCAAAAAGGGAAAATTCACAACGTCTGGTATGCCATTAAAAAAAAGAAATCAGACAAGTATCACAAAGAAGACAAATATCACACATAATGAGGAGAAAAATCAATCAATCGAAACTGACACAGATGTGAGAATTAGCAGACAAAGACACTACCTCAGCTATTATAACCATATTCCATATGTTCCAAAAGTTAAGTAGAGACATGGAAGATAAAAGAAAAGACCCAAATCAAGCTTCTAAAGAGGAAAACTACAATGTCTGGAATAAAAAATACACTGGATGAGATTAATGCCAGATTAGACAATGCAGAAGAAAAGATTAATGAACTTGAAGACAGTAATAGAAACTACCCAAAATGAAACACAAGGAGAAAAAATAATTTAAAAACAATGAATAGAGCATTAGTGAGCTATGACATAACTTCAAGGGAGCTGATACAGATGTAATTGGAGTCCCTGAAAGAGAGACGAGAGAAAAGGAGACAGAAAGAATATCTGAAGAAATAATGGCTGAAAATTTTCCAAACATAACAAAAGTGATAAATCCACAGATCCAAGATCCCAACCAACACCAAACACAAGAAACATGAAGAAAACTACATCAGGGCACAACATAATCAAATTGCTCACAACCAGTGACAAGGAGAAAATCTTAAAATAGCCAGAAAAAAAAAGACATGTTCTATACAGAGAAACAAAGATAAGACATTAGATTTCTCATTGAAAACACTGCAAGTGAGAAGACAGTGGTGCACCACCTTTCAAATACTGAAATGGGGAAAACACCAACCTGGAATTCTATACCCAGCAAAATTATCTTTCAGAAACAAAGGTGAAATAAAGATATTTTCAGATATCTGCAGCTAAAAGGCTTCATCACCAACAGATCCACACACAAGAAATGTAAAAGGAAGTCCTTTAGGCAAAAGGAAAATGCTATGAAATGGAAATCATGGATCTACAAAAGGAATGGAGGGCAACAGAGAGGGCGACCCAAGGGCACATGCTGTGCTTTCTGCCTGCTTGCCTCCCTACCAGTCTTCAGGACTCAGCTCAGCTGAACACCTTTCAAGGCCCCGGCTGGGCCCCTTGGCTGGGTTCCGGGGCCCTCCCAAACCCTCTGTGATTACCCCCAGCAATGCACGCACCCAACCGCATTACACTGGTCCGTTCTCTCATCCCACTCCACCAGAAATGTCTGAGCTCCCTGAGTGGGGGGCCCCGTGCTGATAACTGGCACTTAGCTGATGATCAACAAAAGCTTACTAAGTGGATCAGTGTTCTGAATTAAGGCATGCCTGTCCGCGTCTGGAGACACTTTGGAGGCACGGCCAATAGGACTTGTCATTGGTCACCAAGGAAAAGAGCTGGGGAATCAGTACAATCCGCTTCAGTGTCGCTGAAACTCAAGTCATTGGTGGGTCTCCTTTTGCGATATCAACATGAATTATTCATATTATCATTTAAATTGATTCATATTGTCTTACGTAAATAAATTTTTAAAGAAAACAGAGCACTCAACTAACTCAACTAACACAAAAATCTTATTAAAAGTTTCAAAATATTTTCAGAAGATTCCGCCAGTGGAAGAAAAGCCTCAGACATCAAATGTGTTCCAGATCTGCTCTCAGGTCCAGTCAGGAATTTCCCTGGTCAGAGGCCAGACAGGCCTGAGAAACTGGACTCCTGTAACAGGGTGAGTGTCCTGATGTTGATGGGACAGAAGCTCTGAAAGCGACAGTTATTCCGCAAGCTTCCTCTCTGGAATTCAGATGCTAGGTAGGGCTTACCAATGAATAAATACACAAACCAAAGTCAAGGAAAACCAAAACGATGACCTTGAAGCATTCACAAGCAGGAGAAATCTTACCCACCAGTTTGAACACTGCCTGTGAGGACGGGAGTCCAGATGGAATTTGCCTTCCATCTCGGAGTTGGGGCTTGAGGGTAGTGGAAACTGAGGCAGCCCCTATGTGACCAGCAGAATGGACGGACTGAGCTCAAGTCTCACTCTGTTGCAATGAGCTCAAGTTCTCGGGTGGTGTTGAAATGAAATCACACAAGTTAAGCATCAAGGACAGTGCCTGGACGTAGTAAGTTATCTATCCGTGCTTCAAAGAAAAAAAAATTAGGAAATGTTTTGTTGAGGAAACTCAGTCTAGCCCTGTTGGAGACAGTCCACTGTCTTACAAGGGGACTCTTGCCCCCAGTGACCTGGCAACTTGGTATCTAGCCCTTTGTGGGCCAAACAGTGGGGATACAATGAGTGAAGGAGATATAGTCCCCGCCCTTGTGAAGCTCCTGGTCCAATGCAGAAGACAGATGTTCACCAGATAATTTCACAAACACACAGCCAGGCCCTGTGATAAAGCACAGGGCGGGAAAAGTGCAGGAGGCTGTTGAGGCCTGACCTCGTGGGGTGGTCAGGGAAGGCTTCCTGGAGGAGGTGAGGTGTTGAGCTTTGACCTGAAGGGCAAGAAGGGTCAATCAGGTTAGGGGGTGCAGCAGAAGGGGTGAGAGCATTGCCAGCAGGGGACGCCACATGCGTGTGCACTGCCCCTCTGCCATCATTCACCATGGCAGGCCACACAATGAATTCCAAAAAGCACAGGCTAATAAGCCTGAAGCAACTGTCCTTGGAAACATCTCCTGAATAGGCCTTCAAATAACTGGAGGAATCATAAGGAGCTTGTGGAGAAGAACAAAGACTGAGCTGGTGCTGCCCCCAGAGGCCAGGGAGGTGGTTCCAGGTAAACACGAGGCTTTTCTAACCACCAGCACAGGCTGCTGGAGGTACCAAGTCCCTGTCACTCAATCACATTCAACAGAGGCCAGAGGGGCCTCTATCAGAGAGCTTCAGGGGGAGGCTGGCCCCAGGAGAAAGCTCGGGGGAGATGGCCAACGGCCACGGTGCTGAGAATTCTGCCACTTCCTAGTAGCCACAACCCACTGCAAGACACAGGAGGTACCTGAAATAAAATGCATTCCTTCCCAGTGAATATTCTAAACTTCATGCATTTCCCTCGTTTTCTCTGCTCTTTTCTCCATCTAATCCCATGTTTACCAAAGTGAGTTATGCATACTGGTGACATACCATTTGATTTTAGGTAGAACAAGGACATACATTTTCAATGTATTCGTTTTGTATTTATTTTTAGAGTAATCTATTTATGGTAAGTGAGTGATTCTGGTTTTCCTTTATAGTAGTGATCAAAGGGCCTTTTAAAATACATTTATTTAAGTTTAAGAAATGAATCAATTTTAAGAAACATTAAGTATCCAATAGTGCCAGTAGCAAGTACCCAGATACGGTAAAAATTGGAATTTTTTTTCTAGAATGACTGATGTTGGAGAAGACTGCCAAGTCCAGATTTGTGTTTTTATCAAGCTACCACACAGCTGTGTGGAAATCATCAGTCACTAAAGAAGAAAGAGCCAGTGGTTACGTGTGTTCCCTGAAGTGGGACCAGCGGCAGAGCCCGCGGCACACACAGGTGATTCTATGGGGGCCTGCGAAGCCAGCGTCCCCTGGGTATCCACACAGCTCCCCTGGGAGGAGATGGTAGGGGCTTGGCCCAGGCGGCTGGGCCACCTATAAGCCCCAGCGTGAGAGTCTACTTTACCCTTCTCAAGCAGGAGTCCTGAAACCTGAACATTCACAGCATTCCGACTTAGGACTCTGTCCATTGCTGCCAGGGGCTCCGGGGGCCATCTTGCTAGAAAGTTCCTTGGAAATGAAACAAGTCTTCCAATTTTACATGCCTGGCAGCTTCCATGCTTCTGGGGAAAATAAAATTTTGTGCATATGCACACGTGTGTACACACAGACAGACACACCAAGACAGCAGAAATTCACCCTCAGAACAGACCCCCAGGGCCTCCCCGGATCAGGACACTTGTCCATGTGGCCCATGGAGATGGAACCAGAGGGACCTGGGCCCTTGGAGGAAGAACTCTCGTGGAGGAGCGGCAGCTGTGGTTCTGCACGATAAATCGATGCCAAATCCAGGCAGAGCCCCGAAGCGCGTGTGAGGGCGGGGGAGTGTGGGGCACAGGGACGCCGTGGGGGTGCAGCCGCCCGGGGCAGTGAGGCCTGTCCGGGCCAGCTTGTGGGCTCCGCACACCAAAGTGCGCTCGGGCCCCTGGGGATTTCACAGATTTACTATCGGTGAAGGGCAATAATCACGCGAGGAGGAGCAATTATTGCCAAATCATTTAGGATTTAAAAAATCATTGGCAAGAAGATAGAGGTCAAGAGGTACGCCGTCGGGGGAAATAAAAAACCCCACCTGTCAGGCCTGGATTGCACTTCCTTTCTGATGCAATATGGTAAAGGAAGACAGAGGCACACGGGGAGGCCCGACTCCCACAGAACACAGAGATCAGAGAGCTGGAGGGGCACCACAGCCCTTTAGGCAGCTTTTCTGGTTTGGGTTCAAAAAGCACATTCATTCATCCTTCTTAAATATCTGCCTGCCTGCCATGGTCTCCTCTTTGCCATCCTAGGTGCAGTGGAAGAACCCATTGTGACAGGTGGTGATGTTTGGGAGTGCAAACTTCCAGTGCCAAAGAGCTTTCCCAAGAAAGCCCACGTTTCACAAATTTTCTAGTTATCCCGGGACTCTGCCAGGAGAAGGACTTCTCCCTCTCACAGGGCAGCAAACAGCAGCGCTGGAGGTGAGAAGCATCGGGCTCAGCCTGTATCTCAGCCCCCAGGAGCACACACCCACTGAGAGGCCTCGAGATGACTCCTAGCACTAGACCTGCAGCCTGCGGCTCAGAGAAACCCAGGCCCGCAGACACCTTGAGGTGCTCATCGCTAAGTAACTTCCCCTGTGGTCTGACACATTCGTAAGGAACAATATCAACACAGCAAAACTCGAAGACCACTATTTTATAAAAGGTAAGAAACAAGGGTGTTGGCAAGGATGTAGGGAAATGAGCACTTGCATATGCAGCTGGCAAGGAAGGTGAACTGATGCCTCCTTTCTGAAATGGAAGCAAACACTGGGCATCAAGGCCTCACAACCACCCCACTAGGATCGCTAAGCTAATAATCAGGAATGTCCAGAAGGATGCACACACAAGGGTGTTCACCAGGGTTGTGTACGAGAAGGAAATTGGAAGTAATTTACATGCACTGGTAAAGAATATTATGGTAGGCCACATGATGGGACACTACATAGTCATGAAAATTACTTAAAAGTGCTTAAATAAGCACAAAATAAATTACTCTCAACAGAATATTAAGGGGAAAACATCAAGTTTCAAACAGAGGATACAGGATTATCCCAATTTTGTGTTAAAAATGTATATATAATATGACACAAAAAAATTGAAAAGGTTAAACATGATTTGTGTTTTTCCAGTTAATGGAACCATGAATGGTTTTGGGTTTTTTTCCCATACTTTCTGAATTTTTCCTATCTCCTTTAATGAACATGAGTTACCACATAACCAGATACAAACATACTTGTGTTTTGAGAAGAAGAAAATAAAATCTACCCAATAAGCTCTAGGGAAGAAAATGTATTAGAAAAAACTAAGACATGAGGTTTTAAAGATACCTTATGCTCGAGACGTAACACGAAGACAAGGCGGAGCTGGAATTTCCTGAAGCTCCCGCAGTTCCAGACCCGCTGCTGCGTGCCAGCCCCGTGTCTGGAGGCAGAGCTTCAAGTCCAAACCAGGGCTGCAGGAGTCGGGGAGCCACTCCTGGCCCTCTCTCCCCGGGCGGCTCAAGTCGCCCCTGCACTGACACCCAAAGACAGGGCACACAGCTGGGGGGCGGGGCCCGGGCCAGGGAAGGGGCTCAGCCAACAAAGGGCAGGGCACGGGCCTTCCATGGACACACTTGAGGGGAGGAGGCAACGAGAGAAATGAGTGGCCCCAAGTGGCCCCATGTGGACATTCACTCCCCACCCACAGGCCTCCCCACCAGAGGAACAGACTGGCCCCATTGCCCAGTAGCTAGAATTAATGCCCTTAGAACCAGGGAGTGAAGTGATGGGGCACTGTCCATGTTTTATGTCCTCTTTGGATAAACCTACAAACCTCACCCCATTTTTGATCAGCCGTCCTGAGGGTGCATACCCTCACCACCCAAGATCTTGTCTAACTTTATTTTCTATAGTTTGTATTCTGCCAACAATATATATTTTAATATTTTTCAAAATAGAAAAGGATATTGTACTACTAAATATGTCTTTTCAAACTTCATTTACCAAACCTAAAAATTCCACTGGCCTCTCCTTGAGAACTGGGGTACAGCAGAGACCTGGAGGGGACTGGGTCCCGGCCTCACTCCGCATCAGCAGAGCAACCTCGGGTTCAACACTATACTTTTCTGTGACTCTTCCCCAGTGCTGGGGCTCTCCACTGGGGAACCCTCCACTGGGGTGCTCCCTGGGGGACATTTGGCCATGTCTGGAGACATTTGTGGTTTCACAACAGGGGGAGGCGGGTGCTGCTACACATCCTATAATGCACAGGACATCCCCCCACCACAAAGAAAGGTCTGGCCCCAAAATGTCAATAGCGCCAAGGTCGAGAAATCCCGCCCTAACCTTAGGATGGAAATGCAAGTACCCATGACAGGGCATTGGAGTATTTCATGAATAAATGGGTCACTGACAGTTCGCAGGTGTGCCCAGCACACGGTGCTGAAATTATGCCAACTCCTTCCTCGCCTAGCCCCAGCTCCTCATCTGTGAAACGGGCGCCCTGGCCTCCCAGCTCCCCCTTATTTGCTCCTGTGCTAACTAAGCACTCTGGCTTGAACAGTTTCAATTTCCATTAAACCTGCACAATTTGCAACTGATGGAACTTCTTACAATTGTGGAAAACTGCCAAAACCTTCACATCGTTTGGGCTTTAGTCTGAAGCTATAAAACCACCCACTGATTCAGAAGCCTTACACCATGAGAATCAGGTATTTCTAGAAGTAATCTTTAAAGTATGTTACTCTTTGCCTTATTACTGGATCCTAGAAAGGGCCTGGTTACCTCTGAGAGGTGTGAATTTCCGATCTATTAGAGCAATACTGCAATCCGTTATTTCTAGGCGATGGAGGAAAGGTTAAAATGAAAATTGGATTTGGGGAGTTATATCCATTCCGAGTGCAGGCTGAAAACTCAGCAGCAAGAAGCAAGTCTGGGTCTGGGAAGAAGCGGTTATCAAGGGAAATGACTGGTGATAACTTTATTGATTAAATCAGCTTGAAAAATTTAAGGTTTGCCACAGCCTGGCTCCTCAGCAGCAAGACAGCTCCTCACCGGCATTTTTCATTAAAAAAAAAAAGGAAGCAGCAGGAACAGAGAATTACCACCTTGTGCATAAGACACAGTTCATTTGAAATGGCCTTATTTCGACACACTGCTTTAAAATGTCTACACATCCTGAGGCTCAAATAATATCAACGAACATTTTAGAAAAACGGTGGGGCGGGGGTATTTAGAACATGCAATTGCTGCTCAGCTGTCTGTCAAGGGCAGAGACGAAAATGACATGTCAGGGCGACAGATAATGACCATGTGGGAGGTAAATAAGATTCAGCTTTGCGACGTGTGCCTGGAGCCACAGAGAAAACCATTCCTTAGCCACCCAGGGCCACAGATGCTGCGATGGACAGGACAGCGCAGGGACCACAACCTCAGCACACACGAAGACCGCCAGGAATCCAAAGACCTAATCCCCCCCCAGACCCTGCAGCCACCAAATGAGAAGCCAGGATTAAGCTCATCCCCATAAGGGCCTGGGCTCCTCTTTGGGGTGTGGGGAGGGCAGTTTCTCATTCAGAATGTAAAAGATGCCGACTGTGAAAATAGCTGGAAAATACCCAACAGGAAAAAGGGAGGCGGGGGGGGCGAATCACTCAAAGCTGAACTACCCAAATACAACCAATGATACCGTCTTGACGTTCAGTTCCTCTAGTCTCACTTTCTCGGCAGTGGCAGCTGACTGTTTTTGCTGTTTGAGATGGTTATCATACTGCTTATGTAATTCTTTTTTGTGTGTGTGTGTGTGAGGGAGATCAGCCCTGAGCTAACATCCATGCTAATCCTCCTCTTTTTGCTGAGGAACTGGCTCTGAGCTAACATCTATTGCCAATCCTCCTCCTTTTTCTTTTTTTCCCCCAAAGCCCCAGTAGATAGTTGTATGTCATAGTTGCACATCCTTCTAGCTGCTGTATGTGGGACGTGGCCTCAGCATGGCCGGAGAAGCGGTGCGTCAGTGCGCGCCCAGGATCCAAACCTGGGCCGCCAGTAGTGGAGCACGTGCACTTAACTGCTAAGCCACGGGCCGGCCTGCTTATGTAATTCTCAACACTGATTTCTCAACTCACATTACATTAGCCTTTCTCCCACTCTATAACAAGTTATCTTAAGGATTTATTCTCTCTCAAATTATCCTATGAGTAGGATACAAATATATACACAGTCGTTTATATTTAAAAAATGGAAAGATCAGCCACGATATACATAAAAACGGCTACCTATGAGACGGGTGGGAGAGCACAGAAGGAAGGGGACAGAGGAGACTTCCTTGAATATACCTTGGTTTGTGGATTTGATTTTGGAACCACATAAATATTTTACATACCTATAAAACAAATCTAAATGGTGAAAAACCAACTCCCTAAAAATGAGAAGTAAAGTGAATTCAAAGAGGTTCTGTTGGTGGCATATCGCCCAGAAAGGAACTGTTCCTAGCAGCTTTAAGATACAGGGCCGGCCCTGTGGCTTAGCGGTTAAGTGCGCGTGCTCCGCTACTAGCAGCCCGGGTTCGGATCCCGGGCGCACTGACGCACCACTTCTCCAGCCATGCTGAGGCCGTGTCCCACATACAGCAACTAGAAGGATGTGCAGCTATGACGTACAATTATCTACTGGGGCTTTGGGGAGAAAAAAAAAAGGAGGAGGATTGGCAATAGATGTTAGCTCAGAGCCGGTCTTCCTCAGCAAAAAGAGGAGGATTAGCATGGATGTTAGCTCAGGGCCGATCTTCCTCACAAAAAAAATAAATAAAATAAAATACAGTATTTTGGCTCTAAATCTCTAGAGGTATATGCTCTAAGCAAAAAAAGAACTGTCAAAAAAAGAAATCTTAAACAGCACTGGTAATCAGTCTTCCCATATCCAGTCATCGGTCATCACAGCGATCACAGCTCAGGCCATGGGTACAGCAATCACAGCATTGTACAGTCCTGGTGGCGCTGGTAGACTGGGGGTGGCACACATTCTCCTGTGTCTGGCTTCTTTCACATGGCATGTTTTTGAGATTCAAGACTCGTGTGTGTATTATGGGCCAAAGCAAATGATTGATTACATTGGCCCTCTTGAGAGGATTTTTGACAGGGACAAAGGAAATACAAATATAAGACTGATGAGATTAAGGGGGGCCGGCCTGGTGGTACAAGCGGTTAAGCGCGCACGTTCCGCTGCGGTGGCCCAGGGTTCACCGGTTCGGATCCTGGGTGCGCGTCGACGCACCGCTTGTCACGCCGTGCCGTGGCAGCGTCCCATATAAAGTAGAGGAAGATGGGCATGGATGTTAGCCCAGGGCCAGTCTTCCTCAGCAAAAAAAAAAAAAAAAAAAAAGAAAGAAAAAGAAAAAGAGGAGGATTGGCAGATGTTAGCTCAGGGCCGATCTTCCTCACCAAAAAAAAAAAAAAAAAGACTGGTGAGATTAAGTAGAAACCCACAGGCCTGAATCTGAATCAGAAGTCTCAGTATGAACTCATGATGTATTTCACCTTTAAAGACATATATTTTTCTGAGCCTTGTTGACTGAAAAGGCTTAGAAATGACAACCAACCCAGGAGCAATGAGAACTGTGACTGTCCCAATTATGGTTTCTAAATACTATTTCCCACTAAAGGTAAGTATGGCTCCTCGGAAGGACACTGGATTCCAGGCTTAGGAAATGAAATGTGCAGGCAGGTGTGGAACATCTTGTCATAACAGGAATTAAAGAACTTTGGAGACCACTGGGGTCAGGTCAAAAGGACTCAGATGCCGCCTTGAAGAGGTTCCCACAGGTCAGGGATCAAATACTTGAACGTGAATAAGATAAGAACTGCAGGGGATTGAAACATATCAAATATTCTTAAGTCTATTTATTTATAATGATATATGTAGTTTTAAATCTCCTTCGTCACTTGGGAGAGTGCTAGAGAATCAACTCATTATTTTGAAATCTAATAAATATTGGGAAAGAAACAGGCATTTACCTGGAGTTTCCTATATAAACTGTACCTCAGGGTAACAAAGAGTTGGTGAGAAGTTTTCCTACTAGAAGTAATCCAGAGAAAAATGAAGGAATGCTAGAATTCAAATATCACAATTTTGCAGCCCTCAGCGAATTAATGGACTGAGGTACTGATCATCAATAGTTTTAACACTGCAAAAGGAGACAACTGGACATTCTGTGCCTCCTAATGGAGGACACACCACCACCTACAAAGTAGTCATCAAAAAATCGAACTGGACTCTGACCAAGCTTCTAGATCTAACTACCAACACACAGGAAGCAGAGAGGACAGAGGAGCATGCGAAAGGACACCACTGAGGTGCAATCAACAAAATCCACGCCGTGGGAAGCTCTACAGGACATACAAGCCAGCTTCTTGTGCAAAATGTTGCAAGGAAAAACAAAAGGGAGATGGAATCACACTGACCAATCACGATGCGAGGACCTCATTTGGATCCTGATTCAAACAAACTGTAAGAAACGGAAAACAATTATAAGACAATCAGGGAAATGTGAACAATGACCGGGTATTTGATGACATTAAGGAATTATTGTTAGTATTATTTAGATGCGACAATGGCATTATCTATGTTTTTAAAAATAATTTCTATCTTTTAGATACACAGAAATATTTACAGACGAAGTGATATGATTTCTGGGATTTGATTAAAAATATCTAGGAGAAAGAAGTGGGCGGGGGTATAGATTAAACAAGTGGCTATTAATCTTGAAGTGGGTCCCAATGGCCAAATATGGGATGATTTGAGCAACAAAATAAACAACGAGAATGGATTGTAACTCGTAGAATAAAACAAACATCCTTGAGTCCATGTTGAAGTAAATAAATAAACCAGTAAATGGGAGAAAAAGGAAAGCTCTTTCTTACAGTAAATTCCAATTAATAAATATGGAAGGAACGATGGAAATAGAAAATTGCCATTTGGCAAAGACCACAGTAATAACTGTTTCAGGTAAGAATGATCAATGGATGCTAAAATTAGGAGGGGAAAAAACGATAGGAAAGAGGACATTTACACAGTGTCAAAGTCCTTTCCCACAAGAGACTTATTAGGTACAAAGGGACAAACAGTAACTCCACGGTAGAGAATCCCGGCAGACACCACCTCCGCCCGGATAAAAGTGAACATCACAGACGGGGCCAAGTGTCATCACGTGCCTCCTGACAGGATGCACAGCGTCGTTTCTAAAAGATTCCTGCTAAAATTGCATACCTTGAATTCAATTATGAGGAAATATCAAGAAAAAACCAAATTGAGGGACATTCTACAAAATAAGTGGCCGGTACTCTTCAAAAACGCCACGGTCATGAGAGACAAAGAAAGACTGAGGAACTTCCCCAGAGCAAAGGACACTAGGGGACACGATGCTGAATGCAACGTGTCCCCAAAAAAGATCCTGGTTGGATGGCTGGTGACGTCTGCAGAAGGTCTCCAGGTCAGTTAATATCTTGTATCAACGCCAATTTCCTGATTTTATAATTGTTCCGATTGTTACGTAAGATGTTAGCATTTGGGGAAGCTGGTTTAAGGGCATATGGGAAATCTTTGTACTATTTTTGCAACTTTTTTGTAAGTGTGAAATTACTTCAAAATGAACAGTTAAAAACAATTTTTAAAAGTGGTTATTAGTTGATAATTATCGAAGTGATGGGCCCTGGGGGTTCATGATGCTACTTGTTCTACTTGGGGACGTATTTGAAACGTTCCATAACAAAAGGTAAAAAGAGAGGTTTAAGAGGCAGAACAACCACATGCAAGGTATGGACCTTGTCTATTTGATCAAACAAATCAACGTAAAAGAACATTTCTGAGACAGTCAGAGAAGTTAAATACGGATTGGCATTAGATAATACTAAGGAATTGCTGTTGATTTCGTTAGGTAGGGGTTTTTTCATTGTGATAAAATACACATAACATAAAATTTACCAAAGTAACTATTTTACAGTGCACAAATCAGTGGCACTAAGTATTCACAATGTTGTGCACCATCACCACCATCTAGTTCCAGACATTTTTATCAACCCATAAGGAGACCTCGTACCCATTAAGCAGTCACTCCCCATTCCCCCACCAGCCCCTAGCCACCATTACTCCATTTTATGTCTCTGCAGATTTACCTATTCTGGACACTTCACACAAATATCATGTAATATATAAAATGCGGCCTTTTGTGACTGGCTTCTTTCACCTACCATAATATTTTCAAGGTTCACCCATGCTGTAACATTTACCAGTACTTCATTCTTTTTATGGCTGAGACATTTCACTGTGTGAATAAACTACATTTTGTTTGTCCATTCGCTGATGGACATGTGCACTGTTTCCACCTTTTGGCTACTGTGAATAGTGCTATGAATATTCACGTGTAAGTTTTTGTTTGAACACCTATTTTCAATTCTTTTGGATATAAATCTAGGAGCGGAATTGCGAAATCACATGGTAATTTTAAGCTTAACTTACTGAGGAGCCACCAAACTGCTTTCCACAGTGGCTGCTCCACTGTACGTTCCTACCAGCATTCCTCGAAGAGGGTTCCAATTTCTCCACATCCCTGCGAACACTTGCTATTTTCTACTGTTCTATTTTATTATCACGGCCATCCTGGGGGGTGTGAAGTGGTACCTCGCTGGGGTTTTAATCTGCATTTCCCTAATGACTGACGGCGTTCGCTGAGCATCTTTTCACGTCCTTGTTGACAGGTGTTTGGTGTCTGAAGGTACTATGGTGATGTCAAAAATGACCATCTTTTTCTGAAAGGCATACTACATGATGAGAGGATACAATCACAGTAAGTCTGAGATTTGCTTGAAAATATGACGGCAAAAAATAAGTCAATTTTTAAAAAGAAAGAAAAGGGAGAAAAGAAGAGAATTTGACAAAATCTTTTAATTGCTGAATCTGGGTGATGGCTATATAGAGGGAATCACTGTACCATTCTCTCTACTTTTGTGTGTTTCCAATTTGTCACAATAAAAAAACAAATTTGGCCCTAAGAAACAAAGTCCTGAAAACCCAGGTTGTTTATTCCTGCAGTCTTCATTCATTCAAAAAACAAGCTTCTCCTTCTCTACTAGCCTCACAGGGCATTTCCTGGGTGTTTTCCGGGGACCCCCAAGACCCCGTGCCTTCTGACTTCTGTGAATCTCAGGGGAAGTGTGGGCACAGAGGTTCTAGATTTCCATGGCTGCGAGCCTTCTTTTTCTAAGCATTAGGCTGGAACACATGCAGGAACTGGGCGTCCAACAGTAAGGCAGCACCATGGTGATCCTGGGGCACCACCCTCACCCCACGATGCTCACACCATCCCCTGGTGCAATGTCCAAAACAAACACCAGGACAGCCTTGGGCTGGCTGCAGACACATGGCCATTGCTTCAACAGTGCTCTCAGGAAACCACCCAGTTAGCTCCATACTAACTGGGAAGGGGGGTGGGCACTGTAGATGCTAAAATCATAACCACTTCATTTTCCTTTTTAAGACATATGTTTGGAAGGCAATCTGTCTCACAAATAGTCATCATGTAAAGGTGGCAAGATGTGTGATTTTATTATTTCTTACATAGTGTTTTAATTTTGCTATTATACTGTCTTTCCAGTGAAATATTTTTAACACACTGATAGGACCTGTCAATTCTTATCCTTCCAGAGAAGAAGCAGAAGTTGCTTAGGAAAAGCCACAGGCATTTCTGTGTCTTGCTCTTACACTGAAACAAATTTAACAGGTTAAAACGTTCAGTGGGCCTCCTGTGCTGTCTTCTTCCCCTTTTCCAGTCAAATCAGCTCTCATGGGGGGTCCACACTTGGCTGCCTGGCCAACCTCCACAGACTGTCTGAGCCCTCAAACCAGTCTCTGGC
Source organism: Diceros bicornis minor (assembly GCF_020826845.1). Taxonomy (NCBI): domain Eukaryota; kingdom Metazoa; phylum Chordata; class Mammalia; order Perissodactyla; family Rhinocerotidae; genus Diceros; species Diceros bicornis. The sequence goes on along the minus strand of NC_080745.1, from coordinate 87,235,280 downwards.
CCAGGGCTGCCACAGCGTGGGTGCTCTGGGCCTCCCCCAACACAGCTGCGTCCACATGCACCCTTCCTACCTGGTGGGCTTCCACTCCCATCTCTCGCAGGGCAGACTTGAAAAACTCAGGAGAAGGTTTCCCCACCACTTCGGCTTCAATACCACAGGCATACTGGGAGGAGAGAAGGACACAGCATGGGTTTGGGACGAAGCACCAGGTGGATAACCGACCTGAAGTGAAGGCCTCCCTCTGGGGAATCAAGGGAAGACGCCCCAAACATGCGCCCGGGGCCAGGGGCCTCCAGGGGGCAGGACACAGGGGCTGAGAGACATGTCTTGTAGGCAAGAGATCACGATTCCACCTGCGGCTGCCCAGGATGCTCACGGCCCCCCCACCAAGCGCCCTGCCATCTGCTTCAATGCCCGACCGCAGCTGAGGTGGCCCATGGCTGGCCAAGCCACAAAGTGTCACATGGGCCACCCTGACCATGCTCTCATTGGCACTCTTGCCTCTCCCCCCCCGCTCCTCCCCCTGTCACTCCCAGCTCTGTCACAGGCCCTCCAGGGGAAAAGTTCCAGGGCTCCATCTGCCAGTCTGTCCACCCTCCCCGCTGAGTGCAGGCAGGCTGGGGTCAATGCAGAGGCGACATGAGCCGACCTGGGGCAGGAAGCCGGCTGGGGCAGCTGACAGGGCATGGGTCAGAGCAGACACTGGGGAGCCCCATCTGGCCTGGCCTTGGAAACCAGGGAAGGGAGTCGGGAGGAGCCCACTCAGGACACGTCAAGCTCAAGGTGCTGCAGACGACCAGGCGAGGAGGGTGGTACACACAGATACAGAAGCCAGGAGTCCGAGAGGAGAGCGGCAGAGAGCATGCTGGGAGGGCCAGCGGGTCAATGACAGGCAGCGCGGGGTATGGGGGGGGGGTGGTGGGAGCAACAGGGGAGCAGAGTTACCACAGGGCAGCTGAGGGGCCACACTCTAGAGGAGAGGGCACGCTCGGCCTGAAGCCCCAAATGAGAGGGCCTACTCTGAAAACATAAAAGGCAATTCAGATGTTGAGTACACCCCCTTCTCCAGAAAGACCAGAAACATCCCAGACGGCCCTGAGATCTGAAGAGGGCTCAGAGAGACCCAGGGCAGGTACCTCAAGAGCCTTCACGTAGGCACCAATGTCCAGCATCAGGCCAGAAGTCTCCTTGTAGTAGCGTCTAGAAAAGAGCAGAAGTGGACAAGGTGAGCTGAGCCTGGTGTCTGGGAGATGCCAAGAGAAGCTGTTCTGACTTGGTTCTGCCAGCTCAAGAGAGCCACGTCACGGAGGAAGGTCAGTCCAGACGCCATGCAGAGAATGACCAATGGAGGTCAGCACAACAGAGCCTAGCGGTGGGCCGCCAGGCCCGGGAGACAGAGACAGTGGGCCACAGCTCTCAGGCGGAATGGCCCCCTGCTGCCAGCCTCGTGGGGACCCTGCTGTGATGATTAACAGGGGACCCCAGGGGCAGATGGGTCCAGTTGCTAAGGCACAGAGAGACAAGTGACCTGTGTTCTAGGAGAGGACAGCCAGCCCACAGAGCATGTGGCAAACTCCTAACTGCTAATAATTAACCCCTAATTGCTGTCTGAAGAAGAAAACTCCATTAGTTCCGCAGCACCCTGCCACATCTCCTATTAGCCAGAGGTCAGGAGAGCTGCCAGGTTCTGTGGGCGCCAGATGCTTTTACGAGAAGACAACTATTTCTTCCCCGTCTCACTAAAGACCGAGACAGCTCGGCTCCCAGGAGCATGCCTTTCTGAAGACTCTTGTGAGCACTGTGCCGAGCCCCAGCCACCACTGCCTGGCCCACCCCAGGCCACATGCAGACCTCTCGGGACACCTGGTGGACCAAGCCTGGGTCTCTCTGAGCAAGACTCTAAAGAGGGGAGAAGGTAGTTTAATCCGTGTTGCTCTGAAGACAGGCTTAGTGGAAACCCAGGACTACCCAGATGTGTGAGACCCATCATATCAGTTAGCCTTCCCCCGGGCCCTTTGAATAGGGAGGTATTAAACGACATGCATGCAAAGAACCTAAGGGAAGAACAGTGGAAGCATGCCGGCTTCAGGCTTCCAATCCTCTCTCCACTTCTTTTTAACTGTGGGCTTTGGGTTGCTTAAGCCATCTGGGCCTCAGTTTCCTAATCTGTAAAATGGGCAAAAAAAACCAAAAAAAACAAAAAAAAAACAGTGGATTTATTGTCGATTGTTGTGAGGTTTGAACAAAATAATGCATGCAAAACTCTTAACATGACGCTTAGCATGAATAAATTGCTCAAAAAATATTAGAGATTATTACTATAAATAACTGTTCACCCAGACTGAGATGTAGGCAATAAGACACGAGCCGGGGAAGAAAGAATGAGCACAGGTCTTTCCCATCTTGGGGGTGACACCTGGTCTGTGCCTATTTAAAATGTTTGAACTGAGCTCCCAGGAGCTGCTCAAGGCTGTGCTCTTCCTCCAGCTCCGCCCAGGAACTCCACCTGTCCCTCTCTGCCCCACCTGAGGCCTCGGAGGCTAGGAGCCTGCAGTGCCCACCAGCTTCACCCAGCGCTCATAGGGGACAAGTGCTCTCCCGCTCTGTGTTATCCACTGCCCGCCTCGGGAGCTTCCGAGCTGGACATCGGCTGGGCTGCAGGGCTGTAGCCAAACCCCTGGCCTTGGCAAGGACTGGTCCCCTGCCACCCACTCCTGTCAGGTGGATTTGGGGCCTGGAGCCCATCTGTTGAAACTGTGGGGCATCTCCTGTCCAGCGGTGACAGGACTCGCTGGTCTTCAAGCGAACCCGAGGCCTCTCCATCGGGGTCCGAGGCTGTGGGCTCTAGGGGCACCCCACAAGGATGTGGACCAGCTGGGACACTGCACACATGCAGGAAGGTGCCTGGTGGCCAGAGAGAACTACCACCTGCTTATAGAGCCGGGACCTGCAAATGCTCCCCCTTTTAAAGGGTGACCCTAAAATACAAGCTTGGACGTCTCTAATTGCATTTGTCTTAAATCCAGAATCTAGACACATATTCTGCATTATTCAGCCTCAAAACAGTGTTTCCCTTTATTTTTCCCATTTCTACCATGAACTACTTTGGTATGACCATTTCCTTAGCTGGGTCCAGAGTTGCAAGGAAACGGTGAACGATGAAGTAAAGCAAAGTTTGGTCGAGAGGAAGAGGGAGACGCTGGGTGCTAGGGCCTGTACTCGTCGGCACTGCAGTTGGTGTCTGTCGACTCAGTCCCCCAGACATTCAGGACGCAGCTGCCCCACACCCCCCTGCAGGACTCGGCGACTCTCCCAGACTCAGGCTACCCCCCAGGGACTCCCGGTCTGGTGGGGAAGCAGAGAGTCCACCAACAAATCTAAAGGGCAGGACACAAGCCAGGATGAGGGACCCCGTGCTCTGCGCACTCTGCTGGAGTAGGGCTGGACACCCTGGGGACAGGGGGCTCCCAAAGAGGGAAACATCGAAGCTGAGACCTGAAGCCCAAGGGAGGGGAGTGGAAGTGTCTGGGCCTGGGGACCCCGTGGGCCAGACGCTGCTCTGCGCAAACACCTCGGTCAGGCGCTCAGAGAGCCACCCCCTCGTGCCCTCGCCCTCCGCGTGATGACTGCCACGGGCGGGGAAGAAGGGGACAGTGGGAGCCCAGACTGGAGGGAGGGGGACCAGGGAGGCCTCCTGAGGCCGGGACATGTCGAAGGGAGCCAGGGCGGAGGGCAGAGGTGAGGAAAGAACGCGGCCCGCGTAGGAGAGGCTTACCCAGAAGCCAAAGAGAAAATTATAAAACAACGCCACCCTGCTGCAGCAGGCACGGCCCTGTCTGGAGCAGCGAGCCTGGGGGCCTCTGGCCCAGCCCCGTCTCAGCCCCCGGGGCCGGCACCTCGCCTTTGGAAAACCCTCCTGAGGACACCACGCTGCACAACTTCTGCCCGCCTCATAGCTCCCAAGGCCTTCTTCCACAGTGACAGAAACCCGGACTTTTTCTTAAGTTTAAATTTAGTCCTATGGGAGGAAAAAACTGAACATACAGCTTAAAATACACAATCAAAACCTTGTCTCTGTTACACTTATTTTTAGAGTCTAAAGAAAAAAACTGACTTCCATAAATCAAAATTAGAAATTTTAAGATTTCTTTTTTAACTGAATCTGGGCTTGGTTTTACAGTGCCCAGAATTTTTCTTTATTTCTTATTCATTCAGGAAAACACAAAGGCATCTTGAAGGCCATCTGAAAACATTTTTAGAGAAACAGTAAATACAAGGACCTAAGTTAATTTTTTTTATTCTAAAGGCCCATGTTATTCCCGAAACGCAAGAGCTTTGATACATTTATCTTTGCTTACTGGCATAATCAAAGCACTAGCAGGCCCGGCGAGAACCTGAGTGCTGCAGCCACAAAGAAAAAATTGTGGACGCTGGAAAGACAGGAAAAAGGCAGGGAGAAGCAGTCAGAAAGATTTTATGCTTTATTCTCCTGCCCTTCCGATTATTCAGCACAGCCTCCCTTCAAAATGACCACTTGACCTTTCCCACAAGAGCCATTAACCTTCCATAGTCTGTCGCGTAAACAGCTTAATTTTCTGATGGCGGCATGACAGAAGAAATTACAAAGGCAATTCCCACTCTCAGTCCAAACAGATGCCAAATGTAAATCACTCCATTTCCAGGAGGAGGACATTGTGCCCCAGTGCCTCCGCCATCCTGCCTCCTCGGGGGCACCACTCAGCCCTGCTCTGGTGGAGGACAGCCCCTCACCATGGGCGACCCACTCTGACGTGACAGCAGCCCTTCATGGGTCCTTAGGCCGTCCCGAGAAGCTGTGACCTAGGCCCAAAAGCCATCGGTTCCTTTCTCTGGTTTTTGAGCACCTGACCCACAGCCCAAGTCAGAACCCCCATCAGCTAGAGACCTCACTAATCGCTTATTTGTAAAACAAACCCTGGCCTGTTACTGAATTTGTTGCAGAATTACAAAGCTGAAGGCAACTGATGCTGTGTTTTTTTCTTTTTCAACAATATATTTATTTTGACTACTAACCATAATCTGGAATAATAAATTTCGATAATTAGAGACAATTGTAAAGAAAAAAGTTTTAACACAAATGTGCTATAACAGAGCTTCTTAATTACCTTGTTCTCCAGTGAGGGGTTGGCAACTGTAGGGGGTGCCTATAGGACCAAGCCTGGACCGTAAATCAGTGAGGCAAGCCAGGTTTTGCGTTTTGCAGTGACGTAAAATGCAGGAGGTTGTAAGGTTAGAATGGGACTGTGATGGTTAATTTTATGTGACAAGTTGGCTGGGCCACGGCGCCCAGATATTTGGTCAAACATTATTCTGGACTTTCTGTGAAGGTGTTTCTTGGATGAGATTAGCATTTAAATCAGTGGACTTTGAGTAAAGTAGATTGCCCTCTGTAACATGGTGGGCCTCATCCAGTCAGTTGCAGGCCTGAATAGAACAAAGTCTGACTTCCCTGAGCAAGAAGGAATCTGCCAGGGCTGGCCCTGTGGCTTAGCGGTTAAGTGTGCGCGTTCCACTGCTGGCGGCCCAGGTTCGATCCCGGGCGTGCACTGACGTCACCACTTCTCCGGCCATGCTGAGGCTGCGTCCCACATACAGCAACTAGAAGGATGTGCAACTATGACATACAACTATCTACTGGGGCTTTGGGGGAAAAATAAATAAATAAATAAAATTAAAAAAAAAAAAAGAAGGACTCTGCCAGCAGACAGCCTTTGGACTCAGACTGCAACTCTTCCCTGAGTCTCTAGCCTGCCAGCCCATCCTGCAGATTTTGGACTTACCTAGTGTCCACAATCAATTTCTCTTTATAATATATATATATCTCTCTCTCTCCACATCCTGTTGGTTCTGTTTCTCTGGAGAATGTTGACTAATACAGGACACATTTTATTTGTATGATAAACATACTAGAATATTTTTAGTTCCTAAAAGAAATATATCCTCTCTCTTCTTCCTTGAAATCTCTTTCATTTCCCTATTTTGACAGAGACATAGCCATGAAGAAATATTTCTCTACTGTGAGAAAAATACACACAGCACAAGATAACAGCAAGTGACTCTGAAGCTCGGAGAGGGGACGACAGAAGCGGTAGGTCTGTGGTGAACTGGAACTAACGGAGGCAGTGGCTCCAGCTAAGCTGCTGTGTGCTTGGGAATGTGGGGCCCAGCACTGTCAGATGTTCTGATTTTTCAAAAGAATCCAGAAATCTGTATATTTTATGTAAAATCTCCCATTTTTTAAACACAGGCTCAAAAAAATTTAAGATCTTGTGTGGGCCAAACATCTGCTCTCGAATGGAGCCTAGAGGTGATGAGCACAGGCTCTGGGTGGCACTCCTGGCCCTGCCTGCACTTACTGGCTGGGGGCTCATGGCTTACTTCCCCTCCCTATATCTCAATATGCCAGAGATGTGGGGTCCAGACCAGAGCATTCCACACGCTCTCGAGCCTATTTTTCTCTACTTAGGCGCCCCCTTGGCACAGTCCTTCACACCTTGTACTGTACCCTCTGCAAATGCTCCTAAACTTGGGGGACAGTCAGCACTTGCCCTCTGAGATCTCCATGGGGTCTCCACCTGCAATGACCCTCCCTGCTCTAGCCTCTCCCAGCCAAGGGCCCATATGGAAGCTTGACCAACCAGCTCCTGAAGACAGAGGATTCTAATTTCCTCAAAAGTTATTAAAAGAAAAGGAAGGAGGAAATGATAAGAAAAAGCAAGAAGGGAGGGAAGGAAAGGAAGTCATCCTGTGCCTACCCCACGCCCACTTTTCTGCATCGTCTCCTGATTCTGTAAGTCAGAGACGCACGGAGCATTGCCCAAAGCAGCCAAAAACGCCTCACCCTGGAGCCAACTTACCCTTTTCCCAGTGATATGAGCACAGGATTCTCCAGCTCCATGAGCACCTGGAAGGCCTTATTCATGTTTTGATAAGAAAAGCCTTCTCCTGCATCTGCCATGACCACACAGTTTGGGTTGGACGTGTCGATTTGATCAAATTCTGAGCGGATTCCTGGAAAGAAAGAGGGAGAGAAAGGGGGATAAAGCCCCAGGGTGACGTGGCCTGCCTCCCATCTCCTACCAGAGACACCTTCTGTCTGCCACGTCTGCTGTCCCTTTCTCAGATGCTCTCTTTATGATCCTCACAGCTGCCATGGAAGGTGGGCAGGGAAGGGGTGTCATTCCCATTTTACCGAAGAAGGAATCCAGCTCCCCACAGTCAGAGAGCTCATTAGGAGACAGATGGGCCCACCCCTGGAGACCCCACCCCAAAACCAGCATCATCCCAGGAGCTCCCTTACTTCAATACCACCAATGGCAGGAAACCCATAGCTTTGCAACCAAGAAGGGAAATCTGCCTGGAAGACACACATTCCTAGATGTAGGACGAAATGCGGCTGCTTGCAACCTTTATAGAGTTGTACTGCTGGCCCCAAACTCGAAGAACCATCGACACATTTCAGCCAATCCCCACTGGAGATGGGACAGCAGGGACACACGGACATCCTGAAAAGGAGGAGCTGAATCTCATCCCCACCAGCCTCGTTCACAAGCCCCCTTGGGAAAGTCTCTTCCTCCTCCTCCTCTCTGCCCCACCCCCATTTCAAATTAAAATAGGGGAAGATGCAAGGATAAATCGAGTCATTGGCCTTATGTCTTCAGTTCCGAGGAAGACACATATTCTCATCTATCTTGGTATTAGATGTTGACCTTTCTGGATTAAAAAAATTATAGCAACCACAACGAGATACTACTTAATACCCACCAGAATGACAAGAATTAAAAAGACTGAAAACACCAAGTGCTGGTGAGGACGTGGAGCAGCCACAACAGCTGGCAGGAATGTAAAATGAGACAGTCCCTCCAGAAAAAGGGCTGGCAGTTTCTTACTAAACTGAACATACACCTACCCTATGACCCAGAAATTCCATTCCTAGGTATTTACCCAAAAGAACTGTACAGGAATGTTCACAGCAGGTTTATTTCTAATAGCTTAAAACCCAAAACTACCCAGGTGTCCATCAACAGGGGGATGGATAAACAATGTTCACCCAATGGAATACCACTCTGCAAAAAAAAGGAAGACCCTACTGATGCATGCAATCACATAGATGAGTCTCAAAACAGCATGCTGGGTGAAAGACGCCTGACACACACGACTATAGTGAAGAAAGGGTGAACTCAGCAGGCCTGGGCTACTCACGCCCTGCACATTCCAAGCAAAGGCTGTCTTCAGGTCAGGCCCTCCACCAGCTCCTGGGAGATCACCTCTGAGCCCTTGGAATATCCTGCCTGGAAGGAGGGCTTTGTATGCCTGGGGCCCTGGGCCATGCTGTGTCAGTTTGAGATCTGGGGGGCTGAAGACTGAGTAGTGAAGGTCAGTCACAGAGGCACTGCACGCCTACCGGACTGACCCTTAATAAAAACCCTGGACACAAGGCTCCAGGGAGCTCCTCTGGGAGACAACACGTCACATGTGCTGTCACCCATCACTGCTGGGAGAAGTAAGTGCGTCCCAGCGCAACTCCACTGGAGGGGACAAGTGGAGGGGTGCCTGGCGTCTCCTGGCGTTTGCCCAGGCGTCTCGTCCCTTAGCTGAGTTGAATCTGTTTTCTTTCACTATGATAAGCCGGAACTGTGAGTAGGACCGCTTCTCTGAGTCCTGTGAGGCCCTCTTGCAAGTCATCAAGCCTGAGGGTAGTCTTGGGACCCCCAACACAACCAGATGCTGTATGATCCTATTCATATGAAATTCCAGACAAGGCAATCTTATTTATAATGGAAAAAATCCAAATAGCGGCTGCCTCTAAGGGGGCTGGGGATGGGGACCGACTGGGAAGAGCATGAGGGAAATTCTGGGGTGATGGTAATGTTCTAGGTCTTGACAGGGGTTCGGGTTACACAGATGTGTGCATCTGTCAAAAGTCAGCGAAAGTACGCTTGAGATTTGTGATTTCATTGTACGTAAATTTTACATCAAAAGAAAAAACTAAACAGATATTGAACTCTAGCTGATGATGTGCTGAAGTGTTTAGGGGAAGTGTACCAATGTCTGCAATTTATTTTGAAATGCAACAAAAAGGTAAGATGGAGACTGGCCCGGTGGTGTAGTGGTTAAGTTCACATGCTCCAGGTTCGGATCGCTGTGGTGGCGTCCCATATAAAGTGGAGGAAGATGGGCATGGATATTAGCCCAGGGCCAATCTTCCTCAGCAAAAAGGAGGAGGATTGGCAACAGATGTTAGTTCAGGGTTACTCTTCCTCACCAAAAAAACAAAAGACGGATAGATGGATGGAGAGATGGAGAGATATATAATGAAGAAAATATAGTAAAATGTCATTTGATAAAAATAAGGTGATGGGTATTCAAATAGGCCAGGTAAAATTCTTTCAGTTTTGCTGTATGTTTGAAAATCCTCATGATAAAATTTTGGAGGGAATAAATTCATCAACAACAAAACTTGAAAAAAGATTCAAAGCCTGAAAACACAAGTACGTCTGTGGAAACCACAGACACAGGATTCCAGCTGAGGAAGGTCCTCTGAAGCTCTAAGATCTGCTTATGGGGACTCAGTGATTAATGCCACCCTTCAAGGCAAATGCTGAATTTTCCTCTCATCTCTGCCCATTCCTCCCTCACCCCTCCCTTTGCCCCGGGGAGGGGGATTTTCTTTCTTAAGTCTTGCTCTTTCTTTGAGGACCTGTTCTAACGACACTGGCAGGGAGGGATCCTAGATCAAGAGGAAAGATTTTGAGGGGCCGGCCCTGTGGCATAGTTGTTAAGTGCGCGCGCTCTGCTGCTGGCGGCCCGGGTTCGGATCCCGGGTGCGCACTGACACACTGCTTGTCAGGCCATGCTGTGGTGGTGTCCCATATAAAGTGGAGGAAGATCAGCACGGATGTTAGCTCAGGGCCAGTCTTCCTCAGCAAAAAGAGGAGGATTGGCATGGATATTAGCTGAGGGCTGATCTTCCCCGAGTGTGCGCACATGATCAATAGATCAATCAATTGATCAACAGATTAATCAATAAATATTAAAGAGGAAAGATTTTGAGAAACAAGATTTCTTAAGGCCAGGCATGTTGCCCTCAACTGGCACCAGAGCTGTGGATGTAACACTCAGGCCCTTCACGGAGCACCCTCCACCTCAGGGAGCCCCACTCCTGCTTCGAGACAGACAAGCATGCTTGTCTCTGCTGGTGGTCTGTAAATAAAAATATCAAGTGTAGATGAAGGAAGGAAGAGGGCTCAGTGCAAGGAGAGGAAAGTGTCCTGAATTCTGAAACACTGCTTACGTCTCTTCTTTTTAAATATTCAGAAGGCACCAGAGAATATTGCTCCTTCTGCTTCATTCCAGAAAAACTCCCCACCGAGGGTCAAAGGGGCTCTTTTCTCGCATTCAGACTTTATCAGGATATAAACTTGTTCCATTCACCAGAGAATGGGGCTGGTTTTCACAAATATACTTCAAGGCTATGGCTGCCAGACGTTAGAAACCTTACAGACCTCAATCTGGCTTTTCATTCTGCATCTCTGTCTCTCCCCGCCCCGCCACACACACACAGAAGAATTTTGCCCCCTTGATAATTCCCTGCCCCCGTGGTCCATCCTGGATCAAAGAAAGCCAGCTCAGGGTTTTCCTCCGAGGAGCCATCTGGAACCTGCCTCTGAGGACCCTCTGATATGAGACCTTCTGGTATGAGGCCAAGGGATGGATGGGCCAGGTCCCCAGCAGGAAGCCCCAAAAGTATCCATCCCACAGGAGCCAAGTGTTACCTCTGTGTCCTTCCCAGTGGCTTGGCCCAGGTGACAGTGGATGCCCTCCCCTAGCCCCACCCAAGAAAGGGGGTGCCTTCACCCCCATGAGGTCCCAGGGCCGCAGCAGGCCTACCATCAGAGATGAGCAGGTGTGGCCGCAGGCCTCGCTCCTTCAAGATCAGGCAGGTGGCTGGGGCCGGGGCGGTCACGTCTCCCTCGGAGATGTCAAAGCCCAGTCCCCGAAGCAGCCCCACTAGGTATTCCAGGGACTTCTGCGACTCGTTGGTGCAGAACCTCACCTTCAGCCTGGACCGCTTCAGTCTGAAAGTGGAAATGACAGGCAGAGGTGCTGTCAACAGGCAGAGCGTGGGGTCTCCTGGGGAGGAAGCTAGATGGATGCTTCTCCAAGGGCTGTGGGTACTGTCCCAGAGCAGCCCAGGTCACCGCGGGGGCCTGAGGTGGGCCTCAACTGACCCCAGGTATGTTTAGGCTGGGATTTCTGAGCTGGGATTCTGAGCTGAGCAGATCCTTTTCAGGGGACCCGATCGTGCCCCACAACCCTCCTTTTCATCCTCACTGAGCTTGGCACACCTGAGACTCCCCAACGTTCCTCCTGGGACACATCCCCGCTCCCTCCTCCTGGGACACGTCCCCGCTCCCTCCTCCTGGGACACGTCCCGCTCCCTCCTCCTGGGACACGTCCCCGCTTCTTCCTCCTGGGACATGCCACCTCTCCACAAGTGCCGACTCTCCCACCCTCTGAGATCCACACTCTTGACACCTCCCCTCCACCACACCATCCTGCTCAGCCCGATAGGGGTCATCTCCGAACATCCGTAGCAATTTCCCTGTACCTTTCCACAACAATTAGTACTTCCACTCTGCATCTGAGCTACGTATGCCTTATTAACTCTGGATCCATATTTCCCAAAAAGTACAAAGGCTGAGGGACCAAGCAGAGGCGTGTCTTCTCATGGCTGTCACTGAAGAAAGGCTTGCCAGACAGAGTCATCAGGTAGACAGAGGATCGCACGCAAACCCAGAGCAAACCCAGAGCTAACGGACGTGAACCTGAGATGCTGCCAAGCGTCAGCAGCGCTGATGTCTTCCCGCCTGAGCTCACAGGAGACCGTCTTCCTGCCTGAGCTCACAGGAGACCGCTGTCCTGGCTGCACTGGGGCCGGTTCTCGGAATGCAAAGCCACAAAGCAGAAGCACAGAGGCTCCAAATGAAATAACACTGACCCCTTCTACAAACGGTGATTGAGCACCTACTAAGTGCCTGGCTGGGATAAGGCACGGAACTGCCACCGGGACCACAGGCAGGCTCCTGCTCCCCTGGGGCCCACAGTGTGGCGGGTGGAGTGCCGAATCTACGCCAAAGGAAGGGGAGTTTGTGATTGAGAAAAGAGAGGTGCTATGAAGCAGGTAAACCAGTGAAGAGACAGAGGGTGGCCAGGGTGGGTGGGAGTGCAGGGAAGGCCTCCCTAGGGAGACAGCTCAGGAGCTGAGACCTGAAGGGAGAGAAGGCGCCGCAATTTTTGCAATTAGGCAAAGGAAGAATGACCAGCAGAGGGAAGGGCAGACTTGGCGACAGTCAGCGCTGTGGGCGAGGCTGGGCTGCCGGGAGAGGAGGCCAGCGCAGCTGTGCCCAGCAAGGGGCCTGCGGGACAAGAGGAGTTTGCAGAGGCGGGTGGGCCACACAGGCCCACACAGGCCCCGGCTCAGGCACAAGGCCCTCCCTGGACAAATCCCAGTCACAGCAAGGGAGCAGTCACATTTGACATCTGCACAGAGCTGCAGTATGGGGTCATGGGAAAGACACCAGACTGCAAGTCAGGAGGTCCAGGAAACCCTGGTAAAATTACCTGGGCAGGCTAATCGTCACCAGCACTGTTGTAACAGGTCCCCAACACGTCCCCGTCAGTGGACTCTGAAGACGCAGGAAGACATCCTTACTTGTCACCCATCCTTTCCAGCTTTATATTTTTTATAAGTATTACATAAAAAGAGTGTTAAATGCATAATCTGTCATTTATTATTTATAAATAAATACACATATATGGGAGGTATGGGCTTCAAATTTGGGCATACAGATTTCACCCCATGTCCAGAGGTAACACCTAGATCAGACCCAGTCACTCAGAACTACGGCATGAAATCAACCTCCATTTGCACAAATAAGTGAGACCGAACTAAAAATGCAACTCCACCTCAACCCAGCAGGAACATACTTTTGTCCCGCTTTACAAGTGAGGACACCAAGTCTCAGAAAGGTCAAGTGCTTCCTGTTCTTCCTCCTGTATCCGAGATCCAGGCTGTGGGCTAATTCCTACCGGACCTCAACACGGATCCTGGGACTTCTGTGGAGTCAGGAACAGGCAGCATGGGCACCAGAGCTACCCTACAAACCGAGCGGGGGCCAGAGGACAGAAAGGTCTCGTCCCAGGTGGGGTCTTAGACAAGGCTTCCCAGGGTCCAACTGGAATCCTGCAGGAGGGACACGGAGATGGCAAAGGAATGTGGGCAGAGCAGAGGGAGGAACAGGCACAGCGCAGGCCCCTGCCCTCTCAGGCCCTGGTCAGGCCTGAAGAACCACTGAGCCAGATAAAGAAGCTAGAGAGGAGGTTCGGGGACGGCTCAGGCACTCTGTCCCATCCTGGGGTGGAGGAGATCTGAACGCAACTCCCTAGCAATGAAAGCAACTGGGGAAAGGTGGCGGGTTTGTCCGATGCCCCTTCTCCCACCATCCTCTGTGACGCTGCCCCCACTCCGTCTCTATCCATGTTTTTCTTTTTTCTTAACACTAACCAGCAGCTCCAATCACCTCATTTATATATTTGTTTACTCTCTCTCCCCCAAACCTTTGTGCTCCATGAGGTCAGGAATGGGATGCTATTCTCCTCAGCATTCCTAGTGCTTCACACAGGGCTTGGCACACAGCAGCCCCCAGATAAATGTTTGCTGAATGACTGACTGATGGAAAATCCAAATGACAGCCAGTCAGAGGTACCCTTCCTTATGACCATGCCAACCACCCCTACTGCTTCCCCAAGGGTGTCCTGAGCCTGCAGCCCGCTCACAAGCCCCGAGGGAAACAGACAGGATTCAGGGGTGAAAACATGCATTCCCACGTTATGATGGGCCTCTAGATCCTCCAGCACCTGGAGCCCACAGGTGCGATTTGGGAAGAAATCTGTAATCTACTGACAACAGAGTGAATGAAAACCGAGAGGCTGACAATGTCTTCATCAATAGCCCAGGTGATTCAGTCCTTTCTTAGTATTTGTGTTTCCTAATCAGAGGGCTATGAATTATCAATTACGCTTAGTAGTTAATTGCCCTTCATAAAGACAGCTTTTGTATTTTTAAATTAGGCAGTTAATATATTGTAACTAATAGCATCACCTTGTACATTACGGACGGGTCTTCATTGATTGGCGCCTGGAATGCGTGATTCGCATCCAAGTTAATGGAGCCGCTGAGTGAAGAAGTGCAGGGGTGCCGGGGGACTAATTATTGCTAATGAATTACGATGTGACCTTCTCAGAACAGTGAACAATCCGTGTGACAGTGAGATGACAGTGCCTCACATCTGCCACTCCATACACAACTTCAGATGCCGATGAAAAAACAGTAAATAACGGAACCCACGTTAGGACACTTCAGCCACCGGTCTCTTTGGAAACACCACTCACTGTAAGTACATCCAAAACATATGCTTTAAAAGCAAAGTACATTTTAGGATTAAATCAGCCCCTGAAATATCTGGTGCAAAATGCTTGGGGAAGTCCCCTCCCTGGGGGTTTGTCCATTTGTGCCCCCTGATCACACCCCCTTTTGATGTGTCACTATTGACACTTTCTGACCACTTGGGATGAGTCCTAGGTCCTCTCTTCATTTTTCTTAATCACTGAAAATGATAAAAGTGTTCATTATTATTATTAAAATGGTAAAGCATGAATGCAACATTACACTGAGCCGAGCCTCGGGCTCAGTACCCGTGATCCAATTTTGTCCTCACTCCCTGAGGGCAGAGCCACACCGTCTGTCCCTTAAGTACATCCCCAGGGACGGTGCCTGGCATGCAGGTGGCGCTAAGTGTGTGCTGACCAAGTAAATGAGTGATGAGGCAAGAACCATTATCCCCATTCCAGAGACAAGAAAACGCGGCTCTGGGAGGCAGAGACATACAACATCACACAACTTGTAAGCAGCAGAGCCCACCAGCTCTCAACTGTCCCGTGGTGGCGTGCAGAGACCCACACACCAGCGAGCAAAGGTGGCTGACGCTTTCCATCATGATAAGGAAAGCACCGTGTCCAGGCAAGGCCAGCAGCCTCAGGAACACAGGCCAGCTCTTCCCCACTGGAAGGGAAATTGACACTTTGCAGGTGGGGAGGGGTGTGTGGGGCGCACCTGTGCATGCACAGGGGCCAGAAAGTGTGAGATGATGTGTCAGCACTGATGGCGAGGCCCTGAATGGCCAGTGCTATGGACTGAATTGTGTCCCCCCCGCAAATTCATATGTTGAAGCCCTAAGGAGGCAACGAAGGTTAAATGAGGTCATAAGGATGGGGCCGTGATCTGAAAGGATTAGTGTCCACATAAGATCTGTCCCTCTCTGTGCACACAAAGAAGAGGCCACACCAAGAAGGTGGCCACCTATAAGCCAGGAAGAGAACCCTCACCAGAAACTGACCCTGCTGGCATCTTGATCTTGAACTTCCAGCCTTCAGAACTGTGAGAAAATAAACTTCTGTTGTTTAAGCCCCTCAGTCTGTGGAATTCTGTTATAGCAGCCCAAACCCACTAAGACAGCCGAGGAACCAAGTCCTCAGCATCTCCTGGGGCGGCGGTCTGCTGCCAAATGTCACAGATTTGGCCTTGGGAGGCCTGGAACACAAGAACTCAGAATGTCGGGAAAGCCCGAGTCAGGTGCGGCTTCAGGGTGGAGGCACAGCCTGCGAAGAGCCCCCCAAAGGGAGCGAATCTGAGGGATTTCAGCATTGGGGCTGAGCTCAGCTCTGGGACGGGCTATGTTATCCCCCCAACACCCAAGAAACCCAGGGGCAGGGGGCCAACCACAGGGCCCCAGCAGCTCGGAGCAGGGCTCTGGCCAGGTGGCCCCTGAGACCACCACCTCCCCAGGAGCCCCCCGAGAGTGGGATTTGCCCCCGTTTCCTGCGGCCACATGGGCTCTCTGAACTGACCTTTATCTCATCCCAGCAGGCCAGAACAAGCCTCTGAGTGACAACGTCGCCTGGTGCAATTACTGTGGATCACATGAACCAGTCCCTTGCAAATCACCTCGGACCTCACACATCTGCTGGCTGTCGGCATCTGCCAGGGGCGCTCACCCGAAAATAATGGAAACCTCTCATTACTGTTCCGGAGCAGGTAGAGCACTAGGACGACTGCTGGACACCCTGACTGACCTTGGCATCGCTCCACAGCCCGCGGCCCTCTCGGCTCGCAGAGTCAGGGCTGGGAGGCTGCCCCTCCCAGCACCCCTCCCAGCTGGGCCCTCCTCCCTCCTCACCCCATCCCAGCCCTCAGGAATCTGTCACCTTCCTTCGTCTGACCCAGGAGGCCCTCCCGGCACCCCGAGTCTTTGTCTTCACCCTCTCCTATAGCCAAATCCTACTTATCCTTCAAGGTCTGGTTCACATGTCCCTTCCTCCGGGAAGGCCCCCAGGCCCCTGCCCCACCCAGGCACAGCCCATCCTCCTGCTCTGCTTTCACAGCCGTTGAAGCATGGCAATGCTTTTCTGTGAGAAGCACCTAACTGACCCAAATCCCACCTGGTAACGGAACCAAATCATCCCAGTACCCAGAGAACCTCGGGCAGAAACGCATGCTCACTGCCAATCCCGCCTGTGGGCAACACTGCCTCACCACTGCTCCATCTCTAATCGTTATCTAGTGCAAGGTTTCTAGAGAACTCCGGAGGAGAAAGCACAGTGGAGCCGGATGAGTCCAGACAGGGAGGGGGAGGAGGGGCCTGTGCAGAGGGACGCTGGATAGTTACTCCTTTCTGCAGGCTGCAGAACAGATGTGCAGAAGATGCTCTACTGCTGAGCGGGGAGGCCAGGTGGCCAAGTGGTGACAAGGACGTGCTTCAGAGTCTAATGACTGTGGGCTGCGTTCTGGCTCTGCCACTTAATGGCTGTGGGACCTCCGGCAAGCTACTTCTTCTCTCTGTGGCTCAGTTTCCTCTTCTGTAAAATGCGGGTCATAATAGCACCTACCTCACATTGTGAGGATCCAATGAGACCTGTAGTGTGCTTGCATGGGCCGGGTACACAGTAAGTGCTCACTAAATGCTAGCTGAGAACGTCTGCCAGTGGCCAGTGGGCAGGCTCCTCCAGCCTTGTTCATTCCCCACTCTACATGCCCTAACCTCTCAGAGCAGGTGGGGTGCTCGCCCATCTCACCCCAGACCCCTGTTACCAAGCAGCGGCAGCAGAGAGGCCTTCAGCAGCAGAGAGGCTTCGGCTGCCAGGACCCCCCTTCTGCTCCCACTGCCCTCAACCACCTGGAGCCTCCAAGGAGCTAGGGGCAGGTCCCACGAGGGAGGCTCTTAGGAGGGAGGGATGTGTGGAGGATCTGGGAGACTGGGCTGACCATGACTCTAAATCCCTCCACCTCCACCAGGGGGGAGATGTCACCAACTAGTGCCCTGAGGAATTCAAGAGTGGGTTTGGAAGCATTCAACTGTTTTTACGTTAAGGAGACACAACCAGCAACCACCCTGAAACTAACCAAGCCTCCCTAAAAGACCTACGCCCATGACCTTGCCTTAAGTCTAATATGAAGATCTCTTCAGGAGGAGATTAGGCTTCATTACCGTAATCTGCAGTGTACGCAGAAGCATGTTTTCCAACTGAGCCTGTGCGAGCGAATACCTGCCTCTCCCTTTTGAATATTCATTTCCCAGCTAAAATAAAAGTTCCTGCTTCCCTTGTTCAGGGACACCGTGACTTTGGAAATGATTCCTCATGGCCTCCTATTTGCTGTAAATACATTTTACTTTGTGAGACAACTTCCACTGGTGTAGAGTCTTATTTAACTCACCAGGAGGTGAGCCCACTTGGTTCAGTATCAAATTGGCGACCCAGAGGGGACATACCCCTTCATGGTGCCTGTGCCACCGGCTTGATGTCGCTGCCCCATCGGCCGCACTAAGTGCTTTGCTTGGAGGATCTCTCCATGGAGGTGAGTGGTGCCAACCCCACAACACGGCTTTGTGTAAACTGTCTCACAAAGCCTGTCTATTGGGGCCTGGCTTTGGGGTTTGAGTTCCCACCCGGAGGCAGCCTGGCTCAGGGGAATGAGAGTCCCCTCTATTTGGAAGGATTGCTCGATCTAGCCACTCCAGAAGGGCTGATGCTCGGCTCTGGCAAAACGGGAGCAATCCCTGGTGTTTAGTCAGGGGTGAAACCCCATCTGGAGATTGAATCTCATCTGGAGTGACGAGGTGGGGGGTTGAGGTCCCCTGAGGTCACTGAGTCTGTCTTTGTGTTGTGCCTGTGACCGGAGGAGGGGTCCCCTTGAATGGGGTTAAACCCCCTTGGGGTTGCTGAGCCTGTTTTTTGTTTGTTTGTTCATTTGTTTGTGTGTTTTGGTCGAGGATGCTCGACATTTTCCACAGTCTGGCTTTTCTGGACTCCTAGGTCTTCTTTTTTTCCTTGCCCACCTTATCAGTGGTTGCTGGGTGAAACCCAGCGTCCACCCATTTTATTTTCCTCTAAGGATTTAGTTACATGGCCTGGGTCTAGTTTCAGGCTATTAGCGTGCTAAATTTCCTCTGGGCACAACCTTTCGGCACCTGCGTCACCACTAACCGTTATAGGTTGCTCCCAGGAGGTTGGAAACAGACCATAAGACAAGATGGTAGAGGCCCGGCCCGGTGGCGCAAGCAGTTAAGTGCACACGCTCCACTGTGGCGGCCTGAGGTTCGCGGGTTCGTGTCCCAGGCATGCACCGATGCACTGCTTGTCGAGCCATGCTGTGGTGGCGTCCCATGTAAAGTAGAGGACGATGGGCACGGATGTTAGCTCAGGGCCAATCCTCCTCTGCAAAGAGAGGAGGATTGGTATCAGATGTTAGCTCAGGGCTGGTCTTCTTCACAAAAAAAAAAAAGAAAAGATGGTAGAATCCACAGTCAGGAGAGCTCTTGCAACGGCTAGTCTTAGGAACCTAATTAAATCTGGAGTCTCAGCCTCCTCTCATGGTCTTAATGAAAGCTCCACATCCCACCCTCACCTCTGGGAGCTCTCCTCTGGGTTCTGGTTTCAGAGAGTCCACGCTCTCCTCTGGTTTGTGGGCACCTGGAATGATTCCAGGTTGGCCCCTGGGTCAGTTACTTGACTGACAATCTGGAACCCTGTTTAGTCTCTGTCAAGAACCTGTTGAGTATTTCAGGTGCCTACTGAGTCAGTTTGGGGACAAGAGACCTGTATTCTGTAAGCTATCCTTCAGGGTTGTGTTGCCCCACAATGTGTGTCACTTTTATCTTGATAATCCTTGGGAAGAGGCCATGAGGGCAAGGCCTGATCACCTCTTTCCCTTCTTTGTCTGTCTTGTTTGTCACTTTCTCTTTCATCAGCAAGTTGAGGTTAAGTTCAGGCTGACCTGAGCAGAACCTGGACCTTCTGTAAAACTGAAAACTTGAAAACCTTTTGCCAGGGACTTAACTCTCAATCCTGGCAATGGGAGCCCCGGCCGCCAGCCCGCTCCAGGCTTGTGCCTATGGCCTCCCTGGCGTGCCTTATGCTGGCTCAGGGACTAAGTGCCCGGGCTGAGTGGGACTTGACTAAATCTTACAGCTATATTGACACCGGCAGTGGGGCTCAGCACCCTTGTCCGGCCCACTGCCAGTTGGACACCGGCTTTACTGCCATGGAGAATGCCCCAAGCATCCCCAGAGACTCACCCCTTGGGTGTATTTTAACTAATTGGAAACACTTTCAATTGGATGGGTTATGCCCCAGAAACTCCATCTTAAAGAAAACTTGACTGCTTTCTCTGTGTCTTTATGATGCAGATTTTCTGCTCCCATCTTCTCTAGAACCTAAGAGCCATTCTTTGAAATGCAAATGTTTCTCAGAAATTACTGAATTTTGTATCGTGCCTGATTCATAGCAAAATTTAACGTCTCTGTGTCTACTTGTGTGTTTACGTGTGTCTATACGTATGTGTGGGGGATCAAGGTTGGCCACCTCAAAATGTGTCTCTTTACCTTGATTGTTTTGGGAACAGGGGACTCTGAGTGAAGACTTGACCTCCCCCAGCACTAAATGCCTGAAAGAATTTAAGATAAGAGGACTGTCCCCAGGACAGGCCATCACCATAGATAACTCTGGGCAACGATAGACTGGGAGGGTCCTTGCTAAGCCCATTCTAATCAAAGTTCTGTTTACCAAACATTTACATTTGTAAGGGAAATCTCCACTTGTAAAGTTATCTCCCTCTCTGTACCGGGAAGATGGGGGGATGACCTCATCTCTAGAAACTTATCAATTTGGAAGGCAAGGTCTTAAATCTGCATAATAACCTTACTCTTGTTCACTGTGCTTTTCTGGTAAAAGCAGCCCTAAAGGCAGTTCAGATCCCACTCAGTTCCTTTATCTCAGAAAGTATTACTGCCTCTCTGGGAAGTATTATCTAGCCCACCACCAATTCCTAAGACTGGAGGAAAAAAAAAAAAGGGAGTAAGGCCAAAAAACAGCCATAGGAGCACCCTCGCCAAAAATCTAGCATCTTGAGTGTCTTTTCCAAAAATATTAGCAAAAAGGCTTAGAAAAAAATTTGGATTCATAACTAGGGAGCCTTGTGCCTGATTCATGACAGTAATTTTAAAGCAATAGCTGTGGAACCTCTGTGTATGTGTGTCAACAGGTATGTTGTAAATGTGAGAGCTTTTTCTACCTCTGGATGGTATGACCAAAATTAAGAGCTCTATTGAAATTGGCTTAAAGTAAGCACTTACACAAATTCTAAATGTAATAGAAATTAACCCAAATGTCTTTCAAGTTAACGTGATATAAATCAATCTTTGGTAAATGAAGGCCAGTTTAAGTTTGTTGGTTTGATTGAAAGAGGCATGCCCTCAGAGTAGTCAGTATTTGGGTGTGATACGACATGTAGCCTGGGTTTATTAGTCAAATAAGCTCATGTTATCTGTTACAAATTTGTCAGCAAAAATAATAGCTTTAAGTGACAGTTAATTTTGACTAATGTCCCGTGAAGTTTTCATGGGTAATCTAAACATAATTGTTGGAAACAAATGATTCAGGTTAGATGAAAATGGGTTTTTGGGTACAATAATTACATTTTACGGTCAGTATACTAGGAAAAAAAAACAGCTTCCAAATCCTTTTTGGTAACTTAAAACTTTAGAGTTTTGCTAAATTAAATTAAATGATAAAAATATGTTGAGTATCTGGGTCATTTCCAAATAAGATAAAATACTGAAACATTATTGCTAAACGTATCTAAGTTTATCTACTTTTGGCTTCTTATTACAGAGAAACTGAAAGGTATTTTGGGTTTATTGGTAAACATGTCTTGTGTTTTATTAAGATTGTACTATGAAGTAGCATGTTTCTAAAATATATATATACAAAAAGTGTTTAAAATGCTAATGTAATGTAAAAGAAAGTTTATAATTGCTTGCTTAGTTTTTACTTAAAAATTAAGTTTTCTAAGGGTTAAAAATTCTAATATGTGATTAAAGCTACTAAAAATTAATGAGGAAAACATCTTTGTATCCAAGGAAAGCAAGATATATATTTTCAGTAAAGAAGGTATAAAGAACAGAAATATTTTTGATTTGCTAAGAAAGATAAAGTTATCCTAAAGTACTAGAAGGGAAGAAAGGAAGGCATGGGACAAATTCTGAATGTAAAAAGTGACAGAAACTTTGTGACAGTAAAACCCTGAGGAGTTTTACGCATGGTCAAGTTGGCTAAGATTAAACTAAATCCAATTAAGTAAATGAGTTTTAATGTCAAAAGTAAGCTGAGGGCCGGCCCCGTGGCTTAGCGGTTAAGTGCTCGTGCTCCGCTGTTGGCGGCCCGGGTTCAGATCCCGGGCGCGCACTGACGCACCACTTCTCCAGCCATGCTGAGGCCACGTCCCACATACAGCAACTAGAAGGATGTGCAGCTGTGACATACAAACTATCTACTGGGGCTTTGGGGGGAAAAAATAAATAATAAATAAAATCTTTAAAAAAAAAAAAGTAAGCTGGTACAAAATTAAAATTTGGTCTTCATTCTCTTAAAATAATTTCCTCTGTTCAAACAGACTGAGGTACTGTTTTAACTCTCTGTTTTCCCTTGACTGTTTCTGTTGTCACTTTGATTGAATGGATAACTGAGCATTGTTTCCTGCTTAATCAAGTGTTTTGAAACCCTTTGATATTTTTGACAAGCTTCTCCCCGCAAAAATATTCAGATCCTGAATGAAGTCTTTCTTTTGACCTGGAAGAAAAAAAAAATTTTTTTTTCCCGTTGAGAATTCTCAGAAGGCCCCTGGGACGTCTCAAAGAAATTTTCTCTTTTCCTATAGAAAGGAAGACACCAAACTTAATAGGCTTATTTGGTATGTTATATTACACGGCAAGCATTGTCAAATAAGTGATGATAAACCTTCTTAGGTGGTATTATGTGGGTAAATGTTACTGATATAAGTGTTTTAAAAACTGTATAACATTACTAAAATTCTGATCTGTCCTGGTTATCAGTCATAATTCTGGTTATTATTTTAAAGTGTTGTATGTCACAAAAATTAACCAAATTTCTTTGTTAATTGCCATTTTGGGGTGTTGTTGTTTACAGACAATTACTGTTTTACTCTGATGCTTTTGCAAAATATGTTTCATCTTCAGAGAAATTCATGGAAAGCACACTCACACTTACTCTAGAATAAGCCTTCTGAAAAACTTTCCGATTATAAAACTGAACTGGGTAAAAAATTACAGAACTCTAACATAGAAACTGATGACTTCATGAAACTGTGAACAGAAGATTAAGATCAAGAATCGATTATACAGGACTGAATGAACTGGGGAGGATGATTATAATTTTTATGATTTTTCATTTGAAATATTGCTGATTTTTTGATGTTTTGTTTTTTTTCCCAGATTTAAGGAAACTTTCTCTCTTTTCTCTTAAGCTAACTATGACATAACAATTTGGTAAATTATAACTTTGTAAGCAGAACTAAACCATTTATCTTTTTTTCCCCACCTGATCCCTGCAGGATTTGGAAACTCTTAGTGAGTATTGTTTTCATGGCAATATAGTTATTTGCAAAAGTTCAATAAGAATCTGTTCTCCTTATAACAGGACATAATTGGAAACATCGGTTATATTACCAAAGCTTTGAATGGAATATCATATTTGAGAAAAACATGCATAAACTCAGATACAACCAAACAGCTTTTGAAAAATAAAGATTGGACTTTCCGAAATAAAGCCACTTGGAAATATCGGCCTGATACCTTGTTCACAGAAGTTCCAAGCAATCTTATGTAGGTGAGTAAGGAAGGACACTTATCTGGCAGGTGCCTGGAACCTCAATATTTTGGGGAACCTCAAAAGAAGGGAGGAATTCACCCAAATCTGTAGGTATTGCAGGGAAAGTCTGATGACAAAGTCCTTGGCTTGGCTTTCCCGGCCTCGAGAGGCCTTTAAAGTTCAATCTGAGATTCCTTATCAGGAATTCCAGGGGCCGGCCCAGTGGCGCAAGTGGTTAAGTGCGTGCATTCCGCTTCGGTGGCCTGGGGTTCACAGGTTCAGATTCCAGGGGTGCACTGATGCACTGCTTGTCAAGCCATGCTGTGGCAGCGTCCCATATAAAGTAGAGGAAGATGGGCACTGATGTTAGCCCAGGGCCAATCTTCCTCAGCAAAAAAGAGGAGGATTGGTATCAGATGTTAGCTCAGGGCTGATCTTCCTCACAAAAAAAAAAAAAAAAAGAGTTCCAGCAAAGCAGATTTAAAACAGCCTATATGATCAGTTGCTATTCTTGTTGCACTTATGTAAATAATTGAACCAATTTTTATTGAAACTAGACTTATTTTGCAAACCAGTTAGTCTTAATTCGGCTATCTTTGGTAAAAATGATGGTGATTTTAGAGAGAAAAATTATGTTTCAATAGAAATTATAGTACACATTCATGGATATTAGATTCTAGTTCTGTTAATTGTCTTTGAGGGTTTTTTTTTTGTTTTGTTTTTGTTTTTAATAATTTTATTTATTTATTTTTTCCCCCAAAGCCCCAGTAGATAGTTGCATGTCACAGCTGCACATCCTTCCAGTTGCTGTATGTGGGACGCGGCCCCAGCATGGCCTGAGAAGCGGTGCGTCGGTGCGCACCCGGGATCCAAACCCGGGCCACCAGCAGCGGAGCGCGCGCACTTAACCGCTAAGCCACGGGGCCGGCCCTGTCTTTGAGGGTTTTGTTTTAGATCTGTTAACTGGACTGGATCCTGAATTCTTCTAATCTCTTGAAATATCTGGCTACAAATCTCTGAACTAACGTTTTCAATTTTCCCATCACTTTCATTTGGAATCATTGAGAACTGAACCTGCACCCCTTCCTGAAGCCTTGCAAACTGAAGCTGGAGGACTTGATATAAACTTAAGAGATTCATGTCTGTCACTGTGTAAGCCACTAAGATACCTGAATGCAAGATGACATCATCAGAGACATTTTAAGCTGCAAAAGATGCTTCAAGGCTGACATCTAGAAATCTTCTTAACTGGCTGTCCTCTGAACTCAGAAACTGGCTTATAATTTGCTCCAACCATTAACCTTGTTTTTCTTTTGTTTCCATAGAAATGCTTCTTACTAAATACCTGAGTGCTTGCTTCCACAATATAGGCCTAACCTTGGGAGCCCACTTGCATCACCATCTTCTAAATGAACTTAACTGGAATGATCTATTATCAGGACTAAGAAATGTGTTCAGTGAGATGAAACAATCTACCACTCAGCTTCTGGACTATGAAACTTCTTTAAGTTTCAAAAGGACTATGAGATAGGATCAAAATTGCTGGAGCATTCTTTTCTAAGGAGTCACCCCTTGGGTCCACCGCACATGGGTAAAAAAGGCACCCACACCTGCACATCAAGGGTGATCATCACCGACAATTGACGACTCCAAGTTTTCCTGCAAACAACTCTCTGATTTGAAACTCTTGTTTCGGCGACACTACGTAGATAAGTAATGACTGGCTATCCACCCCAGGCTCTGCCCTGGATCCTAACCAATCCCATACCATTTAGGCACAGAACGCTTACAAGGAGGCTGCATGTTCCTGGGCAGCAAGACTAGGTCCATCAGAGAATGGGCAACCTAGCAGCTAGACTATAAAGAGCTAGTGGAATCTGGACGGGGGAAGAGAGGGCAAGTATGCCCAGATCCTAAACACATTGAGGCTATAAAATTACAAATGGTTGTTACAAACAATTTGGGGCTATGCCTCTGGTGATGCGCAAACCTATTTGAAATTTAGCTGTAAATTCCGCTCCTCTACTGGTTCCTATGAAAACATCTATGCTCAGCAGGAAGCAGTTACAGAAGACGGACCTTCAACCTGTGCCCCTCAAGAATGAGGAGCAGGATAAAACTAGAGGGGGGATTTGTCACTGACTAGTGCCCTGAGGAACTCAAGGGTGGGCTTGGAGGCATTTAACTATTTTTATGTTAAGGAGACACAACCAGCAACCACCCTGAAACTAACCAAGCCCCCCTACAAGACCTACGCCCATGACCTTGCCTTAATTTTTTTTGTGTGTGTGTGAGGAAGATCAGCCCTGAGCTAACATCCATGCTAATCCTCCTCTTTTTGCTGAGGAAGACCGGCTCTGAGCTAACATCTATTGCCAATCCTCCTCCTTTTTTTTTTTTTCCCCAAAGCCCCAGTAGATAGTTTTATGTCATAGTTGCACATCCTTCTAGTTGCTGTATGTGGGACGTGGCCTCAGCATGGCCAGAGAAGCGGTGCGTCGGTGCGTGCCCGGGATCCGAACCCGGGCCGCCAGCAGCAGAGCGTGTGCACTCAATCGCTAAGCCAGGGGGCCGGCCCCAACCTTGCCTTAATTTTAATACGAAGATCCCTTCAGGAGGAGATTAAGCCTCATTACTGTAACCTGCAGTGTATGTGGAAGCATGTTTTCCAACTGAGCCTGTGCAAGTGAATACCCACCTCTTCCTTTTGACTATTCATTTCCCAACCGAAATAAAAGTTCCTCTTCCCTTTGTTTGGGGACGCCATGACTTTGGAAATGATTCCTCATGGTCTGCTGTTTGCTGCAAATACACTTTACTTTGTGAGACAACTTCCACTGGTGTAGAGTCTCATTTAACTCACCAGGAGGCAAGCGCACTTGGTTCGGTATCAGAGAGACCCCTACAGGACGATGGCGGAGAGGAGGCCTCAAGCTGAGTGGGCTCCTGGGTGGGAAGGTGAGGGCACGAGCTGGCAGGTCAAACTTGAGGTGACAAATGAGATTACTGCCAGGGGGGACCGGTGACTCGGACATCACAAAGAAAGCTGGGTTTGCTTTATTTCATTTGCTCATCCCTGGGCTGGTCTTCAAAGAGCTGTGTGAGGCCCATGGGTACCTTGGGCTGGAATTCTGGTCTCCCACTGGGACCAGGGCCACCTCTACCGCAGAGGCCAGGACCCCTCTCCCTGATGAGGTAGGAGAAACTCACACCAGGAGGAAAGGGGATATTGGGGGGAGGAGGGGCGCTTCCCCCTCATTCCTGCCTCCCTGACCCACCACCTGCTCTGCCCCTGGGGATGTTACCCGGTGGGGTGGAGGGTCCCTATTACTACTGAAATGGGAACAGTTGCAGATAAATAAAACGCCTCGGTTTCCTCAGAGGGAAAGGACATTCACAACGCCTCACGGGGTTGCTATGAAGTAAAACGGGGGCAAGGCCCTTGGTGAACACCAGCCTCAGCTGCCCCAACAGCATTCAGCCCTCGTTACAGAGCCGGGCTCAGCAGCGGCACCAGCTGCCAACTCATTTTGAGATCTCTGGCTGCTTCCCTTTCAGAAAGCCACGGAGCTTGAAAACACATGTTGGGAGAATTGAAACCTGCAAAGTGCTTATTTGTCCTAAGAACCCAACTTTTTTAAATAGAAGGTCAAAGAGGAACCCACGAACAGAGCAGGGATGGTTTTGCAGTAGAAAAATACAGTCATTTGAACACTCCAAGGGGCATCCATGTTGATTCAGGGAGGGACCCAGCCCAGCTGCCCGTGTGCCCCGATGATGGGCATCAGCTCGGAGTCAGGCAGCCACCTTGTGGCTGGAGCAGCTACAGAAGAGCTGGCTCTTTTGCTCCCATGAGAATGGGGTCTGGCTTCCTGCCTGGGGTCCTGCACCTGCACCTGGCACGTGCCCTTGGCTGGGCATCCATGGGCAGATTTTTGGGGTCCTTGAGTCCCAGCCATGAAATGGGGTAATGGCAGTGCCTGGCCTTCTGGCTCCCCAGGGCTGGGCACGGCGGACACTCCAGGAACCCTCCCTCGTGCTGGCATCACCATTGGACCACGAACGCTGAGGGGCAGCCTTTGCCAGTAGCTCCAGTTGGGCCTGCTACACCTCCCTCTTCTTTCCACCGACCCCCAGAGCAGAGCTTTTCGCTAGGCTGATGCCCACTGCTCACCCACCCTGTAGGTCCCTCCCCATTCTGCATCTGACACTCTGCTGGGCAGCAATGCACATCGTTACATCATCAGAGTCCAAGCAAGAAACAGAGTCCAAAGTCTGGATGGAGAGAAGAGAAAGAACGAGAGAGGCAGTGACGCACATGGCCGGGCCCTGGCTGGGCCTCTTAGTCTGACCCAGTCGGCCAGTGACCTCAGTGGGACAGCAATGAGGTAAAGCAGACATCAGGCAGGCCCCAAGCCAGAGCTCTTACGAAACTCACGGCACACCTTTTCCATGCCCGTGACTGCCTCGCCTGCCATCCACTGTGTTATCGCTCTGACCTGCCTGAGCCTCTGAGCTCAGAGCAAGGGGACATGCTGAGTACACAAACATCAATTTACTCTTTATTAATAAACACAATTAAGAATCAAGTGCAGGGAATCTAGAAGCCAGAGGAGACCTCAGAGACTGTCCACCTAGGGGCTCATTTCACAGAAGGGGAGACCGAGGCCCCGAGGGACATGAGGTGTCTAAGGGCATGTTTCAGGGAGGCATGGGCTCCTTGGACCTCTCCCCAACCCCGGAAAGTCAGCTGCCAGCCAGTCCCCCTGAGCGCCGTCATGAGCCAGTCCAGTGCTGGGGACAGAGGCCAGGCATTCTCGGGGTAAGGTGGGAGCCTGGCTCAGGAAGCAGACACATCCACAGCACGTCCACCACCTTCTCACTGTGTGACAGAGGCTTGTCATCGAACCCTCTCCAACCTCGGTTTTGGCATCCATGAAATGGGGCACTAACAGTAGCTACTTGATAGGGCTGTCATGAAGACTACACAAAAAAAACATGAGAAGCACCTGGAACGCTGCAAATACTCAACGAATGGCAATGAAGATGATGGTGGTGACAATGAAAACCCCACCTCTGGTAAGCTGGGTGCTGGGGACATCTAGGCCCTCCAAGTGGATAGTCTGACAGGAAGTCAGATGTCCAGTGAACCAGGGACAGCAGGAGGAGCCAGGAGGTGAGGGAGGCCTGCATGGGGGGCCCAGACATCACCATCCAGGGGCACTGTTAAGAAAGAGGACAAAGTTCAATCCAGCAAAGGGAGCCTGGGGTGAAAACCCGGGGCTGACTGTCCTGGTGGACATCTGGGGCACCCAGCACACAGGGAGCTCCAACAGTAGCTACCGCAGCTCCCAGTGACTGGCCGCTACCCGCCCCCATGCATTACCGACATGCTCACATGGAATCCCTGCGACAATCTGAAAGATGGGTCAATATCCCCATTTACAGACGAGGACCTAGGGTTTGGAGGGGCCGAGCGCCTCACGCAGGGGCAGAGCCTGCACGAGAACCCTTTGACATTGGCCTCATGAAAATATATACAAATGTGAAAAAGACAACTCCCTGGGCAGAGCTGAGTGGTTTTGTTTTGAATGTGCACCAAGTTCCACAACTGAAAGACTGCATATCTGCAAAATAACCACCTCTTCACCATTATCTGACCCTTCAAGCAACAAAACGCTCCTCTAGCTCCTAGATGTGGAAGAAGTAAAATGTTGGTTTA
The DNA here is from genome assembly GCF_020826845.1 of Diceros bicornis minor. Lineage (NCBI taxonomy): Eukaryota > Metazoa > Chordata > Mammalia > Perissodactyla > Rhinocerotidae > Diceros > Diceros bicornis. The sequence goes on along the minus strand of NC_080745.1, from coordinate 87,206,236 downwards.
AGAGAAAATATCTCACTTAACTCTTACACCCCGTGACGGAGGTGTTACAGGTGGGAAACTGAGGCACAAAAAGGCTAAGAAACCTGCTCCCTGCCTAAGACCACATTGCAACCACCGGGCAGGGCTGGGACTGGAAACCCAGGCCCTCGCCCGCAGGAGCTGACGCCTACCTTTTTTTAGGTGACAGGTGAAAAGCAGCACCTGCCCTGGCGAGGGTGCCGGCTCCACTCCTTCCTCATGAGGCGTCTTTGAGCAAGTCTTGTCACCTCTCTGAGCCTCAGGTTCCTCCTCTCCACACGGGCAGCATCCCGCCGGCCCCCAGGTCACGGGAAATCGCCCTGCACACCACCAAGGGCAGGGCCTGGGCACAGCTTTGCCAATATGGCCTCTCCATACATCCTTGGGGTGCTAGGGGGTCACGACTCCATTTGTGAGTTTCATCAGTAACCCGTGCCATGCTCACCTCCTGATCGGCAGGGATTCCTACCAGAGGCAGCATCGTCGGTGTAAACCATTAACTCCGCTCCAGAACCCCCAGCCTGGCTTCTCTTGATTTCCATAGTGACCCCTGCCCACTGAGGCTGAGATCAGAAAGCAAGAAACAGCTCTCGTCTGGTGTGGCCTCACACATCCGCCGCCGTCCCTCAGTTTCCCCCACACAAGTCAGGTTCGCGGTCCTGTTCCCACTCTACCCCAGACACATGCGGGCGTTGTGTCTCCTTTCTTTATCTTTCTGAACAAAAATGGTATTTCATACACATCATTCTATGACTTTTTCACTGACTATACTCATGTCATATAAACTAATGTCAACACCAAACAGAGCTACCTCATTCTTTTTAGCAGCTGCAGAATATTCTGCAGTCTGGATAAACCAAAATTTATTCCCCCACCTCCCATAGACACGCAGTTGTTTCTGGCCACATGTATAAAATTATAAACATATAAACCGTGTTGAGCTGCCCACTGCCCCAGACTTCAATATGGTTATTCATCACAACCCTTTCATCATTTTCATTGACTGACCTCATAATCAACATTATAGATTTGAACATAGAAAATATACACTATTCAAACATTGTCCTTTTATCTGTTTTTTAATTTTGGGGTTCTGCCCCAGATTTCATTTGAAGGATAAATGCTCTCAGGCTACACAAGAGTTTGAAACCCCTGGGTCGGGATGTGCAGGGGACTCCAGCCTCCAGTGACCTGTGAAAGAACAAAACATGTCCCCTGAGCATCAGGGCTGCCCCACGAAGAGGGCAGCGGATGGTGTGATGGGGAGCCCATGGGAGGCACGGACAGAGCCAGGAAAGAGAGGGGACTGCATCTCAAAGTCCTCTGTGATTTCAAGGAAATACAAAGGAAAAGTTCTGGAAGGATCCACAGGGTCAGCCTGAGGGAACGACTGGGACAGGGCTGGTGATGAGGATTTGGACTTTTTACTCTGTATATTCATGCTCTGGTGGGACTGTTTACAAGAAGGAAGCCACCTATGACTTCTGAAGCTTAAACAGTGAATGTTATAAAACGAGAACACAGCCCGGGAGGTGAGCGTCGAGCTCTCACAGAGTCCCATCTCTGAAGACAGTGTGGTTCATCCCCGACAGCAAATGACAGCACGAGTGACAGGACAGTCTCGATGAACACCCCTCGTCCAAAGTCCAGGCTGAGTCAGGAAACAAACTCCAACAAGCACCCACCCCTCCAATAAGCCCCCTCTGGCAGGTGCTGGGCCACGTGTGGGGGGATGGGATGACACAATGCAGGTGAGGCTCCTGGCCTCGTCCCGAGTAGCTATTATTATTATTGCCACTCCTGGGGAGCCAGCGGTGCCAGCGCAGCTGAGCACTAAGGAGGGGGTTGGTCCTAAAGTCTGTGGGCAGCCAGACTTCAGACAAGTTTCCCTCGGGCCTGTTCCTCGCTGCTCCAAGACCTGCTGGGAGGGCCTGAGTTTTTTTTTTTTTTTTTGTGAGGAGATCAGCCCTGAGCTAACATCCGCCAATCCTCCTCTTTTTTTGCTGAGGAAGACGGCCCTGGGCTAACATCGGTGCCTATCTTCCTCCACTTTATATGGGACGCCGCCACAGCATGGCTTACCAAGCAGTACTTCGGTGCGCGTCCGGGATCCGAACCAGCGAACCCCGGGCCGCCGCAGCGGAGCGCGCGCACCCAGGGAGGGCCTGAGTTTTAACCAGTTCCCAGGACTTCCGGTGTACGCCAGGGTTTGAGAGGCCCCACACGGAAGGATGGGTCTTGGGCCGAGCGGTCCTGGGTGGGAATTGCTTTATGAGGCTGCTCTGGGCCCAGGCCGCACCTGCTTCCTTCCGCCGGCTGCAAAAAGGCTGGGCCGGGCGGGGCCAGCAGATGTGCTTTAGTGGCCCGAGGCAGGATGCAGTAAATGCCCACCCGGCTTTCACATGCAGATGCCTCCGGGGCTACCCTTTGTGCTGGCCAGGCCCTGGGCCGGCCCCTGCAGCCCCTGCTGTGCCTGGCCCTGCCTCTGAATGGCTCCCCTCGGGGAGCCCAACTGCCCAAGAATGGGCTCCAATAACCGGCCTGTTGGGGGGACCCAGGCCATTTACAGATGTCCCATGACCACACCCGCCCACAAGCCCTAGAGCAGTAGGAGGGCCCCACCTGGCCAGCACCGTCCACAGCAGCTCTAGGAAGGAGTCAGCGTGGCCTCAGAAGCCTGGGCCTCCTATTCTCCCGTCTGGGACACTCCTCGCCCAGATGACATCTTCAGACCCAGCTCACACATCTCCGGATCTGTGAGGCCATGTTCGCTCACCCTGGCTCCCCGCCTCCCTGCTGGCTCAGTCCCTCCACCTGACACTAGCCTTTCTGGGTGCTGTTTACGCCGATCTCCCCATACAGGACCATCAGTTTCACGAGGGCAGGGACTTCCATCTGCCCCGTTCACTGCCGAGAGTCTGGGTGTTGAGCGTGGTATTTTTAGTATAGTAGAAGCACTCCATAAATACTGGTCAGGAGTGTAAGTGAATGAGGGAAGGAATGCATTTACTGAAAGGCAGTGCGGTACTGGGGGAAAAACTGGGGCTTTGGAGCCAGGCAGCCCTGGGGGGAAATCCTGGCTCATCCCCTTTCCCTGCTCCTGCCAGTTCTTGAATCTCTGAGCCTGAGTCTTCATCTTGAAAAGGGGCCGACACTCCTATCCCAGGGCTGCTTGTGAAACCAGCGTGTGTGTCAAGCACCCACCTGGGACAGAACAGGCCTCCCTTGATCACTGGCGACTGCTATTATTGTGGTTGACATTGTTTTAAAAAGCAGAGTTTATACTCCCCATGTGCTCTGTGTCCCCAACAAGGTGGGGAAAGTCTGGGACACCTGTCACCACAGAAAGTCTAGGAAGAAAAGCGGTGAGTCGCCCCCTCCAGGGTTCCCAGAACGGAAGGTGCTGTTTGAGAACCGACTGTGCCAGGAGCTTCCACGGAGGCAAACGTTCCCCCAGAACCCCAGGTCCCCCCCATCACGCTTGTCCCCCTGTAGCACTGCTCTCACCCCAGGAACTTCCTCTGAGCTCTGGCGACTTTAAAGCAAGCCATGCATATCAAGGAGGCCACAGAGAGCAGGGTGCAAAGAAACCTTAGTCCTGTGGCTGCAAAAACCACAAAAAGCAGCTGAATGCCCAGTCTTATGCACCCTGGCAAGCAGGCCTGTTCCGGAAAAGACCCCCGGTAGAGTCCATTCTTGGCTCAGCCACCACAAGGGAAATGACGGTGTCCCACACGTCTGACACATCCCCATGGAAAACTCCAAACGCAGGCATATTTGACTGGGGGGAGTTTCCAGCACCACACTCACTGCCACGGAGCTTCTGGACTCTGGGCTTCGCAGAGGCCCGGGGCCACGCACGAGGAGGGCCTGTGGGGCGTCCTTGATCAGTTGGCCATTGGAGGCCAGGCCTGGGTGGAGGGGCCTCATCTTTACAGAGCCAGGAAAAGAGCTGAAGAGAGACAAGGAAGGTCAGGAGAGCCAGAGGGCACCACCATGTGGGCGGCCCAGCTCCGGGGGTACCCGAGGCTCAGGAGCTTGGTCAGTGAAAACCCCAGTCGGAGTCCGTGTAACTGGGAGCAGGGCCGTGAGGTGGGCGGAGGCGGAGGAGAAAGGGCCACAAAGGTCACCTGAGAAGGTCCCAGCGGACCGGTGGGGACATGGGCCTGTGCCATGGGAGCCCAGGGGGTTTCAGAGGAACCAGGCCATATCATCCTCCAGGCCCCTGAGCAGCACAATGATAAAATCCCCGGGGTAAGGAGTACCATGTCCCCTCATGGAAAATAACCCCGCGCTCTGGGGAAGGAGCTCCCCTCTCAGCTACATAACTGGCTGGGATGGATTTCAGGACTGTTGTTATATCGCTGTTAGGTCTGTACAGTGTAGCTGCTACTCCAGCTAGATGAATCTGCCCGAGTTACAGCAAGTCCAAACAAAACTCTCCTGGGGACCAGTCAGAAGATGCCAGGGCAGCACCCACAGAGGTTAAGGGACCAGGGACCACTCTCCTAACGCCATACCCTGGAGTCTGTATGTGTGTTTGCCGGACAGTTGTGAGTCAGGGGGAGCATGACTCAGGAGAGGCTGTCAGAGAGAAGCCCCTGCCCTTTCTCAATGCCCCCTTCTCCCTCGAAGGATTCTAAGCACGGGTCTGGCACAGTGGTTAGGAGGCACGAAGATCTGGGTTCCTGCAGTCCTGGGCATCCCAGCTGAGCCCCTGGCAAGCCCTGAGCTGCAGCTGCTTCAGCTAATACACTGGGATAACAGCAGCACCCCCTCGGACTGTTAGGGGCCTAAAGGAGACAGGCACGTATCCCTAGCACAGAGGGAGCACTCTGAGAGCAGCCTCACCCCTAGGAGGGGAGGGGGGGACCCCAGACCCACTCTTGATGGGGAAACAATGGCTCAACAGGCAGCCTGCCTTTCCCACTGCCAAATGGACTCTGTACTCCTCAGGGGAAGTGGGCAGGGAGGAAGGGATGCTCTGGCCATATCCTTGACCTACTTTACTTCTCAGGTTTTTTAGAGCCAAAAGTGATCCTGCTAAAATGAGAAGGACTGACAAACCCAAGTGTTGACTAGGACACAGAGCAATTGGGACTCTCACATGGCAGCATCTACTAAAGCCGAACACACACCTCTCTGACGACCTGGCAATTCCCCTCCTAGGTCCATACCCAACAGAAACGCATCCATGCACTCACCAAAAGACATGTCTAGAATGTTCATAACAGCACTATTCACAGTTACTGAAAATGGGAAACTACATCCTATCAATAGAATATATGTATATTTTACTTTAATAAAAACTTGCTTTTAAGTGGTCCTGATTTTAAAAGAATTAAAAGCCTATGTAATAGGAATTCCTATATTAATAACATGGGACATTAGATTTAAATGTTATACTGTCGTGGGGTCTATCCTGTGCCAAGTGCCAGGCCAACAACTTGACATACATCATGGCACCTGCCCTGCACCCCCCTCCCTGCCCATCTCCATCCCCTCAGATGCAACAGTATGACAGTGGGAGCCATTCTTTATTTCATCTCTGGTCCCCACAATATCCAATATATCAGCAGGTCTATTGGTCCTACTTCCAAAACATCTCTTTAATTCACCCCCTTCTCTCCATCTCCATGACCACTCCCCTGGTCCAAGCTCCATCATCTCTCCCTGGACCACACAATGGTCCCCCAACTGGCTGCCCTGCTTCCTCTCTCGAGCCCTGCTGTCTGCCCCACTGCCAGGCCATTCCCCACTTTGCAGCCAGAGAGATCTTCTTAACATATTTTTAATATTTTTTTGGCGTGTTATTTTTTCCAGCTTTATTGAGATATAATTAACAAAACATTTGTAATTTAATATTCTGAATGGGAAACACATTCACATGGTTCAAAAACTTTTAAAAATGGTCATATACAAAGTTATATAGTGAAGACGCTTGCTCCCACCCCTCCCCCAACCACTCAGTTCTCCCCAGTTGCTTGCCCCACAGGAGGTTCTTCCTCCTAGTTTCTTTACGCAAACACAGCAGCAGGAATACATGCTCGCATTTTCCACCCAAAAGACAGCACACCCTGCATCCTGTTCTGTGCTTGCCGTTTTCACTGACAATATGTCTACATGGCAGGCATGCTCATTCCTTTTTATGCTGCACGGTATTCCCCTGTATAGACAGATGGACCGTAATACTCCCCTACAGATGGATATTTGAGCTGTTTCCACTCTTTTGCTATTTCAGAAGGCACTGCAATGAATGACCCCAGCCTTACGTCACCTCTCATGCATGAGGTAGGACAAATTCTGAGAAGTGGAACTGCTGATAGATAATGCCAAATGTATCTTCCACAATCAATGTATGCCAGGGTCTGTTTCCGCAAACTCTCACCAAGAGGATGCATTCCCAAAGTTCTGGATTTTTGCCAATTTTCTCTAATTGATGAAAGATGGCATCTCAGCGTAGTTTTAATTGCATTTCTCTTGAGTAAGGCCGAGCATCTTTCATACGCTTAGCGATCATTTGTTTTTCCTTGTGACTTGATTGTTTATATCTTTGTGCATTTTTCTATTAGGCTTTTGATTTTTTGTTGTTGTCGATTTCTAGATTTTGAGGCATAATTATGAAGGTCTTCTCTTACTCCAAGATTTCAAAGGAAATCTCCCCTGTTTTCATTTGGTACTTATATGACTTCACTATTTACACTTAAATTTCTTTCAAATATAAATCAGATTGAAACCGAGCAATGAAGAGGTTAAACAATCTTCCCTGGGCTAGAAGAAAAGAGCAAAAGCTTTGAGATAAGCTTTGCTAACTGCAGCTGTGCATATTCAGCATGATCAACTGTTGTTTACAACTAACCAGGTCTTTCCGTCCCTCCTTAGTATACGAGTGAGCTGTCTTTCCCAGGAAATCAAGGTCCCGACATCAAGATTCAGCCTCACAAGGCCAAACGCAGGCTGAAGATGAAAACTAACCAGAAAAGTCTGTGGGAGATCAAGATTTGGCCACCCTGAAATCTATCTCTTTACCTTGGTTGTTTTCTCTGAGGACATTTGACCTCCCCCACTAACTGCCTAAAAAATTTGACATGGTAGCTCCTTCCTGGAACAGATCTATCATGATGGCTGTAAAGATAACGTAGGGTAAATGTTACAATAGGAAAGGCACCAACAAGCCCCTCTTATCAGAAGTTCTGTCTCTCTGGCCACATTCTCTGGATGACCCTGCGAAGAGTTGCTCATTTCTGAGTTTCTCCCATGTATACATGTTATTAAACTTGGTATTATTTTCTCCTGCTAACCTCTCTTGTTAATTATTTGGCCAGCCAGAAGAACCTTAAGGAAAAGGGCAGAGGGAGATTCTCCCTCTTCCCCCGACAAGTCCATACAATCAAGGGAAAGAAATTCAGTCTTCAAGGCCAAATGCAGGCTGGTGGGAAGATGTCAGCCAGCAGAGCTACATGCTCCCCCTCCCTGACCTAAAACCCCAGCACATGCTCTCCCTCACAACCTTTAAAACCCCTTGCCTCCCATCTTTCAGGGAGACAGGACAAATTTGAGAGCTCTCGTCTCCCGGCTAACGTCCCCCGAAATAAAAACTCTTTCCTTGCCATAAGCCTGGCCATTCCAGTTTTTATTTGGCCCCTCTTGTGTGGTGGGTAAAGAACCTGGGTATGCATCCAGTAACAAGATCACATGACACTCCTGCCTAAAATCCTCAGAGACTTCCCACTACACACAGGATAAAATCCAGACACGTCTCCGTGAGCCTCAAGTCCCTGCTTGCTGTAGTCATGCTCCCCCTCACTGCTCTGTGAACCTGAACGTGCCACGCTGGCTTCTGCCTCAGGCCTTTGCAGACGCTGTTCCCTCCAGCTGGAATGCACTTCCTCCACCCCATTACCCTGATGGCCCTTCTTCCTCTCTGGTTCAGTCCAATGCCTTCTCTTCAGAGCTGTCCCCGGACCCTGGCACGGGCAGCCTCATCCTTGTCCCACTCTCTCAGCACCCATTTTCTTCATGTCACTTATGCCAATCTGGTGACTCGGTTTATTCATTTGTGTCCAGGTTTACTGTCCATCTTCCCTCCACACATGAGCCCCATGAGCCCTTTTCTGCCTCAGGCACAGCCCTGAGGCTCTGGCCTCCTGCCGCCCCATACTGGGCCCACTCACCCCAAATCACAGCCCAGTGCCCCCTGCTCCATTCCCACAGGCACCACCCACATAATGCTCTTGTCTTTGACAGAGCTAGTCTGAAGCCTTGGGCTAAACAGAGACCAAGGCAGAGGCCATTTAAACGTGGACTTCAGGAACTGCACCCCCAGGGCCACTGGGAGTCTCCTAGGTCTTGGCTGCCCTTCCCATGCTCTCCTGGAGGCCTTGTCTTCCTTTCCTGAGTTCCTGGACTCCCAAATATATTCTGCTCTGCTGTGCAGGACAGTTTGGCTCTCGTAAAGACAGGTGCGTGGGGTCTCTGAGAAGGACCAAGAAGCTCATTTAACTGCCATCTACAGGAAGGTACACTGAGTTCCAGCCAAGTCAGGCCACCAAGCCAGGGTCCCCCAGCTAGTGACTCTGGGAGGCCAAGTATTGTGCAATTAGCCTTTCCCAGCTTCCCATCAACATCATGGCAGCACTGGCCCACGATGCCAATGGTAACGACAAAGTCCAGGGGCCAGTGGTACCAACCTTGGTCCTGGCAGTGTCCTCCTGCACAAGACTTGGTGGGCAAGACATCCTCCTCCTTCTCTTCCCATCTAAAGCAACACAGTCCAGCTGAATTATAAAGCCAGCCACGTGTGTAATTTAAAGTTTTCTGGTAACCACACTAACAAAAGTCTAAAGAAACAGGTGGAACTCATTTAATATATTCCATTGAATATAACTAAATTGTTATCATTTCAACATGTAATCAATATAAAACATTATAACGAGTCATTTCACATTTTTCTCACTAAGTCTTTGAAATCCAGTGCGGACTGAACACTTACAGCACACCTCAATTCAGACTAGCCATATTCCAAACGCTCAGTAGTCACAAAGAGCAAGAGGCTGCCCTACTGGACAGCGCAGCTCTAACCAGCAGAGGCCCTGTGCGCGCCGGTCCCTCGCGCACCCGGGGGCTACAGCGGGGTCCTGGGGGGACCGGTTCTCAGCTCGCCGGGGCGGGCGCGGAGCCAGAGCAGCAGCCCCGTCCCCTCCCCGCCTCGCCCCCCCGCAGCGGCCAGAAGCGGCCGGCGGGACCCGGCTGAGCGCGGAGCCCGGCGCCCGTGGCTGCCAGCGCGGCCCACTCACCTCGCCACCGCCTCCACGGAGCCGGCGATCGGCACGCCGCCGCCCTCGCCGCCGTCGTACAGCACGCCGGAGATGTCGAGCAGCACCCCGCGCACGCCGGCCAGCCGCGGGCCCCACGCGGCCATTGCGCCCCGCCGTGCGCCTCGGCCCCCGCGTGCGCACCGCCTGCTGGAAACTGCGGCCGCGCTCGCCGCGCGGGGGCGCCTGGGAAGTGTAGTCCGGCGGGGCACAACCGGGCGCTGCCTCCCGGCTCTGGGGCCACGCGCCTCTCCTGCCCCGCAAGTGGAGTCTTCTCCAGGAGATCAGTGGATCAAGAGCAGGCAAAGCAAAGCAAAAAACAAGCCTCTGGGAAATAGTTAACCTCTCTAAAAGTCAGAGTAAGGTTGAGACCGCCCCGTGGCGTGGTGGTTAGGTTCAGCACGCTCCCCGGGTTGGCTGGTTTGCATCTTGGGCGATGACGCGCACCACTCGTCAGTTATGCTGTGGCGGCGACCCACGTAGAAAATAGAGGCAGACTGCAACAGATGTTAGCTCAGGGCGATTCTTCCTCAGCAAAAAAAAAAAAAAAGAAAAAATCAAAGGAAGGCAAACCGAGACAACGAGGCACCTGCAAAAGCAGCAAAAATTAAAGAGAACAGGCAATACCAGTGCTTTCCTGGTGTTTTCATCTTTTGTCGGGAGAGTGTGACAGCCCTGAAAGCGATGGAGATAGTTGGACCCATTGATCCGACAACCCTGCATGGGAAGCGATGCTAAGGAGATGATTCCAAAGACGACTGCAGCGTAAGCTATAAAGCCAGAACAAGGTGGAAGAAAAATAAATGTTCAAGGACAGGAGTTGTTCAAGAAATTGTAAGATGGCTAATGAGAGAAATATTATGCCAACAAAATAAAGACTAGATAACAACATGGAAAATGCTAGTGTTATAACGTTATATGAAAAGTAGAATACAAAATTAGACAACAGCCTGCAAAAATAAGGATGCATAGGAATAGGGCTGAGAAGAAAATAGGAATATTGCAATGTGTTGGGCCAGTGAGATTTTGAATGAATTTTTACATTCCATTTAATGGTACATCAATTTTGCAATAAATAAAAATTGGTAGAAAAGAGGAAGAGTTTCTTGACTGTCCCTCTGACCCTTTCAAGTGTTTAAATGGAAAAAAAAATTGACTTCTCCTGGCCTGACTTGGCTTTGAGGTTTCAAAAGAAGACCATATTAGGATGGCCACTCCATTTCGGGCTCTTGATCCACAAATAGGATGAAGAACTCATCAGAATGTTAGAACTTTGACCCAGTTCCATTAATTATGTGTAGCAGGTTGATAAGATTACTGGGAGATCCGTGTACTCTGTTGATTATACAGAAGAAATATAAAATGGAGTTCCTGTAGTTCACTTCTTAAGGTGTGGGGTTTCCAATCCATCTTAATCAGGCTGTGGAGCTTTGGGTTTACACTATCGGGCCACCATTTATTCCTTTCAACTCTTCAATCTGCTAAATACCAGTGCACTAATGGGCACAAAGACAAATGCTGTGTGGCCCCTGGCTTTAGGGCAGTGGGAGGACCAGACAGTCTGTATCCCTGCAGTGTGATAAAGGCTGTGCCAGTCAGGGTTCTTGACCTTGGCTAATTGAATTCCAAAATGGAATTTGGAGAGAGTTGGGAAAGGGAGAGCTGAGAAGGCTATGAGGCAATTTACAGAATCAAGGAAATGTTGAACAACCAGACCTCAAAAAGTACTGGAACTGTCAGCTCCAGGAGTGGGAAACAGCAGACGATTTCTTTCAGGCATTGCTGCCAGGATGAAGCGGCCCCTAACTAGTGTCCCTCTGCTTGGATTCCCAGGGGAGAGAGAGCCTGATTGGTCCTGCAGGAGCCCACTGCCACCCCATGGCCGGGGGGGGAGTGGGGCCCTTGATTGGCAGGCCCACCCCTACCACATATAAGGGGAGTGAGGTGGGGCGACCTGAGCAAAGTCAAACTACCGGAACCAGAAAAGGGGGCGAGGATGCTGACCAGGCAAAAGCAAGAGATGGCCACCAAGGCTGGGTGGCAGCCTGGGAGCCCCACGGGAAGGAGTGCCCGAGTCAGCCTGGGCAAGTCAGGAGAGGCCTCACAGAAGACACAGCACGTGAACAGAGGAGACTTGAAGATGAAAGGAGGCTCCGAGGTAGGCACGGGCCGGAGAGAGCATTGCTGGAGTGACACACACACAGGTATGAGAGCGAGTTCTACCCAGGGCTCCTCTAGTTGCCAGGATTAGAACCCCTCTGAGGGTGTGTGATGGTTAATTTTAGGTATCAACTTGACTGGCCCAGGGGTGCCCAAATATTTGGTCAGACATTATTCTGGGTGTGTCTGTGAAAGTGTTTTGGATGAGATTAACATTTAAATTGGCAGACTGAGTAAAGCAGGTTGCCCTCCCTCATGTGGGTGGGCCTTGTCCGATCAGTTGAAGGCCTGAAGAGAACAAAAGGGCTGACGCTCCTCCAAGTTAAGAGAGTTCTTCCTGCCTGACAGCCTTCAAACTGAGACAATGGCTTTTTTCCTGCCTTTAGACTTGAACTAAAACATTGGTATTTCCTGGGTCTCGAGCTTACCAACTCACCTTGCAGATCTTGGGGCTTGCTAGCTTTCGTAATTGCATGAGGCAATTCTTTATAAAAAAGTCCTTTTATCTCCCTCTATATATGTATATCCACACACCCTGTTGGTTCTGTTTCCCTGGAGAACCCTGACTAATCAGGGTGGCTCACATGAAAGGGGGGAGGAGTGTGTGTAAGGAGGCAGAGAGGCTCACAGGGAACCTACAACATCCGGCCTCAGGGAGAATGGGACTCAGGCAGCGGCTGGTACTCGCCCATCTGTGTCTGTCACAGCTTCTCTGCTTTGCTCTGCACATCTGCTCTGTTTGACTCTCCCAGCTCTTGCTGAGTATGGACTTCCTCATAACTTTGAGGCTTATGTGGCCCCTCAAGAGCCACCCCATCTCCATTTTCCTTGCCCATTGAGCTCAAGCACCCACTACTGGCAGGAAACATGTCCCTGGGTCTTAATCCAGACTTCTGGAGAGCAATTTGATGGTCCAGCTCACCTGGTTGAGCTGATTACATTAGGCAGCCCAGGAATAGGCCAGCCCATGGGTCAAGTGTCCCCTCACCTGGCCCACTGCCCACTCACCAGGATCCAGGGGCTGGGCAGAGTCTCTGAGAAGGTAGCATGCATGAGTGGGGGCCCCACACACATCTCATACAGAACACAGCCTGTCCGGGGACCAGGGCTGCACAGGCAGTTGGGTTAGATGATGAAGAATCTTGTATTCGGTGCTAAGGCATTTAGTCTTCACCCCATGAACCACAGTAGCCATGGAAATGCCCCGAACAGTGAATCAGGTGAGGTCACTCGGCATGTGCACAGCTGAGGTGGCCAACTCCTGACCCACAGACATGTTTCTGATGGCCTGTTTTTCAACATTTTGAATTGGTTGCCAGCATTTAAAACTTTGGAGATATCACTTAAGAATCCAGATTTCCAGTTTCTTTTGGGCAACATGGAGATCTGGCAGCACTGATCAGCATTCCTACAAGGCCACCATCCATGGGTGGAGTAGCAGCTTCGCCTTCACGTGGACTGCCAACACTCCAGCCTGCATGCTCCTCAGCCAGCTGGCTTTGCTCATGTGGCCACAGCCCGGCCCTCGGAGAGCCAGAGTTTGCACACCCATGTGAGGTGAGGAGCCTGCAGAGGCGGCAAAGCTGGAGGCAGGGAGACCAGGGAACAGAAGATGAACTTTGGGCACAGATGTGCGGAACCGAGGGGCTTTGACACCCACCTTGCAGGAGACCACCGAAGAATGACAGATCTTACTCGTCTCCATTCAGTTGGGAGGCAGGTGCTTCGTATACTTGTGAAGTCCTACCTTGCTTCCTTGTCTCTATTCTGTGCACGCCTCTCTGGTACGGTGTTAACAGGACGTGTGATGCTCATGGTCAGAAAGAGCCCAGGCTGCATCTGTGTCCCTGTTCCTTCTTGCCCTGTCCTTCACCAGTTCTCTCCTATATGTCCTCAGCTTGTCACTTGGCATATTTCCCCCATTCTCTTTCTTCCAATTACACGTCTCTACTTTTCCAGAGGTCCAGAGCAATTTGGCTTGCCTGGCAATTCCCTTCTCTTGAGCTCCTCCTGGGAATATCTTAAAATGTTAGAAAACACGGAATGTAAGAGCTTCCAAAACTGGATCCCCAAACCTGCACCACAGCATCCTCCCAGGCAGGGCTTGGGCTCGGGCAGGAATGTGACTTCTTTGATGAGAACCTTACTGAACCGGGCTCTGAAATCTCACTCCCTGGGTTCAAACCTCAGCTCCCTCACTTCCTAGCTTTGGGGTTGTGGGCAAGTTACTTAAGTTCTCTAAGCTTGGTTTTCTCAACTGCAAATTGGGGATAATAGTGCCTGCTCTGTGGGGTTGTGGGAAAGGTTGAAAGAAATAACCTAAAATAAGCAAAAAGCTTAGCCAAGTGCCAGGTCCATAGCAAGTGCCCAAGAAAGAATAGCTATTATTGTTCATACTAATTGTCATTATCAGAAAAAATTAACATGCATTCTACTTACCAATATAATCCCTATTGCTTTATCACCTCCTTTGATGCTTCCTTGACATTTCTAAGATAAAGAAGTTGATTGTTTTTTTAACCTGTTGATTTCCAAGTAGAAATACTGATTTCTGAAAGCAAAATATGTTGAATAAACATTCTGATTTTGGTTGCAGGCTGGGGACGGGTGGGAAGACTATGCTCTGAGCTTTCACAAATCAAAGTCTCCGAGGTGGGTTTCTGATAGGACTGCTTGCTCTGCTTGGCAGCCCGAGTTCAAAGGCCTGGTGGGAAAAGGTAAATGCTGGCTTTTAATTGTAAATGAACTCTCCGCAACAAGGAGCACTGAGTCAAGTAAACATTTAACAATTGATTCCGCCGCTATCAGCAGTTCAGGAGTTTCCTTTTCAAACCCAGCGCCTTGCCCACCTCGTTTTGTAGACTGATTTGAGTGGAAGAAGTACATCTTGGGGAGAGCTGGCTGAGGTCATGGGTGAAGGGGTGGCCGGATGGCTGGCTCTCCCTGCAGCTGACCACCCCCCTTCTCACCTCACTGTGCTTTATGAAGCTGTCTCTTTGGCATATAAGTCCTCCCCATGGGCTGCCCACAACCATACGGTTTTACCTAAAGAATTTAGGTCCTATTTTATTTCAGGAACGTAAGATTTTATCTAAGGTGCTTTAACGCGGCGCATTATATTGCTCTCCCTCTGCATAAACTGCAAATTCTGTCCATTGTTAACACCATTCATGGCTCCTGCAGCTGCTCCTCAAGGCTGTGCTGGAATTATAGGCCACTTTGTCTGGGGAATAGCTTGGGAAGCTTGGCACCATTGATTTGCATCAGTGCCTCCGGAATAGCCTTTGCCTTCTCCTTAAAGATACTATCTAAACTGTGAAATTCATTAAATAGCCCCAGAAAGGGATCAGGTTATTTAACACAACATCCCTAATGGTGCAATATCTCAGCTGTCTGCACTGATGGTGAACATTGTCTTGGATAGTGTTATCAGCCCAGGACACCCGCTATGAATATTGATCCCGAGCTTGTTACAGCCATCACTTGCCATCAGGACAGGTCAGGGTTGGAACCCACCTAGCATCAAAGCAATTTAAAGACAGCACTCAGGCGGAATTTTAATGCCCATGCTGAAAAAACAAATCAACTCCATGCACAGAGGGAAGGTGGCCTGCTGGATATGGATATATTTAGTATATAGGAATACTTTGGGTTATAAATACATGTGTGAGGACGTTAGTGAGTCAACGCATGGCCAAATTGTACCTACAGGAGGTCTCACTGCCTCCTGCTCATTGATAAAGCACGTAGCCAGAAAAACAATTCCCCAAGGGCACCCCTCCCCTCACCAAATTGAAGAATTTAGCCTGTTCTTTGGGTGAGGGTTTCTCCTTAAGTTAGGTGAGTTAGAGGGAGCATTTTCTATTCCCTAAATATTGGTAGGAGACACTGTGGTATTTCTTCTGTGTCATCTATTTCCAGAAACCAACATAACCTGTGTTGCACTGAACACACATATCAGAAATATAGAGAAAATAAGGGGCAAGAAAAATAAAAACAACTGCAAGAAGGAGTTCTTAAAGATTCACAGTCTTAAAGAACATGTGCTTTAGAACTGCAAGAACACAATGTGTTCTTGACTTTCCAATTTCTTGCTTCTCCCTTTTCTGCTCCTTTTCTATATTTAACACCTGTGGACCTCAAAGGAAACATGATTCATGTCATTTAAACAAAATTTTTTGAGGCAATTTATAAAGTGAAATGAAAATGACCCAGGCTGGGGCTGCCCTGGGCTGCCTGCGCCTTCCCTGTCCCTCTGGTTGGGGGTAAGGGGTGCCCTCTGGAACACCAGCCCACCTTCCCGTGAAAACGGCTTCAAAGTTTCTTACAGGATAAGAAGAGGGATCGTGGGAAGCCACAAATGCCCATTCTGGAGCATCCTTAAGGAGATTTATCTGAAGAATCTAAATATGAAAACAGGGGAAAAAAAGTAAAAGGGGCTGGGATCAATATGGGGATGGGGGAAGAAAGATTAAAAAAAAATCAAGTGAGAATCGTGTGAGACAGTTGTCAAAACAGAAAACAGAGTACCCTATCTGTCTATATTCGGGGAGGGTCTGTGATTTGCAGTCCAGGTTCCTGGGTGCCACCGTTTAGTGCCAGGGCCACTTTTTCTTTGGTTTTCACAGGGCGTGCATTCCCTCCGGTGGGAGGTGGTCTAGTGGGCTTGGGCAGGGCACTTCTCTTCCTGATTTCCTTTCAAAGCACAATCCATCCTTGCTTTAGAACCGGAGCTGGCTTGAATTTCGGCAGGGCTTTAAAGTCCGCAGGGAATACAGTGGCCGCCTCCGGGAGGGGCCCCGAGGTTTGAATGAGAAAAGCTACAAGGAGCTGGCGGGTAAGGCCTCCTCTTCAATAACAGATGGGATTAGCGGTCCCTCACACTTTAATAGGAAGGTTTCTCCTCCTCTTCCCACTCCTACCTTCTCGAACAGTATTAATTGCCAAGTCATTGTTTGGAAACCCCATGGGGTAGGGAAGAAAGACACAGCAGAGTTAGAAGTGGTTCTGGGCCAAGGCGTAAGGGAAGCCTCAGAATTTGCCGCTGGGATAAATGCTCAGTGCTCACAGACTGCTCCTGAAGTGACAAGATGAAAAAGGAACGTTAAGCTGGGCGTGGCTGGTGGAAGCTTCCCCAAGGAATGGTGTTGGCCATTCCACAGGACTTGGTGGGACAGATGGGGGCCGTTTCAATCATCTCTGTTCTCTGACCTCAAATTCAAATCAGACAACCATCTTTTAAGCTTTTTCTTCTTGGGGCTGGAAGGGGATGAGGGTCAAAGATGCAACCTGGTTCCCGGAGGCTCAAGTTCTGCTACAAATGATGGAATCTGTGACTGTGAAGAAGGCCTGAGGGGCACTGAGGGTTGTGCTTGGCGGCCACCCTACCCTGGCTCACCTGCCCTCACTGAGGCATCTCACCTGGCTCGGGACCCACAACCTGCCAAGGTTTCCAAAGCAGCAGGGCACCTTGGCAGGGACTCAGACATTTCTCCAAAACCCCTGCTGCCCTCTGACCTGCTGGGCTCAGAGTGGAAGGGAAAGCCTGGAACACAGGGCAGGATTTTCGTCCTCCATTTCTGAGACAGCAGGATGTACTGAAGAGGGTACTGGTCCGGGAATGAACTTGGGTTCGAATCCAGACTCTGTCACCAACCAACAGTGACCCTGGGCAACTCACTTCTCATCTTTGAACCTCAATTTCCTCATCTTTAAAACGGGGATAATAGTCTTGCCAGGCCACGCCCACCTCACAGGGATGCTCAGAGAATCAAATAAGATCTCGAAGCCCAAGGGCTTTGTAAACTGTAAACTGTGAGAACATGAGAGCTTTTAAAACCGAGGTGACCGGGTCTGAGGCCGTGATCACTGTGATTCACTGGCGGGGAGGGAGATGTGCTGAGTGTTGCCTTGAAGTACAGTAATCAGTGCTGGCCTCAATCGCATCCCTAATTCAAAGGCGGGTGCACTGGGAAAGGGCGCAAACCCAAGCCCAAGTCTGTGTGTGTGTGTGTGTGTGTGTGTGTGTGTGTGTGTGTGTGTGTGTTGGCGGGGGGAGTGTCTCCCGAATGAAAGCGTTCGGCCTTCCCTCCCTAGCGCATACCCGTAGTCCCTGCGGTTGGGCGGAGGCATGCGGAGCCAGCGGCGCTGTCCCGGGGGGCGGGCGCGCGCACCAGACTCACCGACGCGTCCCGTCACCGAGGCGAGCGGCCCCCGCGCGGCGCGGGGCAGTCTTGGGGCTGCTGAGAGCACGCCGTGCACGTGGCGGGGGTCTGGGCCGCTCAAGTGCCAATCCGCGCGCAGCCCCCCGCCCCCGCGGCTCTCTCCCGGCCCCGCCTCCACATCCCCCTCCCCAGCTTCGCTTGGCCGCCCCGACCCTCCTACCGCCTGGAGAGCTGCGGCCGAGCCACTGCCGAAGGCAAACCCGAGCGCGGCCATCCCGGACCCCGCGCCGCCGGCCTCCGGCCTGCGGGCGGCGGGCATGCTGGCATGGCAGGACGGCGGGGCCAAGGCGGCTCCTTCCCACCACAAGATCTCCTTCTCGGTCCTGGACATCCTGGACCCGCAGAAATTCACCCGCGCTGCGCTCCCGGCCGTGCGCTCTGCTTCCCGGGAAGCCAAGAAAAGTTTGGCAGAGGCCGAAGCGGGGAAGGACGCCAGCCCGGGGGATCAGGCTCGGCAGAGGGAGAGCCCTGGTAAGGATGCGAGGAGGCCTTCGGCCTCGGGAAGCCCCAGCTCTGATGACGCGACAGAGGTGGGGGGGGACATCCAGGGACACGGTGAGTGGCCCTTAGTGGCGTCTTCCCCAAAGGGAGAAGGCGCACGGGACGAAGTGCGAAGTGTAGCCCTGTCTTGGAATTGGATTGAGGCAGAAAGGAGGCCCCCAGCATTCCAACTCAGGGATTTGCCACCGGAGCCCCATCCCTGCTCACCCGCCAAGCGAGTAAGCACCACGGCTCTGATTTGCTGGCAGTGAAAACTAATGCCCAGCGCCCACCTGACCCAGTCTCATTCATGTATCGGGCATTTAATGCGCCCGCCACGTGCCAGAACCTGGGCTAGAGACTGTTCTAAAAGTCATGGAAAACTTCAGAACCTGCGAGGTAGACAGCGTCATTAACTTTGCCCCCATTATATGGATGAGGGAGCTGAGGCTAAATCTTGTGTCGGGGTCTTAGTGAGAAGCGAGGTCAGGTTTACGCACTCAGTGCCCCACTTCTAACCATCCAGAGACACCTGCGGAGACTCCGCTGCCCCAAGCGCTCACTCTCCCCAGACCCAGTGGTTGACTGGGCTGGGGGCGGGGGTGGGGCGGAGTGATGGGAGGCTTTTGGTCCTTTCTCCTCGAAACCCCTTTTGACTTACTCCTAACTCTGGCGAACACTTGATGAGGGGTCCAGGAAAGTTTGTGTCCGGAAGGAAGGACAAACGACAGCAGGACCCATGTTGGGTGAGGCGTGGGCATGAGCTTCCCTGGAGGGACGCCGAGGGTCAGGGGCGCAGGTCTGGGAGAGGCTGGATGCCACGCAGCCTCCCGCTTCCCCTCCTCAAATTTGGCGGTGATTGTCTGGGGCTCGGGGTGCCTCTGGCGGCTGCTCTCGGGCCCAGGCGGTCGGCCTGGTAATTGTTGGATCGCCCCTCGGAGGCGCAGCGCTCCCCTCCCCCCACCCCATGATCGATATTCTATTACTGGCGCCTGCATATCTCCTGCCCGCAGCTTGCAGGTACCGACTTCAAACCCCCTTTCCCTGTCTGATCCTAATATTGTTCGATTAAAACTTACCTTTAATAGATGACATCTATCGATCCGGCCCCGCACAAATCTGAAACTCTATTAACACGGCAGGAGAGAGAAGATGGGAAAGGGGGAATTTCACTTTAAAAGGGGGGTAAGCTTAATAACTTCTTTTTTAATTGCTAGGCGTCCCAGACCAAAAGACGCTTCTAGGGACTGGGGAGACACAGCCCTAAACGCACTTGATGTCTTGATGTGTTAATGTACAATGACCCTATCCCCCCCACGGTGTCCCATAAAGTCTATTTTTCTTAATGCGGGGTGTCATTCATTCAAAATACACTTCCTAGACGCCTGCTAGGTGGCAGATGAGTAAAGGGCAAGAGGGCACTGCACCCCTAAACCCCAATTCCTGGGAAGCGCTTTCAAGGATGTGAGGTCGCGGGTAGGGGGAGCGCAATGCTGGGAGAGGGGCAGAGCTGGGGCTTGGGTTGGGGGCGAGCTGCGTGCTCTGGGGAGGACAAGGAGGAGGTCTGGGGATCTGGATGGGCCGGGTGGTTCGGGGCTTCTGGTCACCGCCCCCTTCTCTCCTAGATGCTGCTGCGTCCCCCCTGGAGGGCTCGGAGGCCGAGGACTCAGAGGACTCAGAGGACGCGGGGCGGCGGCGGCGGCGGCGGCGGGAGAGGCCTGCGCGCCTGCAGGCGGGCCCGGCGCGCTCCCCTGAAGCCCCTGCGGCGGCGGCGTTGGCAGCGGGGGAGCGCGGTGCGGGCGGCCTCGCTGGCTCCCCGGGATCCCCGCGGCCCCGGCGCCGGCGTGCCGAGCCCAGCTGCGCCAAGCCGCGGCGCGCGCGCACCGCCTTCACCTACGAGCAGCTGGTGGCCTTGGAGAACAAGTTCCGGGCCACGCGCTACCTGTCGGTGTGCGAGCGCCTGAACCTCGCGCTGTCGCTCAGCCTCACTGAGACGCAGGTCAAAATTTGGTTCCAGAACCGCAGGACCAAGTGGAAGAAGCAGAACCCCGGCGCCGACGGCGCGGCGCAGGCAGGGGGTGGCGCGCCCCAACCCGGGGCGCCCGGGGCGACGGCGGGGGCGGGCAGCGGCGGCGGCGCGGGGAGCAGCCCGGGTCCGCCCGGCCCGGGCGCTCTGCCCTTCCAGACTTTCCCCTCCTACTCCGCGGCCAACGTCCTCTTCCCAGCCGCCGCCTCCTTCCAGCTGACGCCCGCCGCCGCCGGGAGCCCCTTTGCGCCCTTTCTCGCGCCCTCCTACCTGACCCCTTTCTACGCCCCGCACCTGTGAACCCGAAGCCCCCCTGGGCCCCACTTCGTCGGAACTCTCGAATGATTGGTGTCGTCGTGTGGTCCCCACTCCATGGAAGGGCGCCGACGCGCAGGGACCGCCCCCTCCTGGTGCGCGGGTGTCTGCGCGCCCTTTCCCTTCCAGCTTCCGGGAGGTGCCGCCAGAGGGCAGGGAGAGGCCGCCTGCCGACTCCCAGCCGCGCCCCTTCCCGCCGCGCCGACCCCCTGAATCCACGCGATCCACAAAGGGGGTCAAGGATCTGCCTTCTTTAAAAGTGTCCAGGACAGAGGCTGTCCTCAAATCTTCCCGTTTCTGGACCTTACTCCTCACTTTCGGGCAGACTTACTTCAGTTCAAGGGCTCTTTTTGAGGGTCTGGGTGCTCCGCGCGGGGCTAACACAGCTGCGAGGATGGAGGCACCAGGGAGCCAAGACCACCTGCCTACCAGCTGCTCACACCTAGGATGGAATCTTCAAAGATTTTCGCTCACTCAGAGGGTGAGGAGCTTTCCATTTTCATAGATGATTGTTTCCCTTTTCATACTTGATTATTGGCCCAAACCCAGGGATTCTTCCCAAATACTGAACAAAGCTGGAGAGGGCTGGGTCCACGAGCACACGCTGCCGCTGTGAAATGGACTATTTTTTAAATGCATAAAGCTCTACATTTTAGATCTTCATTTGAGATTCGGACTTGAGCTGAGTTTGTTCCAAACAGACACTCCACAGGCTATTCCTGAGATAATGGTACCTTATTTTCTGAGAAGACCAGAAATTTGTGCTAGGAAATGTTAACAGCTTTGTAGCCAGACTTACCTGCCAAAGTAGACACGGTTCTAGTGCACTGGAGTTTTGAGAGCAGCTTTGACAAGCCACCGTGATGGCCCGAAAGGCGTAAAAATGGTAGTGAAGGGACTAGAGGCTCAACTGAAATCTTGAAGTCTATGCATGAGACTGCCTATTTTGATTTGCAGGATTTGATACTTTAAAACTTCAGTCCTGGCTAATGTCTCTGTCCCAGCGATTCCGAGGCTGCAAGTAGTGAACAAAGCTGGGCAGAGTTAGCTCCTGCAGCACACACTGCTGGTATGAATTGGACTGTTTTTTAAAAGCACAAATTCAAGGTTTTTAGAGCTTCATCTAAGATTCTGACTTGAAAGCAATTATTGTTCCAGACTCTCCATAATGGCATGGCGAACAAGCAAAAGGTTGTAAGGGACTGTGAAAGAAATGCTTCTTGGGTGTAAAGAGCTACTGGGGAAGCAAAAGGCATATTCATGATGGATTCAACTGTAGGAACTTGACATATGGACATGCATTCTCACTGCTGCTTTATCTCCCTTAAAAATTAATTCTTCTGTAAAGTTCTCTTGCCAGCTTTGTTTGCAATACTCTTCCCTTAGTCTTCTATGTAATATGGTTTGTAGCCCGTATCTCAGAAACCCAGAAGTCCCCAGCTAGGTCATGTATGTTTCATTCTCCTCCTTATTTGATTACCTGAGGCCTACTGATATCTATGTGGATACCATGTTCCTTGCTATTTCTTGATAGCCTATGCCGTTAATAATTGTATTTAATGATCAATGGCTTCATATAAAGTAAAAGCATGCTGTTTGGTATTATGAACACATGATATTATAATCTTGAAATATCTAGTTCTATTACTATCAAGAATGAAAGAAAATATCCTCCCTTTCTCCCAAATTAAATGAAGACTTCATATTCATGTGACTCTCACAAGATCTGAGAACATGTATTATTTGTGTGTTATTTACTAATTAGACTCTTTTCCTTCTATACTAAAGAAGAAAAGTGTCCCCAAACAACACATTGTAACTTTCTAGAAGACAGTTGATGCCAGATGAGATTAAAAATGCAGTTACTGTAGTAGAGAATATTGTTTATTCACTTTATATGTTGATAAACACTCCTGTGATAACTATTTGTTGGTTTCTCAAAAGCAACCTTCCACGTGTCGTGAACAGGCAATTCAAGGGCACAGAGGCAAGATCTGTAATAAAGAAGCTGAGTTTCTGTAAGACGTGGGAAACACTTCATTCCTCTCAGGCACCTGAGTCACAGAAGACTCCACTTGAAGAGAAGGAGGAGGGAGGG
Organism: Diceros bicornis minor; assembly: GCF_020826845.1. NCBI lineage: Eukaryota > Metazoa > Chordata > Mammalia > Perissodactyla > Rhinocerotidae > Diceros > Diceros bicornis. The sequence continues at coordinate 87,183,601 of NC_080745.1, read as the reverse complement.
AGGTGGGAAGCTAATCAGTCTGTGGACCAGCATGGAGGGCTGTAATTCCTGACTCCGTTTCTACAAATTGTAACTCAGTAATGCTCTAAGTGTGTGGCTTTGGACTTCTGCTGCTTTAAAAAGCTCAGTGGCTTTCCAACCAAATCCTCAGACTCAATCTATTGATGTGTTTGTCTAATAAATTCATTTTGTAATGATTTCTTGTTGAATTATTTCTTGTTCTCTATTAGCAAAGCTTTTAACTAATTTTATAATTATCAGAAGTTGTGTGTATCCTCTTTCCCCCACCAGCTGGCATTCACAAATAGAGAGTATTTCTACTGTAACACTACTTTCTTATGCCATCTTTTTCAGACTTTTGCTAGATATGCACCTACTGGCTATACCTGCAGGCAGTATATACAAACACACAATTAGGGCCATTTTCATACCAAAAGCAAAATGTCTTACAGAATTTTTATTATTGGCTACAAATTAAATCAACACCTATGTAGTGGATTGCTAGGACATTAACTTCCTAGTACTTTACAAGTTCTTAATACTGCATAAAGGGCCTGGTAGATAACTTTTCAGACTTGGGCTGTCTGCTGGTCATAGATTTCTGATGTTAAAAATGACCATTTTAGATCCCCACTTGAAACCATGTAGCCAAAGAGCCTTATATTTAAGGGGGTGAGTGGAGAGCATTTCTTACACTGAGAGACCTCCATCCATTTTATGGGCACAGATCAATGTACTATAATTGTCTTTTTAGAAATAACTCGCAAGAACCTTTTAACTAGCTTTTAAAATTATGAGTAGGCTAACATAAGAAATTCTTCAGTAAGTGCTAAGTACACTAGAAAATGTAATTTCACCCTAAGGTCAGTTGAAGGGGAGTATCTAAGAGTCCAAGCAGTGAGAAGACACAGTTTCCAGGAAAGAGAAACAGAAAGTGCACCCCTGCCCCCTCAGCAGGAGGAAAACTCAGAAGGAGCCGGGCTGTGGAGATAAAGAGAGAGGGAAACCCAGCTCCAGACACCCAGGAGGGTCTCTGCTGGGCATCAGCCGGAGAAAGCCACTCTTGCCACACCTACCCCTTCCTGGGTCCCTTGGGCTGTGGTCTTCAAGGACTACAAGTGAGGCCCCTGGCCTCTGAGTGGCTGGGTTCAAAGCCACTTCCACCCGTCAGTCAATATGTGACCTTGGAAAGTTCCCCATGTCTTTGGGCCTCAGTTTGTTCCCCATAGTGCCTAGCTCAGAGGACTAAAGAGAGGACCACATGAGAGTTTATGTAGAGAGCACTCAGCTTCGTGAATGAACAAGCACAATGAAGACAGTTATTATTCCGATTGAAACTGGAAAGAACATTAAAGATGCTGTACCGAGCCCAACCACCTCATTTACAAAGTTTTTACTGCAGCATAGTAAACATACAGAAAACTGAATATATCAGTTGTGTACAGCCTGGTGCATTTCACAAACAGAACACCTTATAATCAGCACCCAGATCAAGAAACAGAAACCCCTGGTGTCCCCTTCCGATACTTACTTCCTGGAGGATAACCACCATCCTGACTTCTAACAGCATCGATGAGCTGTGCCTGTCTTTTCCTTTTTAATCATAAAAATGGAATCCTATAGTATGTACTCTTTTGTATTTGGCTTTCTTTGCTCAACACTATTTATGAGTTTCATCTATGTTGTGTATAGTTGTAGATTATTCATTCCTATTACTGTTGGCATATTATTGTAGACACATGCCTCAACTTATTTACCCATTCTACTGTTGATGGG